>NC_139466.1:28731428-29970000 GCF_057233095.1 Heloderma suspectum
GAAATTTACATGGAAATTAAAATTTCAACGTGGTGGGTGGTGTCATTTCTTTTTAATGTGGGAAAGCTTAAAGTGGGGAGAAAAATAGCTCGGGGCTCATTCTATTATGTGTACGCCAATGAATTAATTGGAAGCTTCTTGCTTCCTCCTTGGTTCAGTTTTGGTAAAAATAACATAATGGGTCTTGGTCATGCCTAATGGATTTAGAAGATCCTGCAAGTCACAGGTCACAATTTGTGACCCATCATGTTCAGCTCAGCTCATATACCATATATTTTTCCCCCTTCCCTCATTTTTTTTCATTCTCAGGCAGGAAGGAAAAGCTAATTTATGTACCTCAAGTAGGCTGCTGTATGTGGGTAGTGGATCTCTGCCTATTGAATAGGCCTATTTATAGGTTAAAAATAGAAGAAAAAGAAATGGGATCTATTTGAAAGGCACTAGGTGTTTTCTGTTCTGCCAGAATATAGTTTGAAGCTCACCTCTCTCTCTTGCTTTGTTTTTATACAATATTGTTGAAATCTGGGAAAGCAAAGTGAAGAGGCATACATAAAGGGGAAAGTTGATTGTGAACCCACTGAAACGAATGGGAATTGGACAAGCATGCTTGGATACTCTTGGCGAAATTCCCAAGCAATTCACTACAATATAGGCAGGAGATGGAGAATTTTGTGACTAAAAATGGTCCAAAGCGGGTGTTGGCTATGCAGCTACAAAATATTGCTTTACTGGGTTTTGTAATGATTTGCTTTGCGGGTTTGGGCTTCCCCCTTTTCTTGTCTGCCAGCCTGGGGAATGATGGCCATTTTGGAGTCAACACATACGGCTTGTATGTGTATTGATAAGCCTTTGACATTGTACAGGGGTGGTCATGGCTATATCTTTGTTAAATAAAATAAAGGTATTTGTGAGCTTGGTTCCTTACCTGTCTCTTGGTCTTTTTATTTATTCCATGTTTATATTGCCCAGTAGCTGAAGATCTCTGGGTGGTTCACAGCAGTTCAAACCATAAAACACAACAATATAATAAAACAATTTTTTTTAAAAAAGTTTAAAATCAAAGTAAGGTCTAAAAACAACAGATTTTAGACCACTTTTATACTACTCTGTCAAATAAGGGTGCAATCCTATACATGTTTAGACAGAGAAAAGGCCTACAACTCCCAGCATGCCCCAACCAGCATTGCTGGCTGGGGCATGCTGGGAGTTGTAGGCCTTTTCCTCTGTCTAAACATGCATAGGATTATGCCCTTCATAAAACTGAACATTCAAACAGATGTGATGTATCCAGCTAGTAGAGTTGCCACTTATAAAATTAGGTGGACTCCTGCATTTTTAGCAGTTGCCTTAACATGCAGGAAATTTAGCAAGAGCGCCTACTAAAAGCACAGGAAACCCGGGGGGGGGGGGCAGGGGCGGTAGCATCTCTGTTCCTTTTCAAGCCTCTCCGAAGAGCCCAACTAGATATGACCCAAGAGATCTGCCAATAGATTCTAGTGCAGCCTCCCTCAGCGTGGCACCCTCCAACTAACATCCTGGCTAGTTCTTTAGAACTGTTAAATGGCCGGGCAGAACCTGTTCCTGGGCCATTTTCCAATTAAAAATCTCCCCCCCTCCCCACAGCTACCGTTCACCCTTGTAAAGAATGCAAGGGGTGGTATTCATGGCTCTTCAGTGTTCAATCTGTTTTGGCCCTGAGATTCCGTGCAACCCCCCGCAAAGCTTGCCCACTCTTATGTCATGCTGGTCCAAGAAAAAATGTTGCCTTACCCACTTTGTAGCATGTAACGCATGTGCTTCAATGCAGCCGTTTGTGACAGTTGAGGAGCCTTTGCCACGCACCTACAAAGAGGAACCTACACACCCGAAGCTACCCTTCTCAGTGAAATGAATGAAGCAGGCAGTATGTACATACAAGACTACCTGCACAGGTGGTGTGGCTAGGAGCCACGCGATGGGACAATGACTGGTAGCAAGCCATGGTCGATGGAGGTATTTTGACTGCTGAGCCTTCTGGCTAGCACTGACAGAGCTGCTGTGTTATCCTCGCTTTTTTAGGATGGAATATGCAAGCGACAAAACCTGCTCTGAGATTTCTCCCAGGGAGGTAACGCACCCACATATGTTTTCACAATGTAAGCTGATTCACTCCTAAGCTATCTGGGAAATTATCTTCTCTTATCTATAGCTTTTGCAGCAAACAGAACTGACACAACAGGAAAGATAAGGCTACAAATCTTAATTTAGGCTATATTTGAAATATTTGCCTTCAAATAATTAAGCAAAAGCCTTTTCCCCCCTCACAAATTTCAGTTTCCACATTTTACATTGCAGTGAATACATAATATATTCTCCAAAATGTTGGATTTTAAAATACTTGCATCATGGCTCAGAGATATGCAAATATCGACACCCCCCCCCCCCCCAAGACAAATGGTTTTGGACTTTCTATCGATGCTAAGGAAAGACATACAGAATATCCACGTGTTCATGTGGCTTCCTGCATGAAATTATCCCAATTCGTGTCTCAAGCTTTCTAAACTTCATCTCTCCATGACTCAATTCAGACTTCTCCATGGTTTACACGGGAACATTCTGCAGGCATATTCACCTCTTCCTACTCTCACATACAGAGTTCATTCTCCCTTCCCTGGTTAGCTCTAACCATAGTTTGTCATTATGTCTCAATGGGAGCCAAATGTGGTTAGTGCCAACCAGGATTGCCTCCAAACCATTGTTTGGAGTAGAGATGCTTAAGGAAGCCACCTTTGACACATTCCACCCCAGATTTTCAAGTTCCATTTTATTGGATATGTTTATTGGAATAGAATTCCAAATGTTTGTTACTCTGCTGGAGGTACAATTCCTATTTTTTGCAAGTTGTACCTTAAAAATATCAAAAATAAATTGGGAGGGAGGAACCTCCCCAACTTAAGGTACCCCCCAAAGCATGTTACATTGCATAACTTCTTCTAACTAAACAATTTTGTATATAGTTCTAAAAACTGGGAATGGATTGTTTTTAACTGCTTCCCTCATCAGTAGTCCAATAGTGTGCAAATGGTGGAAGATTTTGCAAAATCCATTGCCAACATTCCAAAATCCAGAATTTCTGCAGGAATTCAAATGCAGTGGAATCTATATACTATTACAACAATATCAGAATGGAACTGAGGAAAACCATTCAACCCTAGTTAGGAAGCAAACACAGTGTTGGTCACAATTAATCCAACACAGCTGTGATAGGGAATCAATGGTTAATGCTACCCAGGGAAGTGAGGAAATTGGAGCACTTAAGAGAAAGGAGCCCGTGAAACCCTATTCCAGAATCCCGAACTCTGGTTTGGAGTTTGGGAAACAAGTCGAACCAGTGTATACTATAGCCTCTTATCAACAATCCTAGCCTTTTTGGAGCTGTTGGAAATACTGATCTTTAGAAATCCCCTTACGAAACTTTTCTTACGAAGATCAAAAGAAACTGAAGAATTGCCACTCTGATGGTTATGTAGAAGATGACATTTCAGCAAACTAAAAGGAGGAAAGCTAAAATTCCCTCCTCTGCACAACCAATGATGTCCTCTTTCCATCTGGCCAACCTTTACCTATTAACAAGACAGACATCACAAAAATGCATGAATGCATATTGTTGGTTTTAATTGTTTATTGTTTTTACATTTTTATCACTTTTAATATTTTAATTGTTTTTATTATTTTATTGTTGTAAGCCGCCTTGGGAGGGCTCCTGCCCTGAAAGGCAGTCAAGAAATATTTTAAATAAATAAATGAACAGGAAGCCTTGAGTGCTATTCTGGAATATTTTAATGACTTTTTTTTTAAAAAAAAAATCACAATTGCTGGGAGTCAAGCAACTACTTTAGGTATGCCCAAAAGCTTCAATGTACTACTTTAGGCACCTTTTTGCCACATCACAATGACAATGTAGGTTGGATCCGTCACTGCCTTCCACAAGAAGGGCTCCGCTTGTGGAAGGTCCCTTTGTCTGATTTTTGGGGTTCTCCCTTCTCCCCCCCCCCCCGCTCACCTCATTCAGTAGTGTCACTCTGTGTAACATTTTTAGGAGTCTGGAGAGGAAGGGGCAGGGAAGTTCAATTCCGACAGCGCAGTTGATCCAACATTAATCTGGATCCAACCCTCTGATTTTCAAAGGGGTCTTGGTAGCTTGCCAAGTAGGATTGGGTGAGGGCTGGGGGCTGCTGTTTGAGAAACTTGAGCCCAGCAAGCACATGGGGCAAGTTGTGTGGTTCTTTGGATCCTGGCCTACATTTTGAAAAAAAAAAAGTTTTTGTATTCCTGGCTGAATGAAACAGATGTAGAGTCTTTTTATATGCTTCAATGAAGAAGTAAGCTTTCATGTAAATAAAAAGTATCAGTGACTTGATAATTATTCTAGCTAAGGTATGTACTCACTGGTAAGGTAGCCCTTTTCCTCAACACACCTCACTTTTACAACTGATTAGAGGAGGACTTTCGCAGGCAGAGCCATCTTGAGGATTTCAAGATTACATTTTGGAAAGTATTGGGAAGGCAAGCAAATTTAAACAGATCAAGCACACACATCCTAAAAACATCTACTTGCAAGCAAGTCACATTATTTTACTGATACTTACCTCCAACTAAATTAATTTAAACTTTAAGAGGCGTCAAATCAGTTAAAACCAGAATTGCAGCCACGTTTCATGACAAAATGGATGCATCCCCTACTTTTCTACGGCATCCGCCAAATATCCCGTTTGATGTTAGGTTGATTTGGCAGTTGGTACACCTTCCTTCGAGCCCTTATATGGGATGCAAAAGTAGTGCTAGGACTGGGCTATAAGATTTCACTCAATAAAGCACTTCTGTATTACCCTATTTTGTACTCTTTGGCCTTGATCCAAAGCCCTGCAACTGCTTGCACACTGTTCTGCTGGTGTCCTTTAGTACAGCCCTCCCCCAGCTTATGTGATCAGAGGGTAACCATGGGAGCTTGATGTACCCTGCTGGAAGCCTGTTTGTGCGCACGTGAACAAAAACACACGCATGCACACACAGCTTAGATCCTCAAGATTGGCGTGATTGCATTTAGTCTTTTCCCTTTGAAAAACCAAGACCTTCAAAACACTAGAACAGCCTTCCCTAACCTGGTGCCTTCCAGATGTGTTAGAGTGAAACTCCCATCATTCCTAGCCATTATGGCCATTGGCTGGGAACAATGGGAGATGCAGTCCAGCAGATCTGCATTAGAAAGAAGGATCAGTGGTAGCTAGGTAATTGCAGACCATGGACTTAACCGTCTGACAAGCGAGGTCTTTTAGATGGCCATGTACATTACTTCAGTTGTGAAGCACACAACTGCCATTTCTCTGCTTCCCCCACCACAGCCATTCCATCCTTCACAAGTGCTTCTACATTTGTGATATGTTATGCAATCCTCCCTCCCCCACAAAATTGTTTGCCAATCCTGATTTTTATAAAAAGAAATAGTGACGTGCATTTTCACATTTTAAATTCACTGAAATCACAGCACCATCGTGACTACACGACTACAATGTGGGGCTGGATAAACATTTTATAAATTAAAAAATAGGAGTTTGCTTCTGCTGCCCTGATGCTAAACACATTTACTTGGGAATAAGCACTTTAAAAGTAAAAAAATGGTAAAATGTGCATCGGTAACCATGTACATACATGCCCGGCCAGCTAGCTGATCCTGTCTATAAAATGTTTTTAGAATTAAGGATGCTGTGGTGAGCAGTGTCAGCCTTTGGGCCCTGGCATGCCAATGCTGGCATGGGTGCAAATGCCAGGCCTGTTTGCCCACTGCCTCCATCACCTGCCGCTCTCTGGGTGGTTATTTGATGGGGGCTGGGCTGTGAGGTTCTGGATCTTGGCCCTTATTATTATTTATACCCCGCCTTTTCCCCAGTACTGGAAAGTCCTGCCCAAGCTGCTCCACTGGGAGGGGTTCAAGTCAATTTGTTAACACAGGTACATAGTATTGGAATATGACAAAGCGAATTCGAAAATTAATTCAAAACCAGAGGACTGTCTGGCATTTTTCTAATGGGCCAACAGTTACTTGTGCTTTTTGTCCATTTTAAAATAAATGCCACTGCTGCAAATCTCATTCAGCTACTACAAATTCAATAAATGGCCGAGAATAGAATGAGGAACAAGGTGTAACATATGTTTCTGCAGAGTGTAGTTTGTGGGGTTTCCCTTGATGATCTGAAAACTTCAATTAGTACAAAACAGGACAGCTGGAGTACTGATTAGAAATGTGCATTACAATCATGTTATGCCAGTATTGTATCATCTTCGCTGGCTCCCAGTTCATTTCTGGACACCATTCAAAGTGCTGGTGTTAACCAATAAAGTCCTTCATGGCTTGAGGCCACAGTATCTGAAGGACTGCCTCTTCCTGTATATTCCTACCCAAGCCGTGAGATTGTCATTGGGGGTCCTGTTCCTAGTAGCCTTGCATGTTGAGGTATGGCAGATGCTACTTGGGAGTGGGCCTTTTCAGTAGTAGCTCCCCAGTTATGGAACGCCCTCCCCAGAGAGGTCTGCCTGGTACCTACTTTGTTGTCTTTTTGGCACCAGGGAAAGACCTTTTTGCTCTTTCAGGTCTTTTTGTTATGTTGTTTTAATTTGGTTTATATAGATTTTGTGTTTTTTATTGTACATCGCTCCAAGAACTATTAGCTATAGAGTTTTTTATACATTTTAGAAATAAATGAAATTAAATGGATAGTATTTTAAACATCAAAAATCACACACCACTAGTGAAATGGAAACGTCCTCAAAATAACCACTTTTTCTCTACATAACAGTTTTTGCCCATTCTAGCTAAGAAAATTCAAAGACACAATTATTTCTCAAGCTTATTACTATTGCAATTTAGAGCATAATCCAATAGGATTGACGGTCACTAGCCAGAGAGCTCTAATATCAGAGTTCACTGTTTAGCCTAAACACTGCCTGGCAGGGTCAGAGGAACAACATAGTTCTGTCTATGGCCTGGGGGGGGGGGGGGATTCAGTATATCCTATGGATCCTGATGCTTTAACACAATTAAAATGTTAAATAAATGAAGAATGAGGAATACATGCCTCTCAAGTGGCATGAGCAAGGAATGCAAATTTTCTCAAGAGGTTTGAAGTGCAAGAGATGCATTTTTATTGTATGCTCATTACAATGAGTAACACATTTTGAAATAATAATCCCACATAACAGTGACAATCTTATTTTACAGCGTGTACATCATTTTTTACAGCCACATAAAACACAAGTAGTTTTCTAAGGTTTCCCAAAGTTAACTTTCTTAAGTTTAGAAATATAAAAAAAATTTATTCTCAAGGAACTGATTCTCATCTGGTGCAAAAACAAAGTATGAACATTATCCGAAACACAAAGCCACAATAGAGTAGCATGAAGTAAAGTTACAATTTATCATGTGAACAGCTGTGTGCAAACATGAAGCAACTTAAAAAAAAAGTTTTAAAAAGGACACATTATATGCATAACATTTATGAACAGTTTTTTAATTATTAAATAGCCCTAGACCAGCTTGTTATATTAAGCGCCATTTTGATTTGCAGCATGCTAACACAAAGCATTGTTTAAAGGGATGCATATTTCAAATGTATACACTGTAAACTGAAGATCCACCTCCAAACTCTAGTGGCAGCATATTGTTCTGGTTAAATACTGCATATATAACTTTCTTACAGATTGAGAATGCATGTTTATAGTATGGTATACATTTTGTATGAATCGATTAAAAGGTGCAATTTTCATGTCTATACTGATTTTTTTTTAACTTGCAAGTAAGGACCACAATAGTCCTGCCTTGCTAGGAACACTGCTCCTAACGGTTCTCTAGCCTTTCCCAATGATTGATTTCTTTCTATCTTGATACTCTTTTTTAGGGAAGATAGTAAAGTAGCAAGAAAAAGAACAGTGCCAAGTCTTAGCACCAACAGCTGCATCCATCTATTTTTTTCCTTTTAAAAATAATTAATAATAATAATAATAATAATAGATCAGTCAAAAGGTACTTTTTGTCATATGTGCCATACTGAACATTCAACTGCAGTTGCAGATAAAGAGGGAAATTATATACATACAAGTCTTTAACTCTAGCACCGTACAACACCTTTTGAGCTCAAAAACATAATGCTGAATTTTTAACACCATATCCTGTGATAAAATAGGTTAGCAGCTCTGAAAAAAATGTTTAGAAATTGTTCCTTGAACCTAAATAAATGAAGGAAATGACGTTTCCCAATGAAATGTATGTTTTCGTAAAAAAAAAAAAAAGAGATCTCAAAATTTGACCAATTCACCAATTCTTGGATACTATTTCCCAGCACAATTAAAACATGTAATGACCAAGTGAGGTTCGCTGTTCAAAAACTGCATCTGGTAGAGTTTCCTTAGCAAATATTTTAAAAGGATCTTGTCCCTGGTTTTCATTAAGGAGGCAAATGGCGTTATTGATAAAGGGCTAAGATAACGGTATTAGTATTTTCTTTAGCTTAATAATGTATAATACTTTAAACAGAAGACATTCAAGGTCTCTTTCTGCAGCTACTCAGACATTCATTGATCTCTCTGCATTTATAGTGTTCTTTAGGTTCTGATGAGCAACAATCATAGGACTATGAGATCCCCTGTCAACCCTAATACTTTTAAGACTTTTAATACAAAGAATGTAAAGTTATGATTTAATATCAAGCTTTGAAACCAGGAGAAACAGTTCATGAGAGTTTTCTTCCCCAATTAGCATATCACAGTTTCTAAATTGCTTTCTTCCACTGCTTATATGTTACATTAGGGCCTCTTTGTGGTGCCTCATTATATGCTGATTTTTCTCTGAAGGCCTACGAAATCCCTTTTTGCAATACTCGCACCTGTGTGGATAGTCTTTTGTGTGTATTGATATGACATGCCGCTTGAAGCCTGATGCATCTGTAGTGCTATACTCACAATACTGACATTGATAGACTTTCCTTCCACTGTGGGTCTTCATGTGCTTCTTCAGTTCCATTTGTTGCCTAAATCCTCTCTTGCATCGTTTGCATTTAAAAGGCAGGTCCTTGGTATGAACTGAGAGGATATGCCCACTAAGTACAAAAGGATCTGAAGTCTTAAAGTCACAGTGCCTACACTGATGTATCTTTTTACCTTTATGGGTTTCACTGTGCTTTTTGAGCTCCGACGGACGGTGGAAGCCTTTTTCACACACCTCACATTTGTGAGGAAAGTCTTTTGTGTGAACGGATATTATGTGCCGTTTCAGGTCACTTGAGTTGGTGCTCTTGTGGTCACAATGTGGGCACTGATGGGTCTTATGCCCTTGAAACAATTCTGTGTGCTGCTGGAGTTCTTTCTCATCTGTGAATGCCTGTGGACAATGTTCGCATTTAAAGGGCAGATCAGTACCGTGCTTGGTTTTGATGTGTGTCTTCAGATTGGACTGATCAGCACAGCGGAAGACACAATGCTGGCACTGGTAAGGTTTCTCCCCTGTGTGGGTCCTCATATGCTTTTTGAGCTCAGAAGGGTGGCGAAATCCTTTCCCGCACTCAACGCAAACATGAGGGAAGTTCTTACTGTGAACCGCGAGCAGGTGCCTATTGAGCAGGCCTTGCTCTGCAGTCTCATAGTCACAATATTTGCACTTGTGCAATTTAGGTTCCTTGTCCCTTAAGATCAGTTTATTTGAACTCAGTGGGCTTGCTTCTCTGTATCGCCTGGTGTACTCTGTGAATTCATGTGTTTTGTCAACTTTGTTGATAAGCTTATGGCTTTCCAGATGATTATGAAAGCTTACTTTCTTGTTAGTTGTAAAATCACAGTCTGTGCACTGGTATTTCTTCTTAATCATGTGGTCTGGGTGGTTTTTCATATGCCTTTTTAAGAATCCCCTGGATTTAAATTTTTTCCCACATATGTGACAAGGGTAGACTGTTAAGGGTTGTCCATCAGGACCTATTATAACAGCTGTTTAAAAAAAAACACACAGAAAAGATCATGAAGTAAATCATAAGAAAAAGAACGATTTTCAGGTTAGACAAGCACAATGCAAGATCATTTTAAAGAAAGCAGAGCTTCCAATAGTTTAAATAATAGTGCAATCCTGTACATAATCTACTCAGATGCAAGCCTCTTCTTCTGTGGTAAATGTGATTGACTCCCAGTAAAGTGTATAGTACTGCAGCCTGCGACAGAAAAAAAATCTTAGAACTAGAACATAGTCACACGTTTCCCCATTACTCTATGAGGCACATTTTCTGATCTCCAATACTTGGCATAAATATTGCTCCACTAAATCATATAAGAAAATAAGTAACAGCTCTCAATGAGTTCTTAATACCTTTTTCTATGCATGCAGAACGGCTTGTACAATAGCTTTCACAATAGCTTCTTCAATGTATTGTACAAACACTGGGTGCAATGGCGTGTACAACAGCTTGTGCAAGGGAACTGGATTTGACACTTGGGCAAGAATAAACACAGAGTTTCTGCAAGTGGTAGTAGTTTTGCAGTAGCAGAATAACACAACTGGATACAACCCACAGGATCTACAATAATCAATAAAAGGTTTCCACTTTTCTTTAAAAGAATCCTATCTCTATTTTCTTTTGTTCTACTATAAGGAGTTAATTTAGCCATCACTGCTAGGTCCCACATTCTATTGTACCAAAATTTCACAGAAGTAGTTTTTAAGCTCTCCAGTTCTTTGCATACAATATCCTAGCCTGTTCTATAGATTGTATTTCTAATGTTTAAGTGACACTTTTTGCACAACCACCATAAATAACAGAAGATACATACTTTCTTCTTGCATGTTCTATTGGATCATAAGTACTAGTGTTAAATGACATGTTCTATTTAAGCAGTCTGTTTGTGCTTATAGGTACGGATATTAAATAACCTTTTGTGGAGGCTGTTTTGTATGTACAAAACAGGAGAATATCTCATGAACTGCCCTTTGGCCATTTTCAACCAAGTATGCCTAGTAATATGCTAACTTAACAAGAACCTAGCAACTACAGGAATGCTAGATAAAATGGCACTCTAAACAAGTCAGGAAATACACTCCAGACTTAACGCAGCTAATAAAGTAAGAGGAGACTCTACAAAAGCTTGTGGTAGTTTTCAGTCAGAAAATTCCCAATGATTCAAGCATGTAGAAATAGCCACACTTCTCTCTCCGTTTAATAATGTTAAAAGCTAGCCAAGAAAGTTGTTTTACCTGTTTGCCACTGCCTTGCTTCCCCTCTTCTCCTTTTCTTGGCCTTCTGTTTAAGCAGTCTATTTGTGCTAATGCTATCACAGATTTGCAGGTATTGTGTTGCATTACCGTTTTTGTTTTCTAATCTTGCATCCAAGTTGGTTCCTGATATGAAATACCAGATACTCATCACAATGTTGCAAACAACTTCTTTGTAAGAGCTTATTTAGAAAACTGAAGCTGTTTATAGAAATGATCATCTGTTATGTTTGTGTTTGCACTGAGACTAGAACAGTGGAACTTTGCTTCATCATAAGATGCTAGAAGCACCAGAAATAGCCACTTTCTTTTGTTTAATACAACACATAGAAGGCAATGATTTGTTATTGACTTCTTTTTCATCTTATGTAAGCTGTCTGGGAACATTTTTGGCTGAAGAGAGGAGTTAAAATACTTCGAATGAATTGCTGCTAATATCATACTCATATATTTTTTTTCTGCATTCAGGCCATAATCCTATATACACTTACTTGGAAATAAAGCTCCACTGAACTCAGTGGGATTTATTTCTGAATAGGATTGAGTTTAGGATTGTACTACAAGCTTTTTATAATGAAATATTCAGTGGTTCCAGGACTGGCTGTGGTAGAGAAAGTCACCAAGAAGTGGCCCATCAGAGACCCTGAACCACAGCTCTGTACTCCAATCCAGTTTCCCTCCCAGCTTCCTTCCCTTTTCCATTGGCTTCCTAATGCAGCATCTTCACCCAGCAATGAGGCTAAAAGCTGTTTGCACTAGCTAGTTTCAGGTTTAAAAGTCAACAAAGAAGAACTGTGAGGTGGTTTGTTTTGGTAGTATCACGGCAGTGGCAGCTCTACCTAAGTAGCATTGGAAATGATCAACATAATGTTTTTTCTTTTAAATTTAGTTATCTGCTATGTTAATATATTCATATATTGATCTTTATTACATTCATGATGGAGCCTACATGTATTTAAGAGCTTCTTTATAATACTAGACATATCAGCAACTCTTCATCTTCTCACCTGGTGTTTGACAGTCTTCATACCTCCTGGGAAGTCTTCTATCATCTCCTAGAAGAGAAAAGTGTAGTTTAGTTCACAAACAACAAGTCCATAAAAATTTTAAAACAGTCCAACAGAGAAAGCAATTGAGCCACTAAATAGCTTTATTAATTGCCAAGCTTTTCTTTTTCACACATTCTTTAAGGGTGCCAACCCCAAAAGCATAATAATCTCACCCATACTGGTACTTTACACATAGGGCTTGCCACTAGCTGCTTCAAACTAAAGCCTACAAATATGCTGTTTTTGAAGCACTCATATTTTTATGCCATTAATGAGATGTCAATTCCATTATTTTTTTATCACACAGGCAAATAAGCACCAGTTCGCTTTAAATGTCCATGTGAAACTATTTTACAAAATAATACTAGTCAGATAAGCAGGGATCACTGCATCCACAGAAATGTCATACTGCCTGGTAATTAAGTGCAAAGCATCTGGCCACAGTTCCTTAGGGAATATATGAATCTGCCTTATATTGAGTCAGGACAAGCAAACAAATGCATGAAGCTCGAGGAACCCAAAATATATTATTAAAGGGTTTCACAAAAATATTAGTAAGGATGAACATATTAGAAACCCAATATGCAAAATACATAGGAAGACAGGAATAGAGAATTAAATATGAGATTTTTAAATTATACTGAGTCAGACCGTTGGTCCATCTAGCCCAGTACTGGGCTAGAAATCCTGGAAGCCACTCTGACAGTGGCTTCCAGGATTTCAGGCCTTTTCCCACACCTTCTACTGGATGCCAAATCTCCCCTTCACTATATTCAAAGGGTAGGCAAACTTTTTGGGCATATTTAGAAGTTTGAGAAACTGCCCTGGGCACCACCACAAAATGGCAGCCATGGGAGGCATGGCAAAGGACAAGTAACTGGCTCAAAAGACCGAGTACAAGGCAGAGGTGGGGTCTGAACCGCAACATACTAAAAAGCCCTTTGAACCCACAGGTTTCAGCACCAACAGAAACCTATTCCACAGCAATCTCAGATACTAAGAAAATGTGTTAATTTTAAAAAAATGGGAAGGGGGGGCTCCTTAGTGGGTGCTGTGCTAAGAGGCACCATATTGCCTACCCATGCTATAGTGCTTTATTCCAGGACAGATGAGCAGACAAAGGCATATACAGAAATAGGAACTAAATGGATTGAAGGAAGTAAAAAGGTTTTAAAAAGCTGCTTGCTTCTGCTCAGTTAATCAGAAGATTGCAGGTGCGGGGCAAGATTGAAGACAGAGTAGCAGCAACCGGTCCTCCATGGACTTAGCTGCTTAATAGGGAAAATGCTGGCAGTTAAACAGAAAAAAAACCAGAAGGGGAAAATATAATAGCTTTTCCACCCCAATTCTGCAAGAATTAAATTCTTGGTCACCATGGCAACAGCAGCAGCTGTATTTGTGGACTCCAGCTGTATACAGTGGTCAAATAGTTTATGACCTCATCCTCATCACACGTGTAACACTGTCTCAATTCGCCATCTAGTGGCAGCTCCTTTTGACTGAAATATAATTTCTCTGCATTCCAGGGTTATGTGTTTCAAATGCTTTTCATCAGGGAAGAACAACCGCTTTTGTAAAGTTGTTTGGAAAGGGAGAAAGGGTAGACTCAGAAGAACATGAAGAGCAGTTGGAGTCACAAAAGTGTCAGTGGGTTAGCTACTTTCTGTAATTGTATATGAAATATAGGCATGTTTTCAAAAATGTGTTAATTGAACAAGAGCCGTGGCCTTCCTTACTAATACTAAGTACTAAACTACAAGATATCATTTTAGAAGTATTATTTCAATCCACATAGGAACTGGAGAGGCTGAGAGAATTCTGGAGAGCCTTTAAACATTTTGGCAGAAAAGAGATGGGTGCACGCTCTTAGCTCCAAAGATGTATTGTAAATTAAAAAAAGCAAGGCTAGCCATGCTGGTCCATGAGCAAAACTTCCAAAATTGCAAGAGGGGGGATCCAAACTCTATAATGGATTTGGAATTTTTTCCTCCTGGATTCATAAATTAAGTGGGGAGAAAGGGGAGAAGGGACTCTCATGAAGGGAGAATCTAGCATCCTACCATAAGCAGCAGCCCATGCAACAGGAACAAAAGTTTTATTCACACCAGAGTCTTCAAGCTGTGCATCAGGAAGAGATGTTGCTTCCTCTTCACCAACAATAACCTCCATGTAAACTTCATCTGCTATTTCAGCACAACCTAGATTTAGTTTTAAAGGAGACTTAATTAATCATACTATCTATGCAACGTTAATTCATCTATGTTCAATTAATTGTTAATTTAAAAAAATATCCAGTATCTATAGCTACTAAACGAGATTCAGCTAGCCTGTGTGATAACCCAAAATCAGGATGCCAGATTTATGAAATGGTCTTGAAGCAAGTCCCCCCGCCCCCCCACCCAGTAATTAGGTTGCACTCCTATGCTAGGAAATAAGCTACACTGAAATCAGTAGGACTTATTTCTCAATAAACATGTTTAGGATTGCACTGCAAAGCTCTTTATTGGGCTGTGACAAGCTTATCATGGGTCTTGAGTACAAAAGATGGACCTAAATAAAGTTTTCTTCTGAATTCATGCACCATCACATAATATAGCTACATCATACAGTTCTAGTAATGAAAGTGTGGTGATGTTCTTTGCTTTTTTAAAAATCAAGATGCTCATTGGTATTAACAAATTTTGAACAGTGAATAAGTTAATAAAATGTTATCCAATGCAGAAGACAAACTGAAAGTAAGAAAACTATTGACGTTTATGGATTGACAGCATAATCTTGTGCATGTTTATTCAGAAGCGAGCCCTGTTGTCTTCAATGAGGCTTATTCCCAAGAAAGTGTGTTTACATCCACTTAACTGGGAGTAAACCACATTGAACTAAATGGGGCCTGCTTTTGATTAAACATAGGATTGCACTGTTAATCTAAGCATTAAAAATGTACTATTAATTATTAATTACTTAAATTTATATCCTGCCTTTCTGCCAAAACTAGCACTCAAGTTGGCTAACAATAATAAAATACGGATTAAAAACAAAATTGTAATTAAAGCGTAACACAAAAACAAATTAAATACATAATTAAAAATGCAACAACCCCCCTCTTCAGCAACTGAGCAGCTTACACGTGAAAGGCTGATCTGAATCATTAATTAAGCGCTTACTCGTTAGCACATATAGGAAATGCCTTATTTGTATATGTTACAGTAAATGTGTTGCCAGTAAACCTGCCGATGCTGTGCCCCATGAAACAGCTTCAGAATGTTCAAAAAGGCAGAAATAAAAATGGTGATTTTTGACAATCGCTTATACTGGATGGCCAGCATTCATGAGTGTACCTCTACTAACAAATGTGAAGGCCTAGGCCTCTGCTGAAGATGGCAGTCTGGTCAACAATGAACTGACAGCAAAAAGGTATGTTGTCTAACAAATGTTTTTTTGTACACACAGTGTAGCAAAAAGCCTTTTTTAGTGGATCAGGGCTTGCATGGGGATGAACCTCTGCAGATGTGATGAGATAGACAGAAAGACAGACAGACAGACATCCATCCATCCATCCATCCTGCTGATGGTCTTAGCAAGGGGGCACAGACATAAGTATGAAGACTGGGCCTAGAGAACATAGTCCATGAGGAAGTAGAACTAGGCATTACTAAGGCGGTAGAAGTTGCTTAAGATCTAAACATGTAGTCACACGTCGTGATGTCAGAGAAATCCAAAATGGATTCAAATGACTTCGGATTTCTTTGAATTTGATCTGCAGATTCCACAGCAGATTGACATCTTCCAGATCCCACGGGTTTGTGAAGCTTTTTTTTACTTTCCGGAATTGTATGCAAATGTAATTGTATGGAAGTACAAAAGTTAGTAAAAAAAATACACTAATATACACACCTTTAGAAAACAAACCATCTTATACATACAAAGTTTTATGCATCTCTGATCTTTCTTCAGCTTCTGCTGTTTAGCACTGAGAAAAACAGGCAAAATATGGGACACCAGCAAAAGTTATGTAAATTGCTGTGGATGTTTTTGCATACTTTTCTGAAGGGGAAAAAAATTCCGATGCAGTCAGTGAGCGGATGACAGAATGAAAGATGTCTGTCAATCCATGATACACACATGGAACAGTGTGCCCGTTTCATCATCGGATTTTTAAAAATGTAAATTGAATTTTTAAAATTTAACGCAGAGTTTGAAATTTTCTTAAAACCATTAGTAAAAAAAGAGCCTAGGTCGAAGGTATCATAATGAATACTAATTATACAACTTCTGATTATATTCTATGAATATATTAACAGCAGTTTATGGAGGTGGGAGATAACCTGATCAGTCCTATTCTGCATTGCAGGTGGTGTACAGAACTGCATGCGTGTGGGCACGCGCTCTCTCTCTCGGCCTTGCCTCTCTCTAAGGACAAAGACAGAGGTCAATGAACAGAGAATTTGGGGAGATGGAGTAGATCTGAACGAGGAGGAGACTGGATATAAATGCAATGGATGGGGGGGGGAATAGAAAGTGAAACCAAAAGTGAACAGAACATAATCCATGCAGTCCTGACTCCTGAGGAAATATCCGCTCCATGTATCCTCCACAAAAATCCATCTGTGTGTTTTGTTAATGTTGTTGTCTGTTGAAGAAGCAAACTAACCAGAAGAATAAACAATCCGATTAGTACAATTTAAAAGCCTGTTTGGTGGTGGTGATTCTGGCACATCAGGACAAAAATATCATGATTAATTGAACAGTTGGAGCTGGTTCATTTCCCGAATGACTTCACAGGTTCATTCTGCTTTAGTATTAAGCTGACCAAATTATCATCCCATTTTTTGATGAAAATTAATCTGAAAACAATTCAGAATAATTGCTTAGTGTGTACCTACCTTCTAATGAAACCTACATCTCTGAATATGTATTAATGTTACATTAAACAATGTACTTCTACTAAAAATGATGATTAAATAGAATCTTCCTCACTAGTGATTTAAACTATGATTTAAATTATTAAAACTGAATCCTTCAGAAAAGTGATTTAAATCATGATTTAAATCACATTGACTCTGCTCTGAACTAAGCAGAAAAGGTTCAGGACTTGTTCCTACTGAAGACTGGAGGACTGGTCATCCCCTTTATTGAAGGCATCAACTTAAGCTTTAGTGAGCCATCACTGTTTAGTAATTATAATCCCCCATTATAGTCAGAGCCTTGTGGGAAATTCTACTGTATTGGAGACTTGGGGGGCCAATGCATTGTACTTGTAAGCAATAAAATTGAACTGTTCTGTTTCCTTCCCTTTTGTGGGCTGGGTATCTGCTTCTGAGTACATGGTCTGTTTAACCCTGGTAAACCCTTACACTGGCCAGTGTCAATGCTTACATGTACCTATTTTCAAACATTCACAAAATATCTCTGGGACTGTCAATGTTCCTATGCAAATGTCAACAGCAAGAAATTTCTGACATTCACTGTAACATATAAACTAAATCACAATGCACAATTCAGATATAAGGAAGTGCACTACATTTAGGAATTGTGCTACCTGCAGCAGCTAGGCAACTGCCCATCTATGTATCAAATCACAAGTCTGTGATGCGGCAACATAGTACAAAACCATAGCACACATGTGATGATCTCTTAATATGGTTTTTGAAGTGGCTCAGATTACAGTATGTTTACTGAATGACATGCAAAATATATGGCTTAAGAAACTAGAGAGCTATGAGTGGGTATGATTGTTAGGATTTCTACTGTCTTCTGAAACATAAAACGATCATTTAACGATACAGAGAAAAAAAACCATTCAAGTTCATAGTAGTTGTAAAAGAGAGAAATGACAAGATTAATTTCTTAACAACACAAAAATGTTGTTCTTACTAATATCTTCATCCTCCTGAGAGGAATCCTTAACAGCCATATAAACCATCTTCTCTCGCTGTACTCTGCCAACGCCTCCTTGCTCTAGAACTCCAGCTACAGAATGCCCATTATGAAAGTCACTCTCTGTTACAATTTCTGTTCCACCTTGAAGAGAAGGAATAATTTTCATTTGATAACATTTTAACAGAAACAGTAAAATGTTTCTATTTCTGTTCTGTATGCTCGGTGAAATAAAAGGTCAACAAATGTCATCAGGGGAGAAGTTAGCATGGTGGGACAGTATTTTTAATTTGTTTGTAGCATGACAAAATGTCATGGGTTGGGCATATAGCAAGCAGGAACAAACTTAAAGGAGTCTTTACAGGACTTGGGAAGAGAGGTAGGTTCTGGAACTGGAGTGAGATAACTGAGGCAGGGGGCATTTCAAGCCATTTAGAATGTATGGGCACAGCTTTGGTTTTGCAACCTACTTGTTTAGATTGTCTTATGAAAGGTGATTTAACTGGAAACCATTACAAAGAAGTATTAGTTTTATACAGTGTAGACAGGTAGATTTTGTTAAATCTTACAAGCTACTGCGTGAACAGAAGTTGAGATACTTACCTATTTCCACATCATCCTCAGCTTCAGCTTTAAATATGTAAACTTTAATAACTTCAGAACCAAACCCATCGTCTTTAGATACGTCGTCATGTGAAACCTCAGTGCTGATTTTTAATGGAGCGTTTCCAATATGGTCTAGCTTTTCCCCAACATCATCCACTACAAAAATAAAAAGAATACAGTTAGGTTGGGGGAAGCGCCAAGCAATTATCAGCAATGTTGTCCAAGCATTCTTAGCTCATTTATGCCATTATAACTACCATTATAAAGCTGGCATGCAAACCAATCACCTTGTTCTTGTTTATTTTGTGAAGATTTCATGTAATATAAATATATTTGTTATAATTCCTTATTTTACAGTTTAAATAAATCAACACTGTTAATTTCACCACCAAAAATGATCAGCAAGTGCACTACGGAAACATGTCTGTTACATTATAATGTCTGATTAAGCAACTGAATAAGCCATGGTATTTTGACTCTGTATTGCTGTTATTTTTCTCTGCTTCAAAATAAATAGCATTAAAGCATACAAATGCCCATAGTATCAATTTTAAAATAGAAATTAACCCTGACCGTATTTAACTTTGTAAAATCTTCAATACATCAAACAAAGCTAAGTTTCAAGTCACACAGATATGGCTTGCTTTCAAAAGAAAGGCATTTAAAATGATGAAATGGTGACGGAACTACAACAGTGTTGCAGCAAGTTACCCTGTAAGGGCTGGGGTACAAAAGTTAGCAAGTCACCCTGTAAGTGCTGGGGGACATACAACACTTCCAATTTCTTACACAAATGGAGTGGGATTGCCTACGCAATCCCTCCAACTCTCCCGTCTCGCATGCAAATCCCCCTGCAAACATGATTAAGGTTTATATCAAACTGACCTTAACCATGGATATGGCTAACAAGGGTTCTTTCTTAACCCAAGTATGTTAATCAGTTACACATACTGGTCAGTGCAACTTGTTTATGAATAAACCATGGCTAACACCAATTCCAGCGAAAGTCCTAATCATAGTTAAGGCTAGCAGTGGAAAGGCAGGAAAGCAGTGGAAAGGCGCTGGGGGAAGGAAGTGTCTAATGCAAGATTGGGAGCATTCTTACTACATTGGCCCTAATTCTTAACTTACAAACAACAGCAGCACACTAATTACTCCCTTTCAACCATCACCAATAACGTTAAGCCGAGGTGCTTTGATCTAAGCAAATTTAGCACAATTTACTTTGCTGGAAGTTGGAACATGAATGTCCAAGACGGCACTTCTGTGTGATTAATTGGTCAGTAAGAGGCCAAATCTGTTTGAAGGAATAAGTTCTTCCAGGGAAGTAAGCGAAGAGTCACATATAAATACTTTTATAAATACTTTTTAAAAGCAATGTTCAACATCAATTAATTAATATTAATTAATATATAACACTAATAATATATAATACTAAAACAGTGAATCTTTTGCTTCATGTGTGCTCATATTGCCTGTGCTGGATGTCATTTAATGATACCTGCTAAAACTGCAGCAGTTTTTGGTGTCACTGATGAAACTTGTATTTCAGAAGTCTGTGAACGAGTCAGAACAATGCTGGAGCTACTGAAAACAGAACTGAATAGAAATAAAAAAGCTAATCACTTAAAAAATTTTTAAAATTGTCAGTACTGCTACTGTTAACTATTGCAAACTTAAACTTCTGATTTAAGAAATGTTGTTGGGTTTGTTTTTTAAATGGGATTTTTTAATGGGCATAATCCATCCCCTCCTGCCTGTGCAACTTGCATACCTGCATGTGTGAGAGAGCATCCCCATAGAACATAACAGAGCCCCTTTCTTCCCCATCAGCTCAGAGATGGATGTGATAGTGTTCCAAACATGAATAGCGTACATGCTGAGAACATGGAGCAAAGCAAGGCTACAGGATTTACATACAGAAAGCCCTTCCATTCTAAGAAATGGTTGGGTAACTTGCCAGTGGGGATGGGGAAGGAAAGGGCTCCATCATGCCTTTGGGGAATCCCCTCCTATATGTGGGGATGTGTGTGACAGGAAGTGATGGATTGTGCTGCCAGTGCAGAAAAAGGGATTTCTTTAAAAAATATGGTTAATAAATAACTCCTTAAATATTCACTTGGCAAACAGCCTGAATCTAAATTATTACAAAAATGGTTTTCTTCTCCTGGAATAGCCCCTTGTTTTTGAAATGTAAAGCATTTATTTCTCTTCAAATAATATATTTATGTGGCTGTGGATAATATGTAACTGAACCCAAGTCACCGAAAGATGCAAAAAGGCAACAGCAACTCTATGGATTATCTCAAAACTAAAATGCAAAGGGAAAATTCTTGTCACTGGCAAGCCTAAGAATATCAGACTGTTTATAAACAGTGCAACACCTATTAGATTCAACAACCAGGGGATCCATACTAAGATGTTGTCAAAACATGCATAATACATGATGGTTTGGAAGACAACATTGTGTTACTATAGCTTCCTTTTTTCAAGGGTCTAGTTGAGATATTTTTGTTACCCTTTTTGATGCATAACAACCCTGGATAACAGTTCTGCAAATTTTCATGCACTGGTTTAATTTTAGTCACAAAAATAATTCAGGGAGAACAACAAGAAGGATTTTTATGCGTAATAAGAACATAAACCTGTAAAACAAACCAAAGAATGGAATCATGCTAGCGATGTCAAATCCATAGGATAATGCAAAAATAAAGTGACAAAACTTAATTGATATAGTGATACTGAAAGCTACTTGTAGATAATTTAGGCATGTCACTTATAAACAAATGTTAACTTTCAAGTATCATACAAGATTTGCTTTGCTTTCTATACCTTTTACAGTTTTTATGTTTAGATGATAAGAATTGGAAATGTTAATGTTTTGAGTTGCTCAAAAAACAAATAACATGGGGCTGTATCCAACTGTCTTTCAGCTAACAGAACAACATTCGTCAGTGGGAATGTATTCAGCCTCCATCCTACAGCCCTCCCATCAGTTCCAGAAGGATGAAGAACCCTCTGGAGTAGGACTGCAGTAGGGAGGCGGGGAAGGGAAAGTTCTGTTGTGCAAGTTGAAGTCAGCTTGTGCAACACTGGATGTCATTCACGGTCTCCTATTGCACAAATCTAGTGTAAGTTTCATTCCATGAGCTCTGTATGAGAAAGATTCTAGAAGTCTCTGAGTTTGTGATAACAACTGAAATGCTCCAGTGGTCAAGTGTAATTACTTCATTACTTCTCAATTAATTAATTAATTAATTAATTCACTACTTCTTGACCACATTCTATAGAAATGTATTACAGAAGTACTTATTTTAACATAACAACTGCACTGGAAGAAAAGCCCTAATGAAAGATATTCTACTGTAAACACAGGACCCTCAAGTGAAACATTTGTAACAGATTGTATAGTAGCATATAAAAACACATGAGTAGTATCTTACCTCTTAAAATACATTTTTTTCAAACATATCTGTTAAAAACTGTAAGTCTCTTGCCATTACAACATATAATGTCCTAATTAACCGATATCTTGAAATGATCATCCAGGATTCAGAGGTGAAAGGACAAAATTAGCATTTGCTGAATAAAGTTAAACATCATAAAGTTTTAATCCAGTGACAGAATGTCCTTGATGTAACAGAAAGGCAACACTAGGATATTTTAAACAAAATATAGTGATTTTAATTTCTAAGATGTAGTTTAATATCAAATTCCTCTTGATAATAATTAAAGATGAAACTGTAAAGGCTGATTTGAACAATATCTGGAGTTGCAGGCAAAAATCCCTTTCCTCTACAGGTGGTTCACACAGTAGGGAGTAATGCTTAAACGTTTCTTCCATATATGCTGAATGAAAAATTTTGGGTTCAATCCTGTGCATGTTTAGACAGAAAAAACTCTAAACTCTCAGCATTTCAACTCTCTGCATTTTCAATGGGATAGGATGCTGGGACTTTTTTTCTGCCTAAACATGCATAGGATTGCACCCTAAGTTTACATGACCAAAATAAACATTTAGGTTGCAATTCTATATATACTTACCTGGGAGTAGCCCCATTAAACTCAATGGGGCTTACTTCTGTAAAAACACACAAAGGATTGCACTGTAAGGCTGCAATGTGATATTTACGTTGGAGTAAAAGCTCTATTGAACTCAAAAGTACTTCTAAGTATACTTCCAAGTAATACGTAGGATTGTACTCTTAAGCCCTACAGAAATCAGTTACATTGCAAAAGGCTTTTCAATAGCAATCACAGGCAGTAAGGAAATATTATATGTTTTCTGAAGTAATTAACCATGCTCCATGATACTTTATTACAGCACTGAGTATTTTTTACTTTTCTTTTAAGCCCTAAAAAGTATGCATACAGCCCTTATGGGTGCAGACACACGTTTGAAAATATGCCTACAAAAATGCTGGAAATATGCCAGAGTACTGGAAATAAGGAGGCAAATAAAAAGAAGTCAAATCCATTTGACAAGGGATATCCCAACATTTTTTGCGTGTGAGGACAATTTGAGATAACAATATTGTAGAACTGCACTGTGCCTGTCAATTGTAGCTTCACATCTGCTATAGGTATGTTAACTGTATATATCCAAAACAGACACACATGTTGCACCCCTCAAGACACCTGATTCAAGTCATATTTGTCCATGGACAAAACACACCTAGATTTAACATCGTTCCATTAACAAATAAATGCAGGAAGATGTACAGAGCAATAAGCAGGATTACACAGATATGGACTAAATAAAGAAATTTCAGTTTCATGCATTATTTAAGCCCACACCTCTCACCAAAATTTTCATTTTAAAATTGCTTCAGGACGTTTACTTTCTGGGCCACATAGTAAAGGCATGGAAGGAGAAAATGCCAGTACTAGTTATCAATATTATCTTAAGTTTGTTCACAACACAAGTAATTGTAGAGGAAAATTTCATCACTTCTAACTTACCTTTCTTAGCTGTTTCCAGGTGTGAGATGTTCAGATTCACTGTGGATTGCCAGCTCCCAACTCACGTGAAATTTCGGCATGCACTATGCTGGTGATAACCCACAGAAGCCCATGGGATACATGCCATAGTTTTACAGCTGTGCAAAACTTTTGAAAATTTGATTTTCCTAGTTTCGCTCGCACAGGGAACAATATAGGAATGTATTTATAATTTTAGCAAACTATGTAATGCCGTATTGCAGAGGTGGGTAACTTTTGGCCAAATGCTAGATGTGGCCACTCATTTTATGGCCCATAGCATCTTTTCTGAACACGTGGGCTGCAGCTTACATGCTCATGACCCACACTGTAACTCTATGCATTGGTAGCAACACACTTCACCATCCTGTTATTACTAGGGGCAGTGGAATCCTATTAGAATGAAGGCAGACATTCTTGTTAGCTAGGGGAAATGGCTCAGCACCAAGAAAAAGTTGCCCACCCTTGCTATACTGTAACAGATTTTTAAAAGGAGGTGGTGGTGGTATATTACCTTACCCCTAAAGGACAGCTCCAGTGTGGTTCTGTAGTGGGTATAGGATCACCAGCATTGTGCATGCAGTGCCATCAAATGGATCAAGAGCTAGCAATCCACTGTGGGTTTCTGAACATCACAAACCTGAAAAAGAAACAGAAAGGAAGTTCTATGTTACTTGTGTGATATTTTTACCCTTACACTGGCTATCTGAGCTATACTTTATGTTTTTCATGAATTTCCTATGACTGGTCATTATAAAAGCTAGATAACGCTTTAAAATTTAACCTTTGAAAAATGTACCTTTCTTTGAGATAAATGGACTTTATTTGGAAATGAATTCTAGAGATTTCAAAAAGCAATTAAATTTGCTATGACCTATGTGCCCATGCCACAAGGTTTTTGGTTTTTAAAAAGTCTTTCAAAACATGATTTCTGTTGAATTTATATCTTCCAAAATGTTATATCCTTACCATGAATTCTTTTGTTTAGCTGTGTGGACAAAATTTCTCTATAATACATGTATAATTAACTAATTATTTTTAAAAATGTAAATATAGCATGAAATAAGCTGAAAAATGCAAAGCTACTCAAAATTCTTGAATAGTGAATCCTTTCAGTTTTTCCCACTTCTGGGTTGCAAAATGCCATACAACACATGGTTATAAGCCATGAAATTACTAATAAAAATACCATGACCATATGAGCCTCAGTTTTAGAGAATAATCCCTCTGTAATGTATAATATATATTTCTGCAACATACAAAGCAATCTAAAAGATGTATTAGTTGGCAGAACATGTTTAAGCAGTATTGAGTGTTTTTCAGGGAAACTCTCCAGTGTGACCCAATTTTCAAGCCTACATTTTGTATTCTGTAGCCAGCAGCTACTGATGACTAGTAATGATAAAAAATCTGATGTGATCTCTACTGTAATGCCAATATATGCTGTAAAATCTATTACTTTTAATTCAAAAAATCCTTTGCACTTTATTGACCATCTGGCCCTTCTGAATATGGAAATGGCCTCTCACAAAAAATCAGTAAACACTTCTGCTAATTAGCCAAAAACAGTCCTAGTAATACGTTTGATACGGAGCCATTTGTGTCTCAAAATGAAACAAAGCCCAACCCATTATCCAAAGCCTGAATATTCCAGATATCAGTGAGGAAAAAACATATTATGAGGAAAACTAGAAAACTAAATATAGTCTTTTTTCATATAACTGGCGGTTTGAATTATAATGTAAATGTTACTGAAGAAAACTGCTACCCATACAAAATCAGGAACTACAGGTCTGTATTAGGGATGAACAGTTCATTCCCTTGTGGATTAGTTGCACACCTCTTTAAACAGACAACAGATCACATATGGGCTGTGCAACTATTCTGTGATATGTGGGTTTACATATAACTTGATATCAAGTGACTGCAGTTCCTGATCTAGCAGGAGCATGAGATGCACAATGCCAGAAACATTTTCTGATATCCCTTGGAATATTTGAAAACAATAAAGATATCCCTATTCATTTTCATTGAAGATTTTCACTGCATTTGATCTCCTGACCATGGTTAAAGAGATCAGAACTGTACCATCTCTTAAGGTGCAATCCTATGCATGTTTAGATAGAAAGAAGTCCTACAACTCCCAGCATTACCCAGCCAGCAGTGCTGGCTGAGGAATGCTGGGAGCTGTAGGACTTTTTTCTGTCTAAACATGCATAGGATTGCACCCCTAACCATAGTCAAGAGATCACGTGTGCCCCTCAGGTTCTTATGCTCCTCCCTTTCTCCTTCCACCAACTTTCCCCTCCAACTCCCATGCCCCTCCTCTTCCCTTTTAGCACTAAGCATGATTAGCTTTAAGGTCTGCACATAATTTAATGCTAACACACTTAGCTTTATATCAGAATCTGAAAATCATTTTAACCAGTTTTAAACGCTGGTTTAAAGCTAACTGTGCTCAACGCTCAACTCAGTGTAGATGGAACCACAGATAGTACTGAAAAGGGAGAAGGGGGGGAATTCAATTGGGAGAGGGGAGGAGCACGTGAGTGCGAGAAAAAGGGAGGGAGAACATATGACCATGACATACACTTCCAATCTGTGAACAATAGTTAAGAGATTGAGAAATATTTCATCTACATGGAGTCTTCTCTGTAGGCTAAATAAAGTCCAGTTCTGTTCACATTTCGTGTGCCCAAGATATTTTAGCAGCCCTGTGGCTCTCCTCTGAATCTTTTCAAATTATAACCCATATTAAGTGAAGTTAAATTATTTATTCCCAAATGTTAACAGGAAAGTAATATTCAAACTCACAACCAATTATACTTAATAACATCTCATCATCTGATCACTTCTTGCCTGAGTAGACTCAATCTCATATAGGTATATATTTATATCTTTACTTCACTTACAAGATATCATTAAATAGTCTTCAGATGTGCTCTTGCCGTCATCATCATCTTCAGTCTTTATAGTAACTGTTGAACCAGGAACAGTGCCAGCTGCTTGAATCACAGTTTCTGTATCTGAATTAGTTACAAGAACCTCTTCTGAAACCATTGTGGGAGAGTCAGCTCCTGACACGGAATCTTGTACCACATGTTCCAAATGTCCATCAGGACCCGTAACAAGATCAGCCACAAAAACCTGATCAGGAACTCTAACGGTTTCTGTTATTAGATCTGAAGTCAAAACATGATCACTGGTATCTAGTGCTTCTTCAATAGCAACATCAGCTTCCAATACAGATTCAGGAACGATCACACCTTCCGTAACAACATCGGTTTCAGTTATGATATCAGGTCCTTGGACAACTTCAGCTGCTAAGCCATGATCAAGGGTTATCCCATCATCGGTGACAACGTCAGAAACTAGTACAGCTTCAGGGACTGATACAACAATATGGTCTCCATCAATATGAGCGGTACCAGCCATTCCAGCCACTATAAAACAATTGTGAATGAGGAAATATATTAATAGAAAGCGTTGGCTAATGGGTGGTATAGAAGTGTAATAAATAAATAAATAAATAAATAAATAAATAAATAAGTTCTATTGCTGTAGTGCCGTAATAAGCATCTAAGGAATGCAGCTAATGAATACAGTTATCTAAAGCAATCTCCAGCCTTCCAATATTCTATTTAATTATAGTTTAAAGACTATATAATAGACGAGAGTTCTGCAGCTGGATATGGCAGTAGCTCACATGATATGGTCTACTTAAGGGGAGGATGGGTTTTAGCAACAACTTTTTATACTCTGTATAATGTTTAAGGAATTCAGTTAAGTTGCTCAATATGTAATTATAATTATGTAATTTTTTCAGTTTCCACTGGTGCCACAGCAGTAGTGGCAAATTCCTGTGTCAGTACAGGATTATATGTCCTACTCACACTAAGATGGGAGTTAAGAACCAAAAATTTCATAGGACTTACTTCTGAGTAAACAAGTTTAGGATAATAGTGTGTAGAATATAAGTAATTACAAATTAATATTACCTCTCTCCTGCCATCTAATACATCAAGGACAGCAGATTTCAGGCTTGTAGGATCTACTTTGTTGTTGTTGTTTTTCACTAGAACCCCAAGATCTACCAGTCTTATGCAAAAGACACGCCCAGAGTCCAGGAATTTGTTGTGAATACCAGAAGTGAATAGCACTTATAGTCCTTTCACACAAAAATCTGTCTCTATTCCCCTGCCCCTTTTTAATTTCAGCAGAATAATTCAGGGTGTAAGGGAACAATTTTGTTTCTGCTACTGGTACTTAATTGGGAATCAGAAATACTTGCTCATCTACCACAAATCAGCAGGAGATTTATCAGTAGATCCAGATCTACCTTCCCACACCTGAAATATATTAGAGTTTAACTAGTGAACATGCCCACCTTCACAAGGGCTGGAGAAGCCCTTAATTTGATACAGCAAAGCCTTTAAGCAAAGTTAAGCAGCTATCAGAATTGGACACATTGTGCCTACCCTGTCTGAATGAAGCCACAGCTGCTCGCATCCCCAGGTATGCCCCTGCCATGGTGTACCCCTACAGCCCCCCGAGGGGAGGAGTATGCCCACTCCATTCCTGTGAGGGAGTGCCCTGCCCCACAGCAAGGGGGAAGGGGCAGCTGCATAACTCTATCCCTCGGACCATTCCTCCCAACACATCTTCAGACTGTATCGACTGCAAAGCTTGGTTAGGGAAGTCCACACCTAGTGACTGACGATGATACTGTAGGCTTCAAATACATGGACACATTTAAATTAATTAAAAATTAATGTGTTTTAACAACCCAAAAACCATGAGGTGCACACCCCTAGGGCTCCCTTCGTAAGCATGCAAAGTTTCAGGTGTCTATGCCTCATGGTCTTGGGAGCTACGGTACTGACAGACACACATCCTCTTTTATTATGATAAGAGTATCAGAAATGTTTTGGCAACCTTTTAGCAAGTACAAAGTAAGAGATAGCACCAATCTAGTGGGCAGTTCAGTCCATACACATCCCCCATGCCTTTATGTGGTTTTGCCTTTAGTCTACTGAGGCAGGAAACTGGCAGCAGCACAGCACATGAGAGGTAGTCAGAAGTGCTAGCTTGACACTTTTCTTTAACCGGGCCAATGATCCCTCAAGCTCCTGTCCAGAAATGCCACAAACTCCTACTCACTGTCCCACTTTTGGCACTCATGCCACAGATTGCTCATTGACAATACAATGCAAATAATTAGCAAATATTTGAATTAAAAATGTTGTGTGTGTTATTACCAAAATCCTGCATAATCATAGTGTGCGGCATTTTGGATTCCTGTGTCTGCAACCCAAGACTTCCACCACCTGGATCCATAATCATCTATGCTCATTCACAAACTGTGAAAAGAAAACAGAAATTACTACTTACACTAACATTACATAAATAAATAGCTTAGAATAATATTTTAGCACTGTGCACAATTCAATGCAAACACATTTAGGAAGCAAATATGAGGTTCTCCTCTTCCTTTTTCAAAGATTCCAAGTCAGGAGCAAATACTAGCAGAGCAGCTGAATGATAAGGCAATGGACTCAGTTGCTATTTAGATGAAATTATTTACAAATAACAGTGCAATCAACATCTAATTTTATACAAGATATTCATTTATAAATGGATTATGGAATATATTACAATGCAAATGTAAGCATGTTTATGCAGAAATAAGTCCCACGGTGCTCAATGGGGCTTACTCCCAGATAAGTGTGCATGGGACTGCAGTCTAAAACATTGCTGTTTACACTGAATATAGAACAGGGTACCTAGGCAGAAATACTCCATGAACTCTAGGTAGGTTCACTTAAATAAAAGTGATGAATATGCATATTCTGTGATTGCAATTTTTGGAGAGCTGAGGATTTGTTGGTTTTAACATGTTCAGAGTTCAGAATGATAAGGGAGGTGTGCAACAGATGTACTGGCAAAGAAAAGGTTGGTGTGGTATCCCATCACCAGATTACAAAAGGCCATCTCGGGGTCTCTGTTGTTGCTAAATTGCCCTGCACAATTTTACAGTATGTATGTATGTATTTACATAAAAGCTGTAATTCGCTTCCAAAACTCCAATCCAAATTTCAGGATTTTCAGAACCTAACAGGTTATGAGAATCCATTAACTACCAGTACCATGCCTCAATACTACATTAATCCAATTTTTCATGGGACTGATTCCCTTTACATTTTGTCAGCTTTTTTGCTGATACAGAAAAATTTCAAAGCATTAGAAATGTTTTGTTTGAAAAAAAAGCCTGGTACTTTCTTAATGGCATCAAACAGATGCACTTCTAAAGCGTTTTGCCTTAGATGGGCATTTTAACTCATTTTTTAATTATTTGGGAGCTCTGTCTATAATCTTTGCCACCTGCTAGACTCCAAGATTGGAAGCTTCCGAGATTCCTGTGCCCTGCCGGGACGCTGTTTGCAAGGTGTAAGGAGCGCTGGAGGCAATCTGCGCCTCTCTGCCCTCCTTTTAAAAATGTCTGTTCCACTAGACAGGCCTCTGAGCACATCTAATAGAATGGCGCTGGCGATGGTGGCACAACTCTCCTCTCCTCCCACTGGCACACCCCCTTTTTCTTTTCCCTGTCTGAGGTTCACACCGACCCCAGAAGAGGAGCCATCATGAAGCTCTCTATGGCGGCTGGGAGGGAGTGAAGATCTTACCAGGGAATTTCACTGCCAAAGTCAGAGCAACATCTATGTGCTCAGAGGTGAAAATCCCCAGTATCCTAAGCCATAAGATTGCACCCTAAATAATTTTTTCATTCTTTACAAGAAAATTTGTGTGAACCTAATGCTCAGTTATCCAGGATGCACAAACAATGTTTAGCTTTCACAATATTTTTATTACTAATAAGTGCCTATAATGTCTGGGTGCTATAGAAAACCCCTTCATGGATCACTGCCTTGTTGTGGCGAAGGGGCTTGCGTAACTCAGTGAAGCCATAAGCTATGCCGTGCAGGGCCACCCAAGACGGACAGGTCATGGTGGAGAGTTCTGACAAAATGTGGTCCACTGGAGAAGGAAATGGCAACCCACTCCAGTATTCCTGCCAAGAAAACCCCATGGAACTTATCACAAGGCTAAAAGATATGGCGCCGGAAGATGAGCCCCTCAGGTCGGAAGGTGTCCAATATACTACTGGGGAAGAGCAGAGGGAATTTCCAAGTAGCGCCAGAAAGAGTGAAGCAGCTGGGCCAAAGCTGAAAGGACACTCAGCTGTGGATGTGACTGAGAACACGAGCTCTGCCAAAAGCCCATTTGTTCTCTGAGGAAACAGCATGTCTGCAAAGAATTAAACATATACCACATATGGCACAAAGCTAGTCATGTAAATGACAGGTCACCTGGACACATGTGATGAGTCAAAATTGCCTCCAGATGTCTAGGCGAGTGTTCAGGGGTAAGGTAAACTGGTGTACATAGACAGCTTCTTGTACAGGTATAAACCAATGGTATGTTTTTCAAGACTGATGACATTTGTGCCTGTGGTTACCAAAAGCTCCTGCACAGGCAGTGCTTGAATGAGACAGAGTGGGATCTTTCTTCTCCTTGACTGCCCTCCCTTCCCTTTGTAACCATGTTCTCATGAAGGATGGTGCAGCCCACATCTCACCAGCAGTTGCAGAGCCAGCCTCCTATCTTCTGTAGCAACTCTACTTAGGATGTGTACTCAAGACAACTAGGCATACATGAGTTATTCAATTTAACTAAGAAAAGTGACTGAGGGACAGGGAGGGATAATCTTGCATGTGTGGCTTCAGGACTAACATCACTTAATATAGAGTTGATTACACACTAACCATCCCCACTGTACATACTAGGAATAATCCTATTCTTCCAATGCACGTTTTGGGGTAAAGTTAGCGGAACAGGAACGTGTTGGTGACAGGGGACTCACTACAGGTCTCTTCCTCAGGGCCACAAAAAATATAAATAGAAAGGGTATGCAAAATTGTCAATCTAAGAGCTAAATCCAGGTATTGAAATTGAATGCTGGGCCATACAATTGTCACAAGTGAAATCTGCTTTTCTCAAGATATATGGGTTCCTCACCTGGGCAAGATAGCCATGCTGGCACAGCTGTGAGTCACCCTGCACTTAAGCAGCAGTGATTTGTGAGTGGCTTTTTAAAGGGGTCACTGCAGCTACAACTGTTTTACGGTCTCTACAATAATTGTTTTATTGTACATTTATTGTACATTATGTAAAACAAATGTAATTGTTTTACATAATTTCTACAATTATGGCGGACAAGCCAAGCAGCACCAAATAGGCAGGATTGCCATCAACCAGCTTGAGGACTGGATAAAAAGCTAACATGGGGTGGATGTGGCCAACAGACCATAGCTTGCCCACCCTGTGCCATAGCTTGCAGCCTAAAACATTGCTCCAAGTTCTGTAGAGATAAAGTGCGATACTGGATACTAGTGTATAAACTCCAAAATGATATATCATGTGCCTCAAAAATAAATGGGATCCATATCATTAACATCACCACATGTCCATCATATGGAAGGGTGCTTGATGTACCGCATAAAGCCTGTGTGCACACTTATCCCAGTGAAGAAACAGCAACAATGCCTGCTTGCAGCTGGAAACCTAGCTCTCAACACATCTGCTCTCCTATTTACATGGGAGTAAGTCTCGTTGTATTCCAACAGCGCTTATTATTTCCCATGGTGACAAATTCCAGATATGGAGCCCTGCTAAGTCTGTTCCAGCACGCATAAAATGAGACGCTTTTAATTATACGCATGTAACGAAGTAAACTCAGTCTAGTCCAACCAGGAAAGCTTATGCCAAAACCTGTAAAAAAGTGTTTTGGTTTTAGTACTGATCTCCCAGCAAACACACACTGAGCAGTGCGAGCGAGCTAACAACTGCAAGCCTGATGCGCACTGACTTCGGAATAAGCCCCGACTGAACTCGAAGCGGGGCTTACATCGGGGTAAACATGCCGAGAGGCTCGGACTGTTTCTGGGAAGTACAGCTCTCCTCCCAAGCCGGCGGCGGGGCTCGCGCCCTAAAATATCGTTCGCAATCCCCCCGCCCCACCCCTCAATAGATAAGCAAAGAAGGGCTTCCAGGGCTGATCGCTCAGCGCGAGATACAAAGAGGGTTCACAAAAATGCGCGTGCGTGAGGCGGGGGCGCGCATACCCATGCACATAATGCGCACACACACACGCACACACAACCCTCCTCTTCCTCTCGCTTCCAATCAGCGCCCGTGATGAGCAAACAATAAAGCGGCGCTTTGCAGCCCGAGCCGGGCAAAAGGGGGTGGGGTTGTACCCATCCTTCCCCGGGGCGGTGTTGCGCGGCCGGAGGAGGGCAGGGAGCCAGCCAGCGATGCCTGGTGCCGGGCCCGCGACGAGGCGGACATCGCGGGGGCCCGGCGGCCGCGGGAGACAAAGGGCGCGCTCGGGGAAGGAGCGGGGCGGCTTCGGCCGGCAGGCCCTCCGCGGAAGCCGAGGGGTGGGGACAGAGCGCGGCGGCGGGGCTCTCCCCGCGCTGCCGGCTCTCGGGGCTGCCTCGCCGCCCATCCCACCCTCCCGACACGTCCCGCTGCCCTGTGAGGCGGCGAACTGAGGCCTGCTCCTACGGCCGCGTAGGTCGAGTATTAGCGGGGGTTTGGGGGAAGGGAGTGTTTGTTTTCGTTGTGGTGGAGGGATTAATCGCGGGGGGAGGCCGCCGCCGCCGCCGGGCTGCGCCTCCAGGCTGCCGCCATTTTGCTTTCCGCCATTTTCCGCCCGCCTCCCGGGCCCGGCCACAGCCCCGGCCGAGCGCTATGCGGCAGAGCAGAAGCCCCGCTTCCGCGCGCCCGCGTCGCCCGCCGGGGTCCGGGCGGCTCCTGCGCTGAGGTAAAACGGCAACGGCGGCGAAGAACGGGGTCGCACGGCCGGGCTGCGTGGGCGGCCCGCGGCGCCCGGGGTAGGCCTCGGGGCGCGGCCTGCGCCGCGGCCTAAGCGGCCTGGCGCGCCTCTCCCGCCGCCTCCGCCCTCCTCCGTGCGCGATCCAGTTCAAATTCCTCCCCTCGCCCCCCGCTCCGCGGCGGGACGCGCCTTTCCCCGCCACCCCGTCTCACCTTCGCTCGGCGGGCTCGAGCCCGGGCGGGGGGGCGGAGGCCGGAGGACTCGGCCGCCTCGGCTGCCGCTTTTCGGGGCCTGGCATTCGGGGTCCGCCAGGTCCGAGGCCTGCACCAATCACAGGCTAGGGCTAGGAAACGGCAGGCGGGCGAGAGCGCGCGCGGCCTGCTCATTCCCTCACACACTCGCCCCCCTCCCCCTCCTCCTCCTCCTCCCTTTCTCCCCCCTCCCCCACCAGCCGCCTCGCGACCGGCCGTTGCTGCAACACGTCATTCAGGCGCAGACGGCAGCCGCTCTCCCGCGCGCGCGACCCCCCTTCTCTTCCAGCGGGGCCCACCCCCCCCTTCTTCCATCTCCACTGCGGTCCTCGAGCATGCGTAGCGAAAGCGAGTGAAGCTGGCTCTTGCCCACACTCCTTTGCCATCAGGGGAGAGGTTGAGACCGAGCAAACAAAAGCAGCGGGAAGGCGCCTTGGATGGACTGCGGCGCGGGGGGAGGAAACGGGGGGGAGGGAGGGCGACGAGAACCTAATAATTGCAACAATGAGGGGCTTGATGGTGCGTTTCTCTGGCTATGCTGTCGAGACATCGAGTGTTAATGTGGTCTGACTAAACCCCGGAATAATACCTGAGCACTGTCTTTTGTTCCTGTTCTTCTGATACCGTTTTTAAGGGGACGACGGGGCTTTTCTTCAAAAACACAATCTCAATAAGTTACAGACATTTCAATGCCCTTGAAATAAACAAGGATGGATTGTCAGAATGCATCAAATTGTTGCAAAATGCAACAAAGGGCATCCGCTTACTTTTAAGCACAGCTGGACGGAGTAGTTTTATTTTACTCATGTGTGACTGGTGATTTTTTTTGGGGTGGGGGGAGTGCGTTTTTTAAACATCCCTATAATCTAATAAAAGGTAAAGGTGTCCTCAGCCAGTCGTGTCCGACTCTAGGGTGCGGTGCTCATCCCCATTTCTAAGCCGAACAGCCGGCGCTGTCCGAAGACGCTTCCGTGGTCATGTGGCCGGCGTGACTGAACACCGAGGTGCACGGAGCGCTGTTACCTTTCCCGCCGAGGCGGTGCCTATTTATCTACTTGCAATTCCTTGCTTTTGAACTGCTAGGTTGGCAGGAGCTGGGACTGAAGACGGGAGCTCACTCCCACGCAACACTCGGGTCTCGAACTGTTGACCTGCCGACCTTCCAGTCTGCAGTTCAGCATCTTAACCACTAACCAACCGCGGCCATTCTAACTATAATCTAATAGCCCTTCATATATTATAGGACCGTTACATACAGGACTTGGTGTGTGTTGTTCTTGCTGTTACCATAAAATAAAATCAAGGCTGCAATTATACACAGTTACGCTTTTGTTGTTGTTGTTCAGTCGTGTCCGACTCTTCGTGACCCCATGGACCGTAGCACACCAGGCCTTCCTGCCCTGCACTCTCTCCCGGAGCGTGCTCAAGTCCATATTCATTGCATCAGTGATGCTATCCAGCCATCTCATCCTCTGCCGTCCCCTTCTCCTTTTGCCTTCAGTCTTTCCCAGCATCAGAGTCTTTTCCAGAGTTTTCTCTTTGCATTAGGTGGCCAAAATATTTGAGCTTCAGCTTCAGGATCTGTCCTTCCAATGAGCACTCAGGGTTGATTTCCTTTAGGATGGACTGATTTGACCTCCTTGCAGTCCAGGGGACCCATAAGAGTTACGCTTACCAAGGAGTTAAGTCCCATTAAACTCAACGGCGCTTCTGAGTAGACAAGCTTAAAAATAGCACCGTAAAGCTCCGTCTTCACTTGGGAATTGATCTCCAATGATTAGAGAATAACAACTAATCATACTGAAGAGGGTATCTTAGGCTGCAATTCTAAATACACTTACTAAGGAGTAAGTTCCATTGAGCTCAATGAGGCTTTGAGTGAAGACCTACAGAATTATGCTGTTAATATCCTTCTGAACTTATTACTGCACACATTTGAAAATACTGTTCTATCGAACCAAGGCTGAATAGACAGTCTGGTTGGGTTTTATTTTTAAGTCGCTTTCCAAGGGCTGCCAAAAAACACGCACTCATATTTTTTTTAATTCCTTTTTAAAAAATGTGTTTCCGTGCTTCAGCTTTTACACAACCATAGTGAATTTTTCTATTTGTTTTCTCAAAGACATTCATAAGATCTAGAAGGATTAGCAAAGTGCTCCCTCTCCAAGGAGGTGGTTGTATATTATAGTCATGGGATGATAACAAGAAACAGTAATTTCTTCATTGCTGTATCTGTTTTATTTCTGCCTGCCATGCAGCTGTTGAACACACAGGGGGCAGCTGTGATCAGGCTATAAGTCTAGACACCAAGCATACAAGAGAAGATGCAAAGAGAGAAAGTTACCACTGTACAATGCAGTTCTCCTCTACCACAGTTCCAAAACAGTGAGAAAACAAAATTGCAGTGAGAAAACAAAAATTCACAAACATCGCTTCACAGGGTTTCAGCTTTGCTCACACTTGATTGCTAACACTCATTTATCACTTTTTAGGAGGCAGGGGGAGATGAAAATGTGCCCCCAAACAGCAGGAAACTAATATTAGGAATCCTTGAATCCATTACTTACTGCTTTGGTTTGTATCCATACAACCAGAAATGAGGACAAGCAGTATATTGTGTCCAGCACATTCTGGGCCAACCTGCAGGGAGTGTAAAGCAGACCACGACTCGCGTTCAACGGGAATACTTGCAAAGCATGGATCTCTTTGGGCTGAACAATAGGATTCTTGATCAGTTTTATGGTAAGGATGCACATCTAGAAAGACCGGCCTTAAGACTGTCATCTTTAGAACTACAACTCTTTTGAGTTAAAGAGGCATAACAGTTGAACAAAGGAAACGTCAACGTTTTAATTTTCAGTCTGGATTTGTCATTGCTGATTTTCTAAAATTCACTAAGAGCATGATACTGTTAACATAGGTCTTACGAAGAGCATGGCTTGGACATAGACATCTTCAAACCATTGTTCAACAATCTTTTGAAGTCTTAACAATTTGCATTCGTAGCATCTGTTACTTAACAGTATTATTTATTATTATCAAACCCCAAAACTAGCTTTTCAAAACAAAGGCAAAAGTAAAGCTTGTGGGCATGAATTTCGTTCAGGAAAAGTTAACAGAAAATGACTCCTGTCTTGGGAAACCATCATAACATTTTGAAAATGCCTTAAGGACCACTACCTGTGATTAGGTGTTTTTCTCTCAATTTCACTGGCATTTTGAAAGAGGAAAGAGTACAAGTTGAATCTGCTGGATACACATTATTTACTAGAAAAAAACACCCCCAGTGGAATTTAGAATACAGTAGGCATTGTATAGGGGGTAGATTGGTGCATTCGTTTGCTTACTACCTTTCTATAATGTCCAATAGCCAAAGCCCTCTTCAGTGAATAGTCAAAGTCTTTTCAGAGATCTGGCACATCACAATGCTTTTTAAATAGCATAATAGATCAAGACCACTGGCCATGCTGGCTGAGAATTATGGGAGCTGTAGCCCAACACATCTGGAGGCCACCAGGTTGGGGAATAAATGGTCTAGATAGTCAGCTGACAGGCTACAGACTTTTACCACACGCAGCATCTTAAGGAAACAAAGTTTCATAGCAACCAAGTCAGATGTAGGAAGCTGCAGCATATGAAATCAGACTATTTGTCCATCTAGACTAGTAATATCTGCCTTGACTGGCAGTGGTTCTCCCATCACTGGCTACCTGAACCTTTTCGCTGGTGATGTTGGAGACTGAACCTGGGACCTTCTACATGCAAAGTATGTGCTCTGCTAGTGAGCTGTGGACCTTTCCTGACCCAGGACATGTGGACCACTGGGGCAGTTCAGGCAGTGGGTTGGCCAGCACCATCATTTGACTAACACTGCTCTAGACCCCTTTCATTATTTCTTGCCTCCTTCATAACTTGTGGTAATGACAGATGGTTCAAACTGAAAAGAGAAGGGTTATCAAAGATTGGAGCTGCATGACTAGATACCTGTTCAGTATTTTACCAAGAAAAGGAGGGCATGGCTTTACTGCATTTCTCATCTTAATGTGTGTGCTGTTGGACCATTTGCCGCATCTTGATAGGTATGCGGGCATTGAGTACCGCTTACAATCAAGTCTTTTTAAAGAAAACTGGAGAGGAGCAGTGGAAGATTTACACAGAAGAACCGTCAACGTTGCCATTTTGTGCATTTTCCATATTTGTTGGAAGCTTCTAAGTGTATATATTCCGGGGGCGCCCAATTCTGTAGGGGCTATTCTCATCTGTCCTAGGAAACGCTGATGCACCTGATTTCTGTAAAGGAAGAGTAAGTTGAAAATAGGCTAATTCATGGGAAGGATTAGAAGAGAGCGAGCGAGGGGGGCAGGTGCAAAAGACATGAGTGCCTGCTCCAGCTGGACTGCCTCCCCATGGGCCTTTGACCACCAGCTGCCCTCTGGGAAGGATTCCAGGAAAAAGGGGGTAGGTGAGGGGAAAAGGAGCCTTTTCCTCTTCCAGCTCAACTGTCCCCTCTCTCCATAGGGCCATTTACCACCAGCTGCCCTGTGGGAATGATCCTGGTGATGTGTTCTATTTTGGTATTGTTTATTCTGATTTTCATCAGTGTATTTTTCTGTTACTCGTAAGCTGCCTTGGAAGGATTTCTATCCTGAAAGACAGGATGGAAATCATTATAATGAAGAATATATGCATACATTTTTCCTTGAGGCATGACACATTCAGTTGTTCCCTTTCCCTTAACAAGTGAGAAGTTCAAGTCGGCATTTCCAGCATCAGTTTCCCTTTGGACAAACATAGGAAGATGCCTTATATCAGGTCAGACTATTCTCTCCATTGAGCTCAGTACAGGGTACTCTGACTGGCAGTGGCTTCATGGGTCTCAGGCTGAGGCCTTTGCCATTACTTTCTACCTGATCCTTTTAGAAAAAGAAAAACCTAGGGAAATGCCAGGGATTGAACCTGGGATCTTCTGCATGTGCTGTATCACAGAGCTATGGTCCCTTCCCAAGGAGAAGAGAAAACATGGATTCTTCCTTTCCTTCCTATCTGGCTCTAGAGACTGGCTTTAACTGAGAAAAAATATATAGGAAAGGTGCAATCCTATGCATGTTTCAACAGAAAAAAGTCCTACAACTCCCTGGCTGGGGAATGTTGGGAGTTGCAGGACTTCTCTGGCTAAACATGCATAGGAGTGCTCCCTAAATCTATGAACAGATACAAGAAGGCTTCAAGTGTGCTTGATTTCCAGCTTCCCAATGCAAATGTCTGCCAGGCCAGGTTTAAGGTTTTGGAACTAGTGTATAAAATCCTAAACAACTTGGGACCAGGATACCTGAGAGTAGGGATGTACAAAACCCTGCTTACCTGGCTCTGCCAGGTTCCGCTGGGGGGGGGGAGGCGCTCCGTCCCTCCCCCTGGAATCCTCGCTGAGGGGGGAGGCGCAGAGCGCCTCCCCCCAGAATCCTGGCCAGCCAGCTCCACTCTGCGGGGATTCCGCGGAGCCGCCGGCCGGCTCCACCAGCGGCTGGACATCCGGCCGCTGGCTAGCAGGGATGCAAATGGCAGCGGCCGTAGCCGCCGCCATTTGTATCCCTGAATTCAGCCATGATAGGCTACGTAAAGACTTACGTAGCCTATCACGTCTGGGTTAAAACAAAACAAAAAACGTGTACGCAAATGGCGGCGGCTACAGCCGCCGCCATTTGCGTTCCTTATTTTTGGCCGTCTTTGTCTACGTAAATATTTACGTAGACGAAGACAAGAAAGGGGAACGCAAATAGCGTCCGCTATGCTATTTGTGTTCCCCCTTATTTTCGCTGTCTTAGTCTACGTAAATATTTACATAGACTAAGACAGCCAAAAATAAGGAACGCAAATGGCGGCGGTGGCGGCAGCAGCCAGTCGGAAGACCAACCGCCGCCGCTGAAACCACCGCTGGAGCCGCTGCCGTCCGGAACATCCGCCCCAGGTAAGTCTCATCCCAGGGGGGATCCGCGGGGGGGTGGCAGGCCGTTCCGCCATGGAGTTTGGGGGGCCGAATGCACTGGCATTCGGCCTCACCGAGATCCATGGCCGAATTCTCTGACATCCCTACCTGAGAGAGCGCCTTATCAATCTGCCCAGTCACTGAGGTCATCAGAGGGCACACTCCTGGTGGTTCTATATGGACCTATGGCCCGACTGGAGTCCACCCGGAGAAGAGCCTTCAGTGTGGTGGCCTCCTTTCTATGGAACTCCCTGCCTCTGGAGGTAAGGCAGGCACCAACACTTTGTTGTTTTGGGGCCCCCTGAAAAGACCTTTATTACAGGAACTCTTCCTTGACTAACCAGCCATGGTTACTGGTATTCTGTTTTTTAAAAATAACAAAATTTTAATACGGTGTTTTATTTTATCTTTTATTGTTCACTGCTCTGCAATCTGTTTAGACGTGCAGCCATATAGATAGATAGATAGTTGTAAATAAATAAATAAATATCATGGGTAGTGTTCCCAAGATGCTAAGTCTCGCTGCCATTTTGATTGACCTCCCTAGCATCTTGACTCCAAAAATCTCCATTTTGAATGGGAAAGTGACTAAGAAGAGGCTGAGGGAAACGAGGACAAGAAAGCAGCGGGCATACTATGGCTGTCCTCCATTAACTTAGATCCCTGCCATGACTATTGCTCTACACAAGGGGTGTGAGATCTCCTGCAAATGCCTAGCTCTTTGTCGGGCTCCTAATTCAATCAAGCCATCCAAAGCACATCCATTTAATTGAGCATTCAGGAAAGAAAAGTTCCCAGCCCAAGGCACTGCCACCAGCAGTAAAGGTATTAACAATCATCGGAGTTAGAGACCTATACCCAGAGTATGCCTTTGACCTTCCTTCTGCGCTCTGCACTTTTGCACTAGACATCTTTGGCGGTTAACCAAAACACCCTCATCATCTACATCCCACTGCTCCTCTATTGATCCTGGGAGGGGAAAATCTGCCCCAAAATCATGGTTTTAAAACAGGGCTGGAGAAGCTGAGGCCTAGGGTGTCCCAATACGGCCCTCTGGGGTTTCCCAAGTGGCCACGCCTCCTTTCCCTGACCCCATCATTTCCCCCCAACCACCAATCATTTGGAGGGTTCCTAGCTTTTGTGCAGTTTTTCCCCCCATTTTAAAAGGTCGAAATGCCTCTCCTAAGGCTTGGTTACAGGGATTAAGAGCTTTAAGCTACAATGTGCTAGTCTTTTTGGACTATCTGGCCCTGCTGCTTTTGCTTTCAGCTCCGCCCACCACTGGAAAGTCATTGTGTCCGTTCCCCCACCACCACCCCGAGAGCTGCTCTGAAATGGAAGTAGGTCCTTGGACTGAAAGACGTTCTGTACCTCTGTTTTAAAAGGATCATTTTTCAGTTAGAGGGCAGTTCATAATTCATCCTGAGAGTACATGTCCCCCCCCCCCCCTCCAGTTTGACATCAAGTCAGAAGCTAGTTTCTCTGCCAGGCTCTCTGTTTTTACACTGCTTTGGAAAACTCAAGGAGAACCCAGCTTTTTGTTTTGAAGTTCGACAGAGGTGCCTTCTGATTGCACGTGAGGCAATCAGAATCCCACCCTGTAGGGTTTTTAAAAAATAAGAAAATATTCCCTCTCATGTATAATTGAAGTCATTTGTACATACCGAAAACTGCCGCATGGGCATCGATGGAAATGGGTTTATTTCCTCGTAATCCACGTCAGGAATCTCCCAAGAGCCAAGCCGGCCGACTTGAGATCGACTTTGGCCCACAAAAGCATAATCTTCTATAGGAGCAGCTCTGCTTGATGGTTGCTGTGGCATATAGCTATCGTAACAAAATTAAACACTTTATAAATATCTTCTAGAGTGTCTGTAGAAGGGGTAGGCAATTTGTAGCTCTCCAGATGTTTTGGCCTACAACTCCCAACAGCCCTAACCAGAATAATCCATGGTGAGGGCTGACGGGACTTGTAGGTCAAAACATCTGGAGGGCCATAAGTGGGGATGGCAGAGAATTCCGCCACGGATTTCAGTGAGGCCGAATGCCAGTGCATTCGGCCCCCTGAAATCCATGGCGGAACGGCCTTCTGCCCCCCCCCCCGCGGAATCCCCATGGGATGGCACTTACCTGGGGCGGATGCGGTGGTGGCGGCGGCGGTGGCAGCTGGTCTCCTGGCCGGCCGTGGCTGGGCTGCTGCCTCCGCCATTGCTGTCCTTGCAGCCGTGATAGGCTACATAAGAATTTACGTAGCCTATCATGGCCAACCCCCTCCCCAAAAAACCACCCAGCATATGTAAATGGCAGCTACAGCGGCCGCCATTTGCGTTCCCTATTTTTTGCCAATTTATCTTACGTAAATATTTACGTAAGATAAAATGGCGAAAAAAAGGGGAACGCAAATAGCGTAGTGGGTGCTATTTGCATTCCTTTATTTTTCGCTATTCTAGCCTACGTAAATATTTACGTAGGCTAGAACGGGGGGAAAAGGAACGCAAATAGTGCCCACTACGCTATTTGTGTTCCCCTTTTTTTCACCGTTTTATCTTATGTAAATATTTACGTAAGATAAATCAGTGAAAAATAGGGAACGCAAATGGTGGCTGCCGTAGCCGCTGCCATTTGCGTACGTTGGGTGTTTTTGGTTTTTTTGGGGGGGTGCGGTTAGCCGTGATAGGCTATGTAAATTCTTACATAGCCTATCATGGCTGCCTGGGTGGACGCAAATGGCAGCTGCAGCAGCCCGTCCGCAGCCGGAAATCCGGCTGCGGACGGCCCGGAGCTGGCCATCGAGGATTCCAGGGGGGGAGGACCGGATCGCCTCCCCTCCGTTGAGGATTCCGCGGGGAGGGCTGAGCGACTCCCCCCCGACCGCGAAAGATTCCGTGAAAAGGTGAGTTTCATACATCCCTAGATAAGTTGTCCACCTCTGTTATGTAGTACAGACCAGGGGTAGGCAACCTTTTCCAGCCCATGAGCATGCATGTCCATTTTTTTCAGGGTTGTGGGCATATGCCTTCCTTTCTGGGCCACAAGCACATCTTACATTTTTTGGAGGACCACAGGCACATTTTCTGTCCCCCCCTTCTAGGATTTTTCTTGGCTTCCTTCCTCCTCCTCCTCCCCCCTTTCCCACTCAGGGTTTCCTTTCCCCAACACAGCTTCTGTCTCCCATTGCGCTCACTTTAGCAACATGGAAGCAGAAAGTCAGCAGATCAGGTGGTAGGTCTGGCCTCGGATAAACAGGAAGTCAGAAGATCAGACGATAAGTATCCCAATCCGCCGACTTCCTGCATCCTAGCTGACAAACTCGGCAGGAGGCAGAAGTGGGGGTGGGGGTGAGTGGGGTGGAACAAAGGGGGACTGGCGGGCACTATGATACCCGTAGGCACTGGTTTGCCGACCCCTGGTACAGACAGATAAACATTTTGCCCCAAGACTAATAGGTTTATTATTAATAATATGGTACATTAATATAGCATAATATGGTACATTAGACCTTTAAGGTGCCATACAATTTTGTCGCCTTTGTGAGACAGACATGGTTACCCGCTGACAGATGGATATAGATATAATCCTGATCATAACTTATTGTATGCATTGAGTCAAAGTCAGAGGCCTGGGTTTTGGCAGCAGTTTAGCAGAGGACATTCTACCTGGCTGGAATGGAGGGAGACAAGAGTGGTGGGCCTCTCCCATCAGCTCAGCTGAGAGACCCACTCCCTTTGGTTCCTCTTCTCCCCAAACTGTTCCTATTCAATCTGGTCATTAGAAGAGCTTGGTAACTTTAAGAGCTGGTGCCTCAATTTTCTTGTTTTCCTCCTTCCTCATCTACCTGCACTATTCCCAGTGTGGTGTAGTGGCTAGAGTGTTGGACTGAGACTCCAGCGATCTGGGTTCTACTCCCACTCCGCCATGAAGCTCACTGGGTGACTCTGGACCAGTCACTGTTTCTCAGCCTAACCTATCTCACACCATTATTGTGAAGATAAAATGAAGAGGAAGTTTGTTTATTACTTTTCTACTAAAATCCAGTGGAAGGTTATGGCTCTGATTTTGGTGGGGCTGTGGATCCATTCTGGATTTCAGTTGGAACCAGCCAGAACTCTAAAGAAGCTACCCTGGATTCTTTACAAGAAGGAGAAAAGTGGGATATAAATGTAATAATAAATAAATCCACCTCTTTTTCCAAATGTGTTGTGTTCTTTAGATCAGTTGTGGCCAGAAGGCAGACCTAGATCTGCTGGTAGATCTCTGGGCAATTTGCAGTAAATCGGCAAGGGTTTCTGACTCCAATGGTTTAACAACAGCAGCAATAAAATGACTCACCACCACCACAAATCATACTGCTGAAATGAAAGCACGTGGTAACCAGCAGTGGATCTAGGTTCGCTGTGGGTGGGTCCCATCGCAATCAATGTTTAAAGTTAGCACATGGCTATGTGAAATTCCTCTCACTGATGTCAATGGGAACCAAGTGCAATTAACAGAGTCTGGATTCAACCCATTGTGAGCGAACCAGCATAACGTTTGACCCAAGGACATCATACCTGAAAATTCCTAAATGCTGTGGCTGTTGTTCATTAAACTGGTGCTGGGCAGGGGGTCTGGAGAATTCATGTTGATGTGTGGCCCTTTCATCCTATACCAGAAAAAAACAAGAGTGGAAAGTAAACAACTGACTTTTGTTTTATTGTTATTTTTTAAAAAATATTATGAATATTTATAGATGAGATTATCCTTAGAGCACCCAAATACAAAAGAAAGAGAAACAACAAAACAATGGGGTTGTCAGCACATCCCAACAGCGCATAGTAGTTTAATTTACCCGCAGGGGCTGTTGAGTCGTACTGGGTGGCCAGCTTATTTATTTATGTATTTATTATTGCATTTATATCTTGCCTTTTTTCCTCTTGCAAGGAACCAAGGTGGCTTATGCTGTCCTCCTTCTCTCCATTTTATCCTCACAACAACAACCCTGTGAGGTAGGCTGGGCTGACATTCTGTGACTGGCCCAAAGTCATCCAGTTAGCTTCCATGGCTGAGTGAGGACTAGAACCCGGATCTCCCGGCTCCTAGTCCAACACTCTTGCCACTATATCATGCTGGCGCTCCATGGCTTGTCATGTCACGCAAACCCAGGCAGCAGTGGTTGATTGAGGATTAGGCTAACTGAGATTGTAAATTCCTTGAGATTCCTTGTGTCTATGTTGCCTGTGCAACGTCGTAAGATGCCATGTATATGGACTTTTACTTCATTTTTTTTATATATATTTTTATACCGCCCTCCATCTTACAATACCAGGGCACCGTCAGTAATGGCAACTAATGACATCCTACATATATCACACATCCAGAGATTGCCTCCATTGCCTTCCACTGAAAGGGTTCCCCATTGCAGGATGGGTGGGGCGCAGGGGAACCCTTTCAGTGGAAGGCAATGGAGGCTGGTGGCTCTGATTTCCGTGAGGCTGTTAATCCATCCTGGGTTTCGGTCAAGAATCAGCCAGAACTCTAAAGGAGCTATCCAAGGAATTGAACCTATTTTAGGGATAGGGTTCAGCACCTTGGATAGCTCCTTTTGAGTTCTGGCTGATTTTGACCGAAACCCAGAATGGATTCACAGCCCCACTGAAATCGGAGCCATCAGCCTTCACCAGTAGAAGGTACTAGCTATATACATGCTGCATACAATTCTGAATTCTCTCTGGGGGTATTTCTAAAATTAAACACCACCATCTACTGGTGGAAACAAAACATCTCTTTAAAAATCCCTTCTAGGAAAAAGAAAATGATCCACAGCCATAATAACAAAACCGAAATAACTTAAAGTAATTGTTTACCATTCTTCCTTGGGGTTGAGAGACGTATCTTGCCTTACCAGCCAGCTTAAGTGAATGTTCTGGGTTATGTTGTGCTTGAGGTCTTGGTTCTCTTGCACAAGTACTGAAAATATGTCAGAGACAAAAAGTGTCATTTGAAAAAAAAAGTATTCACTTAGATATTTAGTATTCTCCTGGTGAGGAGGGATAGGTGAGCGACATAGGGGGCCATCCTATGCATGTTTGGACAGAAAAAAAAGTCCTATGATTCCTAGCATGCCTCAGCCAGCATGACTGGCTGAAGGGATGCTGGGAGTTGTAGGAGCTGTTTCTGTCTAAATATTCATAGGGTTGTGCCCTTAGCATCACGGAAGCCAGTGGCTCTGATTTTGGTGGGGTTATGAATCCATTCTGGGTTTCAGTCAGAACCAGCCAGAACTCTAAAGGAGCTATCCAAGATACTGAACCATATCCCCAAAATAATTCCAGCACCTTGGATCACCCCTTTCGCATTCTGGCTGGTTCTGAAGAAACCTAGAATGGATTCACAGACCTACAGAAATCAGAGGCACCAGCCTCCAGTGCAAGGAATCGTAGAGCTGGAAGGAACCTTGGAGGTCACCTATTCTAACCCCCTGCTCAATGTAGGCTCTGCAACCCAGGATGGAATTACAACATTGCTGACACATGGCCATCCAGGCTAAAACGCTTCCAGTGAAGGAGAGAGACCACCGCTTTACCATGCAGGCTGTTCCACTGTTGAGCATTTCTTAGGGTTAGGATGTGCTTTCCCTAATTTGTAGCTGAAATCTGTTTCTCTGCAATTTCTAATCACTGGTTCTAGCCCTGCCCTCTGGAGCAACAAGAGAACAAGTTTGCGCCATCTTCTGCTCCGTCTTCAGGGGTCTTCCTAAGCACTTAAAAGATTTGGGGCCCAGGCCCGTAGGTCACAGATCTGCATAAAATTTGCATATGCTGAGTTATATCTATATATGCAAATGTAGAAATAATCACTGGGATTTATTTAAATTTCACAAGAGGCAAATTCAGCTAATTAACTTCCCATACAAATCATCTCAATAAAACAAAATTCTTCAGTTAATTTGCACCCTGCCCAGTTCATCCCAACCCAATGGAAAAAGTCTGTTTTAAGCTTAATTGTCATGCAGGGAGAGATTATTGTGGGCGGGGGAGTTGCAGCATGTGGGCAGGGAAGAGGTAACCCTTCTCTCCCCAGCTGCAGTCCCCCTTGAAAATCCCTCCCTGCATGGCAATTAAGGTAAGCAAAAACCCTTCCATTGATACCAATGGACACTGAGGTCTCTGGGGAATAGATCTGGGGGCTACAAATAGATTCGGGGCCCAGGCACCATAGGCCCCAGTCTACCAACGCCCATGACTGTAGTGTATGTAGGCATGGACAAATCTGTCCGTTTCAGTTTCTCTCCGTTTCTCACTTTTCTAACCTACACTGACGGGCATTTCTGACATTTCAGTCAGGATACTTTCCCGGTCCTACTTGGAGAGGCTGGGGATGGAACCTGGCAAGTGCACATCAGATCGCAGCCCAACTAAAAGTTCATGTGACACAGAGAAAATTTCTCCTCTGTCCGGAACTGTCTCACCTGCTCCGTTTTACCCCATTCCCTGGCTTGCTCTTACAATAGCTGACCCACTGCATCATGACGATGATTGCCACAGAGAGCGTTACTGCCGGAACAACAGTTACTACAATCAAGTCCAAAGTACTCCAGAGCTGGTCACACTTGGGGCCCATGTACCAATAATTTTGCCAATGGTTTCGGTAAGAGGGGCACCTACAGACGGAAGGAAGCAGACCAAAATTAAAATAGTATATATTGATCCCCCACCCCTAATATAACTGACATTTGGATCCTAAGCACCACTTCTAGGCGCTGTCCTTGCAAACAGGCATGGGGGTGGGCAAGATGAAAGCCTGAGTTTCCGTACTGATCAGAGAGTACAAGCCATGCTTGTTCATTACTTTTCTATCACTTAGGGCGCAGTCTTATCTAGATAGTCACCAGCCTCCGAAATCGAAGGCTGGTGAATATCCTATACAGGACAGCTGGGCACGGAGGGGATCCTCTCCTCTGTGCTCTGGCTGCCTTGTATTTTTGCCTAGATGGGCAATTTCGCCTGTCTAGGCGTGCCTTCAAGGAAGGGGAGGAAAGGGGCATGCAGACCCAATGGGAAGCTGTGTAAATAGCTTCTGCGGTCCCCTCCCTGTCCCGCCCCTTGGACTGCCCCCTTTTCCCTGTCACTGTGCTCTGTTCCCCAACGTGGAGACCTACCTGGTGTGGAGAGAACCGTGCCAGCTACGAGAACTGCACCAGCCCTGGCTCCAACCTCGGTTCCCAGAAACCGAACAATCCTATGGCCCTTTGGACAGTGTCTAGTGGCCATAGGTTTGCTCCGTTAATACACTAAAATCCCAAAGTGGTTCATATTAAATGTATTGGCTGCAGACCTGTGACTTCAAGCCTGGGTCTGTTCCAGTTACAGATTAAGCTGGGATGGTGGCAGGAGGCTTGATTTTAAGTGCAGAAAGGATGCAAAGGCAGAAGTACTATGCCATCTTCCAGTCTAGGACCAGCGTCAAAGGTAGTCATGATTGGACATCTGTCAAGGGCTCTCACCCCAGCAGGGGCCCACTGATAAAAGTACTTTTTATCAGGTTAGGCTGCTATACCAACTACACCCTTATTTGGACAGAGAAAGCCCAGCTACAGTTATCCATGCTCTGATAACCTCTTGTCTGGATTACAGCAATGCGTTATACATGGGGCTGCCTTTGAAAATTGTCCAGAAACTTCAGCTGGTCCAAAATAGGGCAGCAAGATTGTTAATAGGTACTGGCCAGTGAGAGCATATTGCACCAGTACTTTCCCAGCTGCACTGGATGCCAGTCCATTCCCGGGCCCAATTCAAAGTACTGGTATTAACATTCAAAGCCCTTCACAGCTTGGGGCCAGGTTATGTGAAGGATTGACTCCTCCTATAAGTGCCTGCCCGGACCCTCAGATCATCCTCAGGGGACCTTCTCCGGGAGCCCCCACAGAGGAAGTGAGGCGGGTAGCTACCAGGAAGAGGGCCTTTTCTGCTCTGGCACCCTGGCTGTGGAATGAGCTCCCTAGAGAGGTTTGCCTGGCACCTAAGTTGTACTCCTTCCGGCGTCAGATGAAGACCTTTTTATTCTCCGAGGCATTTTAGCTTCCCAGGGCATTTCTACACCAGTATAAAATCCTGCATTTAAAATGGGGCTTTCTGCTTCCATTTTAAATGCAGGGTCACCACTGACTCCCTTTACATGTGCTTCCCCCCCCCCCCGCCTTCTCCCCATATCGGAGTCTTCCATTATCTTTCATTGATCTCGCTTCTCTTCTTGCCTCTTTCACTCTTTTCACAGAGGAAACTGAAGCGGAACACAACACGGTAATTTCATAGCTCATTATTTGCGATCTGTTTAAAAACAGAACAAAGGGCATTTAGTGCAGGAGGGTCATGTAAAGAGCTCACAAACTTCCGTGAAGGAGCAATCTCAATCGCAGGATAAAAGCTCCGTGTGATGAAGCTGTCCTTGCAAACAGGCGTGGGGCTGGGCAAGATGAAGGCCTGAGTTTCCGTATCGATCAGAAAGAACAAGCCATGCTTGTTCATTACTTTTCTACCACTTAGGGCACAACCCTATCTGGATAGCTGCCAGCCTACGAAATCAAAGGCTGGTGAATGTCCCATACAGGGCGGCTGGGGCACAGAGGGGATCCTCTCCTCCGTGCTCTGGCCGCCTTGTATTTTAGCTTTGGTGTTTTAAATCCGTATTTTTAATCTCTGCATTGTTGCTAGGTTTTATTGTGGTTGTGCTGTTATATTGTGGTTTTAAGTTTTCATACTTTATATTGTTTTATGCTGCACTCGTGATTTTATTTTTTGTGAACCGCCCAGACAGCTTTGGCTTTTGGGCAGTATAGAAATAAAGAAAGAAGAAAGAAGAAAGAAAGAAAGAAAGAAAGAAAGAAAGAAAGAAAGAGCCCCTGGAGTTGCTCCTCTTCTTCACCGTTACAACCTGCTTGTTCACCTGCCTCTTTGCCTAGCCCAGACAACAGTGATGGTGCAAACGAGGAGCAGGAGATGCCACGGCCTGCTTGCTCCCTGCTCTCTGCCTGTCCAGCAAGCCAGTGGCAGCAATGGTGAGAAAAAGGAGGAGGAGCAAAAGCAGCTGGTGACAATGACGGTGAGAAGGTGGACTCACTGAGGGAGGGTGCCCACTGAGAGTAGGCCCTCAGAAACCAGAAGCTGGCACTGCTGAAGCCTGTTACTATCTTCTGTAAGATTGTCCTTTGTCCTAGCTGAGTTACCTTCTAGTCCCCAAGAGTTTGGTGTGTGTGTGTGTGTTGACCTGTGGTTCTAGACCACACCATGTTAGCTACATCCTTTGGAATCCATTCCCTATTCCTCGGGAATGGGTGAATGGCCACCTCTTGCCCCCAGTTGCGTGGACTCCCGTGCTCTTGAAGAGGAATGACTCCAGTCCTCCTGGAGGGGAGGTACATAATCGTTCCTTGAGGAGCACGTTAATGAACCGTGCCCAAAGCACATCTCTGCCAATCCAGATGGCTCCCTAGGTTTAAGACATTTGCCATGTTGCTTCTGAGACCTGTCCAATTATTTTCTTTCTTTCCTCCAGGCATACAGACACGCTCACCACCAAACCCTCAAAATAAAGAGGTAAATAAATACATCTGTTTTAGATATAGAGCAGTATACAAATATTGTGAATGAATGAATGAATGAACTTACCTGCAAAATGGCTTTTGATTTTTACAACCACAGGCAACCCCTTTGGGGCAGAAATCAGGTAAATTACCTTGACAATCATCAAAGTCAGCAACATGGGCGCAACTGGCTGTAAACGGAAAAGGTTGAGCTGTATATTATGCCACGTTAAGCATCAGTGAGGATCCCCAGAGGTGGAACCAGCAGTGTAGTGGCAAATTCAGAAGTGCAGGGTCCCTTCATGATAGTCACAGCTACACCCCCTCACAGCCATGCCCCCTTCTAAAAATATACAGCCTTGTAAGATTATACAATACAAATGAGCTTTCAGTCACTTTGTTTGGAGTATCTGGTCACCCTAATTCAGCATTATTCAAAGGTCCATTTGAAAAGAAAACACACACACACAAAGTCATGACCAGCAACTTGCTAGAAAATATTATTTGGTTAATCATAGAACAGTAGGATTGGAAGGGGCTGATAAAACCAGCGAGTCCAACCCCCTGTTCAGTGCAGGAATCCAAGTCAAAGCATCCCTGACAGATGGCTGTCCAGCTTCATCTTGAATGCCTCCAGCATGGACTAAAAAGGTTAGTCCTTTTTAATTCAAGAAACATGTAATCATCATCATCATCATATATTTATTATTAATTATTTTTATGAAGAGCCATTGCAACCTGGTGTTAAGCAATGCCCCATTAAAATAAATGGAACCTAGTCCATGGTGACCCACAACTCCTTTAAGGCTGCAATCCTATACACTTATTTGGGAGTAAATCCCATTGAACATAATGGTACTTACTTCTGAATAGACAAGTAGGATTGTCCTACAAGGCTACAAGCATAACTACACTCATTAAGTAAACTGAAGTCCAAATCAGCCCCCCGTCAATAGCCATGGATGTAGACAAAACACACTCAAGTGACGGGTTAGGAACAGACTTTTACTGGAGATATAACTGTCAGGGTGGACAATGAGCCCATAGAATCCCAGAGTAGTTCTGATGCTGAGGAAGAGCAGTCGCTCCTTCGGGAGAGGAGCACGCTCCTTTTTTCCCAGGACCAACAGCTGACGGAGATTCCTCCCACCCACATTCCTAGTTTAGAAAGCAGTCCAGGGAGTGACTCAGCACAGATAGCAGACTGGGGGGGATGCGCGGCGCAGACGCAGAGTGCGGCGCCAAATGGTTCGCACTCAAAGAACAGTTGCACCCAGAGGATCCAAGGGAAAAGGGGAGGGATTCTCCCTAGTCCTTATATTCAGGGGTCTGCCAGTAATTGCCTTTCAAACGGGGACCAACTGTTCCAACTTAGGGCATAGGGATGCTGCTGCTCAGATCTAGTTGCTACCTGTAGAGTTATTAAGTTGTAAAGGAAGAATAAAGCTTTGAAAAGAATCCCTTTGTCTGTGTCTGGACTTGGCTACTGGATTAGACTGAGAGAGCCCTCCAAGGAGCCCTTGACAATAACAAACTTACATCTCATGGTAAGCTGGCTGAGGTCATCACTTGCAAGGAAGAAGATAGGAAAGTAGAGGGAGGAGACAAGGAAAAGGCAGAACAGATCGCCTCCCACCTTACTCATATTACCCTTCAAGTTCAGGTTAAGTGACTCATGGCCCTATTCCCTGCAACATAAACTCCATTGAAGACATTGGGACTTTCTTCCGAGTCAACAAGGCTAGGATCCTACTGTCAATCAGAGGGGTTGGATGAAACCCCAAGCCCCCTCCTGTGCCTTGAAGGACAAACTGGATGTGCAAACAGACAGCAGGTGAAACTTCTTCACTGCATGGTGCTAACACATGCTCCCCTGCTAACGTCTGCACATCAAGCCCACTAGAATCCCTCTCCGCCACACAGCAAACCCCACACATAAGCACGGCCCTGGCCGAGCACTATGCAGCAGAGCAGAAGCCCCGCTTTCACGTGCTCGCGTCGTTTTTCGGGGGCTGAGCGGCTCATACACTGAGGTAAAACAATAACGACAGCAAAAAATTAGGTTACGTGGACGGGTTGCGTGTGCGGCGCCTTGGGGAGGCCTCGGGGCGCGGCCTGTGTCGCAGCCTAAGCGGCCTGGCATGCCTCTCCCCCCGCCTCTGCCCTTTTTCACACGTGATTTAATTCAAATTCCTCCCCTCGACCCCCGCTCTGTGGCAGGACGCACCTTTCCCTGCCACCCAGTCTCACCTTCACTTGGCAGGCTCAAGCCCAGGCGGGGGGGGGGGGGCAGAGGCCAGAGGACTGAGGTCAGCATCACTTGCAGGAGGAAGGAAGAAGAAAGGAAAGTAGAGGGAGGAGACAAGGAAAAGGCAGAAGAGATTGCATAAGCATGCGAAAGCATGAGCAACAGACAATGGCGGAGGCAGCAGCGTCCCCCCTGCCCCCGCCTGCTCCTGCCATGGCCAGCAGCGGCAGCCTTGAACAGGTGGCTGGTGCTGCAGGGCAATGAGGGCAGCGCTGGGCATGCAGGCACAGAGCGGGGATAGGCAGTAGGGTGGGGAAAGGGTCAGGAAGCTGGGGGGCTGGCTGGGAATGGTCGAGTTGCGAGGCGTGGCAGCTGCTCGGCGGGTGGAAGGCGGAGAAGCCGAGAGCTGAGGAGAATAGGGGGAGCCGAGAGGTGGCTGCATAGCTCCCTCAGGCTCTCTCTCTTGCCCCCTTTGTCTGGCCAGCTCTGTGTTGTAGGCGAGAGGCAGCTGCTAGTCATCCGCATTCCATTCCTCTGTGTCAGGGTGGAAACTGAGCCGATAGAACCCCAGAGCAGTTCTGATTCTGAGGAGGATCAGCAATCCGTGGGAGAGGAGCCAGCTCATCCCTCACAGGCACAGCAGCTGGCAGAGATTCCTTCTGCTGGCATTCCTGAGATAGATAGTGACCCTGGTAGTGAGAAAGTGTGGGAACGGAGCTTGCTAGGCGCTCGACGCAGATGCAGGGAGCGACGAGCGATGGAGGGCATGGAAAGGAGGCGTAGCACCCGTTTGGCGTGCAAGCAACGGCCGCCTCCTGTGGACCCAAGGGAAAGAGGGAGGATCTCTCCCTAGCCCATAAGTTCAGGGTCTTCAAGTGACTCTCCTTCAAACGGGGATCAACTGCCCAGTCGGAGCATAGGCTACTCTGCTGTTCATTGCTTAGTTGCTGATGATTAGCATCTGAAAGAGTCATTAAGTTGTAAAAGGATTAAAGCCTTGAAAAGAATCCTTTTGTCTGTGTCTTGAGTTGGCTATTGGAGTCTACTGAAAGAGGCCGCTAGGGCACTCCTGACACTCTGCTCTCTCCTTCTCCCACTGCGTCTGTCCCTGCAGCAGCAACAGACTGTGACCCGGCTGGGAGCTGGCTCCTATAAAAGTGCAGGAGCGAAGCCCCGGTGCAACCTCCAAGCACTACACAGCTGGGTAGAGCCAGGGGCGATTTCATAAGCATAATATTCTTATGCGTGTGTCTCTTGGGGTCTTAAGAACTGAATCCCAGTGGACATCTGCTGTAAGACCTAGGGCTATCAACCAACTGAATTCATCTAGTCGATTAACAGATCAATCAATCAATCAACCAATCTATTACATTGGAATGAATTTGAGGAGAAACAATAATTCCACAGCAAAACAGCATGTGTCCTTTTCTTTTGGGCGATGCCCTAAAGTGTCACAGCAAGGACCTCTTCTAAGATGCATCTGCAATCTGCCGTTTCTATAAGTACCTGTGTTAAAACTAACAGTTTGTTCAGGTTTGGGGTTTTTTTGTTTTTGTTTTTACAAAAAAACAGCAACCTCTGCTGCCTCATTAATTGGGCCCACCTTTTTAGTTGATCAACAGGATTTTAATGGATCAATCCAACTGATTAGAACTTCAATTCTAGGTACCATTACTTGTGAGTGAGCCCCACTGTGTTTTATGTAACCACTTAATTACATAAAACACTGTGACTCCGTGTTTCTTCCATATTTCTAAACAACTGCCACCTACATCCGTGCTCTTCAACTTTTTCAGGCCCAGGACTTTTGCTGCTGTTAACATATATTAAGGCTGCAGTCTTATACACACTTTCCTTGGAGTAAGTCCCATTGAACTCAGTGGGGCTTACTTCTGAGTAGACATGTATGGGGTTGCATGTAAAGGACTAAGTAGATGTGTAAGACTGCAATCCTATACAGATTTACCTGTTCTGATTGCACTGTAACACCTGCAATCATTTTCAACAATCAGCCTGTTCCAAATTCCCAGCCTGCAGCCTGAGACCCAGTTTAAATTATTTTTCGGATGTGCGTGTGTCCATCTTCCTCCTTTTTGCTTGGGTGACCATATGCAAAGGAAAACAACAGGGCTCCTTCACCTTTAACAGTGATGTTACAGAAGAAGGAATTTCAGCAGGTTCAGTTTCCCTGCCATAGACTGGTGAGAAAAGGTGCACCTCCTAAAACTCCCTCTGCTACACAACCAGTAGAGCAACCTTTCCCAACCTCCATATGTTTCAAAAGTAAGGTGCTAGGCCTTGTGGCCTTTAAACTAGCGCTACAGAATCTCATGCCCAGGGACCAAATCCGGTCTGCCTCAGGCCCCAATCCAACCTTCTGGGATTCCCCATATGGCCACAGGATTCCCCAGCGACTGATAATTTTGTAGTCTGCCAGCTCTCCCCGCTGCCCCACTAAAAGGCTGAAATGCCTCTCCTATGGCTTACTTACTGACAGTAAGCTAAAACATGCTGGTATTTTTGGCCCCAACTCTTTTGATTTGGCACCAGTCACCACTGGAATGCAGCCCCCAAGAGTTTCCCCAAAATGGAATTTGGCCCTTGGACTGAAAGAGGCTCTGCACCCTGCTTTAAAACTTATGCTGTTGCAATCAATCAACTCCTTTAAAATCAGTCTGGTTCCAGAGAAGGATTTTCCTTCAGGGTGTCAGTTTTTGCTCCAAGGAGATCTTGTTAACTAGATCACATCTAAAATGACTCCAAATGTTTCTTACGCTCTGTAGCTTGCGCAGTCGGCCCACTGGTAGACAGCAAAACAAGAAGAGGTAAGAGGCTATCCGAAGCAAGCATGATGGAATTCCTTTTGGAGTGAGAATTGATGTCCCTTCTCCTTGGTTTCTGAGGTTCTTGTACCGATCTGCCACTTTTCTTCAGTTTTGATTTTTCTTGTTATAACGGATCAAAGGTCATGGATTTTGAACTTCTTTTACAGCATCCTTTCATGTTACAAATTACTAATTAACTTATCTAAGGTGAACCTCATTGGATCCGTTCCAGGATTTTTATTAGGGCTGTGTACCGCCTCGTTACGAAGCCCGAATAATGAGGCGAAGCGGGCTTATTTGGAGCAAAATCCTAATGATGCAAGGTGGGTCAGAGCAGTACTGAGGTGCCTTGGGGCAAAGCACCCCCCCCTCACGAAGCACCTCCTCCTCCGCCTTGTATATTCAGAGCTCTATTTAATGCCTGAGCAGTCCAGACAGTCTGTCTCCAAAATGTATCAACTTCTGTATAATAATTTTTATTTGTTTAAAAAAGAAAAACACAACACAACAACAACATAAACACACAATACACATACACTAAAATATTGTTCAAAATCCACATACATAGATATCATTTTTCTTTGTTTCTTGTACATATTCTATCCAAACTAACATACATTTAGTTGTTGATCCTTCTTTAATTATAATAGTAAGTTTTGCCATCTCTACCAGCTCCATCATTTTCATGATCCACTCGCTCACAGTTGGTATTATTTCATTCTTCCACTTTTGTGCATACAATAACTTTGCAGCGGTTGTCTTGTAGAGAAAGAAGGTTTCCCCCTTCTCTTTTATGTGTTTATCTGTTAGTCCCAACAAAAAAGTTTCTGGCTTTAATTCTATAGTAGTCTTTAATATTCCTTGAGCTAAAGACTGTATTCATTTCCAAAATGTTTTAGCTTTTTTACAAGTCCACCATAAATGATAAAACGTTCCCTCTTGATCTTCACATTTCCAACATTTTCCCAAAACACCTTTATACATTTCAGACAATTTAAACGGTGACATATGACATCTATACATCATCTTATAAAAATTCTCTTTAAGATTTGTACATAAAGTAAATTTTAAATCTTTTCCCCACATACTTTCCCACTCTTCCATTGATATATTATGACCAACATTTTGTGCCCATTTTATCATACAATCTTTTACTTGTTCATCCTCGGTCTCATACAGTAATTTATACAGTTTAGCAATAACGTGTTCATCATTTGTACACAGTGTTGTTTCAAACTCAGATTCTGTTTGTTCAAATCCACCATTTTTCTCATCTATTTTAAACCTTTCTTTAAGTTGCAAATATGAAAACCACTGACATACATGACCTTCTTCCAATAAGCTTTCCCTTGATTTTAATTAATATTCCCCTTGTGACAGTTCCAGTAAATCATTATATCTTATCCATTTATGCATGCTATCAAATTCTTCACCAGATGCATTGCTTCTTGTGAAGATATCCAACGTGGTATTTTTTGATAGAACCTTTTTGGTTTTTTGTTCAGTCGTTCAGTCGTGTCCGACTCTTCATGACCCCATGGACCATAACACGCCAGGCCTTCCTGTCCTGAGCTCTCTCCCGCAGCGTGCTCAAGTTCATATTCATTGCATTGGTGATGCTATCTAGCCATCTCATCCTCTGCTGTCCCCTGCTCCTTTTGCCTTCAGTCTTTCCCAGCATCAGGGTCTTTTCCAGGGAGTTTTCTCTTCACATTAGGTGGCCAAAATATTTGAGCTTCAGCTTCAGTATCTGTCCTTCCAATGAGCACTCAGGGTTGATTTCCTTTAGGATTGACTGATCTGACCTCCTTGCAGTCCAGGGGACTCGTAAGAATCTTCTCCAGCACCACAGTTCGAAAGCATCAATTCTTCGGCGCTCAGCCTTCCTTATAGTCCAGCTCTCACAGCCATACATTACTACTGGGAAAACCATAGCTTTGATTAGATGGACCTTTGTCGGCAAGGTGATGTCTCTGCTTCTTACTATGCTCTTCTTTTATAGTGATTATTAAAATCTACATTCACTTTTGTTTTATCGTTCCACAAATAATCATGCCACCCGTATCTCAATTCATGTCCTTCTAGTTCTAAAAGTCTTCTATTTTTCAACATCACCCATTCCTTCATCCACATCAAGCAGCAGGCAGAAAAATAGGTTTTAAAATCTGGTAATCCCAAGCCACCTCTTTCCTTTGCATCTTGTAAAATTTTTATTTTAACTCTTGGGCTTTTTGCTTACCATATAAACTTCATTATATCTCTCTGCCACTGCTTAAAAGGTAAATCCGATGTAATAATGGGTATCATTTGAAACAAAAATAACATTCTAGGCAATACATTCATTTTGATGTTTGCAATTCTTCCCAAAAGTGATAGTTGAAATTTTTCTCATTTTAATAGGTCTTGCTTAATTTCATTCCACACTTTAAGGTAGTTATTTTGAAAAAGCATACAATTCATATTTGTCAAAAGGACTCCCAGATATTTTACTTTATTTCAGTTTGGAAGCCAGTCTTATCCATCAACTTTTTTTTTCTTGAACATTCATATTCTTTGTTAAAATTTTTGTTTTCTCTTTATTAACTTTGAACCCTGCCACTGCTCCAAATTCTTTTAATTTTTTCATTAAAATTTCAGTTCCCTTTAAGGGTTTTTCCAACATAAACACCAAGCCATCTGCAAAAGCCCTCAGCTTATATTTCTCCTTTTAAATCTTTATTCCTGTAATTCTATCATCTTGTCTTATATCTCTGTTCAATAATTCTAAAACCAATATAAACAGTAGTGGTGACAATGGGCAACCTTGTCTTGTTCCTCTTTGTATCTCACAAAGTTAGTCAAATCCACATTTATAATTATTTGAGCCTTTTGATCAGTATATACCGATTTCACCGATTTGATAAAGTTTTCTCCAAAGTCCAGTTCTTCTAAAGTTTTCTCCAAAGTCCAGTTCTTCTTAATTAAAAATTTCCAGTTGAGATTATCAAATGTCTTCTCTGCATCTAAAAAGATCAGAGCTGCTTGTTTTTCTGGGTGTTTTTCCAAATATTCCACCACATTCAAGACCATTCTTACATTATCTCTCATCTGTCTCCTTGGTAAGAAACCACTTTGGTCCTCATATACAAACTCCTGCAATATTTTCTTGAGCCTTTCTGCCAAAATTGTTGCAAATATCTTATAGTCATTGTTTAATAATGAGATTGGTCTATAGTTTTTTGTTGAGGATAAATCCTGTCCTTCTTTAGAAATTAATTAAAAACTGCCCAGAGAGCTTCGGCTATTGGGCGGTATAGAAATGAAATAAATAAAAAATAAATAAAATAAAAATTAATGTTATATATGCTGTTTTCCATATTTCTGGTATCTCCCCCTTTTCTAAAATACTGTTCATCATATTTTCCAATGGTTGTAAAATGTCTCCTTCACACTTCTTATAACATAATCCTGATATTCCATCTGGTCCCGGAGTTTTTCCCAATTTAATTTTTTTATTGCTTCCACCATTTCATTTACTGTTATTGGGCCAGTCATCATTGTTTTTGTTCCTTAGTAATTTTTGGTAAATTTTGTTTGTGAATATATTTATCCATTAATTCTGGGGAGATATCCTATCCTTTATACAAATTTGAATAATATTGATAAAAGGCTTTCTGAATTGCCACATTATCGGTTAATTCTAATCCACTTTCACTTATTTTCACAATTGTTTTCTTTTCTTTTTCCTTTCTAAGTTTATAGGCCAACCATCTTCCTGGTTTATTAACAAATTCAAAAGTTTAATTTCTTTGCATATACTTAACTGTTAATATCGACAATTGTTGTTGGAGTAATTTAATCGGAGGACACTTGCCTTTCCCAGTTTTTTCTTTAGGAATTCTTCTTTCTCCTTTATCTGCCTTAGAATATTTGGTACCTTCTCTTCTCTTTTCTTTTTCAGTTGTGTGTTTTGTTGTATAAAATACCCTCTCATATAGGCCTTACTTGCATCCCATACTGTTTGGATATTTGTTCCCTTGTCCAGATTCAATTCAAAAAATTATCTCAATTTCTTTTTAGTGTCATCCACAGTACTTTTATTTTGAAATATCATTTCATTCAATCTCCATCTAGAAGTAGTGCTTCTTTTCACATATGACATAGATATAGGGTTATGGTCCGAAAATGATCTTGGTAGCTGTCTTTGTGTGCGTACATTCGTGCTAGGTTATAGTTCCACCAACACTATACATCCAAATTTCATGGCAGTGCTGAAAAAGCACATGTCACATAGTATTTATATTAATTACCTTCTTATTCCAATAATGCTCCACTGTGTGGCAAAGCAATCCAGTGGAATATGAGGCATCTTCGGGATGTTGGCAGGGGCAGAGGTGGGGAGAAGTTACAGCTCTTGGCTTTGGAGGTTTCCTGGAAAAAATCAAATTTCACCTGCACCTTGCACACAAGCCAGAGGGCCAAAGTGTCTGGAATTTGGCAAGTGGGATGCCCTCGAGGGGTGCTGGGAGGGGCCCAGGTTTCACACCTGTCCGTGGAAACAGCGAGAAGTTACAGCTCTTTGCTTTGGGAGTTTTCCTGGAAAAAGTCAAATTTCACCAGTGCCTAGGGATGGTGGAGAAATCCACCACGGACTCCAGTGAGGCCAGATTCTTTAGAATCTGCCCCCCCCAGAGTCCATGGCTGAATGGACTGCTCCCCCCTCACACCCTGCGAAGTCCAGTAGGGATGGACCCTACGTGGTGCTGGCCGGTCCGGGTCCATCCGCTGCCATCTGCAGCCATCCACTGCCAGGCTGCGGATGCAAATGGCATCTGGCATAGCAGACACCATTTGTGTCCCTGCCCTTGGCTGTGATTGGCTATGTAAATATTTACGTAGCCCATCACGGCCAAGGGCAGGGATGCAAATGGCGTCCCCTACGCCGGACGCCATTCGCGTGGCAGTGGCCGGCAGCTCTGTGGACTTGCCATGGAGCGGAGCCGGCCAGGAAGGATTCTGGGGGGAAGGACAGATCACCTCCCCCCCCCCAGCAAATGCCCCAGACCAGACGGATGAGTGGGGTTCGTACACCCCTGCCAGTGCCTAGCACACAAGCTGGTGGGTTAAACTGCCTGGGCTTTGGGGGGGTGCAATGCCATTGAGAGGGGCTTGGAGAGGTCCCCAAATTTCATGCCCGTATCATAAAAACTGAAAATGTTATGACCATTTGTATTTTCCCATGAAAATCCGAACTTATTTGGTTCCGTTGTGGATTTCTCCGACATCTCCAGGCACTACAGCAGGACCTTAAATGAAGTCTGGGGGGCTGAACCTAGGAAAACCTGTTGAACTCCACCCCCCAAATGGGTTTCTCCAACACCCCTGGCTCTCATATCTTGATTCGTTAATCTCTACTGAATTCCATTAAGGAATATGTACAGCCCTGATATTTCCTTCCCACTGGCTCTGTTGTTTAGTTATGCATTTGTTTTATTTGCTTGTCCTTCATTTATGCCCAAGATAAAATCTTTCCGAGGCAGCTTACCACATGAGTAATAAAAACAGCAACACTAAGGTATAATTAAAAGGGGCAACATAGAATTCAGAAACAGAGCCTGTGTCAGGATCTGAGAATCAGCATAGAGTGGCAATGTCAGGGTAGGACTCTGGGGCAGAAGTCTAGGGCACCACTCAGCAGAATGAGTAGGAGGGTCCCCAAATGCACCAGGGTTGCCTTATCACATTTTGAAGTAAATGCAGTAATATACATTGTCATGTAAAAAGCACTCCCCTGTAAGACCATTTGAAGTGAGTGAAGTAATGCACATTGCCGTGTGTGTATGCAAGGCTATTAAGCCCACACGAGAGCCCCCCTGTAGGACGATTGAATCCAGACACCAAAATCACCTCATGACAGTACTCTAATAGTCATACACACATTATGCTTGACCTTGACATTCTTGAAAGAAACAAACTGTCCCATTCTGGTTCCCCCCGCCCCGACCTTTACACTTCTCGTCTGAGGAAATGGACCAATTTAATTCAGAACCTGCCATATGTTTAACGTAGATAAGAAAACAATTATGTTGGCACAAGGATCACAGGTGTGTCAGTCATACGCCCAGGTGAGACATACTCAAAACATTTTCTTATCGACACACATAAGGCAGTATACTCTGAAGAACTGAAGTACTTGTTCTTTCAGAACAGAATTATATTTCATTGATTGGTGTTACAAAAAGAAGAAGAAGAAGAAGCTACTTTAGACATGCTCAAGGGAAATTCTAGCCCCGTGGAATTTTTAGGGTACTTTTCCTTTGAATGGCAGAGACCTCCCAAATCACAAACTGCTCTAGAATTCCTCTCAGTTCCAGAAGACATTCACCTTTCAGTGTGGAGTGGCAGAGAGGCCCTTCAAGAAGCACAAGTCCAACCTGCAGGGCCAGCCCTACCACTGGGCAGAGTGATGCAGTCTATTCTAAAGGGTGTTGTTATATTCCCTCAGTATTGTAAGTTTTTACTGCTAACAGAGAAATCCTACACATGTCTACTCAGAAGCAGTGGAGGCTGGTGATTTCAGTGGGGCTATGAATCCACTTCGGGTTTCAGCCAGAACCAGCCAGAACTCTAAAGAACTCTAACCCTAACCTCAAATAGGTTCAGCACCTTGGAACCTCCAATTCAGCTGTAATCTGTGCAAATTCGACCATAATTTGCGCAAATTTAGCCATAATTTTCTTCTCAACGCTGAGAAGAAAAACCTTCCATGGACACTCAGGGTTCTATGGAAGAGATCCGGGGCTGTAGGAAATACATTTGGGGCCAGGGCCCCATGAGCCCAAGGCTAGTAACACCCAGGTAAATATAGGTGGAATCTTTTGACTACTTGGAGTTTTTCTTCACAATTCTTCATCATACTAAGTTATGTTTAGTCTTCCAGAATTGGAGGAAAGGCAGTCATCCTTTTTTTTAAAAAAAGTTTTTAATTAGTTTTTTTTAATACAATAAACGATGTGTCCTTAACAGCAACTAGCATTCACTCTACAACATATAATTCGGCCACACTTACAGATTTACAAAAACAAACAAATCAAATACACAAGAACAAAGGGGGAAGTGGGGGAGGGAATAAAGGAGGTGACTTCCAAATAATAACTTTCTTTATTCCCTTGGAGACTTATGCTAAACCTTAAACAGTTCCAAGAACATGGACCCAATATTTAAATATTTTTCACTTGCCTCTTGCCGGCTAAATGCTACTTTGTCTTTTATGGCCAAGTCCAAGAGATCCTCTGTATGTGATATAGAAGGGGACTTCTAGTTCTTCAGTGCAATACGCTTGGCCACCAAGGCTGCCTGTAAAATCCAGGGTCTGCGTCCCTTTTCAATGTCCCACTGCAATGGTAGGTATCCCAACAACAGATTAGAAGCAGAGAAATCTGATGTCGCATCTAGTACAAAGTTGCTATTTTATTGGTTCGTGCCAAAAAGGGGACAATAATTGGGCAGGGCCATAACATGTAGACTCGCATCCAACTCAGTTTTCTCTCCATTCCATGCTGCCCCTCCCCCCCCCGCTCACATTCCAACCCCCTCAGGAGCAGGCATTGCAGCCTTTCCTTGTGTCTTTCTCCCCACAACCCCCAACTGTTTTCATTTATTATAGGGGAGGAGATTAGGGGAGGGGAGATGGAGAATTGTGATGCTGACCCCATTGTGATGCTTCGCATGATCAGCGCATGCTGGCTTAACCATCAAGTGGCGTATAAGGTGGGATGGAAACTGGGCAGCAGCAGCAACAAGGAGTTAAAGCCAAAGCCCCACTTCTGTAAAGGAGAAGGAGAACACAGAGTGGGGGAAAGGTGGAGGGTGGGGGGGAGAGAGAGGGCTCCTTTGTTTTCCTTCTTTTTCTTGCCTTGTCCAACAATAGCCCTTTGAGATGGTGAATGAAGATCCCCAAGCAGAGGCCCAGCAGCTCTCCAACTCCCCCGTGGGAAGTGATCAACCACCCTGCTGCTCCGTGCTCTCATTATGTCAACGGCAAATGCCTTGAGCCGCTTCCGGGTTCGTCCAGCGGAGCCGCGGGACTGCCCGGAAATCCTGCGTCTCATCAAAGTAAGAGGGAAAGGAGGAGATGAATCCAGTCCAGCCATCAACTGTTGAGCCAGCAAATGAGTGTAGTATGGTTGGGTGCAGGGACTGCTATAGGCAGGGCCGGCCCTACCACGAGGCAGAGTGAGGCAGTCGCCTCAGGCAGCAGATGCTGGGAGGTGGCAGCAAAGTGTTGGAGGAGAGAGCTGTGGGCCATATGGCCTGCCCTGCGCCCCTAAGCTAGCCTGCTGCCTTCAGGTATGGTTGAGGATGCTGTCCCATTGCCAGTGTCAAAGACAGATTCAACTGCCAGTCCAGGCAGCCTTTCTACATGGGATGGGAGGGGCACCATCTTGTCCTTTGCCCCAGGCAGCAAAATGTCTTGAGCCAGCTCTGGCTATAGAACACTGCAAGTCATGACTCAAGGTGACAGTAAGATTTTAAGTTCTGATGGTACACTTCAGCCCAGTTGTGCGGAATCTCAGCCCTGGGGGCCAAATCCGGCCTGCCTCAGGTCCCAATCTGGCCCTCCAGGAATCCTCCTGGAGGCCACGGAACTCCCCAACCTCCAATTGTTCAGTAGTTTTCTGGCTTTTGTGTATCCTCCCTTATTCTAAGATGTTGAAATGCCTCTCTTAAGGCTTAGTTAGCGGCAGGAAGAGCTTTAAGTTAGTTTTGTTATTTTGGGCCCCTCCCCTTTTGCCTTCAAGTCTCAGCCACAACTGGAATGCGGCCCCCGAGAGCTTCTCCAAAATGGAATTCAGCCATTTCAAAATGGCTGAAAGAGGTTCTGCACCCCTGGTTTAATCTTTTCCTCCTGCTACATTTCCAATGAAAATTACCCTCCTGCCTCTGGTATTTGCACTGGAAGGAAAGCTTCCATTGGCACCCATTCTGTGGCTACTGAGCATTCTGTGGCTACTGAGCTCAGGTCTCATTGGGCTCTTTTGGGGTTCCCACCACCCAGGTGTTTCCCCCCTAAAGATTTGTTGCTGTTGTTGTTCTGCAAAGCTTGGGTTTCCCCCATGCCTGCTGCTGGTACCAGGCTTTTGTGTGTAGACAGTACAATTTTGGCTACATAACCACTGGCCTCTCACACATGAACATCAGAAAGAGAGGGAATTGTGATTATTATAGTGCCATCAAAGAACAAGGCACTTTGCAGAGCAACAGACATGAAAGAGATAGCTTTCTCCTCTGAAGAGCCAGAAATTTAAAGGTTGACCATGGAGAGAACACATAGAATGAAAAGGAAACCTGGGAGAAGCAAGAGTAACGGATGAATGGGACCAAGTATAACTGGCTGTGTGTGAGACCAGTGGGCATATTGTAATGGGTGATTGCATAGATATCACACTGGAAAATTCATATATACCATCAATCATCACCCATGACCATCTATATGCATGCTATTTCCTGCACAAAAATGGCTACTGTGGGGCTGTTCACACAACACACTAACCCACACTCAGTGGTTGAGTGTGGGTTGTTTTGAATCGTGGGTTGTTTGCTGAACTTTTGGTGAGTGTGTTGTCTGAACACAGCATGTTTTCTGCAGGGTTGGTTATTGTCTTGTCTGAACGCAGCTGGGGGGCTTGTCAACCATGCAGTGTGGCTTGTTAATCACCCTGAACAGCCCAACAACAAAACATGGGTTCTCAAGCTGGCTTGTTGAGAAAATAAGCCACAATGGATGGTTAACAAGCCACCCTGACTGGTTTCAGACAACATGATAACTCACAGTTCAACAAACAACCCGTGGTTCAAAACAACCCATCCTCAACCGCTGAGTGTGGGTTAGCGTGTTATGTGAACAGCCCCTGTGTCAAAACATTGTAATATGTGAAGCAACTCTGAGATACCTATTAAGCAGGTGAAAGAGTCACTGTCTTATCAGGGGTTAAGTGAGGATAACTTCTTATTGATGCAACCTGCAACAAGGAAATAGATAATACAGCTTGGAGATAGTGCTCTATGAACCTTTTGTATATATTACCAGCCCGTCTAGTCCAATATTATATGAAAGGTCTCAGGTAGAATGACTTCCCAGCCATGCAAGCTGAGGCCTTTTTGGTCTGACATTGTTAATATGATTCTACAACGACCACTATTTGTTAAAGAAACATATGTTCTCTTAGATGATATCCCTAGTATATGGAATCTATCTTTCTTTATATCAAGAGTTATGGAAGCTTCAAGCATGGGGTGTGGTTAAAAGACTTATTATACAGACTGGGAAGGACAAATCCACTCCTGATTTACAGCAGTAGATAGCTGATGTGTGTTCTTTCTCCAAAGTTCTTCCATTGTTCTAGTTACCTTCTCATTTCTTCTCTTGGCAGGAACTCGCTGCTTATGAAAACATGCCTGAAGCTGTCAAAATAACAGAATCAGGTAAAGAAGAAGCGTAGCATGTTGAGTTAATAAGGAAAATGTTAATTTATTGGTCTAACGCAGCTGTAACCTCACCCCTTGCTCCACGGAGCTCAGGGAAGCATAAAGTATCAAAGCCCCCCACCCCACTCTCACATGCATAGGGAATCACATCAGTGACATGGAGAAGGAATTTAACCCTTTTCATTCCTTGCTGTGGTCATTAGGAAAACCTGTCCTCTGAAACTAATGTTTCCATTGGGGGGAACTCCCCGAATAACATCCAGGTTTAATTCCTTCTCCATGCCTGCTCTAAATTATCCATCTCCCCCAGCTGAAGCAAGTATCATCTTAAAAACTGTGCAACGTAGTTTGTCTGTTGGTGGAGGCTGGTGGCCCCTATTTCAGTGGGGCTGTGAATCCATTCTGGCTTTCAGTCAGAGCCAGCCAGGACTCTAAGGGAGCTATCCAAGGTGCACAACACATTTGGGTGATAGGGTTCAGCACCTTGGATAGCTCCTTTAGAGTTCTGACAGAAACCTGGAATGGAGTCACAGCCCCACCGAAATCAGAGCCACCAGCCTCCACTGTTGGCCATATAGAAAATGAGATGTCAGGGAAGAAGTGTCCTGTTCCACTGCGGATTCCAATATCCCTACTAGGCAACGGCTCAAGCGAGAGGACATGGGCTGAGACAGTGGCTGCAGTAATTCTAGGCTGGAGCAGGTGCATAACCTTGGCCAGATCTGTAGATGCTGACTCAGGAACAGTGGGCTAAAATTCAGGACCATGGAGAGTTATCCTACAACAAGTTAACAGGTTGCCCCAGCACTGACATAGAGCAACTGACTGGGTTTTACAGGAGGCCAGGAGGGTCCTTCTGGGAGGTCCATCTCCTCAAGTGCTGGATCTATTTTTAAAGGGCCAGTGCCCTTTCCCACAGTTGCTAGCTTTTTGAGGGCAGTGAGGGACTGGGGAGTGAGGAGACGGTTGGGGAATGCTCCCCAGGGTCTCCCTGCTCACTCCAACAACCAGTCCTCGGAGTCAGGGCAGCAGTGCCTCCTGGGTATCAAGTAGACAGGGTGCAGGATCCAAGTGGAGGTCCCCACTTATGACAGGCCAAGAACTGGTTCTGACTCCTCCTTGAAGTTGCTGCCCCTGGAAACTTCAGTGACAGAGGGCTCTCGGTCCTGGACCATGACAAGAAAGTTCTAGCCTAGCTTTCTCCCTAACATGCCAGTTGTCTACATGAAGTGATTTTATTTCACCTCCTGCTTTTGGGGGAGCATCCAAATAGTTTTACCAGGTGATGTGCTGTTTGTGTAGCCTGGTCCTGCATTAGGTATACACATGGATATAAGAGGCCTGCTGAATTACTATACTAGACTCAGTATAGTACATTTTTGTACATGTACATGTCACTTGTTATTGCCAAAGAAGAGGGCCCCAACAAACTCCACCATTTCAATTCTGGTGGGCCTCCTGATATTTTTGTCCTCCTTGTCCATCATGGAAGAACTCCTAAATCTGCCCAGAGTTCTAAATCGTGCAGATGCTGGTGGCAACATAACCCAAAATGGTATCTGTTATTTTAGAACTACGTTTTTCTTCTACTCAACTACCGTAACATTTTATAGATTGTTAATCCTAGCAAAGGAGTCTTCCTCCAACCATTCAAATGCTTAATGGAAAACTAACCCTTTCCTAATCAATAATAATTTCCTAATCAATAAACATCCATGCTAGGTTGAAAATTGTTTTTTTTTTTTTAATGTACTCAGTACTTGACTGGGAAAGGGTTTGTTTTTCATTACATATTGGAATGGTTGGAGGAAAACTCACTTGGTGGGATTACAATCTACAAAGCTTTGTAAGAGAACGCATGTATCTTTGCTGAGTGACCAGTTTACCGTAATGTTTCCAGATTTACTTCGAGATGGGTTTGGAGCACGTCCTTTCTTCCAGTGTTTAGTAGCAGAGGTAACAAAGGAAGACGTAATGGCAGGTAAGCTTTAAAGGAAAAAAAATAATGTCATTGATTTCCAGTACAATCATTTTAGCTGCTACATTCAAGTTGTTATATCTTAAGGACCCCCCTCACTCACTCACTCACTCACTCTCTCTCACACACACACACACACACACACACAGTAAATTCAGTTGAATTCATGGTGGAACACAATAGTATTTGTTTACACTTTCCAATAGGCCAAGAAGTAAGAATAATCGTATATCAAATCATAGAATCATAAGAGTAGGAATGGATCTTGGATGTCCAACCCCCTGCTAAGGGTAGGATCTGCAGTACAGGATGCAACCACAGCATCCCTGATAGATGGCTGTCCAGCCTCTGCTTAAATGCCTCCAGCAGAAGAGAGTCCACCGCCTCTCAAGGCAGTCTGTTCCGCTGCCAAACAGCTTGTACCATTAGGAAGTTTTGTGTGTAGCACAAAAACTGCCACACCTATCATTCTGAAATTTTGACTGGTGTGATCCCCTCCTAAGGGGCTGCTATGCCTCCAAATTTCGCCCCTTCTGACAAACAGAAAAAAGCTATCGCCATTTAGGAAAAAAAATTCCCATGATAATCAATGAGAGGTATGAAGCCACGGATTTCCGCATCTCGATTCGGGTTCAGTGCATGAATCAAAACAGACACCCTCTGAATCAGCCAGAGCAGAATTGTGCTGAATCAGGGTCCAAGTATAATCTTGTGGTCGGTGCAGACCTCTAATGCTCAGTGGTCACCAGGAGCCACGGCAGGTTGAGTGTCTGCTAGAAAAGCAAACCAGGAAACTGAGGGATGGGGGAAAGGAGAAGTGTTCATTGGCTTGTTTGAGCTCCTAACAGTTTATAGGAAGGCATAGCTGGGTAACTAGCACCCCTAACAGGAGCATTCCCATTAGGAATTGAGGTTATACAGCAACATTTTGTTGCAGCAGGTCTCAATTGTCAATAAAGTAACAGGACTTTGCAGAGGATGATGCAGAAGGGTTGAACATCCCCTTCCTCAGCATTGCTGCCCCAAATCACTTTGGGCTCCACTGTGGCAGTTTTTAAGCATTAAAAAAAGAAAAGAAAAACAAAGATCATGGGTAGTTTGGCCATCTGTGGGGGACTAATTTTAATCCATGGGGTTTATGAGTTACAATTGTTTAATTATTTTGGTTGGGTCTATTTTGATGAAGAAGAAGAAGAAGAAGAAGAAGAAGAAGAAGAAGAAGAAGAAGAAGAATTTAAACCACCCTTCATCCAAAGATATCAGGATGGTGTATAAAACAAGTCTCCCCAAATGGTTATATAACCCTAAAATAACAGAATATAGTCATCAAATATAAAAGGCAATAAAATATCAAAGGACAAACTAACCAGCTAAAATGCCTGAGCCAAATGGAAATGAACTTCTGTTTAACTGATGACCTTTCCTTATACTAACACATAATTAATTTCTGTTTATTAAACGTTAAGTTCTCTTACATTTATACTTCTCATGAAGGCACCTGTACCATAACCTCAGTAATATGCAAGCTCATTTAAAATGTATTAATCAAGTTAAAATAAGGGTGATTAAGGGCACAATCCTATGGCTGCTAGTCAGCGGCTAGGCAACCATACGATAGGTCAGTTCCCAGAGAACCGAACTGCACCCCTTCCCGCTCTGTGCTTGTAAGAGCAGCGCGGAGTGGCGTGAAAGGGATGTTCCTGGGGGCGGGGCAGGGAGGGCGGAAATGCCTGTACAACACATCCTATGTGTCGTCGGGCCACCATTGCCCCCACCCCAACTTCTCGGGGCTAGACAGCCAAAATTGGCTGTCTAAGCGCAAATGCGGGGCAGAGGAAGAGCAGAAGGGACGATCCCCTCCGCGTGTCTCCTGCCTTGCATTGGATAGGCAGTCGTCTCTGACTTTGGAGGCGGCCGCCTATCCCCATAGGATTGCTCCCTAAAGGTGCAGTCCTATGCATGTTTAGACAGAAAAAAGTCCTACAACTCCCAGCATAACACAGTCAGTCGTGCTGGCTGGAGGATGCTGGGAGTTGTAGGACTTTTTTTTTAATTGAAACATGCATAGGATTGCACCCTAATTAACTCAACATTCTTTGATTGGTTGATAGCTGTACTATATTCAGAGTGGTAGTGTAGTTCCTTACATAGCAGATTTGCTTTTCCCCAGATACTGATATCGTTGGCTTCGCTATGTATTACTACACCTATGACCCTTGGGTTGGCAAGCTGCTGTACTTAGAAGACTTCTACGTCATGGACGAATTTAGAGGTAAAAAATAACACTGCTTGCTCACAGCACCGTTTCTAATGAAAGGCAGTGTGGTGTAGTGGCTAAATGGTTGCACTGAGTCCTGGGAGACTGAGGTTCAAGTCCTCACTCAGTGGCAAAGCCTACAGTGGGGTGGGGAAGATGTGGCCCTCCAGATGGTGAGGGACGATGGGAATTGCAGTCCAACAACATCTGGGTTGGGGCACATAGTCCCCATCCCTGGCCTTCAGGGTGGTCCTGGGCCAGTCAGTCACTATTTCTTTCCTTTAAAGGGGAAGCCCATGCGCATGGCTCAGAGCCCTTTGGAGGAAGGGTGGAGTAAATGTGATAAAGTCCCACCAATTAGCTATTCAGACAAATCCTGCAGTAGAGAACTCATCGACACTTCAAAAATAAAGAATGGGAATTGAGGTCAGAAGTGCAGCCACAGGTCTGGGCATCCTTAGTGGGGGTTTGACCTTAAAAACAGCAGGTCCTCTTCCTTCCTGTGTGACAAATTGCTTTTGAGAGCTGCCTCGGTTTCAAAACGTTAGAACGTCTGGTGTGACTTACAGCAGAGTTGCCTTATGTAGTGAAAGCATGGCAACACAGCCCTTAGAGGCAATAAACACAGGCTAGAGCCAGTTCAGGAGACGTTGAAATCAGCTTAGGGCACAATCCTATGCATGCTCAGACAGAGAAAAGGCCTACAACTCCCAGCATTCCCCAGCCAGCATGGCTGGCTGGGGAAAGCTGGGAGTTGTAGGCCTTTTCTCTGTCTGAGCATGCATAGGATCGCGCCCTTTCTTTACTAGTGTTTTTATACACATCATCAGAGAAGGCTGTCTAACACTGTTTAACTACAAGCACCCCTTGAAGCTGGGTGCGTAAGTGTAAGTTACATGAGATATTATTATTTGCTTGAGATATGATTATTTGCTTCCTCTCTGAAGACAGCCGCATGGTGCTTGTTGCGGAGGCAAGAAGAGGAAAAAGGAAGGGGAGGGAGCAGGAAAAACGAACTGATCAAGCTACAGACAACAAGGGGATGAATAAGACAAGTGGCTGTTGATGCAACACATTCCCTATCGCCCCCTAGTGTCTGGAAGCATGCAGCGTTGTCCCTATTATCCAGCACAAAAGTGATTTGCAATGTATTGGTGCTGCTTGAGAAACACATGTCCCAAACCTCCTTGGAAGTGTGGACCTAGTTGAGCAGTTCTTTGGATCCTGGCCCATATACATTTTTAAAATATTTAAATGCCATTTAAAGGTTTCCCCTTTCAATTGATTGGATTCCCCCAGCACCACCACTGCAAGAGAAATACATCAGCACTCCTCAACCTGGTGCCCTCCAGATGTTTTGGACTATAACTCCCATCAGCCCCAGTCAGCCTGGCCAATGATCAGGAATGCCAGAGTTGTAGTCCAAAGCAGGAGATGTAGGCTTTCTTCACACCTTGTTTTTTTTTTTTAGCAGGATCGTTCTTCTTTAATCACTGGTTTTCGCGGGGGCTTTAAACGATGCTGCTGCTCTCCTGTGGCTATCTCACAACTTCCCCTCCATCTTCCCATGTTATCTGAGAATGGGGAAACCCTGACATTTTTTGTGCTTGCGATTGAAATCACCATTTCCCCCCTGGGTACTTCCCCTTTAGCGGTTTGTCCCACTTTATGTGGGCGTGTGCTAGGGGGTGTTGCTGGGCAGTGTTGAATTACATTGTCATGACAACAAATTGGTGGGAGGGTGGGAGCAGGTCACTGATCACACTTCCAGTGACTGTTTTGGCCTCTCTCCCATTCCACTACAGGCGCTTGAACTGTAAAGTGGTTAACCATCCCAAACGCTTCTCCAAGACCCCCCTGAACATAGTAATGTTTACTTCTGAGTAAACTCATTGGCTGTAAGGCTTTCCTTTCCTGGAAGTCAGTGCCATTGAAATCTGTGTGGCTTGCTCCTGAGTAGGCATGCATAGGAGTGCATTGTAAGTCTAAGAGTAGCAGTCTTAAGGTCTCCCATCCCCTTCAATGCATTTACTTGGAACTTCCCCCTCCCATTGACTTCACTGACTGCTTCTTCTCCCTTTTGCTCACCAGATTGATGGGCTTTTTTTCTTCCCAGGGTGGATGGGGGAGTCTCCCTTCTCAGCCACGCAGGAGAAAGGCTTGACAGTTAGGATTTCAATGGGTATTAAAAGTGCATTTTCTCCTCCCCTGAATAAATTCATCATGCACAGCTTGGAATGGTCATTTTAATGGTTTCATTTTTCTGTGTGGAGTTGTTTTAGATAAGGCAGTAATGCTGAGGAGGTTTTCCATAGTACTCCCTGCCACCTAGCCAGCCACTGTCTCTTCTCCTAGCCTGCCTTGCAGGGTCATTGGGAAGTCAGAATAAGGGGTAAGAGCAACAACAGCTCATGGGGGCAGGGAAGCAAGCCAGGTCTAATGAAGGTGTCCCCCCATGAAGCAGTTGCCGCGTGCGTGCATGCGTGCTAGGCATGGCTTGGTGCATTGACTGTATGCAAGTCATTCTGTGGATTTCTTGCTTCTGTAGTTGGGAACCTGGAAATCGGTATGCCCTTCAAATGGTAGTGCAAGCAATGTACTGCATTTAATTCCATCACACAGTGACATATTTAGCAGAGATGGACTGGCAGCACCAGCAACCTCGGGGTAACCACCAAGAAGACTCTCTCACCTTCACTACAAAGTTGGAGGAAAAAGGGGGGCAGGGGACCAGCTCCCATAGCCCACTACTCAGGCCACTAGAAGGGCTTCCGACTTCCCTCCTGCTGTGGAGGAGTGGAGGGACGGGCAGGCCCATCAATCATGTTACAGGAACCAGTGTTCAGGGGAGGGGAGGGGGCATGGGGCCAGCAGCCCCCTTCTGTCCTGATTGTTCCGTGCAGCTCTGCCCAGCCATGGAAAGGTATAGAGCAGAGGGATGCACTATGAGAGATGCCTGTATACAGGGCGAATCTAAATCCTGGAAAGGATCTAGAATCAAAAGGACCGGTTTGTAGTGGGATAAAATGCCAGGTGTGAAGAGAACTGTAATCCAAAACATCTGGAGGGCACCATGTTGGGGAAAGCAGCAGTATCTTTTTTGGGGGAAAGAAGTAATGCTATGAAAGGAGATGGCTAAAGTAGAGATGACTTTAAAGTTTTATATGGATAGTTTGGACAATCATTTATGTGCAGTACGATGGATTTTTCTAATTAAAATTCTGGGTTAGCTGTTGTACCCTAAGAATTCCATTTTCTTTTCTTTTTATATTTTAAAAATAATCATAAATAAGTGTACAGGTTTCAATTTCAATGACATTTAATTTTTATAAATGTGTGTGTGTGTGTGTGTGTGTGTGTGTATATATATATATATATATAAATAACATTTCTACACTTACAATTTTATTTTGCTCATGCCTCACTGCAAACAAAAGAACAAGCTAAACTATACTTTTCAACTGTGTGCACTTAGGTATGTTCAGACTACTGAGCCTTTTTGAACTGTGTTTTGGCAGGTTGGGGCATTGGAACGGAGCTCTTAAAAAGGTTAAGCCAGGCAAGTTATTGTTCAATACCTTAAAAATATACTTTGAATAGTCATTCTGTGCCCCTGTATTTTCATCTGTTCATGAGTCAGTCTACAGTAGTTCAAAAGCTGCTGGCAGAATAAGTTCAAAGGCTCTGTTGTTTAAGTCTGCTGAAAGATGCAAGAGGAGGACAAGAAAGGATCCACAGCATGTCAGTAGTTAGAATAATTCGTCTCATGTACATGAGCCATTGTGGTGTAGTGGTTAGTGTAGAACCCCGATCAGGCAATCGGGGTTCTAGTCCCCACTTGGCCATGAAGCTCACTGGGTGACTGTGGGCCAGTCACTGCCTCTCAGCCTAACCTACCTTAGGTTGTTGTGAGGGTAAAATGGAGAGGAGGGGGACCATGTAAGCTGCCTTGGGTTCCTTGCAAGAGGAAAAAAGGCAGAACATAAATGTAAAAGATAATAAATAATAAATAATAAGTGAACAGCAGGTGGGATGGTAAAAATTGTCCATAGACTGTTCCACCATGGGAACTTGCATGGTTGAATATTCCTCCATACCGAAAACATACACTACATATGATGCTGGATCTAGGGTTGGGGGCATATGCACACTCCCCCCTTCAAATGCATGCACATGCAAGCACAACCCAGCAATTCTGATAATAGATCACTCTTTCCTCACTGGTAGGAGAAGGGGGGGAAAGAGTAATCTGTCTGAGGATCTCTGGGGCAGGGTGTGGAGAGCTGGTACAGTTGGCAGGAAATTGGCCAGGGGCAGGGGGATTCAAGGGGGATTCAAGGGCAAGGCAGGCAGAGCACCCATGGGGGGCATAGTAAAGGCCTTGGGGGGCATGCATTGACCCCCAGGCCATGGGTTGAGCACCCTTTCTTAAAAGTAATAATCCTGCACATATAACATTGGCTGTAGGAAGAAGAATTCCAGACTTAGGGAGAAGATTCTCACCAACATGCTAGATTTCTGTGTGCAGGGATGCTTTTAAAACGTGCAGGGAAACATTCAGTTATGTGATACTCCACCTGCAATTTGAATAGGAACCCAAGGTTTTACCATCTCATCTACTGTTTGGATGAAGTCTTAGCTCAGGTTCCAGCTACTGATTCTCTCAGCTTAGGCTGCAGTCTTCTATCCAGTTTCCTGGGTGCAAGCCCCATTGAAATCAATGGGGCTACCTTTTGAGCAGACAGGTATAGGATTGTACTGTTAGTTCCCTGATTGCGATATGGCACCTTCTTACAGGAGAAGGCCAATTCAAATGCTAAACACATCTTCCACAGGAATCAACCACCTCTGAGTTTTCATGATTGGGGGCGGTGGGGGGGGGGAAGCAGGGGTGGAGTTACTGGTTTGAAAACATCCCTATATGAAAGCCAGCTCAGAGAAAAGGTTGGCTTTCAGGTCTTCTCTTTCCGGGGTTAAGTGGTGATATGGGGCATGACTTTAAACAAAACTCCCCTCCCCTAGAAAACCAAGGAGGCATTAAACCCACGGAAGGACTGTACCACTTCAGCTTGTGCACAAACTGGCCCAGGGCCAGAAAAGCACACTGTTGGCTAAATGGTTCTGCAGAAATCATTAACGATGTAATTTAGTAATTACTTAATAGCTTGTATGGAAGCCCCCACTCCCAACAGAATTGGAAAGCGCTATTCTGCCCAGCCTATTTGTCTGAATCGTTCAAAGCCCTGAAGAAGTGGAGAACAGACAAGAGTTTTTAGTTGTACCACTTTATATTCAGAATGCTACATGTGTGTATTATATATTCCTATGGCTTTCTCTGCAAGCAGTCCTAAAGTTAACCCAACAGACATTGCAAAGAACCCAATGAGTTTTTAATGGTTTTTATTCCAAATTTTGCTACTACACCAATTCAAGCAAGAGCGTTACCATTTCTGAGGCAGAGGCTGACTGACTTATCTTTACAGAAGGACAGGGCAGCTGTATCAGTTTCTAAAACAGTGTGATTGTATAAGAATGTCTCTCACACTCCTTTTTGTTCTACTTTGCTGTTTAAAGTATTTTCAAGGACTTAAAAGATAGGATTGCCTCTTCTAAAGCTGGTTAAATCTGATGCCTTCACCCCAATGTGGCACCAGTGGGCACCTCCAATGGCACCGGTGAAGGGGTTCCCAATGTGTCACCACAGGCACCCTGAAAACTCCCCCCATCCAGTTTTTTAAATATATGTACATGGATTTGTATATATCAATAGTAATGAATACATGTGAAATGCATACAATTTTGTAGCAAGTATACATAGGCGTCAGCAAAAGCAGATCAAATATCCAATATCTTGGATTCACTTGGATTCCTGCATTGAGCAAGGGGTTGGACTCGATGGTCTTGTAGGCCCCTTCCAACCCTACTATTCTATGATTCGATTCCATGATCTATTTGAAGGTGGTGTCTATATGCCACCTGTTCAAATACTGAAAGTGTTGAAAGGTCCTTGGTCCATTGCATTATAGGTGAGTGTTTATTCTTCCAGTGTTGTAATATCAGTCTTTTAGCTGCCAAAAGGGCACAGAGAATCCATTTACAATGACTATTTGGTAATTTCCAAGAAGCAGGTAGATAATTTAAAAGAGTGTGAACATCAGTGAATATGAAAGATCATCCCAGTACAAAATTTATCTGTGTGATAACCTCCTCCCCAAAAGAAGCAACTACTGGACATTGCCAAAACATATATTTAAAAGAAGCATTTGTTGTATTACACTACCAGCAATTAGCCAAATTAGACAATCCCTTGTTTAAGAGACATTGCAGTGTCCAATAGACACAAAAGTTTTTGATGAAGACGCAGCCTAAGATCCATAGATGCAACAGGTAGACGCTAAAATGCAATTAGGCATTTTGTAGTGGTGTCTACAGCAGTTTCTCAAATTCCCAAATGTGCCCATGGCTCCAAAAAGGCTGAAGATCTCTGTGTTAGAGGGAAAGTATAGGAGCAGGTCATATTCTGAGCATACCTGCCCTTGTGGCTTAATTCAGGCAGAAGATCTGAACATATTATTATATATTGTCTTTTGTATCATGTGCTGAGGGAACAATATTTGGGCCAGGTTTTCGAGAGAAATTTGGGGAGGTCTGTCCATGAGATTGTAATCTGTCTGCTGTGTGAGGAAGATAGATATCTGGCAAAACATTTTCTATCTAGAGTGATTGGTGTGAGAAAAAAATTCTTCAAAGAGAATTGTCAGAAAGATTCAGAATTTTAAATCCATGAGTAATTTTATATAGGTCTGTCTTAATGTTTACTGAATTTAGCTGAAGATCCAGAATTGTTTCTTGTAATTTAAGTTCATATTCTATATGATCTGGGTTTGTTTACATTATGGAAATATGTTATCTTTGCACTGATAAGAACATCAGAAGAGCCCTGCTGGATCAGACCAAGGGTCCACCTAGTCCAGCATTCTGTTCACACAGTGGCCAACCAGCTGTCGACCAGGAACCCACAAACAGGGGGATATCAGATACTCAACTGATATCGAATATCATTTGATAAATGTTTGTTTTGTGATGGTCCGATGCTTATATACAAATAAACTGGTCTGATCTGATTAACTGGTAGTTTAAAAATAAACTGCTGTGGCACACATTCAAGGTACAGTGGCCCTCTTTCAATGGCTCCATGGATTGTTATCACCCGTACGACAGTGCATAGACATTATTGGGTGTTTCCCCCTCACTTCCGATGCAATCGCCTGTGTTTGCTTTTCGACAGATCGCCCTCGATACCAACTGTAATTGCATGCATTTTCTGGTCGTTGTTTGGAATAAACCATCCATAGAGTACTACATGAGGCGTGGAGCTTCAGACCTTTCCACTGAAGAGGGCTGGCACCTCTTCAGATTTGACAAAGAACATCTCATCCAAATGGCTTCTGGAGAGTAAAAAGGACATTTGCTGTTGGATCCTTCCCAAGCTTGGAGCGCCGTTGAGCTCATCAAGTCGGCAAAACCTCGCTCCCCGCGAAAGATCTGGTTAGAGCTGAATGCAAAAGCAGGGCAGCAGTAGCAACAGAAATTAAAAGTACTTTTGCCTGTTTTATGACTGGCATTATTTTGATATGTTGCTGTCATTATTACTGGGCCCTCCTGTTCTTCATGTGTTTTAACTTTTCTGCACACCAGCGTATAATACTTTTAAAGGCAACCCAAATCTGATAGATCAGCTCGCTTGAGAAGCTCAAGCACCAATTTATAAGGGAGGGGTGTAGAACCTCAGGCCTTGAGGCCCAATCTGGCCCTGATTGGGCCTTGAGGTTCCCCAGAGGGCCACGCCCCCTTCCCCCAACTACTGATTGTTTGGTGGTTTCTCAATATTTGCATGTCCTCCCTCTGCCATACACACAATTCTTAAACATTGACATGCCTCTCCTAGGTCTTAGTTACTGGCAATAGGAACTTTAAGCTAAACTATGCTGGTATTTTTGCCCCCACCCCTTTCTGTCTTGGCTCCACCTCTTTTGCATTCAAGCCCGCCCAACACTGGAACACAGCCTCCCCCGAGAGCGTCTCCAAATTTGAACTCAGTCCTCAGGCTGAAAGAGGTTCAACACCCCTGTTGTAGGTGGTGGTGGAGTAATGTACAGATGGGGAATGTGCTGGCCAGTAAACCCCATACCTTCCTTCCAATAAAAGAAATAGCGAATGTACTAGCATGCTTGGGCATGCACCAGTTTGTGTCCACAGGATGTTGTGCCCGAAGGAAGAATGGGGCCTTGATCCCTCCCCTGCCCTTACCCACGCAGTGCAGTGATGCTCCTTCACATAGCTTGACTTCACATGGAAGACTGCCACTGCACCAGTGCTGAAGAAGCTAGGTTGCGTCTTAGCACCAGCACATTAAGGAGCACATTAACTTCTCACACTGGATCCCACAAACTGATCAACAGTCAGGTCTGAAGGTGATTAAGGGTACCATTCCTGCAAGAGCATTCATTTCGCTTCCAGGTTTAAGTTTAACCCTTGTCTAATTCTCCTTCTTTCACAGTATGTTCAGTCTGGGAGTGGGTGGCCAGTGTCTTTTCTTGGGGGACACGCTTATTTTCTGTACACCAGTGAGAATACATTCCACTATACCCTCTTTTCAACTGCCCCACTTTATTATAAAACTTAGCTTCACCTAGCAGTAGAGGCTGCGCAGGGATGGTACATGCGCACAGATGCTATGAGGTCACTGATTGTAGAAGAGCAGTGCTTCAAGACAGATGTTCTCAAGAGACAGATTGGCAGTACAAGACAAATCCAGACTAAATCCTAGCTTTCCTTACAAGTGAAACTGTTTATAATCATGACAACTGAGTGTTTTCAGTTTCGCATTGTGATGGTAGAGGAATTAGCTAATGTCGCTTCAAGAGCTGGATATGGTCTGTGAGCAGCTACTTGGCTGCCCCCAGTTTAGACAGCAAGTTTTTGTAGCACTAAGCGTCGAGCGGTCGCCCCTGCTGCCTTCTGAAACCTCAGGTAGTCAGAATCAACATGCAGACAATAGGGCTCTTTTCCAAGGCTTTATTCCCATTCAGCCTAATGACGCTTACAGATGCTAATTGCTTGATCCTAAGAGTGAGACTTAAGAGAGCTGCCTACTCAGGGGTTCTAACCTTAGGAATCAGTTGATCTCCATTTGGAGGGGAAAGCGGGAAACCGCTGCCCTTATGAGCTAGGAGGAGAGAGTCCATTCCTTTCCCATGGGGCATCGGGGCGCCGCTGTTGCTGTCGCACCAAGCGGGCTGAGTGCTCCCTCTCAGCACCAGTCATCTCACGCTTGAGGGTACACCTGCGCCTAGTGCCCAGAAGCTGCTGTTGCACCTCCCTCTCCCTACCAGGGTCACTAGCACTCTCAGGAATGTGTACCAGGAGGGGCTCCCCACTGGCTGCTCCTCTGAAACGCACGTGGGTTCCTCTCCCACGGTTTCTAATTCTTCCTCAGAATCAGAACTGCTTTGGGGCTCTCTGGGCTACTATCCAACCCTGACATCATCCTCGCTCCCATGAGGCCCCCCTATGCCCCCCCTTGGAGCCCCAGGCTTGTGGGGGTATCGTTGGTGGAAGTGTTGCAGCAGCAAAGGTGCATGCAGATTGTCAGCAGGTTCCCAGGAACGTTCGTCCGGCCCATAGCCTTTCCAGTCCACTAAATACTGCAGGCACCTGCGGGAAAGGCATGAGTCCAGGATCTCAGCGACTTCAAACTCCTCCTCCTCCCCCACCAGCACCGGGGGCGGGGGGGGGGAAGCAGACTGAGCTATGGGGGTCATCAGAGACCAGGGGGGAAAGCAAGGAGCGATGAAAAACAGGATGCACTTTCATAGAGGGGGGAAGAGCCAGGTGAAAAGCAACAGGGTTAATCTGGAAAGGGCCTGTGTGACATGGCTTGAGCTTCTTCATGGGAGGAGAGGTAGCGGGTGGACAACCAAACCCAGTCCCCCAGCTGCAGGGACAGACCTGGCTAGCGCCGCCGGTCCACAGTTTCTTTGTACACTGCTTTCGCTTGGTCGATGGAGTCCTGTAGAAGGTGGTGCACCGAGTGCAGCTCCTCTAAAAACTCATAGGCCAAGGGCACCGAGGATGGCCCAAGCGAGGAAGGGAAGGCCTTGGGATGGTACCCAAAATTGGCAAAAAAAGGCAGCCTGGCAGGTAGATGCATGGCAGGCATTGTTATAAGCAAATTCTGCCAAAGGCAGCAGGGAAAACCAGTCATCTTTGTTGGTAGTTTACATAACAGCGTAAGTATTGCTCTAGAGTTGCATTGGTGCGTTTGGTCTGACCATCCGTCTGGGGGTGGTGAGCAGAGGAAAGGCGTAGCGACATATTGAGTAGCCACAGTAGCTCCTTCCAGAAATAGGCTGTGAACTGGGGCCCCCTATCCGAAATGAGCCCCTCTGGCTATCCACTGAGACGGAAAACATGCATCAAAAAGAGCTCTGCCATCTCCCTGGCCATGGGCAAACTGGTGCATGGGATGAAGTGAGCCATCTTAGAAAACAAGATGGTAGTCTTGATGGTACCAGAATGGTAGTCTTACCTTGTGAGCGAGGCATGTCGGTGATGAAGTCGAGGGAAAGCAACTTCCAAGGGCCTGAGGGGGTAGGTAGGGGGTGAAGTAAGCCTGTGGGGGCTTTTGCCCGCTGACAGGTCATGCAGGAAGCGACATAGGTCTTGATGTCCTGTCACACTCGGGGCCACCAAAAATCCTGTGTCACCCCATGTAGGATCTTGGCGAAGCCAAAATGCCCAGCAGTGGGGGAATCGTGGCACTGACAGAGGACATTTTTGTGGAGCGGTTTAGAAGGCACATACACCTGACCAGAATGGTAAAGCAACCCACCTTGCAGGGAAAAGGGGGTCAAGTGGGGGGGGGGCGAGGCTAGCCCCAAGCCCTCCACCTTCTCATGGACAAAAGAATCCCGAGCTTATCCGTGCAAAGGAGCTCCTCCCAAGAGCGAGGCACCACTGCCACTGCCGGACTTTCGGGGAGGGGGGAGAATCAGAGTGGGGGAGGGAGTCTCCCCCTGGCTGGAGGTCCAGCTTACGAGAGAGGGCGTCAGCCTGTTGGTTGTCGGCAGCCTTCACATGGTGGATCTTCCAACTGAATCGAGGGAAAAACAAAGACCACTTAATCTGTCACTGATTTAAGGTGCGGGCTGTTTGGAGGTGTTCCACGTTGCGATGATCAGTTCTGACTTCGACGGGGTGCTGCACCCCCTCCAGAAGATGACACCACGTGTCCAAGGCTGACTTAATTGCTAACAGCTCCTTCTCCCAGATGGTATAATTCCGCTCGGACGTGCTTAACTTCCTGGAGTGGTAGGTGCAGGGTTGCAACTCCCCCCCGCCTGACTTGGCTGGAAAAGCACAGCCCCTACCACAAAGTCAGACGCATCAGTTTGCACTACAAAAGGCCTCCCCGGGTCAGGGTGCAACAGGATTGGCTCAGAACTAAAAAGCCTCTTAAGCTCTTCGAAAGACTGGTGGGCAGAGGCAGTCCAACGAAAATGAGATTTCTTGTCCTTCAGGAGGTCTGTGAGAGGAGATGTCAGTCTAGCATAGCCAGGCAGAAACTTCCTGTAGAAGTTGCCCAGGAAACACTGTAAGTCCTTCTTTGTGGATGGAGCCTGCAAGGAAAGGATAGCCTGGACCTTTGCAGGATCCATCTTGATACCATCAGCTGAAATAATGTAGCCGAGAAAGTCCAAGTATGTCAAGTCAAATGCACATTTCTCCAGCTTGACAAAGAGATGATTTTCACGGAGGTGCTGCAAAACAACTGTGACATGGCACCGATGGTTGTGAGGGTCAGCAGAAAATACAAGTAAATCATCCAAATAAACAGTGAGGAAAGTGTCCAAATAGTCCCTGAAGATGGCATTCATAAATCACGAAAACGTGGGGGGAGGGTGCGCAGGCAAGTCCAAAAGTCATCACCAAGTATTCGTATGCCACGTACCGGGTTCCGAAACAGGTCTTCCACTCATTCCCCTCCTGGATACGAATCAGGTTGTAGACACCACGCAGGTCCAATTTGGTGAAAATCTTGGCTCGCCCCAGGTGCTCAAGCATCTCAGGGATCAGGGGGAGGGGGTATTTGTCAGGGATAGAGACCAAGTTAAGGGCTCTGTAGTCATGTATTGGCCTGAGCAATCCTGTCTTCTTGCAAACAAACATCATTGGGGCGCAGGTAGGGGAGGTGGAGCCGTGAATGAACCCTCGGCGGAGGCTGGGAGTCCAGAAACTCCTGCAGAGCTTGAAGTTCTGGCTCTGACATGGAATACAGCCAGCCCACCGGGATGGCGGCACCCGGGATCAGGTTAATGGCACAGTCAAAGGAGCGGTGGTGGTGGGGAGCTGGTCGGCGTCCTTCTTGTCAAAAACATCCCGGAACTCCGCATACTTTTCTGGGAGAACAACTGGAACATAAGAAACACTCGGGAAGGAAGGGGAGGGGGTGGAAAGGGTTAAGGCCTGGACTGGGGTCGCTGCCCTGTCTGGGAAGCAATGCTGCAAGCAGTAAGGAGAAGAGAATTGAACTTGACGAAGCTCCCAAGAAATCTGAGGATTGTGCTTAGAGAGCCAGGAGACGCCCAGCACGATAGGGTATTGAGGAACCCTCCTCCTGTGCAAGCACCGAGTCATTGCTGACTCCTAGAGGGACGCCGCTTTCGCTGGCGTTTTCATGGCAGACTGTAGCGGGGTGGTTTGCCATCGCCTTCCCCAGTCATGACTACCTTTCCCCCAGCAAGCTGGGTTCTCATTTTACCGACCTCGGAAGGATGGAAGGCTGAGTCGACCTGAGCCGGCTACCTGAGAACCAGCTTCCGCTGGGACTGAACTCAGGTCATGGGGAGAGTTTTGGTTGCAATACTGCCGCCTACCACTCTGCGCCACACGAGGCACTTATTGAGGAACCCTGGCCAGGTGAAATTGAACCTGCTCAACGTGGCCCTGGGAACACAGAGTGACTGGAGCTGTAATCCGAGTAACTGCTCCCAAAGAGAGGGGATGCCCGTCGATGGTCTCCACCCTCAACGGGGTAGGGAGGGGTAAAGCAGGAATGTTGTGCTGCCGAGCAAAATCTTCATCCATGAAACAGTAGTAGGTGGACTCTGGGTAGTAGCCCCAGAGTCCACCAGCGCCAGGACTTCCTCCCCCCCCCAGGAGGACTGGAGGTATACAGGAAGGAGATGGGGGTGGGGGGGTTCAAGGAAGGCGCCCCCTGGGTGAGGAGCAGGGCCCTGCGCTGGAGACCCCCAACAGGCTTGGAGGGTGGTCTAGTCAGGCTAGGGGGCGAGGAGGAGGAGGAGGAAGCGGGGCCGTCGGTCTGGAGCGACAGGACCTGGCAAAGTGCCCCTGCCTGCTTTCCACAGCGAAAATGATGCTCAGCGTGCCGCCTGTTCAACTCCTCTGGCGACCTGTGGGTAGCGCAGCTCGGATGGCTCCCAGTTGCATCGGGGTTTTCTCCGCCCCCATTGCAGGGGTGGGGGAGGGCAGAGGGGGCAGCAACCAGGTGGAACGGGGGGAGGGAAATCTCGGCCACTGGAGCTCCGCCTGGCCTGTCGGCGACTCTCCAGGCAACTGTCCATCTGTAAACAGGATTGGATGAGCTGCGCCAGAATAGGCGGGAGGGGCGCACGTGCCAACTCATCCAAGATCTCGTCATTCAAACCGTCCGAAAATTGGGCCACCAGAGCAGCATCATTCCACTGTACATCTTGCATCAGCAAGAGAAAAGCGGTTGCATAGCGGGAAACTGAATCCTTGCCTTGCTTGAGGCGGCGAATGTCCTGAGTAGCTGTCTGTGCACAAAGAGGATCACCAAAAAACTCCGCCATAGCCAACAGTCTCCCAGCAAGGGGTCATTAGTGAGAAGAAGGGATGAAGCCCAATTAGCTGCCATGTCGGAAAGCAGGTTAATGACAAACCCCACACGAACCCGATCTGCCAGGAAATCCTCAGGCCGCAGGCGCATGTACAGCTCCGCCTGGGTGCGGAAGCTGTGAAAACGACCCCTCTCACCTGAAAACCTCTCCGGCCAGGCCACCGGGCACTTGCGTTGCGGGGGGGAATGGGAGGCGGAATGGGCTGAGCAGCAGCCTGCAAGGCCTGAACAGCGGTCACCAATTGCGTGACTTGCTCATGCAGTGCCTGGTTTTCTGCGTCAGAGTGATCAAAACCTGCTACATGGCACTGTCCCAGAAGAAGTAGGAGGAAAAGAAAAAGGAACGGAGATCAAGCTGTCGGGAGGTCGCCCCGCTGCCTTCTGAAATCCTCAGGTAGCCAGAACCAACATGCAGACAATAGGGCTTTTTTCCAAGGCTTTATTGCCATTCAACCTAATGAAGCTTACAGATGCTAATTGCTTGATCCTACGAGTGAGACTTAAGACAGCTGCCTACTCGGGGGTTCTAACCTTAGAAATCAGTTGATCTCCATTTGGAGGAGAAAGCGGGAAACCTCTGTACTTATGAGCTAGGAGGAGAGAGTCCACCCCTTACCCGTGGGGCATTGGGACACCGCTGTTGCTGTTGCTCCAAGTGGGCCGAGCGCTGCCTCTCAGAGCCCAGCATCTCGCGCTTGAGGGTGTGCCGACGCCTAGGATCCAGAAACTGCTGTTGCTCTGCCCTCTCCCTGCCAGGGTTACTATCACTCTCAGGAATGTGTACCGGAGGGGGGAGCTCCCCCCCGGCTGCTCCTCTGAAATGCGTGCGGGTTCCTCTCCCACTGTTTCTAACTCTTCCTCAGAATCAGAACTGCTTTGGGGCTCTCTGGGCTCCAATCCAACCCTGACGCTAAGGTACAAACCTTAGTGGCAGAAGTACTTTCTTAGTAACTGTACTAAAGACTGTACAATAGGGACCCATCTAGGAGATACGGATTGTGTGTTTTGCAGACTATCAGGCACCTTTCATTCCAGTCTGCCCATCAACAGAATCAGATTTGTTTTCGTTCCCAAATCTGCGCAAATGCGCACATACGAAAATGTGCAAATTCCCCCCAAATGCACAATATCCACAAAAATGTGCATTTTCATGCTTTAGCCTATAGGGAAATGTGTATTTTTGGCCGTTCAAAAAAAATCACATATTTTTTAATGACAAAATCTGCGCAAAATCGGGAATGTTACAAAAATGGCATGCAAGTCAGTGGCATCTTGCTGACAAGGGAAAAGTCGTTTTGCTGCAGAATCTGCTGGTCAGATTCAACAAAATCCAAACTCATTTTTTCTGTTATGGATTTCTTTGACATCCGTAGACCCATCTCAGATCTTGCATGCACTGACCAGCAAAAATATGACTCATGCTTCTGCTTATTTATGGCCAATGTTGCACATTTCTGTCTCAGGATAACAAAAACATGTTCACAATTATGGTATAACTTATGCATTTCCTCACAGGACTGAAGTACAAATTCCCCCTCCTACATGAGGAATGCAAAAACAGATACTGGGTAAAGCAGGGGTATTGAATCTCAAGCCCCTAGGCCAAATCTGTCCTGCCTGGGAGCCAAAGCCATCCCACCAGGATTCCTCCAATGGCCACACCCCTTTCTCCTGACCACCAATTGCTGGTTTCCCAGCTTTTGCTGTTTTCCCCCCAGTCTAAAAGGTTGAAATGCCTCTCCTTAGGTGAAGTTCCTGGCAGTAAGAGCTTGAAGCTAAAATATGCTGGAATTTTTGGAATTTTGGTCCTGCCATTTTGGCCTTCAGCCCTGCCCACCACTGGAATGTAGCCCTTGAGAGCTTCTCCAAAATCAAATTTGGCCCTCAGGCTCAGGAATTCAGCACCCCTGGTTTAAAGCCTTCATCATACCTCTACAACAGCAAACATTTTGGGAACACCATTCAAAATACAGTACTTCTGTAGTTTATACTTCATATATTTTGTAATGCAAGCTCTGTCTATAAACCATATTATTACTGTTTTCCCCCTTCTTTCTGAATGCTAGCAACATGTTAAAAGCCAGCATATTAGCAGGACATTATAATTTGTGAACAACATCCCCTGTATCAGAAATTAGTACAAAGAAAATAAAGAACGTTTACATATTTTTTTTTTATTATCCCTTCATGTGTTGAGCAGAAGCAGCACAGAAATCTATTTTCCAAGTGATTCCCATTTATCACCAGGCTGACAATGACAATCTCATCTGAAGTCTTTCGCTCTCCCTAGCAAGAGGCCAAATACGTTTGCAAAAAAATCAGAAAATACTTTCAGTGGCAAGAAGTAGTAGAAAAAGGATACAGAGGACATGCAGGGTGAGTAACTTGGCTGTACACAGTAGTTTAAGAAAATATGTGATCAAAGACCACCACATATAGTACAATTACAAGTTGCATAATGCTTCCATTTTAATGTCCCATCATTGTCATATCCTAAAGGTTAGGGAGTTTGGCATGTTAGCTTCTGGTACTGTACATATCCATGTCTTCTGGGCTGGCCTGGCCATGGTCCATGAGGCTGGGGTCTGGTTTAAACTTTGATGTCTTCAGCACATCTGTTAAATGAATAAAGGTGTTAGGGTGTGTGTGTCTGGCACTGTCCTGTCAATTAAGACAGGGCTGGCACCAGTAACTGGCATTCTTGAGCAGCTGCCAGGGCTCCAGGACCTTGGCAAGGCCCACCAGTGATACCTGCCATGGCCTGCTGCCCTTACTTTTTCCCCCCTGGCCAGCACTCCAAGCAGCACCAGGTGCCTGGGTCTATCTACCATTATGATTGTCCACAATACCTCTGACACAGTGTCCCTCTGGGGCATTGTGAGAGATTAAGATGGCAGCTAGATCCAGCTGCCCAGAGCATTGCCACTTCCACCGCAGCCCTCTGCTGGAGCTGGGGGCGCAGACAGAATTTGCCCAGGCTGTCTCATACCTAGAACCAGAACTGAGTTATAATCTTCAGGAGCGGTCCTAGTTAAGGAAAAACCAGCAGTATCTACAGCATGACTGGCAAGGAGAGCAATTTGAATTTCATACCTGATCTGACACCTGGCACCTTCACTTCAGCTGTCGATGGCACAGAGTCTGTCTGGGCATGTGTATTCCGTGCATGAAATTGCATCTCTGATGCTTTCACCTTTTCCTTTGATTCAAGGGCAATCTTATGAGCTTCTGAGATGCTATGGCCTGTCTCCACAACTGGTCCTGGAACTTCCTGCAGTTGAATATAAGACTGAATTGTAAAGAAACCTGAAAACCAATTATGCAAGCTCTGTGGCAATGCAATGCATATGAAACACAATTGGATTCAAGATCTATTGACTTTACCCATCCATGAAAAGGTATATTACACCAAATAACGAAACAAAAATATATTCCAATTAATATAGGAAAATTTTCTTGAATTATATGCAGAGTAATGTGATCCACTGGAAAACCAGTGCAGATCCACTAAGAGATGGGCATGAACCAAACCTTTTTATTTTTAAATATTTCTATGCATTTTATTTCTTTATTTCTTTATTTCTATACTGAAGCATTCTACGTGGTTCACAAAAATTAAAACCACAAAGTAAAACACAAATGTAGCTATTTATCCAATTTTTGCTTAATGATTCACTTAGATACATGAAACCTTTACCCTTTAAACGGAGTGATATGAAGAGGGGAAGGGGAACCTAAAGGGGAGAGAATGTGGATGGGGGCAGGATGGGGAAAGTGTTTACTGTTTCTGTTGTACTGAAAAATCAAATAAACTTAACACATGCACGCACACGCACACACACACACCAGTGTGATTTCTAAATATAGGGAGTTTTTAATACATATTGTCAAGAGGGGTGCTTGACGGTGCAATTGTAAGTACTTCCAAGTCTTATCTCTAATAGGGGAGTTCCCATTTGCAGACATCAAATGCCAGTGTGAAACAGGTACATGAGCCTCAGGTCTCCCAAGGAATTGCACCAGGCTTTAAAACAGCTGATCACCTATGGCAAATAAGACTGGGGATACTGAAGAATTCCATTCTGTCTGCATTTTTCAGCAAACCAACCTAACTCACACTTCCCAGGCTAATATGTGGATCAGAACACAGTTATCCTTCAGACTGTGCACTCCCCAGAATGTTGTGATGCAGTTAGCTCAATAAGCCATACAAAAATACACACTTTAGGAGAAAATGCGCACAATTTCATATGAGAATTTTCATGCAGTTTTTTTTAAAATGTGCAGAAAACAGGATGGAATGGATTTTTGACAGAACACATGTGAAAATGACATAGATGGGAAATAGACTTATCTGTCCATCCCTACTCTAAACAAAGGCTGCAACGTTTAGTTGATCAATCAGTTAGATTGATTAAAAACCTTCTGGACAATTGAAGAAGGGATCTCCCAAATACTCAGTATGAGGATGAAAACAACAATATTAATTCTTTTTAATACAAGTATTTAAAAAACTATGGGTAGCAGGTACAATTTTAGAAGAGGCATTACTTCTTTTTGCTCATATTGGGAGAATGCCTCTTCTGAGATGGTGTCTGCTAAACCATCAGGAAAAGGATTATATCTTGGTTGCAGAGAACATGCTTTGCATGTAGAACGGATGCGGTTCAGTGCTTGGCATCACCAGTTAGGCAGATCCGGAAGCAGATGATGGAAAAGATACCCTGGAGAGCTGCTGTCAGTCAGAGTAAACCTTACTGGGCTAGAATTGGGATAAGGCCACTTCTTATGCCCTTAAATTTATGCAGATTTAATTCATCAACCAACTAAGATTTCTCTAATTGAGTGATATCACTACTCTGAATTTACATCAGACATCCTCAACCTGGTCCCCTCCAGATGTGTTCGACTTCAACTCCCATCAGCCCCAACCAGCATGACCAATGGTCAGGGATGCTGGGAGCTGTAGTCCAAAACATCTGGAGGGCACCAGGTTGAGGAAGGCTTAGACAGAAAGCTCCTTGGGGCTGATGGCCTGCATTTCACTTATATTGCTATGCAAAGTAGGAATGGACCAATCCATCAATTTCAGTTCCTCTCGTTTGCCCAATCTTAAATTCATTTCATCCTGTTTCTGCAGAAACATTAAAAAAGAAGTCTGTACAAACATTTATACACATTTTCATGCACATTCCTCCAAATATACCTATTTGTTCAAAATTTTGCCTAATATATGCTTTTGTTGCAAGCAATTTCCCCTAATATAATGCATTTTTGCAAGCAATTTTCTGTAATGTAAGGCATTTTTGTATGTTAGTTACTTTCCCCTAGTATATGCATTTTGGATGCATATTTTGATTGGAGAACTGCATCAGAAAATTCAAAGAAGTGCAAATATCGAAGTACAGCAGTGTTTTCGGTTCTCACATTGGTTCAGGAAATGCGAATTAGGGAAGTTCGCATTAAAATGCGAACCAGATGAAGCTCTTCCCCATCCCTAATGGAAAGTGCCATGTGCACTGAGAGGGATGTGTTAATAAATAAACTATAATAAACAAGATAACATCTCTGAACATGGGTAGAGTACCCTTCATTCCTCAAACCAGTCTAATATATCGCATATATTGCTAATTGAGGCCTTTGAACCTCATAATGTGCAACAGAGTGATGTTGGAGATCTGCAACTTTTTATCCTTTTGGCACATGTACATTAAACACAATGTGGATCAATGAAAGGTACCTAAGCTCGTGGTGCTTCATAGGTGCTTCCTTGAAGACAGCCTACCTGAGTATCTTTGTCCTGGGCGAGTGGTTCTTTCACAGTGGATTTTTTCATCCATAGCGATCCTATTGCTTCATAGGTTTTATGGCTTGCAGCATAAACCTTTCCACCTGTTACCTAGTTTAATTTTAGAAATGTTATTGTACTGAACAACTCGTTTTAAAAATAATCTAGCGTAGGCAAGGCTAATTGACTTCTCCAATAAAATTGTGTGATTCAGCCAACAGTGGAAGAAGAACCTTTTAATTACAGATGGCAATCTATTAGAGGTTTTCAATTCAAACTTTAAACTTTGACTAACTAGAAGCAGGATTCCTAAAAGAAACTTAAAAAAAAAAAATTGGAAGCATGACAAAAATGCACATTCCTCAAGGAAGCTTACCTTTGCGATCAGTACTGATTGCACTGGATAGCAAACAGATATGCCCAGTGTGCAAAGTCCCAAGGGATAGGCGATTTTCTTAAATCTAGACCCTGCAAAGAACAAAATCAAATCATTTAAGCAATACTGAGAATAAAGCAACCATCATACTGAGAAGGCTAAGCTACAACCCTTCTCACATGCTCGTTTTCTATGAACAGGAACTATTTTTCCATGGAGGGTGTCCAACCATGTGAAACATATAGAGCTTGAAAGAGCACACGCCACACACACATTTGAGGAATGTTGTAGCTTAGTGGTAGAGCGCATGCTTTGCAAGCAGACGGACCCAGGTTCAACCTCTGGAAGCTCCAGGTGGGGCTGGAAAAAGACTCCTTTCTGATTACTCGGAGAGCTGCTGCTGGCCAGAATAGACAAAACTGACTTAGATGGGTCAATGGTCTGACTCAGTGGCTGGATTCACACAACACGACAAGCCAGAGTACGAGCTGAGCATGGGCTGAGTGTGGGTTGTCGCTGAATCATGGATTGTTATTGCATCATGGATTGTTTTGTGTGAACCCGGCTGTGCTAACAAACCATGAAGAGAACCCATGGTTTGTTGTTGGGTTCCAAACACAACGATTCAATGATAACCCATGGTTCAACAACAACCCACACTCAACCCATACTCTGGCACGTCATGCTGTGTGAACCAGGTCAGTTTAAGTCAGCTTCCTCTGTTCCTGTTCCTAGGTTTACTAACCCTTCTGTTTGTGAAAATGAGGCCCCCAAAGCCTGGACACTTGTTGCAGACTGGACCTATATGAGCTGTGTACCTTCTCCTACAATAGCTGTATACATTCCTCAGCCATGCACAGACCTAGAGTTCCACAGGGAAATATTAGTGTGATCCAGCTGCACATGGATGCAGCTGCAGGCGACTGCAGCAGCAGAAAAAAATGCTGCCATTAATAGGGAGGCTGCTACCAGCCCTAACCCTTCCTTACGTGAACATGGCCACTGCAGCTGCTCATATATAGGGGAATTGGCCTGCATGTGATCCATCTGTCATCTGGAATGTAGCTTTTTAACAAAGTAGCACTTTCAATGCACGGTAATGTGAGAATACGCAACTCCTTACCTTTCCTTGCTAGGACTAGTCCAGTTAGTCCTGAAATCGTAATCACACCAACTTTGGGAAGAAATTCTGGTGGAGGATTCTTCAGATAAACATATACATCTTAAAAAAATAAGCAGAAGAACATAAGATCACAAGAAGAGCCCTGCTGGATCAGACCAGGGGTCCATCTAGTCCAGCATTCTGTTCACACAGTGGCCAACCAGATGTTGACCAGGAAATCACAAGCAGGACATGGCTGCAACAGCACTCTCCCACCCACATTCCCCAACTAGTGAACACAGGCATACTGCCTCTGATACTGGAGGTAGCACATAACCATCAGGACTAGTAGCTATTGATAGCCTTCTCGTCCAGGTATTTGTCCAACCCCCTTTTAAATCCATCCACATTGGTGATCATCACTACATGTTGCGGTAGCAGATTCCATAATTTAACTATGTGCAACAATGACCATACTTGAATATGGTTTTCTAAGAATTTATAACAGCATACAGAGATGAAAACTTAAATAAATGCAAACTTTGTAACTGGGCTGTATTTAGAATGTTTTTTACTTTTAGAAAAATGGGGGTGTTGCCTCACCTAATTTTAACAAGGGCTGAGATTTACATGGCCAAATGTGAGCAGAGATTAGGTTTAAAATTTGCAAATATTCACCCACCTTTTCCAAACAGTATAGAAGACATTATTCCATTTTTGACAAAGAGATAAGCATCCTGCATAAAAGAATAAAGGACAAGTTTCTCCATCTAATGTTTATGTGATTCTAGCCAGAAACTCACATCTTTCACCTCCAAATATCAAATCACCTTGACAAAAAGCAGGAGAAACCAAGCTTAAACAACTTCCCGTTTTATCATTAAACTCTTCCAGTGTGAGCGATTTGCAATCAGAAGGTGTGGGGGCCTGGTTTAAACAACCATGGTGGGTGTGCAATCCTCTTTGCATAGCTTAACACATGTTCAGTACTGCTGTCAGCAATAACCACTCACTCTCCTCTTAGGCAGGGCAAGAGGAAAGCAAATTCCATATACAGCCTACGCACCTTGTCCCTCTGTTCACCTGCCTAATGTATAGTGATCATTGGATTGTCATACCTATCACTTCTTAGGTAATGGAGGAGAGACTCCTGCAATCCTGCTCTCTTCCTGGATTTGGGGCCAATTTGTATAATGCATGCAGGAAAAATTAGCTGCATTAATTTAACCACCCCCTCCCACAAATGCTGCAAACGTTACCATAGTATGTTTCAGCCTTCCCCAACTGGCTGCCTTCCCGATCTTCTGGACTACAAATCCCATCACCACAATCTAGTGATGATGGGAGTTGTAGTCCAACACATTGCAAGGGCTGGCTGGAACTGATGCTCTCTTCACACAGTAAAGTTATCCAGCCCGGGGGGGGGGGGGGAATGCAACAGCTGATATGTCAAGTCACACTGTGGCACACTTGCATTATACATCAGTGTAAACTTACCCAGCACCAATTGGATTAAGGTAGTGTGTAAAAGTCCTCCTCCCCCCACTCAAAACTGAATAATGGCTGCGATCAAAAATGCAATTTTATTAGGTGCACCCAAGGTCTTGGATCTGCTCAGTGGAGTTCCGGACATTTTTCCTTTGAATGACAGACCCTCCGTGCCATATCAGAAGGTGCTCATCAAAGTTTTGAATGAGGTTTGCCTCATTCCTCCTCGATGAGGAGGCAGGGGGTGTTTTGAGGAACACACATCCAAACTCACTTCGGCATGCAAAACCAGTCACATGGTACATTGGATCCAGGCCATAACTAATAATATAACACAGCCCTTCCAAACCATCTGTTCTAAGTCTAACATCTTATTATGTTTATTGTGCATTAGTCTTCCCATATCGTCAACTGTCTTGGAAGTCTGTTCGAGGCAAAATATAAACATTTTAAATAATACAAACAAATACATAAACAAACATTTCCCTCTGCTTCTGACACAACTACAGATAGAGAGACTTAACAGGAAATTGTAATTCCATTGCATTATTCTACTGCTACAGCGTAAGTCACATTTACACGATGTCTGAGGTTTCTTGCTCAAGCCATTTTTATGCATCAGAAAATGTCTGTGATTTTAGGCATCAAGATCAAACTTGTAGCTGTACTTTTTAAATATTACACTGATTTAAGGTCTTTATTTACCATCCTTCAGCCAAAGCTCTCAGAGTGGCTTACAAAAGCAAACAAGCAAAAGCAAACAAACACCTATACAGCAAACCAAGAATCATATACAAACAAGTGGGATCACAGCAGACAGTTTGGGAGATCACACAAAAAAAGTATATAATAATGCTATGCATTTCACGACTATTAATATCAGTTTATATTAAAGACTTTCTGTGAACAAAAAAACCAGCGCTGAAACATTATTTGGAATTTAGACCACAAGAGGTCACTACCCTCCAAGCTTAGGAATACAACAAAAATTCAGGGAGACGTTCTTGAAACTGATGGGCATATAAAAGTCTGAGGCAGATACCGAACCCAAAACCTAAAAGAGGATCATTGTTCATTCTAGCTCCTAACTTTCCACTACCACGAGACCAACTTCTTAAGTACAAAAAATAGCAATGGCTTCTATAGTTGTAAACAAGATTGATTCAGTTCAAGTTTCCAAAGGTGTTTTGAACTCAAAGGAATGCTTCAGGAGGAACATGGGTGTGGGGGGTCCTTTTTTAAACATTACTTCTGTTTTCAAGTATTAGTCTAAGGACTCTCACTTCAAAATGCATTGGGAATCTCAGAGTGAATATATACACCAACAGAAATCCTTGCTATTCCATATCGGCTCTGATTTATCCAAGTGCTCACTCATGGCAAGACACACACGAGAATTCCTGGCCTGTTAACGCGTATTCTTACCTTGCACACATTAATGTAGTAACTTGCTGTCTTTCTTACTGATGATATCCCAGTTTGCAAGCGGCCAGGCTGTTCATCAATGTATCTTGAGTCTAGAGGTGGTGCATTATAAATAGGAAGCTGGAGGAGAAGAGGAAAAATCGGTCCTAAGAGGCTTGTCCTGGGTAACCAATGAAAATGGAGGGACAGCTTATTTTAGAAGTCCCCAACATGGCACCCATAAGTGCTTTGGCCCACAGGGACCGCCAACAGTGCCCATGAAACTCTCCCCTCCCTGCTGCCTTCAAAAAAACCTTGGAAAATGTTAGGGCAGTCTTCTTTCTCTCCCTTTCTAGCCACTAGCCTCGCTCTTTTTCTCCTCTCTTCCCCTTTGCCTTGCTATTTCCTCCCCCACCCAGCTTCAAGCCTTGCTATTTCCCCGCTCTCCCACTTTAGCTCACTGTTTCTCCCCCTTATAGCCTCTAGCCCTGCTCTTTCTCTACCCCTTTGCCTTGCTGTTTCCCCCTCCCACCCAGCCTCTAGCCTCACTATTTCTCTTGGCTCATTTTTGACTAGCCAGGCCCCCACAGCAGCCATTATGTGACTAGCTCCATCCTCCATGGGATCCATTCTGTGGTGGTACCCACAGCAGTTTCTCAAATTCCCAAATGTGCCCACAGGTCCAAAAAGTTTGGGGACCCCTGGCTTACTTTTTTAGCCTTGGAATAATTCTCCAATTGCCCCAGCAAAGTTTGCCTATATGGTAGGGGGCTTCCACGAATGGAAGAGGTGCTCCACAGACATCAGTGCACTGGACGTTGCCATCTACTGGCTAAAAGCACAAGTCCAAAGATCCCACTGCGTAGACAGGCACTGGTTGCCCCTAAGTGTGGGTAAGCTGATCTAGAAGCACAGATATGGATGTGGATCATCAGGGGCAGGTTCGGCATGGACATCTGGATTTAAGCCATCTAATACAGTGGATCCTACTTTCAGGGAAATCCTTTCCATTTCAACGTGTCTCCTGAACATCTACCAGGCAGCGCAGGACTCTGGAATGTGTTCTAGGTGCGTACTCAGTTCACGTGGAGCGCTGGCCAGGCCTGTTGGTTATCATTTCACCTTGCATGGCCTAAGAGTGCACTGTCGACTGCATCCAAAACTCCACTGGCCTGCGTACTGCAGGGGAAGAACGGTAGTGGTGGCCAAGCTGTCTTTCAGTGAAGCTTGTCAGCTGTTACTGACCTTCTCATTGAAAGACCGCACAGTTTGAAAACGGCTGGCATAATGCAATGCGCAACGAGTGCGTACACCCCTGTCGGAGGGTGTGGCCCTGTATGTGCATGGATTTCCCCTAAATGCTATGAGTCACGCATGACACCTTGATGCACATGAGTTTGTGGCTGGGGTGCTAGATCAATGGCAATTGTCAGAAGCTTTAACCCTCCAAACAGGGCAAAACATCATGAGGAAAGCGTCTTTACCCTTCAGTGGACATACAGAGAGAGAAGCGGGACAGCAGCATTGTACCTAGTCACTAGTCCTATGCACATTCAGATACACTGAGCTTACGCATATCCCTGAACGTGCATACACAAACCAAGACCCTCCAATTTCCAGGGTCCCTGTTTGAACATAGGCTCTAATCACATGGTATGATGAATGTGTGGCAGCAGGGGGGCGGGGGAGGAGTGAGCTTTTTGCTGTGATCCTGCTCCCCTCTCCACTCATCAGCATACCTGAATTTGTAAACATCTTCACAGGATCTTGTCTAAATAAAGCAATGATGAAATAAACCATTCTTTTTCTAAAATCATGCAATAAGGCCAAAGGCTCTGCTAATCACAGTAGGATAGTCTCATTTTCTTCATGACTAATTTAAGTTCAATTGATTTCAATGGGTCTACTCCAAGTACAACTAAATCTGGATCCAACCCAGTGTCTTTTGGAAAACAACTGCCTCCATTTTAGGATGCTGTCGCTGCAACGCCAAGCATTCAACTTACTATTTACACTTGAGTCATAGCTTACAGAAAAGCTTTCTTCCCAAAGTTCTATGTGCACATTAAAGAACATTTTGTGTACCACGTGTTACTATTACCTTGTTACTTTTAGTGCATTTTGTATGTTTAATTTGGAAGCTGCTGGGGTGCGGGGGAGGGGGGAGGTAAAGTCGAAATGTTCAACAATAAAACATTTATTTCAGGGGTGCAGAACCTCCAGCACATGGGCCTAATCCAGCTAGTGGGACACCCCAATCCAGCCCACAAAGCCTCTTCGGGTTCCACCCAGGGGAAAAGCTTAGGCTCTAAGCCTCGCCTCCTGGAGGAATCCCCTCAGAGGGCACCCCCCGCTGTTATATTTTATTTACTGTACATTACGATTACCGTATCATTTTAATACCTCCCCACCTTCCTTCTTTGGAATAATCTGTAATGGTCTGTGATGTAGCATCCTTAAAGGTTTTATTTTACTATTGAAATAAAATGGAGAGGAAAGCCTTCCCTGCATCTATGCATCCATTTATTTGTTTAATTTTTAAAAGATCTAGAAGGTCTTTCCAATCCTACCTGATGTGCCTTTACATGACGGGATTTTGTTTCCTCTTCAGATGCAGCATATACATTAAGAGATGCACATGCCAAAGCTGTAGGAACAGCAGCCCATTTTGCCAGCTGGTGGGAAAGCAGAGGTTGAGGGAAATCAAGAAAGAACATTAATTGCTTAAAAGAAAAAAAAATCTGTTTATCAAAATTCATATTAAGATCAACAAAAATGGCTGCATTCCCACATCACTTTAAGCCAAGAATCCTGTCTTAATAAACCATGATGTCAACAAGCAGTGTTTGCTTTTGTTTCACTCTTTCCTTTGAGAGAGCAGGTAAATGAAACCAGGAAGGAATAGCTTTGTGTTATGTCCAAATCCAGAATTACGATTAAGTGTAGCCAAACAAGCCAGGATTTGTAAACCAACAACAAAACCTGTTTTAAAGTTAGCTTATGATCCTGCTTTGTTTGAGTGCACTTAAATCACAATCCAGGGTTCAGGTTTCAGGCAAAGCTCTCCTGTCCTGCTTTGTTTGCCAACTCTCATGAAGGGAGAAGCGAAATGGAAACTAGCACTCTGCATGCACTTACATGCAGCTCATTCACATAATGGTTTATTAAGCCAGGATTCCTGGCTTATACTGACATGTGAATGTGGCCAATATCTACCTACCTACCTGAAAAACAAGGGTGAGCAACTTGTTGCCCTCCAGATGTTTTGGCCTACAACTCCTATCAGGCCTAGCTAGCATAGCCAGTGGTGAGGCATGATGGGAGTTGCAGACCAAAACTCTGGAAGGCCACAAGTTCCACCCCTGCACCAAAGAGTGTAAGCATAATAAACACTTGTTTTTCCATACAGCTGCTTAAAGAACCCACAATATTAAAAAAAAATGAATATGCAACAACACTTTAACAAACATAAACCTTCTCAGAAGAAGTAGGAAGTAGCTTTGGCAATGAAAGAGGTTCAAAAATACAAACACTGACATTGTTCATGCTAAACATATTTGGGTACTAGGAAAGTTGCTTACTGTAATTTCTGCAACCTTTGATTCCTTTGTGTGCGGCTTCAAAATACTTTTTCAGGAATATTATTTGTGAAGTGGTTGGAAGCTCCTTGTTACAGTAACCCACTTGTGTGTGTGTGCACACGCGCTTATGTTACTCTGTAAAGCACCATGTGTGTTGATGACGACGAATGATACATCCACCATAACACTTAACAATAAGGAGCTGTTAAAATATAAATCACTATCGAAATTCTTATACATATACTCCATTAAAATTATCCCTTGAGACAAAGGCCTGATTTACATGTAACACTAAGCCACAGTGTCATCTGGGTTGTGGCTGTGTCCGAACCCATCCTGCAAACAAACCTTGGTTTGTTAACCAGCTATGAAGGACAAATAAAAGACATTGTTTGTTGCTGGCTTAGGAAGTCTGGCTTGTTGAAACCATGAGCTGTGCTGGATCAGAACAAAGGCCTATCTAGTCCAGCATTCTGTTCACACAGTGGCCAACCAGTTGCCTACGGGAAGCCCACAGGTAGGAGATGAGCACCCTCCTGACATGTTCCCCAGCAAATGGTATTTAGAGGCCTATTGATACTGGAGGTAATAGATAGCTTTCCAATATTTTGTCTATTTCCCCTTTGAAGCCATCCAAGTTGGTAGCCATCACTGCCTTGCAGAAGCAAAGTCCATAGATCTATGTGCTTGTTACCTTCACATCTCCAGTTTTATGGTGAAACTCCACCAAAGGTGAATTAGAGTTATATACAATGTATACTGCACTTTTACTATGGGAAATGCTTGACAATCCCTATCATTACTTTACAAATTGAGGAAGTTGTATCAATTTGGGGGGATGGTTTTACTGTTTTATTTATTCATTAAAATATTTTATAAACTGCTGTACAGGACAAATATTAAAACAATTTAAACAAATAAAGATTAAAAGCAGAGTACTGACCTCCAAAAAATTAAAATTATTAACCCTATAAAACCAACAAATGTTGAGTGGAACAGAAATGTCTTTACCCCCAGACAGAAGCTAAAAAAATTAAAGGCTAATCTAACCTCCTTAGGGAGGGAATTCGACAGTCGGGATGCTGTCACAGAAAAGGCTCTCTCCCACATTCTCACCAAACTAATCTCTCTCAGTGGTGGGGCATATAACAGTCTCAGATGAATATCATATGCTACAGGCAGGTTCATATGGAGGAGGCGGTCTTTCAGATATCCTGGCCCCAAGCCATTTAGGGCTTTATAGTTAAGAGCCAGCACCTTGAATTGGGCACAATTGAAAGCCAGTTGAACTGACGTAGTAATGGTGTAATATGGTCTATAAAGTGCACATCAGAAAGCAAACTGCCTGCAGCATTTCGCACCACCTGCAGATTCCAAACACTCTTCAAGAGCAGCCCCATGAACAGCACACTGCAGTAGTCTAATGAGGAAATGATAAGGCGTGTGTTACTATGCCCAGATCCAGCTTTGTTGTGCAGCATTTGTTACTCTCCACCTTGAGAAGTTACTGTGTTGAAAGATGGCAGTTTATAAATTTTCTAAATGAAAGAATAAACAACAACAAAAGTAGGCCAGTATAATGGCTAGATGAGATCTAAACCCTGGCCCACCACATTCAAGTTTAACCTACTGTTCACCATTCCACAATAGGCCAGTTCAGACTTTCCTTGTGTCAAGGGGCAACATGCGTGCAAAGGGGCTGTCCCTTTAGCCCTGCCTGCATTGTGGCACGTCTCCTTCTAGCAAGCGCCTGCAACAAAATTGCCTGCTGTACTCCCACACCATTTAGAACCTTCTGCGCATATCACTGAAAACATAGAATACGGAGCTGTCTGGTGCCAAATTCTAGACTGCCTGTGTGCAATGTTGGGAAAAATAGATAATCCCGAGTTAATAGTTAATCCCGAGGACACTGGCTTAACTACTGTATGGACTGAGGTCTCCTTCCAACAGAATTTAGTTCTAGTCTATTTTTAACTACATACTAATCCCAAAGCACCACTCGACAAGAGTATCAAACTAGCTACTACAGCAGAAAATGAAAGAAAAGGCAATAAAGCAAAGTGACTCACTGTGCTGACGGAACAGACAAAGGGGCAGACACATGAAGCATAGGTGGAAAAAGAATAATGCAAAAGTTACAAATGTGAAAAAACACAGAAGAAAATTGGATCTGAAGCTATGGGACTGTCAGCCTTGTACGTTTTTTAAAAGAAAGAATGCAGAAAAGGGGGGAAATATAGCTTTTTCCCCTCCCCGAGCTACAGAGTAATTAACTCTCACACTTTGAACTTACTGAACATTACTGGGCAAGAGCTTAGAAAGAATATTAGGAGGAATACAGCAGCATGAAGTGATTAACTGATGAGAAGGCACATGTGTGATACATGTGATCTATGGACAGCCTTTCAGATTCTGACCTACAAAGTGATAAAATGCCCTCAGCCAAAGTTTTATCTGCACATTTAAATACCAAGTATGCTAAAAAAAAAAAAAAAAAAAACTACACCAAAAAACCCAAAACAACTCACATCTTTAAATCCAGAATTTTCCTGTACATCTGTCGCTTTCTCTGGGCTTGTGAACTTAAGGTACATAAAACTGGCTTGTATTTGTACACGTATGTTATAGTTAGAAGAAACGAGGTTGCATTTTACATTTCTAGAGACATGCTAAAAAAAAAAAATTACTCCTGGGATGAGGGGCAGGAAGCACAAGCAGCTCAACACTTTCTGCTTCATAAGAACATAAGAAGACCAAGGGTCCATCTAGTCCAGCATTCTGTTCACACAGCGGCCAACCAGCTGTCAATCAGGAACCCACAAGCAGGGCATGAGCGCAACAGCACCCTCCCACCCATGTTCCCCATCAACTGGTGTACACAGGCATACTGCCTCTGATACTGGAGGCAGCACATAGCCATCAAGCCTACTAGACATTGATAGCCTTCTCCTCCAGGAATTTGTCCAACCCCCTTTTAAAGCCATCCAAACTGGAGGCCATGACTACGTCCTGTGGTAGCGAATTCCATTGTTTAACTATGCGCTTTGTGAAGAAGTCCTTCCTTTTTATCTGGCTTGAATCTCTCACCAATCGGCTTCATAGGATGAAGTATTTTGAGATCCCCCCACCCCAAGCTGTAACCACCAAAGCCATAGGTACACAAGTCATTTGGCGTGCCCAGATATCTAAGGCAAGGGTGCAGAACCTTTTTCACCTCAGAGAAACTCTTGGGGACAACATTCCAGTGGTGGGCGGGGCCAAAGGGGACAGTGCCCAAAAATATTAGCATATTTTAGCTTAAAACGCTTACTGTCAGTCACTAAGCCTTAGGAGAAGTATTTCAGTCTTTTAGAATGGGGAATAACTGCACGAAAGCTGGGAAACCACCAATGACTGGTGGTTGGGGGAAAGAGGGTGGGGCCTGTGGAAAGCGGCATGATCTTTTGGGGAAGCCCAGTGGGCTGGATTTGGCCTGTGGGCCTGAAGTTGTGCACCCCTGATCTAAGGGATATTTCATACACAATTCCATTTTGCTACACGGTTGTAGGGAGAATAAGTCTACACACTTGTGCACTGTCATGTCAAAATTGCTCAAGTGTCTATTTTGCCACCTGCAAACATGTTTGAAAACTGCTGCACTGAGTGGGTAGGTTGTGTGGGAGGCTTTTTCTTATTTGTTAAATGAAGCTATATTTATTTTAACATACACATTCCACAATATTTACAGGGCTAGGAACTGTGCGGTGACTTCTGGAATTAGCTCAGTTCTTGAATGGCACTAATTGCTTTGGGATGTCTACTGAAGTTAACTGTGCAATGACTAACAAAATGCTTCTGTGCATCACTTCGCTGCCCAGTAATTATTTGAAGCAATTATTCAAAAGAAGGATTTATTCAGGGGGAAAAATCTTATTAAAACACAAGGCTCAGGGAGATCCTGCCTAAGGAAACAACTTTTTGTCTTTCCTGCATTTGGGGAAGCTTAAACAGGTTTAACACTTTATCACAATCCCCTCCCTCCCTCTAATCCAGGGGTCTGCAATGTACCACTTGCGGGTGCCTCTGTGCTTGCAAAGGCCAGGTGGAGGCATCCGCAAAGCTATTTTTCCCCTCTGCAAGTGAATGGCACGATTCCTCTTTCATTTGCACCAGCGGGGGCGGGGGGGAGTCCTCCTTGCCAAAAACAACTGGAGAGGGGGTGGCAAAGCCCACCCCCTACCAAGGTCCCTTGGGGCAACGGGGTCCTTGGCGGGGAGTGACCAATTTTCACTAGGGGGGCTTGTTCTTGCCTCATGCAAATCAATGGAAAAATTCCTCCATTCATTTGCATGGGATGGGGAGAGAGAAAGAGGGAAAGCAGAGCCAGTGAGAAAGAAAGAGCGACCAGAGAAAGGGTGGGGGGAGAAAGAGGGACCAGAGAGAGAGAGAGAGAGCCCAAAGGGAACTGAGAATGCTGTGTGGACAAAGAATGTTGACTGATTGTTGGGGTGTGGCAGGAGAGAAAAACCAGGGGAGGATGGAATGGAATATCCTGAAAAAGGACATATCTCTCTGTGCCTGGAACTTTGAACAGGAGCACTTCACACTGCAACATTTTGTTGCAGGTCCTACTGAATGTAAGGCTGTAAGGAGGACTGTGCTGGATCAAAACAAAGGCCTACCTAGTTCAGCATTCTATTCCCGCAGTGGCCAACCAGATGCCTATGGGAAGCCCACAAGCAGGATATGAGTACAACAGCACCCTCCCATGTGTGTTCCCCAGCAACTGGCATACAGAGGCATACTGATACTGGAGGTAAAACCTTTTCCTCCATTAATTTGTCCAATTCCCTTTCAAAGCCACCTAAGGTTGTGACCATCACTATATCCTGTAGTAGCAAATTCCCTAGTTTAACTTTGTGCTCCTGAAGAAGTAAGACTGTATCTTACATGCAATTAAAGAATATTTAACTTTCAGCACAGGCCTCAGTGTTTTCAAGATGGGGGTCTGAAGTTTTTCTGTTCTCCAAAGTTTGCTCACAATTCACGTAGATTTCCATTTGGTTTTATTACCTATTGAGGCCTATATTTTATAGCCAGCGAAAACATGAGTGCCTTGGGAGGTGCAGTGGCAGGTCACATCTTTTGTATGCAGAAGGTCCCAGATTCTATGTCTGGCACCTTCAGGTAGATCTTGGAAAGATTCCAACCTGAAACCCCAGACAGCCACTGCTGGTCAGTGACGATACTGAGCTAGAGGACTCAGTAGAAGGCAGCCTCCTTTGTTCTTATTTTGTGTTTCTTGAGACATCTTAAAATGAGAAGCAGCAGCAAACAGAAGACGTAAACCTGCTGTGACTCTTTTGAAACATCAACATGTAACCCTAGCATGACAATAGGTGTGATATGACATTTCACATGAGAAGGGTAGGAAGTAGTGAGTGAAACATGGAAAATGCCAGCAAGGCAGTGCAAGGCATCTGCCATGCAAGAAGGCAGTGGCAGATGCTTAATGGGAGAGGCAAGGGACGCTCAGTCACAGGAGAACCATGCCTGTTCTTCAGCATGCAAGCGCAATGTGACAGGGAATCTAGCACTGTCAAGATGAGAGATTTGTTTTAGTAACAGCTGCTGTTTCTCAAACATTTCACATGAGGAGAACTTTACACTGCTTTACGAATCAAAATTGTTATTATGCTGGGTCATTTTACACTGAAATTGTATGTGTGGGCGCATGTGCAATCATCCTATTGCTATTCTATTCCTGACAGTATCATTGTCCTTTGGAAGGTGTCATACAAGCACTGCATCGTCAAATGCATTGTACTTTGGGGATGACCATTTATTTATTTATTTTATTTATTTATTGCATTTATATCCTGCCTTTTTTCCTCTTGCAAGGAACCCAAGGCGGCTTACATTATCCCCCTCCTCTCCATTTTATCCTCACAACAACAACCCTGTGAGGTAGGTTGGGCTGAGAGTGTGTGACTGGCCCAAAGTCACCCAGTGCGCTACCATGGCCGAGTGGGGACTAGAACCCAGATCTCCCAGCTCCCAGTCCAAAACTCTTGCCACTACACCACACTGGCTCTCTATGATGATCACAAGGTCATCATTCTACTCTGGCCATCCAAGCTTCCCCAGGAGATCTAGGAACTGCAGTTCTGAACTAACCTAGGGATCTCTGGAAGTATTTTTCCTCCCATGCTCATGTAACTAAAATAAGGCAGATTAACTTCTTTAAAACCTTTACTATAGATGCAGCCTATACATACTTCTGGAAGTTGTAGCAATGGTGATGAACGGATGAATGCTCCCTAGATAAAAGGAAGACAAGTTCCACAGCCCTCACCTGGAATGCTGAATCTCTTAAGAGTGTCAGGTGCCTGACAGGACTCAAGGCTGCCTAGAGAAATCACATCCCTCAAGGAAACCCTTGCCCCCTACATGTCAGGTGTGCGCCTGGAGGGAGGGGACCAGAGTATGGTTACTCAGAGGCACAGGTGGGAGTGGGAAGGACTCTGCACATGCCCATCCCCCATCTCCCAACATCCTGGAGCTCTAAGAATTCCTATACCTTTCAAATTTCCCCACTATTGTGGGGAAAAAGAGGGAGAAGCAGAGTAGGGTTACTCAGTGGCACAAGAAGTGTGCCCTGCACATGCTCAGAAATCCTTCCATCTTCATGACCACTCAAGATCACAGCAGCTCTATAAGACTGCGATGGGGCTAGGGGAGAAGAAAGAAGGGAGCAGAGTTCAATTACTTACAGCACAATCCTACTCAGGTTTACTCAAAGTAAGGCCCATAGTGTTCAATGAGGCTTACTCCCTAGTGAGTATGTTTAGGATTGTAGCCTTACAGGCAAAAGAAGGTGCACTTTGTACATGCTCAAGTGTCTTCCCATCTTCAAGACCACTCCCTAACTTCCAGCAGTTCTAGAACAAAAAAAGAACAACCTAGAATATCCACATTCATTCACCCCACTGAGCCAGGAGAGTGTGTGAGTGTCTATGTGTGGGGAAACAATGTGAGGCTACTCAGTGGCACAGCAAGGGTCACTCGGCCCAAGCTCAGATACCCACCTCCATTCTTCACAACTACTTTTTAAGTTCAAAACAATAAGAATCCTTTTATCATGTTCAAATTTCCACCATGAGGATTGGAGGGGGTAGGGGAAGGAAGGGACCAGAATTGGGTTACTGAGAAGCACAAGAGCGGGATCTCTGCACATGGTCAGACACCCGCCTCAACTCTTCCTAACCACTCCTTAAGTTCAAAACAATGAGAAGCCCTATATCAAGTCCCACAATGAAGTGGGGGTGAGGGGAGAAGGCAGGAAACAGAATTTAGTTATTGAGAGGCACTGGAGAGGGATCTCTGCCCATGGTCAGGAACCCGCCTCCACTCTTCCTAACCACTCCTTAAGTTCAAAACAATGAGAAGCCCTTTAACAAGTTCTAATTTCCATGATGAAGTGGGGGTGGGGGGAGAAGGCAGGAAACAGAACTGAGTTATTGAGAGGCACGAGAGAGGGATCTCTGCACATGGTCAGGCACCCGCCTCCACTCTTCCTAACCACTCCTTAAGTTCAAAACAATGAGAAGCCCTATCAAGTCCCACAATGAAATGAGGGTGAGGGGAGAAGGCAGGAAACAGAATTGAGTTATTGAGAGGCACGAGAGAGGGATCTCTGCACATGGTCAGACACCCGCCCCCACTCTTCCTAACCACTCCTTAAGTTCAAAACAATGAGAAGCCCTATATCAAGTTCTAATTTCCACGATGAAGGGGGGGGGAGAAGGAAGGAAACAGAATTGAGTTATTGAGAGGCACGAGAGAGGGATCTCTGCACATGGTCAGGCACCCGCCTCCACTCTTCCTAACCACTCCTTAAGTTCAAAACAATGAGAAGCCCTATAACAAGTTCTAATTTCCACGATGAAGTGGGGGTGGGGGGAGAAGGCAGGAAACAGAATTGAGTTATTGAGAGGCACGACAGAGGGATCTCTGCACATGGTCAGGCACCCGCCTCCACTCTTCCTAACCACTCCTTACGCTCAAAACAAAAAGAAGCCCCGCGTCGCGTCCAAACTTCCACAGCGAGGTTGGGGGCAAAGGGAGGGAGGGAGGGAGAGGCAGCGCTGGGTTACGAAGAAGCACCAGCGGCGAACTCTGCACGCGCTCAGGTACCCTCCCTCCCTCCCTCCCTCCCTCCGGGCCGCTCCCAACGTTCAGCACAGCGCGAAGCCTGAGCGCGCCGGAGGCTCGCGCCCGCATAGCTCTGAGGGACGCGCAAAGGCGAGCGGCGCCTCAGCGACCCTCTCCTCCGCGCGGGGGCGGGGGCCCGGGCTGCTGACGGCGAGGGGGCCACTCACCTTGGCCGCCATTTTGGCTCCGCCTCCTCCGGGGAAGCATTCAAGGCGAGCGCGGGCAGGGCCGGGCCGGGCCGGGCCGCGCGACGTCAAAAAGAGGGGGTGGAGCTAATCCGAAGGTCGCCGCGGGTTGGTGGAGACGAGAGGTGACGCGGAGGCCCCGCCCCCGGCGCTGCCTTTCTTCCCTCCTCCCTCCCGGCGTTCTCAGTCGTTGCTGGCGGAGCTGCTGGGAGGAGCTTCCTCCAGCGGAGGCTGGTGGCCCCGATTGCGGCGGGGCTGCGACTCCGCTCTGGGTTTCGGTCAGGACCAGCCAGAACTCTAAAGGGGCTTTCCAAGGCGCCGAGCCCTGTCCCCGGAATAACCTTGGACAGCTCCGTTAGAGTTCTGCCTGGTTCTGACTGAAATCCAGAACGGATGCACACCCCATCAAAATCGGTGCCACCAGCCCCTACTGGTTTCTTTAGCCTGGTGCCATCCAGATGTTTTGGACGGCAGCTCCCATAATTCCTGACCATTGGCCATGCAGGCTGGGGCTGCTGGGAGTTGTAGTCCAAAACAGGGAGAGGGCGCCAGGTTGGGGAAGGATGGACTTTTATGGCCGGGGGGGGGGGCGGGCAACTTGTGGCCCTCCAGAGGTTGTTGGACTGCAAGTCCCATCAGCCCCATCCAGCATAGCCAATTATTTATTTATTTTATTTATTCCATTTCTATACCCCCCAATAGCCGAAGCTCGTCTCAGCCAATGGTGAGCGATGATGGGAGTTGCAGTCCAAAGATCTGGAGAGCCCACCGGGGGTTATAATTAATTACAGACGAAACAAAGTAAAGCCACGTTGGTCCATATTTATTTATTAAATTTTATTTATTAATTAAATTTATTAATCGCCCATCTGGCTGGTCATATGAACAGAAATTCCACAGTCAGGCGATACCTTTATTGGGACCAGCCAAATAATGCTCAAGCTTCATCAAGAAAATTTTTTTCCAAAAGCAGATGGGAAGGGGAACAGGGAGAGAAAAGGGGCAGGGTGGAAAGGCTGGCTTAATGCTGAAGTCATGAAGCCTGCACCTTCAGGGTCTTAAAATGAAACAGAGGAAGAGTCCCAGACTTAAATGGATTACAGCCAGCCTTCCCCAACCTGGGGCTCGCCACATCTTCTGGACTTCACCTCCCATCACCCCCAGCCAACATGGCCACTGGTCAGGAATACTGGGAGTTATAGGCCAAAACATCTCAAGGGGACCAGGTGCTGGGAGGCTGGAATACATAGTAACAGGTGTCATGTCATTCTCTCAGCTTCTGTGTGTGTGTGTTTGTTGTGTTTCCTGTTAGGGGTCCTCTGCCTTCAATAGGTGAAGTAAGATTCCTCCATCGGTTACATCTCCATGCCAGGGAAAGTTGCACCTGCTGGACTTCTGCCTGTCATACAGCTCTTAAAGTGCAGGAGCCATACCAGGGAAGATGGCAATGTAGATTAAGCCCACTTAGTTTTCAGCAGTAAACAAACAAACAAAATAATATTCCAACTCTGTTCGGTACTCTAGGTCTGGATCATGACATATGATCTGACATTAACTGCCTTTTTCTTCCATTTTTAGACCTTCCTTGAACAGCTGAAACTACCTACTGATGATGATGTCATTCATATTTTCCAAAGCAGATGGAAAATCAAGCTGGGCTTGGTAGTTTGTGCAAGCAGCTGTGTAGAGCGGTAATAATTTTTTGAATTACAATTATATATATTTTTAAAAATTAATATTATTGTACTTTTAGGGGTGCTGGTAAAGCAGTATGCACATAACTGCCAGCATCCTTTGCAAGGGATGTTGGGACACACCTTTCATTACAGATTTATTTCTCGCATTTATACCCTGTCCTTCTTCCCAGGACAGGAGCTCAGGGCAAGGGGCATGTTATCCTCACACCCTTTGAGGGATGTTAGGCTGTGTGTGTTTGACTGCCCTGAGATCACCCAGGAACATCATGGTGAAGCAGGGATTCCAACCCTGGTCTCCTTAGTTCTCATCCACTGCACACAACACTGCTTCATGAGGTCTAGCAGCTTGGGTCAGTAAAATATACTGTGCTGAAATCATATAGCCATGCTGATTTTTAGGGCACAGTTCTCCTGGATCAATTAAAACAAACAAGCCTTTTTTTAATCATTAGACTCAACCAGTGTTTACAATGCAGTATGTTAGCTTTTGATCTACACAGATGTGTTCCACAAGCTGGATGTTCAAGAATTATTTTAAACTACTCCGGTATAATTTAAACTTCTTTTTTTCTCCAACCTCCTGGACCTTCACTATTTCTGTTGCTGTGTGATTGTGGTTTTGTTGTTGTCTTTGTTACATTATTCTTCACCAGGTTTGTTTACAGAGATTTTATTATTATTTTTAATATTTCCCTTTTATTATTGTTACCCTCAGAAAAATCAATACAAATATAATTACAATTTTAACATTCAATTTTGGGATTTATCAAGATTAAATAAAAGTATTTGTTATATACATGAGGGACAAGGGAAAACAACCATAAATAAGTACAAAAAAGAATGAAAGCCCTTCAGAGTTGTCCACCCCACCCCCCGCTACACACTTTTATAAATGGCTTTATTGTTGTCAGTTTTAAGATTTGTTTATTGTCAATTTATTATTGTCCATGGCCTGATTAGGAATTGTAAGTCTGACTGTTTATATTTATTAAAATAATTTATATTTATTGATAATACGTTTGTTGCACAAATTATGCTTAAGTTCGTTCCCTCTAGGAGGGGTATGCCAATATCCCTTAGAGACATACAGAACTCTGAGATTCAGTCCAACGCAGTTTTATTTGGCAGGAGACAAACAGCGCTGTTCGGGTGGATTCTCGCGGCTAACGCCACAAAGTAGAACCACACCCTAGATGTTTTTGGTACAGCTTATATACATTTAGTATAATGACCTCATTAGCTATGCAGGGTGGGCCACATAATATTCATGAACTTCATTAAGCATGCATACTTGACATGTCTCTACGGCTGACATGTCCTTGCAAGCTGGGCAGGAAGCCATCTAGCTGGAACTGGTTCTAACCAGCTGCAGGAGTGGCGGTACTCGAGGGCGAGGGCTCCTCTGGCTGTACCTGATATGAAACAGAGCATCATTGTTGGTGTCAACAAGGCATTTGATAAGACTATCCTCCTCTGGGATTTTCTACTGTAGGAGGCTGCCTGAGATGGCTGCCACTGCTTTAAGATGGTGCCTCTTTGATTCTATCATGTTGATAATATTTAAAAATATTTAAAGGCATGATGAAATTTAATGATTGCCTTAATAGAAATAGTATTAAGCTCTTAATATGTTTAATCAGTGAAAAAAATAAATATATATACTTTAAGTAATTATTTTTAGGGAGAGGTATTTTTGACTGATGGCCCTACCATATTTTTTCCTGCACAAAGAGCAGTTTTGTATAGGACTTGGCATACAACCACGAAGTAGAGCATCAGATGTAGTGCACGGTAATAAAATTTAATAAGGTAAGTCTTTTTCCAGAAATGTCATCACGTTGTTCAGGTTAATATAAGTTTAGTGAACAATGTGAGGTTAAATCTTTTGCCACTACTCTGTCATATTTGGACAAAATTCTCATAATGTTTTGTTGTATTCTAAAGCGTAGCTATGGTTTCTCTCGCTGCTGCCCTCTCTCACCACATTTCCTGGTACTCTGTATCTCTCTGTTCCCACCCGCTTTTCAATACTTTTGGGTATGAAACTGCACCCGAGAGAGAAGAAAGACAGCGAGCGTGGTGTAGTGGTTGGAGCAGGGCCAGGTGGTAGTATGAGACATACTTGATCAGCTACAAAGGCTGTAGTACCCTGAGAGTGCTGCTGTTCTGCAGGGCTTATGTCAGAATTGTTTTGGAAGTCATCTACCATTTTGAATTTCCCAGAATGCCTTGGGGTGCCTGAGTTAAGCTGTCCTCCAAAGCAGTGTGGGAAAATTTAAATGCTGAGCAGCTTCCCTATAGCTGCCATTGTCACCAGGTAAGCACATGACCGGAGAAGGGGGCGGGTGGGTTGGGGTGGGGGAGCAAGCCAGTGAGCCCATTGGCTGGGGTGAAGGAGAGACCCCATGGCACTGCCAGGTATCCTCTCTAACCTGGGTTACAATGTCAGAGTAGGAGTGGGGAGACCAGAGTTTAGATCTGCACTCCATAAAACTGTTGGAGGGATGCGGGCCATGAGTTGCTTAAACTGGACTTGAAGGGTTAATATGTACCTGAGTCAGGTGTGTGTGGGGGTCTCTGGGAGATCGTATAGCCTTTTCCTTGTCTCCTCCCCATACTCTCTATCCTCCTTCCTCCTGCAAGGGATGCTGACCATGGGGTTAGCTTACATTACCTTGAGATGTAAGCTTGTTATATCCCAAGTAAAGTCTGTTCTTAACCCACCACTCGAGTGTGTTTTTCCTACATCCGTGGCTGGCTAGTGACAGGGGGCTGATTTGGACTTCAGAAACTCACGGAGTGACCTTGGGCAAATCACTCTCTCTCAGCCTAACCTACCTCTTAGGGTTGTTGTGCTGATTAAATTGTGGTGGTGATGAAGGTGATGGTGGGAAACCATATACACGGCTTTGAATGCCATAGAAGATGGGATAAAAATGTAACAATAAACAAAACTACATGTGTGTCTATTTTGCAACAGAAAAATACTCACTGTGCAGAGGCTTATATAAAATTATAGAAATTCAGCAATTACTCCATTATATATTTGCTCATGTTAACCCTGAATGATACGCCTCAGATTTTTTAATGTGACAGGATATGACCTGGGATATTTCAGGAACAGTTAGTTGAACTGAAGGGGTGTGTGGATGTGTTTGTGTTTAATGAACATTTGAAGTAACAGGGTTTACAATCCTTCCCTGAATCCCCCCCCCCCAAATATTCCATTGCCTCAAGGTAACAGATGTTATCTAACCAGCTCAGGAATGAAATGAGAAGTTAATGGCCTTGATAGAATAGATTTAACTGAAATAATGACAGCACCTTAGATACCTCGTTCACAGTATCTATATTCTGAGGTCCCTATCAAAGGCATAGTTCAATTAGCCTTATCTGATCAGGAGTTAAGAAATGCCTCTGAGCCGTCTCACTGGGCCTGTGTTGTACATAGGCAGAGGAGTCATTTATGACTTTCTGCACAGATTGGCTGCTGCATGTGCCATGAACATAAATCTTCATGAAACCCCAAAGACACCTTCAGCAACTTCTCATATCCAGTGATGGATTAATTATCTTCTCTTCTGCGGTAATGCGGACACCCCCCCCCCCCAACTCTTGCAGCTCAGTTAGTGCCTGGTAATTTTGCAGTCTCCTGGATCCATCCCACAACTTACCAACTAGTTTTTCCTAGTTCTGGATGCCATATTTTGCAAAGGACATTGAGTGTGCCCACAAGAGAGTGACCAGGATGATGCAAGCTACGGAAACTTGTGAGGAACAGTTGAATGAGCTGGATATGTTTAGCCTGGAGAACAGCAGAGGAAATGCAATAGCCATCTTCAAATACCTGAAGGGCTGTTGTGCAAAAAGTGGAGCAGAATTGTTCTCTGTTGCTCCCGAGGGCATGACTAGAACCAGTGGGTAGAAATGGCATCAGCTCTACTAAAAGGGCAACTGCACTGAGCTCCCCCTCCTCTTCCTGGACTGTTTCCACTCAAGCTGGTCAATCTAGAATCTAAGAACTAGTATTTAATTTTAGCTTCCTGGTTCCTGAGTTTGCTTTTTTCCTCTTCCCTCCCCATTGCTTTTTCCCCTTTTGTTGTAGCGCTTTTAACATTGTATGCCTGCAGGCCATGGATGTCTTGTTTTATTGATTGTATGTAAGCGATCCTAGGAGCCTTTTTAGTTGAACTGCGAGGTTACAAGCAACAAATAGATTTCAGCAAAATATTAGGAGAGAAACTTTTTAATGGTAACATTTGTTCAATAGTGGAGGTGGTGGACTGGACTCTCCTTCACTGCATCTTGCATTGCAGATCCAGCATTGAGCAAAATGGGGGGAGGGTGGACTAGTTGATCTCCGAAACACTTTCCAACTATATAACATTATGCTTCCACTACAATGCAAAATTTATGAAAATCACAGCCACAAGATGTGGATATGCCACTAATGGCTTGGGACCAGGCTTCCTGAAAGACCGGCTTCTCCTATAGGAGCTTGCCTAGTCCTTAAGATCTTCTGGAGAGGCCCCTCTTTTGATACCGCCACCATCAGAAGCACGTTTGGTGGCAACGCAAGAGAGGGCCTTTTCGGTGGTTGCACCCAGGCTGTGGAACTCCCTCCCAAGTGAGGCTAGGTTTGCTCCCCCCGCCCCATCCTTCCGCTGGCAAGCAAAGACCAGGCCTGTAGCTAAGGTGGGCCGGGGGGGGGCCTATCCCCACTATATTTTCTGTGCCCCCCTAATTTTTTTACAAACAAATAATTAAAAAACTGTTGTTTTTTTTAAAAACAAAAACAATTTTGTCTTTAAAAGGCTTGCAAACCAGATGACCCCCCCCACACACACTTTTTTGGCGGCCTACCTAGAATGTTTAAGCTGCCTGTGGGCCAAAGATTGCTTTATTCAAAAGGGCCTTTGGCCTGTAAGGAGTCTGGTGGTACGTACACTGTTTTTATTCTGTAATTGTTATGTTTTTATTGTATTTTAATGTGTTTTATTGATTAAACCTATTTTAAATTGTTTTGTAAGGCTTGAGTGCCTTTTTTGGTAGAAAGCAGGGGTTTAAATCAATCAATCAAATAAATAAATAAAATGTGGACGGCTTTAAAAGGGAATTCGATGAATTCAGGGTCGATGGCAATGCGCCGTTAACAGCTAAATAGAACCCCCATGTTCAGATACAATAGGCCGTTCAATGCCAGTTTCTGGTGGTGGGGAGGGCAGCAGTGAAGGGGGACTATTTTCTTCATGCCCTGCTTCTGAGTTTCCCAGGAGAATGTTTCTGGCCACTGTGAGGAATAGGGTTCCAGAGAGATGGGTTTTGGTGCTCTTCCTGTATTCTTAGTTTGAAAGACCTGTGGAACAAGCAATCAAACAAGGGTAGGGTATTTTAAAAAATACAAAACATTGAAAGTTTCACACACTCCCCCTCCAATAGTTGCCTTTAACGTCAGACTGTGGTGTGGGGAATATTACTAAGCTGAAATTGCTCAGAAGTCGTTTTTCTGGGAACATTTCCGAGGGTTGTTTTTTGGTTTCACCCTGCTCCTAAAAGAAGACCACTTTCCAGAATTTTCTCCAAATATTCTCCGCCATTTATTGATTTATTTGGGGGGACAGGTGCCATTCCCACCCCACCCCCACGATGCCCTGGAGCAGTGCTAGGTCTGGAGCATTGCGGAGTATACAAAATGGTGGCCAGGCTGCCAACATGGCTGCTGCTGTTGCCACTTGCAGTGGCAGCAACTCCCCCCATCCCTTCAAACTGTGCTACTGCCACTGCTAACGGTGAGTTCCACCCTTGAGAAACTCTCCTCCCTGCTGTAGAAATCCAGTGGAATTGTCTCTCCACGCCCCTGTGTGCCACCCCTCCCATTTCTCTGCCCGCAGCTATGGTAGAGAATTTTGAGAGGCTATTTGGCACAGCACTAGTGGGAAAGGATACTTATCTATCCATCTGTGAATGAAATGTATACACAACCTTTTCATTCATATAAAAAAAATCCCGAGGAGTAGTTGTTTGTTTTTTCTAAAAGTTATTCTCTTCCACAACAACTAGTCATCGGTGAGGTGTTCTCACAGAGAGCTCCTTCAACTGCTCTGCCCGGGGGGTTTTCTACATGAAGCATTTATCGTGCGCTTTTCATTCACGTTTTTTTTACGGGTTCTTTAGACGATGTTGTGGCCTTCCAGTTTCACTTCTGTGTCTAACAAGCACTTTCGCCAAGCTTTTTTAGAGCAGGGAATATAGGGATGTTAGAGAATTCCACCACAGACTCCAATGAGGCTGGATTCTTTAGAATCCCCCCCCCCCGGAGTCCGTGGCGGAACAGGGCACTCCCCTCTGCCACCCCGCAAAATTTTCCCGGGATGGATTCTACCTGGCATCAGCCAGTCCAGTCCGTCCACTGCCCCAGTCTGCGGCTGTGAATGGCTGCCCCGGTCTGTGGCCGCCATTTGCCTCCCTGCGTTAGCCGTGATAGGCTACGTAAGTATTTACGTAGCCTATCACGAAAACAGCAGGGACACAAATGGCATAGCGGGCACCATTTGCGTCCCTGCTTTTTGCCGTGATAGGCTACGTAAATATATACATAGCCTATCATGGCTAATGCAGGGACGCAAATGACGCCTGCTATGTTGGATGCCATTTGCGGCTGCAGCCCGGCTGTGGGCTGGCCCGGCTGGCGGCTCCACAGACTTGCTGTGAAGCCAGCCGGGGAGGATTCCGGGGGGATGGACGGATTGCCTCCCCCCCCAGCGGACACCCCCACCCGGAAAGGGTAAGTAATCCACCCATCCCTAAGGGAATATGAGGCATTTAATTGTGAAAGTGAAAGAAAGCTCAATTTCCTTTCGTGTATTTGCAGTACCCTGCTATACCACAGTGCCACCTAGAAGTTATGTAACAGAAAAGCAGGAAAGGAAACACTCCTTGTGTAGTGCTCAGAGCTCAATTCTGCCACAAAACTGAAAATAGATACAGCCGATTAACAGCCTTCTGTAGAAAAGCCCTTGATGCCCAAATTTCAGCCAAGGTATTTCTATTAAAATCCTTTCACTTCCTTTGGAATCCTTTTAAGTATGTGATCCTGCTTCCATAACACACAGCTAACTGCAGCTGTGCTGAACACTCATGTGCAAACATTTTCAATGCAAAAAAGCAGCTTGGTTACTGCCTGTTCATGGTTGTTTGCTTTCATGTTCTGCCACTTTGGCATAATTTTTGTGTGTGCATTCTTTTCCTGAGTAACGTCTTTCCAGCTGGTTGGGGATCAGGTCATGAATTTGATGATGTCATGAAGCCAGAGTGAGAGCAGAAGCATTACCTTTATTCTCAGTTGGCTTTGTGACATTGCGATTTGTCTGTCTATCTATCTATCTATCTATCTATCTATCTATCTATCTATCTATCTATATCTAATCTACCCAGATTTGGCTGTGACAATGTCACAAAGGCAATGTAGAGTTAGGGCAATGCTTCCCATCCTCCCTCTGAATGGGCAAACCCTGCCTGGGTATAAGTCCCACGTAGACGCAGCGGGGCTTACTTCTGAGTAGACATCTATAGGACTGCACTATTAGTCTTTAAGGTGCCACAAGACTCCTTCTTATTCTTTCAAGATGTATAGTTGGAGATGGGTCTGTAATTCATCATATTTTTAAATATTACCCAGTGCATTCTGGGTAATGCAAAAAACCTGAGAGGCATCACTTGGACAAATTAAAGTATTGAGTCTTCCACAGAATTCATGTAGTAGTTCATTCATATGTAGAATGAATTGATTTTTCACCTTAAGGCTGCAATCCTACACTCACTTTCCTGGAAGCAGGGATGTATGCATTTGGTAAAAATCTGTTCCATCTGCATTTTGTGGATTGTCAGGTGCCTTTTGTTCTGTACTCCACTCATTGGAGGAATTGGATTTTTTCCAATCCGAAGTCATTGGATTCCATTGCACACTTCTCCAACATCCCTTTCTGGAAGTAAGTCCCATTGAATTCCATGGGGCTTACTTCTGAGTAGACATGTATAGGATTGCACTGTTAGGGCCACAAAGTACTAAGGAAGAAAAATAAAAGCCCCCAACTGCAGAGAATTCAGTTTATTGAAGTCCTAATTTACAACTCGAGTTTTACAACTTTTTCCCCCAAACAAAAGCTACTTTTGAATTTAGGAAGAATAAATGTCTTTTTTTGATAATGTACAGTCTATATATTTTTGTAATAAGTTAATATCTTTGAAAAAAGAGCAATATGTTCCTTTTATAATGTTGCAGTGCAACTTACAACTTACACGTCTGTGCAATGTACCATGAGGTATATGCCCAGTGAGCAACACACAGTGAAGTTTTTTTTCCCCCCCATTCATAAATTGTCATTGTAGACACGCAAAAAGTTAACAAGTTAATCTGTGGTAGAAAAAAAAAATGCAGCCAAGTACAGTAATTCACAGAGAACTTACTTTTTCCCCTAAAAAAGAAAAGAAAAAAACGAACGTTCATAGCCTATATCAGCCTTCCTCAACCTGGTGCCCCGCAGTTGTTTTGAACTACAATTCCCATCTTCCCCAGCCACCATGGGGGGTGTCATTGGCCATGCTGGTTGGGTATGGATGGGAGTTGTAGTCCAACACATCTGAAGGGCACTGGGTTGGGAAATATATAAACTAGTGGATGACTCCCCAATGCAGGATAACATTAAAAAGACTTTGGTGAAAAAACAAACACAAAGGGACCTGTATTATCCAGGGCCAGGGGTTGAAATTTTACCTGTCTGCGGATGCAATCGTATACCAATTTACCTGGGAATAAGCCCCATTGAGATCAATGGGAATTACTTTTGAATAGACATGTATAGGATTGCGCTGTAAGTCCATTTTCTACCTCTGTGCATCCATGAAATGACGGCTGTTGACTGTGAAGGGATGGAGACAGTGCCAGCCCATGGAGGGGGAAAAAGTCTCCATGGTAAGGATGAAGGGCATGTTCAGAAGTTTTCAAACAACAAGGCAAAATGTAAGCTGCGATGGAACAGAGTGGATTCTTCCCTGGTTCAAAATTTAACATCACATTTTGGTTTGCTTTCACTGCTAATTAGAAAAACGTACAATAGGTCTTGAGTCAAAAAAACAAAACAAAAACACAGACATAATACAGATATACCGTTGCTTAAAGCTTTCACTCCTCTAGTTGTGGGGTGGGGTGTGGGGGCTCCCTCTGATAACAATATTTCTCTCGATTACAGAAAAGATTTCTAGATGACAGAAGACACTTTGAAATAACCAAGCACAACATAAAGTGTGATAAATAACAGTTCTGCCTCTAATATATATATTTATATATACATATTATCATGTAAACAAAAATGCTCAGAAGACATAGGTTCTCCATGATGGTTTTGTTTTGTATTTTCTTTTTCTTTCTTTTTTTAATACAAGGCGCTAGAGAATTTCTGTTGTTGTTTGAAAACAGTCCAAGTGAAAGTTTGGTTTATAACCTATTGCTACAGAAATTGCAAGAATGCTCATTATTTACAAAAGAAAGACCATGGAGACCCCACAGCATCGTCAACTGCAGGTGCTGACTTTAAATTAACAGATTTTTCAAAACACACTTATTTGTCCTTTTTATGGCAGGAAACCGATGGTAGTTTTTGCAGAGGGTTGATGGTGGTGTGAAAAAGCCATTGTTGCCCTTGGTGTGCAACTTCCATGGCTGCATTCTGCAGACACCCCAAACCAGCCTTCCCCAACCTGGTGCCCTCCAGACATTTTGGACTATGACTCCCATCAGCCCCAGCCAGCATGGTCAATGGATGATGGGAACGGCTGTCCAAAACATGTGGATGGCATCAGTTTGGGGGAGGCAGCTCCAAACCACAGTCAAAACCAGCAAACAGTGGCTTGAGCAATCCTGACAATGAACCAGGATTGCAAACCAGGATCAAACTGTGATTTGCAACAACACAAAGCAGGAGTAGGTAACCTTGGACAGTCTGGGGGCCAATTTCCAGCTCTCTCCTGGGGGGCTGTAGTCCTGCCACTGAAATTAGGTGGCACAGCATCTTCCATAAAACCAGCAGTTTGGCATTGAAATCCAGGGCCAAACCACTATGGAGACCCAAAAGGGCCATGTCTAACTTAAAAACAAGTTAAATTTGGCACCTCTGAGTCTCCGTAGCAGTTTGCCGCTTCCATTTGGCGCCAAGCCACAGATTTTTTGCCACTGCCAAATATCGGCAGTGCGGAAGCAGCATGCGACCCACATATTGCCAACTCCTGCTTTAGAGAGAACTGATCAAACCACAGTTTGCTGATTTGGACATCACAGCAAAGTGTGGTTTGATTAACGGCCAAAGTAAGGCATTACATCCTGTGCAAACCATAGTTTAGAGGATCGTCTGAATACAGCCACTGTGCAAGCCTGTTGAACAACTGTGATGTTGGTAAGTCCTTAAGAGTGCAATCCTATGCATGTTTAGACAGAAAAAAGTCCTACAGCTCCCAGCATTCCCCAGCCAGCATGGGAGTTGTACAACCTTTTTCTGTCTAAACATGCATAGGTTTGTACCGTAAGTGGTTTATTGAGACAGTTCTCTACACAACCTGGCAGGACTCAAATATACCCATGCTGCAGGGTTTTTCAATAACCCTGTGACCCAAGATGACAATGGGACACAAGAAATGAGGGAGACAATATCTTCCAACCTTCAACTCTCTTAAAAACTCTTGCATCTGCTCCCAGCCTGAGACTTCTTTATAGGTTGAAAACCAGCAGTATAGTGCTTTGCTACTTCAACCCCTGAATATACCCAAAACAAAAAAACAAACAACAACAAAAACATTACTACAGCCTACTTCACAGTTTATATGCAAGTAAAGTGCAAGCCATTGTACAAGGGTGTCATACATTTTCATACATTTAAGCATTATCTTTTTTTTAAAGGCTCTCTATTTGTACAAGTCTTATTAATCATCTACTTAATAAATTAGACAGGAGTCACCTATGGCCCAGCAATTAATGGTGTTACAAAGGTATTTTCTTTGTAGTACAGCTTCAGTGTCAAATGTAAAAGGATTCTTAAAACTAGTGCAGATGGGTCGCCCCCACCCAATTTCTGCCCCTCTTCCCAGCTCCTTTCAAGTCACATCTGCAGCACAAATGTAAACCAGTTTCAAACCTGTTCAGTGGTCATCATGGCTCCTTCTCAAAGAATGCTAGTCATTGTAGTTTCGTGGGCTAACCAAGAATATTTAGTGCCCTAAGAAAATGACAAATCCCAGGGTTCTTTGGAGGGAGCCCTGATAGGTAAACTCAGTTGAAAGCAGTTGCAGAACGGTTTAGATTTGAATGTAGATGCACCCTAACTGAAATGCTTCAGGTTTCATGGCCTGAGAATACATACTAGACTACTAAATTGGCAGCAGATTTTCTTGGATGCTTTTAGAGAAGCAACAGAGCACTCTGCTGACTTTTATCTTAGTTGTCTACCACCCACTAGTACACGTGTACTATATATGTGGTGGCATTATTGCACATGACATAGTGCTTCCGTTACTTAACATCATGAAAAGTGAATGCATATCTCCATGTAAAAAAAATAGTTACATCTGTTTCCATGTTTGTCTGAAATGTAAATGACTATGGGTCCAGTCTGTCAGGAAATCTTTCAGGGCAAGACCTTCTGATATGAGTGGGAACTACTTAAGAGCACAGTAGGGCTTAGTAGATTATGTCCAAGAAATATTAAACACAGGGCTGGATCCAGTGGGCATTTGGTTCCCGCTGATTTTAGTGGGACTTAACGTCATGACGAACTTGTCCCATTCGTTTCAATAGGAACTAAGTGCAACTAATGTAGGCTGGATCCAACCCATGGTCTCTTTTATATATGTATATATACGAAATAAATGTTGTGATCCTTCATAACCTTTTAAAAGTGTGATAAACTCATTCCTGAGTATGAACACGTGGCAAACATTAACAAAAAAACAGGGTACATTTTCTTTTTTAAAATGCCATTCATTCATTTTATTTCAGGGAGATTAAATTTAGATTTAAGTGCATATGCAGTACACCATATGGAAATGAAAAATCCATTTTAACACTAGAATATTTTATTTTGATATTTGTGAAATGCAGGCTGTTAATGGAGAGAGAATGCCAGATTACCAAGAAGTCTGAAGTGAAGTCAGTCAAACTGCCAAAACTGGAGGCCAGCAAAATCCCAATCTGGCAATTAGACTGTATATGCATAAAAGGCGAATCTGCATAGATTTACTGACCATGTTTTGGTGGGAGGATGGACAAAAATAAAATAGTGGTTCTTGCAGAACTGCAAAACGTTTGGCAGTATGTTTAATATGGGGTGAAATCACCCCACGTTCATTTGGAAGCACCAAAATAGACCACCTCTAGTTTTGCAGATACCACCTCCACAGTTTTAAACTTGTCTCTGTAGGTCTAAAACCTACAAGGTCTGGACGTTTCATTTTTCTTAGAACAGAAGCCAGTACACACAGGAAGTCAATATCTTTGGAAAAGCCATTTTTTAAATAACAGCGGTGTTGGCCATGCTGGCTGGGAATGATGGGAGTTGCAGTCCAACACATCTGAAGGGCACTAGCTTGGGGAAGACTACCCAATAACTATCGCAGTGTATACAGAACCAGGTCACTTACTGCATTGAACCCCCTTCCCCTCTGTATGTGTTAGCCCATGTCACACATTGGCTGCATTCAGATGTAATGATAAATGGTGGTTTATCTTTATAGGAATGAGCCTAGGTGGACCTTGCAGTTGCACACTCCCCCCTCCCCTGTACTATTCTAGGAGTGCAGCCGTGAGGAAGAGATCAGAAGCTTTTGCTAACATTTTCCATGACAGCCAGTGTAGTGTAGTGGCTAGAGTCTTGGACTGGGAGCCTGGAAATCCAGGTTCTAGTCCCCATTCGGCCATGGAAGCTCACTGGATGACTTTGGGCCAGTCACAGACTCTCGGTCCAGCCTACCTCGCAAGGTTGTTGTTGTAAGGATAAAATAGAGAGGAGGAGGAGGATTATGTACGCCGCCTTGGGTTGCTTAAGGAGGAAAAAATCCGGAATATAAATGCAATAAATAAATAAATAAATTTTATTTAACCCGAACTATGTTGTATTGAAATAAGCCAGCTTCATAAATCATGGGCTGCAGCCATCTTAGGAACAAAGGAAACTACCGTATACTAAATAGACCACTGGTCCATCTAGCCCAGTACTTTCGACACTGACTGGCAGCAAGGTTTCAGGCAGGACTTTTCCTAGCCCTACCTGGAGAAGCCCAGGAAACAGTTTCAATAAACCATAGTTAAGACTAATGACAGTTTGTCTGGATTTAGACATAACGTTAAACTGCAGTTAGTCAAGACCAGAAAGAAACTATACAGTTTAGGAATTTTGATTTGGCTTATTAGGGGCAATGCTCTAGCTATACTTTAGTTTCACTTTCCATTATGTTTGTTAGTAGTGGCTTGTTATGCCCAGGCAGGATGATCCAAAAGAAACCTTGCCTTCACTCTCATAAAATCTGAATCCCTGTTCTACCAACATTATTACACTTTCCGTTTCATTTCAGTTTGCCCTTTATTATACTAATCTTAACCTGTGGCGTTCCAGCTGTTGTTGGACTCAAACTCTTATCACCCCTGACCACTGGCCATGCTGACTGGGGCTGATGGGAGTTGGAGTCCAACAACAGCCACAGATTCCCCAATCCTGCTTTACTCATTCCCATACATATATACTTCTTCCTCTTAAGATCATGTTCTGGGGTGTTTATTCCCGTTTAAAAAGGGAAGGAAACAAATCCTGAATTTGTGAAATTACAGCCATATACCCCTACATTCATCCACCAACCAGTAGCTAAATTTGTTGCACAAAACAAGAGAGGACATTTCATGGGATTTGAAGTAGGCAGTGTTGTGCACCTTGAGAAACAACTCCACCCTTCTTCCCACCCCTCCAAAAAGGAATTAGAAGACAAAATTAGTGAGGTGTGTCTTTGCACAAAATAAGCTCTGGAAAGTGAAGCAGGGAGAGGGAACATAATGGTCCAGATGACGGACATCACAAGCAGATTTGTCCAAAATAATCATGGGAAGGTTAGTGACTTTTTAATGAAGTACTACATACATTTCACACAAATATAGCAGGAAGTCAGGCACTGATCAGGGACAACAGTGGCATGAAAGAGGATAGGGTGTTGTCTGCCTGGGTTCCTGGTGCTACTTTTTCTATGACATATTTTGCAGAAATGGGCTGGTCCAGACACACTCTTAGAGCAACCTTCCCCAACGCTGGGCCCTCCAGATGCTTCGGATTACAACTCCCATCACCCCAATCATTTGCCTTGTTGGCTGGGATTGGAGTTGTAGTCCCAAACTTCTGGAGGGTAGCAAGTTGGGGGAAGGCTGCTCTAAGAGAACCCTGTTCAGAATTAGGGTAGATCGGAAGGCAAAGAGCACAATTCTCTCCATTTGCAGAAAGAATGGCATGGAGGTTCTGCACATGGCAAGTGAAGGGGTGAGAGTGTGCTGGGTAAGTCTTCTCTGTGCATCTCCTTTTGCTCGCTATGCATCTGATGTGGGGAAGGGTGGAGAAGGCTGACTCAATATACCCCCTTCCTCCCTGCCCCTGTGCGGCCTGCACTTAATTTCATGGTTCTTCTTAGGGTTACAGTCTTCTTCTTAGGTCACAGAAGTTTAGGTCAGAGAATCATAGGACCTAATCAGAGAAGGGGCCTACAAGACCATCGAGTCCAACCCCCTGCTCAGTGCAGGAAGCCTGATTCCCAGGCGGTCTCCCATCCAAGTACTAACCAGGGCTGACCCTGCTTAGCTTCCAAGATCAGATGAGATTTCTCAGTAACTGCTGGGGCTAGAAGCAGGAACCCTTGTCTCTGAGTGCAGCTCCCCCATATGGTGGGACACCAGAGCTGCATTTGGGAGCAACTTCCTGGGCAGTGATGTATCCTCAGGTTCTGGACTGGCCATGCCCACTTAGGTTGGCCATTGGGCAATCCTAGACAGGAAGGACTATAAAAGGCTTCCTGTCAGACTGGGAGTTTGCCTGAGTGAAAACAGTCTTCCGGCTCCGTTTCAGTTTGCCTTTTGGATCCAACTCCCAGCATTGTCCTCTGGCTCTGACTTCTTGGCACAACTCCTGGCTCCCACCTCCCCTCTGACAGCTGCCTTGACCCAGTGCTAACATTAGGAATGCCTCTAGCCTCGGTGTGTGTGGCATTTACTGCTGCTCCTGGCAGGCACAGACTATCTGTGCATGTGCACACATGGGGCTTGGGACATCACATGTGGGTGAGCAAAGGGCTGGATGTGCCTGATCTCGTCAGCTAAGCAGGGTCAGCCCTGGTTAGTACTTGGATGAGAGACTGCCTGGGAATCAGGCTTCCTGCATTAAGTAGGGGGTTGGACTCGATGGTCTTGTAGGCCCCTTCCAACCCTAGGATTCTATGTTCTATGCCCCAAATGGAGTAAGTGGAAGGTCTTGGATTGGTGTTCTATGGTGAACTGTTTCATTGCTGTGCACCCAGAATGCTGGGAGCAACTGTGTCCAGATGTTTGCATACAGAGAACAGGGTTGCACCCTAAAGCATCACCCAGAGCAGCCTCCCTCCACCTGGTGCCCTCCAGATGTCTTGGACTGGGGATGATGTGGTTGAGTACAACACATCTGAAGGGCACCAAGCTCAGGGAGGCTGATCCAGAGGAATCTAGCCCCCTATGCTCATATTCTAATGACCAGATGGAGGTGGTGGATGCTTCAAACACAAGGAGGCAATGCAAATGCTGTTACTAAAGCAAGCTCTGGAACAGTGAGACCATTGAGCTCAGAGCCCCGGAAAAAAAGAGGAGGCAGCCTTTGCGATGTTGCACTGTCCTGATAAAATTGTGTTTGGAAGTCACAGGTTCCTCCAAAAGTGCTCTAGAGAGATCGCTCTCTGATTGGTCAAAGGAAGGAAGTCAGAGCGAAGCAAAAAAGAAAAAGAAAAAAAGGATGAGATTTTTGTAAAGTTGGTGCATAGGCAAAGGGAAGACATGCACAATGACCTAGAAAATGACTTGCTCAGGTCTGTAGGAGCCCCAGGAATGCTATGCCATCTACATGAGGCATATTCTTTGGTTAAAAATAGGCAGCAAGCCTAAATAATCACTCACTGGGGATGGATTAAAACCGCCCATTCGTGTGCTGATAAGCTTGTTCAGGGTGGCATCTTTTCTTACCTGCTTAGGGGTGGGGGGCACTGCTCACACACGTCAGTGAGACCGTTCCTGAGAGAGCCGGTGTGTGATGGACACATCATCCAATCTGTCTTGTAATTCCCTAAGGGATTAAAAAGTGAAACAAGACCCCCACCGAAACCGGATGCTGAAACTCCAGATAGTGGCTGGCTAGGACGATTGCCTCAACGTCCCTAAGAGAAGAGGCAGGAGGAACAGCTTCTGCCAGGGGCTGAGATGCTCCCTAGGTAGAGAAGGGCAGGGCAGGAAGAAAGAACCCGTGAAGGAAGAAGAGAGGTAGCAGGATTCCAGGAAAAGAGGGGCGAATTTGAGAAGGCAGGAGGCCACAGAGTGGTCTAGAAAGAAAGGATTAGAAGATATAGCAATGCAGAGGAATGAGTGGAAGAGGGGAAGGCCAGAGGGAGGAGTGTGAGAAGGGAAGGGGGTGAGTTGTAGAGGGGAGGTGGCCATGGTCAGGAGTGGCAAAGGTGAGGACATCTGACGCCTACACCCTGATTTGAAATAGCAAACCAAATGTTTGACAGGTCTCTCGTTAGGCTATCATGAACTGCAACTGGTTGTGTGAATCCATGCTGTGTGTTTGGATCTGGATAATATTGGAACTGCATGAATAAATGAAAGAGGTCAATACCTAATCAAGAATGCCACTGAAAAAACAAGAAGAATTAATAACTGACTTGTAAGCAGGACTTCCACTGAAGTTCTTTTTGTTTTCTTTTCTTTTCTAAAACCTCATCTGATATTTTCCCTCTTCTCCAGTTCAGGGTAAGGCAGGGGTCCCCAACCTTTTTGGATCCCTGGGCACATTTGGGAATTTGAGAAACTGCTGTGGGCACCACCACAAAATGACTCCCATGGAGGTTATGACTAGTTGCATAATGGCTGCCGTGGGGGCCTGGCTAGTCAAAAGACAAGTAATTCACCCAAGAAACTGAGTACAAGCAGAAGAAGAGTCTGAACTCCAAAGCCAATCCATATATTTGACCCCACAGAAGAACAACAAAATACCCATTTAAAGTTGCAATTCTATCCATGCTTACATGGAACTCAATGGTAATTACTTCTGAATAGGTCTGCATAGGATTGCCCTACGCACCCTATCCCCTTACACATATGCACCTCTTTTTCCCTCTCCAAAAGAAACAAAAATGCCCCCAGCTCCCAAAGGAAAAAGCAACAACCCATTTTTTTCATACCTTGGCCCCAGGCTCAGCCACTCCATTCCCCATCTGGCACTCCTACCTCCTCCTCTGCCATCAGGCACCCCATCAGGGAAGGTGCTGTGTGCGCGTGAAAAATGAGAGAAGGGGCTGGGGAGGGTGAGAAAAAGAGCAAGGCTGGGGGTTGGGAGGAAGAAGAAATAGTGAGATAAAGGGATCAGAGGGAGAGAAAGAGCAAGGCCAAGAACTGGGAGGGAGGGGGAGATAGCAACAGAAAGAGCAAGAGCAAGCCTAGAGGCTAGGAGTGGAAAGAGAGAGAGAGAGTGAGCGAGAGCAAAGGGGAATGATATATGTGGGTGGAAGAAGATTGGGTGGGGCAAGGAAGAAACTCTTTTCTTCGGCCTTCCTTCCGAACAGTTGAGCAGTGGCAGGTTCAGGAACAGGAAGGAGAACCTAGTGCCCTAATGTTTTTCAAGTTGTTTTTTTTTAAATTAAAAATAAATTCTTGAAGGTGGCAGGGACTGGAGAGTTTTGTGGATGACATTGGAGATCCCCCGGGCACCACACTGGGGACCCCTGGGATATGGGATCTAAATCTTGTTCTCATTAAACTAGGCAAGTGCACCAATTTAATCTTGATTTTTAATTTAAACTCTATTGAGGGTGCATGTTGTGGGGACAGTAACAGTGGACAACTGTCCTTGTCCTCTATTCTTCATTGGGGAATTCTCGATAAACTTCCTAGAAACCCAAGGCTGAAAACAGCTGTGTAAAATAGATGTAACACTTCAGAGCTTCACGGTCTGTTTTGTTTTTTAACAGAACTCTGAGGTCCACCACCTGGAGCCATTTGCAAAATGGTGGATCAGGGTGGAGCCAATGATCCCCTGCAGTCCATGAGCCATACATTTGGATGACCTGTATATATAAAACCAAGTTACTACTGATCAGTTTTAAATACCCTGATTTTGGGGGATGGGGAAAGACTTTTTGTTGCTGCTATTGTTAAATAATTGGCAAAGAGTCAGAAACTCTTGCAGATCTACTGCAAATCATCCAGAGATCTCCCAGCAGATCCCAATCTACCTTCTGTCCATAAAGAACTCTTTTTGAAGGGTCCCACCCCCACCCCTGGGGAACACGGCAGGCAGGGAGAGGATGTTTAACCCTTCCCCTCTGCCATGATCGTGATGAAAATCCCCCCGCCCCCATCCTGCTATTTGCACTGAGAGCTTTCCTCCCAGTGCGACAGCAGCATTGGGAAGAGGGAATTTTCATTAGGATTGTGGCAGAGATGGAAAAAATGCCAGCATTCCAGGGAGAAGGCTTAGGCTAGTTTAGAATTCTTCTCCCTAACATACTAGTTGTTTTAATAGGTATGGAGGTTCCGCCCCCCCGCCTGCCAAAAATATGGCAGAGCATTAAAGCACGCATTCTTGCAGTCTAATGTGGTACAGCCCACAGCAGTAGATATATCTCATGAGTCATGAGGCTATACCAATCACATGGGGATGGGGGGTGGGCTTTCAGGCTGCAGTCCTATGCACACTGTGAAAGTCGTTCCAAAACTTCCACCTTTAAAGCTAAAAGTAACTCACTTGCTGACCACCAGGCTCCATGCTAAACTTGTTGCCTAACTGTTCCACAGTCTGAAGAGTTTTTACGTGCTTTAATTGCTGACCTGTCTTTTGACTTTTCTCAGTTAGCTGTCCTTCAGGATTTGGCTCCAAAACATGAAAGGAAGAAATAGATCTCTACAGGTTGCATTTTGCACTTTGATTTGCCTTCGCGTTCCCAAGACGGCCGCTTGGTTGCTCCCCAAACACTGTATCACTCACCGTGCTGCACCAGGTGGTGCATGTTGGCAAAGAGGGGAAGAATATGACAATTTGGAAACATCGGTATGCTTCCCCCCCCCCCAATGTTTTGGGCTGCAGCAGCCCACGTCTGTACATGTTGCTCAACCTGTCAAACCTATAACATAGGGAAAGTTGTAAAGGTTGAACAAGGTTACAGAGGCCTTTCAGAAGGACCCTTCCTGTATCTGTAAACAGACTTTGTTCAGATGCCAAAGCAGGTTGGCTATAAATACATTTTAGTAATTGTTTGTTTGTTCTCTGGTTAAATAACATTTAAGAAACATTTAAGGAGTAAATAGAGTATTGAAAAACAAAAATTACAAAACAAAGTTCAGATTGAAGACTAGGATAGAACAAGATTCTTCCAGTAGCTTGAATGGCTATGAGAGCCACCCCAAGCAGAGAACATGGACCAAATCCTTATAAAATCATTACAAGAAACCTAATAAGAACACTCACTGCACCGCCCACTGTAACTTGTTTAAAATTAGCCCAAAGTGAAATAGTCAAATATTGTCAGGTATGCGTAATTTTCATTCCCAGGTTAAGAATGCACACCTGTCTGAACTAGTGAGCAAACAGCGTTACCCGTTTCAGGTCAGAGACTGAGTCTACATAAAGAAGCACCAAAGAAAATCCGCTTTAGAACCATGGTGAGAAGGACCATCCCAGATGCTGCTGGTCTGCCACACTGCAGTCAAGCTAGCAAGAATTCACTCCTAGACACACGCTTCCCAGTGTAAACATGCGCCTGTACCAAGGCCAGCGCCAGCTGATTCAGCCCCTGAAGAGATGACCTCAAGAGTCAAGGGACAGAGACAGCGCTCTCAAATGGAGCGACGCAAGGCTGTCCAACCCAGAAGCAGACAAAACTGCTGACCCAACTAGAGATTTCGGAATCCAGATCCACAGGGCAGGTACCGGCAATCCTACCCCTGAAGCAGATGAAAGCAAGACGCAGACAGCTAATCCCAAGACCGTCAGATCTAGTAGACGCTCAAAAGACTTAGAAGACTTTAGGCTTTTATGTGAACTGATGACTAAAGGTTAGACAGCTGAAGAAATTTTGCAATGACATACTAATTGAACAAGCCAAAACTGATCCAGACAACGTCTTCCCTCATCCCGCAATACCACAAGATTTTGTATGATATACTCCCAAACGGAGGGAGACAGTTTTGCATGGTTCTTTTTATTTTATCATCATGTCCCAATATATGCTAGAAGAAGTTTGGACTTCTCCTTGTTTGCACCCTAGTACCTACTTCGTAGTTCACTAATGCCATCAAAGGGCCATAATAATGCCTTGCCACTCCGAAGAGACCAGTAAGGTTCCACCTTGCTGGCAGAGTTGGCAAAGTCCAGCAGTGAGCCTAGCGCCAGCTAACAGAAGACAAAGAAAAGTCAAAGATGTGGGCCAAGTGGACATAGTTAATTGTTCTGGGCCGCATAACAACTGGCCTAGTAGTGTAAAAAAAATCAAATACCTATAAATAAAAGACTCAAGCTATGGCAAATGCTTTGAAGAGTCCACATTTTTTAAAGAAAAGATTAAGTAGCGTAAAATGATTTGAAGCCTTTTGTGACCAGTGAGAGAGACACTCAGAGGGTATGTGATCATTATCTGATCAGTTTTGAAGTTTGCCTGTTTAATAATGCTGGAAGACACGACATGTGTACCTAAAAAAAGCTTTGAAAAACTGAACTCATTGCCTGTATGTAACCATTACACAGAAGGTCAGCTGGGAAGTTTTGATGTATAAAAAGACCCCACCTCCATGCAAACATGCAAATGCAATGTTACCTTGAAATTAGATGAACATAATCAACTTGAAGAAGGCAAAATTGTAGCTTAGGCTCAGCTTTGTATGTTTACCAGGAAGAAAGATGTCTTTGAACAAGAGAATGCAAGTACAACTGAATGTTTGTTGAGAAAGGGTGCAGGTGCTAAAATGATTATGATGAAAACAAGATTTTTGAATGGTTAAAGCAAGTGTAAACTTTTGCTGAAAGTCACCAGTGAGAACTCAAAAGTGAAAAATGTGGAAAAGTAGCAGAAAGTGTATAGTGATAAGAAGCAACAACTGAAGTCTTTCAAAACCAGAGTGTGATAAAAAAGAATGTTGCAACGCATAGTAAACTAATCAAACCCAGCGAGTGTAAGAAGAGTTGCTTCATGTGTAGAATTGATAACCATAAATTGTTTCTGAGTCAAGATGTACCCTAAACTGGAAAATTTCAATTTAAAAAGTTGCTTAACAATATCATGTGCTTTTGTTCCACTGATAAGCTTATCTACAAGAAGTGTATACTGAATCGCTCCCTTTGTTTATGCTGTTCTTATATAGTTTTAATCTCTGAACATGTGCAAGTGTACTTATGTTCTTTAAAGCTCTGGCTTAGAAAAACTAGTAAATGTGTGTAATCTGCACAAATAAAGTTAACAGCAATAAAAAGAAAACAGTCAAGAAAGAAATGAGAAAAGTGCAGAAGCTAATGAGTATAAAGGCCTGAGGAATGTGGCCAGAGGATCCTCTGAGATGCTTGGCCAAAAGGAGGGAATTGTGAAAGAAACTTCATTAGCTAAAAGTGAAACTGCACATAGCCAGGAGTTCTGGACAAGTAAGCATGATCATGTAGACTGTGTGAGACAAGCTTGAATCTGATGAGTAGCCAATGAATGATTTTCTCTGTCCTTATGCTGGATTTTGTATCCAATCTACTGTTGCCAAATGTGCCTTTGTCTGTATCCAGGTGTAAATACCCTGAGAATTTTTTATTTATTAAGCGAATCCACAGATTCTCTTCCATACATGTCTGTCTGTCTTTTGTTCAGCTGAATAATAAAAGTGAATGCTTGGAAATAAACAGAAGAAAAGTTTTTCTTTGACAACACGTAACCTGGGAGTAAGTCTCATTACACTCTGCAAGAGTTCCTTTTCAGTAAACATGCGTAACATTGCAAGGAAAGGAATCTTGGCTCAACATTAAGAAGAATATCCTGATGGTACGAGCTGTTCAGCAGTGGGAGACTGACTTGGAAGGTGGTAGTCATTCCTGCATTGGAGGTTTTTAAGTGGGGGCTGGATGGCCACCCACGGGGAATGCTGTAGTAGAAGATTCCGTGGATTAGGATTAGATGACCTTTGAGGACCCTTCCAAGTCTCTGAGACTACAACTGGGCCATCAGTGATTTTAGCACTGTCTGCATGAAGGTTACAGCTCTTGCTTTCCTGAAATCAGTAAATAACAAAGGATATGATCTCACCAAATGGAGGCACATTTAAGTCCCGTTGATTTCAGTGGATGAGTTAAGCATGTCCTCGTAGGGGGTTTAAAAGTGCTTAGCCTCAGCTGGATTGTGCTCAAGCCTTTCTCTATTGCTGTTGCCTCAGTTATTCTACCAACGTAGCAGAGTGTTGATGCATTTGCCATGAGGGAGGATTTTAGGATGGTTTTATGCATCTTGCTGGATGAAAGCTTGCATGCATTTTAGTTTCATTTTCTACCCAAATACAATTAAGACTGTAATACAATGCAATGATTCTGTAATACAAGATCTAGGGGGATGTAAAGCAGCCCCCTCCACTTCCACAACAGGACAGCAATATTAGTACTAAGAGCTTAATTGCATCATTGGTCCAGGAGCATTGTCTTCTAAAATCATCACCATCATTATAATGGGAGCAGAATAATAACACTTGGGAGACATTCTTTCTGTTTGAGGGATGTTTCTTTACCAATGTTAATAATGTCGTCTTCCCCCCCCCCCCCCACAATCTTTTGAAATGTTGATGTTGCAATCTGGAGCACACTTCCTTGTAAATAAATCCAGATCGAAGCTCCTGGAACTTCGAACTCGTTTACACATGCATGCTCGTCACTTGCTGAGTTAGGGGTAACTTGTATGTGTGAATGAGGGCTCATCTACACACACATGTAGCAGAACAAGGTGCGAGAATGCTGAGGCAAGAGAACGGATGTCAGGCATTCAGACTACAGGAGGAGGAACCCCCTTTTTAAATCCCCCCAGTGTTAAAACCTTCCTGCAAATAGAAAATCTGCATTGCAAGCAGAGAGGTGAGCTAGATTTTTTCTCCCTGATGTGTTTGTTTTCTATTTGCAAGAAAGGTTTTTTTTTTTTTTTTTAAAGTACGGGACAGCTTTGAAAAGTGATATATCCCACACCTGCAGTCTGAAATGTTACACTCCATTCTATCGCCTCAGATTTCTATCACTTCTCACGTCATTCTGCTTCATTTGTAGACCCAGAGCCAATGTCTGCACCAGCAAATGCCAGGGTCCCAGCCCCTAGCAGGCCCTACACTGACATTGGTCCTGCCCTCCACTTTTCTGATGCCCTAGTGAATGCCAATTAGGAGCTGCCATTCAATTTCTGGACCAATTTCCAGTGGTCCAGACATAATGTCGCTCTGAGGGCACTGTAGGGAATTATAATGGCAGCCCTTGCAGTGTGGGATTTCTCCAAGTTGCTTGACACTCATCAGATTATCTATGGCTGCTGCCCTCTGCCATAGTTATATGGGTGGGAGGGGCACCAGCATAGGTGGGGGACTCACCAGAGGGTACTGTCAGTGCCAGCTCCAGGTTTCGGAGAGCCTTTGGGCAAGACACCCTCAATGGGGCCCCTCTCCCAGTGAGTCTGCTTTCTCACCACACTTGTCTCCAGCGGGTATCGCTCCACCTCTTTCTCATAATTGCTACCACTTTCTTGCCTGACAGGCAGAGCGCCAGTGAGTAAGTAGGCCGTGGCATCTATTGTCCCGCCTTTGCACCACCATAATTGTTTGGGCCAGAGCAAGAGGCAGGTGAACAAGCAGTGAAGAGGAGGAGCAAGTCCAGGGGGCTCTTGCCAGTGGGCCCTTGGCAAGTGTCCAACCACGCTGATCCTTGATGCTGGCTTGGGCATCATGCTGAGGGCCCCTTCCAGCCTGAAGCTGGCCCTTTGTAGAGCCAGATTAGATTGAATTTTCCTATAACCTCACCTTGCCTCCAGCACTACTTTTTCCAGTGGAGTCAATTTCACATATTCAGCTGCAAGTACCGAGAAATCTCGTGATGTACAGGCATGTGGGAACTGGTCCTTAGGGCACAGTAAATATGTTTAGTAGCAGAGCGTTGGGTTTCCAATGAAGGCGTTGAAACAACTTTGATGTGGCATGTGTGTCTATTGTCTAAAAGCAATCTTCGAAACGTGTTTGTTGGAAGGAATGGTTACGCGGATCGTTAACTATAAGCTACATGCATTATTGTGAATGATGAACTGCATTAAAAACAGTGAATGGAGAACAGGGGTTGGCTATCTGGTCCCTTTTCACCTAGGCAGCAGGCTTAAGTAAAACAAGGTGTGCTCTGATGCTGCTAATCAAATACTCTATGCACATATTCAGAAAAATGGCTACAATCAGTGGACAGTAGGGTAAAGGGATCATGCCTGCATGCACTGCCCCTGGCCTCCTCCATGCATTTGATGTAATGTCTACATCAGGGGTGGTGAACCTCTTTCAGCCCAAGGGCCGAGTTCAGGCTTGGAGAAGCTCTTGGGGGCCGCATTCCAGTGGTGGGCGGGGCTGAAGGCATATTCTGTCTTAAAGCTCTCACTGCCAGTAACTAAGCCTTAGGAGAGGCTTGTCAACCATTTAGAATGCGGAAGAACTGCACAAAAGCTGGGAAGCCACCAAATGACTGATGGTGTGCTGAAAGGGGACATCGCTGGACTGGGACCCCAGGAGGGCTGGATTGGATTCCTCAGGCCTGACGTTCCCTTCCCTCCTGGTCTACATAGTGGATGTGCATCCAAGTACTATGTGTATATATACTAGTGCTGTGCCAAAACTTTCTCCCACATATTTTTCAACCATTCTCATTCAATTTGATAGAAAAGAAATTGCTTTCGAAAAGAAATTCAAAGGAGGAGAAATTTTGGAGAAATTCTCATGGGTTGGGTTTGTGGTTCTTGTGCTTACCTTACTTATGAGGTGGCCGAGGAGTGTGCATGAGTGCCCTGTCTGTCATTGTACAGTAAACTCTGTGGCAGCCTGTAGCCTCCTCGGCTTCTTGCACTTTAGCTAAAGCCATCATGAGGAAGACGTTATGAGGCAATTCTTCCCATGGGGCTTTTTCAGTCCAGGAAGTGCAGGTGGCCTGGGAGGCTGCAGAACAATGGAAAGATCTGTGATAGAGAGAGAACACACATACAGCACCCTCGGCCACCTCGTAGTAAGCTCCAAAATACCACCAAAAGAAATTCAACGTTCTGCCTCAGAAAAGTGGAAGCCTCATCCCAGTTGATGCTGTTGCCACCTACAGAAGCAGTGCAATAAACCAAAAACCCTTAGGGAACAAGAAAGAACCTGTGCTACAACCCCTGCCAGTAGTGAGCCCTGTCTGTGAGAAAGTGTCAGATAATTTATCCTCCCCTAGGAGAAATTTGGTGAAATTGTGTTTCTGCGCCCCCCCCCCCCACACCTTTCTCCAGCTTCAAATAGGCTGGAGAATTTTGAGAGGCCATTTGTGCACCGCTCTAGTATATATCCAATAGATGCATGCTTTAAGATTTTATTTTGAAAGGGAAGGATTGTGTATAGGAATTGTGCCTGTATGCACAATTTAGACATTATGGCAAATGGGCAGAGGTGGCGAGAGTTGAGATGCATTGCTATTGCCGCATCATCATGCCTTGAGTTTACCCACATCACCAAAGATGTGCATAAGGCCAAAGATAAGCAATACAGGTACAGCCACCAAACAATGCTGTTGCAGCACACTCCCAATTCATTTCTGTAGACGGGGTGGGATTTCTGTGCAAGCTCCCCCAAAACGAATAGAGGCTGTGCAGTGTGTGGTGAAGTGCTTTCAACAGTCTTCATGTAAACAAATATACCGCAATTCTATCTATCTATCTATCTATCTATCTATCTATCTATCTATCTATCCATCCATCCATCCATCCATCCGAGGGAATGGTATTTAAATCCCAATTTAACTCCCGATTTCTCCCTTTAACTCCCAATTTCTCTCTGTCCTAAATAGCGCTCGTTGCCAGATTTGGCCTTACTGTAAGGCAAGGTGAGGCAGCCCATCTGAGGAAACATATCTGGAGGTACCAATAAAGGGCAATACATTGTCAGTTATTCAGTTTATTATTATATTTTACCACCATGGGGGTAGCCATTTAGTTTTTCTGCCCCAGGCACCCAAATATTTTGGACCATCTCTGCTTACCTATGTCACTACACCCATGAGGCTCCTGTAGGCCTCTTGGAGTATGTAGGCCTCTGGTAAGTCTTTGGGAGCCTTTGTCTAGGCCTCTGAGACAGGCACCAATCTCATTTTTGGCAGTGGTGAGGGGCGGGGTGGGAGGTCTCTATCTCTTTCAGTGGTCTCTTTTTTCTTTTATTCCAACATTACTTGAACCCGTAAGTATGAAGGATTTAACTCAGCTCTGTGAAGGACAGTGTCAATATAGAAAACAACGGTTTTCCATTCAGACATGTTTTGTACTGTTCAGAATTTTGAGGCAGCAGAAGACAATATCAGAATTTTGTGGTTCACAGGTCTGTGGCACTAAATTCACAGTGGATAAACGCTGACACCTGGAATCGCTACCATCTTCTCAGAAAGAAGGTTTGTATCTTATGCCCTCTTATGCCCCCTTGATGGTGCAAAGGTGACCGGAAGCCGCTTTACATGACAACATTGCTGAACAGACTGCTTTGTACGTTGACCACTTTTCATATGCATGCATGTGCAGATGTGTACACGCATGCACACACACACACGTGTCTAGGGGCGATCCTCCTCTGAAAAGCAGGCACGTTATTGTAAAAATAGCACAGCGTTTCAACGGCATGTACAGTTTGTGCCTGGAGAGGCAAGGGAAAATACGTTTTCCTGGAGATACGCTATACATTTTAAGGCACACCGAAAGGGGTTAGGTTTAGCATTTCCATGTCCAGCCTTCTTTATGTTAACAAAAGACAGTAGCTATGACTTATTGGAAATGCTGAAGAATTAAACATTTGTTCCCTAGGAGTGGCCAATAGATTTCTTGTATTTTTTTTTTTAATGCTTTACATTTCCATTTAAAAAAAAGAGAGAGAGAGAGAGAAAGGGGGTGGGGAAACATATGAGGATGGGTATTTCCGAGTATTTAAAAATAAACCTCAGCTTTCATGTTACATTTTATATACATAGATATTGTTTCATAAAGTATATCTACATACATAAAATAATAAGAGAGCTCTGTTACCTACACTTTTGACTTTTAGTACAGTACTCATGGATATATTGGGGTTTTTATTATGCCAGCGAACACTTCTGCGCTGCTTCTTTCTAATGCAGAACCCAACAGCAAACAACCAACCAAAATAATTCTAAAGAAAATAGGACTGTCTTATCATGCTGTAGGCATCCTGTGGCACTAGTTTCTTATCCAACCTATTTACAATACAGCTGAGTACATTATTTACACAGGTTACAGTGTTTTGTCGCAATGGATCTCTCATGGTCCCTCCCCACCCCATTCCACCCCACCCTACCCCAAAGTGTTCCCAGTGCTACATCTTGTCAGACGTGCGTTTCGATGAAGGAATGCGTGTGTGTCAGCAGGGAGGCTGGGGTTGCAAGTTCAGAGGCTCCATTTTGGGCTTTCAGAGCAGCACTGTACTCACAAATGTCCAGGAAAAATTCATAGTTCTTTATTTTCCACTCTTTGAATTTCTTGGATGTCAGGTTGGGCTCGTGGAGCAGGCTGTTGATCACTGCAAGATCTCCTTCCTTTGCCTGCAAAAGGACGAAAAGACAAAATTCCATTCAGATATAAAGTTGGACTCTTGCCATGGTTGTCTGTGGTAGGTCTTGCCACAGAGTGGCGCCTGTTTGGTTACAAATTAGATTATGGTAATCTAATCCCTTTCCCCTGGTCCCATTCCTTTCCCCTGACCACCAATTGTTTTGTGATTTCCTGGCTTCTTCTTCTTTTTTGAATATATTTTTATTTATTTTATTTTTATAAATGAAATAAATAATACCAAAATTACCAACAACCTAATCAATACTTCAGTTTCCCAACAGTACAATATTCTGATGAGGACACCACGATAACAAAGAGAGAAGAAAAAAGAGAAAAAAAAGAAAAAAAAAGGGAAGAGGAAAGAGGAAAGGAAGTGAAGAAAAAACAAAAATTTTCTCCCCTCCCCTTCCTTCCCCCTCCCCCTCCCCCTCTCCCTCTCCCTCCCCCATAAAGAATTGACTTTAAACTCCAACACCTCCTGGCCTCCGATGCCATTCTATTTTAAAAACTATATCTATAACCTTAACAATCTTACAGTTTAATAAACAACCTTACATTTCTATTGTATCATCAATCTTATATCAAAGAAACAGGTATACAATTATTTCCCCAAAGCCTATATTATATAATAATAAAACTTAATATAAACCTTCAACCATCAGTAATATATTTTATACTAGATATATTATCTATTTTAAAATAAAAAATATAATGATTTCCTGGCTTCTGTACAGCCTTTCTAGAAGGTTGAAATAGTGATGTCAGAGGAATCCAGATGGAGGTCGAGCTTGACAAGTTTCCACCAGCTTGGCCCCCTGGATGCCAGCTAGCAGATCCCCAAGCTTGCCTGACTAATTAGACTATTTACGCCATCGTGCTATTTACGGCCACCATTTTGTATAAAATGGCGATTTTGGTAAATAGCTTCCCTGCGATTCTGCCCAAAATGGCAGCCCATGGGCAAGCAGGAGGCTGTGATTTCTCACTGGGTGCCCGTGGACTGGCCGGTGGCTTGGCTCATGTGCTCGCCAGAGTCGGACAAGTGGCTGGAGTCTGGCGAGTGGTCCGCGAGGCAGGCGCAGGGGAGTTCGCCTATCCCTAGGTTGAAATGCCTCTCCTAAGGCTTAGGTGCAATGAATATGAACTTGAGCACACTCCGGGAGAGAGCGGAGGACAGGAAGGCCTGGCATGCTATGGTCCATGGGGTCACGAAGAGTCGGACACGACTGAACGACTGAACAACCACTGGCAGTAAGAGATTTAAGCTAAAATATGCAGGTATATTTGGTATTTTGGCCCTGCCCCCTTTTGCCTCCAGCCCCGTCCACCACCGGAATGCAGCCCCTGAGAGCTTCTCTGAAATAGAGTTCAGCCCTCGGATTGAATGAGGTTCAACACCCCTTCTGTAAAATACATTCTTCCTTTGCAAAACGCAACGGCTAGACTGCTGACAGAAGCCTGACTTCTTGTTCATACATTATCCATTATACATCAGTTTGGTTGGTTTCCCATTTGTTTTGAATGCCAATTCTAAGTGGTGATTACACTTTGGGACCCGGCTATCAAAAGAACTGCCTCGTCCCATAGGGTTAGAAGGCCGTGATCCATTTCCCATCATATCTGAGGACTGGCGGGTGGGCAGATGGGATAGAGCCTTCTTGGTGGTGACACCCAACCAGTGCCCTAGGTACATAGGAAGCTGTTTTATACCAGGTCAGACTAATTATCCTCTAGGCCAGTATTGTGACTGTTTTGACTGGCAGCAGCTCTCTAGAGTCCCAGGCAAAGATAGGCTGTTCCCTTCACCTGGTACCATATCCTTTTAACTGGAGATGCTGTGAACTGAACCTGGGATCTTCTGCATGCAAGGCAGATGCTTGACCACTGAGCTATGGGCCCGCCCCAGGTGACTTCCTCCCATCTTGCTGTTATGCGTCAAGTAAAAAAAACAAACCCAAGTAGTTTAGATGAGCTTTTTGAGAATCTCTGAGAGACTCAGGTCCTGCCTTCAAACTTTTAAACTAAAAAGACAAGACACACAAGGGAAGGGGAATGGAGAGAAAAGATAGAGGCGAGAAAGATCAGTTTTGACAATGCCAGAACAAAGAGGTGAGTATAAATGGGCATTTATATCCAGTTGGGGCCAGAATGATCTTTCCTTGGGTCACCCTTGGATAGAAAGGTGCTGCATGCAACGGACCCAACAGCTTGCATTCAGGGTGGCCACTTCTGAATTGTCAAAAAAGAGGAAACACGTCACCATCAAAGAGGACAGTGATTTGCATAAAATGTGCATGTGCTAGTTTATATGTATTCCTATTTTTAAAAGGCTGTCTGTCGACAGACATGGAATATTAAGTGTTTATATTCTCATCCAATTTTGTGTTTGTTCGTTTTTGCTTTCAAGAACATCAGCAGCTAGAGAAGACGGGAATGGCTCCAACCAGGGCCAGCGGCAAGGGTAGGCGTGACTGAGCACCTGCAAAGGCCCCACTCCAGCAGGGCCCCATTGATAAGAGCCCCCTAGACTTGCCCCTCAAGCTTGGGACTCCCCACTCAAATCCCCACTCAGCTATGCATAAGGTGGTCACTTAACACATTGCCAAGAAAGAGGGAGTGCATCACCCAAAAGGGACGACAGAAGAGGACATTCATTTGCATAAAATTTGCATATGTGAAGCAGTATGTATGGATCCACATTTAGAAATAATAATTTAACAGAAATATAATACATCTCTCCACAGTGGAGAAGACTGTGACCAGGAGACCTGTGTGCCTGCTCAGTCCGCCGCCCAGGTGCTAACTTCTGATGGGCAACTTCAAGGCCCCCAAAGCTCTCTCTTCTTATGGTTCTTTATCTTTAAACTGGAGTTGGACTGGACAGCCCTTCAAACAGAGAATTGTCCATTGTAAAAGAGGGCACATGGCTACCCTAGGCATGAAGTTTATTTTGTGAACCAGAGCCAGTCATTCATCTCTCAGCTTAACCTACCTTACGGTTGTGAAAATAATATGAGCAAAACCTTATGTTCATTACCCTGAAGTCCTTGGAAGAGGGGTGGGATTCAAATGTGAACAACACATTAACATACAAGTTATACACAGATAATTCAAAAATGTTTCTATTTTTTGTTCTCTATAACCAGTTTTAGGGCATTGATCCTTCATGTTGGTGCCACAGCAGCTTATTCACACATATAGTACAGGAAGGATAAATGTTTACTTTTAAAGTACTCTTGAGAACTCGGATGTGATGAAGCTTTTCGTTGATAATAGGATCGTTGCATCTCTTGACAAAGGACCTCCGGAATTCCTGCTTGGTGGAAGGGCGTTGCTCTCCAAACGCTGACAAGCTAGCCTGCTCCAGGGACTTATACAACTCATGTAGACCGTCTGCACTCTCTCTCCGATCTTCAGTGTTTTCTGAAAGAAAAATCAAACTGACCTTCATATGTTACATATTTACAGTGAAGGAAAGCAGCAGATGAACTTAAAAAATAAGCTTTACTTTGCAACAGGAGTTGTATTATTACTATTACTGCTGCTGCTGCTGCTGTTATTATTATTATTATTATTATTATTATTATTATTATCTAAAACAGTTATTTTTTTGTGGGGGGGGGAGGCCTGCCTGTAAACCTTAGTAGCCTGTTCTAGCATAATTCTAATTCTAGAGTAATGCTTAAACAGACAGCATTTCCAGTTTGCAACCTTTCATGAACTCTAGTGACAAAAATCTGAGGTAAAGCAAAAGCCTTTCAAATGCATAGCTGGCTCTCTAGAAAACATTTACATCTCATTTAAGGTCAATGTTAACTCAGGTGTCAAATCTACCCTTAAGGCCTCAGTTTCTATATTTTCTAGGGCATTCTCAAGTTGGCTCTGTTTAGCCTTTATTGCTGACTAGTAGTAAATATGGTCCCGCTTTTATAAACATAGGAAGCTGCCTTGTACAGAATATTGAGTCCACTTAACCCAGGTATGCCTGCTCTGACTGGTAGCAACTCTACCAGAACTCTTAATGGAGTCTCTCAGGCCTGCTACCAGAGATCCTTTTAACCCAGGGATGCATAACCTTTTCGGCCCTGAGAGCTGCATCTGCTGTTGGCTGTGGGCCATACATATGTATGCATTCACACATAAACACAATCTCTTCCCCCCACTTCATTTTCATAAAGTGAAAATGAGTTTCACTTTATTTCGCATTCAGATTTTTTTAGATCTCAAGTGCTCTCCATCCTGAATATGAAGAAATTTGCGAATGTTGAAAAAATTCTTAATTTTGACAAAACCCCCCCATCTTAATTCTCACCCATCTGGACAGGCCAAATTCAATAGCTACAGCTATTCTCAAGGTCAGGACCCTGTTGTGTCTGCCTGCTATACAGCTGTTAGACATAAGGAACCTGCTAGAAAAAAGGTGGGAATCCCAGTTCAGCACCACAAACATGGCTGAATTCACAGGGATTCAAACCCAGGCTTTTATGAGCTAAGCACTCAAGCCCTGGGCCTGGATGGATGGATCTGTCAGTTTCGGTTTCTCCCACATGCGCATTTTTAAAATCTCATTTTTTTACCTCCCTGAATGTAAAGAAATGTGCAAATTTGGGTTAGTTCTTATAAAAAAAAGAACTGAAATGGGTTTCACTGAGAGCAACACTCAGGGAGTCACAGAGCCCTCTGGACAGTGGCTGCCAAAACATGTCCTAGCAGATGCTCTGAAACGAGGTCCTAGAGCTTCTTTCTGGAAGCAGTGATGGTTGGCATTATTGGAGGGTATCAGCATCCCACGAGAGTAAGAATTAATTTAATGTCTGACTAGAAAATACAGTGTTAACCACTCTGCTCACCCCATCCCGTTATATATTATAACTATTTGCTCTCTCAGTGTATACTACCATCCATGCATGTAGCACTTTAGAAATTCGGTGGCAGCAAATGTGGTGTGGGGAGTCATGGCAGGCCACACAAAACTTCCTCTTACCTTCTTCACACAAACTACTTTGCTTTCTAATAGGTAGCTTCTCTTCAGATCTCTCTTCTGTTATCCCACTGGGTTTTACCCGGCCTTTGACCTGGACATCTCTGTTTCGTGGAAGACTTTGACTGCGTTGTTTCTGTGGTCTGCTGTGAGAGCTGTGACCTCTGTGGCACTCCACCAATGGGAAAGGTCCATCCTGTTCATGGTTGTGTCGTCTTTGGACCGGTAGTGTTGCTTGTCGCCGCCTCTCTGGTGACGACCCAAGTTGCTCACTCATGTACTCAGAGTCAGGAGGAACAGTCTGGAGAAAATGGAGGCCTGAACTGGTCAGCGGGGTCTCTATGAGATCTTGCCATGAACGTCTTTCTCTGTAGGGAGGTCTACAGCCGGCCGAGTGAGTGCTCCCTGTCGGATCCTGCCGGGAATCCTCCGCCGAAGAATGAGAATAGGTCGATTCGCTGGAGAAGTGTCGGCCATGTTTAGGCTCAGGGAAAGGACTTGAAGAATTCATCTAAAAATAATCAAAACATTCTGTTATATGACACAATGATGAGAACATAAAGGAAAAACACAATGTGTGCTATACAATATATGCTCCCTCCCTTTAAACATTCTGTAACCAATGTAGTTGCTGATTCTCTCACAGTTGCTTCCATGCTGGTAACAGAATGTCTAAAGACTTCCACCCACATGAGTTGCTGTGACAACATGGTTGGCAGCGCCCAGTTCTCTGTCACATCCGTCATCTGTGTCATCACAGCATTATACATGGATGAATATTCTTCAACATCCTGCTACTGGCTTGGGGAAGCAGAAATGACCTTGGTTAAAGAACATCTAAAGTGAGGTCTAGCAGTAATGCTAACCATGAGATCTGATTTGGAATCAGGAGCCGTAGCTCAGTGGCAGAGTGGGACCTTCTTTGCATGCAGAAGGTCCCAGGTTTGATCCCCGGCATCTTCAGGTAGGGCAGAAAAGACTCCTGCCTGAAACCCTGGAGAGCCACTGCCAGTCAGTGTGGACAATACTGGGCTGGATGGACCCATGGTCTGACTCAGTAGAAGGCAGAGTCCTATGTTCTGATGAAGATGCAAATCACAGCAACTTCCTTACACAATCATTGGATAATTTTTAACCACTCCCTGTTCTTGTTTGGACACATTTCACTGCCCAACAGCAAACTCCTGAAGAAGGGGCAGGGTATTACTGATAAAGGTTTTTCTGAAGACCTCCTCAGCATATCCACAATACATTGTAGGGGAGATCTAGAAGCCCCCTTCCCGAAAAAGAAGCCACAACTGGATTTCCAGTTTGTTTGTTTTTAAATGAACAAATGTCCCAACAAAATAGAAGAGGGAAGGACAAGAAGACAATGTATAAGCACCCAATTTGGGGGGGGGGGGAGTTTTTAGGGGACTGCTGAACGTATGCAAATTCTTTCAGTTAAATTCTACATGTTCAGTATGATTTTTAGGGTGCAATCCTATGCATGTTTAGACAGAGAAAAGGCTTACAACTCCCAGCATGCTCCAGCTGGCTAGGGCATGCTGGGAGTTGTAGGCCTTTTCTCTGTCTAAACATGCATAGGATTGCGTCCTTAATGTAGCATTCTTTAAAAAAAAAAGAGAGAGAGGGAATGCAAAGAAGGGAAAAAACAGAAAGGGAGGGGCTTAACCTGTATCCCAGTTGATGGAACAGCATCACATGGGTGAAAATCAGTCTGAGCTTCACCCATGTGATGCTGTTGCCTCAGTCATTCTCTCTTTGGTTCTGGCTGTGTGAGGATCACATCACTGACGCTGAAGAAAAATCTGAAAGAAAAATAGAAAGAGTCCTATCTGCACTTAGAAACACAGGTTAATTAAATAAAAACAGGCCTCACACTCTCGGTATATCAGCAGTGCATTTACTAGCCACACAATAGATATGGTTTCAAATATTGTATTGTATTTTTTTTTTTTAGCAAGTTTGTATCCTTGCCTTTCCATCGAAGGAACACTCTTATTGAAGGGTGACTAATATGGCACAAAACTTGGCTTTGATGGAGACTGTGTAATTACAAGCCACCTTGACATGATGAATTCGTATCTCTGTATTTAAGGGCCATACTAGGTGTGACAGGGAAATCATGCTTGTTTATTGACCGGCCTGCCCCATTTGTATATAAAAATGGGTCTGTACTTTACACTAAAAGGAGTGTGAAGGTAAGGGGAGCTGAATCCTTTCTCCTCCACCAGCGTATCTCCTGGCACACTATGGCTGAGTATAGACATCAGGATAAACCATGGTTTATTGTGACAGGAATGAGCCTAGTTCCCACCCCTCACCCCGCCCTGGGCTTGCGTTCTCCTTCTGTGGTGTCACCACAAGGAGGAGTTCAGAAGCTTTCACTTCTATTTTTTATTAACCCTAGCCTGTTATGTTGTCCAGTCATGAGAACCTACGATCAATATTAACTATTGTTCCTTTGAAACAAGCCAACTTCAAACCACGGTTTATGAAACTGGCTTGTTTCAGCAAACCATAGCGAAGATTAACTGCAGGTAGGATTCACGTGTCACACTAAATTGTGGTTAACAAATCTGAAGCAACAGTTTCCAATCTTCTTGCAGCCAATCCAGAAAAAGAGAGGGGTGGTGGTGCTTGAACCTGGGGGAAAAGCTAGGTCCATTTCCGTCACAATAAACTATAGTTTATCATGATGTCTGAAATGCAGCCTGTAGGTACAAGTACTTTTCTCCACGCTGGACTCACTGCCATTATTGGTGCTGTGCAGTTAGAAAAGCACCTTCAGAAGTGGAGCACAGGATGGTAGTGTAGTGGAAGATTCAGTTCCAGTCATCTACGTGCTCCTTCTGTTGTAAATAAACAGATTCTTCCACCTCCGGCTTTACACATGAACATGTGAGTCATGTGAACAAACAAAGATGGCTTCCCCGGAACATCCCAGTTGGCACCGATTTCTCCAACTTTAGAAGTTCTAATTTGTCAATGAACTGCTTTCCTGTCCTGCTCCCATCCCAGTCATGAAAATGGAAGTACAGCCATATTGGAGTTTCTACCTGTTCCTTTTTCTGAACTGTTCATATTTTAGGAGCTCTCTGCATAGTAAATAGAAAACTTATCATTGGCAGAATTTGTCCATACATTTTGGGGGGGGGGGGACAGGGGGAGAACTACAACAAATCAGCTTCAGTCAGTTTCTGCTGTATGCCTGTGTGTATGTGGGCGGGGGGAGGATTTTGGAGGTCGCCAAGAACAAAGTATATTATCTAAAAATGTCAGTTTAATACAGATTAACAGTGCAATCTTATGCATATCTACTCAGTGGTAAGTCCCTTTGAGTTCAATGAGACTTACTCCCACTGTAGCAGGGGTGGGCAGCCTGTGACCTTCCAGATGCTTTGGCCTACAAATCCCATGATCCCTCATCATTGGCTATGCTGGCTAGGGCTGATGGGAGATTTAGGCCAAAACATCTAGAAAGCCACAAATTGCAAATTATTTTGTAAAACTACAATGTACAGTGTGTTTTGTTTGTCACAATCATTCTGAAAACTGAAATTCCTGTTTTGGAATCATACAGGGCCACAGTGACCATTGTTTATTTATTTATTTATTGCATTTATATCCCACCTTTCTTCCACCGAGGAACTCAAGGTGGTTCCCAGGGCGATCTCCCCTCCAAGCACTGACCAGACCCAGACCTGCTTAGCTTCAGCAAGGCGGTTGCCTCATGTGCCTTCAGACCGTGCCCTGGGATCATTAGCATTAGTGACCAGTTTTGCAATTCCGCGTTTCATAGCAGTGCAGGGTGATGGCTCCAATGTCAGTGGGGCTGTAAATCCGCCCTGGGTTTCAGTCAAAACCAGTCAGAACTCTAAATGAGCTACCCAAGTGCTGATCCCTATCCCCAGAATAGCTTCAGCATGTTGGATAGCTCCTTTAGAGCTCTGAGCAGATTCTTGGCCCCACTGACATTGGTGTGAGCACAGGAATATAAGAAGGGCCATGCTGGATCAGAGTAAGGGTCCATCTAGTCAAGCATTGAGTTCCAAACAGTGGCCAACCAGAGGCCACCAGGAAGCCCACAAGCATGGCATGAAGTAGGGAGGGACGAACTCACTTAATCCCACCTTGCACACTGCTCACTGGACCCTCAGTGGCCGCCCGACCCCACTCGCTGTGTGTGTTGAGCCACTGGGTAGTCTGTGGGTGCCCAGCTTGTGGCTAGTGGCCTTCTGCTCCATTCCCGAGCCATGACTGTGTGTAAAAATGGTGGTTCGGCCTTTTTCGGCAAGGCAGATTTTGCGCAAATGGCAGCTGTAAAGTGGCCTATTTATGCAAAATTACAGGTATAATCTAAATAGACCATTTATGCCTGTCATTTTTTGTAAATGGGTTCTTTACAGTGGCTTGGCAAGGGAGCGGGAATCCCCGCGCTTGCCCAATTCGGCGCTTCCAATCATTGCTACCATCATCTAAAACCAGATCCATCGTCACCCAGCATTCCCCAGCCAGCAGTGCTAAACATGGATTGGACTGTGGCCTAAAACAATGAATGGAGATAAAGATGTGACGAGATACTAACGATTATGCTCTAGGTCACGCTCAGCCCTTTGCTATCTAACTTGTTCTGTCCCACTGATGTGATGACCACTCTGCTCCCTATTTGTCAGATTAAAAGGTGGTGACCTTAAATGAGAAGTAGGTGACATTTTTAGGCTCTTGGGCACATGGGACTTTTTTTTCCAGGTCCACAGACACATTTTCTTGCCCCCCTTCCAGGATTCCCATGTTTCTTATCCTTACTCCCCCCTGGGTCTGGCCATAATCACAGAAAAAGGAGTGAAACTTCATTTGCATTAAAAAGTTGCTATCTGTTAACATTCTATGGAATTCTATCCCTAATGATTACTAAGTGCTGACAAAAAAACTCCCTTTCTTAAATTAGCTAATGACCCAGCTTGACTAGGTTATTTAAGGCACAATCCTATGCATGTTTAGACAGAAAAAATTCCTACAACTCCCAGCATTCCCCAGCCAGCTGTGCTGGCTGGGGAATGCTGGGAGCTGTAGGACTTTTTTTCTGTCAAAATATGCATAGGATTGCATCCTTAGTGGTGCAGTCCTATAGACACTAACCTGTGAGCAAGCATCACTGAACTTAGTGGAACTCACTTCCAAGTAAGCAGACATAGGATTCATTTGTAAAGTTAACACCCCCACCCTTGAACCTGGTGGGGTTCCTTTTCAATATATGATTTACCTGTACTCTTGGTCCGTCAGGTATATAATGTTCTCATTGCTTACTAGAGCAAGTAGTATTTGCTCTGTTTGACTTACAGCGAAGATACTTTGCCATTTTTTTTAAACAGCAGCACAAGAATCGCGAATGGCCTAGCGCATGCCTCATGCCACTTACCGAGGGCGTTCGGTGGTAGGTGTCACAAAGTGTTATGGGTCCCTCTTGTTTCAGTGTTAAGGAGCCATCGATATCTTCCTGGTCACTTTCACTCCAGTAATCTGCTACAAAAGGGTTTGCATGTTCCATTGAAAGGGGGCCTTAATTAGGCAACATTTTCAAAACACCATTGTAAGCTGACCCCTGTGCAGCTGTGGGACTGTGTCTATAATTGAAACTGTACCTGAATGTGCAGGATTCCCGCTCAAGTAGAGAGCCTATGGGTGGACTGTTCTTGCTGGGGATTCCCGCTCAAGTAGAGAGCCTATGGGTGGACTGTTCTTGCTGGGGATTCCCGCTCTAGTAGAGAGCCTATGGGTGGACTGTTCTTGCTGGGGATTCCCGCTCAAGTAGAGAGCCTATGGGTGGACTGTTCTTGCTGGGGATTCCCGCTCAAGTAGAGAGCCTATGGGTGGACTGTTCTTGCTGGGGATTCCCGCTCAAGTAGAGAGCCTATGGGTGGACTGTTCTTGCTGGGGATTCCCGCTCAAGCAGAGAGCCTATGGGTGGACTGTTCTTGCTGGGGATTCCCACTCAAGTAGAGAGCCTATGGGTGGACTGTTCTTGCTGGGGATTCCCACTCAAGTAGACAGCCTATGGATGGACTGTTCTTGCTGGGGATTCCCGCTCCAGTAGAGAACCTATGGGTGGATTCTTCTTGCTGGGGATTCCTGCTCAAGTAGAGAGCCTACACATGGACTCTTCTTCCTGACATCCTGCGGAATATGAGGGTGATGCAGGCGAACAGCCAGAGGCCACAGAGACATAGAGTGGAGCTGGTGGAGGTCATCCAGTTCCTCCCTCTATATCGGGTGCAGAACCTCAGACCCAATCTGGCCCACCTGGGATCTCCAGATGGCCATGCCCCCTTCTGCCAGGCCCCACCCCTTTCCTCCAACCACCAGTCATTTGGTGGTTTCTTGGCTTTTGTGCAGTTTTCTCCCCATTCTAAAAGGTTGAAATGCCTCTCCTAAGGCTTAGTGACCGGCAGTAAGAACTTTAAGCTAAATGATGCTGGTACTTTGGCCCCACCTCCTTTCTATTTGGCTCCACCCCTTTTCACTTTAGCTTCGCCCACCACTGGAATGCAGTCCCCAGGAACTTCACTGAAACTGCATTTGGTCCTTGGGCTAGAAAAGACACCCCTGCTCTACTTGCATGCAATATGTGTTGTGTATGTGGATTAGGCCAAATCGAAGATGTAGTGCATTATATCTTATACTGTCCTCTATATAATTCACCTAGGGTTAAGTTCATTCTCCCTTTTCAGACCTCTCTAGAAGGCCTATCCGATAATCTTAAAATCAGATGGCTGCTGGCGGACATAGACAAATTTGTTAGTTACAAAGTAGCTCTGTTTGGGCTAGCTGCAACAAAGTTAAGAGTGGCTTTTCTGAATCACATCAGTGACAAAACCTAAGGGGAGTTTTGTTTTTCAAACATATGCTTAAAACTTTTTATTTGTATTTCCAAGGCCCTATTTGTGTTTTATTGGACTGATTGTCCAATGTTTTATAAATGTGTTTTCTTGTGTTTATATTGTAATGGCCATTGGCTATAAACAATAAAATTTGAATGAATGAAATGTGTTGAAGTGCTTAAAAAGAGAACTCTATTTCTAGTCCACATCATTTTTGCACGTTTTACTGGGGATGTGGAATGATTTTGCTTGGACTGCATTTTGAAGCACAAGAACCCAGTTCACACTTCCTGGACTAATATGTGAATGGGAACAAAATTATCTTTTGTATTACATACACACTTCTCTGACTTCGGCAATGTAGTTTTCAGTTTCAAAAATTGCATACAAAACTGCATATATTAAAGAAAGTTGCATATAAAAATGTGTCCATTTGGGTAAATTGCATACAAAACGCCCATATTTGGGTAAATTGCATACAAAATACATATGTTAAGGAAAACTGCATACAAAAGTAAATGCGATTTTTGCAGGGTTTTTTTTTTTAATTGCAAACTGATGTCAAAATTGGATGGAACAGACATAAAATGGAATACATGCAAAGCTAACACAGGGTGGGTATATAGTGACCGGACCTTCCCAAGTTTTGGCCCATAATGCTGTTCCATTTCCACATTAATCTGCAGTTATTGGTTTGGCTGATTGCTCAAAGTTATTTTTATATATACATTGTCTTTGTGTATACTGTCTGTTTGTATGTTCCTTATATTTTTAAATTTTGCATTGTTGTTGTTGTTGTTCAGTTGTTCAGTCGTGCCCGACTCTTCGTGACCCCATGGACCATAGCACGCCAGGCCTTCCTGTCCTGCGCTCTTTCCCGGAGCGTGCTCAAGTTCATATTCATTGCATCCATGATGCTATCTAGCCATCTCATCCTCTGCCGTCCCCTTCTCCTTTTGCCTTCAGTCTTTCCCAGCATCAGGGTCTTTTCCAGGGAGTTTTCTCTTCGCATTAGGTGGCCAAAATATTGGAGCTTCAGCTTCATTATCTGTCCTTCCAATGAGCAGTCAGGGTTGATTTCCTTTAGGATGGACTGATTTGACCTCCTTGCAGTCCAGGGGACTCGTAAGAGTCTTCTCCAGCACCACAGTTGGAAAGCATCAATTCTTCGGCGCTCAGCCTTCCTTATAGTCCAGCTCTCACAGCCATACATTACTACTGGGAAAACCATAGCTTTGATTAGACGGACCTTTGTCGGCAAGGTGATGTCTCTGCTTCTTACTATGCTGTCTAGGTTTGCCATAGCTTTCCTCCCAAGGAGCAAGCGTCTTTTAATTTCATGGCTACAGTCACCATCTGCGGTGATCTTGGAACCCAAGAAAGTAAAATCTGTCACTGCTTCCATTTCTTCCCCTTCTATATGCCAGGAAGTGATAGGGCCAGATGACATGATCTTAGTTTTTTTTAATGTTGAGTTTCAAACCAGCTTTTGCACTCTCCTCTTTCACCCTCAACAAGAGGCTCTTGAGATCCTCTTCGCTTTCTGCCATTAGGGTGGTATCGTCTGCATATCGGAGGTTGTTGATAATTCTCCTGGCAATCTTAATTCCGACCTCTGATTCATCCAACCCGGCATTTCTCATGATGTACTCTGCATATAAGTTAAATAAGCATGGTGACAATATGCAGCCTTGTCGTACTCCTTTCCCAATTTTGAACCAATCGGTTGTTCCATCTCTGGTTCTTACTGTTGCTTCTTGACCCTCGTACAGGTTTCTCAGGAGACAGGTAAGGTGGTCTGGTACTCCCATCACTTTAAGAATTTGCCACAGTTTGTTGTGATCCACACAATCAAAGGCTTTAGCGTAGTCAATGAAGCAGAAATAGACGTTTTTCTGGAATTCTCTTGCTTTCTCCATGATCCAGCGAATGTTGGCAATTTGATCTCTAGTTCCTCTGCCTCTTTGAAACCCAGCTTGTACTTCCGGTAGTTCTCGGTTCACATACTGCTGAAGCCTAGCTTGTAGGATTTTGAGCATCACCTTGCTGGCATGTGAAATGAGCGCAATTGTGCGGTAGTTTGAACACTCTTTGGCGTTGCCCTTCTTTGGAATTGGAATGTAAACTGACCTTTTCCAGTCTTGTGGCCACTGTTGAGTGTTCCAGATTTGTTGGCATATTGAATGCAGCACTTTAACAGCATCATCTTTTAGGATTTTAAATAGCTCGGCTGGAATACTGTCATCTCCACTAGCTTTGTTGTTACTAATGCTTCCTAAGGCCCACTTGACTTCACTCTCTAGGATGTCCGGCTCAAGTTCAGTGACCGCACTATCATGGCTATCAGGGACATTCAGATCTTTCCTGTATAGTTCTTCTGTGTATTCTTGCCACCTCTTCTTAATCTCATCTGCTTCTGTTAGGTCCCTGCCTTCTTTGTCCTTTATCATGCCCGTCTTTGCACAAAACGTTCCCTTGAGATCTCCAATTTTCTTGAAGAGATCTCTAGTCTTTCCCATTCTGTTGTTTTCCTCGATTTCTTTGCATTGTTCATTTAAGAAGGCCTTCTTGTCTCTCCTTGCTATTCTCTGGAACTCTGCATTCAGTTGGGTATATCTTCCCCTTTCTCCCTTGCTTTTCGCTTCCCTTCTTTCCTCAGCTACTTGTAAAGCCTCATCAGACAGCCACTTGGCTTTCTTGCATTACTTTTTCTTTGGGACGGATTTCGTTGCTGCCTCCTGAACAATGTTACGGACCTCTGTCCATAGTTCCTCAGGCACTCTGTCTATCAGGTCTAATCCCTGAAATCTATTCCTCACCTCCACTGTATATTCATCAGGGATATGATTTAGGTCATACCTGAACGGTTTAGTGGTTTTCCCGACGTTCTTCAATTTAAGCCGAAATTTTGCAAGAAGCAGCTCATGATCTGAGCCACAGTCAGCTCCAGGTCTTGTTTTTACTGACTGTATGGAGCTTCTCCATCTTTGGCTGCAAAGGACATAATCAATCTGATTTCGATATTGACCATCTGGTGACGTCCATGTGTAGAGTCGCCTCTTGTGCTGTTGGAAAAGAGTGTTTGCTATGATCAGCATGTTCTCTTGGCAAAACTCTATTAGCTTTTGTCCTGCTTCATTTTGTACACCAAGGCCATGCCTGCCTGTTATCCCGGTGATTTCTTGACTTCCTACTTTAGCATTCCAATCCCCTATGATGAAGAGGACATCTTTTTTTGGTGTTAGTTCTAGAAGGTGTTGTAGGTCTTCATAGAACCGATCAACCTCAGCTTCTTCGGCCTCAGTGGTTGGGGCATAGACTTGAATTACTGTGATGTTGAATGGTTTGCCTTGGATTCGTACTGAGATCATTCTATCATTTTTAAGATTGTACCCCAGTACTGCTTTTCCCACCCTTTTGTTGACTATGAGTGCTACTCCATTTCTTCTAAGGGATTCTTGGCCACAATAGTAGATACGATGGTCACCTGAATTAAATTCGCCCATGCCTGTCCATTTTAGTTCGCTGATTCCCAAGATGTCGATGTTCAGTCTTGCCATCTCATGTTTGACCACCTCCAGCTTACCTTGATTCATTGATCTGACATTCCAGGTTCCTAAACAGTATTGTTCTTTACAGCATCGGATTTTCTTTTCACCGCCAAACACATCCACAGCTGAGTGTCCTTTCGGCTTTGGCCCAGCCGCTTCACTCTTTCTGGCGCTACTTGGAAATACCCTCTGCTCTTCCCCAGTAGCATATTGGACACCTTCCGACCTGAGGGGCTCATCTTCCGGCGTCATATCTTTTCCATGGGGTTTTCTTGGCAAGAATACTGGAGTGGGTTGCCATTTCCTTCTCCAGTGGACCACATTTTGTCAGAACTCTCTGCCATGACCTGTCCGTCTTGGGTGGCCCTGCACGGCATAGCTTATGGCTTCACTGAGTTACGCAAGCCCCTTCGCCACAACAAGGCAGTGATCCATGAAGGGGAAATTTTACATACTGTATTTTTAATGTTTTAAACTTTGTAAACTGCCCAGAGAGCTTCGGCTATGGGGTGGTATAAAAATGTAATTAGCAACAACAACAACAGCAACAGAGAATCCTATGGTCCCTGGTAGTGTCCCAGGGTCCAGGGACCATAGGATATGGTGGATCCACACACCCCTCCTGTCCTGAGGCCATAGATGCTCCTAAAAACCTGGGAAGGGGAATCCAACATTAGGCTGGTTCCCTCTGCCTCACAGCCACCATGGAAAACACTGCATCAGCTACTCTGCCTAGATTGCAACAGTGACTCCAGAGGAGCTTGGGGAAGGTGAAGAGGAGTGGGATGCTGGGCAGGGAGGGGGTCCCAAAATTTGAATTCCCCAAGCATCCCTAGGCTTACTTGTGAAGAGCCCTTGGTTGACTTGCTTAGCACCAGTGAGGGAGTTTATGGGAGATGGGTTTCTCATAAAAAAACCCCAGCTCTCTGTTCAATACTTCATATTTGCCCCAGCTTTTGAGTTTCAAGGATTCAGAAGTCTGCCAGAGGAGACTTATGGTGCTCCCAAACTTGCCAATTGTTACTGACATAAATCAAGGTAGAGGATATCCCTACTGGCACAGTATAACTGAGATCCTCCCCTTCATGGATCACTGCCTTGTTGTGGCGAAGGGGCTTGCGTAACTCAGTGAAGCCATAAGCTATGCCGTGCAGGGCCACCCAAGACGGACAGGTCATGGTGGAGAGTTCTGACAAAATGTGGTCCACTGGAGAAGGAAATGGCAACCCACTCCAGTATTCTTGCCAAGAAAACCCCATGGAACGTATCACAAGGCTAAAAGAGATGACGCTGGAAGATGAGCCCCTCAGGTCGGAAGGTGTCCAATATACTACTGGGGAAGAGCAGAGGGTATTTCCAAGTAGTGCCAGAAAGAGTGAAGTGGCTGGGCCAAAGCCGAAAGGACACTCAGCTGTGGATGTGTCTGGTGGTGAAAAGAAAATCCGATGCTGTAAAGAACAATACTGTTTAGGAACCTGGAATGTCAGATCAATGAATCAAGGTAAGCTGGAGGTGGTCAAACATGAGATGGCAAGATTGAACATCGACATCTTGGGAATCAGCGAACTAAAATGGACAGGCATGGGCGAATTTAATTCAGGTGACCATCATATCTACTATTGTGGGCAAGAATCCCTTAGAAGAAATGGAGTAGCACTCATAGTCAACAAAAGGGTGGGAAAAGCAGTACTGGGGTACAATCTTAAAAATGATAGAATGATCTCAGTACGAATCCAAGGCAAACCATTCAACATCACAGTAATTCAAGTCTATGCCCCAACCACTGAGGCCGAAGAAGCTGAGGTTGATCGGTTCTATGAAGACCTACAACACCTTCTAGAACTAACACCAAAAAAAGATGTCCTCTTCATCATAGGGGATTGGAATGCTAAAGTAGGAAGTCAAGAAATCACCGGGATAACAGGCAGGCATGGCCTTGGTGTACAAAATGAAGCAGGACAAAAGCTAATAGAGTTTTGCCAAGAGAACACGCTGATCATAGCAAACACTCTTTTCCAACAGCACAAGAGACGACTCTACACATGGACATCACCAGATGGTCAATATCGAAATCAGATTGATTATGTCCTTTGCAGCCAAAGATGGAGAAGCTCTATACAGTCAGTAAAAACAAGACCTGGAGCTGACTGTGGCTCAGATCATGAGCTTCTTGTTGCAAAATTTCGGCTTAAATTGAAGAACGTCGGGAAAACCACTAAACCGTTCAGGTATGACCTAAATCATATCCCTTATGAATATACAGTGGAGGTGAGGAATAGATTTCAGGGATTAGACCTGATAGACAGAGTCTATCATAGCCTGAGGAACTATGGACGGAGGTCCGTAACGAAATCCATCCCAAAGAAAAAGAAATGTAAGAAAGCCAAGTGGCTGTCTGATGAGGCTTTACAAGTAGCTGAGGAAAGAAGGGAAGTGAAAAGCAAGGGAGAAAGGGGAAGATATATCCAACTGAATGCAGAGTTCCAGAGAATAGCAAGGAGAGACAAGAAGGCCTTCTTAAATGAACAATGCAAAGAAATCGAGGAAAATAACAGAATGGGAAAGACTAGAGATCTCTTCAAGAAAATCGGAGATCTCAAGGGAACGTTTTGTGCAAAGACAGGCATGATAAAGGACAAAGAAGGCAGGGACCTAACAGATGCAGATGAGATGAAGAAGAGGTGGAAAGAATACACAGAAGAACTATACAGGAAAGATCTGAATGTCCCTGATAGCCATGATAGTGCGGTCACTGAACTTGAGCCAGACATCCTAGAGAGTGAAGTCAAGTGGGCCTTAGGAAGCATTACTAACAACAAAGCTAGTGGAGATGACAGTATTCCAGCTGAGTTATTTAAAATCCTAAAAGATGATGCTGTTAAAGTGCTGCATTCAATATGCCAACAAATTTGGCACACTCAACAATGGCCGCAAGACTGGAAAAGGTCAGTTTACATTCCAATTCCAAAGAAGGGCAACGGCAAAGAGTGTTCAAACTACCGCACAATTGCGCTCATTTCACATGCCAGCAAGGTGATGCTCAAAATCCTACAAGCTAGGCTTCAGCAGTATGCGAACCGAGAACTACCGGAAGTACAAGCTGGGTTTCAAAGAGGCAGAGGAACTAGAGATCAAATCGCCAACATTCGCTGGATCATGGAGAAAGCAAGAGAATTCCAGAAAAACGTCTATTTCTGCTTCATTGACTACGCTAAAGCCTTTGATTGTGTGGATCACAACAAACTGTGGCAAATTCTTGAAGTGATGGGAGTACCAGACCACCTTACCTGTCTCCTGAGAAACCTGTACGAGGGTCAAGAAGCAACAGTAAGAACCAGACATGGAACAACTGAGTGGTTCAAAATTGGGAAAGGAGTACGACAAGGCTGCATATTGTCACCATGCTTATTTAACTTATATGCAGAGTACATCATGAGAAATGCCGGGTTGGATGAATCAGAGATCGGAATTAAGATTGGTGGGAGAATTATCAACAACCTCCGATATGCAGATGATACCACCCTAATGGCAGAAAGCGAAGAGGATCTAAAGAGCCTCTTGTTGAGGGTGAAAGAGGAGAGTGCAAAAGCTGGTTTGAAACTCAACATTAAAAAAACTAAGATCATGGCATCTGGCCCTATCACTTCCTGGCATATAGAAGGGGAAGAAATGGAAGCAGTGACGGATTTTACTTTCTTGGGCTCCAAGATCACCGCAGACGGTGACTGTAGCCATGACATTAAAAGATGCTTGCTCCTTGGGAGGAAAGCTATGGCAAACCTAGACAGCATAGTAAGAAGCAGAGACATCACCTTGCCGACAAAGGTCCGTCTAATCAAAGCTATGGTTTTCCCAGTAGTAATGTATGGCTGTGAGAGCTGGACTATAAGGAAGGCTGAGCGCCGAAGAATTGATGCTTTCCAACTGTGGTGCTGGAGAAGACTCTTACGAGTCCCCTGGACTGCAAGGAGGTCAAATCAGTCCATCCTAAAGGAAATCAACCCTGACTGCTCATTGGAAGGACAGATAATGAAGCTGAAACTCCAATATTTTGGCCACCTAATGCGAAGAGAAAACTCCCTGGAAAAGACCCTGATGCTGGGAAAGACTGAAGGCAAAAGGAGAAGGGGACGGCAGAGGATGAGATGGCTAGATAGCATCACGGATGCAATGAATATGAACTTGAGCACGCTCCGGGAGAGAGCGCAGGACAGGAAGGCCTGGCGTGCTATGGTCCATGGGGTCACGAAGAGTCGGACACGACTGAACGACTGAACAACAACAACTGAGATCCTATTGCTGCATTATAACAGAGATCCAACATAGCTCTCAAACATATCTCTGAAACCATAATTACTAAAGTTATCAAATGTGTTAATGAAAAGAATCTGTCTAGGTTCATATTCTGATATCTGGAGTATTCTCAGAGCCTATATCCTCCACCCCTCCCCCACTCAGATTAATGTCCAAAAATAATGAAGGCCTTACCTTCATCTGGCCGGATATCCTTGTCGTCAGGTGTATAACCAATGGCTGCTAGGCCCAGGCGATTCATCCATCTGACGAAAGGATACAGAGATAAGGCATTAAATAAACAGCAACCTACTACAATTGTCTTGAAGTACTTGCCTACATTCTCTTATTGTACAGAACGAAAGTTTTAAAAAATCGGGTGAAGGAAGCACAAGACGCGAAAACTGGATAATTTCAGAGTTATCTGAAATTTCTGAGGACTCCTCCTCTTCCTCCTCTTGTTAGTTTAGTGCCAGCAGCATATACCAGCAGTATACTGTATATGACCTCCATGGCAAATGGAATGCTGGACTAGATGTACCTTCTAATCTTTAAAGTCTTAAATGATTTGGGCCCAAGTTACTTGAAGGGCCACTTTTTCCTGTACCAGCCAGCCCACATTCTGAGATCATCTGTAGAGGGCCTTCTCACCTGCCCACCACCAAGGCAGAAGGCCTTTTCAGTGGTGGGCCCACAACTCTGGAATTGTCTCCCGTCAGGGGTTTGTTGGGATCACAAGGAAAGAATGTGAACAAATGCATTTGTACATACTCAGGCTTTTGTTTCAGATGGGGATAAGAACTAAAGAACTACGCCAAAGCCTTCAGAGAAAAGGTGGATTTTCTTTGCATTCTTTTGGCCAGTTCATACATCTTCCCACCATCCCAATATTCTTTAATGGTCTCACCCAGGTGAGGATCCAGTACCTGAAGTGGAGGAATAGACATCTCCTCCCATCCCAACATTCTTTAATGGTCACTCCAGGGAAAAGGGATCATCACTGTTGTGTTTTTAATTGTGTCGTGATACATTTGTTTTATTATCATTTTACTCCAGTTTTATTTATTATTGTAAGCTGCCCTGAGTGCCATTTTTCATGGTAGAAAGGCAGGGCACAATTCAAATAAATAAATAAATAAATAGATAGATAGATAGATAGATAGATAGATAGATAGATAGGTCTTAAATATAATAGTCTTAGCTAGAGATGTGAAGCCCTGGAAAATACCCAGAAAAAAGGGGGTGGGGAAAAGAAGAATTTTGGAGGCAAAAAAACTCCCCTCCCCCATATCTTCCAAAAATCCCTGAGAGAAAACAATTTTTTCCAGTTCCCCCCATCCCCCCCCCCAGGCCTTCACATTTCTACTATTAATAAAGAAATGCAAGTGGGACCTGTGCCAAATGTTGCAGTGTGGCGTGCTCCTGTTCAGGGCTCCAGCCAGCTAGCCAATCGAGCCCTCTTCCAAGAAACTCCATTCCATTCTATTCCCCCTCCTCATCCAGTTTAAGAGACAGGGTCACTTATGTGTCATAAGGGCACTGTGGACATAGTCCCATATGTGTATAGGCCCGTTCCACACAATCCTTTCTTCTCAAAAAGTACCATTGGTGTGTGTAAGGAGCAGGGTGTGGGGGATCACACAAACTGGGCTTGTGCACACTTATATGCCTGCCTACCCTTGAAACACAGATCACCTCATACATGTCATAGTGAAGAGGAACATGTGTGTCGTCTTCATCGCAGAACCAATATCTGGCTGAGCGACTGTGGCTGTTAATCCCAAACACACTTACCATAGGCTGTATGCACAAAGTGGCTCTCCCGGTTTTACCAGAATCCACTGGATGTACACCATTTGTACACAGATGTGTATGTATGGCATCAAGCACCACGCATACAAATCTCTTTGCTCCTGACATGTTGAGCGAACAACAGAATCTGGAGGTTCCAAGCATATAGCTATCATGATAGATAACTGTCAAAATCTAACTGTCTTGAACGAATTTGTCCAAATCCTTCAACCTGCCCATCAATAACTAACAGCACCTGGACAGCAGATTGAGCCAACACACAGGTCACCTGGTCACAGTCTTTCACACTATGGTGTGGTGTATTCTATTTCCATTTACCATATAGTCATTCTTTATACACTGACATCCACGCATATATACGTGCAATGGGCACCCTCTTTGGTCCTCTCTTTTTTTAGTGATGTCATGCAACTCTCTTTTTTGGTGATGAGTAAGTGGGCATCCGATGGTGGAGGGACAGATCGCTCTTGCAAGAGGCCTGAACAGTTGCTTGCAGGGGGCATTTGAAATGAGGCTGCGGGGTTTTTACCCCATGCTCTAAATAAAAACATGTTTTCTCATTCTGAGTGTCTTCCTTTTGCTGTTCCTGATGCAGAGAGGAGTCATTTTCACCAAAAGGCGTTTCTCATTCAGATATCCTTTGATTCGCTTCCCACGTTCCATAGTGTTACATATGCTATGGGAGAAAATGTTTTATCGGGTTCCAGCAAGGGAGTCATAGCACTGAAGGACAATTTGATGTCAAAACATTATGTATAAATCACATGATGGCCCATGTGCTTTGTCAATTGTGCTTGACCTGCCATTTATAATGGTAGGAGGTTTATCTCCTCAAAAAAGTATAATCCCTCATAAATGGTTGAAGAGAACTACAATAGAAAAAAGACTAGAAAATTGCAATGCACTCTTTTTATTAGGGATGTCTGTCACTGGGAAATACAGTTCTTTTGACGGAGTTCCGCTGTGTGTATGACTCAATTTGCATCTGCAAGCTGAGCTGAGGGCTTTCCCCTGAACTCTGGGACCCTTTTTGTGCATTTTTGAGGGGAAGGTTCTACAATTTACGCAAATTATGGCTGAATTTGCACAAATTATGGTGAAATTTGTGCAAATTACAGCCAAAATTACACAAATTACAGAAATTCAGCCCTAATTACCATAAATTTCCATAAATTTCCCTAAATTAAACATATTTTTAAAAAGGGGATGCCAGGGTCAACTGTGGCGGGCCCTCTGGGGTCCCAGGCTCCCAGCATTTCCACAACCCTATTGAGTGCTACATTTGGCATGTCTAATAATGTAATGTGTGAAGAAGTTCTTCGATACTGCTCACAATGGATAACATATTGGGTACAAATCTATGGTGTGACCAGACCTGGAATACTGTGTACAGTTCTGGTCACCACACCTAAAAAAGGGGGATATTGTAGAGTTGGAAAAGTGCAGAAAAGGGCAACTAAAATGATCAAGGGGATGGAGCATCTCCCCTATAAGGAAAGGTTACAACAACTGGAACTAGCTTGGAAAAGAGCTGAGTAAGGGGAGCCACGATAGAGGTGTACAAAAATATGCATGGTGTGGAGAAAGTGGATAGGGAAACATTTTTCTCCCTCTCTCATAATACTAGAACCAGGAGTCATCTCATGAAGCTGATTGGTGGGAGATTCAGGACTTCTTCACACAGGGCATAGTCAAAGTATAGAATTCACTACCACCAGATGTGGTGATGGCCACCAATTTGGATGGCTTTAAAAGGGGGTTGGACAAATTCCTGGAGGAGAAGTCTATCAATGGCTACTAGTCCTGATGGCTGTATGCTACCTTCAATATCAGAGGCAGTATGCATATGTGCACCAGTTGCTGGGGAACATGGGTGGGAGGGTGCTGTTGCACTCATGTCTTGCTTGTGGGTTTCCCACAGGCAGCTGGTTGGCCACTGTTTGAGCAGAATGCTGGACTAGATGGACCCTTGGTCTGATCCAGCAGGGCTCTTCTTATGTTCTTGTATTCACAGTCTCTTCACCTTCATGTCTGAATTAGTTATGGAATGTAGCATTAACTGTAGTAGTGATGTCTACTACTGCATCAAGTTTCTTATATGTACACAGACACACACATACTACACACATAGAAATTACTGTACCGATTCTGGGGAGATCGGAACAACCCCAGAGCAAATTTTGATCTGGGAGCACAGTGGTCTCATTTTGGAGAATCTATCCTGGGTATAATGTGGATAATTTCATCTGATCGCGCCTAACAGCCTTAGATTTTGCAGACCCTTTTATGCCTCTCAGCAGGGGAAAGCCTGTACATTTGGAAAGATAGCTTTCCTGCCAGCAGCACACATTTTAAAGGGCCATGAATATTGTATGAACATTTCCTGTAAATCCAGCTAACACGCTCCAGTAAAAGCCATCTGTGGTAGCTAGCAATGGCCATAGGGGACCAGGATGCTGCCCTGGTCTGACTGGAAATAATAGGTAGTATCCAATGTTACTCCCACGCAGAGTAAATTCATTGAAATGAATGGGACTTAAATTAGTTGTGACTAATGTAAGTCTCATGCATTTCAATGAGTCTACTTTACATACGACGGACATTGGATACTACTCAGTGCAGGGGAATTATTTCAGGGGTCTGGATTATGTTGCTGAACATCCTCCCAAGTTGGGTCTGGTTTGAAGGAGGATCTCTTGAACATCCCCAGAGTCTTCTTCCCTTTCCCAAACTTTAGTGCTTGTGGCTGGACAATTAGGTTCTAGATCAGGGCTGGGGAATCTTTTTCCAAATCAGTTTTAGGGCCAGCACCTGGCTGGTCACCCATCTTTTGCCTGGGCTATTCACTATAAGGCAAAGGGAGGGGGTTCTGAACTTTATGATAAAAAGGGACATGCAGGTGTTAGAGCTGAATCCCATCCCCTTTCCCCCCCCAGCCTTATCTCCTCAGGCTCCATCAATTCAGACTTATTCTCCCAACCCAGCTCTGATACATAGTGAGCTGGGCTGAGAAGGAAAGTGCCTGAAGTAATATTGCATGGGAAGTTAAAGTGGGGGCCATGGGAAGTTAATATGGGGGCCATGGGAAATTACTAGGGGTTGGGGCAGAGTTCAGATCACCTCACCCACATTAAACCTTCCTGTAAAAATTAAACTGTCTGATATATGAAGGGGATAGAAACATTAACAGGAAGAATGGCTACCCCCATTACATTTCATTTTGCTCTAGGAAGTATGGGTTGAGAGACTATACTGTGAAGAAAGGCCAACCCGCTCTGTAATTCTGATGGCTGGGATGTGAAATTTTTTTAAGAAGTCATCATTAAGAATAAGTCTTTTGTTATTTTTTTTAAACTCATTGTGCCTGCTTTCAATTAGTTAATGACAATGCAGAGTATGCCTACTTATCTGATTAAGAATCAATATTGTTTCTTTCTAATCTTTTGAACAGTTCACATTCATTCCAATATAGCCTCCTGCTTTGCTTTTATCAGTTTTCCAGGGGAGCCAAAGTAGCATGCTCCAGCCAAGTAATCTCTGATGTCCTTTGCAAACGTTATCTGTAGGAGGTAATTTAAAATATTAATAACTTGCTACTTGTCTCTAATTGGAATTAATTTGGACAACCTTTGTATTTTATCACACAATTAATTCTCATCTCAGTTTTGATTTTTTTTCTTGAAGGGAGTGATCTGATGAATAAATATCACATTCTTTGCCCATTTCTTGTTCAGATGTGATAAATCCATAGAGTAATAGGTCCATTGCGGGGGTGGGGGGCTCACTTTTGGGGAGGGGGGTCAATATATCAGGTGACAGAAGGCTCCCTCTAAGATAAAAGGAAGGATCTCTCATTTCCAAACATATTTGTGGCACAGTACCATTTATCACTTCAAAGGCACCGAATGACCAAGGCAAAGGATAGACAAATGTATTAATTTCATGATTAATTTGTTATTTTGTTGCAGAGAACACAAGTGTGCTTGTGCAGTCCTGGCAAAGCAGCATGATTAGAAAAGGGATTGAGAATAAAACTGCCAACATCATACTGCCCCTATACAAATCTATGGTGCAACCACACTTGGAATACTGTGTCCAATTCTGGTCACCACACCTAAACAAAGATATTGTAGAGCTGGGAAAAGTGCAGAAAAGGGCCACTAAAATGATCAAGGGGCTGGAGCATCTCCCCTATGAGAGACGGTTTCAACAGCTGGGATTGTTTAGCTTGGGAAAAAAGGAGGGTAAGGGGAGAAATGATAGAGGTCTACAAAATGATGCATGGTGTGGAGAATGTAGATAGGGAGACATTTTTCTCCCTCTCTCACAATACTAGCACCTGAAGTCATCCTTTGCAGCTGATTGGTGAGAGAATCCAACAGATAAAAGGAAAAACTTCTTCACACAGCACATAGTTAAACTATGGAATTCACGTCTATAAGATGTAGTGATGGCCACCATTTGGATGGCTTTAAAAGGGGGTTAGGCAAATTCCTGGAGGAGAAGGCTATCAATGGCTACTAGTCTTGATGGCTATGTGCTACCTCCAGTACCAGAGGCAGTGAGCCTATGTACACCAGTTGCTGGGGAACATGGATGGGAGGGTGCTGTTGCGCTCATGCCCTGCTGGTGGGTCCCTGGTCGACAGCTGGTTGGTCACTGTGTGAATAGAATGCTGGAATAGATGGACCCTTGGTCTGCTCCAGCAGGCCTCTTCTGATGTTCTTATGTTCTTATGTCTTGCAAAAAGGCAGAACAACAGGACGAATCTAGCAGAACAACTATGTGGGCTGCCTGCAAGCAAGCCCCTACTCATTGGTACTTAACCCCATCATGAAAATAGACTTAAATCCAGGGCAGACGTAATGCCTGCTTCTCTGCAAATCACAGCTTGCAAATTATGAGCCAGCCTCATAAGAACGTAAGAAGAACCCTGCTGGATAAGGTCAAAGGTCCACGGTGGTATAGCTAAATTTTAGGCTCTAAACTTAGCGACCCTAAGAGACCATACAATATAGTTGACCCCCACCCCCCAAGGCCGTAGACTCAACTATGACTTTGTGGGCGGGGATGGGAACTGAGTGGGGATTCCACCCCACCCCTCCACAGGAGTTTCTCTTCAAAGAAAGAAAAGGTGCTGTAGTGACCAGCATCAGCCCTGGTGGGCCTTGGCTGGAGCTGGGCCTATCTGCTGCTGCCTCATCACTAGCTGCTCTCTTGGGTGATCCGTTCCTGCCCTCTCCCCCTCACCCCATGGGCTGAGGGGTCCTAGCAGCACAACTGAAAGTCCATTCAGTCCAGCATCCGGTCTCCCACAGAGGCCAGCCAGATGCTTCCCCAAGCAAGAAATGAAAGCCTAAGAACATCAGAAGAGCTCTGCTGAATCAGACCAAAGTCCATCGGGTCCAGCATTCTGTTCACACAGTGGCCAACCAGCTGCCCACAGGAAACCCACAAGCAGGGCATGAGCGCAAAAGCACCCTCCCATCCATGTTCCCCAGTAACTGGTGTACATAGACTCACTGCCTCTCGTACTGGAGCCATCAAGACTAGTAGCCATCGATAGCCTTCTCCTCCAGGAATTTGTCCAATTGCCCTTTTAAAGCCATTCAAATTGGTGGCCGTCCCTTAGGGATGTGCGAACCCACCTCTGTCCAGGTTCTCTGGGTGCCTGCTGAAGTGCTGCCCCTGGTCACCCCCCCCAGACCTGCATTTGAGCCCCCAGGAGCTCGGTGAGTCACCCGCACTCACCTCGGGCCTGTCTGGTGAGTGTCCACCATTTTGCTGCCTTTTTTATGAAAAAAGGGGAGTTTAAAAATATGCACATTTAAATATGCGCAGTTCCTTTTAGCTCCGTTTTTTTGTAAAAAGAACAAGTCAGCAAAATGGCTGGTGCTCACTAGATGGGGCCTGCATGAGTGTGGGGAGCATCTGGGAGGGTGCCTGCGATGGGGTGCCACCTTCTCTTCCTTCCAGCAGCAGGAGGAGGCACGGCACACCCTAGCCATCTCTTGCTTGCGAGCAGTTTGGACTTGGACAGCCAAGTCTGAGCTGTTCTTGGCCGCTTGCTGAGCTCCAGGGCACTCATCTGCTGGGCCTGTTGGTGCTCTGGAGTTCGGCGAGCGGGACCCAGGGGGCCAGGCATGGGGGATTTTGCCAGCCTCCCGGACTAAGTCGGGCACTCGTGACATCCCTACCGTCACTACATCTTGTGGTAGCAAATTCCATCGTTTAATTCTGCGCTGCATGAAGAAGTCCCTCCTTTTTTCTGTCCTGAATCTCCCACTGATCAGCTTCATGGGATGACCCCATTGGGTTCTAGTATTATGAGAGAGGGAGAAAAATGTCTCCCTATCCATTTTCTCCACACCATGCATAATTTTTTTATACCTGTATTGTGTCTCCCCTTCTCCTCCTTTTTTCTAAGCTAAACAGCCCCAGATGTTGTACCCTTTCCTCATAGGGGAGTTGCTCCACCCCCTTGACCATTTTAGTTGCCCTTTTCTGCCCTCCTCTGCTTTTGCCCCTCCGCAACTAGCCTAGGACTTGTCGTTGGAGATGCAGGGAAATGGAGCGATTCACCTCCCTAGGTGATCTGCTGTCTCAAGAACGACAAGTCCTGGTTCCTCAGTTCCTGTTGGCATTTCCTACGGCAGAGAAATGAGAAGCCAAGTGGGTGTGGCAGCAGACTGGCAGCAGGAGGGAGGGACAAACACCATGGCAATCAGGGATGCTGAGATCCCATGGGATTGTGGGAGCCAGTGCCACTGCTAGGAGGGATAGGTCCCAGGCAGATGTGAATAAATGGGTTGGACCTGTGGCCTCTAGGCTGCATAGGAATGAACGACACTAGATCCCAGGGAAGGGGAACCAGGTCGAAGAGCATTTGTCAGTGCAGTCATGTATAATGAATATTACATACATGCAGACATACATGAATGTGCGCCTTGCTGTCTACGTCCTGACTCTATGGTGGCCAGATGCAAAGGAGTGTGCAGTCCCTGCACCTTTCACAGTTTCAGGACAGCTGAAATTCCCTCTTCTACACCGTTATTACAGCTCTGGGAGCCTTGTCAGTGTTCTGGAGGGTCCTCGGGCAAGGCACCCTCAGTGGAACCCCTCCCTCAGCGAGTCTACTTTGTCATCCCCATTGTCACCAGCTGCTCTTGCTCTTCATCTTCTTTCTCATCCTCACTTCCACTTGCTGGCTTGACAGGCAAAGAGCCAGGGAGCAAGCAGGCCGTGGCATCTCCTGCTCCTCCTTCTCACCACCACTGTTGTCTGGGCCAGAGCGAGAGGCAGGTGGACAAACAGGCTGCACTGGTGAGGAGGAGGAGGAAGTCCGGCGAGCTCTTGTCTTTGGGCCCCTTCAGGAGTGTGGGCCCTTGGGCAGGTGCACAACCATTCCTACCCTTGGCACCCGTGCTGAGCCCTGTCCTCTTTTGCATGGGGCCATCCTACTGACTGCCATGTCTAGCTGTAAATACAAATCAGGCAGCTGGAAACATAAGAAGCTTAAACAAAGGGACCCAAAGTAGTTGAAGGATACCAGTCCACCCCACTTTCTTTTTTTCAAAGCAGACAAAGGATTATGTAGCAGGGGAGAAGGGAGGCCTTGTTAGATGTTTGCATCTGGCCAGACAAAGAGTGCTTGAGCCTGCAAGCTGTTTGGTAGCCTGCATCTTGAGCATCATGGTTAATCTGGCCCTGATTTCAATGCCACAGGCAAACTGCATAGTCACATCCCATCTCTTCACAGCCCAAGGGAATTTTAACATAAATACAGAGAAGATGAAGCAGTAATTTTCTTTCATGCTGCTGCTCCACGTATATATGATTCAAATGACTCTAGTTCTGTGCAGAATATCAATGCATCTTACCTATTCATTTCTTCCAGGCAGTCAGTTGCAAAGTAGAAGCTCTTAATTTTGGGGTGACAAGCTTTGAAAGCACTGTGAGGGAAGCAGAAAGAGTGGAAAGAAACCTTTCTAAGTTAAGGAAAAACTAGAAGTTTCAGCTTTAACAGTAAATTACCCAGTTATACTAACTTTATTTGTTTAATATTTACACATACACACACACAAAAAAAACGTGGTTGAAAATCGCCTGATATTTGCCATTCCAGAACATTGCAAATAAAATCAATTTTTCAATAAATTTATCCAACTGTTGTCCATGCCATGATAATCTATAATAAGTTAATTTTGATAAGGTTGCAATGTTCCATACTCTACCATACCATTCAGTATAATCAATGCAGCAACTTCCTTCCAACATTTTAGCTGTTGGGAGCAAGAAGAATTTGTCCACCCAGAAAGTGAAATTATTATTTTTCAATGTTATCAGTTACTGTAAACTGTCACTGAACATATTATGTCTACAGGAGTACCTGACAAATACTTTATAGAACCAAAATGGAAACATACCAGGTTCACGTAGACTGACAAACATAACTGATATAGTTGTTTTGAAATACTGACTGACTGTTTATAATTGTTATAATTCTTTTGTAAAATCAGTTGGCATAATTGTACCACCAATTACTATAAAATACAAAGTTTATAAACTGGTCTAGTGCAGTTTTGTAGGTCTCTCACACCTGGAGTATTTATGCTAAAACTGTCATTGGGGACCTTGTCCTTTCTGCTTTTGTGGGGCACAAGTTTGCAACAACTAAGGCCAGTGTCATTAACCACATCTTTTAGATAACACCATAGTACTACTTTAGGACTTTGTGGTATTGATCACATTGTGGTATTGATCAATGAGCAATTTCATTAAGCAAATTAGAATATTGGTCCAAAAGGGCTGTATAACTGGACAATTCCAAAATATATGCAAAAAATCTACCGCCCCATATCACCAACTAAAAATCAGGAGCTGTAATATAAATCGCACTTAATTTATGTGGTGCCAAATGCCCTTGATACTCATTTTTTAAAAAGACATTTTCTTTCAAATCAGCTGATATCAGTGTATCTGATATATTCCTCCATATCTGTTTCCACTTCAGTTATACCAACATATATAGAGAGGACCGTCCTCTATAAAGTAGGACACACAGTCATCCTAGCTCAGGGGTCAGCAAGATTTTGGGGCCTGTGGGCACATTTGGTAATTTGAAAAAACTGTCCTAGGCACCACGAACAAACTAAACAACTGAGCGCCGACACACTAAACAACTCCTTTGAACCCACAGTTTTCAGCACGAACAGAAACCTATTTCACAGACAGCAAACTCTGTTTCTCTCCAGCCCCACCCCCTGCAACTGCCTGCCAGCTCATTCATTCCACCCATTGATGCACATTCTCTTTCTCTTGCTCGCCGGGCTTCTTCACACAGAGCTTTTATCCTGCGATTGAGATGGCTCTCTCTTGGAAGTTTGCAGGCTCTTTACATGACACCATTAACCTCCAGGGCATCTGCTCTTTGTTGCATTTTTAAATAGATCGCAGATAATGAGCTATCAAAGTACCCTTTTGTGTTCCGCTTGAGTTCCCTCTGTGAAAAGAGGAAAAGCGGCAAGAAGAAGAGCGAGATCAATGAAAGATAATGGAAGACTCAGATGCGGGGAGAAGGAGGGGGAAAGGGGCCGGGGGAAAGGAAGCACGTGAAAAAGGGAGTCATTGTGAACCTGCATCTAAAATGGAAGCAGAAAGCCCTGATTTTAAAATGCAGGATTTTAGGCTGGTGTAGAGATCCCCCCTCCCTCTCTCTCACACACACAGAGTGTCGGCTCCAGGTTTTGGAGGGCCCTTGGGTAAGGCAGCCTCAGTAGTACCCCTCCCTCAGTGAGTTTACTTTCTGACCACCATTGTCACCTGCTGCTCCTGCTCTTTCTCCTCTTCCCCATCATTGCTACCACTTGCTTGCTTGGCAGGCAGAGAGCCAGGGAGCAAGCAGGCCGTGGCATCTCCTGCTCCACCTTCTCACCACCACCATTGTGTGGGCCAGAGGAAGAGGCAGATGAAAAAGCAGGTTGCAATGATGAAGAGGAGCAGCAACTCCAGGGGGATCTTTTCAGTGGGCCCCTCCTGGGGTGTCGGCCCTCAGCAGGTGCCCAACCATGCCTACCCTTGATGGCGGCCCTGCCTATACACATCTCTCCTTCATCCATCCTTCATCCATTCGCACACGCAGTTAGCTTTGAAGTGATCCCAGCTTCAAGCGAGAAAAAAATGTGAATGAAAAATGAAAAAAAAAGTGGGAGGGGTAGAACACCTTGGCGGGCAGCAAGAAAGGTGGGCAGGCCTTCAACATCCAACAGGCCCAATTGCCTTCTCTGGGAGTGTAGGATTGTTTTCTAAAAGTCCGAAAATCAAATCAAATGACTCCTAGGATGCAATCCTTTGCATGTTTACATAGGCAACAATGGAGAGGGCCTTTTCAGTGGTGGCTCCCCATTTATGGAGTAGTCTCCTGGATGAGGCCCACCCGGCGCTAACATTGTCATCTTTTCAGTCAGTGCCAGGTTAAAACTGCCCTCTTCTCTCAGGCATTTGGCAGTGTACAATGAGTCTCTTGATTGTCTCTGGCTGATGGTTTTAAATTGTTTTAGATATATGTTGTTGTTGTTGTTGTTGTTGTTGTTGTGTGTGTGTTATTTGTTTTATGTCATTATATGAATACTTTTTATATTTTATATAATGTATTTTAGTGGTTTTTAATTTTTGTGAACCGCCCAGAGAGAGCTTCGGCTATGGGGCAGTATAGAAATAAAATGAATGAATGAATGTTTAGACACAAAAAAGTCCTACAACTCCCAACATCCCCCGGCCAGCTTGTCTAAACGTACATAGGTTTGCACCCTTACTAACTGATGAAATTAACATCTAACACTTTGTTTTCCTCCAGTAGAATGAAGGATCTCTCTGTTGGGTGTGTGTGTGTGTGCATGCGCACGCATGCCTGGCTTAAGATCTGGGATGTGCAACTGCCGATCTCTCTTTTACTATCAGTCTCTTATTAAACTCCTTTGGGGGTTATTCAAAGAGCCGTTTCCAGCATTTTCATTAGAAACACAGACCAGGTCACTGCTGGGCATACATGCAACACCCCTCAATGTGTGACCTTTTAGGAAATGAGCTGGAAACCCTTTCAAAGCAGGCACTTGCTGTTTGTGGAGGGATTTAAAAAAAAAATAATTCCAGCAAACCTCGCTTTCTCTGATACAATAGCTCTCTGATGGCATGGCAGGAAAAAGAAAGAAAAGAAAGCTATGCCAGAGTCTTTGCTTCTCACTGGTGAGTAAGCTGAAGAATTGTTCATCACAGAAACAGCACAGCAGGGAAGCAGAAGTGAGAGCTGTATGGATGGACGGGTGTGTTGGGGTGGGGGGTGGGGATAGGAGGAAATATATATTTTAAGTAGGGATGTCAGAGAATTCCGCCATGGATCTCTGTGAGGCCGAATGCCAGTGCATTCAGCCTGCCAAAATCTGTGGCGGAACGAAGCCCCCCGCCCCACCACCCCGCAAAAGGCGCATGAAATGGGACACTTACCTGGTGCCGTTCGTGCTGCTTTGCAAATGGTGGCTGCGTCTGCAGCTGCCATTCGCTTCCCTATTTTTGCCATGATAGGCTATGTAAATACTTACGTAGCCTATCACGGCCAATGCAGGGACGCCATTTGCATCCTTGCAGAGGCCGTGATAGGCTACGTAAATATTTACGTAGCCTATCACGGCAAAAAAAAGGGAACGCAAATTTGCATTCCCTTTTTTTGCCATGATAGACTATGTAAATATTTACGTAGCCTATCCCAGTGAAAGACAGGGGTGCAAATGGTGGCCACTACGCCATTCGCGCCCGTTTTTTTTGCCGTGATAGGCTACGTAAATATTTACGTAGCCTATCACAGCAAAAAAACAGGAACACAAATGGCGGCTGCTACGCCATTTGCACCCCTGGTTTTCTTTTTTGCCATGATAGGCTACGTAGCCTTAAATATTTAAATATTTAAATATTTACGTAGCCTATCATGGCCAAAAAGCAGGAACGCAAATGGCGGCCGCCGTAGCTGCCATTTGCATCTGCAGGCTCCACATGGCACCTGCGAATGCACCCAGCTGGTGGCTCCGCAGAGTTGCCTGCGGAGCGGAGCGGAGCCGGCCTGGTTAGGATTTCGGGGGGAGGTGCAGAGCACCTCCCCCCCCCACTGCGAATCACCCCGCCGAAAAGGTAAGCGACTTTCGTACATCCCTAATTTTAAGTCAATCATTTCTCCAGACCCCCGTCTACATTTCTGCCATGTTACTTTAGCAGAGTCACAGGTACTTGGCCATATTTATATTTCTGTCTTTGAACGCAACAGGAATTTGCAAAGCAATGTAGATGCAATTGTGCTGCAATTATAAGAGTAAATTATAATTTTAGCGGAGACTTCCTCTCCATCCTGCCATGCTAGCCAAGCAAAGTCAGCACCAAGGAATCCCAACCCCGTCATTATGTGTCCATGCTCATCAAAGAGCTCTTCCACTCTGACATGTTTTCTTCTAAAGCATCTCCGCCAACTTGCATGCTTTTCAGATCTCCATACGTTCCATAAATCAGCCTTCCCCAACCTGGTACCCTCCAGATTTGCTGGGGGACAACTTCCATCATCCCCGGACAGCATGGCCAATGACCGTAGGAACATAGGAAGCTGCTGTATATCAAATCAGACCCTTGGTCCATGTAGCCCAGTATTGTCGACACTGGCTGGCAGCGGCTCTCCAGGGTTTCAGGCAGGATTCTTTCCTAACCCTACCTGGAGATGCCGAGGATTGAAGCTGGGACCTTCTGCATGCCAAGCGGGTGCTCTACCACCCAGCCATGGCCCCTCTCTGAAGCTGGCTGGGAATGATGGGAGTTGCTATTCAGCACATCTGGAGCACACCAGGTAGGTATGGAAGGCTGCCACAAGCCCTTCCTCTTATATAGCAGATTTGCTGGAATGCTTCGGAGAGCATGAAAGCCTGCTATGGTTAGGGATGGGTGGACTCACCTGAGAAGCCATCACTGCCGCTCGCCTATGCGAGCTGAGCCGCACACGAGCCCCTGGAAGGCTCAGCAAGTGGTCCACAAGTACCCTGCAGCCGCCCACTGCTTCATGTGAGCTGCCATTTTGACAGAAGATGGGGTCTCTAGATTTGTGTATATCTAATGTTGCGCACAACGGCGGCCGTAAAGGGCCATTTCCGCAACACTAGATATACGAAAAGGGCAGAAATGGCCCTTTACGGCCGCTGTTGTGCGCAACACTAGATATACACAAATCTAGAGACCCAATCTTCTGTAAAATGGTGGCTTGCCTGGAGAATGGGTGGCTGCAGGGCACTCCTGGATGGGTCCGGTAAGTCCTGGCTGCTTGCGCAGCTTGGCAGGCAGGGGCAGTGACTCACCAAGCTGGATTCAGGGATGTGAGTGGGGGGGGGGGAGTCTGATGGACTTCCAGACCCAGTTGGGCACCAGCAACATCCCTAGTTATTGTGCACACAAAACTCAATTTTTCTTTCAATGTTGATTTCAATTTCAATGGGTTTTTCTTTCAATGTCGATCAATAAGAATTTCCTAAGGACTGTTATTGTCTTCTCCTCATTATTTACTTTGTGTGCAGATGAGCTGCAAGGACAAAAGAAGAATGAAGACGTCTCCAGAAAAATCTAGACAATGGAAAATCAAATGCCACTTGTCTTAAATGGTTTGCTAGCACTTTGAAAGACAATGAAGGAGGAAGTCCTCCTATGTGAGGGTTTGGCCCAGATAGGTAGGCCTTGTTGCTTATGAATCAACATTGGCTTCAGCTTTTCATAAGCATAATGTAAAATTCAATACAGCCATGAGAAGGTGGCTGCCATGAGAGTGTATTACTGTTCAACAGAGAAGAAGCGAAAAGATATAGCTAAAAACAGCATATGGGGTTCAACCAAGAGATCACATCCAAAGTGATCTGTCTGTCTGTCTGTCTGTCTGTCTGTCTGTCTGTCTGTCTGTCTATCTATCTATCATCATCATCATCATCATCATCATCATCTGTTTATCTATCTATGTTCTATCTATCGCTAATCTGCTTTGATTTTAATCTATGAGCATGAACCAACCTGTATGGTACACTCATTGTCTAAGGCCCTCCTCCAGGTGCCTCCTCCAAGGGTGGCTCAGCGGGTAACAACAAGGGACAGGGCCTTTTAGGTGATGGACCCCCAATTCTTGAGGGAACTTCCCAGCGAGGCCCGCCTGGTGCCAACATTTTTATCTTTTCAGCACCAGGTTAAGACCTTCCTCTACTCCCAGGCATTTGACAGCATATGTTAGGTTTTTAATCAGGTCATGGGATATTGTTTGGATATGTATGTGTGTGTATGTGTGTACATTATATGTCTGCTGTCTGTTCATATGATTGTAGCCAAACTGTTTTTATATTATGCACAATATTGTATTTTATAAGGGTTTTAATCTTTGTAAACTGCCCCAGAAACTGCACCCTTGGCTATTGGGAGGTATAGTAAGAAATGTAATAAATGAAATGGAATATGATGGCAGAAATCTCACATCACAGCTCAAGAGTCAAGATACAAGACAGAAGGACCGCATTCCAGGATAAGATCTCAAGAATGACCCTTTCTGGGCAATTTTGTCTTGGCTTCCTATAATCTGTTGAGATGGCAATTACCCCCCTTCCCCTGCCCGGATCTCAACTCTTTTCTCAGTAGTTTTCCCATGATGTGGTAAGCTGCAACATCACTCTGGACTGGAGCATTGAGAAGTCAGTGTAGTAGCATGCTTGCTATCTGGGAAAAAGTTGTGTCAAAACAAATAGCTAGCAGATGCTTCCAAAATAGAAGGGAAATAATATTGGCCAATGAACAAATTCTGTTTAACAAAGACAAGAACACAAGAGCTGTTTGAAGAATTCAGTCTTTGTGGATTTTGATATGAACCAATGTGATTCACGCCCCCTGGTCTAATGTGCAGATCATAACTATCCAGTGACTTTTGCACTTCCTGACTGCCCTAGTGCAGTTCTCTGCTCAAAAATGGTACCCAAATGTGTTTTTAAAAGGTGTATTTTGAGTGAAAAGGCATTCAAAAACACACCTTTTAATTTCCTATGGATCTTTGTTAAAAGATTGCCGTTTAGTGTGGAAACGGAAGGGAAAAAACATACGCATGGACACATGCCAAAATGAAATGCACTGGAAATACACTGATCCACCCATCCTTAAAGAATACACAATGAAGGAAGGGTAGATCCTGAAGGGAACAGAACCTCCTAGTCGTGTCCACTAGATGGCAGATGCTAGCTGTTGATTATAGCCGCACACAGAGACAGAATAATGCTCCCAAGCATACTTGTGCCAAGGAAAGACAGTGGAAGAACGAGCCACCTCTTGGAATTCGGTTGCGTCCTTGCTTGCACACTAGTGTGGGTTTAAGCTGTCCTCTCATGCCACTGCAGGGTTCCATGTGCCTGCTCCTGTGCGTGTCCACTGTCTCACAGGACTGGGCCAGGAATAAGGAATCTCACCAAGAACACAACTCTAAGTTCTGTATGTTGGCATTACAATATTGATTGATTGATTGATTGATTGATTTCATTTATACCCTGCCTTTTTTCCTCTTGCAAGGAACCCAAGGCGGCTTACATTATCCTCCTCCTCTCCATTTTATCCTCACAACAACAACCCTGTGAGGTGGGTTGGGCTGAGAGTCTGTGACTGGCCCAAAGTCACCCAGTGAGCTTCCATGGCCGAGTGGGGACTAGAACCCTGATCTCTGGCTCCCAGTCCAACACTCTTGCCACTACACCACACTGGTAGACTTGTGCTCTTAGGGCTCATTCTAAGAACACAGAAACATAAGAAGAGCCCTGCTGGATCAGATCAAGGGTCCGTCTAGTCCAGTATTCTGTTCACACAGTGCCCAACCAGCTGCCCACGGGAAACCCACAAACAGGACATGAGCGCAACAGCACCCTTCCGCCCATGTTCCCCAGCAACTGGTGTACATTGGCTCACTTCCTTTGGTACTGGAGGTAGCACATAGCCATCAAGACCAGTAGCCACTGATAGCCTTTTCCTCCCAATACTTGATAATTAGCAGGGACACTGATGTCATCTGCCCCCCTCTCCAAGATTACCCTGTTCCCTCTGAGCTTAGGTGTAATCCTCAGAGTACCTGCGGGAAAATGAATGTTCCCAAGAGCAATGTATTGTTCCATGGTGTCATGAGGAGTATTTTGGGGTGGCTTGGTCTTGAACGGGTCATTAAGATCCATTTGCTTTACAAAAGACCTGCTCCTAGTGGAGATGAACTGGTTTGTTGATATGGCTCGACACAGCTGCCTGCATTTTTGGACTCTCACTGGGGGCGTGGCTATGAGGACCGTCATGATGAGCAGCTGCCCTGCAACATTTACCACTCCACCACTGGTTGAGGATGCATTTGTCCAACCCACCCCCCTTGAAAGCCATCCAAACTGGTCTCCATCACTACATCCTGTGGCAGAGAATTCCATAGTGTAACTATGCGCTGCATGAAGAAGCCCTTCCTTTTATCTGTCCTGAATCTCCCACCAATCAGCTTCGTGGGATGACCCCCATTGGGTTCTAGTATTAGGAGAGAGGGAGAAAAATTCTAGGATCTCCTTAAGCAATGCACCCTCGGTGGGCAGTTCAACAGAAAAAGCCTGGGTGTGCAAACCAAGAATTCTCTCCTGCTGCTCTTAGGGCCTTCTTGAGTGCTCCATGCAAAGTGACAATGGTGCTTTTGGGACGGTGGGCTGTAGCAAGATTAAGCTCATCAGAAAGTGCCTCCCCTGCTTCTCTGCCTCATTCTCATACCGTGAAGGTGAGGAAGCAGTTTCTGCACACTTGGAGTCAGGCTAGAGAAATGCAGCCAATTTTTGGAGGTGGGGGAACTTATCTGAGAGAGTAGTAGAGTCGGAGGCTCCCTCCTCCTTTTAAAACTCCCCCCCTGCTTTATTTCAACAGTTTTTCCCATTATTTCCCTACAGCCAAAGCAATCCCCCTCCATTTCAGACGACTTGCAGGTGTGGGATTTACATTTCTGGCCATAACAGACAGTAGCACAGTCAGAGGTGCCCTTTTAAACTTCCTTCCAAACTGGCATTGCCAAGAGCTATGTGGAGGGCTGCTTTTTATCCCATGGAAGTGGACCAGAGAGGAAACATCCTCTCTCAGGTCCGCTCCCCGGGCAGCGCCCACCAGGACCAACCAGCGATGCTGATCAGCTTCCAGCGCTCCTGATGAATTGCATGGTGTCCCAGGACAGCCAGCAGCCACACAGCTCAAGGATCATCCTGGCCTCCATGTCCAGCACCCAGATGGTGGCCCAAATGGGGATCCCAGGTAAGCAGGGGACCCGGGCTTGGTGCTGCTTTTCTGCAGTAGTAGCAATCCTCTTCCGTCCGGGCCATGTGACCCCACAATGCATCTGAGGAAAGATGCTATGCATAGCATCCTTCCTCTGATGTATCATGGGGCAAAATGGCTCCTGATGGAGTAGGATTTTGGCACTGCAGGAAAGCAGTGGCAAAAAGTTCGAAGGAGCATCTCTTCCTGTTTATACCTTCTTTTACCCTTAGGTCAACTGCAGAAACCCTTCTCCGGGTACCCTAGCTGAAGGAGGATAGGCGGGTGGCTACAAGAGAGAGGCCTTCTAAGTGGTGGCACTCCACTTATGGAATGCCCTTGCAAAAGAGTGCACCTACAGTGTTATCTTTTTGGCACCAAAGACCTTTCTTTTCTCCTGAGTATTTTAGAGACCTAGGCTGTCTTTACACAAGGCATTTATAGTGCACACGTGACTGGCCATCCACGGAAGTTTGCGGGTCCATTATACGACACCATTGTCATCCATGGCCCCTCCTGCGCTATCCCCGGCAAGTAGTAAAAAACAAACAAAACCCAGTTTAAATAAGGTATTTAAATACAACGGGGTGTGCCACCACTAGATGGCACTGTTTTTCATTGAAAGATATACAGGCTGCTGAGAAAGGACGTTTGGTCGTGTTCCTCGTCCAATGAGACAATTCTCATCGCGCCACAGAGGTGGAAGAAAATGCTCTTGGGGGGCTCCTGGATTTTCCTTTAATGCAGCGACACCCCTAGTTCTAGATTTTTTTATGGCTGTTTCACCTATTCCTGTGCTATTTGTATTGTATTGTATTCTTTTAAATATTTGCATTGTATTTTAATTGTTTGTAAGGCATTTTAGTCTTTTGCATGTAATCCGCCCAGAGAAGGTTGGTTATGGGTGGATGAAAAATAGAATCAATCAATCAATCAATCAATCAGTCATTCAATCAATATAATAAACAAGTTAAAGCAAGCAAGAAAGGGAGGAAACGTTTAAAAGAAGTCTCTGACTGAAAAAAATAAATCCCACACACCCAAATGTGCTCTCCAAAGTCATCGGAAGTTTTCCACTCCATTCTTTTCTCCCACCCATTTCATCTCTCTCTCACTCTCTCTCTCTCTCTCTCTCTCTCTCTCACTCTCTCCCCCATCCCCTCCCCCAATCCCCTAATCCCATGAATGTGATGAACAATTTCTCCTGAGAATGTTCAGCACAGCCATATAGCAAACTCCCATCTTTTCCACCATCTGCACTGGGCAAACTCACCCATAACTGTGGTGGCCTGTCATGTTTTTGTGAAGATTTTCTGGTGCAGTGACCAGATTGCTGCATCTTAAAAACACTCTACATCACAAAAAGCTGTCCTATGGGGATATAATGACCATGTTATTCTTATTTGATTTGTGCGGGTTGTCACATATTTTACTCAGCTGCAGCTCCCAAGAGATTACTCTACCATCTGGGGAAGCAGGATTTCTGTTTCTGAGGGTTACCGGAGGCAGAAGAGTGATTCCGACAGATCCTTTCTTCTTTGTCTTTAGGCCTGTGCGGTGACCTATTTCTCTGCCTTTGATGTGCGAACAAATGAGGGGCTGGACAAATGTTTACTTGTGTATAAAACACAGGTCATTATATTTGACAAGAAACCAATGCAAAACAGAACACGATGCTGATGAAGCTTACCTCCAAAACGGAAAAAAAGAGAGAGTTCCGCATGCTCCCCACAATTGTCCGCAATGTTGCAGCCTGCAGCTTGGGCAAAATCCATTGTGAGTCCTACTTAGAGTAGACCCACTGAAATGCGTGGGGTTTAAATGAGTCATGACTAACTTCAATCCCATTAATTTCAATGGGGCTACTCTAAGTAGGGCTTATGTTGGATTTTGCCCCTTGCCTGGATGTCAGGACCAGCCTCAGCTAGTGCTGGCCCAAAACTTCCAGGACTTTTCTGAGAAATGTTCTGAGAATGTTCTTCTTTGAGCTCCCCACAAACTGTCAGAAAATGTCAGATCCCTCAGAGAGAAGATTCAGTGAAATGCCTTCCAGCTGTGTCACACAAATATGGTGGAAAACATGGTAGAGAACGGGGAGGGGTGCAGCAAAGTGGTACAGCACGTGCTTTCCATGCAGAAGATCCTGGGTTCAGTCCTTGGCACCTCCAAATAGGCTGGGGCCCGAAACCCTGGACAGCTGCTGCCAGTCAGTGTAAACAACACTGAACTATATGCAGTGGAGGCTGGTGGCTCCAATTTTGGTGGGGCTGTGAATCCCTTCTGAGTTTCAGTCAGAACCAGCCAGAACTCTAAAGGTGATGAACCCTATCCCCCAAATTGACTCAGCACCCTGGATATCTCCTTTAGAGTTCTGGCTGGTTCTGACTGAAACCCAGAAGGGATTCACAGCCCCACCAAAATTGGAGCCACCAGCCTCCAGTGGCTAGATTAACCAAAGGACTGACTCAGAGCGTCTCCACACCCGGCTTTTTACCCCACAACTTTACCAGGGCTTCTGCTTCTGGATTCTTTGTGGGGTTAAGATTTGCTCCTTCACACACATTTCCTGTTTTTTCATGGGCTGCAAGTTCTATATGTTTCATTATACAGCCTCTAGATAGTGCCACTGTTATAGCGCAACTCCCTCTTTACAGACAAATTCAATTCATGTTTTTTTATTACCTCGTTATCTCCATTTCAAGTAAAGCCACGGACATGGCTGGAAAGCATGGAAGAGGTACTGGAGGTTGAGGACGTCATGTAAAGGGCCAGCAAACTTCAGTGAGTAACCAGTTTCCATAGCAGGATAAAAAAGCCCCATGTGTAGAAATCCTCAGAATGAGGTAGCTTCAGAAGTTCTTGCTTTCAGCAAGAACTGTGGACCCAACCCATTGTGCCAGGGGTGGTGAACCTCTTTCAGCCCAAGGGCTGAGTTCAGTTTTGGAGAAGCTCTTGGGGGCTGCATTGCAGTGGTGGGCAGGGCCAAAGGCAAAGGAGGTAGGGCCAAATTATCAAGAATACCAGCATATTGTCACTTACTATCAGTAACTAAGCCTTCAGAGAGGCATTTCAATCCTTTAGAATGGGGGAAAACTGCACAAAACCCAGGAAACCACAAAACAATCAGTGCTTGGGGAAAGGGGGTGGGGCCAGGGAAAGGGGGTGTGACTATCTGAGGAGGCCAGGAGGGCTGGATTGGGACCCCAGGCAGGCCAGATTTGGCTCCAAGGCTCAAGGTTCCCCATCCATGGAGTAGCATCCAACTTTAGAGTAGACCCATTGAAATGAATAGGAGCTTAGTTGTGACTAACTTAAATCCCATTCATTTCAATGGGTCTACTCTGAGTAGGACTAACATTGGCTACTGCCCATGAATTATACATTTAATACTGCTGAAGGAAGCAATGGGCGTTCCCACTCCTCTTTCCAGTCCTCCTCTTTTTATCCACCGCTTCCTTAACCATTCAGTATGAATTAAAAGTAGAGCTTCATTCGGTGTTAAATTATGCAAAATTCCTCAAAGAGAATATTCTGATAATTTTTCTGAGCTTTTTCTTTTTCACCCCCCCAACCCCTCCCCCCAATTTTGCCCCACAGAGAATTTGTGAAGAATTAGGCGAGGAACTTTGGGTGGCCATTTTTGCTCGGCCTTAACATAGGGATGTCAGAGAATTCTGCCACGGATTCCAGTGAGGCCAGATTCATTAGAATCCGCGCCCCCCGGAATCAGTGGCGGAACGGCCTCCCGCCCCCCGCGAAATCCCCCTGCGATGGAACTTACCTGGGGCGGATGCGGCAGCGGCTGGTCTCCCGGCTGGCCGCAGCCAGGCTGCTGCGGCCGCCATTTGCGTCCCTGCAGCTGTGATAGGCTATGTAAGTATTTACGTGGCCTATCACGGCAAAGGGTAGGGACGCAAATAGCGGCCGCTATGCCATTTGCGCCCCTGCTCTTTGCCGTGATAGGCTACATAAGTATTTACGTAGCCTATCATGGTAAAGGCAGCCATGCAAATGGTGGCCACAGGCCATTTGCATGGCTGCCTTTACCGTGATAGGCTACGTAAATACTTATGTAGCCTATCACAGCAAAGAGCAGGGGTGCAAATGGCATAGTGGCCGCCATTTGCGTCCCTGCTCTTTGCCGTGATAGGCTATGTAAATACTTACATAGCCTATCACGGCTGCTTGCAAGGATGCAAATGGCGGCTGCTACAATGGCCACCATTTGCGGCCGCAGCAGCCCAGCCATGGCTGGAACTCCGGCTGCGGATGGCCCCAGCTGGTGGCTCCCCGGAGCTGCCGTGGAGCGGAGCTGGCCAGGGAGGATTCCAGGGGGAGGGACGGAGCGCCTCCCCCCCACCGTGGATGCCCTTGTGCAGAGCCAGGTAAGGGATTCGTACATCCTTACCTTAACATCACTTTTAATTAGGCCTCCTGGAATGCTGGCACAATATAACATGCCTTTGGGCAGCCATCCTGTATACCCTGGTGCCCTCCAGATGTTTTGGATGGCAATTCCCATAGTCCCTGTATGTTGGCCATGCTGGTTGGGGCTTATGGGAGTTGTTGTCCCTAACATCTGGAGGGCATTAGGTTGCTTACCCCTGCTGTACATCGATTGCAGCATCCAAATAGTCACCCTGGACAAGCCACAAGATCTGAAATAAAACTCAGACAGATTTCCCTGTCTGCAAGGACCAGGGGCTGGCCCTACCATTAGGCAGAGTGAGGCAGCTGCCTCAGGCGGCAGATGCTGGGCGGTGGCCAGGGAGTGGTGGCAAACTGTTGCGAGACAGAGCTGTTTGTGCCACACACAGCTTACCCTGCACCCCCTAAACTAGCCTATTGCTTTCAGGTGCAGTGGAAGATGCTGTCCCATCACCAAATATTGATGTAAGGTTCAACTGCCAGTCCAGCTGGCTTGTGTACTTGGAATGGGGGAGTGCGCCTTGTCTTTTGCCTCAGGCAGCAAACTGTCTTGGACCAGCCCTGGCAAAGACTGCCTCCTTCATTTGCAGTCTGCCTCCCGCATTTACAGGCTGCCTTCCCCATTTGCAGGCTGCTTTTGCCCATACTTACTGTTTCCTCCGGCATTCGATGGCTCTGTCTATCCTGAACTCTGGTAAACTGATGAATCCTTCTGCTTTTTCATCCTATCAGGAGAGAAAGAGGAAACACCACTGACAAAAAGCAAATGGCTGATAGAGAAGATCCCGCTCACTCTTTTCATTACAGCTATACAGCTGCCAGATCACTGAGCAAGCCTGGAGTTAATGCCGGTTTTGTCTGTAGATGACCTTTAAGTAAATATGAGCACTTTCAATAAGGGGAAGGCATTTTTGAACCTATTCATAACTGGGTGCTGCTCAGAAAGAGGCACAGTGGCTCTTTTCTCCTTTGTGCAAGGAATATGTTCTTTGAAGCTGATTTTACAGCTGTTGATTTGGCCGGTGTAGATGGATGAGAATTTTGTTTCAGTTCCATTTTCATAAGATTTTACAGACATTCAGAAAACTCTTCATATTTGGGAGAGAAAGGACTTGAGATTAAAGAAAACTGAATGCAGGAGAAAATGAAACAGACAGTTTCACCCATCCTAGCTGTTTCCCACCAATTGTCTCCTTCCACATATACCTGCCCGGACCCTAAGATCATCCTAAGAGGCCCTCCTCCAAGTGCCCCCCACCAAATGAGGTGAGGCAGGTGGCTATTAAGGAGATTATTTGTGGTCTTTTCACAGCACCAGGAACTTTTCATTTTCCCTGGTTTTTAGCCCTTTAGTTTTAAAAACTCTGTTAGTGCATTTTCAGATCTTTGCACTTATGCTGGCTTTTCTCTTGGTAGCTACTTTGGCTGTATTCTGTTTTAAACTTACGGTTTTTATATTTTATTTATTTATTTATTACATTTATATCCCATCTTTTTTCCCCCTTAAGGAACCCAAGGTGGCGTACATAATCCTCCTCCTCTCCATTTTATCCTCACAACAACAACAATAACAACCTTGTGAGGTAGGTTTGGCTGAGAGTCTGGGACTGGCCCAAAGTCACCCAGTGAGCTTCCGTGGCCGAGTGGGGACCAGAACCCAGATCTCCCAACTCCTGGTCCAACACTCTCGCCACCACACTACACTGGCTCTCACAATATTATGTTTTACTTTGTTATTGTATTTTATGTTTTTAAGCTTCAGCTCATGGGCAGTATCCAAATGTAATAAATAAACAAAATAAATAAACCAGATGTCTCTGGGAAGCCCACGAGCAGGACACAGAGGCCACCATCCTCTCCTGTTGTGGCTCCCAAGAAGGAACATGGAGGTTCCATATATGTAGCTGTCATGACTAGTCACCACTAAATGACACATTACGTGGAAGATACACAACTGGGTCTCTTGACATTATTTTTTTCTCCTTTAAGAGAGCAATCCTATGGTCCCTGGGTGAGTGTCCCAGGGACATCGGATGGCTCAGATTCCCCCCTCCAAGGTTGGAGACAGTGCTCCGACCTCGGAAGAGGGAGCTGAAGATCCAACTCCCTCCCCCACCCCCTCACAGCCGGCGCAGAAAGAACTGCACCGGCTGCCCCTCTGAGGTTGGAAAAGCAACCTCAGAGCTTCATGAAAGGGGATGTTCCAGTGCGCAGGGAGGGGAGGAGACCAGAGAGGACAGGATACGAGTTATCTTGCGCCTCCTCCATCCTGCTTCCCTCCTCCGAAGTGCCCTTGCTAGATGGGCTAAAAAGCTGGTCTAGCGAAAAACACCCAAAGTGGAGGACGGGGAGGTGAAGATTACCTCTGCTGCTTCTCCCGCCCTGCTGGTTTCAGCCTGGCAGGGCACAGGAAACTCGGAAGCCTCTGATTTTGGGGGCTTCCGAGCAGCAAGGGCGCAATCGATAGGATTGTGCCCTAATGCGGGGGGGGGGGGCTGAATTTGATTGGGGCTGCAGCATGGAGGTTAAACTTTCCGTCCTGCTCTCCCCTGCATCTAAATCATGCCCCCTTCCCCAAAGCTGCTGTGAGCCCTGCCAGGGGTCTGGAGGGGGGAAGGCAGGGAAATGCAAATACCTATCTAGATCATGGGAACAGTCAGAGCAGGGAAGGTTTAAACACTCTCCCTTCCCCAGCACCGCTGCTCTGACAACGTCCAGATTCCCTCCCCTCTGCATATTACAGAGAAAACAAAAATCTCAGGAGTTCCAGTCCCAGAACTCCCACATCACGGCTAGTTTGGGCCACCGCACCTCCTCACCCTCTTCCGCCTGCGTCAGGATTCACACATGGGAATCAGCAGCTCAGACCCACGGTGGAGCTTCTGCTGCCCTTTGCATGCATTTCAGCTTGCACAGGAGACAGGCAGAGTCAGAGCCTCTTGCATGTATTTCCCACCCTTCCTCCTAGGAGATCAGGGCAGCATATATGGTTTTCTGATCCCCCCCTGCCCATTTTATCCTCCCAACAACCCTGTGAGGTCAGTTAAACTGACAGATGGTAATTGGCCCAAAGTCACCCAGTGACCTTTATGACTGAGTGGGGATTCAAACCCAGGTCCCCCTAATCTTAATCCTAACCCAACACTAACCATTATACCAAAACGGCCTCAGTGAGAAAACATCAGACGCCAAGCAGAATTGTAGACTGCATCATAAGAATGCTCTTCTGGGCAGCTGCTCCCCCATTCGCTCGTCCTTCCCCAGCCTGGTGCCCTCCAAATGTGTCAGACTGCAACTCCCATCACTCCCAGCCAGCATGGGAATGATGAGAGTTGCAGTCCAACACATCTGGAGAGCATCAGGTTGAGCATCAGGAAGACTGCCTTATCGCACCTCAATTTCTCTCCTTATTTTACGCAACATATGCATTTACACAACACTATCCTCAGATTGTCAGCTGGCCTGGTGTCGTATGATGGCTAAGAGACATACCATGCAGTCCTATGCATGTTTACTCAGAAATAAGTCTCACTTTGTGCAGTAGGGCTGACTCCCAAGTAAGTGTGCATGCATAGGATTGGAGCCTGGGCTATGAATCAGGAAGTTCTTGGTTCAAATCCCACCCTAGCGGTGAGCCTACCAGATGGCCTTAAGGAAGCCATTCTCTGCCCCTGAAATATGATAATACTGCTATTGCTACTGCTACTGCTATTGCTACTGCTATTGTTACTGCTACTACTGCTGCTACTGCTATTAACAACCTACCTTACAGGATTGTTGGGAGGATTACAATATGATAATGTATGTAAAGTGCTTTTAACACTTGAACTTTACAAATGTTGACTATTATAGTTATCCTGTACAAATCACCATGAATATCCCGGTTAGGGAGTGGGGAGGTGGTAGTGGTAGTGGTGAGTCATGTGCGATATTCATGGAGGTGTTAGCAACAATGGTGCTTTTCAAACAGAGGATGCAGTGTTAGGGATGCTTGAGGAATTCATCGTTTGTGAATTCTGATGGGAACTGAATTCTGATGGGAACTGATCTGTCTGCACCTTCTAGATGGATGTGTGGATCTGAACATAAATCAGGGGTGCAGAACCTCTTTCACCCTGAGGGCCGAATTCCATTTTGAGATGCTCTCGGGGGCCACATTCCAGTGGTGGGTGGGGCCAAAGGAAAAAGGGGCAGAGCCAAAAATGCCAGCACATTTTAGCCTCAATCTCTTACTGCCAGTAACTAAGCCACAGGAGAGGCATTTCAACCTTTTGTAATGGGGGAAAAACTGGACAAAAGCCAGGAAACCACCAAACGATCAGTGGCTGGGGGAAAGGGAAGGTGGCATAGCCATCTGGGGAACCCCAGTGGGCCAGATAGGTGTCAAGGGCTCCTTGGAGGCCTCTCTCAGTCTAATCCAGTAGCCAAGTCCAGACACAGACAAAGGGATTCCTTTCAAAGCTTTATTCTTCTTTTACAACTTAACAACTATACCATTTGCAACTAGACCTGAGCAGCACAATACCTATGCCTAAGTTGGAACAGTTGGTCCCTGTTTGAAAGGGAATTACTGGCAGACCCCTGAACTTAAGGACTAGGGAGAGTCCCTCCCCTTTTCCCTTGGATCCTCTGGGCGCAGCCGTTGTTTGCGCGCTAACCGGGCACTACGCCTCCTTTCCGTGCCCTCCATCTGGCGCCACTCTCTGCATCTGCGTCGCGCATCCACCAAGTCTGCTATCCATGCTCTGTTACTCCCTGGACTGCTATCTATGCTAGGAATGCTGGTGGGAGGAATCTCCGTCAGCTGTTGGCCCTGGGAAAGAGGAGCGCGCTCCCCTCCCAGGAGCGACTGCTCTTCCTCAGAATCAGAACTACTCTGGGATTCTATGGGCTCAGTGTCCACCCTGACATCAGGGACCCCAGAAGGGCCAGATTTGGCCTCCAGACCTGAGGCTCTGCACCCATGACGTAATGTATCCCTTGGATTTTGTACTTCTCTGAATGCGGTGGTGCAGGCCTCAGAAGTATTTGCATGGCTGTCTTGGCACATGGACTATTTATGTTATTTATTATTGTTGTTGTTTATTCGTTCAGTCACTTCTGACTTTTCGCGACTTCATGGACAGCCCACGCCAGAGCTTCCTGTTGGCCGTTGCCACCCCCAGCTCCCCCAAGGTCGAGTCTGTCACCTCCAGAATATCATCCATCCATCTTGCCCTTAGTCGGCCCCTCCTTCTTTTTCCTTCCACTTTCCCTAGCACTTTCCCTAGCCTATTTATTATTACATTACATTTATATCCCACCTTTTTCCTCCTGTAAGGAACCCAAGGCAGCTTACATGATCCTCCTCCCCTCAATTTTATCTTCACAACGGCCCTCTGAGGTAGGTTAGGATGAGATTGAGCCCACAGTCACCAAGTGAGCTTCAAGGCCGAGTGGGGACCAGAACCTCGATCTCTTTCCACTGATGCCACCACACTTCCCTCACTGAACTAACTGATACTTGGGCATAGTTCATTCCTTTGTAAATGTGGAAATCCTCTATGTGCAGCAGTGCAGAACGTGCAGGAAGAAAGTGCAGGACAGTCGCTCTTGTGGGGAGCTGCTATCTCCTTAACTGTTGTATGGACAACCACCCATCTGCCTTGATGTCTGGGAAGTAACGTTTAGATTGGCATGTGTACAATACTCCCAGCTTCCCTGCTCCTTCCATCACCAAAAAGGGTGGAAGGATCTTGCTCATCATGGCTATTCTTGTGTACATGTAACTGTGCATGTATGTGCCATGCACACATTACTTCCTCTATGCAGTATCTAGCATGGATCCGAGCCTACCCAATGTATCAACAGTGTCCCCATTTGCAAATTCTGAACCTATCCATATATAGCAGGGGTTTTGAACCTCTTTCACCCCGAGGGTCCAATTCCAGTGGTCGGTGGCGCAAAAGGCAAATACGAAAAATACCAGCATATTTTAGCTTAAAGCTTTTACTACCAGTAACTAAGTCTTAGCAGCAGCATTTCAATCTTTTAGAATGGGGAAAAAATGGCACACAAGCCAGGAAACCAGCAAACAATCAGCAGTCAGGGGAAAGGGACTAGGGCCAGGGGGAGGGGGCATGGCTTTCTGGGTAGTCCCGGAGGGCTGGATTGGGACCTCAGGGGGGCTGGATTTGGGGCTCAGCACCCTTGATATATAGCAAAACTATATACAGCAACAGACTCTGTCAGCCTTTTAAATACCCTACCCACATTACTAGCTTGCAAAAGTTACTAGGCTGTATTTTTTTCAAACTAGCTTCTGGGGCCTTGCAGAGGAACACAGAACTAGGGCTGTCAGAGAAATCTGCAATGGAAAAAAATGAGTTCAGATTTCTATGAATCCGACCCATGGATTCCACAGTGGACCAGCTTCTCCTAGTTGCACAGATTCCACGGGCTTGCAGACTTTTTTTTTTTTTTACTTTCCAAAATTTTACCCAAACTTAGTCATAGAAAAATACTAAAATAAAAAACACCAGCTGAAAATGCGCATTTTCCCCATAGGCTAAAGCATGAAAATGCACATTTGGGGGGGGGATTTGTGCATTTTGGGGGGGATTTGCACATTTTTGTCTGTGCAAATTTTCACAACTGCAAATTTTCACAATGCAAATTTGCACAAATTCAAGAAATGGGAAAAGAACGATTCCACTAATGGGGGGCGATGCAACAAAAGGCACCTGGCAATCCATGACATGCAGATAGAATGGATTTTCCAAAGTCTGTACATCCCTACATAGAGCTTCATCTATCTTGCAGTGGCCTACTGCATTTCTATGCTGGGTGCAGAGGAGTTGGCTTCCCTCCTTTGGCAGCCCTCTTGGCTTCTATGCTCAGCACAGATGGTGGACAGAGCACTCCATCCTTCATTGGCCAGCATGCTCGCTTACCTGCATGGAAGTCCTTGTCGCCCTTGGTGACCAGTCTACTAGTTAAATCCAGGGCTGGCCCACACCTCAAATGTACTCTTTACCAAGAAGTAGTGTGACAGTATTCAAGTTTTGGGTTTTTCGTCTTCCTCCTAATTGTTGTGGTTACTTACATTCTGGTTCGTGTACCAATAGAGGGAAGAATCCTTCAGGACGAACCAGTATTTTTTCCACTTCTGGACGAAGTAGCCTTTGGCATCCTTTTTCTTCCACAACCAGCCCTCGCAGTCTCCATGCCCTAAGTCTTTGCAGGAGATCCGTCGCCTGCTGCTGTTGTTCAGCGACCCTCCTTGAAGGAAAACGGCAGCATGAGAACTTCCAAAATTTGGAGAGAGGGCAGGTAAACACATATTGCGTCCTCCCCTCCTTAACAATGGCTCACAAAAACAATTTACAGTGTTCTGTACAATGTCTTTGAATAAGAAAGGGCAATCCATCTGCAATTCCTGAATCCTTTTGCTATTTTATCCATATAATCCAGAGGTTAATAAGTGTCATTTAGGGCTGAAACAGGTGTAATGTAAGAGATGTGTGATCTGATCTCTTGATGTTTGTTCGTTGCCATTAAAGCAGGTGTGTGTGTGTGTGTGTGTGTGTGTGTAAAGGGGGTCTGTCAAATTTTGATCAGAGCAGTACTGCTACATGGGGGGGGGGGAGTTTCCTAAGCCTCTGCCTTCCATAGTTTTCCTGATCTATTTAGTCCCCAGAGGCTATCCACTCTGTAACAGAAAAATGGTAGTGCTGGGCCAAATGTTCCCAAAGTAGAACTTGTGGGCCATTTAAAGAGATGGAAATGGATGGTGAAAAATGGCAAAGCTGCCTTCTCTTTTCTGCTTTTTGCAGGGTGGTAGCACATTTCATGGGTGGAGGCAAGACTCATCAGCACTGAGCACAGGAATTTGTTTCGACTATCAGAACTGAATTGAGCTCACAGTCCTTGGTGAAAGGGCCATAGCTCAGGAAGTAGAGCCCATGCTTGGTATGCAGAAGGTCCCAGATTCAATCCCCAGCATCTCCAGGCATGGCAGTACTCCTGCCTGAAACCATGGAGAGCTGTTGCCAGTCAGTGTCGACGATACTGGGTTAGACACACTCAGTATATGGTAGCGTCCTACGTTCCTTGCACACAAAAATCCATTCCTGATTACAGCAGTCTAATTCAGGGGAGGTGGGAGTAATTTTGCTTTGCGATCGTTAAACAATAATTTGGCTGATCTATTGCAGATCATCCATAGATCTACCAGTTTAGATCCCAAGCTACCTTCTGCCCACCCCCTATATTTCACATGGAGGGGGGAGTTAAGAAAACAGCACACCTAGTAGATTCATGGCTAAGGTGAGATTGGACCTTCAGTTCTACCAGTTCACACTCAAGGTTGGATCCAGAAGTTCCCCTCTGCTGACAGAAGGCGCCTGCTTCTAACAGTTTGGGTCTTACCATTGGAGGAAGGGAACCTTTGGATCCAACCCTCACTTAGTGTCTTAGGGCGCAATCCTATGGAGATAGGCGGCCACATCCGAACTCAGAGGCCTATCCAATGCAGGGCAGGCGAAATACGGAGGGGATCATCCCCTCCGTGCCTCAGCCACCTTGCATTTGCGGCTAGACAACCACTTTCGGCTGTCTAGCCATGGGAAGGAGGAGCGGGAAAAGCGGCTACCAGACAACACATAGGATGTGTCGTACTGGCATTTCTGCCTTCCCACCCTGGAATGCCCCCTGGATTGCCCCGTTTTCACTGCTCCGCATTCCTCTGGTGAGTGCAGAGTGTGGGGCTGTTCTGAGCTGCCTGTGAGGCAGCATGGAAGTGGGGGGAAAGCTGGCTCTCAGGGAACCAACCTCAGAGTATGGGTTCCGAGCTGGGTTCCTGGAAACTGACGTATCTCGTGGCTGTCTAGCCACTGACTAGCAGCCATAGGATTGCTCCCTTAGAGTAGTATTGAATGTTAGTCCTACATAGATTAGACCCACTGAAATGAATGGGAGTTAGGTTAGCCATCACTAACTTATGCCCTATTCATTTCAATGGTCCTACTCTATGTAGGACTAACATGCAATACTACCCTTCATGACCCCAGCCCTCATAAAATACAAGTGGGCTGTTAGAATGTATCCAACGAACAACAGCTTCAAATATTTCTACAATTAGATTGTAGAAATATTTGATACAGACTTGTATTCCTGCCTGACTTGGACTCCTGCATTGAGCAGGGGGTTGGACTCGATGGTCTTATAGGCGCCTTCCAACCCTACTATTCTATGATTCTAGATTGATCAGGTCTTCCTCACATTGGCCATTCTGCAGCACTGGCTTGGCTTCTCTTCCATTCTGAAATGCAACTGCCGAAAGTAGAATAAGGTTGATCTGGATACACAGATGTCTGAAGGACTTGGTCAGCTTCTTGACTTTTGATTTCTTGGTGCTTCCTATAACATCAGATGTTGTTATAGATTATTGGGACTTTATTTTGTCTGATCTCTTTTTAAGGAAGTAGGAGAGAATGGTCAGTGTATGCCACATGTATATTTATCAGAGGTTAAGGAGCATATGGGTTTTATAGGACACTATTAAATGTACTTCAACAGGAAGACTTCCTTTTCATCATTTCAGAACATCAACTTGATAACCCTGAAATTTTATTCTCCCTTTCTCCCTCCTCCCCACTTTTATCACCAGAAACAGAATTTCCCCCTGTAATATTCATATCATTTTCCTTATAAGCCCAGGGCAAATTTAATTAAAACATTAGGCTGTTCAGTGTGAAAAATTGAGTTTACATTGTTATATTAATTATATTTGTCCTACAGCTGTGAAGCAGAGTCATGAGTTTAGATCCCATTAAATTACTATTCGTTCTTCTATGGTATCCCACAGCTAAGCTCTGAAAAGTTGATTCCTTTTGGAATGACATTCTGAATTCTAGCCAGTTTTAGAAGAACTCCAGAACATGCAAGCTGGAAATTAAGCTTTAGGGTTTGGGGAGCTAAAAAGGACCAACTTCTCCCATACAAACCTGCCTGTTCGCTAAGGTGAATCTGAGGCCTTCCTCTGGGTGGCCTCACCTACAGAAGTTAGCCTTGGTTGTTGGCCTATGGCAGTCTTCTCGAGCCTGGTACCCTCCAGATGTGTAGGACTACAACTCTCAGCATTGCCTTCTGGCATGGCCAATGGTCATACTGGCTGAGGATGGTGGGAACTGTAGTCCAACACAACTGAACAGTGCCAGCCTGGGGAAGGCTGATGTATGGTATTGTCAGGGTGGACACTGAGCCCATAGAATCCCAGAGTACTTCTGATTCTGAGGAAGAGCAGCCGCTCCTGGGAGAGGAGTGCGCTCATCCTTCCCAGGGCCAACAGCTGGCAGAGATTCCTCCCACCAGCATTCCTGGCATAGATAGCAGTCCCGGGAGTGAGAGAGTGCAGGAAGCAGACTTGCTGGACACGCAACGCCGACGCAGGGAGGGGTGCCAAATGGAGGGTGCGGAAAGAAGGCATAGTGCCTAGTTGGCATGCAAACAACGGTTGCGCCCAGAGGATCCAAGGGAAAAGGGGAGGGACTCTCCCTAGCCCATAAGTTCAGGGTCTGCCAGTGATTCTCCTTCAAACGGGGACCAACTGTTCCAACTTAGGGCATAGGTACCCTGCTGCTCATATCTAGTTGCTAACAGTAGAGTTGTTAAGTTGTAAAAGAGGAATAAAGCTTTGAAAAGAATCCCTTTGTCTGTGTCTGGATTTGGCTACTGAATTAGACTGAGAGAGGCCTCCAAGGAGCCCTTGACAGGTATTTATTTATTTATTTATTTATTTATTATTGCATTTATATCCCGCCTTTTTTCCTCTTGCAAGGAACCCAAGGCAGCTTACATTATCCTCCTCCTCTCCGTTGTATCCTCACAACAACAACCCTGTGAGGTAGGTTGGGCTGAGAGTCTGTGACTGGCCCAAAGTCACCCAGTGAGCTTCCATGGCCGAGTGGGGACTAGAACCCGGATCTCCCGGCTCCCAGTCCGTCACTCTCACCACTACACTACACTGGCTGTCAACGACAGGGGATTAGGTATCCCTAATGCTATGTAACATCAACATCAAATCATGGTGTGTGTGTGTGTGTGTGTGTCTGGAGTTTGGGGGTTCAGTGTCACCAATATGCTGATGACATCCAACTCTACCTCTCCTTTCCATCAAAATCCAAGGAAGCTGTTCAAGTTCTGAATCAATGTCCGACATCAGTAATGGACAAATTGAAGCTCCGGGTCAGTAAAAAAAAAAAAAAAGGCAGATTTGGGAACAAGGGTTCAACCTGTCTTGGATGGAGCTGTACCCAGTGGCGCCGCTAGGGCCAGATCATGGGGCAGAGATCCTGGGCCCTGTGCTTTGGGAGGTCCCCTAAATGTCCCCATGACAAGCAGCAGTGTCTCCTCCTCCTCCTTGCTTGTTAAAGGAAGTGCTCTGGCAGCCAGCCGGTTGAGGCTGCCACCCTGCAATGTGCTATGTTAAATATTTTTTTCTTTCTTAACTTTGTATGAGCTGAACCAATCAGATGCTGACTTTGGGGGAACACAGCCAATGAGGGCATAGAAGAGGCAAAGGGGTGGACTTTACACCACTCCTGTGCCCTCATTGGCTCTGCTTCCCCAAAGTCAGTGTCTGATTGGTGCAGCTCACTGCTAAGGAAAAAAACTCTTTCGTTTAAAACCATGCGCCATGGGGCGGCAACCTGAACCAGTTGGTTGCTGCAATGCTTCCTTTTACAAGAAAGTCAGCTGAGAGGAGGAGGCATCACCACCAGGGCTAGCAAGATGGGAGGGAGAAGAGCAATCCTGCATAGCGAAACCAGAAAGCATTAAAGGAATAGAAAGGGGAAATCAGTGGCAGCTGGTAATTCCAGCTCCCAAGGGCTGGCGATTGCATTCTGGATTTTAGTTACAACCAGCCAAAGCTCTGAAGGTGCAATCCAAGGTGCTCAACCCATTTTGGGAATAAGGTTCAGCACCTTGGATAGCACCTTTAGAGCTTTGGCTGGACGGTACATTCAGATTGGGACCATGGTGCTTAAGGGGAGAAGGGCTTAAGCTCCCTACCACGCCCACTTTCATCCTGAAGTCCGCCTTCCAATGGAGACATTTTTTTCTTATTTTTAAGTCCTGGGGTGGGGGCTAGAATTTTGGGACAAAAATGGATGGAGGAAAACTTATACCCTCCTCTCTCAGAGTGCCTTGGTCCCAATCTGAATGAGGGCCATGCACACTTGCCGGAGAGTAGGGAAAACAATCACACATAGCTCCACTATGCATGATTAGGAGAACGTTTAGTTTGGTCTTAGAGTTCTGCAAATGTGATCTCCCTGGAACAGTTACTGTCACAGGGGGTAGGATGAAAATGGTGAGTAGAGCTGAATCCAACAGTTGTCAGTGATGGGATTATTTAGTAGGGATGGTGGAGAAATCTGCCATAGACTCCAGTGAGGCTGGATTCTTTAGAATCCTCCCCCCCCCCGGAGTCCATGGTGGAACGGCCTCCCCCCCCCCGAAATCCACCCCGGGATGGACTACCTGACAGCTGTGGTGGCAGCTGCAGTGGCTGCAGCAGCTGCGGCTGCGGTGGCAGCTCCAGGTCATCTTGCAGCCTCTGCGGCTGCAAATGGCAGCTGTTGTAGCGGCCGCCATTTGCGTGCCTGTATTAGGCCATAATAGGCTACGTAAGTATTTACGTAGCCTATCATGGCCTAATGCAGGCACACAAATGACAGCCGCTACGCCATTTCATGCCTGCCTTTTGCCATGATAGGCTACGTAAATACTTACGTAGCCTATCACAGCCTAATGCAGGCACGCAAATGGCAGCCTCTATGATGGCCGCCATTTGCGGCCACAGCGGCCCGGCAGCGGCCGCAAGTCCAGCTGCGGTCGACCCCGGCCTGCGGCTCCGTGGCCTTGCTGAGGAGCGGAGCCAGCTGGGTAGGATTCCGGGGGGGACGGATTGCCTCCCCCCACGGTGGACCCCAGCAGCGGATCGGTAAGTGGGATTTGTACATCCCTATTAGTTAGTAATGATGCGTCCTGTTAGAAAGGCAGTTAGCAGAGAAAAAACAAAAAGGCAAAACAGAATGAGCATTTACCAATCCCACATGACACACACAGTGTGTGTGTGTGTGGGGGGGAAGGGAAGCTTATGCCCTCCTCTCCTTAAGCACCATGGTCCCAATCCGAATTGGGGCTGTGCACATTTGCAGGAGAGTAGGGAAAACAATCACACACAGCTCCACTGTGTGTGATTAGGAAAACGTTTAGTTTGGCCCTTAGATGTTTTGCCTGTGAAAATGCAACACTTTCACCTAAGCATGGTCTTAATTTCTGAGTTTTGTAATACTTAGTAATTGTTGAAACAACTTACCTTTGGGCCATTTTTTGCTTTTTACCCTCAGAGAAGCGTAGTGAAAAGACTGGGGGGGGGGGGACAAGAGAGAAACACCCATCAGTTACTAGCTAGCGCATGGAAAGTTAAACAAAACTGTAGACAAAATCCAATGCTAAACATCACATAAATTACTGTTTCCAGTTGTGATTACACCCCCCATTCTTAAAACTTCCACAGAAGCTAGCATTTTCTGTAAGAATTATGTGTATTCTAACAATGCAAAGGATGAAGACAGACATTTTAAGTATGGTGAGAGAGGTCATGGCTCCAGCCTTAAATAACAGCCAGGACATGGTCATAGAGGAGGATGAGCTGGCCAAGGGCTTAACGTAAGAACATAAGTATATAGGAAGAGCCATGCTGGATCAGACCAAGGGTCCATCTAGTCCAGCATTTTGTTCACACAGTGGCCAACCAGCAGCCTGTGGGACACCCAAAAGCAGGACAGGGAATGCATCAGCACCCTCCCACCCATGTTCCCCAGCAACTGGTGTACATAGGCATAGTGCCTCTGATATAGGAGGTAGCATACAGCCATCAGGACTAGAAGTCATTGATAGCCTTCTCCTCCATGAATTTGTCTTGCCCTCTTTTAAAGCCATCCAAATTGGTGGCCATCACTAAGTCTTGTGGAAGTGAATTCCATAGTTTAGCTACGTGCTGTGTGAAGAAGCCCTTCCTTTTATCTGTCCTGAATCTCCCACCAATTGGCTTCATGGGATGACCCCATTGGGTTCTAGTATTATGAGAGAGGGAGAAAAACGTCCCCCTATCCACATTCTCCACACCATGCATAATTTTGTACACCTCTGCCATGCCTCCCCTTACCCACCTTTCCCCCCCAAGCTAAACAACCCCAGCTGCTGTATCCTTCCCTCCAGCCCCTAGATCATTTTAGTGGCCCTTTTCTGCACTTTCTCCAGCTGCTCTGACTAGGTATGAGGCTCAGGGCTCACTGTCTGTTTTGGGTCTTGTCAGACAAGGCAGAAATCACATCAGGATAGACACTGCAAGGAGTGCTGGTTGGAGGATTCTCCCATAAGGAGCTGTTGTCTCAGCAAAGGATTGCAGTCCACTGAGGCCTTAAGGAGGATGGCAGAGCCTGGCCTTCCAGTGTCTCCACCCCTCAAATTCAAAAACGACATCCCCACCTGTCCTCTGAAGTGTTACAAACCACTCTGTCATCTCGCCTTATCACCTCATTCTATAGACTAAGCCTCCATCTTCACCCTAATACTGCTGCTTGACTGTATCACAGACAGGGTCATTTGAGTCACATGGGGATTCATTCCTTCTTATTCCACAATAATCATCTAGAATATGGTAGCTGCTTGACAGGGTTTATTCCGCATTTGGGTGGCCATATGTCTTACTTTACAGTGGACAGTCCTCTATTTGAAGAGCTATCAGAGGACAATCCTCTATTTGAAGGCATCGTCTATTCTGAAGCCTAGTTTAAAGAGAAAGAACTCTAAGGAAGGAGCACAGGGGCCTTGAAGTTGCCCATCAACAGTTAGCAGCACATGGACAGCAACAACAAATCTTCAACAGATTAAAATGAGATTAGATTTCTATGAATCCAACCTGTAGCTTCCACAGTGGACCAGCTTTTTCTGAGATGCACAGATTCTGTGGACTTGTTGACCAAGTTTTCAACTTTTGAGGGGATTTACACAAGTGTGCACTTGTACAAGGGCACATTAGTGCAAATATGCATTAGCGCCACTGTGCATTTGCAAACAAATGAAATACTTATACATAAAATACCATTTCATCAGTGAGCAGACAACAGAAGGAAAGACACCTGACAATCTGTGAAACATAGATGGAAGAGATTTAACAAAATCCATACATCCCTAGCAGGCACACAGAGCACCTAGTCACCATCTTCCCCTGGTATGGTGAGATCTATTGTATTTCTATTTAAATTATAATAATTATTTCTAAATCTGCACCTATGCATACATAATAGCATATGCTGCTGCTGCTGCTGCTGTTCTTCTTCTTCTTCTTCTTCTTCTTCTTCTTCTTCTTCTTCTTCTTCTTCTTCTATTACATTTCTATACCATCCCATAGCTAAAGCTCTCTGGGTGGTTTACAGAGATTACAAACATTAAAAATACAATATACAAAATTTAAAAACTTTATAAAGATACAAAAGACAGTATACACAGGGAGAACATATATCTAAAAGCAACTTTGAGCAATCAATCAAACCATAACACAAATCCAGGATCAATTAAAACTCATCTCATGCTGCCAGATGCCTGGGAAAAGAGAAAAGTCTTGACTTGACGCTGAAAAGATAGCAAAGTTGGCTCCAGGCGAGCCTCGTTTGGGAGATTATTCCAAAATTGGGTGGCCACCACCAAGAAGGCCCTCTCTTTTGTTGCTATCTCCTGGGCCTCCCTTGGAGTAGGCACCTGGGGGACGTCCGTAGAAGTTGAGCATTGTGTATGGGTAGGTTCATGTTGGGAGAGGCACTCCATCAGGTATTTGTATTCAAATCTGCATCCTCTGTTTTGGGTGATTGAGAAGTGGCCACCCTACTCCAGGTTTGAGAGAGGTCCCTCCACAAAGTACCTTCTAGTGATCCCTATCTGACCTTGGTGAGCCTGTTGATGCCAGGTGGGGTGATTTCTATTTTCCACAATTCCCCCAATGTAGCATCACTCTGAACACAGAGGCATTGAGGGAATTTACAACGATGCTGCTTGGCTCTGATCAGACTGACGTCACTAGATTTTTTAAAAAGAAGATCCAAGGGGTTTTCTCAGTGGTTGGCCCTGTGGGCTGCCAGTGTCGCACCAGCTGCTTAAGGATGCTACTTAGTGCATGGTGCCATGAGCCTCATGGCCAGGTCACACGAACACTGGGTGTAATTGGTAGTTACTAGGGAAGCACATGAAAATCCATTGCTTCTTCCATGTGTCCAGCAGGATGTGTGCACCACTGCTGCAGGCACTATGGACTTCCTGCATGTGTTGACCCCTAATGAGAACATTTCCAGTGGAGGGCCAACGGATGACTCCTGAGCAGGACAGGAGATGCGCAGAAAGAGATGAACATAAGCAAGGAGCAGGCATGTGGAAGTCTTTCAAGCCCTTTGCCAGTGGCTACCCACTGTGCCCGATGTTTATGTGAATTGGCCCGGAAGTGAATCATTTTTCATTGTGCCTCACCAAATGTCTCAGCATCAGTTTGAAGCCAGCTCCTGTTTTCTGCTGGCCTTTCTGGTTTCAACATGAACTTTGCAGCCACAAAAGCAAGCTAGAGGAAAGCTTATTTTACTTTTTTTCCCCCAGTGGAAGATTCCATAGTGCAGCAAAGTCAGTAAGTCACGGTGGCCACCCTACATCTGTATATATGCAGGCTACGCAGTGCTCCAAATTTCCATAACTACGAATGCCCTAGATTTCCATAAGTGCACATTATTTTGCATAAATAAAAATCAGACAGCAAAAGAACTTGGATGATCAAGTCCAATCTCATCAACCCTTCATAAATTAACTCACATTATTCAGACTGCGGAGTCACAAGCCGCACACAGAGGAAAATGGCAAAGAAAGTGCATCATCATAGCAAAGTCCTTGTACAGCAGAGATAAGAAAAGCCCAGCTGGACTGGAACAAATGTTCATCCTGCTCAGCATTGAGTTTCCCACAGTGGCCAGCCAAATGCCTCTTGGAAGCCCACAAGCAGGGTACGAAGGCAACATCTTCTGATGATGCTGGGAGGAAGGGCCATCATAGCTCAGTGGTAGAGCACCTGCTTTGCATGCAGAAGGTCCCACTTTCGATTCCTGGCATCTCTGGTCAAAGCAGGACCAGGAAGCAGGTGATGGGAAGCAAACAAACTCTACATGGGGCTGCCTTTGAAGACGGTTCGGAAGCTGCAGCGTGTGCAAAATGCAGCACCCAGACGGATAACAGGGACCAGAAGGTCTGAACATATAAGATCAATTCTTGCCCGCTTGCACTGGCTGCCTATATGCTTCCGAGCCCAATTCAAAGTGTTGGTTTTGACCTATAAAGCCCTACATGGCTTGGACCATAGTACCTGACAGAACATCTCTCCTGGCATGAACTGACCCGTACACTATGCTCTGCATCCAAGGCCCTCCTCCAGGAGTCTCCTCCGAGAGAGGCTCAGGGGGGTGCCAACAAGGGAGAAGGCCTTTTTGGTGGTGGCTCCCCATTTATGGAATAATCTCCCTGATGAGGCCTGCCTGGCACCAACATTGTCATCTTTTCAGGGCCAGGTTAAAACTGCCCTCTTCTCTAAGGCATTTGGCAGCGTAGAATGAGTCTCTGATTGTCTCTGGCTGATTGTTTTAAATTGTTTTAGGTACATGTTGTTATTATTGTGTGTTATTTGTTTTATGTCATTTATGTGAATGGTTTTTATAGTTTATATATGTATTTTAATGGTTTTTAATTTTTGTTAACTGCCCAGAGAGCTTTGGCTATGGGGTGCTAAAAAAATATAATAAATCAATGAAAGTGAATGAATGAAATATCCCCCCGAGACCCCGGAGAGCTGCTGCCAGTCCCAGTAGATCAGGTGGGCAACTTGTGGCCCTCGAGATGTTTTGGCCTACATCTCCCATCAGCCCAAGCCAGCATAGCCAGTGGTGAGGGATTATGGGAGCTGTAGGCCAAAACATCTGGAGGACCACAAGTTGCTTTACAAGTTCTCAGAAATGGGCATGGTATTTGAGAGGAACACAGTCTGGCTACATATTGACTACACATAAAGAATAGTTTTATTGTTCTGATGAAGCACAGAAATGGCATTAGATTTTGGAGTTGTCATCAGATAACTATTGCTCACTGTTATTATTATTTGTTGAAGAGTATTTATGAACTGAGTCTGTTCTTGTATGAACATATTTACTGTTGTTAACCGTTATTATCAAGAGGTATGTTTGAATTGTAATTATACTTGCAGGGCAGACGTAATTTACTTATGTTTCCTGTCATTATTATTATTTGTTAAAATGACACATTCTTGAACTGTACTCATTTCTGTGTGGTAAATGTCACACCATACCACATTCCTGAAGATAGCTAATTGCAATTTATCATTTGAAAAACAGACTGTTTGCAGCATTGATCATAGAATCATAGAACAGTACAGTTGGAAGGGGCCTATAAGACCATTGAGTCCAAGCATTGCTATGTTTTATTTACCCTTGTTACATAGAGTTTCTTGCATTTAATTGTATTAAATGTTACCACACGTGGTTGTACTTTAAAGACACCAATAGTCCTGCGTCAGCTTGAGACCTGGTGCTTTCACTTGCTACTGCCAGCTTAGTTTGGTGTACATGTACCTACATTTTTAGTATACAAAACATATTCTTATCCTGAGTTTCATTTGGTACAATTGTTGGTCCATTGATTCGGTTGTCAACTCACTATAAGACAGCTTCATATGTCTACATTCTCCCCAGTTACTGGCATTGAGTGGTGTTCTTGCCTCTCAACATGAAGGTCCCATATAGTCATTGATAGGCTGGCCCTCCATTCATTTGTCTGATCCTCCCTTTAAAGCTCTCTAAGCCAGTAGCCATCATCACATCCTGTGACAGTGATGTCTTCAAATTAAATTTTGCATTGTATAAAGAAGGGCTTCTTTTTAAATGATACACATACACATACTCCTTTTATACATTGTAGAATTTATTTATTTATTTCATTTATTTCCCGCCTTTTTTCCTCTTTAAGGAGCCCAAGGCGGCATACATAATCCTCCTCCTCTCCATTTTGTCCTCACAACAACAACCCTGTGAGGTAGGTTGGGCTGAGAGTCTGTGACTGGCCCAAAGTCACCCAGTGAGCTTCCATGGCTGAATGGGGACTAGAACCCAGATCTCCCAACTCCCAGTCCAACTCTAGCCACTACACCACACTGGCTCTCATTTTACTTTCATTAGATATTGAGCTCCTACTTAAGCCATTTTATTGTAGATGTTCCATAAGCATATCTGTTATAGACTAAGGGCACAATCCTATGGCTGCTATACAGTGCCTAGATGGCCATAGGATCTTCCGGTTTCTGGGAACTGAACTTGGAGCAGGGGCTCCGAGTTGATTCCCAGAAAACCGCCTCCCCACTACCTTCCCTGCTGCCTCATAGGTGGCATGGAGTTCCTGACTCCATGCTCATGACAGCAGCTCAGAGTAGGGATGCTGGACAAATTTGAGATGGAGTAAAATGATCTTGAATTTCTAAGAATCCGACCTGTAGAATCCACTGAGGGACGACCCCCTCAGGCTGCACATTGTCTGTGGACTTCCTGATGATTTTTTTTCACTTTCCCAAAATTTACGCATATAAATTCATAGGAAAATAGTATGTTTCTGCTGAGGAAACTTTGAATGGAATGGGGACAGTACTAAGGAGAATTATGTGAATACTTATGCAAATACTTAGGTAAATCCTTACGTAATTATTGGTGCATTTTTCTGCATGAAGAAAAAAAATATTCGCAGTGTCTTTGAGCGGACGATGGAACAAAAGGCACCTGACAATCCGCAAAACACAGACGGAGTGGATTTTACACAGTCCGTACATCCCTACCTCAAAGCAGGGGAAAAGGGGGTGTTCCTGGGGGCGGGGAGGGGAAGAGACTTCAGAAGCACCATTACAATGCTTCCTATAAACCGTCCGGACTCCCCTGCCCTGCTCTGACGCACCCTGGCTAGACAGCCCAAATCAGCCATCTAGCCGCAAATGAAGGGCAGCTGGAGGACAGAGGAGAGGATCCCCTACGTGCTCCATCCACCCTGCGTTGGGTAGTTGTCTGCCTCCAAGTTCGGAGGCGGCTATCCCCATAGGGTTGGGCCCTAAGATTCCTTTAGCGATTTTGATGTGTTATTATGTACGTTCTTCTTTTTGTTGCTGTTAATTTGTTAACGTTATTTTGAAATGAAATAAAATTTCATGAGGAAAAAAAAGAAAGAAGGACTTCCATTTGTCTTCTCTGAATCTTCTGCCAATCTGTTTCACTGGGTGATCTCAAGTTCTAGTACTGGGAGAGAGCAATGGGGGGTGGGGGGAATCTCCCTGTCAACTCACTTCCTCAACACCATGCATAATTTTACAAATCTCCAGCATGTCCCCTCCTACTTTATCTGTTTTCTTTCTAAACCCGAAAGACCCCAACACAACCATATAGGGTTGCAGTCTGAGAACCATTTTCATATTATCCTTATTACTTCTTTTAAGGGGTGGCTTCCATGAACTCAGTTCTCCCTGCTCGGCTGTTGCATTACTCCTGTTGTCTAAAAACAGGAGTAAGACTTATTGGCAGTTTTTGAAGTAAAGTGGCCCAGCTTTTTTTTTCCCCACTGAAAAAAACATCCCACCGCCCCGCCAGCCTCTGCCCAAAGAGAGAAGAACATGGGCCACTCTGTGTTACTTTAAGGAACTGGGAGCCTTCTGTTGGGAAGGGTTCTGTGGCATTTTTTGGGCTCAAGTAAGCTTTTGGGCTCAAGTAACCAAGCAGAAAGCCAACAAATATCATCACACACATGTGCTATTCCTTTTTGTCAGAAGGGATCTTTCCTGACAGCCTAGCCTGAAATTAGAGATTAAAAAAACAGCAGGAAGGCAGGTGGCATGGCAGCGCAAACTCTCTGTATGCATCAATCAGAGCAACTGAGTCAACTCAAGTCCCGCCAAAAGACCAAGGAGCAAATTTCAACAAGATGGCACTATTAGCCTTAGTCGAAGAACTGGGGGCACACGGTCGCTCTGTTCACAGCAGCTGCTTTCCAGCTCTTCCTGGCAAACGTGCCCATCTGAATGATGCACCATGAGACATTTCTGAACCACGCTGTGGGCTCTGTGGTTTGGGTGTGGCACTCTTGTTAGGTTTCCATTTGTTGGTTCGTATCCCATTTGCTCCTGGCCTAGGAGGAGCGGGAAATGCTCAGGGCCCATGTTGAGAGTAGTCATGTTTGAGCACCTGCCCAGGGCCCACACCCCAGAAGGGGGCCACTGACAAGAGCCCCCTGGATTTGCTCTGCCATTGTAACTGGCATGTTCACCTGCCTCTCATCTCACCCCAGCTGAGATCGTGGTGGTGGTGAGGAGGAGGAGCAGGAGATGCCACGGCCTCCTTGCTTACTATCCCTTAGCCTGTCAGGCAAGCAAGTGGTAGCAACGATGAGAAAGAGGAGGAGGAAGAGCAGCTGGGGACAATGGCGGTGAGAAGGCGGTGTCACTGAGGGAGGAGCCGACTGAGATTTTCTTGCCCAAGGACCTCCAAACCTGGAGCTGGCACTGACCATCCTTCATCAGTGGGCCCTGATGACCTTACTTGACAGTGGCAGAAGCAGTGACAGGCAGATGGGTCTAGGCACCATTTTAAATTCCCACAATTCTTGGGAAAGCTGCTATGTCAGGGGCATTGCAGGAGATGAAAATGGCAGCACCCAGCTGCCTTGTGCTGAAAAGAATGGGCGGGGAGGCAAGGCAGGCATCTGTAGTGGACCCTGAATGTGTGGGGATCCAGGTGTAGACACCAGCTCTGCTCGGCATCTCCAGGTAATCTCAGCTGGAGATTTATGAGAAATTTGTTTCGGTTCATTCTTTAATCAGAACTGAGCCAGTTTGCACCCTCTGGAACCCACCATGGACCTGAACCTAAACTGCAGTTGAAGTCCATACATTTCCAAGCTTGCGATGCAATTTGCGGAACAAAAAGATACATTTGAAAGATGCATACCTTTGAAAAATGCACACAAAAATGTGTACTTTTGAAAAATGCACACAATCGAAGTATCCATTTGGAAAAATGCACACAAAAATACACACTGATTTTCATGCAAAAAGTAAATGAGAAGCTGCTCACAATCTGATATGGGGATGAATTGAAATGAGGTGGAAGTTGAAGTGGAATTTGAAGAACTTCAATGAGTTTTAGGTTTGGCTGATTTGCACATCCGAAATCTCAGCTAGTAGGGCTGGGAAGATCCCCTCTCAGCCTGAAACTCTGGATTGCTGCTGCCCTTCAGAATAAACAATGCTCAGCTAAATGGACAGATGGTCTGACTCGATATAAGACAGATTCCTATGTTCAGTTTTGTGTGGCACCACTCAGCTCACAGAATCTCCTGGTCTGTTAGGTCTGCAGCTGTGGAGAGCCTGCTCCAACTTCCACCTGTCTTTTGCGGTTAAGAAAGGACCAAATGACACATTCCGAAGTACCTTGGAAGTCTTGCATCCTTTGACTAAGAGAGCCCCTGCACAACTTTGAGCAAAAAGAACACTGGAAACAGACATACCATAGCCCAGATTAAATGCTACTCTTGGGATATCCATGAGACCATTTCCTTGTAGTGAGACAGATGTATGCCCAAGCAAGTATAAACTCCATAGGTAAGAACTGTAGGATTTGCAGAAATCAAACTATCCATTCCAGCAACAACAACAACAACAACACACCCCGTCCTGGTTCATTGTGAAAGACTTTGAAGATGGTGATCAGGCAAGCAAAAGAGATCAGAGAAAGCAGAAGGGATTAGCGTGTCTAAAAACAGGAGTCAATCAGCTTCATTCTTCTTGTTTTCCTCCTCGTACACTGAACAGCATGTGCAGTTGCATTGTTCAAAAGAAGATAATTGAGAAGGACTTTTTTTTTTTTCTTTTTGAGGGTGGAAGAAAATCTAAGCAGGTTCATTGAGAAATATCGGCTTAGCATTTAGCTTGGAGTTATGAAACCCATGGAAAATTATCAGAAGTTCCACTCTGTGGCATTCAGTGTAAGAGCCATAAGCACAGTGAGGGGCTATAAAACCCAGCTTCTGGCTCTGGCATGTCCAGTTAACAGGATCTCAGGGCTGGAAAGATCCTTTGCCCAAGAACTTGGACAGCAGCTGACAGTCAGGGTGGACATTACTAGACTAGATGGGCCAATGATATGCATTCAGTATGCGGCAGAGTTGTACAGGCCTAGAGAATGCACAGCTTCATGCTGCTATAGGAAACAGGAAGAGGTTGTGTGCATGATGTGTGTGTGGCTGTGTGGTTGACAGTCATGCTTATGCCTCCCTCTAAACCACACCAAATAGCATATCATCTATGCCTAGTGTCTGCAATGCAGGATGTTGAGCCTGTGGTTTTTGCACACACACACACACACATACACACACACACACACACACTCACACACTGCTCGTAGCTGAATTGCCCTGGCATCACTGTCTCCTTCCCCTCTCCCACATGCTGAATTATGACTGCTGTTTAGGGCTGGATGAATCATTATGCTAAGTACTTTTCTGGGTAAGGGCCAATCTTATTGTGGCCACACAATTGTGCTGTGATGCAATGCGCTGGAACTTCCCAAAGTGACAGGAATGTCCATTTTGTTCCCTGCCTTCAATGTTTAAAACATGTTCCCTTGGGTGGCTTCCTCCCTCTTGGCTGAAAATGTGTGCTTGTCCACTGATGGGTCTAACTGTCAAGAAGATGCGACACCTGTTTTGAACCAACTTCATTGGCTGTCAGACTGTTCCCATGTCCCATTCAAACTGCAATGTGGATTTTTAACATCTGAACCAATCTGGGAACTCCATACCTCAAGGAGCACCATCTCCAATATGTCTCCCACCCCGGTCATTAAGATCTGCCGAGGAACCATTAAGGGCATTAAGATCCTGCTCTGGAAACCATCAACTGTCGATGCTAGAACAGAAGTGGCTAAAGGCGGGATCCGCTGATAGTCCTCTGCATGATTTGTAGTAGATTGACAAGGGTTTCTGACTTCCATTTATCCAACAATAGGTACAACTAAAAAGCTTTCATCTCCTAAATTAGGTTGCTGAAAAGGAACTCTTGGGGGAAAACCAGGAGTGGGGTTTTGTATGAAAGGATTGAACTTTGGTTAACTCCTGGGCTCAGCATGGGCTCAGGGCCTCCCTATTCCTTAATTCTTAGCCTGTATCTGCCTGCCTGAGCCACTATTTTTCACCTGGTTGAGAGATCTCTGGTTTCTAGTAAAAAAAATGAAGTATATCCCACAAGCCTGAAATCTGCCCAACCCATGGCTAGACCATACTCAACAAGGGGTGGGTCTTTTTCTGTGGTGCTCCCTATTCTTTTTAGAGGGGAGTCAAAACTTTCCCTTTATGGGCCCATCTACTCCTGGCTTTTCTCCTGGGTGGCTGCAAGTCGAGGTCCCTCATGATAGATGATATAGTTACCACTTCGCAGCCATCCATGGTTTTCACCCAGAAAATGCGGAGTTTCAAGGAATCGTTTTGCTGTGATGTTTATCGCTTGCTATGGGTTCCCTGCGCTTGTGAGCTGTCTGTCCCTTCCTCAAACCGACTTCACATTTTGTGGTGGGCGTGTTGTAGGCATGCGTAGTGCCTGCATCACTCTGTGATGCCCCTTTATGCCCCCCATCCCTTTGCAGCTGCACAGTTACAGAGGGGCATTTTCATCTATTTAATCACACTCTCACACATTTTTGCAGCTTCGTATCTTCACAGCGGTTGCTTTTGGACTGGCTGGGGAATGCTAGGAGTTGCAGGACTTTTTTGTGTCTAAATGTATAGAATTGCACCATTAGTGGTGCAATCCTCTAGACACTAACCTGTGAGCAAGCATCATTGAAACTAGTGGGACTTACTTCTGAGTAAACTTACATAGGATTGGGCAGTAAAGCTAACAAAACCCAAACCCACAGGACCTGGTGGGGTTTCCATGCTGGATGGGGAATGCTGGGAGTTGCAGGGCTCTTTTTCTGTTGAAACATGCACAGGATCGCACCCTAAGCAAATGATTATTTTGATGCTGAAAGTTCTGACTCAGTGTAAGGCAGTTGCATCTTTGTATGTTTTGTACAAACCCCATTCATTCCTATGGGATTTGCAAGGGAAACTTCCTCTGTGGCTTGTGGCCTCTGAGCATATGCCACATGGATGTGCCATTCTGGCAGCTGTTTTCTTCACTTCCCCCATAATTCTGCTGAGAGCATCCAGGTGGCAGGGAGGTCAGGAAGCTACCTATGGAACCAGCATATGTTGTACATGAATAGGGAATCCGTTTTCTCAATTAGCGGGAGCTGGAAGAAGAAATTAAGCCAGAGGGAAAGACAGAATGTGATATATAACCAACCCACATCCACTTGAGCTTTCACCCCCCCCCCTCTCTCCTCTTCAGTATGTGTTACCAGGTACAAAACTGACCTTTGTTCCCAAAAAGTATAGGCTAGGTAAAATCTCTTATTGGACCAATATTTGTTCCTGTGCCTTCCCCATCCAGGTGCCTTCCAGATGTGTGACCCCATATTGGGACTACAACTCCCACCGTTCTTAACCAGCATGGCCAACCCCATATTTAGATCAGCTTCAAACCACTTCACTCTGCCTAATGGTAGGGCTGGCCCTGTCTCTGACTGTTTTCAACATTGCTTCTGGGAAGAGTTTAATGTCTTGGTACCCTCAATGGCTTGGGTACAGGGTACCTGAGGGATTACCTCCCTCCTTACCATTCTGCCCACTCTCTAAGATCAGGAGGAGAAGCTCCTCTTTGTTTACCATCAAGCGTGGAGGTACAGTTGATGGCAAGAAGAGACAGAGCCTTCTCAGTGGCTGTGCCAATGTTGTGGAACACCTTGTCCCATAAAGCATAGATGGCCCACTCTCTAGCTGTCTTTTGCCAGTTGGTACAGACATTTTTTATTTGGCTATATTATATAAAGCTTATGTTTTGTCTGTGGTATTTGTCTGTGTTGTATTTTTAAAAGTATTTTATTGTGCTGTATTGTATTTTGATGGTATTTTATGATATTGTGATTAAGTCATGCTGAGTAGTACATAGGCACTAGAAGCATGGGATCAACATTTGTACATAAAGTTCTGAAGCCATGGCATGAACATACCTAGAAGATATTGTTTGGGACCAGTGTTACTAAAGAACCAACTGCTCCCCTATAAACCTACCCACTCTTTAAGAGCTGAATCAGAGGCCCTGGTCTGGTGGGCACTTTCAGAGGTTAGACAGATGTTGGCCAGTAATAGGGCCTTTTCAGCAATGGCACCCTAATGTCTCCAGAGGTGCTCAGCTGACACCTACCTGTTACTCAGTTCAAAAGATGGCCCACACTATTCTATTCACAGAGTGGACAACATAAGAAGAGCCATGCTGAATCAGACCAAAGGCCTATCTAGACCAGTATTCTGCTCACACAGTGGCCAACTTGCTGCCTATGCGAAGCCCACAAGCAGGACATGAGGGTAATTGATGGCTATATACAACTGGAGGAAGTATATAGGCAAGAAAACGGAAGGAGGTGAGCATCCAAAGTAGATCACAGAGAAGACAAGCAGCTTCTCAGGATGCAAAAATAAATTTATTATAAGAAGCCCAACACGTTTTGGCCTTCTTATTTTTAGGCCAGCTTAAGGGGGTAGAGAAAAAAGGCTGCAGCATTTTTTCAGCAAAAGAAAAGTAGATTGTAGATTGTAGAAAAGTAGATTCACCAGCAGATTGACATAGGAGACAACCTTTTGCTGAAAAAACTCTGCAGACTTTTTTCTCTACCCTCTGAAGAAGGCCCCCAAATAAGAAAAAAAGTCCAAAACGCATTGGGCTTCTTACAACAAATTTATTTTTTCATCCTGAGAACCTATTTCTCTTCCTTGGAAGCATATAGCCATTGATACCCTTATCCTCCATGAAGACACTTTTACTCTCCTGAGCATTAAATCAATAACTGGTTTTATTTTGTCACTATTTCTCTTTGCTGCTTTGTGATCTTTAAAAATAAAGCTCCTGTTTTCATTTAATGTTCATTAGTGAATTATAAATGCATTTTGCTAGCTGCTTTTGAAGCAGGACAGAAATCTTTCATTCCATCAGTATAATGATAGAATGTACGAGGACAATGCATTCACTTAAAACCAAATGGGCACAACACTCAAGGAACTTAACACAAGTGTTTATGCAATACAACAGTGGAACCAATTACCTAGGGAGGTGGTGGGCTCTCCCACACTGGAGGCATTCAAGATGAAGCTGGACAGCCATCTGTCAGGGAAGCTTTGACTTGGATTCCTGCCCTGAGCAGGGGGTTGGACTCGAGGCCCTTTCCAACCCTACTATTCTATGATTCTATGCCATTGAGTTTGTGCCTGTCTGTGCATTGCTGCAATTCACTAGGGCCAGACTAGGCATGATACTAACTGCTCCACTTTCTGTTGCTTCTGGGTTTTTTTTAAATACATAATGGCAGGCTCACGGGTTGATCTTTGTCAGGACTATAGTATGCAGGAAGAAGGTGTAACCCCAGGTGCAGAACCCTCAGCACACATTTCCCTAATCTGGCCTGCTGGTTTCCCCAATCCAGCCCACAGAGCCTCCTTGGAATGGAGGAATCCCCACTGATAACAGCGGGGAGGCAGGTCATACACCTGACGCTACTGCTCCTCCAAGTGCCAGCCAAATCCATTTCTCCCTCTCTCATAATACTAGAACCCAGTGGGGTCATCCCATGAAGCTGATTGGTGGGAGATTCACGACAGATAAAAGGGAGGACTTTTTCACACAGTGCGGAGTTGAACCATGGAATTCACTTCCACAAGACGTAGAAGTGGCCAGCAATTGGGATGGCTTTAAAAGGGGTTAGATAAATTCTTGTCTATCAATGGCTACTAGTCCTGATGGCTATATGTTGCCTCCAGTATCAGGGGCAGTATGCCTATGTGCACCCTGCTGGGGAACATGGGCAGGAAGGTGCTGTTGCACTCATGTCCTGCTTGTGGGTTTTCTGTGGGCATCTGGTTGGCCACTGTGTGAACAGAATGCTGGACAAGATAGACCCTTGGTCTGATCCAGCATGGCTCTTCTTATGTTCTTATGGAGAAAGTAAAAATGGGTGGGACTGGGGCCATGAAGTCTGTGGAGGGTTGCTTGGGTGTGTGTGTGGCAATTTGGACCCTAATCCTCATTAGTTATGCACCCCTGGTTTAACTTTTCCTCCCCTGCCACAGTCCTGACCAAACCCCCACCGCAATCCAGGTGTTGTTAGGCCCAGGACAGCAGCTCTTGTTGGCAGTGTGATTTTCATTGGCACCACAGTGGAGGTGGAAAGGGTTAACTTCCCCACCCATGCTGGGATCCCAGTGAAAATGCTGCCCCTGCTTCTGCTATTAATGGTTTAGAAAATAATTTAAAAAACCAGATGCAGCCAAAAGTGATGCATTTAGCATTGTGTCTCGTTTGACTGTAGAAGTCACAAAGGCAAAACAGAAGAAACCAACAATGGAAGCAACACGCTGCCTTCCCATATGATCAGATAGCGGTGGTTTTTAATGTCTTGCAGTGTTTGGCTGTGGCAGCCAGGCAAGATAGTAATTCATAGGGGGCTAAGAGCACTGTGTTCCGATAAGGAGAAAAGAAAAATAAATGTTATTTGTCAATCTCTTATTTCACAGGCGTCACAATTTCCTACAGTGCCCACATCAAACCGCACAATCAAAACTCAGTATGCACTGCCTGAACAGCAATGCTTTCTCATTCAGAGATGTTTCTTCTTTCTTTCTTGCATTTCTTAAAACCATTAATTGAAGTTCCACTGATATCAATGAGCCAAGTTCAGACTGCACTAGAATAAGCCATTCAAGGACACTTTCTTTATCAGTGTAGTTAGCACCTTCTCCTGCCATTGTCAATGCTATGCACAGGGCAAGCACATAAGCTGACATTTGTATTGTGTTTGGGGTTCAGCAATAGCAGGGAAGTGGGTGTCTAAACCTTCCTCCCCATGCTCAAAAAAAGATGGCCCTCACACTGATGCTTGCCTTCCAGATATATCCCCCTACCCTACCTTCATGGGACAAAACCTCCATTGCTATGAGCAACTCCCCCCCACACACACATTGCAGCTGCATTTCAGTTTTAAATAAAGTTGGATCTCCCTATAACACTGTTTTGCCCTATGAGAATTTGCCTGTAATTTGAGGTGTGCAGCTGAGGACCCCTTCCCAGTGCAGGCTGGGAAGGAAGGAGTTAAAGTGGGGTGGGGAAAAATCTGGCAGGGCCTGGATGCCAACAAGTCAGCAGGGATTAAACCAGTGGTGGGCAGGGCCAGATCCCAAAGTAGGCAGGGATACTCCTTTTCTCTCTCCCTCTGCCACCCCTTTCTCTCTCTCTCTCTGTCACCTCCTTTTCTCTTTCACTCTCTGATACCCTCTTCTCTAGGGATGTCATGGGATTCCGGGAGGGGCATGGAGTTTGGCGGTCTCCACCCTACACTCAGCCTCTTGACTCCAGTCCACAGATCACCATGCTTGCCCGAGTCGGCATGCACCAAGTTGGGGAAGTGTGGTGGTCCCTACTGGTCTGCCGAGCTGCCATTTTGCAAAAATAAAAAATAAACATGGCAGGGTTTTTTTTGGTAAATGTTTGCATAAATGGCCCATTTATGGCCACCATTTATGCAACATTACATTTACAAAAAAATCAAGCTGACATTTTTTTTTTTCAAAATGGCAGCTTGGAAAGGAATCAGGTGGCTGCGTGCCACTCACAAGGTGCCTACAGACCATGCAATGAACAGGGGCAGGCAACCAGGAGGGGTTTGGTGAGTGGTGCACGGTGCGGATGGAGGTGAGTCTGTCCATCCCTACACATTTCTCTTCCTCTTCCTCCTTGCCTGATGGGCTTTCGGGGGAAAGGCCATATCACTCTTGCCAGAGGTCTGAATGTATTGCTTGCAGAAGACTTATGGAATTAGGTCAAAGGCCACATGCACTCCTAGGGATAGTCCAGTTGCCCACCCCTGCATTAAAGAGACCTCTGTTGTGTCACCTGCCTTGGAACTGAATGACTGGTTGGTTCTTGCTCAATTCATGCTTAGGGATGTGCCAATCAGCAAAGCCTGACCTTGCCAAAGTTCTCTGAATTCCATCTTGAAGCTTGTTCCATCTCAGGTCTGTCTCAGATTGGGCACTTTGTTTTTTTCTTTTCACACAAAAATCCGTGGGCATTTTTGTACATATTTTTCCAAATGCGCATATTTTGTGCATAGCTTTGTGCATATTTTTTCCAAATGTACGCATCGGTTGTGTGCATCTTTGAAATGTATGCATTCTTCTCCCATTGATTAAAATGTATTTGTGCACATTTTGCAAAAGTATGCATGTATTATGCACCTTTTTCATAGAACACTTTTTTTGGATTGGCGAATGCCATTGCCAGCTTGGAAATGTGTGGACTCTGACTGCAGATTGCATCCAAGTCTGTGTTCCATCTGGAAGGTGCAAACTAGGTAAATCCTAATAAACAATGAACTTAAACAAATTTCTCATACATCCCTACCCATGCTATAAATTACTTGCTGATCTGGGGAATAAACACTTCAAAATCTTCTTAAAAGACACTACAATTTATTCCTAAATTCTTCTGTCAGCCCTCCATGTAAGCTTACCAGTTAGATATACCTATTGACAGTATTTAGGGGATTGAAATGGATCGCTTTCAGAGTAACCTCAGCTGTCCCTTAAAAAACAAACAAATCTATTATCTCAGCAAGCTGGATCTGCATGTATAAATGACAAATTTACTCTCAGATGTCACTGCTTACTCATTCCCTGTCAGAAGCCACATAAATCAGATCGTAAGAAAATGAATGCCATCAGCAGCTGTTTTCAACGTTTGTGCCTTATTTGGAATCTTGAATGCCTACCTAATTGCGCGCTTTGCTACAAAAACGTTCCTCTCGGTTACTTAGGATGCAGCTTAAAATGCAAGGCAGTGCACCGCAAAGGCGACAGCCCCACCAGGCCTTCTGTTCAGAGCTCTTGGCAGTTCAGCTAATGATCCTGTGTTCACTCCGTGAAGAATAGCCTGCGGGAAGGGAACATTCTTGGCAGGCTGGCAAGCAGCAGAATCGGCTCACGCAAACGCACCCGACTTGCTTCGACTCTTTCCAGCAAGCGTCTGCGCAAGAAGCTTTGAGAGGCTTAGTTTATTTCCAGGGAAAAGCCTGAACAAAACACCTCCAAAAGATGACGGGGAGAGATCTGACACAATACCGTCTATGGGTGCAATCCTATGCCTGTTTAGACAGAAAAAAAGGCCTACAACTCCCAGCATTCCCTGGCCAGCTATGCTGTCTAAACATGCATAGGATTGCACCACAAACAGATGTATTGTTTGAAACAGGGTTGGATCGAGATTTGAGTCTCCACTGCCTCATCCTCCCTGTCACTCAGGTCTTCTAAGCCCTCCCTCCCTCCCTCTGTCACACACACACACTCACACACACACACACATACACACACACTTCAGTCCACAGACTTTCTCAGTGCAGGGACTGGAAGAGAGGCTGGAGTAAACTGAACAACCTGCCCCATTTGGGGGCTTGCTTGAAGAAGTGCTACATTGCTGCCCCTGGCAATAGGGCTGCCAGGAACTGGTGGTGCTCACCACAAGTGGTAGAGCGCTGCTGGATCCTACGCAAGGTTCCCAGCCCAGCCCCCCCCCGCCCCCCACTGACCATCCAGAAAGTGGTGAGTGATGAGCGTATTGGGGGTAGCCGAAGCAAACACCGTTTTTTCTCCTGTAGTCATGACAGTGCTATGATTTAAGTGAGCTTAAAGTGCAAAACTGCGTATGCTCAGAGTTTGTTTGTTTTTTTTAAATCAGGGATGGCAAACATTTTAACATACAAGGAATGTCAAAGCAGTTTTAAAGCATGGAATGGCAGGGGGCGGGAAGAGAATGTTTGTTGTGTGCTTCACAACTGAAGCAATCCACAAGGTCATCTAAAAGGGGACCCCATAAGACCATAGCACAGTATCCAATGTTACTCCTATGTAGAGTAGACCTACCAAAATGCATGAGACTGAAGCTAGTCACAACTCATTTGAGTCCCATTCATTTCAGTGGGCCTACTCTATGTAAGATTAGCACTGGATGCTATCCATTAAGTCCATGGTCTAACATGACCTAGCTGTACAACTGACCTGGGGTGGTCACTTATGCACCACAGAGGAATTCCATCACTAAAAATGAGGACAAAAGGGGGCATCCATTTGCATAAAAAATGCATATGCTACCTGGCTAGAAACCTGTTGTGGGTGTGCACACCAGCAGTGGGTGTGGCCAGAGCCAAAACTGGGTGGAGCCAGAGCCAAAGTGAGTCAAGGTATCCATGAAACTACACCGAGGTCTGCATATGGGGCTCAGCCTGCAGGTTCCCCACTCCTGCTGTAGAGCAGGAATGTCCTTGCGTAGTGTCCATGGGCTGACATTTGGAATACCGCACACTGTTTTTGGTGTTCCCTCTTAAAAAATAATCTTATAGTGCTGGAGAAGGTACAGAAAAGGGCATTGGCAAATACATTCCTATACATGGGTATAATAAATCCTAAATAAACTTAGGACTTGGAGGTAAGTTCCATTATGTTCACTTGGACTTACTCCCAGGTAAGCATATATATTAGACAAACAAAAAGGCAAAATTTCTTCATGCAGCTCATTAACTTTAAGCAATTCATTGCCACAAGATGTGACTTTTAAAAACAATGGATGACTTTTTAAAAGAATCAGGCCAATTCATGGATATATCCTTCTAATAGCAAACTCAGGTGGAGTGTGCTACCAGGATTGTATCCAAAATGGGGCCACTGAGAAACAAGCATGCTTGGGGGAACCCCAAGGTTTCCAGAGCCCAAAAATGTTTAGAAGGAGGGAGGAAGGAACCTAAGAAGAACATAGGAAGCTGCCTTATACTGAATCAGACCATGGGTCCATCTAGCCCAGTATTGTACATATGGACTGGCAGCAGGTTTCAGGCGGGAGTTTTTCCAGCCCTACCTAGAGGTGCCAGAGATCAAACCTGGGACCTTCTACATGCCAAACATGCGCTTCACCACTCAGCTACAGTCCTTTCCTAAAGCAACCTTCAATTCAGTCCAATGGGGACTAATCATGCTCAGTAGCAATGTAAAGTGACTGCTGAAAAAGAAAAAGAAAAACACAGCGGGAGGGGGCAAGTAGTGTAATGCCCTTCTTGGAGGGAGTGGCTGGATGGAACCCAGAACAGGAGCGCTCTTTTTTAGGAGTGCAAATATACACTACAGCATTTTCTTGCAGGTGCTACTTCTTCACACCTGTTAGCCATAACAATTAAAAGTGAGCTTCCATGTTCAGAAGCAGTATATCCATGATCCACAGACGTTGGGGACAAATGACAGGGGAATGCCTCGATCCCTTATGTCCTGTCTGTAAACTTCTCCAAAGCATCAACTGTTGGAAACAGGGTGCTTGACTTGATGGGTCTTTGGTGCGCGAATCCAGCAAAGGATTTCTCACATTCTCAAGAAACAGCACACCCCGCAGATCTGTTATTTCTCCAGTGCATTTCATAGCAATAAGCTGGGAAAATCTGCATTAGCTCCAACTCAAAAGCCACACTGAATTGTCCCATGTACCCATCAATACAGATAGACAACCCCCCTGCCTCAAGAGATAAATGTAAATCAGAACATATTAGGGACAAACTGTTTCTGGTAGGATGCTACAGCCATTTAGCAAGAATTTACCTTCCTCATGGATGTGGTTCCTTGACGCTCAACAGCAGAACTCACATACCTGGAAAGAGATTGGGGGGGGGGGAGAAAAGGAGAGAGTTCTTAACTTCATACAAATACAATCTGAATAAAGAAGCGCCATTTATAAAGGTTTCAGTGTCTGCCTGTGGATTTACCTTCCTGCTCCATTGGGTAGGTAGCACACACAGGACACAAGCCTCTCTGACACACAGACATTGGCTGAGAAGGATCAATGAACAGAAGGTAGTTCAACTTCAGATCCACTCGGTAAGAACCACACAGACAGCGTCGCTAAAGCCCTCAAGTGAAGTGACCGAAAACAATGCATGTCGCCTGAGTTTGTAAAGCAGATTTTAAATCTGGGGGAAAAAGTATCTTTTCCAAATGCAAGCTTACAAAAAAACCAAACACACAAAAATGCCCAGGGAGAAATCAGCCCAGGAAAATAGAGCTTGTTCTTGGGAAAGCATCTGGTTTAACAATCCTCAAAGCTGATTAGCTGATCTCTATTAATGCAAGCATAAGAGGTTGGGGGTTGGGTACAGGGCAGTGGAAAACAGTCATCTCCATGATGATTGCAACAGACATGACACAGTTAGCAATGCAGGAACCTTCTTTATACTGAATCCATATAGCTCAGCATATGGATTCCTAATGCATGGGTTGCACTTTGGAAATGTGAACAGCTAATTTGGAATTCAAAAATACTGAGAATTTTGGAGGCATCCTTGCGCAATTCTACTGTGAACCTGAGCAGGTTTGGTCCCATAAGATGCCTGGATGGGAGGCGCCATAGAGCCATATGTAACACTTCCTTCCTTCCTTCCTTCCTTCCTTCCTTCCTTCCTTCCTTCCCTCCCTCCCTCCCTCCCTTTCTCTCTCTTTGACATCTTCCAGCCAGCTCGCTTTGTCTCAGGCTGTTGGCTATTTATGGCAGTCGCCTTCCTAATATGAGCAACTTGCGCCTTGCTGCCCCTCAGGTAATTAAGAGTTCAGTTATAATAAATAGCTGCAAATTGGCGCATGTCCAAGGGAAAGCTATGATTGAAGTCGCAACATCTGTAGTGGTGAAAATAGATGCTTTTTTTTTTGTCCATCCTGATGCCTGATATGGAAGTCTGTAAGTTGACCCTTTTAAAGCATTTTGGATCACTTATGTCCTTAATGCTAACATTTATAGAACAATGCAACACAGAAACAGATGGCCCATTTCTACAGGGTTCTCGAGCAACCTATTCCCTGTTTTATAGCTGCAATGATAACCATTTTTGCAGACGAAATAATGACACTGACAGCAACCTATGGGTAGGGATGTACGAAAGTCACTTACCTTTCCGCAGATTATGTTAATGGTGGGGGGGGGAGGCGTTCCATCCCTCCCCCCGGAATCCTCGACAGGGGGGAGGCGATCTGGTCCTCCCCCCCAGAATCCTCGACGGCCGGCTGTGCTCTGTGGCGGCTCTGCGGAGCAGCCAGCCAGGCCCAGGCCAGGGCCATCCGCAGCCAGATTTCCGGCCACGGAGGCTCTGGGTAAAAAAAAAGAAAAGCGTATGCAAATGGCGGCGGCTATGGCCGCCGCCATTTGCGTTCCTTATTTTTCGCTGTCTTAGTCTACGTAAATATTTACGTAGGCTAAAACGGTGAATCAAAAAGGGATGCAAATAGCGCCCACTATGCTATTTGCGTTCCCCTTTATTTTTGCCGTAATAGTCTACGTAAATATTTACATAGACTAAGACGGTGAAAAATAAGGAGCGCAAATGGTGGCAGCCGTAGCTGCCGCCATTTGCGTACGAGGTTTTTTTTTTTAACTGGGATGTGATAGGCTACATAAGTCTTTACGTAGCCTATCACGTCTCTGTAAACCCCCCCCCCCCGACAAGACTGCAAATGGCGGTGGCGGCAGCCGGTCGGAAGACCAGCCGCTGCAGCCGCTACCGCTGCTGCTGCCGCCGCCGCCCGGAACATCCGCCCCAGGTAAGTCTCGTCCCGGGGGGGATGCGTGGGGGGGCGGAGGGGCAGGCCGTTCCGCCACAGATTTCGGGGGGCTGAATGCACTGGCATTCGGCCTCACCGAGATCCGTGGTGGAATTCTCTGACATCTCTACCTATGGGCCTTACAGCTTTCAGTCCCAGAGAATAATACTGCATCCATAGGGCACATGTTGAAATGTGCCAAAGCCACAGGTCCTGATATATCAAGAGAAGAAGGCCACACAGAAAATGTCAAACCAACAACAGGAACTTTAATGAACAAGGCTTATTGAGAATAGACCATGCAGCATACTGCTGCAGGCAATGCTTGCTGAACAGAAACTGAAAGCACAGTGTCTGAGAGCTGACTCAGTCACTTCTTGGTATGGCAAACCAGGAGGGCCAATACACTATGACTGTGGTTTAACCCATAGTTAAACCATAGTGCAGGTTTCATAAGTAATGACAACCCATGGTTTCTTGTTGGGTTGTGAACTCCAGGTTGTTTGTTGTTAACAACCGATTGTTAAGCCATAGTGGAGGGTTCACATGTAACAACAACCCAGAGTATGGGTTGAGTATAGGTTGTTGTTGAATTGTGGGTTGTTGTTGAATTGTGGGTTGTTGTTACATGAGAATCCTGCAGTTTGGTTTAATTATGGGTTGTTAACCATGAACAACTTAGAGTTCACAACCCAACACCAAACATGGGTTCTCTTACTGGGTTGTTCATGGTTAACAACCCATAGTTAAACCATTATGCAGGGTTTGCACATAATGACAACTCATAATTCAACAACAACCCATGATTCAACAACAACCCATACTCAACCCATACTCTGGGTGGTGTTACATGCAAACCAGGCCTACAGATCTTTTCTCTTTTCCCTTTTCACAGCATGTGTATGACCTTTGCCTCTTTTGACAGAGGAACTGGATATGATATGACACAAAACTGAAAAGGTTTGCAAGTTCAGAAAGGGAAGGAGCCCTAGGAGATCAGTGAGACAAGAAGACTTGTTGTCCATAGCCCTGGAGTTACATTCTTGACAAATCATCACAACAGAAGCTTAATGAGTGCTGGGGCAGACTAAACAGATTTAGTCTGTTCAGCAAAAGAAGAAGAAGAACCTTGCCTTCTAGACCAAATCGAAGGCTGCTAGATCAAACCAAAGGATGATTGCAGGAAGACCATAAGCAGGACATAAATGCAATAGCTTTCTCCTGTTGTTGTCCCCCAGCAACGAGTATTCAGAAGCATGCTGCCTTGGATCCTGGACATAGTATATAGCCATCATGACTAGTAGCCATTGATAGCCTTATCCCCCATGAATTTGTCTAATCCTTTTTTAAAGCCATCTAAGTTGGCAGCCCTTGTGGTAGCCAATTCTATGCATTGTGTGAAGAAGCCCTTCCCTTTATCTGTCCTGAATCTCCTACCATTCAGCTTCATTGGATGACCTCAGGTTCTAATATTTTATGAGAGAGGTGGGGGGAGGCAGAGCATGCATAATTTTATAAACTTTTATCATGTCCCCCTGACTTGCCTTTTTTCTAAAACTCCCCACAAATTGTAACCTGTTCTTGTAAAATATTTGCTCCAGCCCCCTAATCATTTGGGAGTGCCCTTTTCTGCACCTTTCCCCAGCTCTACAATATCCTTTTTGATATGCAGTGACTGGAAAGGTACAACGACAAAGAATCCCTTAGCATCTTACAGACCAAAGGCTGGATCACATCTAGGCTAGTTACACTTAGTCCCCACTGAAATCAGTGTGACTTAACTGAAGCCAGGATCCAATTGTCCCATTGATTTCGCTAGGCTAATGGTCATCTACGCATGCAGGTGAAAGAGTGGAGAAGGGAGAATGAAGGATCAGTGAAGAGGGGGAAAAAATGGGACAAAGCCAGGTGGGGAAAGGAAGCTGGGACTACTGTTCACTGGCCTTCTCGGTTATGGCTGATTTCCATACGTTTCCAAACAATACGATATCTAATTTTTATTAGGTGCTCTAACAACTTCAGTCTTAAATCTGGCTCAGGGACTAAGCCCACAAGAGTATTCCCTTCCTACAAAATGCATAAGAACTAGCGATAATTCTCTAAAATGTCTGAGCCCGTTCAGAACTCACAGCCACTATAGATACCGCCAACTCATGTTCATGCTGCTCTGGACGGAGGTCACTGAAGGGAGCCAGTAGAGTGGAGGAAAGGTTGTGTGTGACAGGAAAAGCATTAGGGTAGCCATGTGTCCTCTTTTACCGAGGACAATCCCCTGGCAGGCCTTCAATCTGAGGGCTGTCCTCTGTAAAAGAGGACACACAGCCACCGTAATACTGTCCTCTGTCCTCTGTTTTGAAGCTGTCCTCTGTTTGAAGGGCTGTCCAGTCCAAGTCTGATGTAAAGATGCAGAACCATCAGGAAGAAGAGCTGAGCCTTGAAGCAGCCCAGCAACAACACCTGAATAGGCAGGCACACAGGTCACCTGGTCACAGTCTTCCACACTCCAGTGAGATGTCCTGCATTGCTGTTTAAGTAATAATAGTTATTTCTAAACTTGCAGCTATGTATATAAATCAACATATGCATATTTTAGGCAAATCAGTGTCCTCTTTTGGCACTTTTCCTTTTCTTTTTTATGGGGTTCCATAAGTGGCCATAACCAGAATTTAGAGGTTTGTGCAAATGGGCCTCTAGAAATTCTCCACTCTATTTGTAAGGAGAGAAATTGGGGGGACTATTTCACTGAATTTCTCCAGGGGGAGGAGAAATTCTCCAATAGCCTCTTGGGGAACAGGTTCGCCATCAGCAGCAGTCACAGCTTTTCTTAAGTTGTCTTGTCTTGTCTTTATTTTTTTTTGCTGCCACTGCTGCAAGTCTGTTTGCAGCCTGGCCACTATTTTGCATCTTTCACAAAGTGAAGTGTCATTCTAGATTCTAGAATGACAATTGAGTGTCATTTTAGGGCATTGCAAGGAGGAAGTGGCAGCCACCACACTCAAAGCTCAGTGAAGAATATTCACAGAAAATTCTGCAATGTAGCCTTTTTTTTCCCCTCAGGGATTGAGAAAAATAAAAATCTCTGAAATTTTCTCAGGAACCCCCCCCCCCCCGAAACAATTCAGCTCAGCTCTAGACTTGATAGCATCCACCAGTCTCTGATATGAACACCACTAGGCTGAACCCCGACCTTGCATTAAGGAGGGGTATCTGAAAGACTGGAAGACTCCATCTTCTGAGTTCTGTTACAGAAATCCAAAATGACTTTTGGTCTTGAGATACTATTTTAAACCACCCATGAGGTTGCTGAAATTTTTTGTTTAGTCCTGCCAGGGCATTTTCTGTTATTCCTGGTCTGTTTCTCTAACTGTTGCTCTGACACATCTGAAACATGTCACTTCTGATGCCCTACCTCATTTCTTATGATTGGCATACATCTGCCCTCCTGACCAAAGTACTGTAGAGGCAAAGGTTTACATGTCATGAAACTGGAATACAAAACAGAATGTTTGTAGGGTGAACACATAGATCTTTTCGGCAGGTTCTTTTTCCTGTAAAGAACCAGACATGCTTGGCAAACAGGTTGTTGAAGAGCCTAATTGTTCAAAGAATATAGAATGTCTCCAAGAACAGTTTCACATGTTATATTTTTCCTATATGGATAGTCTGTCCATGCTGGAAGTGCAAGTTTCAAACCATCATGTAAACCCATAAATGGAGGGACAATAAGCTATGGAACTGGTTACCAAAGGATGTAGTGATGGCCACCAATTTGGATGGCTTTAAAAAGGGAGTTAGACAAATTCCTGGAGGAGAAGGCTATCAATGGCTACTAATCCTGATGGCTATATGCTACCTCCAGTATCAGAGGCAGTATGCCCATGTACACCAGTTGCTGGGGAACATGGGAAGGAGGGTGCTGTTTCACTCATAGGGGTGGGTGGATTCCCTACCTGCCGATCCGTGGGGAATCCACTCGCAGGGGGGAGGCGATCCATTCCTCCGCCCGGAATCCTCTTTGGCCAGCTCCGCTCTGTGGCAATTCCATGGAGCCGCTGGCCAACTCCAAAGCGCCAGTGATACAGCCGCCATGCCGAATTGCTAGCTGAAGGGGACTGACTGCGGACACAAATGGCATCCAGCCAGGACACCATTTGCAGCCATAAAGGTCTTAGTTTGAGGTAAATGCAGCCGTAAATGGCTGCATTTAGCTTAAACTAAGACCTTTACGGCTGCAAACAGCGTCCCAGACCCCATTTGTGTCCCTGCTTTTCATTCATGCGATAGGCTACACAAATATTTGCGTAGCCTATCGCGTGAAAAAACAGGGCCGCAAATGGCATCCAGAGCTGGAGGATCCAGCCGAACAGGATTCCGCGGGGAGGCGGAGGTAAGTGTTCTGTTCCGCCACGGACTCTGGCAAATTCTCCACCATCCCTATTCACTCATGTCCTGCTTGTGTGTTTCCCATGGGCAGCTGGTTGGCCACTGTGTGAACAGAATGCTGGACTAGATGGGCCCTTGGTTGATGCAGCATGGCTCTTCTTATGTCCTTAATAAAATACACATATCAAAATTTCTATCCTGCCCTTCTGGTGGCCATACACTACTCAGGGCAGCTTACAGCAGTTTAAAATCACAAGTGTTCTATAGAACAGCACATTCAATACAAATTCAATAAAATACAACAAAGGCAGAGGCTGCAGAGGAAAAGATCACAATCTTGAAATTAAACAACAGGCACTTGGCAAGGCCACAGCTGGCCAAAATAAAAATGCCTTTGCCATCTGGCAAAAACAACCAGAGAGGGGGCCACCTGTGCTTCACAGGGCAAAGTGTTTCACCACGTGGGTGCAGCCACTGGTGTCACCATCAGCTGTGCCTCCTGGGACACAGAGAAGGGCAGGTTGGTATGGGAGGAGGGGATCCCTCAGGCATTTTGGACGCAAGCCACTTAGGTATTTAAGAACATAAGAAGAGCCATGCTAGACCAGAGCAAGGTCCATCTAGTCTAGCATTCTGTTCCTGCAGGGGCCAACCAGCTGCCCACGGGGAACCCACAAGCAGGACATGAGTGCAATAGCACCCTCCTGTTCATGTTCCCCATCAACTGGCATGCAGAGGCATGCTGCCTCTGATTCTGGAGGTAGCACATAAACATCAGGACTAGTAGCCATTGATAGCCTTATTCTCCATGAACTTGTCTAATCCCTTGTTAAAGCCATCCAAATTGGTGGCCATCACTATGTCTTGTGGTGGTGAATTCCATAGTTTAACTGTGCATTGTGTGAAGAAATACTTCCTTTTCTCTGTTCTGAATCTTCCAGCAATCCACTTCATTTGATAACCCCGGGTTCTAGCATTATGAAAGAGGGAGAAAAAGTGCTTTAAATACCTTCAGTTCTGCCCGGATTGGGAAGCAAATTGGCAACCAGTGCCAATGTTGCAGGATATGGGTAACATGTTCCCAGGGGTGCGAACATCCTTGGGCCAACTGCAACTTCTGAAAATCCTTCAAAGAGTGGCCCCATGTAGAGCAGATTGCAGTAATCCAATCCTGATGTAACAAAGGCATGTGCTGCTGTAGCCAGGTCTGACTTCCTCAGGAAAGGTTGCAACTGGCACATCAGCCTATGCTGGACAAAGACACACCTGGCTACTGCTGGAGAGAGTGTTCATTTTGTGATGAACAAAATACACAGTAGCGGAAGTGTTCTTTTTGTGATTCCATTGAGTTGTCATGCACGAAGGGATGGGGAACCATCCTATGGCCCTCGAGCTGTTGTTGGGCTCCAACTCCCACTAGCCCAGCCAGCATGAGCAATGGTTGGGGATGATGGGAGTTGGAGTCCAACAGCAGCTAGAGAACCACAGGTTCCTCACCACTGATCTACAGGCAGATTTCACACTTCTTTTGCCTCTGTGTAGAGAAAGCATCTCATGCGTTCCTGAGGTTTCAGCAAATAAATAGATAGCAGAGATGCACCATCAATTGCTCCACTTCTTAAAAAGTGGGAACTTGCACATTTTCCTTGTGGGTGTAAAGGCACCAGTGTTTCCATCTACAGTGTTTCCCCCTGAGTCATGGGGCCCAGGAACCTTACAGCCTTTGCCGCCATGGCTTCATGCAAGTCAAGGAGAATGGTGAACCTGATATAAACTATGTTATAGTGCTACCACTGCAAATAGATGGTGGGTGGAGAAAGTAGGAATAAATGGACAGTTCTTACAATGGAGGGATGGAAGAAGTGGGGCATGTATAAGGATCTATATTTGGACTGTGGCTTTTAAAATGATCTGGAGTTAAGGGTGAGCAGTGGGGTGGCCAAACTTGAGGATGACACCAAATTACTGAGGGTGGTAAAAACAAAAAGGGATTGTGAAGAGCTCCCGAAGAGTCTCTCCAAATTGGGGAAATGGGCAATAAAATGTGGTTCTATGCAAGTAAGTGTAAAAGATGCCGCTTGGGCAAAAAATAAATAAACCCTCACTTCACGTATACACTGATGGGATCTGAGCTGGCAGTGACTGACCAGGAAAGAGATCTTGGAGGTGTGGTAGAGAGTTTGATGAAAACATCAGATCAGTGTGTGGCAACCACGAAAAAGGCAAATTCTATGCTGGGGTCCATTAGGGAGGGAGGGAGGACCACCACCTTCTCAGTGGTGGTCCTCCATTTATGGGTGAGGCTCGCCTGGCACCAACATCGTCATCTTTTCGGCGCCAGGTTAAAACTGCCCTCTTCTCTCAGGCATCTGGCAGCACATAACGAGTCTTTTGATCAAGTCATGGATGGTCTCTGACTGATTGTTTTAAATTGTTTAGATCCATGTTGTTGTTGTGTGTGCTATCTCTTTTATGTCCTTACGTGAATGGTTTTATACTTTATATAATGTATTTTAATGGTTTTTAATTTTTGTGAAACACCCAGAGAGCTTCAGCTATGAGGCAGTATAGAAATATAATAAATGTATGAATCAATGAATTAGGAAAGGAATTGAAAAGGCACCTGGTTGACCAGTGTGGAAACAGGATATTGGACTAAATAGGCCTTGGGTCTGATCAACAGCAGGACCCTTCTTATATTCTTATGAAAGGAACTACTGCTCTCACTCTGAGTTGGCTTCATGACAGTGCCATGTGATGATGGCTGAAGCATTTCTTCTTTTTTGGTGATGCATAAGTGGCCATCTTAGCCACAAAATAGCCAGCATCCATGGCAAAAAATTAAAAAAATTAAAAAAAAAAGTGAACAGGGTTTTATGTAAGGTCTCTCCCCAAACCCCCACTTCTGAGCCAAAAAAGAAAAGAAAAGAACTTTGGGCTCAGTTGGACTCTGTGTGCATCACTCTTAATTGAGCATAGCAAGGGTGGCCTTTTGTTGGGGGCCCTGAGGTGGCCAAAGAGCAGACATTGTCTGTATCCCAAGGAATGGCTGTGTAGTTTCCAGCCACTTCTGATGATGGGGGCAGGGAAAATGTACAAACAAAGGGACACAAGAAGCTGCTTTATATTGGGTCAGACCCTTGGTCCATCTAGCTCGGTATTGTCAACACTGACTGGCAGCAGCTCTCCAGCCAGGGTTTCAGGCAGGAGTTTATCCAGCCCTACCTGGAGATGCCGGGGATTGAACCTGGGACCTTCTGCATGCAAAGCAGGTGCTCTACCACTGAGCCACAGCCCCTCAGCTCTAAAATATTCTTATTTAGCAGGAGCAGAGCCAGTTGATGTAGGATATCGTAGGCCCCAGCAGTGGCTTCCACAAACATACGCATTGCATTCAGTGCCAGCTACAGGATTTTGAGGGCCCTGGGCAAGACACCCTTAATGGGTCCCTATCTCAGTGAGTCCACCTTCTCCTCTTTCTCAACATCACTACTTTCTTCTCTGCTTGGCAGCCAGGGAGCCAGGGAGCAAGGAGGCCAGGGCATCTATTGCTCCTTCTTCTCACCACCACCATTGTCTGGGCCAGAACAAGAGGCAGGTGAACAAACAGGTTGTCATGGTGCAGAGGAGGAGCAAGTCCAGGGGGCTCTTGTCAGTGGGCCCCTGCTGGGGCATGGGCCCTCGGCAGGTGCTCCACCATGCCTAACTTTGATTGCATTTCACATGAACTTTGCATTGTGTGACACAGCCTGGAGTTCCACGACATCTGCAGGGTCCCACGTATTCCACCCAAACAGCAGAAGCTATTTTGAAACACAGATCAAATCCTGGAAACTGCTGGCCCCTGACCCCATGGTTTTGAGCGCAGATTCCAAGGCGGCCTTTTCTGAGCTGTCTCTCTCCCTCGCCTGCACTTTTAGCGGTAGCAGCTGTCGGTAGCAAAAGAGCCAGCCTGGTTCTGCTGCTTTGACTACAGCCGCTGTTCTTTCAGGGTCAGTAGCCTGAGGCGCTGGTGGAGGGGACCCAGCTGTGATTGAGAAACTGCTTTTTTCTCCTTTCTGTTTCCTGCTGCTTTTGGACTGGAGGCTGCTGAGCAGAAATATCAATGACTCAGTGCCTCCCTGGCCAAACAGAAAGGATGTGTTTTGTTGGGTTTTCCTCGCAGGGCATGGTTTCTAATAAGGTGGAGCTGAAAACGTCTGGTATTAGCATTATGATGCTGATTCAATTTTTAAAAAATATATACTTATTTGTTTTTGTTTTTATGGCAAACCTCTAAAGATAGAGTACATGTTACAATCACTGTGGAGATGCTAGTGAAAATGGCCTCCCTGTGATAAATCATTCTAATCCTGGCTGGCATTTACAAGTAGACACGGTGAGCATCAGCACTGACTTGTCAGCACCGTGGGTCCCTTTGCCTGCTGGGAAGGTGACGCATGAACCCCTGCAGTCAGTACTTGTAGATCAGGGTTGTACAACCCGTGGGCCACGGCTTGCATGTGGCCTATGGAGCCATGGGGATCCCACCCACTTTCCTCCCACCCACAGCTCAGCTGATAATCTGGACTGCAGGAGGAAAAAGAAATGTTGTTCTGGACTGCTGAGACCCACCTGCCTGGCATCTGTGTCTCCAAGCCGCATGCCCTTTTAATTATGGCCTGGAGTGACACTACATTGTGGCCATTATGTGGAATTAGACTGTTTGGGCAGCAGCCCATCACACGTTGTGGCGTTGCTTCTGCCAGCAAGGAAGCCTGAAAAAAAAGGGTGGGGGAACTGATGTAGGACAGGGACAATCAGAGGGCACTTTGCTAGGGAGGTGTCCCCTCAAACTTGGAACTGGTCCTGATGCATCTCTTCCTTCTGTTGAAGGAGGTGGGATTTCAATTTTACCCCATCATGGACAGGGGAGGAGGGAAGACATGGAGTAAGAGGTGGCAGCCTCTGCCACGGCCTATTTGAAGGTAAAGATGCCATTTCTGGGGTTCCAACCTGGCTAGGGGTTGGGGGGGGGGGCTGAGCATTAAGCCTACCAGCTCTCTCCACACCACAATAGATCCATTGTCATAAGAAAGCTACAGTAATGAAGGACAGCTTTCAGTGTAGGGCAGGGCTGTTGAACCTTTTTCAGCCCACAGACGGAATTCTATTTCAGAGACGCTCTTAGGGAGCCACATTCCAGTGGTGGATGTGGCTGAAAGCAAAAGGGGTGGGACCAATATACTCCAAATACCAGCCTATTTTAGCTTCAAACTCTTACTGCCAGCAACTAAGCCTTAGGGCTTCTTCACATGGAGCTTTTATCCTGCTATTGAGATGGCTTACTCACAGACGTTTGTGGGCCCTTTAGATGACATCATCAGAACATAAGAGGAGCCCTGCTGGATCAGACCAAGGGTCCCTCTAGTCCAGCATTCTGTTCACACAGTGGCCAACCAGCCATCGATCAACCAGGAACCCACAAGCAGGGCATGAGCGCATCAGCATCCTCCCACCCATGTTCCCCAGCGACTGGTGTACATAGGATCACTGCCTCTGGAAGGAGCACACAGCCATCAGGACCAGTAGCCATTGATAGCCTTTCCCTCCAGGAATTTGTCCAACCCCCTTTTAAAGCCATCCAAATTGGTGGCCAGCACTACATCCTATGGTAGTGAATTTATTTATTTATTTATTTCATTTCTATGCCACCCAATAGCCGAAGCTCTCTGGGCAGCTCACAAAAATTAAAATCACAAAGCACAGCATAAAACAATATAAATATGAAAGCTCAAAACCACAATATAACAGCACAACCAGAATAAAACCTAGCAGCAATGCAGAGATTTAAAATACAGATTTAAAATGCCAAAGCTAAAAGACTAGGAAGCTAAAATGCTAAAATACTAGGAGAATAAAAAGGTCTTCCCCTGGTGCTGGAAGGAGTACAATGTAGGCACCAGGCGAACCTCTCTAGGGAGCTCATTCCACAGCCGGGGTGCCACAGCGGAGCACGCCCAGGTCCTTTAACTACATGCATCAAGCTGGCAATAAGGATAAACATTTACGTAGTTATGTTACCAGTATTTCTTCAGTTCACACAATGTTAATTGGGGTGAAAATGAAAGATTAAAAAAATTTGTTTCATTTAAACAGCACAGCAGGGTCCCCCAGACGCATTCATAATCAGAGGCTGAGATTGTTTTGTCTCCGAGCCTCTTCGAGAAGCTAATTTACATTTCCCATTAAATAAATAAAATGAGATGAAGAAAGTGAGAAACAAGGAAACTTGATTCTTCTGGCACCTCCTAAGGGCAGACAACTTGGAGTAAGAACCTGAGCATCATGGCACCATGATCACAGGACACCAGTAAGAACATAAGAAAAGCCATGCTCAATCACACCAAAGGCCTATCTATTATTATTATTATTATTATTATTATTATTATTATTATTATTATTTTCATTTATATCCTGCCTTCTTTCCTCTTGCAAGGAACTCAGGGCAGCTTACATAAACCTCCTCCTCTCCATTTTATCCTCATAACAACAACCCTGTGAGGTTGGTTGGGCTGAGAGGCTGTGACTGGCCCAAAGTCACCCAGTGAGCTTCCATGGCCAAGTGGGGACTAGAACCCAGATCTCCCAGCTCCCAGTTCAACACTCTCACCACTACACCACGCTGGCTCCTGAATTTTGTTTGCACAGTGGCCCAGCAGATGTCCATGGGAAGCCCACAAGTAGGACATGAGTGCAACAACACTCTCCCGCTCAACTGGTATTGAGAAGATTACTGCCTCTGATACTGGAGATAACATATAACTGTCATGACTAGCAGCCAGTGATACCCTTCTCCTCCACAAAGTTGTCTAATCCCCTTTTAAATATGGATGTCAGAGAATTCCGCCACAGACCTCAGAGAGGCCGAATGCCAGAGCATTTGGCCCCCCAAAATCCATGGCGGAACAAAGCCCCCCGCCCTCCCCCCCCACAAAATGGGCCCAGAACGGAGCACCTACCTGCTGCTGTCCGCGCTGACTTGCGAATGGAGGCCACATCTGCGGCCACCATTCACTTCTTCCATATAGCCGTGATAGGCTACGTAAATACTTATGTATAGGGATGTACGAAAGTCACTTACCTTTTCGAAGGGTGACATTCGTGGTGGGGGGAGGAGCTCTGTCCCTCCCCCCGAAATTCTGGCCGGCCGGCTCCGCTCCGCAGGGATTCTGCGGAGCGGCTGGCTGGCTCTGCCAGCAGCCAGACATCCGGCCGCTGGCTAGCAGGGACGCAAATATGGCCGCCGCCGTTTGCATCCCTGCAGTCAGCCGTGATAGGCTACGTAAATCTTTACGTAGCCTATCACGGCTGATTTAAAAGAAAAAATACGCGCGTACGCAAATTGCGGCGCCCATGGGCGCCGCCATTTGCGTTCCTTATTTTGGCACGTCTTAGTCTACGTAAACATTTACGTAGACTAAGACGGCGAAAATAAGGGGAACGCAAATAGCGTAGTGTCTACGCTATTTGCGTTCCCCTTATTTTCGCCGTCTTAGTCTATGTAAATGTTTACGTAGACTAAGACGTGCCAAAATAAGGAATGCAAATGGCACTGCCCATGGGCGCCGCCATTTGCGTACGTGCATTTTTTTCTTTTAAAGCAGCTGTGATAGGCTACGTAAACATTTAAGTAGCCTATCATGGTGTTTTTTTTTTAAATCTAGCCATGATAGGCTACGTAAATCTTTACATAGCGTATCACTTTTTTGTTTTTTTGTTTTTTTTAACTGGAAATGGCAGCGGCGGCAGCCGGTCGGAAGACTGGCCGCCGCCGCCAGGAAGATCCGCCCAAGGTAAGTCCCGTCCGGGGGGGGGGGCGGGAGGGCAGACCATTCCCCCACCGATTTCGGGGGGCCGAATGCGCTGGCTTTCGGCCTCTCCGAGATTTGTGGCAGAATTCTCTGACATCCCTACTTACGTAGCCTATCACGGCTAATGCAGGGACGCCATTTGCATCCCTGCGGAAGCCGTGATAGGCTACATAAATATTTACGTAGCCTATCATGGCAAAAGTAAGGGAATGGAAATGGCAGCAGCTACGGCGGCCGCCATTTGCATTCCCTTTTTTTTTCCATAATAGCCTACGTAAATATTTGCGTAGGCTAAAACGGCAAAGAAAAAGGGAACGCAAATGGCAGCTTCCGTCGCCGTCGCCATTTGCATACGCTGTTTTGTTTTTTTTTTCTTTCCATGATAGGCTACATAAATATTTACACAGCCTATCACGGCAAAATACAGGGACGCAAATGGCAGTGGCTACGGCAGCCGCCATATGCGTCCCTGCAGGCTGCCCAGCGGCTGGATGTCCGGCTGCGGGTGGCCCCGGCCGGCAACTCTGTGGAATCTCTGTGGAGCGGAGCCGGCCGGAGAGAATTTCAGGGGGAGGGATGGAGCGCCTCCCCCCCACCGCGAATGTCACCCTTCCAAAAGGTAAGTGACTTTTGTACATCCCTACTTTTAAAGCCATTCAAGTTGGAGGCCATCTTGTGATAGTAAATTCCATACTTTATTATTATGCCCTGTGCAAAGAAGTACTTCCCTTTCTCTGTCCGGAACCTCCCATCATTGAACTTCATAGGATGACTACATGTTCTAGCATCACAAGTTTTTGTGAACCGCCCAGAGAGCTTCGGCTATTGGGCGGTATAGAAATAAATAAATAAATAAATAAAAATAAATTACGAGAGAAGGAGAAAATCCTCTCCTCATCCACTTTCTCCACTCTATGCATAATTTTATACAACTTTATCATGCCCCACCCCCCACTAGCTTTTTTTCTAAGCTAAAAAGCCCCAAACATCCTAATCTTTCCTCATTGGGGAGGTGCTCCTGCCCCCTGATGGTTTTGGTTGCCCTTTTCTGCACCTTTTCCCAGCCTCTGGAAGCAGCCTCTGCATCGTGATTTACCCATCCATGCCACGGCTGTCATGTCAAGCATTGGTCTTCATGACATTCTGGAGGATGGTGTGGAGAGTTCCCATTGCCAGTGTCACCACTAGGGATGTCCGGCACAGTGAAATCAGGCTCTCTTCAAGCTCAACAGATTTTCCTGGAGCCCCTAGCTCAGCTTGTGTTCACAAGCCGAGCCATAGGGTCCCCGACAGAACTAGTGGACTCTCTGGTCATTGTGCACAAGTCTTCCTTCTCCCTGCTGGGGTGCCGTCAGGGAGAAGGGAGACTTTTGCACACAGTGACTGGTGCCAGAATTGCTCACCGCCTGTTGTTGTTCTTGCTGCTGCCACTATTGCCCACCGACCACTTTGCACAACTCTCTCAAGCAAGAGAGTTGTGCAGAGCAGCCGACAACAGTGGTGGCAGAAGTCTGCAAGCTGGCCCAACTCAACGCAGGTCAAGTTAGGTCAGCTCGCAGACAAGCAAGCTGGAATTTGGGAGGGCTGAGCCACCAAAGGTTCGGCAGCTTGACACCCTGGACAGATTCCTCTGACATCCCGAGTCACCACCCGTTACATGGAGAAACGCTGTACCAGACTTCAGATGGACATGATGCACATGTAACAGAGGTACATGTTACACCTGAGGCAAGGTAAAAGCAACCCACAAAGGTGGTGGTGACCTTGGGTGCACATCATAATATGTGCTACTACTCTAAGTATACTACCAGTCCCATTCCCATCCACCCAAAGAATACATTCTTGGTGGTCACAAGTAGGTGCAGAAACCTTGCCTTTCCCCATCCTAGTGAGGTGGTATTTCTTTTTGCATTGTGACTGATAGCCTTGTGGGAATCCAGTTCCAGCCTCCGGGATGATTTCGCTGTTAATCTTATACCACTTTGGTGTAACTCCCTCCTCCTCCCTTACAAAAGTGGCGTTCCTACAAGGCTGACCACCGTTATGATTTTCCTACAGTGAAGGATGATTGGTCTATTTCCAGCGTCAGTTTTGTATGTATTTATTCTGTCCATTATGCATGGGCCATTGTGCCTGTCCCATGTCTTCATCAATCTGCAATTTGTTAAAAAATGTACACAAATATTCATCTTTACATACATATTGTTAACTTATTTTCTCACAAAAGGCACATTTCTAAACATATTTTATTTCTAAGTATGCATTTTCAGATGCATTTTACCAGCTAAGCTGAGAGAAATGAGAGGGAGAGCAGGGCTGTTCCACCAGCCCTGCTAAAAATGTTTTTTTTTCTCTTCTTCCCTCCCCATTCATTTTTTCCTTGTGTGTCATGTCTTCTTTAGATCGTAAGCCTGTGGGCAGGGACTGTCTTGTTTAATTGATTATATGTAAGCTGCTCTGGGAGACTTTTTGGCTGAGGAGCAACATAAATATACTTCACATAACTAAATAAATGGACAAGTATTTTTAATGCCCATGTTTTGAGCGGAGAACTGTATCACAAAATTCAGAGAAGTGCAAAATCTGTAGGATAAGTGCAAAATCTGTTCTGATCTGCACATTAGTCTGGGAGGTGCAGATCAGGCTGAGTGACTTTGAAATATGGACCAGACAAAATCATTGACCTTCTCTCCTTTCAGCTGGCTGAGGTGAAGAGCCCTACACCAGCATGAAGGGTCATTGTTTCAGGGGAGAACTAGTGATGAGAGAGAAATTTGTTCAGTTCGTATTTTAATGTGTATTTACTGAATGTCACACTTTCGAACAACTATGCAAACTGAAACTCAGTTATCCTTCAACACATGCACTTCTCTGAATTTTGCAATCAAGTTGTCCATATATATATATATATATATATATAGAGAGAGAGAGAGAGAGAGAGATAAAGATAGAGATGATGCATATATCAGGGAAAATAACATTAAAGTGTATTATATTTAGAAAATTGCTTGCCAAAAAGAAGCATCTTTCAGGCAAAAACACATGCATTAGGAGAAATGTGCACAAAAAAGCTTATGGATGTTCATGTGAACTAAAAAAAAATTTCTCAAAGTTTAGGACTAACCAAAATTAAGATCGGAAAAAAGGGAAACTGAGTGAAACCAAACCGACTGGTTCATCCTTCCCTAGGGAGAACTGGAGGAGAAAAATTGAGGTGGAAAGATGGGTGATGGAGGGAAAATGTGGGGATGGGAAGGATGGCAGAGGGGAGCAGAACAGTGGCAATGTACAACAGCTTCCTGGAAGTCCCCCCTCTTCCCGGTGACACCATCTTGTGGGTAAGAGAAGCCCTGTGGATTACTCACCAGCCTAGAATGTGGGGTAGTAGAATTAATGCAGAGGAGCTAGTATGGGGGTAGAAGATAGTTAGAGAGTGCTGGATTTGAGTTGGGGAGACCTGGGTTCAAATCCGCAGTCAGCCATGAAGTTCACTGGGCCAGTCTCTCTCTCTCTCAGCCTAATCTACCTCACAGGGCTTTTGTGAGGATAAAATGCAGGGCAAGGGCCATGTATCTCACTGGTGGGCTTTAAGCAAGACACTAATTTTCAGCATGATCTACCTCACAGGGTTTCAGTGAGGATTTAAATAGATAGCCCTGATTTATGCTTGTCTGAACTCTATAGGAAGTGTGGAACCCATGTGATAGATAAAACAAAAATAGAAGGGATGGGTTCAAGTGTGAATTCTTTGAGGCTTGTACACACACACACACACACACACACACTTTGCTTTCATGTCCCAGAAGCCCTAGATACAACCTGAAATCTGTAAAGCACCTGCAGGAGCCTAATCCAATTTAGTCTGTTCTCTCCTACCTCCATTTTAAAACTGTGACTAAATGTAGGTTTTGTGGCCTCAGTACTAAGCCAGCTTTTTTCCCCCCTCCCTCCCCCTCGTTTCACTTAACATCTCAAAAGCATGCTCATTACATAGTGAAGTTTTGGCTAATTCAAAAGCTCGCTTGTTAATTTGTGAGATTTTGGTTGATTTTATTAAAAGGATTGCCTCAGTGAAGTCTGATGGATTAACTTCCATCACATTCCACAGTCACATTAATTTGGATATAAAACTTTAAGGAAGTGTCTTTTTTATTGGAAAATTACTTTCATTTATTTTTAAACACACACACACACACACACACACACTTTTCTTTCTTTGTGCCACAAAGCGCAGCTTTTCCCTCAGAGAGGGAAAAAAGTGATAAAACTTCTCCTGATAAACCATCCCTCTCAGCCAACATTTGGGGTTTTTCAACTTTTGACATTGAGACGAGTGTAAGAAGTAACATAATGCCCAAAGCATTTGATACCAAATGTTTTTCTTTCTGCCTTAATGGACCTATGATTGACTGCACCACCTATTTAAAAAAAGTGCAGAGGCAAAGCTCTCTGAAGGGCAGGCAAAGAGTCGAAATACATCGAACTCAAATTTCATTGTACACATTTTGTGAAGATGAAACGTGGGCTGAGGATGAGATCTCTTTCAAACAAGTTCCCTCAGTTCTCATGGGAAGCAAAGATGGGGAAATGCCAAACCTATGCTCAACGTGGTTACACTTAGCATTCAGGGAAGTCTCAACATGATTAATATATTTTTTATGACAGACAGAAAACTGGAATCTAGTACACATAAGAACATAATAAGAGCGTGTTTATTGTTTTCTTTCAAATTATTTTTAGGCTGCCTTTAAGGATGGAACTCTCCCCTTAAGTGCTCATAAGAAGAGTACTGCTGGATCATGGAGGGTGGCCATGTGTCCTTTTTTAGGGGAATAGTCTTCTATCGAAGGTCTCCTTTATTTGAAGGGCTGTCCTGTGCTCCTGTCCAATTCTGGTCTGAGGATAAATCCTCCTTACCCTTGTTACAGTTTGCGTGCTTGGAAGAGGACAGATGCATGGATGGTGACATCTAGGGAGAGAAAAGCAAAGGCAGGGAACTGTGGAGGTCAGCAGTGGGCCAAGAGTGCTGACCTCTGATGCAGGGCCTCGCTCCCCTGTACGTCTTAAAATGCTCCTCACCCTGTTGTGTTCACATCAAGCGTGTATTTATTAAATACATTTGTAGACAGCTTGGGCTAAGAGAATAGAATATTAGCTACAATTCCTTGGGCCAAATCTCTGCTCAGCCACATCCTCCTTGGATGGTTTTTAGTCAAGCTACAGTCTTCATACTACAGACCCCACCCCCATTTGTAATATGAGCCTACTTTACAGGGTTGTTGTAAAGATTGCTGAGATTCTATATGTACAGGGCTGGCACAAGGCATTTTGCTGACTGGGGCAAATGTCAAGATGGTGTGCGTCCCCCACCCCATTCCACATAAATAAGCCAAATGGACTGGCAGTTGACCCTTACTTCAATGCTGGAAACAGAACAGCATCCTCCACTGCACCTGAGTGGACACAAGCTTGGGGGGGGGTGCGTGCAGGGCAGGCTGCACATGACACCCACAGCTCTGCCCACCAGCATCTGCTGCCTGAGGCAGCTTCCTCAGCCTGCCTAATGGTAGGGCCGGCTCTGTGTATGTATATATACTTTTCAACAAGCTTTTCCTGAATGTCCAGGCACAGTTTTATTGATATACATTTATTTTAAATCTTTTTATTCTTTTGCATTTTTATTCTCCCCTCCCCCCTTTACTGTTCACCATCATTTTAGATATAGAGTGGTTCCTACATTTTGCAAATAAATAAATAAATAAATAAATAAATACTTCAACTTCTTAGGAAATGCACTAGATAAAAACTAAGCATTCTTTGTTGCCTTCTTTGAGTACTGGGATGTCTCTCTTTTCACTTCCCCCCCACCCACATTCAAATAAATACTTAAATAAATACTTAAATATAAATACACACTTAAAGAGACCCAGTGTGGTGTAGTGGTGAGAGTGCTGGACTGGGAGCCGGGAGATCCGGGTTCTAGTCCCCATTCAGCCATGGAAGCCCATTGGGTGACTTTGGGCCAGTCACAGCCTCTCAGCCCAACCTACCTCACAGGGTTGTTGTTGTGAGGATAAAATGGAGAGGAGGATAATGTAAGCTGCCTCAGGTTCTTTGCAAGAGGAAAAAAGGCGGGATATAAATGCAATAAATAAATAAATAAATAAATAAATAAAACAAATGCACACTTAAATACATGCATACACAAATAAATAAAATAAAATAAATGCACTCTTAAATACATACATACATAAAATAAAATAAAATAAATACACCCTTAAAAACATACATACATAAATAAAATAAAATAAATACACCCTTAAATACATACATAAATAAAATAAAATAAATGCACACTGAAATATATAAGTAAATAAATAAATACTTTGATTCCTTAGGAAATGCATGGAATAAAAACTAAGCATTCTTGGTTGCCTTCCTTTAGTACCGGGACATCTTTCTTCACATATGAAACACTCCTCCCTCCTCCCACCACACACAAATTAGAAAACTTTTGTTACAAAGCTAGGGTTGGCCCCATAAAAGTGCGTTGGACACACTGTAGGCGGGACAGCAGGCTTCCTTGCCTCTCAAGATGAGTAACAACAAAAGAACGGTGAATACTAACTTTATGGAAAGATTCTGGGAAGTGGCTATCCCCCAAATGTCACAGATTCCTGACATTTTGTGAAAGACTTTAAAAAAGGCTCAGTCCAATTTACACCAGGTGTTCTCTCTCTAATGACTAATGGCAAACATGGTAACAGCCACCCCAAATAGTATGAATGAAAAAAGAAAAGAAAAGAGAAATGGTATTTGATGTGCCCATATAGTTGTGTTTACATTTCAAGAATATTGAACACAGTTGTTGCCAGAAAGGGTCCCCCCTCCAATGCTCTGGCTATTCAAAACAATGCAATCGAACATTTAGGCAGTGCATCCCATATTGCAAATGGGTTGCATCGAGAGCAAAATTACCTGAACTTGGTTCCCATTGAAATCAAGCCATGACTTAACTTGTCGCATTGATCTGAATAGGAACCAAATGCAATAGGAACCCAGCGTTGTTGTGCTGGATCCAGACCTAATCAAACTTGGATTAAATTGGGTTGGGATATCCAAACTTTGGGTTGTATACAAACTTAATGATGGAGTAGACCCATTGAAATCAACAGGACTGAAGTCCTATTGATTTCAGTGGGTCTACTCCAAGTATGACTAAGTCGGGAAAAAAGAAACCGTTTTTAAAAAAGATGAATGGTATGATTTGAAGAGCAAATGAAAGTGCATTTGCTGTGTCTTAACATTCAAATTGCGCTTTTTTGGTTCCAATTTAAAATGAGTCCCCCCCTCTTTTTTAAGTACAAGTCCTGCATAACCATTTGTATCCTGTACTCGTTTCTTTCTCATGTAATCATCAGATGAGACGGTCTGAACTCTGCTTATTATCTTTTGCCAACAATCTGGCAAACTGTTTGGGGCTCTCTTGCAAGGACAAAGTTTCTGAGGGACTCAAAGTGACTGCCAAAATTTCAAAGCCCAAATTAAATACATGAGGCAGCAGCTCTCTCTAAATACATTTCAAAAGCAAGAAGACAAAGATTTAGTTACCTTTCAGAGTCTCCACCGACTGTGTCTCCTGCTCTCTGCAGAAAAAAAGGGTGGGGGAAGAAAGAAGAAGTGACATTTAGCATTTAGGGTTTAAGAAGAAGAAGACGAAAACCAAAGAGTTCCTTAACATGATCAAAGCTGCCGTATCTGCAGGAAAACAAGGCCACAGAAACAAACCAGATCAGCAATCTGTAGTTCTTACGGGAAGGTAACTGAAAACTTGCACTCATTTTGAACAATAATTTTACGAGAGAAATGAAAAATGAAACACCGAATTTGCAATGTAGAAAACTGAGATGAGGTTATTGTGTTCCTTTTTTTTTTTTTTTTTAAAGAAGCAGTTTGGAAATCCTTTGAGATTGGGCAGTTTTATTTTAATTGTTAATTTGGTACAGGAAAATATCAATAAAACCAATGAAAGGTCACATGAGGGGAATCCTGTGCTTGAGCTCCCTCACAATTTTTAATACGTTTAAGTCCTGCAAGTCTTGCAACTTTTTTTCTCCCTAAACATGCATAGGATTGCACCCTTAATAGCTGTGTGGTGGATGTGAATGTTTGGGTATGTAACCATGGGGCAAACAGCATCTTTGGTGGGAGGATATGTTCATCAGGTCACACACCCCTTTCCTATGGCTACTATTAAATACAAACAAACAAACAAATAAATACAGAAGTCTTGTCTAGCTTGGCTCTAAAACTGATTGTTAGCCTGCTTCAGGTTGCTTTTCTGCAGCCTTGCATAGACGGTGCATGAGCTTCTCCGATGTCACAGAATGTTCATGAATATTCTAATTACAAAGGGGGAAAGGATCAGTTGCCAGGAGGCTGACTGCAAAACCTGAGGGAATGCCTCTCCTGGCATGAACCTACCTGGATACTACAGCCAATATCTGGGGCCTTCCTCTGAATGCTTCCTCTGAGGGAAGCTTGGAAGGTGGTAACAAGGCAGAGGGCCTTCTCAGTGGTGGCCCCCCAACTTGAGGCCCGCCTGGTGCCAACATGTCATCTTTTCAGTGCCGGGTTAAGACTGCCCTCTACTACCAGGCATTTAATGACACTTAATGGTATATGATGGGGTGCTTATGTCAGCTGTCTTGAACAGGTCTGTTATGGAAATCGTGTACTGAAACTGTTTTTAATGATTTAATTGTTTTAAATGTTATACCTTAAAACTTTTAAGACCATGTTTTATTATAATGTTGTTTTATAATTTTAATAATGTTTTAGCTTTGTAGTGTGTGTGTGTGAATTCTTGGGTGGTACAGAAATAAATAAATACATACAACAACGACAATAATAAAAATAAACTGGATGGCTCAGAACTTGATGGTGCTAGATGGGGGATGTGTGTACCCATCTGCTCAAGAAAAACAGACCCAGCCACTGGGGTCCGGATGAGAATGAACATAAGAAAGCCCAGAGGTATCCAGACACTCCCAAATGCACACCCCCAGCCATTTTAATGGGCTCAGGAGGAGCACCGGAATGTGAAAGTGCCTAAGTACCCAAATGCATATTTGTTTCAGCTACACACAGTTGCTTCCATGCAGTCATCTCCTTTGCTGGAGTAGCACATGCAGCATGAAATTAATGAGAAAGTCTAGCTTTGCTGGGGATCAGCTCAAGAGACGGAAGATTGTGCCAGAGAAAGTGTTCTGGGAAGAAACAATGTGTCAACCACTGCAGATGTCCTTGAAGAATGCAAAACTTTTTTTTAAACAGGGGGAAACATTTTTTCCCCTTTCTCAAATTAAACATGCAGGAAGATGACGTAGCTTCTGAAGCCAGTCAAACAGCTTGAAAGCCCAGACAGACATGCTCTAAAATTGTCATACCATTTGTCTGTTTGCAAACACTGCGAAAAAGTGTGAACAATTTTAGAACTGCACTATGGAACTTTGGCAAGTCAGTTGTTAGCCGTCACAACAGTGAACGGTAAAGGACTTTGCCCCCCTCCCCCCCATGTGATTTTCTAAAAAAAAATATATCATAAGGTTTGTGTATGTAATAGCTGATGCAATCAATTAATTTACTTTTTTTGGACATATGGCTGCTAAATACATTGAGAGAGGTGTTGAGCCCAATCCTAGAAATATTGTTGCAATTCTGTCAGGGAATTCCCTATCGCTTTTCCATTTGTGGGTAGACAACTAGAGTGATGGTGCTGGAAAACTCATTAGAAGGAAGCCTCTGATCTTGAATGGTTCTGAGTATCCAGTGACCTGCTGGGCTAGGCATCAGGACAGGAACAGCAACAGAGGTGGTTTTTATCTCTGTCCTACTTTAACAAAAAGATTCCTCTAGACGGGCCTCTGACTGAGCCCATCTAGAGACGTGTGCAGTGGAGGCCAGTGGCTCTGATTTCAGTGGGGCTGTGAATCCATTCTGGGTTTTAGTCAGAACCAGCCAGAACTCTAAAGGAGCTATCCAAGCTTATTTCGAGGATAGGGTCCAACACCTTGGATAGCTCCTTTAGAGTTCTAGCTGGTTCTGACTGAAACCCAGAATGGATTTCCAGTCCCACCGAAATCAGAGTTCCAGTCTCCCCTGAAATATTGCACTGCTAGGAGCCAGGATCATATTCCAGCCCCTCCTCTCCCCACCCATCAGAACCCCCCTTTTATTTCCCTCCCGAGGCCACATTTGCAACCTTGGGAAGCAGCTGGCATGGTTGTTTCCACGGCAGCTGCGGGGGGGGGGCAGGGGAGGGGGATCAGAACTTAGAGTCCCCCACCCAAGTGGGAATCATGTCAGCTGCTTCCCAAGGTTTACAAGAAGGAAGGTGGGACTCTTAAGGAGGCAAGAGATCCTTAAGGGGTTGCTCAGGGGATCCAGGTCATAAGGTGGAACCTTGACAGAGGTGCTCTGCTGTTTTATACATTGTCCTGTTTCATTCTTTCAAATACATGTGTGAACCAGTCCAGGAGCCTTCACTGATGAGTGGCATAAAAATACTATAAAATATTTTTTTTAAAAATGGGAATGTAATAGGGAGGTATGCGCAGGTTTACATTCAGCCAAAAAACGTATCGTACTTTGGGGAAAGCTTGATGACGTTCCGTTCTGCTTGCTACTCTGAAACTGAGCAAACCATTATTAATTCATCTGTTAAAAACATATATACAAAGCTTTTCCTCAGTGAGCCCAAGGCGGCTAATGATATAGATTAAAACAATAACAGAGAGAGCAATCCTATGGTCCCTGGAGAGCATCCCAGGGAACATAGGGTTGTTTGGAGTCCCCCTCCTGAGGCTGTAGACAATCCTCTTTGGGGAAGTTCAAGAAGTGAAACTAGACTGATAAGAAAATAACAACTGTGCCACTAATGTTCTGGTCAAACCAGTGTGGCTTCTTAAAGAACAGCTTGCGCCAGGCTCTTTTGATTGCAAAATGGCTTTGCTACTTAGCTGATGCTAGCCATGTCCAAGTGTAGGATGCTCTCATGAGTTGCAACCCTGCTTCATTAGAGTTGCAGCTCACAGGGACATCCTAGTCATGCTAGGCAGGCTTCCCCCCTTCAGACCTTCCACCAATGGACAATGTGTGTGTGTGGTAACAGTGGGGGATCCAATGGCAGGGCAGAGCTGGTTCACAAGGCCCCAGTATCTCTCCATGTGATGTTATTTGCATGGAGAGGAAAACACCTGAATAGGGCTATTCACAGAATTATAGAATCATAGGGTTGGAAGGATCTTTCATTAGTTGCAATAGTGATTCAGGGTGAGGTGGTTTAATTTTGAGGAGGAGGAGGAGGAGGAGGAAAAGGAAAGGTCACTTCGGAAGTACAAAATGTAGATACTGCACACCACCAGAGGTCAAATCACTTTATTTATCCAAGTTAATGGCATGTGTGCACAGACAACATGCACTGTATACAGTGTGCCTGGCACCGACATTGTCATCTTTTCATCATCAGGTAAAGACTTCACTCTGCTCCCAAGCATTTGACTGCACATGATAGGGCTCTTGATGTCAGTTGTCTTATCAGGTCCTGGTATCTCATTGCAACTGTTTTTTAGCTGTTTTAAATGGTTTTCAAATTATGGTAAAGATTGTATATAATTATGTCGCATTTTGGGGTTGTAATTGTTGTGAAACACCCAGAGAGCTTTGGCTATGGGGTGGTATGGAAATGAAATAAATGAAAAATGGATGAATCAAATATTTCATCAAGTTCTTGTTAAAAAATGAGGCATATTTGGCCCAATGCCCCATGATGCAGGTTGTACCATCCATGTGCATCTTCTGCCTCGATCTAGGGATGAATGAGAAATTTGTTGCAGTTTGTTTTTGATCAGGATTTACCCAGTTCATGCCTTCTGGACTGAACATGGACTCAGACACAATCTGCGGTCAACATCTGTACATTTCTGAGCTTGCAATGTGATTTGAAGACTCCAAAAAATGTGTCCGACAGCATGCGCACATTTGAAAAATGTACACTTTTGAAAAATGCACACAAATATGCTTAAAAAAATGGGAGAAGAATGCATACATTTTGAAGATGTACACAATTGATGCATACATTTGAAAAAAAATTGCACAGATTTTTATGCGGTAGTAGGGGCTGGTATGAGAAAATAGGGTCTGTCTCTGGCAAATAGGGATAGTTGCAGAATATCACTACCTCTATTTCCAAAGTTCAGAAGAAGCCAAAACAGCACCTTCCATGCACAAGAGGGAGGTATTAGCAGGCTCAATGAAACCCCACGGTTTGTGGAAGCACAAAAAGAAAAAATATTTGGGGAAAAATCGTAAGGGGAGGGAATCGTCCCATAACAGGCCAATGAAAACTGACTATGCTCAGTGGTTACAGAATGCTGACTGACCATTGGGACAGCGGAATGGAAAATGGAAAGGGAGGGAGTGAAACATCCTGAACATCAATACCCCAGACTGCAAAGTTTTTTTGCAGACCTCACTTGGGTGATACTTGAAAGGTTGTCACAGAGAAGAAGGCCAGGATCTCTTCTTGATCATCCCAGAGTGCAGGACACGGAATAATGGGCTCAAGTTACAGGAAGCCAGATTCCGGCTGAACATCAGGAAAAACTTCCTGAGTGTCAGAGCAATACGGCAATGGAACCAATTACCTGGGGAGGTGGTGGGCTCTCCCACACTGGAGGCCTTTAAGACGAGGCTGGACAGCCATTTGTCAGGGATGCTCTGACTTGGATTCCTGCATTGAGCAGGGGGTTGGACTCGATGGCCTTGTAGGCCCCTTCCAACCCTACTATTCTATGATTCTATGATTCTATGATCCTAAAAAACCCGCCATAGGTTGTGCAGAAAGGCAGCTTTGACTCTTGGAAACCAATGGGGCTGTATTTGCTTGAGACAGATGTTTGAACACTTCACCTCTTTTTAGAACATGCAAAAGTTAAAGAGGGTGTGGGACACATCTGGCAGTAATAATCACATTTAATTACTCTGCAACGGAAACTGCGTTGTAGTGGTAATAAATATCAAGTTCGCCTGATAGCTAATAGGTTCTTTAACAAATTCTATGACATTTGTATTTAATTAATGAAGGTTTGACACAGAAAACCCCACTTAGCTTGAGGAGTACTCCATCAGGCAAGAGGCCCTGCTGACTCCAAGGGAATTGCTCATGTAAGTGTCCTTCAAGGTTACCACGCCAGGCCCTTAATTATCGTCATTTTTTGACATTACCTCCTAATATCAGAGTAATGGCCTGATGACACAGAGCACTTGCATTCCAGCCATTAATTTGCCATTCACAAGCTGCATTAATAATTTGGAGGCATCTGCCAGAGACACAGTCACAACATCCAACCAAAATGAACAGCCCCTGTGGAAAGTTTAGCCAGTTGAGGGCAAAAATGGATGAACATAGGATATTGGCTCCCATCTAGAGATGGCCAAAACTGTAATCCTTGCTTTCTCCCACATTCAGTTCTTTAGAATCTGAACTTCTTTCTTTCTCCCATCTGAAGAACTTTACAGTAGTTGGTAAATTCTTTTCAAAAAGGAACTGAAACAAAAGACCCACTCGTCTGCACCAGCTAAATTCAATAGATACAGCTATTCCCAGGATGGAGATGACCATGTTGTACCTGCCTGCCATGTAGCTGTTAATGTTGAGGAGCCTATGAGAAAAAAAGAGGTGGCAACTAGTTGTGGGAGTCTGAGCGGGGCGTGGAGTCCAGTGGACTCCCCCCCAGTCAGCCTCCTGGACCCTGTTCGCCGAGCCACCACATGGTCTGCAAACACCTGATGGCCACCTGTAACCTCACCAAGCCGCCATTTTGAAAAAAAATTAAAGGCAGCTTGGTTTTTTCCATTAAAAGTAATGTCGTGTAAATGGCAGCCGTAAAGGGGCTATTTACACAACATTACAGGTTTAAATGGTCCATTTACCCTTGTAATGTTGCATAAATGGCCCCTCCACAGCTGCTATTTATGCAACATTATTTTTGCGGCAAAACCCAAGCCACCATTATTTTGCAAAATGGCCACTTGGTGAGGGGTCTGGGAGCCACTGGCCACTCACTGGGCATCCCTGGACCCTGTGGCTGCTCATCCAGGGAGCCAAACAGGGCCGGCCAGCCTCCAGGGGTTCAGAAAGCTCCCAGCATTGTGGATAGAGGTGAGTCTGTCCATCCCTAATGGTAACCCTAATTTAGCATTGACATGGTTGAATGTATAGGGATTCTACCCAGACTTTTAAGCTCTCAAAGCCCTGGGCCTAGATGGACACATCTGTCAGTTTTGGTTTTGAGTTCCTCGTTTGTTTGCTTGTTTGTTTATTTTCAAGTTCTTTTTCTTCTGAATATGGAGAACTTCGCAAATTTGGGTAAATCCTTATCAAAACCAATCTGAAACAAAAATTCTCATCCCTCCCGAGTCCTCTCTGGATTCAAGTGATTTGAAGGTTTGATCCACTGTGGTGTGGGACAGTTCTGGGCCTCCTGTCTTAGTAACAGGTTGTGTTGTTCTCTAGTCCAGCCTGCTGACTGCTTAGATCCTGCCATAGTTCAGTTCAGATGTATTCCCAGGCCATAGGTCATGAAAACCATAATTTAGAAGCCAAGCTGTGGTTTGAGGTTCCAAACTCACAACAGCCAAATGGTCGCTTTTTTCTCCTTTTTTTCCTCAGCTCTCAGCTTTATGTATTTTTACTCTGTCTCCATGATGCCGTCGCCTCTAGAGCTGGAGCAATGGCTTTAGCCATGCTTTGACAATTCAGATGTTGAATGGATGTAAACCTATTTCAAACCAAGGTTTCCAATTCTGGCTTGCCAACTGATTGCACACTATGATTTATCAATTCAGACACCATGTCCATCAACAAACTGCATGTCAGCAACTGTAGTATAGCATCATGCTATGCATCATGACATCATGAGTCACTTAGGGCGCAATCGTATGCCCACTAGTCAGCGGCTAGACGGCCATAGGATTGGTCAGTTCCCTGAAAGCCGACCTCTACCCCCTCCTGCACCGCCTTGTAGGCAGCACAGATCAGCCCCGTGCTCCGAGCTCATAAGAGCAGCGTTGAGAGAGGAAAACGGGGCATTCCTGGGGGCGGGCCAGGGTGGGGAGGTCGGACGTGCTGGTATGACACTTCCTATGTGTCGTCCAGCTGCTCCTCCCCTGCTCCAAGGTCCTGTGGCTAGACAGCTGAAACTGGTGAAAGCACAGCGGCAGGAGCGTAGAGGAGATCTGCTCCTCACCAATCCTCCTGCCCTGCAGTGGATAGGCTGTCCCTGGGGTCAGTGGCAACCATTGATCCACATAGGATTGCTCCCTTAGTTATGCTGCCCTTCTCAGACTGGCTATTTCCACATGCTTTACTGTTTACCCTACAGTTGGTATGTGTAGTGGAAACATGGAAAACCACTGTTAAATTTTGAGGAGTTCAGTGTTGTACAACAAATTGCTCCTTCTCATGTCTAGGTGTCCAGTTAGGTCTCTTGCTTTTGATGGTTAGCTCTTCTTCCCAGGGCCAATTATCTGTTTGAGATTATACAGAATGAAAGACCAGGAGATAAACCTCTGGTGAGGTCTCAAGGTTAGCCAGAGTAGCTGGGGTGAAGTTATCTATGCTGGGTTATTGCCAAACATTCTCAAAGTCATTGGACTCTGTCCAGGATTGGGGTGGGGTTACTATGAGCATAATAGTATATATGAATTCCCGAGACACTCCCAGGGTGGGGATTTCAATGCAGGCCGATCTGGAATGATGCTGTTTAAGGTAGGGATGTACGAAACCCCGCTTACCTAGCTCCGCTGGGTTCCGGAGGTGCTCTGTCCCTCCCCCCGGAATCCTCGCCCAGGGGGGGAGGCGCTCTGCGCCTCCCCCTGGAATCCTGGCCAGCTGGCTTCGCTCTGCGGGGATTCTGCGGAGCTGCCAGCCAGCTCCGCCAGCAGCCGGACATCCGGCTGCTGACTAGCAGGGACACAAATGGTGGTGGCCGTAGCTGCTGCCGTTTGCATCCCTGAATTCAGCCATGATAGGCTATGTAAAGACTTACGTAGCCTATCACGTCTGGGTTAAAAACAACAACAACATGCGTACACAAATGGCGGCGACTACAGCCGCCGCTATTTGCATTCCTTATTTTTGGCCATCTTAGTCTACGTAAATATTTACGTAGACTAAGACAAAGACAAGAAAGGGGAACGTAAATAGTGTAGTGGATGCTATTTGTGTTCCCCTTTATTTTCACCGTCTTACTTTACGTAAATATTTACGTAGCCTAAGACAGCGAAAATAAGGGGGAACGCAAATAGCGTCCGCTACGCTATCTGCGTTCCCCCTTATTTTCGCTGTCTTAGTCTATGTAAATATTTACTTAGACTAAGACGGCCAAAAATAAGGAACGCAAATGGCGGCGGCCATAGCCGCCGCCACTTGCGTACGCACGCATGTGTTTTTTTTTTAACCCAGACGTGATAGGCTACATAAGTCTTTACGTAGCCTATCACGAATGGGGGGGAAAAAACACAGACTGCAAATGGTGGCAGCGGCGGCAGCTGGCCGGAAGACCAGCCGCCACTGCCGCCACCAAAGCCGCTGCTGGAGCTGCCACCGTCCGGAACATCCGCCCCAGGTAAGTCTCGTCCCAGAGGGGATCTGCGGGGTGGGGTGGGGTGGCAGGCTGTTCCACCACAGAGTTCAGGGGGCCGAATGCACTGGCATTTGGCCTCACCGAGATCCATGGCAGAATTCTCTGACATCCCTAGTTTAAGGAGAGGCTGGAACCAGAATCACATCCATTGTCATATTTTAATGGGGTCCCCGGCAACTGTAGGCATGTAAACGTATGATCTTGCTTTGAAGGTGAATGCTGCAATTATTGTGTTTTGCTTTCTTTTGCTTTGTTAATGTTAAAAGCTGTAGCCTTCAGCCATTAGTGTATTCATTGCATTCTCAGAATCCAAAAAAGAACCGTTGCCTCTTGGCAACACAGTGTGGAGGTGTTGGTGCCAGAGGGAGCGATTGCGGCACAAGCAATGTGAGGAGCAGCTGTGGAAGAGGCGCCTCCATCTGGAGAAGCTCAGATCTCCCTCCCTGGATTGTGCTGCTATCCTCCCCAGCCCCTCCTCCTGGGATTCCTTTTCCACTCTCCCCCCACAGTGCCATCCACCACCACCCCTATCTAAAATGAACTTTTACTAGGGATGTCAGAGCATTCCACCACGGATCTCGGTGAGGCCTGAAATCCGTGGTGGAACGAAGCCCCCCCGCCCTCCCACCCCGCGAAATGGGCCCGGAACAGAGCACCTACCTGCTGCCATCCATGCTGACTTGCGAATGGCAGCCGCATCTGTGGCCGCCATGCGCTTCCTCCATACAGCCGTGATAGGCTACGTAAATACTTACATAGCCTATCACGGCTTAACTAAGGGAACGCAAATGGCGGCGGCTATGGCGGCCGCCATTTGCGTTCTCTTTTTTTGCCGTTTTAGCCTATGTAAATATTTACGTAGGCTAAAACGGCAAAAAAAAGGGAATGCAAATGGCGGCCGCCATAGCCGCCGCCATTTGTGTCCGCTGGTTGTTGTTTTTTTTTGCTGTGATAGGCTACGTAAATATTTACGTAGCCTATCATGGCAAAATACAGGGACGGAAATGGCGGCGGCTACAGCAGCTGCCATTTGCGTCCCTGCAGGCTGCCCAGCGGCCGGATGTCCGGTTGTGGGCAGCCCCGGGTGGCGGCTCTGCGGAATCTCCACAGAGAGGAGCCGGCTAGAGAGAATTTCGGGGGGAGGGACAGAGCACCTCCCCCCCACCGTGAATGTCACCCTTCCAAAAGGTAAGTGACTTTCGTACATCCCTAACTTTTACTGACCAAGTGGCAGAAACTAACCTAAGTGGCTGATTTGTCAAATGTGGCTTTTCCCCCCATTATAGAAATTTTTGATTTTGTTTCCCAATGCAGCAATTCAAGACAGTTACAGTTAGGAATCCTGGAGATATTCGAGATGGACTAAAATGAGCTCACATTTCTAAGAATCTGACCTGCGGAACTCGCTGCAGAGTTACCCCCTCAGGCCACGCAGAGTCCGTGGACTTTCAGATGATTTTTCTACTTTCCTGAAATTTATGCATATAAATTCGTAGGAAAATAAGTAAGTTTCTGCTGAGGAAACATTGAATGAAATGGGGGATAAAATGCTACGTGTTATGTACTAAGGTAAATCATGTAAATACTTCTGTAATTATTTGCGTATTTTTCTGCACGACAAAAAAAAATAAATTTGCATCCATCTGTGGGCGGACGACGGAACAAAAGGCACCTGACAATCCATGAAACACAGATGGAGCGGATGTTACACAGTCCGTACATCCCTAGTTACAATACTTCCACTTACCTATATATGTGTTAAGTGAAAGTATAGTGACTGTCTTGAAAGACTGTATTGGGAAACAAAATTAAAAATTTATATAGTGACAACCCCCCCCCCCCCAATCTATAGTTGCTAAATCACCTGGCTGGAACCTATTCCAATGGTATCCAACTTTTTGGGAAAGTCTGGATTGAGCTGATTCTTCCCTTTCATAACAACATATAACTTGTTATTTTACTCATCGCCATGGCAGTCCCAATTTTCTTTTTGCATTGTAACAGAGATGGTATGTATGTTGATCACCAAGCTTTTGCTAAGAGGATCCTTGGAGCTATTAACATATAACTCACCATCAATACTAAATCTCTAGGGATAACTTGATTGGTTTGTTCAATGATTTCAAATTCAAAACTACACAAAACTTTTGTTTTGTTTTGGAAAACAGTAACCAGACATAATTTCACAAGCATGAGCATTGCAAAGGGGACATTTACATTTCCTTCAGAAAGTAAAGGGTTAAACCAACCAACACCAGGACATGTGCAGAAATGGCAAACTTTTGATGCTTGGTCATGTAGACCATGCAGGCATAGAACATAAAAAACATAAGAAAATACAAAGAGCTGTGCTATATCAGACCAAGGGTCCATTTAGTCCAGGATTCTGTTCACACAGTGGCCAACCATAGATATTAGTTCATAATCAATCTTGGTTTGAAAAACAAAGGGTGCAACCCGATGCATGCTTAGACAGAGTCCTACAACTCTCAGCATTTCCCAGCCAGCCAACCTGGGTGTTGTAGGACTTTTTTTCCATCTAAGCATGCATAGGATGGTACCCCCAAATGCTAAAATTTGTTAGAATACCCATACAGGCTTTTACACATACAAGCGTTATGAACATGCTATCTAATACAAAAGCACCATCTTACTTGCTTTTCTATAATAATTAAACACCTGCAGTGGGGATAAAACCCTTGGTCTCTATTGAGTCCTAAATGAATAGCACCTAATTTTGAGTTTTGGCAGCATCGCTAGGCAATACTCTTAGTTTTCCAGCTGTCATGTGGTTCCAGTCCACTACCACCCCCACCCCCTGACAGCCCATTGCTTTTCCTTCTTGCCATGTTAGTCTTTGCAAACCATTTTTGGGTCCCCTAGAGAAGAGGTGCACAGTTTAACCCCGCACTCCATATTTTCTCCTCCATCTCAGAGATAACCACAAGATTGCAAATGAAAGCATAGAAGATCAGATTACTTCTGACAAGAAGGGATTTCCACGAAATGCTGACAGTCATACACCATGCAGTCTGATCTGCTGCTGTCTCATAGCAATAACATTGTAAAACAAAAGCAAAACCCTTATCCAGTTCAGAACTTAACATGCTCTACCATGGTCCACCAACACACAAATATGACATTAAGAGCTCTCTCTCACTCTCTGTCTGTGTGTGCATTTAAAGTAAGTGTGAGGAGAGAAAAGAAAAGAAAAGCTTTTCAGCACCTTAAAGACTGGCAGGCTATCCTGGAAGCCAAGAACGTAAAGCTAGGGAGGGGACTCGTTTCTGTCTTGAGCGCATTCCCTGCTGGCCAGTGATGGGTGGGGTCAGAGCGAAACATGGGTGGGCTCACCCCTTTTCTCTCTGTGTTTCTGCCATCTTCTTTCCAGTGGCGCCATCGGGCCTGATCATGGGGCACATGTCTTGGGCCCTGTGGTCCAGGGAGGGCATTTAAATGATCCCCTGAGAGGTGGTGGTGGCAGCTCCTCCTCTGGTGGTTCTTTCTTTCAACTCACTGGAAGAGCTATGGCAGCCCACTGCTCGAGGCTGCAGCCCTGCAGCCTTCCATTTTAAAGGATTCCCCCCGCCCGCTTACCTATTGAGTGACTGTGAACAGAACCAATCAAACCCTGCCTTGGAGTGAGGGACAGCCAATGAGCGTATAGGAGTGGGGAAAAGACCGCCCTGTGGCCAATATATATGTTAGTCTTTTCCACAGCCTTCCCAATCTGGTGCCCTCCAGACATTTTGAACCTCAATCAACTTCCAGCATTCCTGATCATTGGCAAGACTGGCCGGGGCTGATGGAAGCCGAAGTCCAAAACACCTGGAGGGCACCAGGTAGGGAAAGCTGTTTCACAGCATCACAAGCCTCTTTCCCCCCATTTGATGTAGTAGATCAACATGGCTGCCTAGCCTTCTGCGATATTAAAACTGCAAAGCACTTCTGTTACCCTAAGGCAATGTCTGCAACATGGAATTTGGCACCTTTAATGCAAACCCCCCCCCCCAAATGAGTCATGTGCAGCTTTCCCCAACCTGGTGCCTTCCAGATGTTTCGGATCACAACTCCTGGCATTCCCAACCATTGGCTGGAGCTGATGGGACTTGACGTCCAAAACATCTGGAGGGCACCAGGTTGGGGAAGTGTGGTCTCATGGGTTGTGGCAGTACAAGCAGAGCCATGGTTAATTTCATGCAGTGCACAAGCGCTCTTGCCGAGGAGGGAGATTTGGTGGTGTTTGTGTTGGTGGGGAAAGTGTGCTGTTCCATGATCAAGTGTCCAGTCTTTGGCCTCATTCCTAACTCAGCCCCTATGCATCATCAAACAGGGATGTGTGAACCCACCCCCATCTGGGTTCTCTGAGTGCCTGCCCAGCCCGTGTCCCCACTTGCCAGTCCCTGGACCATGCTCGTGCCTCTCCCATACATGGCAAGCAGCCTACACTCACCCTGGTGGCCTTGTTGAGCTCTGAAAAATAAAATGGTGATCGCAAAATGCGCATATTTGCATATGCGCCAAAAATGCACATTTCTGTGCATATGTGAAAATGCACATACACAAAATGCACATTTTGCATATGCAAATATATGCATCTGCAAAATGTGCATTTCCACGCATACACAAATATATGCATTTTTGCCATCACCATTTTATTTTTCAAAAAATGGCAACTGTGGAGTTTGATGAGGCTTCCAGGGTGAGTGTGGGCCACTTGCCGAGCATGAGCGAGTGGGGGCAGGGGCTCAGCAAGTGGGGCTCAGGGGTGTGGGTGTGAGATTCCTAGATGGAATCGGGCACCCCACCATCCCTACCATCAAATGCCATTCTTGGACCTCTGGCCATTCCTGTGTCCACTTGGACATTAGATGTGAATGTATGACACACAGAATATTGCACATTCAACATATGTGTTATTTATTGATCATATTGTATCTCACTTTTCCTCCAAAGAACACAGGGGGCATTCTCACAGATAATTGTATTACATCCTCCGACAGCCCTGGGAGATAAATTAGGGCTGACAGTGACTGGTTCAAAATAACTCAGTGGCTCAAAACAGAAATTTGAACCCAGGTCTCCCCAGTCCAAGCCTATCACTCTATACACCACTTCACACTGGCACTAGAGATGTATGGACTGTGTCTGTCTCTGTCTGTGTTTCACGGATTGTCAGGCACTCTTTGTTCCATCGTCCACTCACAGATGGATGAGAATTATTATTTTTTGTCATGTGGAAAAATACGCAAATAATTATGTAAGAGATTTCACAACGATTTACATAATTTACCTTAGTATGTAACATTTTATGCAATGAATATGAACTTGAGCACACTCCGGGAGAGAGCGGAGGACAGGAAGGCCTGGCGTGCTATGGTCCATGGGGACACGAAGAGTCGGACACGACTTAATGACTGAACAACAACAATGTAACATTTTGTGTATTGTCCCCCATTCCATGCAACTTTTCCTCAGCAGAAACATGTGTATTTTCCTACAAATACATATGCATAAATTTGGGGAAAGTAAAAACAAAAACAAAACACACATCCCAAAGTCCATGGACTCCGTGCAGCCTGGTGGAGTTGCTCTGCAGCGGATTCCGCAGGTCAGATTCTTAGAAATACAAGCTCATTTTAGTCCATCTCGAATTTCTCCAGCATCCCTAATCTGGCATTGAGGGTGGGGGGACATGGGAAACATCCTGACACTAATAGTGCAATTACAGTTCAATCCTATGCATGTCAGCCCTATAGATTTCCATCGGGTTTGCTATGTGTTAAGTGTATGTAGGATTGCAGCTTTAGGCACTCCCCAGGCTTGGCCATCTATACCATGCAGGCAGACAAAGCTATTGCCTGGGACAGTACTTAAGATTGGAAAAATGAGAAACTGGGAGAAACTGAAATTGAAAGATTTCTCCATTTCTGGTTCTGGGAAATACTTTCACCTAGGAGTGTCATGTACAACGTAGGCCAAACACTCTGAGCTTTGTGGTGTACCTGCCATCCCACCACCGTCTTGCCATCTCTCTGCAAAGTAAAGTAAAGTAAAACAAAACAAAACAACAACAAAATAAACAAACACCACCACCACAACACCTGGAGGACATCGAAAATGATCCAATGAAAAAGAGATGCCTGCAAAGATCACTGAAAAAGATCTCTCTCCAGGCTGTAAGATTAATCTTTTTCAGAGATCTCTGCAGGTATTTATATATAAAAAACCCTAATCCCTGAAGAAGGCCCATATTTAGAACTGAAATGTGTAGGGCTACTTCTTGGAATAAAACCACACATATATTTTTTCAACATTCTGAGACTTCATCTCTTTATTCCATTGCATCCCTCTCCAAAACATACATTGAGTTAATTTGTATTCACCTTTCAGACTGTACTTAGCTTAATCCACCCATTGTCCCCTTTTTGCCTCCATACCAAATGAATCAACATCTTTTTCTCATCTTGATTTCTGAATCTATAACATTGTGAATGATCGCTTCTCCAATTTCACTTGCATCAGTTGGTTGCCTTCAAGACTCGTGACATGTAGAAACTTTCACAGTTAACCTCTGATTTAAAACCCATAGCCTCCAAATTGGCTTCCACTGGGAAGAAAATGTGTTACAGAAATGTTATCTAGCACTTTAGAAGAATGAATATGTTCTGGCTTTTTTGATGGGGGCAGGGGAAGGAAACCCTGCCATCTAATACAGAAGCACCATCTTCCTTGTTTTGCTATGATAATTTAACACCTGCAGTGGGGAAAAATCCTTGGTCTCAATTGAGTCCTAAACGAATAGCACCAAACTGATAAATTCTAGCTTGGCAATTTCACTCTGGAGTCTCTCTTTGAAGTTGTTCTATCAAAAATGGTAATTTTCAGGTCAGCAACAGAGTGTCCCAGGAGACTGAAATGTTCTCCCACTGGGTTCTGAACATTGCCATCTTTTATGTCTCATCTGTGTCTGCTTATTATTTTCACCCTCAACTAAATAATACATATAAAGCAATTCCAATGTGCTAACTATGGTCTCTCTCTCTCTCCCTCTCCCTCTCCCTCTCCCTCTCCCTCTCCCTCACACACACACACACACACACACACACACTCATACACTCGGGAATGGCTTAAATATTCCGGACAGGTGCTGCAACCTGTCATCATCAAGAAAGATTCTTGTTTGATACTATGGATGCTCTATGTACGAATTTGTGGTACTATATCTATTAGAGTTGGGTGTCAACCAGCATCATTAATCTTCCAACTTCACTGATCTACCTTGGTAGGTTTGAAAGATTTCTCCTGGGAGCTATTCTGCTGTGGCTGTACCAGCCTACATTTTTCTTAATTATTCCTCTTGTCATGTCTATAATGCATCTCAAAGGACAGAGGCAAATGTCCAGTCTCCTCTCAAGAGCAAAAATGTGCCTGGAATATGCTTCCCATCAGTGCTGTGTTATCGTACAAGCTTTATGGGCCATGTCATTATCTTTGCTTATAATTCAATAGAGTTCCCAAATACAAGCCAGTTGGAGCTGATTCTTGATCATTTGCATGTGAATTATCACAACACTCACCAAGGTCACAGGCTTGTTTGAAACTCTCTCTCTCTCTCTCTCTCCCCCTCCCTCCCTCTTTCTCCATCCAGGGAGGTGCATAGCCTGCGTGACCGGAAAACTGTCTAGGGATCAAAGGGCTGTGGTAATCTTCGCTTGGGAGTAGACATCTTTGATATAAATGCTTTTTTCCACCATTTGCTTTTTAAAGAAACTACCCCTCTCCCAGAGCAATCTATTGCTTTAACTCCACCACAGTCCTGCAGAAGATTATACATCAGACACTAGTAACCAGGCTATATCATGGTGGGAGGTCAGTTAATTGCCTCGTCAGAGCTTAGAATCATAAGATAATTAAAATGTACAACCCAAAGTAAGCCTTACATAACACTGCTGAAATGCTGTAAAGACCTTGTTTTGATGCTGCAGAGCAGCCTCCACCAACAAGGTGCTGATTGGATGGACTACAACTTCTATCATCCCCAGCCAGCATGATGGGAGTTGTACCCCAGCACATCAGATCTGGAGGGCAATAGGTTGTACAGGATGCAGAGAGAATCTTTGCCTACAACAGATGTGCCATTAATGGGATAAGGCTGGCCCCAGGGACTGATTTCACACATTCTTGTGCATCCCTTGACATACTGGGATGACAAACTGACATCATGGGATGACTTGGTGTTGGATGGCTCTCCATGAATGTGTGAACTGTGTTTGAATTCCCTTCGAGATGATACCAGGGGATATGAAAACTCTGCCTCTGTTGCTTGAGCTGTGATCTTCCTGGCCAGGGCTTGACATTGCTGTCCCTGTACAATCAACACATGTGTGAACATGCCCAGTGACAAGGGAGCAGGTCTCCATGCAGGTCTTCCCACTAGGAGAACTCTGATCCTTGGCTAGGGCAGGGGTGTGTGGAACTATGTTCTGTCAGAGGGCCAAATTCCATTCCAGAGGAGCTTTCGGGAGGCACATTTCTTGCTGGGTGAGGCTGAAGGGCTAAAGTGGAGGGCCCCAAATACCAAAGAATACCAGCATGTTTTAGCGTAAAGCTCTTCCTCCCAGTAACAAAGCTTCAGGAGAGGCATTTCAGCCTTCTAGAATGGGGGGAACCTGCATACAATCGGGAAACAATGATTAGGGGTTGGGGAGAAAGGGAAGGGGCGTGGCCACCTGAAGAACCCCTGAGAGCTGTATTGCAACCCCAGGTGATCTGAACTGGGAGTCTGGACCGGAGGTTCTGCACCCCTGGGTTAGAGTGACGGACTAATTTTGAGGAGACCCAAGTTCAGTTTCCCACTTAGCAATGAAGCTCACTGGATGACCTACCTTACAAGGTAGCTTTGAGGATAAAAGTGGTGTGTGCGTGTGTGTATGTGGTGTGTGAGTGTGTGTGTAAATCATCTTTACTTCCTTGAGCTCCTTGCAGGAAAGGTGGGGTAGAAATGTCATAACAAAATAACAATCAATCAATAATACTTCAAAGTCCTTTTGGCATCAGGCAAAGGCCTTTTTTTTATTTGCACAGGCCTTTAAAATTCTGTGCATTTCTTTGCCTTGGCGCATTTTAAGGTGTTTCAAAGGTGATTTTAACTTAGTGGTGTTCTTTAAGGCCCTATGCATTGCTTGTGCTTTGTTATGATTTCAGCCCTGGCTTTGTTTTAAATTCATTGCTGAATTGTTCTGCTTAAAAAAAATGTATGTGGTTTTCTGGATTTCACTGGCGTCCTTATTTTTTTGCACATTGCCCCAAGAACAATCATGATACATGAAATCTAGAAATGAGGGGTCAACAACTGGATAGCCTCTGCCACCTTGGGACAAATCCAGCCTCCTGTGTGGTGCCTTCTGGCAATTGGCAAACCCAGTAGGGGGAAGAGAGATGTGGGTGAGCAGCAGTGCTGGCAATGGGATTTGAGCAGCAACCCCAAAAGGAGAGAGGAACGCATGGAGCCTTGATCCTCCACCCCCACTCTCTTCCTCAAAGTGGCTTCTGGCAAAACTAGTTGCAGATCAGGGATATAGATGTGGCCATGACGACAACCACATCGACACTGTGTCCTTGCCTGAGGAAGAGAAGACATTTGACTGTTTCTCAAGTGATTACGCTAATGCTCGCTGACAAGATGTAAGCTGGCTAGCGAATATGAAATTCCAGGGCAACGTTTTCGTTTCAGGAAGAAGAAAGTGATGAGAAGAAAAGTGAATAAGTAGGACCTGCAACACCATGTTGTGAGGCAGCATGTACGCTGTTTAGGATTCGAGTCACTCCACTCCATTTCTACTCTTTTCCAACTCCCCCCGCCACCAGTCAGTCAGTATTCCATGGCCACGGAGTGTGCTCACTTCTCATTGGGCTGTTTTCCCCCACCCCCTTAGTATTTTTTTAATATTTGTTTTTGTATTTCTGCAAGCCTTGGGGAACCCCTGAGCGTGCTGATCCAGCCCTCTTGTGTGTATGGGTTGTGCTGTTTTGGCCACGTAAGCATCGCCACTGAGCATCGGAAATAAAGGGAAGGAATGCCAGCTTGTTCCCCCCTCCCTGTTCCCTACTAACAAAAAATTAGGAGGCATGACAGGAATCCTAGAGGATGGCTTTTGCTTCATGCACACATCCAAACTGGGGGAGGGGGGAAGTGGGAAGGCCCCAACACAGGGAAAGTAAGGAAGGAGACCTCTAGGTACACAAGAAAGGCAGAACAATTAAGCCCAGTACATTACAGAGTTCTTCCTAAATCAGGAGTGGGGACCTCTAATCCACAGGTCCCCATCCAGTCTACCAGCTTCCCTGTTTTACCTCTGGAGATAAGACAGTTTCCCTGCTCCCCCTCCCACACTTCATTATGACTTTTTAGTACCAATGGAGGCTTTTTAAAGGCCTATTTAGAGCAAGAGGGGCATTTTCAAGGGGTTGGCTCCTAGGAAGGGAAAGCTAACCCTCCCTTCCCCAACACTGCACCCCCCCACACACACACATATGGCTGCTACCCCTGTCCAAAGGCAAACTCAGTACAGTTTGGAACATTGAAGGTGTGATCCTGTACATGTTACCTGGGAGTAAGTAAACTGAATTCAGTGGTGCTTAATGCTGAGTAGATACGTATAACAGTACACTATAATGCTTCAAGTACTGCTGGTCCTAATTGGAGCTTTTCTTGATCACAATTAATTTAAGCCCAGAAGGTAGATTATACCCTGCCAACGCTGAGGATGTCCTTCCTGTGCAAGATTGAGGCATGGATGGGAATGATTGACAAATGCCCGTCAGCAGCAGTGTTTAAAGCAAGAAGTCCATCTCCAGGATGGCTAAATTAGTATCTTCCACAGGAAAATTAGGATATGCTCTTAGAAAGACTTTAATGGGTGCTGTTGAGACATCAGCACAGATCAAGGCAAAAGGATGTAATGGTGTTGTTTAGTTTTTTACTCTGTACTGAACAAACCAATGTCTATACCATACCAAACAAACAAACCCAATGGAGGCTGGTGGCTCTGATGTCAGTGGGGCAATGAATGCACTCCCAGTTTCAGTCAGAACTCTGTGGAAACTATTTAAGATGCTTCTACACCTTGGACAGCTCCTTTAGAATTCTGACTGGTTCTGACAGACCTGGAGTGGATTCACCACCCTACTGACATCAGAGACACCAGCTTCCGCTGAACAAACCATTGCACATATTGAGAATCCTTTCATTTTCATTACAGAGGTTAGGAATGCTGTTAGAATGATCCGAAAGTAAGACTACAACGTTTTTACCTTTTAGTACAAACAGAACAAAAACCAAACAGTAAATGAAGATGAGTTTCTGTGACATTTTGCAAGCCAATGAGTCTTACAATATCATTTGCATTTTTGTAATACTCTCTCTTGATTTTCAATCAAACTTGTAAAAACATTTTTGCTTTCCAAATGCATGTCAGATGATTCTGCCCCCACCCACAGGTTTGTAAGTGAAGACTTTGTGGAACAGTGAGATTAAACAATTGACTGGTGTGATATCTGATATGACATTGAGAGGATTGGGGGGATCTTCTCAAAGCCTCCATCGTCTCTATGAAGGCAGACAGTGCAAGATGCCTCAACGGGATATGACAGAGCTATTGTTTCCTTAGTTTGCACACATTTCCTTCCCCTTATTGTTTTCTCTGCTAAAACAAGACAGAAAATAGTCCCCCCCCCCAGAGTGTTAAAAGTGGCATGTTAGAAACCTTTGGTATGTACTGTTGACATCGCAGTATTAGCCCTCTTCAGATTAGCCTGCCTCCGACCCTTCCAAAGCTGAACTAGAAGATCTGAAGAGAGATTGTAATTATGATCAGCTGAACAGGGTTTCAGCCCTCTGTGTGATCAGGAAAGTAGTAGAATCTAGGGATGTTGGAGAAATCCATCTGGGGTGGTGGTGGAGTTTGATGAGTTATCCTAGGCACGCCCCCCTTGGAAGTCATTTCAGTCCCCACTGCATCAGCCAACTCGATCTGCAGTGAGTTGGGCCCATTCATGGATTTTCCGGGAATTTTGCCCTTTTTTGTTCTTTGGAAAGTTCTGCAATTCGTGCAAATTTGTGAACAATTTGCACAAATTATGGCCAAATTTGTACAAATACAGTCATAATTTGCACAAGTTGCCCAGCAATTTACAGAAATTGCGGAATCTTACCTCCCCCCATCCTGTGCCAAAAAAGTTCCTGGAGTTCAGGGAATATTCCGCAGCTCAGCTTTCAGATGCAAAGCAAGTCGCACATGCCACAGAACTGTGTTGAGCCAAAAAGAATTGGATTTCTCAGTGATGGACATCCCTAGCACAATCAGGGATCCTGATTGGGCAGAGGGCTGTAACTATGTTCAGGTAAACATGGTTACTTACAATCTCCCTTCATATCTTCCCAGTCAACATGGGGAGGTCAGGGGTAGAGAGGCCCAACACTCACGTTCTGGTGTCCCCTCTATGCATAGATTTTTTTAATGTCTGTATGGGGCAGGGGTAGGTAAAGTGGTGCCCATGGGCACAAATGCACCCCAGGACACATTTTTGGGTGCATGCCATGGTGTTCTACTTTCCCACCATTTTATTATTATTAAATACTTTTTCTTACCTGTAGCCAGGATTGCTGTGAAAAAGGTTTGTGTTGGTGCTGCTGTTTCAGATCCCATGACTGCCTTGTACTCAGTCTTTTAGGCAGGTAACTTGTCCTTTGCCATGTCTCCCATGGCAACCATTTTTGTGGTGGTGCCCAGGACAGTTTCTCAATTTGCCAAATGTGCCCATGGCCCCAAAAGGCTACTTACTCCTGCTTTAGGGTTAATATCTCCTAACCACTTCAGGAGTTAATTTAGGCAGAAATTATATGTTTGCAGGGGAGGGGAGAATTAGGGTAGTACCTGTGACCTCCACACATCCAAGGTGCACAGGCTCCTGTATCTGAGAAAAACTGAGAGTATGGATTATGTATATAGGTGCACACACTCTTCACTAGGGATGGACAAATCTGTTGATTTTACCTGCTCACAATTTCTATTTTTTCCAATCTTAAGTTTGGTTGATTCCAAACTTTGAGTTTTTTGTTAAAAGTTTGCATGGATATTTGCATTTTGTGTGCATTTCTAAAAAATAAATAAATGCATTTATGCATCCAATTTGGCTTAATAGACTTTTTTTGCAAGTGAGTTTCCTAATGGAATATATTGTTAATGTTATTTTCATGAATATATGCAGGTCTGTATACATTCAACATGCATGTTTCAACATGAACATTACATTCAAGACCTCAGCTGTTGTTAAAAATGGCTATGATAGACTTTTTTTTTTTTTTTAATTCCACTGCAAAATTTGGAGAAGTGCAAATACTACAAACAGTTCATTTTCACTTGAAAAGGTGGTTGCACTGTAAAATTTGGAGGAATTTCAAAGAATAACGGAGTTTCAGTTTGCATATTGGTTGAAAAGTGAGAAATTGGGCTAGCTCGCATTAAAAAGTGAGCCAAACAAATTTCTCTCCTCTCCGTACTCACCATAAACAGGACCTGTAGGTGAACATCAGGTGAAGAGGTGCAAAACTGACCCTCCCTTGATGGATTTATTTCTATCCAGAAGAGTAATTGAACAAGACTTTTCTTAGCAAGATTTTCAGGGTTTCATTTATTTGTTTGTTTGTTTGTTTTCATGTTTATATCCCGCCTTTTTTTCCTCTTGCAAAGAGCCCAAGGCAGCTTACATGGCCCCCCTCTTCTCCGTTTTATCCTCACAACAACCCTGTGGAGTTAGGTTGGGCTGAGAGTCAGTGACTGGCCGAAAGTCACCCAGTGAGTTTCATGGCTGAATGGGGACTAGAAGAACCCAGATCTCCCGAGTCCCAGTCCAACATTCTAACCACTACGCTCTCAGTGTCTTCTAGCAGTGCTAGTCCCATTTGGCCAGAGGCTAGAGTTGTATTTAGGGACAGGCAATCCAGGTGACTGCCGGGGTCCCAGGCTTACACTGGTAGTAGGAAGGGAACACAGGAATCTGCCTTATCCTGAGTCGGACCCTTTGCCCATCATTGCTGCCACGGACTGGAAGAAGCTCTCCAGAGTTTCAGGTGGGATTATTTCCTGGCCTACCTGCAGATGCCAGAGACTGGGACCTTTTGTATCTAAAGCTGGTACTGCAACACCGAGCAATGGCTCATCCCCCACTTATCATGGGCTTTCTATTCATCTACCCACTCAGCAACTGAAACAAATACTACCAAAAGTTCATATTTACTTGAGAAGGTGGTTTCACTGAACCATGTGACTAGAAGTGCATTGACATTCACTTTTTAAAAAATATCGTGGGATCTGTTCATTCTATATCCTAATAGCCTGATCTCACAAATCCAGACAGGGAAAACTGAATCTCTTACTCTGGGATAATCATAGCTAGGGACGGATGGACTTGCCACTTCAGATTTCTCCCAGTTCCTCATTTTTCCAATCTTAAATTCAGTTCACCCAAACTTGGAGGGTTTTTTTTTTTAAGGTTTGCATGAAAACTCATACACATTTTTGTGTATAACTCCCAATACATGCATTTTTAACACACGTTTGCCTAATGTACACTTCTTTGCAAGCCATTTTCCCAGTACAATGCATTTTTGAATGCTGTTTTCACTAATAGATGCATTTTTGTCTGCACGTTCCCCTAAAATATATGACTTTTTTTGATTGGAGAACTCCACTGCAAAATTTGGGAAAGTGTGGATTTCAAAGGAAAACTGAGGTTTGGCTCACGTATTGGTTTGAAAGTGTGGAATTAGGTAAGTTCACATTAAAATACAAAGTAAATGCATTTCTTGCATGTCCCTAATCATAGCTAACATCCCCAGTATATCTATATCACTATTTCAGAATTCCACTCATCATGTATACCAGGGGTGTTGAACTTCAGGCATGCCAGCCAAATGCAGTCTACTTCAAGTCCCAATCCAGCCCTCTGGGATTCCTAAAATGGGCACACCCCTTCCCCTGGCCCCACCCCCTTTCCCCTGACTCCTCTCCCTTCCCCCCAACCACCAATCATTTGGTGGTTTCCTGTGTTTTGTGCACTTCCCCCACCCACTCTGAAACGTTGAAATGCCCCTCTCCTATGGCTTAATTTCCGACAGTAAGAGCTTTTGGCAAAAATATGTGGCCCCTGAGAGCAAATATTTAATTTGGCCTTTGGGCTGAAAGATGTTCAACACCCCTGGTGCCTACCAACGTGTGAGCCTGGAGAAGGGCCATACTACATAGCCCCGCCTCTGACATCATGCACATCCATCATCCGTCATCTTTATGTAGCCCCGCCTCTCATTTGCAGAAAGGAGGCTTCCATATGTACAGCTGTACATGTGGAGGCCTCCATGTGAGGAGGAACCCCCAGAGCACAGTGTTCCATCTCATGTGGATGAGATGAGATGCCCACGTGGATGTCTGGGGCTGCGTTCCAGTGGTGGGTAGGGCCAAAAGCAATAGGGGTGGGGCCAGGAAAAGGGGTGATGCCAAAATACCCCAAATACCAGCCTATTTTAGCTTACAGCCGTAACTGCCAGTAACTAAGCCTCAGGAGAGGCATTTCAGCCTTTTAGAAAGGGGGAAATGTGCAATGCTTGAATAGGGCTTACATCTATTTCTGCATCTATTCCTGTTATCACCATGTGGGGGCAAAATAATTATGTTGAAATGTTAATGCTGGGTGGTTTTTCAACAAAAGGGCTTCCTCTCCACAGCCTGTAACTTCATTACAGAGCGTCCCTCAACTTTCAACAGAGCAAGATTGAAGCTGAGTTCTAATTTATTTGGGCAACGAGTTGCATGAAGTTAAATACACTTTTGATGTCAGATCTGAGCAGAAGGCTTTTGATCTGTAAATCACAGAAGGCCTCAGCATCTGTTTTCAGGTAATTGTGCTAATGTGAACACAGTCCCACCTGATTGAAATTTGCCTTGGGAGATTCGAAGATCAAGGAGTTTTGACCTCCAAGTTCAATCCCGTTTCTCTTGTACACATCTCAGGCAGTAGTGGGCTGTGGTTATCTCCAAGGGGCTCCAGTTCAAATGTTTTTTTTAATTCATTACATAAAAGGAACAGGTTGTGGGAATAACAGAGTTGCTACAATTTATATTTGAAAAAGGGATTTCAACCCATCAGTACTGAAATAGTGTTTTCTGTTATTTGTTGCTATAGAGCATCCTTCCCCAACCGGGTTGTGTTGGACTGCACTACAACTCCCATAACTTTCAATCAGCTATTCTGGCTGTGGGATTCTGGGAGTTATAATCCAACACATCTGGAGGGAATCAGGTTGAGGAAAGATGCTATAACCTGGGCAGCTGCTAATTCACCGGTGGTTGCTTTAGGGCAAACTACATATTGTGTCAGAAAAATCTGTGATTGAGTTCCTGACTTTTAAGAAACAGACCAATGCAGATATTGGTGGGGTATAGTGGCTAATCTAGCCAGGCATCCCACTGGCTACACCTGACCAAGGGTTTTTCTACATGAGACTGTTAATTTGTTGTATCTGTGTTGTATCATCACAGAATTGAGATCTGACCTTTCCTGCTTTTATGCTACATAACCTCTAGCTGCACGGTAGTATAGTGGAATAGCAGAAATACACAACTGGAAATAGCATTTTCTTTTGCATCTACAAATAATACCGCATTTCCCCTGCTCTAAAAAAAAACCTCACTGAAAGAGCTCATGAAAAACAGACGCAAAACTAGAGTGTCACGACGTTGTCCAAATAACCCATAAACAACTGTGAGTGTTGAGTGCACAATAAATACCTTGAAAAACTCCAAGTGTTCCATTCCTACCAATACTGGGGCTGTGTGAATCAGAATGCTTGTCTTAACAAGAGAGGCAGGAGAGCTGTCCAGCAGTGCAAACAGCGCACTTTCTAAGACAACATTGCTGAAACCACAATAGAGCTGTCCAGCCAGGTTACTAGAGCTGACTAGAGATGGTGGGGAATTCTGCCACAGATCTTGGTGAGGCCGAATGCCAGTGCATTTGGCCCCCTGAAATCTGTGGCAGAATGAAGCCCCCGCCCCCCCCATGAAAGGCGCGTGGAACGGAGCCCCCAACCCACGAAAGGCGCGTGAAACAGAGCACTTACCTGCTGCCGTCCGTGCTGACTTGTGAATGGTGGCCGCCCTGCGGCTGCCATTTGCTTCTTCTTCACAGCCATGATAGGCTACGTAAATACTTATGTAGCCTATCACAGCAGCCTGGCTGGACGCAAATGGCGGCCGCTATGGCGGCCACCATTTGCGTCCGCAGCAGCCCGTCCGCAGCCAGAACTCCAGCTGTGGACGGCCCTGGCCAGCTGCTCCGCAGAGCCGCCATGGAGCGGAGACGGCCGGGCAGGATTCCGGGGGGGAGAACGGGATCACCTCCTCCCCCATCGAGGATTCCGGAGGGAGGGATGGAGCGCCTCCCCCCCCCTACGAATCACATCCGCGAAAAGGTAAGTGACTTTCATACATCCCTAGAGCTAACACATAAGCCAAAGAGCTAGGCAAAAGAGGTGTTGCACTAGCAACATCCAGGCAGCTCCTCCTGCCAAACCTCTGCTCCCAAGGTTAGCTTCCAATGCTGCTCATTAGAATCTTAAAATAAAAATAAAAATAGGAGACAGTTCATGCACCTCCGGCACGTTGTCTAGTCTGGCTGTCAAGCAAGATGAAAAAGATAAGCTGCTATTACCCTTCACTTTCAGTGTTCACTCACCCCCCCACCCCCTTTGATTCCTTCCATGCTTGGGATGAGAGGAGTATCTACGGAAGTAGAAATTCAGAAGTATGAATTCAGTATGTATGGAAACTTTTCTAAGGAGGACGGACTGTTTCCATAGCTTTTCTAAGCAGCATTTTCCCCACTGCTATTCCTTATGTGTTCACCCATATAAACAAGACTGGTTTATCTTGTGTCCTTCTGTTGCTGGACAGCTTCCCCCTGATTATTCTTAGCAGAATTTTCCCCCATCATTGTGAAACAGGCCTACTGATTTATTGCAATGTTTTAATTAAAGCATCTCTGAATATCAGCTCCAACCTACTTTTTGATTGATTGGATTCAGTTCTTAATGGGATTGTGGAACTGCCTCCAACTATCCACCATATAATCAAGACAGGTCAAAAGTCAGAATATAATATTTTAAAACCCTAGTGTTATGAATAATATTCATGTTGCTACCACTTTCTAGATCCTGGATGAAAATGGTCTGCTACCCCTCAATTTGCCCCCCAGAGCAAATGTATGCCTCTATTTTATTGGATTAACCTACATTTTGAATAGATGTATCCTTCTAGAAATTGCTGTTGGGCTAAAATTCTAATCTGAGAAATAGAGGAGCTCACATTTGTCTAGAAGACTCTCCACACCATCTCCATTGTTTGTTTACTTATCCATGCAAATCTCCAAGTGTGTAGAGTTTACAAACAGTGAAAACTTTCAGGATTTTCTTACACCCATGCATCAGAAGTGACATTTCAATGGGGGCCTCTGGACATAGAGACCACTATGATAACGCTTAACTGTGACATTTCAATGGGGGCCTATGGACATAGACACCACTATGATAATGCTTAACTATGACATTTCAATGGGGGCCTATGGACATAGATACCACTATGATAGTGCTTAACTGTACAATCCTTTCAAATCAGGGGACTGCACTACTCATTACAACTTCATTGAACTAGGCGTTGATTGGCTAGTTGTGCTAGTTCTGGGTTATACCCAATGTTATGTCAGTAGAAAAATTAAAAGTGTTGGTGTTATTCTGCGAGTGGTTGCACAACCACTATTAGAACTAGCACAAAAGCAACAGTTAGTCTAATGAAGTCATAATGAGTTGTGCAAAACCTTGTGCAACAATGGGCAGAATGGCTTGTGTGATGATTTGCACAACCAGAATCAAAGAATTGGCTTTGACACCAGCACAGGGATAAAAACAAGGTTTCTACAAGCAGTAGAAGCGTTGTGTTACCATTGGGTACAAACATATGAGCCTCAAGTAGTGTCAATAAATTTGGAGTTCTACACATGTAGTTCCCAGTGCAATGTTACATCCAATGAGGGAATAGGAAAATGGCCTAGACTGGCGGGGCAGCTACAATCCCTTCCCCCAGCATGTGTCAACTTTATGCAGTTGGATGTTTGTGTGAATAGGGTTTGGGGTTTTCTTCACCTATGGCATTTTTGCAGCACATGGTTTCTGTGTGGGAAAAGTAGTGGGGGCTGGTGGCTCCAATTGTGGTGGGGCTATAATTCATTCTGGGTTTCAGTCATAACCAGCCAGAACTCTAAAGCATCCATCCAAGGTGATGACCCCTAACCTCAAAATACAGTTCTGGCTGGTTCTGACTGAAACCCAGACTGGATTCATAGCCCCACCAAAATTGGAGCCACCAGCCTCCACTGAAGAAAAGGCATGATCCATGGGTACACACATCGCATAAGTGCCATTGGGGGTCTGTCAGGCCCCACCATTGCAGGCTTTTAAGAAGAACCTGAAGACCTATGTGATTACTCTGTCTTCCATTTTATTGGACCATTCTGCTCTGTAGCTGCAATTTTGTGGTACATTTTTAGTACTGTTTCATTGCTGGTGTTTGTTGTTTTATGTATGTCTGATGCCTTATTACTGTATCTTTTTTTAATTCTATGAATTTTAACATTGCATGCTGTCCTTGGAGGACTTGTGCTCTGAAAAGCAGCATGGTAATAAGCAAATAAAACAAAGTTTGTGTCCATGTGGTGACACACCTGTGTTGCACTATATATGCATTGCTATTAAAGCAGCCATCAAGTCATTTAGGGATATATGAGAATTTTGGTTTTGCTCGCAAAACATGCAAGCCTGCCTTGTCTCAAGATCTGAATGCAAGCATGTGTCCGCTGAAAATATGCATAAATTGTCAAACACGTGTATGCATTTGTGTTGTTCCCAATTCCCAGCTTGATTTGTGCAAATTTCTTAATTTCCTCTGTAGACTGAATCAATGCCACTTTTGCCTAAACAGGAAAGTTCCACAAATTAGGAAATTTGCACACATTTCACCATCAATCGCTGCTCAATTTGCACAATTTTCCCATTCACGCAGAATGACCACTGATCACAAATGCAATCAGGAATCAGGCATGAGATGAAGGGAGAGACAATGTTCGGAGTATCCTGGTGATCTTGAAGATCACTCATTTGCCCATCACTACATTCAATGCCTTTTTGTGTGAATAAGGCCGCAACGAGAACACTGGAGAAGTTAAAGTGCTAGGTTACACTGAAAAACAAACCAAATGAAAGACTAATTGCAGGGACCCATGTTGGACTTAGGGATGGATGAATCTTCTACCTTCTCACACAGTTGAATTTTTTAAATGTCAACTTCTTTCTATCCCGAATATGAAGCAATTCGCAAATTTTCACCATATTTTATAGAAAAGTGAACTGAAATTCACACCTACCTGCACTAGCCAAATCCCCAGCATGGAGAATTCCATGCTCTACCTGCCTGCTATATAGCTGTTAAAGATGAGCAGACATTCAGAACGAAGAGGTGATTCAGCAGCACGAACATGGTTGAATACATCAGGATTCAAATCCAGACTTTTAAGAGCTGAGCACTCAAAGTCCTGGGCCTGGATGGACATTTGATTGCCCCTACATTCAGTTAAAAAAAAATAAATCATTTTTTCCCCATCTCAAACATGAAGAGATGTATAAATTTTGGCAAATTCTCATCACAAATTAACTGAAACCTAATTCCCATCTCTAGTGTTGGTCCATTAGAAAGATACGGCAGCACCTTATTTTTGTAAGGATCACCCAAAAAATCACAAAGAAGTGAGCAATTAGGCTTGTAAGAGAATTTTGTTTTTGTTTGCAAATCTTGTGAAATGAGTAGGAGCTTCATTTTCAGGAAGTGTTTGCAATTTTCCAGCTTGCATTGGTGTTCAAAAATGCACAGTTGTACAAGCATGCACTTCTGAAAAAACGCATTTCCCATTTTGGGATGGGGTTCAGCGCCTTAGATAGCTCCCTTACAGTTCTGGCTGGTTCTGACTGAACCCAGAATGGAACCACTGAAATCGGAGCCACCAGCCTCCACTGCTAGGCTGCACATGGTGCCCAAAGCTTTGAGCTTTCAGCAAAGCATGTTATGGTTGAGGAACATTAGCAGCTTTCACTTTGAAAATATAAATATCAGCCGTTATTCAGAGCTGTACCTAGAATAAACTGTAACATGCACAGGTCCTTCATATAAAGGCAGAGAACAGAAGGCCTGCTCCTTCTCCTCCTCCCTCTCATCATCATGTTGCAGTAGTTCTATGGCTGCCTGAGAAATTCATTTCAGTTCATTTTTTATCCGGATTTAACCAGTTCACACCTTCCAGACTGGACACAGACTCAAGCACAATCTCTGGGTGAAGTCCATACATTTCCAAGCTTTCAATGTGATTTATGGACACCCCCCCCCATGTGTTTGACAGCATGCACACGTTTGAAAAATGCACACAAATGTGCTTTAGTCAATGGGAGAAGAATGCATCCATTTCAATGTGCGCAATTGATGCGTACATTTGGAACAATATGCATGAAAAGTTCCATGCATTTCCATGCAAAAATAAAATAAACATACTTTTATTTAACCATGATCATAGACCAGCTGCAATGAAATAAACAAAGCTCACAAACTGATACAGGCATGAGATGCAATGAACTTTAAGGTGGAATTTGGAGAACTTTGACAAAGTCATGTTTTGCTTGTATGGACATCCCTGAGTGGTTCAGTAAAGCCTGTATGGACATCCCTGAGTGGTTCAGTAAAGCTGGATATTAATTTTAGGTAGCACACTAGATATAGCATCAATAGGAACCAAATGGAGTAGTGTTAACTTGCAGTTGGAGGGCATATTTATTCTGTCCCTGCCCCATCATTTGGTGGTAGGTGGTCATCTCCCTTAACTGAAGTCACTATTCTTCTGGACAGGGCCTGTGTGATAAATTAGCAAGAACAGCAATACCTAGAGGGAAAGAGGCCTATGAGAGGTGTTTGTCCAGTCAAGTTATGTCTCTCAAAGTGTCTCCCACATCGTATACAGAGTATCAAGATAAGCAGTGTATTGAGCTACAGATATAAAGTGTCCCCCATCTTCATTACTGTGGCTGTTGTGCTGTTCTTGCTTCTTTCACGCTATACAAGAAAAAAAAAATCTATTTCCTTGTTGTTGTTGGTTTGAAAATTACAGATCCTCCATCCTAAGCATTTTTCTCCACCAAGCAGCCATTTTGATGCCAGAAGGCTCAACTTATCTCCCTAGTTCAGTAAGCTGACACTAAACCCACCATAAGATACAAGAGAGACAATCAGTCACATTTGTGTGTGTCTCTGTGTGTGCATGCTTGGCTAAAAATAAAAGCTGCCTTTGAGGTTATTTCAATCCCCCACCCTGACTTGCTTGTGGATAGCAGGGAGGGAGGAATAGGAAGAATGTTCTTCCCGGCAACAGACCTTGACAAGTCTTTCTTTCAGTGTTGAAAAATAGAAATGTAGGAAAAGGAATAACAGGGAGAAAAAAGGCCAGCTTAAAAGAAGGATAATTTTGCATCTCTCCCCCGCCCCACCCCCCACCCATGCCTGAATAGCAACAATGATCTGAAAGCTTTGAAGAATTATTCAGTACTTTGATGACTATACACTGACAATTGTTTGGCAATGAAGTCCAACAGGCAGTGGTGTAGAGGAGCCAAGGCTCATAGGGACGCAGTACTGGGACTGTTTTATTAGCAGGGATGCTGATGTTATCTGCCACCCCGCAAGGATTCCCTGTTCCCTCTGAGCTTTGCTGCAATCCTCACAGTGACTGTGGCAAAATAAATTCTCCCAGCAACAACATATTGTTCCCTGTTGTAATGCACAGTATTTTGGTGTGGCTTGGAATTGAACAGGCAATTACAACCCATTAGTTTTACAAAAGACCTGCTCCTGGTGGAGATGAAGCTGCTAGAACTGGTTTGTTAATAGGGATCTACACAGCTGCCTGAACTTTGGGACTCTCCTTGGGGGTGTGGCTATATGGACTTGCACTTCAACATTTACCATTACACCACTGCTAATAGGTGTCCCAAATATCCAAGACCTCCAGCAAATAATCACTCTCATATTGTGAGGCTGGCCTCCTGGGATGAGCACACGACACCTGGAGGGTGGGGGAGGATAATAACTAGGAAAGAAGAATAAGTGAGAAAACCAGGCGTTTTCCTGTCAGCTATGAAGGCTAAGCATTTTAGCTCTCCAGGCTGTAGGGGTGTGCAAGCAGATGTTTTCATGTCATAATTCTATTTGGGTGTGTGTGTGTGTGTTTTACTGTAAAGGACCTTGTTGGCTTCATTGTTCATTGTCAAATTTGTACTTACTTTGTTACTTACATTCACTTTCATTCCCCCCCTCCTTACTTTTACCAGTGTAATAGAATTGATTTTGGCATCTACTTCCTGGTGGCTGCCCTTTTATTTTCCCAGAGTGCCCTGGATGTTGAATCATTCTGGGAAATTTAAATGGGGACTGCTACCAAGAAATAGCACCTCGTGGTTGCCATTTTTCTCAAGAACACAATAGAATGATGGCATGTCCAGGGCATTCTGGGAAAATAATATGGCGGCCACCAGGAGGCTGTTGGTGAGAGCGCATTTGCTGCTGCTGGAAAATGTAATCCATCCCACCACTTAATGAGTACAAAAGCAGCAACAAAAATGAAAGCCATGTATATTCATTTAGTGGCAGCCACCTGGGTTGCCTGTGTGTAAATCCAGCTCTGGGTGGGTGGGTGGGTGGGTAGGGTAATACTTCAGAATGCTCTCCCCCCTCCCACTGTATGTGTGTATGTGGGGTGGGGGTTGAGAAATTCACTCCATTGATTTTTTTGTTTTGTTTTATGGATTTACCCAATCTGTACCTCCAGGAACCAAATGCAGACCTGAACACAATTTGTGGTTGGAAATCCATACATTTCCAAACTCACAGTGCATTCCAGAAAAACACAGCCCCTAATATGCACACATCTGCAACAAGAAAACTGTGTACATTACTAAAATGTGCATAAACTCTCTAGAGTCAATGGGTGTATGCATACAAAATGCATACATTTGCAAAATGTGCACAAAAATACCTACTGCCTGGTGGTGCCCAAGATTTCAGAGATCCGGTCCATGATAGCTCAGAACAGGGCCTTTAGTATCATAGCGCTCACTCTCTGGTACCCCCTACCACTACAAATTGGACAGGCACAAATCCTTCTGGGTTTTTCAGTGTCTTCTGAAAAATGCTTTTTCCAACAGGCATTCCCAGCCCAGGTAAGTGATAATATTTTTGGTATACTGTATTAATATACAGTATTTGATTATAATTGTATGCTGTATTTTTGTACATCGCACAGAAATTTCTTTTAATGTAAGCTATTCATAGACATTGGTAATTATTAAGAGATATTTTTTAAATATGCCAAGCGGTATGTAAATCTATCAAATAAATAACTAAATAAATTAATGAGTAAATAAACAAAATTCAGTGTGGGAAATGAGCCTGTATGGACACAGGAAGGATGGAATGAGCCTAGGGATGGAAAAACAAGGACTTCCACAGGATCCAGCTTGACAGAGCCACCAATCCCTACCCTCAGGCAAGGGCTTACCTGGCAGCAGCGGCCACATCTAGGAAGCTGCCCATCATTTAAATTTCCCCAAATGCCTTAGAGTGACACTATCTTGAGCACTTTGGAGCACTGGGGGAAATTTAAAATGGTGGGCAGCTTCCGAGACCCAAGGGGAAGAGCTGCTGACTGAGGGGAATCTGAGGATGGTGCTCCTTAAACCTGGAGGTGGCCAGCGAATGAGGTGGGTCAAAATAGGCATCAGGGGCAGCAGGGCTGAGGCAGGCATCAGTGCCTGAGCCCTGGCAGTTGCCTGAGGATGGTTGGTGCTGATGCTGGCCTTGCGTCCATGCAAAGATCAGATCATCTGAACATTTTGGAGGGTACAGATTACCCATAGGATCTATGCAGAGAACCTGATCAACACCTGGATGCCACTTCCAGAAATAGCATGTGAGGTGAGTCCTAATGTCACCTGGGAACTACATGCTATTTCTGGTACGGGCTATTCTAGGATGTCCTTAGGCTGCATTATGCCTTACCTCGCTAGGTGAGTCTTAGCCTGACTTGAAGGCTGCATGCTATTTCGGGGAACTGCAAGTTCTGGGATGTCCTCAGGCCATGTTAGGCCTTCCCTAACACTTGTCATAGTTGTAATGACACTTGTCATAGTTGGTAATGCCTTACCAACTGTAGCAGCTCTGGAGGCCTTGAAGCATGCAGAGAGAGACCTAGGAACACCCTGAGGATGTCCACCAGGCCTCTGTGCATATGTCTGGAATTAAATGCAGTGCAGAATCCTATACAGCTTAGAAAGACTGGCCAATGAAGAATGTTGGATGGTTTCATGACAGAGGCCTCAGGAGCTGTGCCAAGATGGTGATGTGCCTCTGGACTAGACATGTCAAACCTTTTATCATGGTCCCCAAACCTTTTGGGTCGGTGGGCACATACAGACTTTTGAAAGAGTGTCATAGGAGCTCTGACAAAATGGCTGACAAAATGGCTGGTCCCCACAAAACTCATTTTCTAGAAGGCTAACTGGTAAGACCTAAAGAAAAGGAACTTGCCCAAGAATCTAAGTACAAGAAAGAGGTGGGGTCTGAGCTCCAAAACACAAAACCGCTCTTTGGAACCCAAATGAAGATGGCATTGGAAGACAGCACTTTGCTTTGAACCATGCCGGTGTCACAATTAAAAAGAAAAGTTAATTTAAATAATATTAAGAAATAAAATAAACATTAGGAGGGGCAGGAATAGGGATGGGTGAATGAGTGATATTCATGATCGCTAAGATTCTCCAGACATTTTCTGCTGCTCACATCATGACTGATCCCCATTCGTGTCACTGCTCACTTTGTGTCAATGGGAGATTTGTACAAATCGAACAGTGATCGATTGGGAGATTTGTGCAAATCTTCCAAATTTGCACAAATGTCCTAAATTGCAAATTTCTTCCATAGACTAAAGTGGGGCTGATTCAATCTACAGAGGAAATTTGTGCAAACCTAACTGGGAATCAAGAATGAGACAAACGCAAACATGTATTCGACAATTTGTGAATATTTTTGACGGACACCTGCTTGCGCTTATGATCAGAGTTTCAAACACGGCATGCTTGCATACATTGCCAGCAAAACCAAACTTCTCATACATTCCTAATTAGTCCCTGGCGGAGCCGGCCCTACCATTAAGCACAGTGAAGCAGTTGCCTCAGGCAGTGAATGAAGGGATCAACCCCCACTTTCCTAATTTGTGCAAAATTCCTCCATAGACTTAAGTGGGCCTGATTCAGTGTATTGAATTAGGAAAATTGCACAAATCGAACTGGGAATCAGGGACAAGATGAACATGAGCACGTATTTGACAATTTGCAAATATTTTCAGCAGACACATGGTTGTGTCCATGCTTACCTTCGGGGCTTCAAACAGGATATGCTTGCATGTTTTGTGAGCAGAAATGAAATTTTCATACATTCTTAGGCAGGGAGCCTGGCGGGCACTAAGAGAGGTGGGCACCATGTTGGAGGCCCCTGGGTTATCCTATATACTAATGGAGAACTCATTCTTTGAGCGTTCAGCCTCATGTAGCAAAATGGCAGGTTCACGCACAAGAGGGAGACATCAGCTGGCTTGGGAGAATCCCAAGATTTGCAGAAGTACCCCTTCCCCCCCCACACACTGTGGCATATGCCCTGGTTCAGAGGTTCTCTCAGACTATATTGTCAGTACGCTGGTGATCCTTGATGACCCGTCTACTGTTTATACAGTCAAATTCCTCTTACAACCAGATACTATCTAGAGCCAGTTCAATACTTCACTCAGATATAGGTAATACAGAATTCTAGTTCTTAAGAAACACTTAGGGGTGTACGGATTCTCCACCTTCTGTTCCAGTGGGGAATCCACCCATGGGGAGGCAATCCATTCCTCCCCCCTGGAATCCTCTGGAGCGGCTCCGCTCTGCAAGGATTCCATAGAGCCACACTCCGGCTCCGTACTGCTCGCTCCACTTACCTCCACTCCAGGAGGATTCAGGCCGGAACCGGCAGGATTCTGCTCAGAAGTCTTGTTTAAGAATGAGGTTAGATGTTTTCATGTGTTTGAATTTATGCATGCATAAGCTCTTGTATTTAGTACTGTTGTGCCAATACTTTGGAGTAAAAGACAAAAAGACAAAACCTTGCCTGAGAGAGTGTTTCTAGGGATGTCAGAGAAATCTGCTGCGGACTCAAATGAGGCTGGATTCTTTGGAATAAAGAATTCAGAATAAATATAAAATAGCATCCAAAATAGTAGTAAAACTATTTTTTTTTTACTACAGGCTATGTTTCTTATCCAAAAATTCCAAAGATAACCTTTCTACTCTAAATCTTCATGTCTAAATAAGAGTAGCGAATTTTGAAGTTTCTTATCTAGATTAATGTGCATACCAACATACTTATCCAAACATCTTAACTTTCCTTGACATGTTACAGGTATGTTTTTTTGACACAGATCTATCCACTCAATATCATCCTGTCTTATGGGCTTGTTTTTCTTACATATTTACTGTCTCCAGTGAGGCCTCTTGGTCACTTATCTGATAGCCCATCTGACCCAATGACATTACGAGACTCTACTAATGGAAAGTCGTAAACCTAAATCTAACATTGACACCTCTTTATCTGGATTCCTTTCTAAGCGATACAAGGATCTATTTCTTATTGCCTGGTTCATCTTACAAACCTCAGAGCTAAGATGTTTTTATCACTCTTGGGTCAGAAGCCCATACTGGGTGCTATTAGGCAGTGGGATCCCATTTTTAATCCCAGAATTCTCTTGGAGGCATTTAATTATAGAATTTCCTAAGCAGGGAACTGAGCAGCAGGGGTAAGATCATTTAAATGTGAAAGATTTGCTTGATCTGCCACAACACACACACACACACACACACACACAGATTTAGGGGGGGAAAACCCTAAGGTCAATGGAACCCCCAAAACAACTACACATGCTCAGTGGTCATGGAGTGAAGTCTGACTGTGTGAAGGATGAAGGGTGAAGGATGGGGAAGGGAATGGGACATCACAGAAAATGGTCTGGCTTGCTGCTGGAGCCCTGACCAGGAGCACCTGGTACTGCAACATTTTACTTCAGGGCCCACTTCTTTAAGATCTATAAGAGTATACTACATTTCCTCCTTTTAAAACAGCAATGCTTCTGAAAGGAGAGGCTTAATGAAATTCATTAGTCCTATTAAGAGCGGGATGTAAAACCAAGAAAAACCCTCCCTTTCCAGCCAGAATGGCAAGACCTTTAAATTGTCTTTATGACCTTGTAGTGAAAAGGGTAGTGGTTCCTGACATTAATATTCAAGTTAGTCCAGTGTTGCATGACAGCTTTGAACCTGGGCATCTGGCCAACACTGCATTAGTTTAATATCCCACTTTATGAAGCAAAGTTTGCATCCTTAAAGCAAATTATGAAATCAGTCCAAATATTTTAATTTTAGGTTTCGATTCCACACCACTTCCTAAACATTTATTTAAATAACATGGCTCTGTGTAATTATCAATTTCGTGATTTTTTTTTAACTCCCGGTTTAATACACCCAGCAGCTACTTGCATATCAGATGTTTTATTTTTATTTTCTCGGAGGCTCATGCTGTGAGGAAGGAATTAAGCAACAGCATATGCTATGCCGGGTATATGATTCTTAATTGTTCTAATGGCATATAGCACTATAGCCCCATTTCATGGGCAGGCTGGCAGAAAGAGATATAAGATGGTAGACAAGCTTCTAGGAATCTGGGTCTCTGCCCAACATCTAAAATGTGGCAGGGGAAGGAGAAACCCTTCCCCCATCAGTCACTTATCATTTTCACTCTCCCCCTACCCCCAAATCACTAGATTCACATTTGTTGTGGTTGGGAGAACAGCGTCTGGGGGAGGGAGTGAAGCAATGCTCTTAATGGTTAAGCACTCCTAATTTTGCCAAAGATTGTAACTGAAGTTCAGAATATGAACATTGGTGAGACATAATGGAGTCTCCCTCTTTCCTTATCCTCTTGTATGGTGGCAACCTGGAAGAAACACTTTGTTTCCCCCACTCTCTCTCCTAGCACACTAATATAGTAGTATTCCAGGTGCCAGGATCCTTAGGAAATAAGATTTTTCCCTGGCATCTAATGTATGGATATCAGGGAAATTGTATTTCCCAGGGCTCCTTGTGGCTGTAATGATGTTGTAGCAGTATTCCAGATATCACACAGAGAAAGGAATATATGTTGATGGGAGCTGGCGGTGATGGACAAAGAAAGAGATTTTGGGGTTGTTGTGGAAAGCTCAATGAAAATTTTGATACAGTGTGGCTGCTGTGAATAAGGCAAATTCAATGCTGAATGTAGTTAGAAATGGAATAAAAAACATAAAACTGCCAATATCATAATTAGGGATGTTGGAGAAATCTGCAATGGATTCAAGTCAGATCAGATGTCTGTGAATCTGACCTGTGTATTCCATAGCAGACCATCCTTTTCCAAATTATGTGGACTTGCAGAGTGGTATTTTTTAACTTTGGGGAGAGATTTGTGCAAATGTGCACATATGCAAGTGTGCATTTGCACTAGTGTGCATTAGCACAAATGTGCATTTGCAAATGGATGAAATTCTCATACAAAAAAAAATCAATTCCATCAATGATTGAACAATGGAATGAAAGATGCCTGATAATCTGCAAAATACAGATGGAACAGATTTAACAAAATCCATAGATCCCTAGTCATAAAGCTCTTATACAAATCTATGGTGCAACAACAGTTGGGTACTGTGTAGAGTTCTGATCACTGCACCTCAAAGAAGATACTGAAGAACTGAAAAAGGTGCAGAAAAAGGCTACCAAAATGATAAAGACGCTGGAGCAATGCCCCTATTAGGAAAGGTTACAGCATTTGGAGATGAGTATGGGGAGATGAGATAGAGATGTGTAAGTTTATGCATGGTGCGGAGAAAGTGGATAGGAAGAGGTTGTCCTGCTTGTGGGTTCATGGTTGACAGCAGGTTGGGCACTGTGTGAACAAAATGCTGGACTAGATGGACCCCTAATCTGATCCAGCATGGCTCTTCTTGTGTTCTTATGTTATTCGCCTTCTCTTCTAGAACCTGGAGTCATCTAATGAAGTTGAATGGTGGGGGCTTCAGGACAGAGTAAAAGAAGTACTTCTTTACACATTGCATAGTAAAGTATGGAATTTGCTGCCATAAGATGTAGTGATGGATGGGTTTAACAGGGAATTAGACAAATTAATGGCGGGAAAGGCTATCAATAGCTGCTAGTCTAGACAGAAATGAAATTCAAAGTGATCTTGATACACTGGAGCGCTGGGCAGAAAACAACAGAAAGAAATTTAATAGGGATAAATGCCAAGTTCTGCACCTAAGAAAAAGAAATCAAATGCACAGTTACAAGATGGGGGATACATGGCTCAACAGCACTACAAGTGAGAAGGATCTTGGAATTTTTGTCCAATTATTTTGTCCAACAAGCTGAATATGAGCCAACAATGTGATGAGGCTGCAAAAAAGGCAAATGCTATTTGGGGCTGCATTAATAGCTTCCAAATCCTGGGAAGTACTAGTTCCTCTCTACTCAGCACTGGTTAGGCCACATCTGGAGTACTGTGTCCAGTTCTGGGCACCGCACTTTAAGAAGGATGCAGACAAGCTGGAGAGGGTTCAGAGGAGGGCAACAAAGATGATCAGGGGACTGGAAACAAAGCCCTATGAAGAGAGACTGAAAGAACTGGGCATGTTTAGCCTTGAGAAGACTGAGGGGAGATAGGATAGCACTCTTCAAGTACTTGGAAGGTTGGTTGTCACAGAGAGGAAGGCCAGGATCTCTTCTCCATCATCCCAGAATGCAGGACACGGAATAATGGGCTCAAGTTACAGGGAGTCAGATTCCGTCTGAACATCAGGAGAAACTTCCTGACTGTTAGAGCAAGACGACAATGGAACCCATGAGCTAGGGAGGTGGGGGGCTCTCCCACACTGGAGGCATTCAAGATGAGGCTGGACAGCCATCTGTCGGGGATGCTCTGACTTGGATTCCTGCATTGAGCAGGGGGTTGGACTTGATGGTCTTGTAGGCCCCTTCCAACCCTACTATTTTATGATTCTATGATTCTAGTCATGATGGTTATACTGCCTCCAGTATCAGAAGTAGTTGGCCTCTAAATACAAGTTGTTGGGGAACACAGACAGGGAGGGAGGATGCTATTGCACTCATATCCTACTTGTGGGGTTCCCAAGGGCATCTGGCTGGCCACTGTGCAAACAGAACATTGGACTAGAGAGGCCTTTGGTCTGATCTGCCAGAGCTCTTCTTATGTTCTTATGCACTTGGAGCCTTCACCGAAGCAGCTGCCAGTGGTTTGGAGTGTCTCAGGGGAGGGGCAGGGATAGCATTGATGAGAAAAAATGAACTTTTGTACTAAGCATTCTCCATACTCTTTTGTAGTTGCTAGCCTGAAACTCAACTGAGTTTGAGAGTAGGGATGCTGGAGAAATTTGAGATGGACTAAAATGTAGGAATGTCAGAGAATTCCGCCACAGATCTCAGTGAGGCCGAATGCCAGTGCATTCGGCCCCCCAAAATCTGTGGAGGAACGGCCTGCCACCCCCCACCCTCCCATGGATCCCCCCCAGGACGAGACTTACCTGGGGCTCCGGTGGTGGCTTCGGCGGCAGCGGTGGGCGGTCTTCTGACCGGCTGCCGCCGCCGACATTTCCATGCTTGTGGGGAAAAAAAAGAAGATGCGATAGACTACGTAAAGATTTACGTAGCCTATCATGGCTAGGTTTAAAAAAAAGAAAAAAAAGATGTGATAGGCTATGTAAATCTTTACGCAGCCTATCATGGTTGGGGGTGGTGTTTTTTTTTTTAAATGTACACAAACGGCGGCGGCTATGGCTGCCGCCATTTGCGTTCCTTCTTATTACCGTCTTAATCTACGTAAATATTTATGTAGACTATGACGGCGAAAATCAAGGGGAATGCAAATAGCGTAGCGGGCGCTATTTGCGTCCCCTTTTGATTCGTCGTTTTAGCCTACGTAAAGATTTACGTAGGCTAAAACGGTGAATGAAAAAGGGACGCAAATAGCACCCTCTACGCTATTTGCATTCCCCTTGATTTTCGCCGTCATAGTCTACGTAAATATTTATGTAGATTAAGACAGCCAAAAAGAAGGAACGCAAATGGTGGTGGCCATAGCCACCGCCATTTGTGTACGCGTTTTTTTTTTTTTTTTTAACCCAGAGCCCTCCGTGGCCGGAAATCCGGCTGCAGATGGCTCTGGCCTGGCCGGGCCTGGCCGGCTGGTCCGCGGAGCTGCCGTGGAGCACAGCCAGCTGTTCGAGGATTCCGGGGGGAGAGACGGAATGCCTCCCCCCCCCATCAACCTAATCCGCGAAAGGTAAGTCACTTTCGTACATCCCTACTAAAATGTGCTTGAATTTCTAAGAATCCAACCTGTGGAATCTGCTGTGGAGTCACCCCCTCAGCCTGTGCAGAGTCCGTGGACTTTCAGATGATTTTTTTTTACTTTCTCAAAATTTACGCATATAAATTCGTAGGAAAATACATAAGTTTCTGCTGAGGAAATGTTGAATGGAATGGGGGACGATACACTGAATACTACATACCGAGGTAAATTATGTAAATACTTACATAATTATTTGTGTATTTTTCCACATGATAAAAAAAATATTGGCATCCATCTGTGGATGGATGACAAAAGAAAAGGCACCTGACAATCCGCAAACACAGACAGAGTGGATTTTACACAGTCTGTACATCCCTAGAGTTTACCCAACAGTGTTAGCACCTCTCTCCCATCCATCACATTTCCCCCCAAGACATTGACTTTCTTTTGCTCCCAGACATAGGTCTCCTCTAGTATGGCTTTGAACCTCTAGTATGGTTTTGGTTTGGCCAGAGGCAGCCTCAAGAACAACAGTTACAGTGATCCAGAAATATTTGCAGAATGATATCATTTTGCAATATCATTCTGGGATATTTGTGGAGCAAATAGCCAGGGAAATGGGTTAGAAAACAGGAAGCAGATCTGACCAACGTTGACAGGGAGAGAAACTCAGGTGGAAAATGGGCAAGGGGGCATTCTCTTTTATTAATCCAGGGATGTGTCTTTGCTCATTGCATTGCTATACATTTATAAAGGCCCTTAAGTTCTGAAACTTCCTAAATGCTACAGATGAGCCAGGGTATGTGCCAGGTTCCAGGCTAGATCAAATCAGAAAGATACAGTGTGGTAATGAATTTACTCTTGACATGCTGTGTCTCTGGCTAAATTGCCATTTTAAGCTTTCCACCCATGTAAGGTAGAAGCTATGATTTTCAAAATGGACTCAACAGGTACCCTTAACCAGCTGCTGTAAATTTTATTTCCTCCGTGCATTTCCCCCATTATGCTATCAGCCTGCTTCGGTTACCTATGGTAAGTTTTTCGCTGCAGCTGTAATGAAAACAGTAATTTCCCAAAAAATGCCCAACTGTGAAAGCATCGAGGAAAGGTTGAAAAGAAACTCAGCTGGAATACAGAGACGCTGAAAGCAGGCATTTCCCTTAGTAACTGCCAGCTATATAAAGCGATTGACTCTGAGTGACAGTTTTGCTTAAAGCTCTTAGTACAAGCAGCTACATTACTGGCTCACTTACATGGTGGTTGATATATTCATTAAAATCTGTGTTCAAATAAAGAAGAAGCTAAACTTCCTGTACATCCAAGCCATGGTTGCTACAGCTAAAAATGACTTATTGCTCTCTCATTGGCAGATCATGAAGAACTTTTTATTGGAAAATAACCTTTAGGGACCAATCTTCTGCTTCCTGGGAGCGGGGAGGGGGGTGTCATAGAATCGTAGAATAGTAGGGTTGGAAGGGGCCTATAAGACCATCGAGTCCAATCCCCTGCTCAATGCAGGAATCTAAGTCAAAGCATCCCTGACAGGTGGCTGTCCAGCCTCATCTTGAATGCCTCCAGCATGGGAGAGGAGAGCCTTCTACCTCCCTTGGTAATTGGTTCCATTGTTGTATTGCTCTAACAGTCAGGACGTATTTCCTGATGTTCAGCTGGAATCTGGCTTCCTGTCACTTGAGCCTGTTATTCCATGTCCTGCACTCGACCTGGATGATCGAGAAGAGATCCTGGCCTTCCTCACTGTGACAACCTTTCAAGTACTTGAAGAGCGCTATCATATCTCCCCTCAGTCTTCTCTTCTCAAAGCTAAACATGCCCAGTTCTTTCAGTCTCTCTTCATAGGGCTTTGTTTCCAGGCCCCTGATCATCTTTGTTGCCCTCTTCTGAACCCTCTCCAGTTTGTCTGCATCCTTCTTAAAGTGTGGTGCCCAGAACTGGACACAGTACTCCAGATGAGGTCTAACCAGTGCTGAGTAGAGGGGAACTAGTACTTCACGTAATTTGGATGCTATACTTCTATTAATGCAGCCCCAAATAGCATTTGCCTTTTTTGCAGCCACATCACATTGTTGGCTCATATTCAGCTTGTGATCTACACCCCTGCACCCCTCTGCTGGTGGAAAAGGAGGCCTTCCAGTGGGATGGCACATCTGAAAGTCTTTCTAGAGTGGTGATGTCAGGCTCTGCTAACAACACTGTCCCAGCAGCCATGGGAGTCAGAATAGGACATGTTGGAGGCATTCTGGGCATGTGCTCCCTTATTCTCCTAACGTGCCCCCCAAATGGCCTATGAAATACGCCAACCTGGGACTCGACCCGAGTGAGCTGGCAGGGCTATGGATGCTGTCTTGGTGGCTCCACCACAGATCTCATTCTATCCTCCCCACCACTACCACCACGAGTAGGATTGCTCTGTTATCTATTTAATAATAGACGATATAGAATTATCTATATCCCACCTTTTTAAGTCTGTGAGCTTACATCGTAGCTTTCCCCAAAATATAAGCAACAATGACTTATAGATCATAACCCATAATGCCATAAAAAACCACAATAAATAAATAGCAGTAATACAGCAAACTCAAACAGTAGCTAAAGGACCAATATTGTTGTTCACTAAAAGCCTGCATGAATTCAACCATCTTACTGCTAACTAAAACCTGGGAAAGTGGATAAATCTCTCTGTCAAGGGAATTGCATAACTAGTGAGCCACCACAGAAAAGGCCCTGTCTCCAATGGACACCTGCCTAAACTAGGGATGAGCAAATCTGTCAGTTTCACTTTCTCCTGCATTTGAAGTTTTCCGAGATATGAAGAACTTTGCACATTTCGGTAAATTTGTATCAAAAGCAAACTGAAATGAAATTATCACCCATCTGCACCAGTCCAATTCAACAGGTACAGCTATTGCCAGCATGGTAAGAACAATATTTTACCTTCCTGCCATGTAGCTATTAAAGACAAGGATCCTGTCAGAAAAAAGAGGTGGCAACTTTAATTCAGCACCACAAAACAAATATGGCTGAATTCACAGGGATCCAAACCCAGAGTCTTAAGAGCTAAGCACTCTAAGCCCTGGACCTGCATGGACAACTCTTTCAGTTTTGGTTTCTTCCACATTCATTTTTTTTTTTTTTTAATCACAAGTTCTTCTTGTCTCAGATATGGAGAACGTGGAGAATTTTGGTTCATTCTTATCAAATCCGAACTGAAATCCCTAGCCTAAATCCAAGAGCTTGCAATTCTGGAAGAGGAAAAGAGAGTTCATACTAAACCTGCATTTTGCTTTTTTCCTCCTTCCTCCCAATCCGTTTTCCTTTTGTGTGATGTCTTTTAGATTGTAATCCTGGGGGAAGGGACTGCCTAAATATTAATCTTTGTAAGCCTTTTTCAGCTGAAGAGCAGAGTAAAATGCTGTCAATCAATCAATCAATCAATCAATCAAACAAACAAACTATAATAGGAAACATGATACTGCAACAAGGAGAGGAAAATGTGAACCAAGACAAATTGAAATGTGACAAGTGTGATGGTTCAGCAGCACCCTATTAACTGTACCTTGCAGCAGAAAGCAAAGAGGGAAAAACCTCCATTTTCTCTTGCATATTCAGATATGATGGTCTTAAAACTAAATGCCTTTTGTTTATTGGAACTAATGAAGTATGAGAAGCTAAACTCTAACACATAACAACTTAATTATGTCTCAGGGGTTATCATTTTGAGTAACTTCAACACAACGTGCTGAACACATTTAGTGGAACCAGAATGGAAATCTGTGAACTGGATGGTGGAAGCATAGTGCAGATTATTTCAAAAATATCTGTCCTATTTCTGTCTCAGTTTTTTTTTTACACATTTCTCCTAATGTAAGCATTTTTGCACACGTTGTATGCATTTCCCCTGTTGGATGCCATTCCCCTTTTGGATGCATTTTTGAACGTCTTTCTCATTTCTCCTAAAGTATGCATTTTCTCCTAAACTATGCATTTTTGCGAGCAATTTCCTCTAATGCATACATTCCAGACCTGTTTTTTAACTGGACTGCTGCATCACAAACCTGAAGGAGTGAGAAACCTGCATTTAAGTTTGCATATTAGTTTGGGAAGTGCACATGAGGTTGATTCAAATTAAAATGTGAACCAACCAAATTTCTCCCCCATCCCGAATATATTGTAATGCATGGAGGTAGCTTTCCCCAACCTGGTACCTTGCAGCTGCTTTGGATGACAACTCCCAGCATTCCTGACCACTGCCATGCTTGCTGGGGCTGATAGGAATTGAAGTCCAAAACTTCTGGTGGGCACCAGGTTGGGGAAGGCTGAACTAAGGGATGTTGCTGTCATAGTTATGAAACCTCTGTCAGTGATAGGTTAAGTTGCCTTATTGCCACAGAATAAAAGGATCAGGCACCAGCATCTCTACCGGCCATTGTCTGGGGTGTACATTTCCTAGAGCATAGGTTGGGAACTTGTGACCAGGGATGTCAGAGAAATCCGCAACGGAATCAAATGACTTTGGATTTCTATGAATCCGACCCATGGATTCTGTGGCCGACTGGCTTTTCCCGAGTCACACAGATTCTGTGGACTTGAGGACTTTTTTTTTTTTTACTGTCTAGAATTTTACACGAGTTTAGAAAAATACGTAGAATTAAAAAAAGAACCCACTGGCCAAAAATGCACATTTCCCCCATAGGTTAAAGCATGAAAATGCACATGGGGGGATTTGCACATTTAGGGGAGGATTTGCACATTTAGGGGAGGATTTCCATGTTTTTGCAAGCATGAATTTTGTGAACAAAGGGTTTTTCCAGTTCGGGAAATTAGAAAAAATCCAGTTCCACCAATGAGCAGATGACAGAATGAAAGGCACCTGACAATCCATGAAACAGATAGATTTTACAAAATCTGTACATCCCTACTTTGACCCTCCAGATGTTTTGGCCTACATCTCCCTTCATGCCTCCCCATTGGCTAGGCTGACAAGGGCTGATAGGAATTGTAGTCCAAAACATCTGAAGGGCGATAGGTTGCTCACCCCTGCCCTAGAGATTCCCATGGATTCAAACATGGCCTCCACACAAGACATGGTTAATATATGAAACAAGTAAAACTTGCAACAAAATGTTGCAGTGGGGCGTGCTCCTGGTCAGGGTTCCAGTCAGCCAGCCCTGCCCAATTCAAGGATATTTCATTCTATCCCCCCTCTCTGAGTTTTTGGGTTCCTCTGTGGCTTAGTGGTTAAGATGCTGAACTGCAGATTGGAAGGTCGGCAGGACAGCAGTTCGAGACCCGAGTGCTGCGTGACGGAGTGAGCTCCCGTCTTCAGTCCCAGCTTCTGCCAACCTAGCAGTTCGAAAGCAAGAAATTGCAAGTAGATAAATAGGTACCGCCTCGGCGGGAAAGGTAACAGCGTTCCATGCACCTTGGTGTTCAGTCATGCCGGCCACATGACCACGGAAGCGTCTTCGGACAGCGCTGGCTCTTCGGCTTAGAAACGGGGATGAGCACTGCACCCTAGAGTCAGACATGACTGGTTGGGGACACCTTTACCTTTTACCTGAACAATCAGTAATCATTCCATGTTCTTTGAGCATGTTCAGTTCTCACTTGGATGTTGCTTTCTTTTCTTTTTTTCTTCATGAAATGTTATTTTAATTTGAAATGAGGTTAACAAAATAAAGGCAACAAAAAGAAGAAGCACATACAGAATAATACATCAAAATCACTAATGAAACAAAGGAATTACCTAATTATAAATCTTAGTCTATAACAGATGTGCTTATGGAACTTCTATAATAAAACAACCTAAGTAGGAGCCCAGTGCCTAATAAAAGTAAAAGTACAAGTTCTACAACATATAAAAGGTGTGTGTGTAAGTGTATGTCATTTTGTGTGTTTGTGCTATTAATCAGAAAAAAAAATACAGGCAACTGTACTTAGCTGGAACTTTATCAAAAGTTTGAAATGCCTCAACATAGGAAATGAATGGAATCCATGGTGCCACAATATAATTTCTCAAGTTAGGATTCCTTGCTCACTGCACTTGCTGAGTACACATACTCAAATTTTATTAATCTGCTGCTCTTTAGTTGGTTGCTTTGGGGACTTCCAGTTGCATGCTGTACATAACTTTGCAGCTGTACAACTGCTTAAGAAGGTCTTTATGCAGGAAGCCAGGATCATTGGGTTCAAAAAGATGAAGCAGCCTTGCTTTAGGAGTTACCAGTAGTCTAACATGAAGAAATTCCTGTCAATACTCAGCAACCATGTTCCAAAACTCCTGCACTGTAGAACATTCCCACCAAAGATGGCTGTTTCTTTGGAAACCTTAGGGTTCTTCCCCCAAACTTGCTGGATGGTGCCTTTTTCACTACATAAGGATCTATAGTCAGAGAATGAGCTCGCTAATAGTCACTGCCACCAAAGACAGAGATGGCTAGGGATAGATGGACTCACCAGAGTCTGTGCTCGGCGGGCACTCAAACAGCCACTTCTGCTGCTCGCCCACATGAGCCAGGCTTGTACAACCCCTGGAGGGCTTGGAGAGCTGTTCGAGAGTGCACCAGAGCTACCCGCATCTCCATGCGAGCTGCCAACTTTCACAACAGATGGGAATCTGTATTTTCGTATATTTACTGTTGCGCACAACGGTGGCCATAAGAAGCCTTTAATGTTGTGGAAATGGCCCTCTATGCCACCGTTGTGTGCAACAGTAAATATATGAAAATATAGAGCCCATCTTGCATACAAGATAGAGGCTTGAAAAGAGGACAGATGGCTGCTGGGCTTGAGAGCACGGGTCAAGTTAGTCATGTGGCTTGGCAGGCAGGGACAGCAGCTCACCAAGCTGGATTGTGGGAGCGGTGAGTCAGAGAGAGTCTGGTAAACTCCAGGACCCAGTCGGGTGCTCACACTGTCGCACTGAAATGGCATTGCTTTACATTACGGATGGGCAAACGAGCAATGTTTGAGATCACTAGGATTCTCCAAACATCATCTCACTGCTCCTGTCATGCCCAATTCCTGTTCAAGATCACTTTTCTTTGTGCAAATGGGAAACTTGTGCAAATTGAGCAATGATTGAATGGGAGATTTGTGCGCATCTCCCCAAATTTGAGCAAATCCTCTAATTGGCACGAATTTCCTCCATGCACTAAAGTGGGGCTGATTATGAAATGTGCGTAAATTGAGCTGGGAATCAGGAATGAGATGAACATGGACACCTGTTCGAGCCTTTGTGAATATTTCTGGTGGACATGTGCTTGCGCTCGCGTGTGGAGTTTTGAACGGGGCACGCTTGCATGGTTTACGAGCAAAAATGAAATTCTCATACATCCCTACTTCAGATGACTTCAAAAGGGAATTAGATAAACTCATGGGGAATAGGCCCATCAATGGCCATTAGTCATTGATATATGGAAGCTATATATGGAGTGATATGGAATATCCATGTTCAGGGTTCAGGTAGTGTTTTGCCAATGCTAGAGAGCAACTGTGGGGTGGGCTATCACATTCATATCCTGCTAGTGAGCTTCTTAGAGGCAGCAGGTTGGGAAAAAAGGATGGTGGACCTTTGATCTGATCCCTCAGGGCTCCTCTTAAGTCCTTATAGTGGTATGCCCAACTGATATACGAAACATGGTGGTTAGGAGGCATCATGCGGTGGCATTTCAAGTTCTCTTACCCAGCCTACCTACCATGTCTCCAAGCTCCATGGTTGTGCAGTGGTAAAATTTGAAGTCCATGCACTCATCATGACAGTTCCCATAGCCACACTCCCAAGGAGAGTCCCCAAAATTCAGGCAACTGTGTTGTTCCATATTTCACCAAACCAGTTCTAGCCGTTTTCATCTCCACCAGGAGTAGGTCTTTGGTAAAGCTAATGGGTCTTGGTTGCTCATTCAAGAACAAGCCACTGCAAAACACTTTTCATCACAACAGGGAACAATAGATCATTGCTAGGAAAATTCATCCCCACCCCCAGTTCCTGTGAGGATTGCAGCTAAGCTCAGATGGAAAAGGAAAACCTGAGGGGTGGTGGTAGCAGATGACGTCAGCATCGATGATGATGATAATAACAATACTGCCAACGTCCTGGTGCTCCATCACTGAGAACCCTGGCTCAACCACACTACTGTGGTTGTGCGAATAGATTATGTCAGGTTCAAGAGAAGACTGTAAAAATTACCCATTAGTTTTCAAAGGAAAGGAATGACCAATTCTGGGAAAGGAACTATATAGAAAATCTGCTGCCAGTATTAACATTTATCGATGCCTCTCCTGGATCCAGTGCAAGATAACAAAACCCAATGCTGAAGCTACAAGTTCATTTTCAGTGCATTTTTCCTTCTGCCCCTCTATGTTGCCTCATTATCACAAGGTCCGTGAAAAGCCATTGACCCTTCTGCTATATGGATCGCAACTATATAGATCCAATGCAGAGGCTTCAAGGATTTGCAACCTCTTTGGAGCACTTGAATCAAACTTGTAAATTGCAATGTTGAGGTTTGGATGGGCATTATGATTTTAGTGACGCTCTTTCAGTGACATGATGGATTGACCAGGCATAGTTCTCTCCCTGTATTGCTTTTGTATAAAGCTGTTATCCCCCTCTGAGTTGAATGCAAGGACAGGTTCAACAATTTGTGAATATTTTTGGTGGAGCTTTGAAGGGGGTGTGCTCAAATGTTTTGCTAGCAAAAATGAAATTCTCATGCGTCACCACTTCAGGTGGCTTCAAAAGGGAATTTGCTAAACTCATGGAGAATAAGTTGATCAATGGCCATTTACTGATGCAGGGAGATTGTCACAGTTGTCAGGGTGGAAACTGAGCTGATAGAACCCCAGAGCAGTTCTGATTCTGAGGAGGATCAGCAATCTGTGGGAGAGGAGCCAGCTCATCCCTCACAGGCACAGCAGCTGGCAGAGATTCCTCCTGCCGGCCTTCCTGAGATAGGTAGTGATCCTAGCAGTGAGAAAGTGCGGGAACGAGGCTTGCTAGATGCTCGACGCAGATGCAGGGAGCAACGAGTGATGGAGGGCATGGAAAGGAGGCGTAGCACCTGTTTGGCATGCAAGCAATGGCTGCCTCCCATGGACCCAAGACAAAGAGGGAGGATCTCTCCCTAGCCCATAAGTTCAGGGTCTTCAAGTGACTTTCTTTCAAACAGGGGTCAACTGCCTACTCGAAGCATAGGCCACTCTGCGTTTCCTTGCCTAGTCGCTGGTGATTAGCATCTGAAAGAGTCATTAAGTTGTAAAAGGATTAAAGCCTTGAAAAGAATCCTTTCGTCTGTGTCTTGAGTTGGCTATTGGAGTCTACTGAAAGAGGCCGCCAGGGCGCTCCTGACAACAGTGTAGCCAAGGATGAAAGAAATGCCAGCCTCTGTTAGAGATGGTCAGTGTTCCATGAAAATGCCCTGGTAAGGTTCAGTGTCTCATTTTAGAGACAATAAAACAGCATTCCTTCCTTAGGTGTAGGGTGTAACTGGTCTGAGATTTGGAACAGCCACAGATGAGCTAGTAGAATGAGGCAGAAAACATACCACTGTAGGAGGGTTCTACCAAGATCTAGAATACGATCCTGCATAAAACAACCACAAACAGAAGCCCTCAACAATACTCTGGCAAGGACATCATTCTGAGCATATGGGTCATCTTGCAGTAGGGTGGCCACTTACGAATTGTGAAAGAACAGGAAATGCATCACCAAAGAAGAGGACAATGGAGGACACTGATTTGCATAACATTTGCATATGCTAATTTATATGCAACAATGCAAATTCAGAAAGAATTACTATAATTTAAATAGAAATACAGTACATTTCACTGTAGTGTGGAAGACTCTGACCAGGGGACCTCTGTGCCTGCCTGTTCAGTCTGCTGTCCAGGAGCTAACTGTGGATGGGTGACATTTTGTATGGTTCTTTATCTTTAGACCAGACATGGACAGGATAGCCCTCCAAATAGAGGACACCTTCAAATAGAGGACAGTCCTCTGTAAAAGAGGACAGGTGGCCACCCTATCTTGCAGGGAGGAATGAATTAAGGTTTGGTCACTGGTGAGCACTGGGGACAGGGCCTTCCCAGTGGCAGCCTCTACCTTATGAAACTCCCTCCCAAGGGATGTGTGGCTGGCCTGGCCCCCATCAATTGCAGTATTGAAAAAGGTTTTGAAAAAACCACCCATTTCTAATGGCTTTTAATGGTTGTACTAGCCTTGCTGCTGTCTTATTGATGGTCTATTGCTGTGGCTCTGGATTATGATGATGTTGATTTTTAGAATGGCAGAATTATATTTTAATGCATTGTTGTTTTCAAGTTTAATTTTCAAGTTTCTTTATAATATTATATTATTGCATTGCCTGGGTTTAGGCTCAGGAAGAATTCTGTTACAGCTAGTAAATTTGTATCCTTTCTGAAGTTTGATAATGAAACATATCTTACCTTGCATCTTTCCTTATTTGTGCTGGTAGCCAAGCCATTGAGAGCAACATTTGTTGCTCACCTCCGAATGTTCCTTCTGTTTTGTCATGGGTTAGAGCAATAAAATTACTATTACTCTTATGGTATTGTATTTTTATATTTTGTATTTTGTTCACGGGGGGGGGGGGGGGCTTGGTCCAGAAAGGCCACTTATAAACAAACAAACAAATACAAACAAACAAGAAAAAGGTCACGTGTAGTTCGGGCCTACATTCATTTTCATTCTTTCAAATCTCAGTTCTAACGGCTCCAAAACCAGACAAGAACAAGAAAGACTGAATGCATCAAATGAATGTCAGAACCTTACGTGATAAAGAGGGACGGTGTTGTTCTCAGCTAAGGAGAAATTCAAGACATCTTGCTGTCCGGGTTCAAGCCGTACATTAACAGAAGAGGTCAACATGGATGGGCTAATGGGATAGTTAGGACTTCCACTGCTCTTGCCCTTTTTCCTCGACCTGCGGCCCGTATCCCGCTTGTTGTCTTTCTGAGTCAATGGCTCTTCCTGGATCACTACGATCTTGTCATCACTCAGGTATCGCAGGAGGGAATTCTCAGAGTCTGTTGTTGGGGGGTGGGGTTGTGGGGGGAGAAAGAGAAGAAAAATGAGAAAAACTGAACTAAAGAGGTTGGTGAGCATCAGTTCAATGCTAATAAGAATGCAAACATACTTATGTGTGGTGAAAAGAAATAGAAGCCTCAAGCAGGTTTTTCTGGAGGTTGTTTGCGACATGACATTTTCAAGTGAATCCACAAACCACAATGGCTTGTTCAAGTAGGTGTCATCTCTAGACATGACTGTTTAGCTGAGGCACACTTGAAATGAAACACAGTAATTCTATAACCTCTTCACAGCCTATTTCACCAAAGAAACCAACAGACCTTTTAAAATAGCTATTCTTTGGCACACCAAAGCTATTTAAGACTGCTGCTGTGTATATCATGAGAACTACAAAACTGACATTACTTTTGTCATTTCCCTGGGGAAATAAACAGAGGCACTAACTCTTTGCTCTTTCACTTACTACCCAGAGCTTCCAAAAATCTCTTCAGTAGAATCACCACTCAGTTTTAGCTGAAGTGAAATTTTGAGGTGAATGAATTTAAAGCAGCCTTTTCTAACTCTGGGTCCTTGTACGTTGTTGGGCTACAAGTCCCATCATCCCCAAACATTGGCCATGCTAGATGGAGATGATAGGAACTGTAGCCCAAGCCCAACAATGTTTCAGGACCCAAGGTTGGGAATGGCTGATTAAGAGGTTCTTGCTTGGGTGAAATGTCTGAGGAATGCCAAAGGAAGCAAAAGAACTAGTTTAGCAGAGTGGATTGGATGGTGTTCCAGAGCCAGTATGGGTGTAGTGCAGGGATAGCCAACCTGGAACTGTCCAGATGTTTTGGACTATAACTCCCATCATCCCTTGGTCATTGACCATGATGGCTGGGGATGATCTGAGTTGTAGTCCAAAACATTGGGAGGGCAGCTAGGTTATCTATCCCTGGTATAGTGAATAGAATGCTGGACACGTTGGGTGCAAGATCTGGGTTCAATTCCCATGGTCATAAAGTTCAGTAGGTCACTATCTCTCAGCCTAAGCTACCTTACAGGGCTGTTATGAGGATAAAAGGTGCATTGTGGGGGGTGGAGCCCTGTACCACCCCTGCCCTCAGGCTTACTATCTAAAAAAAGATACACCAGAAAAAAGGAATGGGAGGGAAGAGGAAATAAATAGTCTTTCAGCAGGGCTGATGGAATGGCCCTGGTTCACCTCTCATCTCAATCTGTACAGTCTGTTGTAGTGACAATTGAGGGAGGGAGAGCATGAAGGTGCATGGTGGTTACTAGATGAGTGTTTTTAACAGGTTTTACCTCAAGCAGAATTTCAACACGGACTGGGAATTTCCAGCTTGGAGAATATGTGGCACTTCAGATGAAGTGGGACTTCTCAATGCCCATCAGCCTTAGCCAACATAGCCAATGATGAGTGATGATGGGACTTGCAGCCCAACATCTAGAGGGCCACATGTTCCCTATCCCTGAGCTCAGGGGAAGAATATGAGACATTTAGATGAAAGGCAGGGATGGTGGAGAAACCCGTTTGGGAGGTATAGTTTGATGGGCTTCCCAAGATTCATCCTCCCAGCACTTTGTTCCAGTTCCTGCTGTGGTGCTTCACTCAGTCTGCAGTGAGTCAGGCCAGTTCACACATTTTCCAGACATTTTGTGCATTTTGTGCAGGTTCTGTTATTTGCGCAAATTTCCGAGCAATTTGTGGAAATTACAGCCCAATTTGCTCAAATTAATCAGAAATTTGCGCAAATTGTGGAGCCTACAGGGAAAAATGCACAAAAAAGTTCCCAGACTTTGGGGAAAAGCCTGCCGCTCAGCTCACAAAACACAAATTGATTTGTACATACTGCAGAACTCTGCTGAGTCAAAAAAGAGTTGCCCTTCCCAGTTGACGGTCATCGTGAATGAAAGAAGAATGTTGATAAGTAGGGATGTGTGGACTGTGTAAAATCTGCTCCATCTGTGTTTCACAGATTGTCAGGTGCCTTTTGTTCTGTCATCCGCCATAACCATTTATGTAAGTATTTACATAATTCTCCTTAGTATGTAATATTTAGCGTATTGTCCCCATTCCATTCAACGTTTCCTCAGCAGAAACGTATGTATTTTCCTACGAATTTATATGCATAAATTTTGGGAAAGTGAAAAAAATCATCTGGAAGTCCACGGACTCCACGCAGCCTGAGGGGGTTGCTCCTAGGGATGGTGGAGAATTCCTCTATGGACCCCAGTGAGGGTCCATTCCTCTGGAGTCCGTAGACGAATGGAGCACTTCCCTCCACTTCCCTGAGCAATCCTCCCTGGCTGGATCTTCCTCACCACCAGCTCCATTGTGCCAGCGATATGGCCGCCACTGCCGTACCGCTGGCTGAGGCTGAGTGACTCCGGACGCAAATGGCGTCCACTACACCATTTGCAGCCGTAAAGGTCTTAGATTAACCTAAATGCAGCTGTAAATGGCTGCATTTAGCTTAAACTAAGGGCTTTACGGCTGCAAATGGCATAGTGGATGCCATTTACATCTGTGGTTTTTCGTGTGATAGGCTACCCTATTGTGTGAAAAACCACAGATGCAAATGGCGTAGCAGACACCATTTGCGACTGTAAAGCCCTTAGTTTAAGCTAAATGCAGCCATTCATGGCTGCATTTAGCTTAATCTAAGACCTTTATAGCCGCAAATGGCGTCATGGATGCCATTTGCGTCCGGAGTCACTCAGCCTCAGCCAGTGGTACGGCAATGGCGGCCCTATTGCTGGTGCTATGGAGCTGGCTGGTGGCTCTGCAGAATTGCTGTGGAGCGGAGCTGGCCAGCGAGGATTCCTTGGGGAGGGACAGACCCCCCCCCCCGGAATGGAAGGTGAGTCTTTCGTACATCCCTAGTTGCTCCTCAGTGGATTCCACAGGTCGGATTCTTTGAAATCCGAACTCATTTTACTCCATCTCGAATTTCTCCAGCATCCCTATGATAAGCTCTTGCATGCACAGAAGTAAAATCACCCACCTCGGCTGCCCCTCTTATACATATTTGGCTCCTTTGATTCTCCTATCCAGCTGTACTCTGTTGGCATAGAAACTGGCCTCAGATCACCTGGGGAAAATGCAAATGGAAGCCAATTAACATTTTGGAACTCATTAAAATAAGGGCTACTGTGGTCTAGGAAGACTTAGTGCATGCTACATTTGGAGGAAGAACAGCCATCTGGTGCAGCTAGTGGTAAGTGACTGCAATTTCCAGAAGGTGCTGGAATCATAAAACAGTAAGTAGCCAAAGTTTCATCTGGTTGGCCCCCTATTCAGAAACTAAGACCAATCCTGGGCACTTGTAAGAAAGATAACTCTAGCTTACCCTTTAGAACAGGGGTGTTGAACCTCAGGCCTGTTGGCCAAATCCAGCCTATCCAGAAGCCAAATCTGGCCCACCCCTTTCTCATGGCCCCAATCTCTTTTCCTTGACCACCAATCATTTGGTGGTTTCCCAGCTTTTGCATGGTTTCCCCCCTTAGCTGGAATGTCCCTCCTAAGGCATAGTTCCTTGCAGCAAGAGCTTTAAGCTAAAATATGTTGGCATTTTTGGCATCATTCCTATTGCCTTTGTCCTGCCCGTTTTCCTTCAGCCTCATCCACCCCTGGAATGTGGCTCCCAAGAGCTTCTCCAAAACTGAATTTGGCCCTTGGGCTGAAGGACGTTCGACACCCCTGCTTTAGAACAAGGATGCATCCTCTCTCTTCTACCTGGTCACATGCACATGAATAAGTGCTCGTCGGGATGAAAGAAGTCCCATTTTGGCTAAGTTCCAAATTTCCATCCTGTTCCATTCATTTCAACAAACCTGCTACACTTCGTATATCTGAGATACAAATTTTGCTGCCTAGCTATGTTCCATGGGTGATTTTTTTAATTTATAGAAGATTTTTTAATTTATAGAAGAAAATTCCAACAGCTTTGCTGTAACCCAGGTTGTAAAACCTGTAAAAATTAGGGCTGTGCAGGGACACCCTGATCTGACTTGGAAGCTGCTTTATGGCTTCTGACGCAGGCCCAATCTGGCTCAGGCAGATTTGGGGGCCCCTGACCCGACCCTCCTCAGCCCCCAAACTGAACCAGGTTCCCCCCAGATGCCCCCATGCAACCCTCCAGCTCCTTACCTGGGCTGCCTCCTCCTCTGCCACTGCTGCCCTCTCCGTTGTGCCCCCTTGCCACCATCTTTGCCGCCTCTGCCACATCCTGAGGCCTGGACATGCAGCGACTCTTCTTCCAAGGAGTCGCCATTTTTAAAATGGCAACTTCCTGTAACTTCCTGGAGGTTGCCATTTTAAAAATGGTAACTCCCTGGAAGAAGATTCACCTCATGTCCAGGCCTCAGGAGGCGGCGGGGCAGTGCACCGGCAGTGGGGGAAGGGATGGCAGTGGCAGAGGCAGCAGGGGTGTTGCAGCAGAGGCAGCGGTGGCAGCAAGGAGAAGGCAGCTCATGTAAGGACCTGGAGGCACCGGAGGGGGCTGGGCTGGGGGCCAAAGTGTACCAAGCCTCCGACCCGTTCCAGGCCATGTTGTGCGCCCTCGACTCTGCCTTTGAAGGGGCATGCTGGCATCATTCTACAATGTGATGCTGGGTTGTGCAAAATTATCCACACCAGCACTTCCTTTGGAATGAATCAAGCCCTGCTGGCATATATCCCAGGTGCCTTTGTGGGTGAACTCCTCTTTTCTTCGGTCCTTTCCTCGGTTTTTGTTACTCTCATTGGCTGGCTCTGTAGCCATTTGCAACAACTCATGATGAAGTCACCCTGCTGGGTTCAGACAACACAACAAGCCACCATGGGTATCAACAACTGTAAAGCAAGCCATGGGTTCTCAGGGTGGCTTGTTCATGAAAAATAAGCTACCCTGCAGAAACTGTGCCAGATTTGCACAAGACAACAACACAGCTCGGGTGATCAGCTATGGTGGGTTGTCGTGCTATGCAAACCAAGTCAATGTCTGCCTCCAGAATAGGGATGGGTGAAACTGTCAGTTTTGGTTTCTCTTATTTCCTCATTTTTCCAATCTTAAAATTGGTTCATCCTGAACTTTGCGAATTTTCTTTTTAAGTTCTCAGGAAAATTTGTAGGCATTCGTGTTCACTTCTACTAATACATGCATTTTTGTACACAATTTGGCCTACTATACATATTTTTGCCAGCAATGCTGCTAAATATAATGCATTTACTTTTGCAAATATATTCTGTTTTGTCTGCGCTTTGCCCTAATATACACCTTTTAACATGCATATTTTGATTAGAGAACTCCATTGCGAAATTCGGAGAAGTATGAATTTTGAAAGATACCTGAGTTTCAGTTTGTGCATTGGTTTGAAAATGTGAGATTAGGTAGATTCTTATTAAAATGTGAACAGAAATGAATTTATCCCCCATTCCTACTCCAGACTTCATGTACTGGCATATATGGCTTTTAAACTTTGTATATTGTATATTAATGTTTTAACTTCTGTGAAATGCCCAGAGAGCTTTGGCTATGGGGTTGGGGTGGTATAGAAATGTAAATAATAATAATAATAATAATAATAATGTGAGAGAGCAATAATGTGTGTGTGTGTGTGTGAGAGAGAGAGAGAGAGAGAGAGAGAGAGAGTGCAAGATGTACACAAGATTTCTACCTTGCAATTTTGCATAAACCTTGTCATAGAATCACAGAATAGTAGGGTTGGAAGGGGCCTACAAGGCCATCGAGTCCAACCCGCTGCTCAATGCAGGAATCCAAGTCAGAGCATCCCTGACAGATGGCTGTCCAGCCTCGTCTTGAATGCCTCCAGTGTGGGAGAGCCCACCACCTCCCCAGGTAATTGGTTCCACTGTCGTATTGCTCTAACAGTCAGGAAGGTTTTCCTGATGTTCAGCCGGAATCTGGCTTCCTGTAACTTGAGCCCATTCTTCCGTGTCCTGCACTCTGGGATGATGGAGAAGAGATCCTGGCCTTCCTCTCTGGGACAACCTTTCAAGGACTTGTATGTCTGTAAGCTCCATGATGAAGACCTAATCAATGCATGGAGGCACAGGGCAGTGTCAGCAGGATCAGTCCCTCTCCCCACACACATACTGGAGGTAATCTGAATACAGGTCAGATTGGAGAGAGTGCTGTCTCCTTTTCCTTGCATAGGGGAAAATTAACTCTGTACCTCTGGAAATGGTGGTTGGGGAAGCCCATCTCCAGCAAGGGCACAGTCTTCATTTCCCCCTATGTAAGTCAAAAGAGATAGCATTATTAGCATGGACTTGCGGAGGGGAAAAATAAAGGCTGCACCCCTAAACACAGCTGCTGGGAAAACCCATCCCTGCCAAAGACTCTTAAGGCAACAAGCTTCGTCCTGCACAGTGGGCTTCCCTCCCCCCACAGCTGTTTTCATAACTGCAATCTGAAAAAAACCGATGAACTAAATCTGAACAAAATATGGATGAAAGTTTCCTGAAAGAATGGCTTTATGGAAATAATTTTAAATCTGAAAAATGAAAGGAGAAAAAACCCAACAAAATATTTCTAGAGCACATCTCTATTGGCTAGTTCTTGGACACAGATCGTTTACTGTAACTGATAAGTTGCATGTATGAATTAGCCGTTACTGGTTAATCACCACAGGGAAAACTTTCACATCTGATGACGACTTAAACACAATACTTTACAATGCAGAACAGTTCTTGCATGACAAACATGCAGGTATGAATCGTTCTCTATGGTTTTATTATGTTATCTCTCAACTTTCTTAAATAAATGGCTTTTTGATGGAGAAATCATATAGGTTTTTAAATAAGCTGACATGTCCAAAAGAAGTTTCGGAAGGTTATTGGCACTCAGACATTAAAGGCATCTCCACATGCTACACAAAATACCCTAAGTAGGGAATTGGTGCCAGACCTGGTTTCCCAGTGAGTTGATCTCTATGAACAATACATTTGCAAAACTAAGCTTGTCTCCAGTTAAGAACATAAGAGCCATGCTCAACGGTCCGTCTAGTTCAGTATTCTGTTCACAGAGTGGCCAACCAGCTTCCCATGGGAAACCCACAAGAAGGACATGAGCGCAACAGCATGCTCCCGCCCATGTTCCCAAACAACTGGTGTACATAGTCATACTGCCCATGATACTGGAGGCAGGATATAGCCATAGGACTAGTAGCCACTGATTGCTTTATCTTCCAGGAATTTGTTTAATCCCCTTTTGAAACCATCCAAATTGGTGGCCATCCTTACATCCTGTGGTAGCAAATTCCATAGTTTAACTACATGCTGTGTGAAGAAGTCCTTCCTTTTATCTGCCCCAAATCTCCCAACAATCAGTTTTGTGGGATGACCCCGTTGGGTTCTAGTATTATGACAGAGGGAGAAAAATGTCTTTATTTATATATTTATTTATTTAGAGCATTTTTACCCCACCCTTCAGCCAAAAAAAGACTCCCAGAGTGGCTTAAAAGGCGAATATTAAGGCAGTCCCTGCCCTCAGGCTTACAATCTAAAAGACACGACACAAAAGGAAAAGGGATTGGGAGGGAGGAGGGGAAAGAAAGCAAATGCATCGCTGACTGACGCATTGGGCTAGGCTGGCTTCCCCCTTGTCGTGATGTTCTTCCTGGGAGGCAGGAGGAGCAGCCCCCCAGCGACCCTTGGTTCTCTGGCTCATGTGTTACTAATATAGAGTTTGCGCTGTTACCACATTGAATGTGTAGTTCAACACTCTGATTTTCTTTCGAGAAAACTGGGGTAGGGTTGTGGGGAAAGCTGGAGAAGCAGCACCATTAAGAGAGAAATAGGTCTGCAAAACAGGCTATGTGGGACCATCTTTCTGATCTTGTCAATGTGCATCATCATCAACACACACATAAAACTACCCTCCCGTTCATGAGTCAACTCCCATCTGAGATAGTCAGCCGATATGCGCGCATACGGGCGCGCGCCTGCACACGCACACAGCAAATGCCAGTCTGGCTCTGGGTTTGTGGCCTGTTTGCTTTAGACACTCAAGTTATTTTGTGACGCATTCGACATTGACCAATTGTCCAGCTCCAAAAATAAACCCAGTGCTATAATAAAAGCTGAATACAATCAAGAGTCTCTTTCCCTCTTTTTTCCTAGCCCAGGAGCTCATTTCCTCAATTTTGCTGTTTTTGAGTAGGTGGGTCAGGCAAAGGAAGAGCAAAACATGCACACACTGCAAAGAACAAAGATCTGAAGTTGCAGCCACGCAGATGGATAAATGGAGCTTGCAGTTTACTGATTTGTGACACATATTCACTGATTCTTCCGCCTATTAAATAAGCTGCCATTAATTCAGAATGTCATTATATGCTTTGAAGAGGCCAGGTTTCCCCCGCCCCTGATTACAATCTTGCGGTGTGTGATGAGAGCAATTATATTTTATTTATCTTGTTACCTTATTAATATGAACTTTACAGTAATCAGTTATATAGAGGGTTGAAAGAGGGAGGGGGTTAGCATAAAACTTGCATTCCAGAATCTTCATATCACTAAGTATACAACATGGTTTGTCCTCAGCTCCAAATAACAAAAGGGTCATAGTTCAGTGGTACAGCTGATGTTCTGCATGCAGAATGTTCCAGGTTCATCCTCAAGGATATCCAGATAGGATTGGGTATGACTCGGAATGCTGGGGAAATCCACTGTGGACCCTAATGTGGCCGAATTCCCAGGATTCCAACCTCTGGATTCCTCAGCAGACCAGCACCCCCTTATCTGCACATCTGCTATAGTTCATGGGGTGGCATCCTGGGCTGTCTAAAAGGCATGATAGGCTAATGGCGGCCTCAAATTGCAGCCTGTAAATTGCATAGCTTATGGCGTTTGCGGTCATAAAGCACTTCCTTCTATGTAAATTGTGGCATAAAAGGCTGAGCTTGATGGACCAAAGGTCTGACTTTGAATAAAACCACTTCCCATGTTTCTGCTCAAGCACAGAAATGCCACATCAGTTACAAAAGATGTGTTCTTTCAAATGCTCCAAAATCTTCCCACGTACTGCTTGCCCATACTTTAAAGAGAAAAGCCATCCATGTATGTATCGTTTATAACAGCCTTCTTCAACCTGGGGCCTTCCAGATGTGTTGGACTACAATCACCAGCATTCTCCAGCCAGTGTTACCATTAGGGATGTATGGATCGTGTAAAATCCATTCCATCTGTGTTTTGTGCGTTGTCAGGCACCTTTCATTCCATTGTTGGAATTGGATGTTTTCTTTAAAGTTTCCTAATTTGTGCAAATTTGCGCATGCAAAAATTATGGATGGACGGGCGCCTCCCTTGCCCGGGTTCTGTGGGTGCTCACCCAGACTGTGCCCCTAGTTGCACCCCCCAGACCTGATCTTGGCTCTGTGCCCACTTGCCCAGCTGCCCATTCACCCAGCCACCCACACTTACCTGGGCCCTGTCCTCCTCCGCTGTGATTGCCATGTTTTGAAAAAACATGGCGATCACAATACTGTTTTATTCCTATGATTCTATGAATATGTTTTAGTCGTATGAATCTTCGCACTGACACCACACTCAATGTGTACTTCAACACTCTGATTTTCTTTCGAGAAAACCGGGGTAGGGTTGTGGGGAAAGCTGAAGAGGCACCATTAAGAGAGAAATAGATCTGTAAAACAGGCTATGTGGGAATGGATCATCTTTCTGACCTTGTCAGTGCGCATCATCATCAATGCACACATAAAAACTACCCTCCAGTCCATGAGTCAACTCCCATCTGAGATAGTGAACCGATATAAACACACACACACCACACATGCATGCGTGCGCATGTGCGCACGCGCGCGCACACACACACACACACTCAGCAAATGCCAGTCTGGCTCTGGGTTTGTGGCCTGTTTGCTGTAGACACTCAAGTTATTTTGTGAAACAATCGACATTGACCAATTATCCAGCTCCAAAAATAACCCCAGAGCTACAAAAAAGGCTGAATACACGTTTCTTTTCCCCTTTCCCCCCAGCTCAGGAGCTCATTTCCTCAATTTTGCTGTTTTTGAGTGGGTGGGTCAAGGGGAAAAAGAGCAAAACATGCACACACAGCAAAGAACAAAGATCTGAAAGTGCAGTCATGCAGATGGATAAATGGAGCTTGATTTCTTCCTGACTGAAAACAGCCTCTGTCTCGATCTACTGTTCCACTCACACTTCTGTCACTGAAGTAAAAATCAACTCTGGGGTGAACAAACTCAGATAATGAATGTGACAAATGTTAGAAACATCCATTCAGTGAACGGCCTCAGTTGTGCAACATCATCTGTTGCCCTGCAAAGCAACATTCGATCATTTCTTTCTTTCTTTCTTTCTTCTCCAATTGCTTTCTCTTTTGTTGTTTCCTTGCATTGTCTCATCTGTGTCCCAGTCCTTGAATTGTCTTATCTGTGTCCCAGGAGGGTGCAGGTTGTTTACAATGGCCTCTCTCTCTCTCTCTCTCTCTCTCTCTCTCTGTGTGTGTGTGTGTGTGTCTTTTCCATGTTCAGCACCCTGTCTGTGGAGCCCCTGTGCATGGCACAAGATTTTAAAAGAACAGGAGCATCTCTTCATTTAGCAGAACGGAAAGCACAGCTTTGCATCTTTTGACTGGTGGATATAAGGTATCCTGTGTTCCCGTAACCTGACAACTGTACCCAAAGTGTTCAGGATGGGTGTGAGAAACCTCATAATCATGAGTTAAAATGCGTACTGAGAGAAAACATCATTCTCATTCTCAGCCTTCGGGCGTGTGTGTGTGCGTGTGTTTCCAGCTATTTGCATGGACACAACTAATTGCCAGGGTTGGGGGAAGATTTACCTGCACTCCTCCATGCTATTCCCAGGCTGGTGGCTGCCATATTTATTTCCCCAGAATGCCTGGAATGATGCTATGTAACATTGTTCCAAAGGCCATTCTAGGGGTGGGGGGGGGGATACAGTGGGAGGGGCACGGAGGATTGCTGTGACTTTTGCCCCGGCCACCAAACTGTGAAAAAGGGGAGGCAGTTTTGCCCTCTCTTTTATTCTCCCCAGACATCAGCCCAAAACATGTCCTTTGAGAATGCACAGTGTAGCATAGATAAAACTGAGTCCTTTTCCACCTATCTGTCCCTTGCAGGTCCTGTATGGTCCACCCCATTCATCTGCCTCAATCTTCCACCTTTTAATCAAGAGGCATTCCTATCTCCCCAGGTTAAAATTGTTTTCCAAACTTTTAACCTGGAGCAGGAGTAGGAATCATTCCTGTGTAAGGAACATGAGAAGAACCCAGCTGGATCCTATCTAATCCAGCATCCTATTGTCCCCAGTGGCCAACCAGATGCACCTGGAAAGCCTACAAATGGGACATGAGGGCAAAACCGCCTGCTCTCCTCCTGCTGTTATTCCTCAGTGACTGGTATTCAGAAGCCATCTAAGCTGGTGAGTAAACCACATCTTGTGGTAGTGAGTCCCACAAGCCAGGGGAGGAGAACTGTTTAGGGTTGAGGGGGTAGATGACCCCCCCCCCGCCCCGCCCACTGAGTCCTCTGTAGGCTGGATGATGTCAGGAGGACGTCATCCAGTCCTCAGTGAAATCACTTTGGTCAGGGACCTGACTTTGCTGTGTATGTGTTTTATTTAATTAATTAATTAATTTACAACATTTATACACTGCTCCACATCTAAGAAGATTCTGGAGCAGTGAACAGCAATGGATAAAACTGTGCCTGATCAATCATGAAGATGTCTTCAGCAGGCACCCAGACCAACACAATGTTGGTGGGTGCCTGCCTGACCTCCTAGATTTTCCAAAATATTTTGCATTATTAATTTTTTTAGCCCAGCCATGGTGAGGATTGCAGCTAAGCACAGATGGAACAGGGAAGTACAGATGTCGGAGAAATCTGCCACAGATCAAAATGACAGCAGATTTCTATGGGTCCATCTAGCGGAATTTGCAGAGGACTGGCTTTTCAGAGTCATGCAGCTTGTTTGAACTTGCAGACTTTTTAAACTTTCAAGAATTGTATGCAAGTTGGTCATACAAAACTATGGAAGTTGCATAAAAATATGGTAATATATATGCCATTTTTTAATATACACACACACACACACACACACTGTTTTACAAAATTCTGCTGGATTTCTTTCTTCTTTTTTTGGCATACTTTTCCAGAGTGTGAAAGAATCCACATCTGTTAATGAGCAGATGACAGAACGAATTATGCCCAAACACAAATGGAGTGGATCATACAAGATCCTTACATCCCTACAGGGAAGTCTCAATGGAGTGGGGGTGGCAGATTACGTCAGCATCCCTGCTAAAAAAGAAAAAAGAAAAGTGAAGGGGCTGTGTCCCTGTGAGCCCTGCCTCCACTACGTCACTACATGCCATAGATTACATGATCATATTATTGTATCAGTGTTTGTAGGTACACTCTCTGTGTCTCTGTGTCCCTCCAGTTTGGTCTCAAAGCTTCATGGGGAGCCAGATTTGGTTCAGGCAAATTCAGAGGACACCCGTTTCACTTTGGAAAAGTCCCAAATCTCTCCAAAGAGGCTCAATTTGGCACGGGATTCACCCACAGCGAATGCACACAGCTAGAAAGAACCCTATGGATTTTAAGAAAGCAGCCTTAATCTGTTCCTCTTCACATTCTTTTCCTCAAAGTGATGCCAAAGACCCAATGTGAACATCAGACGAAAATTTAAACACTACTGGAAGCTGACACTGGCATAATGTAGCTGGTGTCTTAACTATAAGTCATTGTTCGCTCTGAGTTCATGAAAGCGAGCCAAATCCATCTTATTGGCTCACATTTCAAAAAGCCATTCCAGCTTCTCTTTGATCCTTCTATTAAGGAAAAATGCCAATGAGATTTTCTTGCTCGGGGAAAAGGCTGAGAATGAAGAGCCTTAGTTGCATTAAGTCCTACTTAAGTTCTGCTCTCCACTGTTAATCGAATAACGCAACCCAGCAAAGCACTGATTTATATGCAGGAAGAAAAGAAGTCATCCCCCCCCCCCCGCCATAAGCTCTCTGAAACGCATCATGTGTGTTTGTGGTTTGTGTTTCTCGAACCAGGCTCTAGCACCTTACCTCCTCTACAACCAGTGCTGCTCAGTGTCAACCTCAATGGTCAAACACATACATGTTCTACTGCTGAGCATATATGCTCAGTGGAAGAGCATATGCTTGGCATACAGCAGGTCCCATGTTCAATCCCTGACATCACCAGGTAGGCTTGTTAACCATGCAGTATGGTTTATTTTTCTCCAACAAGCCACCTTGGAAACCTGTGGTTTGTTGTTGGGTTGTTCAGAGTGGTTAACAGACCACACTGCATGGTTAACAAGCCACCCTGTGGAAAGTGTCCTGGGTTCAGACAACACACTAACAGACAGTTCTACAAACAACCCATGGTTCAACAACAACCCACACTCAACCACTGAGTATGGGTTAGTGTGTTGTGTGAAGAGCCCCCCTTTGTTGGTATTTTTGGTACATTTAGCCCTGCCCCTTTTGCCCTTGTCCCTGCCCTAGGGATGAATGAACTCACCTCCGTCCTGGGCTGTCAGTCACTTGCCAAGCCATTGCTGCCCATGCCCATTTGTCGCAGGCTGTTCACACCTGTAATGTTGCATAGATTGCCCTTTATGGCCACAGTCTACACAGCATTCCCTTCCTGGAAATGCCCGAGCCACCATCATTGCACAAATGGTGGCTTGGGGAAGGAGCATGCGGGCCGCCGGGCACTTGCAGACCACACAGCACTTACAGATGGGTCCAGTGAAGGCCATGTGGTCTGCAAATGGGGGTCTGGGGTCTGTCAGACTCCAACCCCATATCGGGTGCCCATGACATCCCTACCCATCACTGGAATGTGGCCCTCAGGAACTTCTTCTAAAGTGAATTTGACCCTTGGGTTGAAAGAGGTTCCTCACCCCTCATCAACCTAATTGGTTAGGATGCTAGGCTAGTGTCAGTTTTCTTTCCTAGCAGATTATCTTGCAGCATGCTTCATAGGGATCTTATTTCCTCTGCATCTGATTGTCTATTTTTAAAACCACTTCAGACACGACCTATTTATGAACCCTTTTAAACAGCTGCCAAAAGAAAAGCCACAGATGTTCTGCCTGGGGGCACAGAGACATATGCCTGTTTCCTTGACTTCTCCTTTTTACTTGTGCATCATATTTGTATACTGTTCTTCCTCCAAGGAGCTCAAGGCAGGGGAACATGGGATTTCTCCCTCCTCAAAACACCCCTTTGAGGTAGGTTAGTGACTGGCCCAAGTTCATCCAGTGTGCTTCATGGCTGAGTGGGGTTCTCATCCCAGGTCTCCCCATTCCAACACCAACTTGTTGGTGTTGTCCAATAAACCATGTGGGCTTCTTGGAAGGTCAAACATTATGGAGGATGTGCAACTGCTCAGCAACCCCCTCTCCCCAGTGCTGCATGACATAATGTCATGGTGCACTGACTTTTCGACATGCCCGCTGCCAGAAGTGGCAGCCAATGAAGTGCAGCAAAACTCTGATGATGATATGTCATGAATTTTGTGTTACAATCCATCAGAGGTGGTCAACCTTTTCTTTCCCTGTTGAGGGCTGCAATCCCTTGTGGGTAAACTGTTGGGGGCTGCATGTCAGCGGTGGGTGGGGCTGAAGCTAGGGATGTAGGAATCAGTAAAACTTGAGCTCCCCAAAATTCTCCCAATTCCATCTTGAAGTTTGTTCTGACTCAAGTCCATCTCAGTTTGTAAACTTAGTTATTTTGTTTTCACCTGAAATTCCACGCATATTTCTGTGCATATTTTTCTGAACGTACACAGCAATTGCGCACATTCTTGAAATGTACACATTCTAGGGATGGCAGAGAATTCCGCCATGGATTTCAGTGAGGCCGAATGCACTGGCATTTGGCACCCCGAAATCCGTGGTGGAACAACCTGCCAACCCCCCGCCCCCCCGCGGATCCCCCCTGGGACGAGACTTACCTGGGGTGGATGTTCCAGATGGCGGCGGCTCCAGCGGTGGCTTCGGTGGCAGCGGCGGCGGCTGATGTTCCAACCGGCTGCTGCGGCCGCCATTTGCAGTCTGGTCTTTTTTTTTTTTTTACCCAGACTTGATAGGCTATGTAAAGACTTACGAAGCCTATCACGTCTGGGTAAAAAAACAACAACAATCGGCATACGCAAATGGCGGCGGCTACGGCGGCCGCCATTTGCGTTCCTTATTTTTCATTTTTGCGTTCCTTATTTTTTAGTCTACGTAAATATTTACGTAGACTATTACGGTGAAAAAAAAAGGGGAACGCAAAAAGCGTAGTGGGCGCTATTTGCGTTCTTTTTTTATTTGCCGTTTTAGCCTATGTAAATATTTACGTATTTGCATTCCTTATTTTTTGCCTTTTTAGTCTACATAAATATTTATGTAGACTAAAATGGCAAAAAATAAGGAACGCAAATGGCGGCAGCTGTAGCCGCCGCCATTTGTGTACGCGTTTATTTTTCTTTGTCGTGATAGGCTACGTAAATATTTATCACGGTTAAATACAGGGACGCAAATGGCAGTGGCTAAAGCAGCTGCCATTTGCATCCCTGCTGCCCAGAGGCCAGATGTCTGGCTGCGGGCGGAGCCGGCTGGCGGCTCTGCAGAATCCCTGTGGAGCAGAGCCGGCTGGGCAGGACTCCAGGGGGAGGGACAGAGCGCCTCCCCCCGTGTCGAGGATTCCAGGGGGAGGGACAGAATGCCTCCCCCTCCACCGCGAAGCAGATCCACGAAATGGTAAGTGACTTTCGTACATCCCTAACACATTCTTCTCCTTCTGGATCAAACACAGAATTAGGGATGTTGGAGAATTCCACTACGGATTCCAGGGAGGCCGAATTCCAGTGAATTCGGCCCCCCGGAATCCATGGCAGAATGAAGCAACCCCCCCTGCCACCCAGAGAAATGAGCCTGGAACGGAGCTTACCTGGGGTAAGTCATCCGGTGCTTTCCTTCGAATGGCCGTGATAGGCTACGTAAGTATTTGCGTAGCCTATCACGGCTAATGCAGGGATGCCATTTGCATCCCTGCGGAGGCCATGATAGGCTACATAAATACTTACATAGCCTATCATGGCAAAAGGCAGGAACACAAATGGCCGCTACGCCATTTCTGTCCCTGTCTTTTCTTTTGCCGTGATAGGCTACGTATTTATTTACGTAGCCTACCACGGCAAAAAACAGGGACGCAAATGGCGTAGCGGCCACCGTTTGCATCCCCGCTTTTGCCATGACAGGCTACGTAAATATTTACGTAACCTATCATGGCTCAATGAAGGGATGCAAATGGCGGCCGCAGACCTGCCACAGCCGGATGCCCGGCTGCGGATGCACCCGGCCGGCAGCTCCGTGGAGTTGCCGTGGAGCAGAGCCGGCCGGGGAGGATTTCGGGGGGAGGGATGGAGCATCTTCCCCCCCCCACCGCGGATGCCACTTATGAAACAGGTAAATGGTTTTGTACATCCCTACACAGAATTAGATGGAATATGCAGTCAAAGTCTGTACAATATTTTGTGTAAGTGAACTTTTTACAGACGCCATTTGCGCCAAATCAGCCTTTCCGTAAAAGGCCAAGCTGCCTTTTTACACACAATGGCAGCTGGGCAAGGGAGTGGGAGGTCACACACCACTTTCTGGATGCTCATGGATGGACAGCAGGGGTCTGGCAAGCGGCACACAAGATGAGATGAGGTGAGTTCACCCATCCCTACTGATGGCTGATACTACAACCAAAAATCAGTATGTGGCCATTATGGATGTATGAGAAATTCATTTCTGTTTGTTTTTGATCAGGATTTACCCAGTTCGCCCCTTCCAGATCAACCATGGACTCAGATGCAATCTGCAGCTGATGTCTGTACATTTCTGAGCTTGCAATGGGATTCATGGACGAAAAAAATGCATTCAACAGCATACATACATGTCCCGTTCACAATGCCAAACGCAAATGTGAGCAGGACCACTTTTTTTGGAGAAACATTAGCAGATCCATGAACTTGTGCTCACATTCAAAAAATGCATTTTTTAAAAAGTGCCGTTTGAAATGCACATTTCAAAAAACAAACAAACATGCATTTTCACATGGTAGTCAATGTGGGGAAGTGCACAGTTTTCAAAAATATGCAGAGAAATGTGCACTTTCCCTATCTGACATCCACACTTTCAAATGAGCTGAAAAACAGGTTGAAAATGAAAATGGGAGTGAGCACTATATGCTAAACCTCACATTTTGACCATGTGCATCACCCTAAGAAGTTGCAGTTTTTCAGCTCGGCACATCAGAACGAGGCCCCTTTTTTCCCAGCTGAACTTTGGCTATAAGTCCACCTATCCATGTAAGAAAGAAGCCCAACTTATCCCATTAAAAGTGAAAGTCAGCAAGTGTACCATGTGTGGGCGTCTTTTCTCTTCGCCGCACCCCCGTCGCTCTGCCTCTTTCATATTCAGAGCTCACTGGATGGCCCTCGTCTTCAATTAATGTGTAATACTTCCCACTTTCATGCTCTAAAAAATAGTTCGGAGACTCAGAACCTTTCATCCCAGACTTCCCGACACCATACTTGTTGATATCATCGCAAGACACGATTCCAATGTCATCTCTAAGAAGAAAGAAACAAGTAGAATGGCAAATGGACAAATCAGTAATAAAGGTCTGCAAAAGACAGCCACTGCTTTTTCTCATTGGCCCTACAATACAAAGAATAAGCATGCCATAGATTATATCATCATCATCATCATCATCATCATCATCTATTATACTCTGCTTTTGCTCAGAAAGTTCATGAGGCTCCCAGCCTAACAGTAGCTAAATCCAGGCATTATTGCTTGAAGCCGTGGAGGGAGGAGTGGGACCATCGATACTAGCTCTGCTCCCAATGCTTTGCCATGCATTGAGCAGGAAGGTCTTAAGGGGGATTCTTCCTACATTTGGCTGAATGCACTGAGAACCTTCCCAGTGTTCAGGGGCCCTGATAGTGTGGGGTGGATTTTAAATAAGAACAAAAGAACACAGGAAGAGCCATGTTGCATCAGACCAAGGGTCCATCTAGTCCAGCATTTTGTTCACACAGTGGCCAACCAGCTGCCCACGGGAAACCCACAAGCAGGACATGAACGCAACAGCACCGTTTCCACCTATGTTCCCTAGCAACTGGTGTGTTCAGCCAAATGCATGAAGAATACCTCTTCAGACTTTCCAACATCCATGAGACATATTCAGTATAATCCAAAGTCCTGTGTCGTTAAGGGTTGTCCACTCTCTTCTGAGAAGGGAAATGGCCCATGTGCCCAGTATTGGTATCCCCTTAATGAGCTCCCAGCAATAGGGAAACCCTTCTGGCTGGAAAATAGGCAAAGTGTATCCTGTGTTTAATGGGATCCAGGAATTAAAATGTATCTAGATCACCCACCCACCTTGTAAAATTCCTTGAATGAGACAGTGCAATTGCACAACAAAAGCCTCATATGGAAGAACCCTAGGTATGGATCCAAGCCATCATTTCTGTCTCCTAGTCTGAAACTATGGTTCTAAAACACCAACATTCTCATCCATGGGAAAGGTATACCTGGGGCCATACAGTCCAGACATAGGGGAGAGGATGAAAACGTCTTGGAGAGTCGAGTTGTCCATTTTGGAGTTCATGCCCATTGTGCTGGTTGGTGTCGTGGAACTGCTTGTTGGGCTGGTTGGAATAACAGGCTGGAGAGAGAGAAAGAGAGAGAGTGCACACTGACTAAACTAGCCAGTTCTATCCCTCCCCGCCTTTTTTTTTTCCTGCAACAAAACTGGAATGTGCATCATCGCAGCAGGCATCACCATCTTGGAAGCTTTCTCCTTCTGGATTGGCTAAAACAAAAATCCCTCCCCAAAGGGAAATATTTGTGGACATTCTCTCTCTAACAAAAGCATCGGAAGCCCAGCATTATTTGGAAGGGGATGCCAGTGCAGAAGCAAACTAATTCTTCTCTCCATGCCATTGTGTTTTTTTCCTTCAAAATACGACGACAAACCTTATCAATAGCAGTACATTGCTAGTTTGGGGCTCTCAGTCACAACACAAATGAGGTCCAAGATTCAACCAGGGTAATCTCCAGTAATGGAATCCCAGGAAGCAGGGCAGGGAAATATTGTCACTACCTGAACATGTTATGACATGTATTAATGTGTCTTACATTTATATCTCAGCTTTTGTGCATTGTGGAACTAAAGGTAGCTACATGTGTTTCCCAGGTGGTTTCCCCTTGGGATGTACAGATTGCTTAAAATTCTTTCTGTCTGTGTTTCATGATTGTCAGGCACCTTTAGTTCCATTGTCCATACATCGACAGAATTGGATCTTTTTTTGTTTCTGAATTTGCACAAATGTGCACATGCGAAAATGTGCAAATTTCTCCAAAATGCACATTTCACACTTTAGCCCATGGGGGTATGTACATTTTGTGCCAGGTTTTTTAAATTTTGTGCATTTCCTATAATGAAATTTGTGCAAAATTCAGGAAAGTTAGAAAAATGGTCATCAAGTCACAGAATCTGCCTGACAGAGGGAAATACAGTCCACTGCAGAATCCGTGGGTTGGATTCATGAAAATTTGAACTCATTTGGTTCCATTGCAGATTTCTCCAACATTGTTCATCTCCCCTCCAAGCACTGATCAGACTAGGGGTGTACGAAACCCCGCTTACCTGGCTCCGCCGGGTTCCGCAGGTGGGGGGATGTGCTCCGTCCTCCCCCCAGAATCCTCGCCGGGGGGGAGGCGCTCTGTGCCTCCCCCCGGAATTCTGGCCGGCCGGCTCTGCTCCACGGCCAAGCTGCGGAGCCACCGGCCGGCTCCGGCCACCTGCAGCCAGACACCTGGCCACTGGGCAGCTCTGCAGGGACGCAAATGGAAGCTGTCGTAGCCGCCGTCATTTGCGTCCCTGTAGTGAGCCGTGATAGGCTACATAAATATTTACATAGCCTATCATGGAAGGGGGAAAACCCCAGCATACGCAAATGGCGGTAGCCGCTGCCATTTGCATAGGCTGGGTTTATTTTCCCCTTGCCATGATAGGCTATGTAAATATTTACGTAGCATATCACGGCACGGGGGGAAAAACCCCAGCGTATGCAAATGGCAGTGGCTACCGCCATTTGCGTATGCTGGGTTTCCCCCCTGCAAATGGCATCCCTGCATTAGCCATGATAGGCTACGTAAGTATTTACGTAGCCTATCACGGCTGAAGAAGGAGGAAGCGAATGGCGGCCGCAGGACGGCCGCCATTCGCACAGCAGCGCGGACGGGAGCAGATAAGTGCTCTGTTTCGCACACCTTTCATGGGGTGGGGGCGGTGGGCACTTCGTCCCACGCGCCTTTCGTGGGTTGGGGGGTGGGGGCTTCATTCCACGTCGGTTTTCGGGGGGCCGAATGCACTGGCATTTGGCCTCACAGAGATCCATCGCGGAATTCTCTGACATCCCTAGATCAGACCCAGACCTGCTTAGGTTCAGCAAAGGGGCTGCCTCATGTGCCTTCAGACCATATTTTGGTTATTAGAGGTTGTTCCCTCCCTTCTCAATTTTGGAGGTTTCTGAGTATCCAATGCCCTGCTGGGCTGTTGCTAGCAGGACAGGAGGAGAGATGGAGGTGATTTTTGCTTCTCCATCCTCTCTTTAAAAAATGTTCCTCTAGGAGGATCTTTGAGCCCATCTAGAGAAGGTGCACAGCTGGGGGCTTGGCTGCGGGCTCAGCTGGGGCTGGAGAGATGATAAGATTTCTCATATCCCACCCCACTGGAGTATCCCTATTTCCCTCTCTTTAAGGCTGCATTTACAACCTCGGGAAGCAGCCAGAACAGTTCTTCCATGGTGGCTGTGAGGGGGGCAGTGGAGGGGGATCAGAATGCAGACTCCCCTTCCTGATGCCATAGCAGTGTCTACAGCCTCAAGAGGGGGACACCGAACAATCCTACAGGACACTCCAGGGACCATAGGATTGCTCTTTTTGTCATGTTGGGTAGGCTTCAGACTCAATTATGCTTAGAGGAGACCCACTGAAAATCAATGGGACAGGTTGGTCATGACTTACCTAAGTCCCACTAATTTCAATACATCTACTCTAAGCATGACTAAGTTGGCATCCAACCCCATTACACTTTGTATTTTGTCAGCGCCAGATTCAGGTTTTTGGGAGCCCTTGGGCAAGACACCCTCAATGGGCTCCTTGCCTTGGTGAATCGACAGTTTCACCACCATTATCACCAGCTGCTCTTGCTTGCTCCTCATCCTCTTCTTTATTATTGCTTGGTTGCTTGAGAGACAGAGAGACAGTGTGTATGCAGGCCATGGCATCTGCTGCTCCTCCTTCTCACTCCCACTGTTGTCTGGGACAGAGCAAGAAGGTTGCAGGTTGCAATGCTCCATTCATGCCTGTAATGTTGTGTAAATTGGCCCATTATGGCTGCCAATTATGCACTCTTACCTACCCGGAAGCACCAGGTAGGATGGTGCAGCTGCTGGGTGCTTGCCGAGCCATGGGGTGCTCACTGAGCAGGGTCTAGGAGAGTGGGCAAAGGGGAGTCCAATGGACTCTACCCCCCACCTCATCACAGACTCTCACAACATCCCTACAGCCAGAGCACATGATCCTACTTGGCATTTTGTCACTATCCTGCTATCCCTTGGCCTATCCTGTTTTTCCCATAAGAAGAAGGGAAGGAGGGGCCTAGGCTCTTCTCCTGATGTGCATGCATCAGAAAGGAATAGAATGTGGAATGGAGTTGCTACATATTTGTACTTCTATGTCTGTCAATACAGTGGGTCAGGACTCAGTCTTGGCCACCAATTGGGCATCTCCTCAAAGAAGGTAACAGTCTTTAACATGGCTGGCATAAGTTGGTGCCCACTGACTCTGACACTATTCTTGAAACTTTCAAAGAAATTGGTAGGGATGTCGGAGAATTTCTCCACGAATCTCCGGGAGGCCGAATGCCAACGCATTCGGCCCCCCGAAATTGGTGGAGAAACGGTCCGCCTCCGCCACCCCCCGGAATGGGACTTACCTTTGGCGAATGTCCCTGGCGCTGGCGGCTCCCAGCGGCGGTTCGGCGGCGGCGGCGGCCGGTCTTCTGACTGGCTGCCGCCATTTCCAAGTTAAAAAACAATAACAACAAACGTGATAGGCTATGTAAAGATTTACGTAGCCTATCACGGCTAGATTTTCAAAAAACACCGTGATAGGCTACGTAAATCCTTACGTAGCCTATCACGGCTGACTTTGCAAAAATAGCATTGCCCTTATTTTCGCCGTAGTCTACATAAATGTTTACGTAGACTACACGTGCCCAAATAAGGAACGCAAATGGCGGCGCCCATGGGCGCCGCCATTTGCGTACGCGCTTTCCCCCCCCCAAAGTCAGCCGTGATAGGCTACGTAAACATTTATGTAGCCTATCATGGCTGACTGCAGGGACGCAAACGGCGGCGGCTACAGCTGCCGCCATTTGTGTCCCGGCAGGAGAAGAGATTCACGGCCAGAGGGACGGGGCGCCTCCCCCCCGGCCAGAATTTCAGCGGGGAGGGATGGGGCACCTCCCACTCTGCCCAGAATTTCGGGGGGAGGGACGGAGCGCCTCCCCCCCACCGTGAAGCAAGCTGCGGGATAAGGTAAGGGACTTTCGTCCATCCCTAGAAATTGGTAAGCAGCAACATATCTGCAATACAGCAAGCCTAATTCATAAATATATTCATGCCACTATGTCTATTCATACATAACTCTTGAATTTGGGATATGTTGCTTTTTGCACTTTGCAAGAGAATTAATTGATGCCCTAGGTTAGTCAGTGCTGATGGTGCAATGCCATGCAGTAAGTCAATGGAGTAATCAACACACACACACCCTTCCATAAATATTCATAAAATGGGGGATATGATTATTTAATAGTACTTCTGTAAGTAGCTTGCTAAGGCAATTCAGTACCAGGAAAAAGGGACCTAAAATTGTAAAACCGTAAAGGAAAGAGACCCTTTCAAGCATCCACATGGGTTCTCTTAAGTTGAAACCAGCCCAATCATATTAGGCAGGGCCCACTGGGAACAAACTCAGCAATTTTGGCACAACTGGCATGTTTTCTAATTAAAACCTGACAACATCAGAATAAAACAGCCTCACAAGAAAACCTCCTCCTGCTGTTACATGAAACATTATGGCAAAACCAAAACTTGGACGGGAAATACTGAGAGACAGGGCCAAGAGAGATGTTTTGGAAGCTTCATTTCATCACTGCCTTTATTTCATGGAACCTTGATGCCTGTACACACACACACACACACACACACACACACACAGAGTCATTCATTGCTCATTTCCCGAAGCATCAAATGTAGGAATGGATGGGCGCTCCCCCATCTGGGTTCTCTGGGCGTCCGCCCATCCCCTGCCCCTGCTTGCCCCAACCGGACTCATGCTCAAGCTCCCTGCTGCTTGCTGAGCCACCTGGACTCATCCAGGACCCATCCGTGAGCACTGCAATTGCCATTTTGTGTGGGGGGGGATGGTGATAGCAAAGATGTCCACATCTAACTGTGCACAAAATGGTGCCATGAATGACCCATATACGCAAGATTACAGGCATAAGTGGGTTATTTACACCGGTAAGCTTGTGTATATGGGCCATTCATGGCACCATTTTGTACTCAACTAGATAGGCACACATTCACGAACACCATTTGGGGGGGGGGGATGGCACTCATGGCGCTTGCGGACGGGTCCTGGGTGAGTGCCGGGGTGTGTGTGTGAGCGGTGGCAGGGGCTCAGTGGGCATGGCTTGTGGGTACAGGTAGGTGGGGGTCTGCTGGACTCCCGGAGCAAATTGGGGGCTCGTGCAATCCCTAATCAAACGATGGTTTCATATACGAATCAGCCATTCCTGATTATAAGCGGGATGGGTGAGAAATTCCTTGGGATCTCATTTTAATGCAAGAATACTCAAGTTGCATCTCCAAAGACTAAAAACAGACCGCATCTTGCTGATGAAACCTGTACATTACTAAGGCTTGTGATGAGTTTTGGGAGGGGGGATGCCCGCCGAAAAAGAAAAATCAAAATCTGTGTGCAAAGAATGCATCCATTTGAAAAATGCACCCAAATACGTTTTTCTGAATGGAAAAAAAGTGCTCCACTCTAGACAGAAGAAACCATACTCTCATCCCCCGGCTGCAGCCTTACCCAAAGCTTGACCGAGGCTGGGAAAATAGGAAGCTGCCATAGAGTCGGACCCTTGACCCATCTAGGTCAATATTGTCAATGCTAGGGATGTATGGATTGTGTAAAATAGATTCTGCCTGCGATTCATGGATTTGGGGGACTTTTTATTTCTCAGTCCACCCATTTTCTCAGTCACCCATTTGAGAGCCAGTGTAGTGTAGTGGTGAGAGTGACGGACTGGGAGGCGGGAGATCCGGGTTCTAGTCCCCACTTGGCCATGGAAGCTCACTGGGTGACTTTGGGCCAGTCACAGACTCTCAGCCCAACCTACCTCACAGGGTTGTTGTTGTGAGGATACAACGGTGAGGAGGAGGATAATGTAAGCCGCCTTGAGTTCCTTGCGAGAGGGAGAAAGGCGGGGTATAAATGCAATAAATAAATAAATAAATTGATGGAATCTGATTTTTTTTTGGTTCCTGAATTTGAGCAAATGTGCATTTGCGCAAATGTGCATTATAGCAAATCTGAACACGTGAAAATGTGCAAAATCTTGCCTAATGTGCATGTTCATGCTTTAGCCTATGGGAAAATGTGCATTTTTGCCCTTAAAACAATGTTTGCATGCTTTTCAATGACAAAATTTGCGCAAAATTGGGAAAGTTAGAAAAATGGCCAGCACTACTCCTTAGATCTCTTTTCTTTCCACCTTGGAGGGAAAAAAGTGTACAATGGACTGCTTCTCCCTAGGGCAACCCATAATGCACCTTACTACTACTACTGTGACAAGCCTAAATATTGTGGTCCTGAGATGAGTAGGCCATGGGGTACTTCAATCTAAGGAAAGACCTTCCACTGCTACAGCCACCCCAGTGCATTGCTGATGCCCTGCCACAGCAGTCATGTGCTCACAATGAGGCAGGATGGAATACACTATAGGGAGCTTCTCTGCACTCTGCTGCCATATGGAGGGGCCATAGCTCAGTGGCAGAGCAGCTGCTTTCCATGCAAGAGGTCTCCGGTTCAATACCTGGCATCTCCAGGTAGGGTGGGCGAGAACTTTTGCTTGAAAATCTGGAGAGCTGTTGTCAGTCAGTGCTGACTAAGGAAGTTGGAGAAATCTGCAACAGAAAAAATGAGCTCATATTTTGATGAATCCAGCTCGTGGATTCTGCAGAGGACTGGCTTTGCCCCTGTTGAGTGGATTACCTTTAGGGAGATCTCAGGAGTAGTGCTGGCTGCTGCTAAAAGCGCATAAAACAGGCAGTATTTATTGGCTGGAGGTGGCTCAGGAAATGCTTGCTTAAATCAATCCCACACACCAGGTAAAACACAGAGAGCAATGAAATGCAAAAAAAAAAAAAAAGGAAGAAAAGAAGGATGATGAGTGACAAACCAGTTCATAGAAAGAGAAAATATTTCCATGTCGAGCAATCTCCTACAGACACCCTCACTCACTCATTCAGCTATCACAACTGTGATGACAACGGAACAATCAGTCACTCAGCAGAGAGCGCACCATGCTGGTATACTCAGTTTCAGTGCAATGGATGTTTTGGGATGCCCATTTGAGTCTTCCGCTCATGATCCTTAACCATAGGATAGGGGGCAACTCCAGGTGTTTGGGTGGCCTTGGAAAAGACATCCTCAGTGGGCCCCCTTCCTTAGTGTGAGTCTGTCTTTTAACCGCCATTGTCACCGGCTGCCGCCGCTCCTCCTTCTCCTCATCATTGCAATCATCTGCTCACTTCTCTTTGTCACCACCACCATTGTCTGGGCCAGAGCAAGAGGTAGGTGAACAAGCAAATTGCGGTGGTGAAGGGGAGGAGCAACTCCGGGGGGCTCTTGTCTGTCGGTTCCTCCTGAGGTGTGGGCCCTCAGCAGGTGCTCAACATGCCAATCCTTGATGGCGGCCCTGCACAGGACAACAGAAAGTAGGTCCCTTACCCTGGTGTCATGCAGAAATTACATTTTAAATAAAGCTGTGTGCAAATGGCCTCTCAAAATTGGGGTTGGGGTGGAAACCACTTCACCAAATTTCTCCAGGGAGAGGAGACATTTTTTTCCAACAGTTTCTCCAAGGTGGAGATCACCACCAGCAATTGCAGATCTTCCTTTGTTTTGTCCTGCAACTCTGCTCATCCCTCACCATTGACTATGGTGACTAGGGCTGATGGAAGTTGTTGCCCACCCTCGCTGTAAGGGGTAACAACAGCAACTGCGTTGGCAGCTTGACCACCATTTCGCATCCTTCACAATACCTCTGACCAAGAGTCATTCTGGAACATTGTCGTGGGGAAATAGTGGCCACCACATGAGCGCGCGCATGCGTGCACACACACACACACACACAGAATGATGTAGAATATTAGGAGAAAATTCTGCAAAGTAGTGCTCTTTTGATGGGGGGGGGTGAGAAAAAGAAAACATCTCTGACATTTTCTCAGAAAAAAATGTTTTCTGGGAGATTTTGGTTCAACTGTAGTTTTAAAGGTGACTTTCATGTCAGTGGCAAAAAGAGAAGTTTGGACTAAAATGCAGAGTACTTGGATCTCATGTACATCCCCCACTTTTCTGATTATACTTGATGGATTCCAGTAAAACAAAGAAAAAGAAATGTTCGGTTTCTGAGAAAATCTGCAATGTTGTGCACTTTTGAATACATTCACATATTTACCGTCACCTTTGTTTCAGCCCTTATAGTGACAATCCAGAGCAGACTTCCACAACTTACTGCCCTCGAAATGTGTTGGACTACAATGCTCATCAGTCCCCAGCCACTGACCATGCTGGCTGGGGATGATGGGAATGGTGCTCCGACACATATGGAGGGCATCAGTTTGGGGAAAGTGGGTCTAAAGTAACAACTGTGTATACAGCAGATTACTGGGAAATCACTTTGCGAAATCACTCGGAAAGCTTCAATAACACAGCAGGCAGACCGGCCAACAATAATTCATGATTGCTTTGATGGTTTTCATACTGGCAGACAAATAATACTTGTCTTCAAACTCATAATTCTTTGGCCCAAAAGCTTGAAAGTAAGCAGGCTGTGAAATCCAAGAGGGATTTTACATTTCTGCTTGAAAAGTGTAGCTAGAAAAGGGAGAGGGGGTAAACTAGAGGGAATCGCTGTGATATGATGGAAATGGAGAATGATTTGGCTTGATAGTATTGATTTTGCCCGAGAGAGCCGATGAAAGAGTAGCAGTTGGCTGAGGGCAGCTAGTAGAAGACACAGTGATTGTAATTGTGTTCTCCCTTCATTTGGAATCCCAGTAATAAAAAAAAAAAAGATACGAAGGGAAAGTCATTCGATTTATGTCCTCTCCTCTCGAAGGAACAATTCTCAGGAAATGCATTGCACTCAATTTGCAGGGCACCACTGAGCTGGTGAAGCGGAGTAGCTAGGCGTGAGATCCAGGATGTTCCACCTTCACTTCTCATCTGAGCCATTAGGGGCTGCAATTTACCTGGGAGTAAATCTCATGAAGCTCAATGGGGTGTATTGTTGAGTAGACATGAATAGGATTGCATTATTCCTCACTTAGGCAAGCCACAGTTTATATAAATAGAGCCCGCCTCAGTCTGACAGCTTTTGGAAGTCTTTGGAACATTTTGTGAGACAATATGAAGTGGCACATCAACATTTTCAGGGGTAGGGGAAATCAGTAGAATCTGAGTATCAATGGTAGACATCTCCAGGGAGTTGGAACAGCACCCCTAACTAAAAACAAGGGTGTATTATATGCTATCGTTATGCATGAATTACAGGGGTGGGGAGGCTGCATTTGGTTTCTTTATCTAAGAAGATTAGGGGTGCAATCTTATGGCTTGCACCCTCGCTGCTCAGAAGTCCTATGCCCTGCCAGGCTGGAGCCAGCAGAGTGGGAGCAGTAGCAGAGGTGATCTTTCCCTCCCACTCTCCAGTCTCCACTAGATGGGCCTTTCAGCCTTTTTAGCTAAGGCACTTTGGAATGGGAAGGAAGGAGGCTGGAGGGGGCTCAGGATAAAGTATATCCTGGCCTCTCTTGTCTCCTCCCCTCCCTACACTCCAGAATGCCCCCCTTCCCCCCTCTCCAAGGTTGATTTTCTGACCTTGGAGAGGCAGCCAGTGTGGTTCTCTGCACCGGCTGCGAGGGGGCAGGGGTGGGGTCAGATCTCCAACTCCTCCTTCCAAGGTTGCAGTGCTGTCTCTGACCTCAGAAGGGATTTTCCAAGCCATCCCATGGTCTCTGGGATGCTCATCCAGGGACCATAGGATTGTTTTCTAGAAGATATTCTACCAAGATAATAGGGGGCATATGTCAGGGGTGGGCAAGTCAGGGGTCTGTGGTCCACTCCCATAGGCTGCACCTCTGGCCAAACTTTAGTGGTGTGGAGGCCAGGGCAGTGGGGGCCACACTAGAAGTCAGGGGACCACATGCTCACCCCTTCTGTAATTAATTGTATTGTTCCACTCAGGCCATGGGCAGGGTAGAGGTGGAGAGAAAAGTGGGCTGGTGGAACAGAAAACTGGGCAGGAGAAACAATAGTTTACCAATGCAAACAAGTAGCAATACTAAGTACAGGCCAAGTATTGATCAAAATAGCCAACAATCTGAAAGCAGAGTTAACTATGAGGCCAAAGCTGGTTCCTACTAGTTCCAAGCTCCTCATTCCTAGTTGCAGTTCTTTTCTTCTTGCTAACTAATTTTAGGCCACCTTTAAGGCTAAAGCCCTCTCAAGGGTTTTAGTTGACTCGGAGCTGAATGAGATGCTTGCATAAGGAACTGACATTTATATGTTCCTGCCCCACACACCCCCAGCCTGCCCTACTCCGAATAAGCATTGGGCTACTGCATATCATATATCCACATGACTGGGAAACAGACCCCTTTGAAATGCAGCTGTATTCTCTCTGGCCAAAAGTGTTGTTCTTTTGCAGTGTGCATTAACACATGATGCTCCCAAGGCACCCTTGTGAATAAGAAGCTAGGGAGAAGCTTATTTAACATCCCAAAATAAGCATTGGGCCACCCCAAATGTCACATTCACACAACTGGGAGTTGGTTTCCTATGAGAAGCCCTACCATTGTATCAGGCCCAACACTTATTATAATGATTATTTGATTAATGTTTAAAATATTTTAAACCCAAACTGAAAACACAGTAAGTACTCAACATACTAACTGGGCAGCACAGTTATGCAGGGATAGGGATGTCATGGGCCCCAGACTAGGTCTGGGAGTCCCCCCCACAACCCCCAGATTGAGCCCACCGAGACGCTGTCCTTGCTCGCCACCCACTCGTGCCTGCTCTTCCCGGCTCGCACTCTCCCAGACTCACCACGATCCCCTCTGGTGAGTGCCTGCCATTTTCCGGCCTTTGTTTTCAACGTAAAAAAGGAAGTTAAAAATGTGCATATTTAAATATGCGCAGTTTTGGGCCAGGAAGGCTTAATATGCACAATATTCAAGGTATAATCTCTCTAATATTGGGCATATTAAGCTTTCCAGGCCCCAAACTGCGCATATTTAAATACGCACATTTTTTAGCTTCCTTATTTACATACAAAACAGAGGCGGGAAAATGGTGGGCACTCACTGGACGGGATCATGGTGAGTCCGGGCAACTCGCTGAGCTCATGGGTGGCCTGAGAGCAGGTCCGTGTGTGTGTGTGTGTGTGTGTGTGTGCGTGCGTGCGCGTGCGCGCGAGTGAGGGCAGCGCTTTAGCAGGTGCCTGGAGAACCCGAGGTGGGGTGGGTTCTCACATCCCTATGCAGGGAAGGTCTTTAACAGGGCCCTAAATCACGCTACAACTGGTGCCTTCTGAATACCAGTGGGAAGGGCATTCCATAAGGCGGGAGCCACCACAGAGAAGGCCCATTTCTGGAGTGCCCTCAGATGGCAATCTGCAGGTTGCCATCCAACCAGTAAAGCCTCCTCCGAGGATCTTAGGGATCACACATGTTTATACTGAGGAAGGAGATCTGCTAGGTAACCTGGTCCCAACTGATTTAGGGAGTTATACGCCAGTAGCAAGACCTTGAGCTTGGCTCAGTAGCTAATAGGTAGCCGGTGCAGTTGTTTCAATGCTAGTGTAACATGTGCTCAGCCTGGCACCACTGCATTGCGTATCAGCCATAGCTTCCAGACCAAGCACAAGGGTAAGTTCATTTGGTGCAAATCACTCTCAAGCATGACTTCAGTGGGAGGGGAAGAAAGAGCTGCCCCTGTGCTCACAACCACCCTGCCCATGTCACCATGTCCATGACAGGCCATAGGACATGGTGTGTCCCAGGGATGTTCCTCATAATCATGAGTTCACTGGGCTTCCTTCATATGTGGGCATCATCACTGCCACAATGCCTGGTTGGTTTGCTTTGGCAGTGGTTCTGTGGGGATGAACACAAATTTCATTTGTGCCTGCAAAACAGTCAAGCATGCCCTGGAACATGAGCAGGAGAACATGTAATTCGAAACTGTTTGCAAATTCTTGAACATCCTCTCACATTGGAAAATTCCACAGATTTCAGAGGAAAAGCAGTTCGAAATTTCACAGTCTAAAAAATGCGCAATTTTCACACTTTAGTCTATGGGGAAAGTTGCACAACTATGAAAAATGCTCAATTTTCTGTGCAATTTTCACATTTGATTGTGCTGTGTTTGTGCAATTTTCCCATTGGAACAAATTGAACACTTGATGTTCAGAGAATATGGGCAAATATGAACATCACTTGTTCACCCATCCCTGTGGTTCCAGGGACATTGGGTGGGGGGGCGCTGCCTGCCATTTTTACACTATTTTGTATTTTCTGGGTTTTTCATTTTCCCCCTTCCTCCCAGTCTGAACAGGTCTATGAAATGGTAGCCATTGTGCTGGCATAGTGGCGTGTCACCCACAGCCACCAGGATAATCTACCTATAGGATTGCTCTGCCTCTTTTTATATTTAGAGATTTGTGCTCCACCTTTCTACCCAACCAGATTGGCTTAATGACAATACACAACAAGCAAATTAAACATTTTTTTTTTAAAAAATGCAATAAAAGGTAAGCATAGAGAATAAACCCGTAGGAGATTCAGCAATAAAACAACAGAGTTAAATGATGAAAAGTTCATTTGCAGTTATTCCCAGTGGAGGCTGATGGCTCCAATTCTGGTGGGGCTGTAAATCCATTCTGGGTTTTGGTCAGTACCAGCCAGAACTCTAAATAAGTTCTCCAAGGTACTTAACCCTATCCCTAACATAGGTTCAGCACCTTGGAGAGCTCCTTTAGAGTTCTGTCTGGTTCTGACTAAAACCCAGAATGGATTAACTGCCCCCTCAAAATCAGAGCCACCAGTCTCCACTGGTTATTCCAAATGCTATCTGATACAGTAGGACAGACACTTAATTTCCTTTTTTAATACCCAGCAATGATGTACATGAAGTGAAACTTTTCAAATGTGCTGGGTTCAGAAATGGGCTCAGAATTTAAGCCAAACTCTTTTCTGAATGTTGCAGAAAATAATTCAGTTTTTATAGCCCAGTGCTGAGCCTGGCTGGAGGAGTTTGCCCCATCAAATCCCCCAGCATGCGGTGCACCTGTCAGCCCCAGCAATGACAGGTCAAGCCAGGTGTGGAGGAAGCCACTGCACCCACTGTGAGCCACAGGTAATTTCCTCTGTTTGTATAATGTGTCAGGCCTGGGGTCTACCTTTGCATCAGACTTCAGCTAGGGATGGTTGAACCTGTCAGTTTCACTTTCTCCCACATTCACATTTTTTAAATCTCAAGATCTTTCTGCCCTGAATATAAAGACATTTGACAATTTTTGGTAAATTCTTATAAAAAACAAACTGAAATGAAATCCTCACCCATCTGTATCAGCCAAAGTCAAAAGGTGCATGGAGAGGACCGTGTTGTACCTGCTTGCTGTACAGCTATTAAAGATGAGGAGTATATCAAAAAGAAGAAAAAGTGGCAATGCTAATTCAGCACCACACCCATGGCTGAATACACAGAGTTTCAAACTCAGACTTTGAAGAGCTAAGCACTCAAAGCCCTGGGACTGGGTGGATGAATCTCTCAGTTTCAGTTTTTTTTTTTTTAAAAAAATCTCAAGTTCTTTCCATCCTGAATATGAATAAGTTTTTGAATTTTGGTGAATTGTTCTAAACACCAAACTGAAATGAAATTCTCACCCATCACTAACTTCAGCTGGAGTCCAGTTCTGGCAAGGTAGGTAAGGGTTAAAGGAGCCAGAGGCAGAAGATGTGGTTTGGACTGGCTGGAGTTCAGACAAAGAAGGATCAAGGGTTAGAAGCAGAGATGTAGTCACAAGACAGGCTATGGTCGGGTACCAGCTTAGGCAAATGAGAACCAAAGGGGCAGAGGCAGCCTTAAAACCCTATATGGTTCTAGCCTAGTCTATCTTAAGGAGCTCTTCTAACAACACCAGGGATGCCACTCAACAAGATCAGCTTCAGTAGGCCTTCTGTCTGCCCCATCAGCCAGGACAGCTAGGCTGGTGAGGACTAGGGAGAGGGCCTTTTCTGTGGTGGCCCCCACTCTGTGGAATTCCCTCCCTAGTGACCTCCACCATGCCCCCTCTTTGATGAGCTTCCACTGGGCTTTGAAAACCTGGCTGTTAAGGTGGGAATTTGGGGTGGGTTAGGGTTTTTTTTTTTTTTTAGAGCAATGATGTTTTGTTCAGCAGATTATGTAAATTTGTTGTATTTTGTGTTGTTATTTGTATTGTACGCTGCCTAGTGTGGCCAGGTAGCCAGCCAGATGGGTGGCTAATAAATCAAATGAATGAATGAATGAATGAATGAATAAATAAATAAATAATAAATGCTCAGGTACTAGATGAGACAATGTGAGGCAGTCTATGCAATTTGTCTGTCTGAGAAGTCACTCAAACGGAAGAACACAGCTTCGAGCAAGTGTTATATAGAATCATAGTCTTGACTAGACTAGACTGAAGAGTTGCAGTTCTAGCCGTGGCCACCATATATGGGTTACTATATATGTTGTGGGCATCCAGCTGGGCCTCAAAGTGAGAAATCGCCAGCTTGGCCCTCTGGATGCTAGTCCATTAATCCCCCTGTTTGCCTGGCTCAGTGTGCGCTGAGCTGGGCAAGCATGTGGCCACCGGCTTCCTTGCTCAGCCACCAACTTGCAGAAAAATGGAGGCTCGTCCTTGTTTGTAAATGTCCATTTGCACAAATGGTGGCTGTAAAGGGGCCATTCACACCTGTAATCTTGCATAAATGGCCAATTTACTGCTGCCATTTGCACAAATGGTTGTTTACCAACAAGGATGAGCCACCATTTTCTGCAAAATGATGGCTCGGCGAGGAAGCAGACAGGTGCTCGCGGACCACCCAGTGGTTTGTGCAGCAAGTAAACAGGGGTGGGTGGGTGGTGGGGGTCCAGCAAGTGGCGTGCAACCCAGACCGCAGTGAGTTTACCCATCCCTATGGGCAGCACCCCCTTCATGGATCACTGCCTTGTTGTGGCGAAGGGGCTTGCGTAACTCAGTGAAGCCATAAGCTATGCCGTGCAGGGCCACCCAAGACGGACAGGTCATGGCAGAGGGTTCTGACAAAATGTGGTCCACTGGAGAAGGAAATGGCAACCCACTCCAGTATTCTTGCCAAGAAAACCCCATGGAACGTATCACAAGGCTAAAAGATATGACGCCGGAAGATGAGCCCCTCAGGTCGGAAGGTGTCCAATATGCTACTGGGGAAGAGCAGAGGGTATTTCCAAGTAGTGCCAGAAAGAGTGAAGCGGCTGGGCCAAACCCGAAAGGACACTCAGCTGTGGATGTGTCTGGCGGTGAAAAGAAAATCCGATGCTGTAAAGAACAATATTGTTTAGGAACCTGGAATGTCAGATCAATGAATCAAGGTAAGCTGGAGGTGGTCAAACATGAGATGGCAAGATTGAACATCGACATCTTGGGAATCAGCGAACTAAAATGGACAGGCATGGGCGAATTTAATTCAGGTGACCATCATATCTACTATTGTGGGCAAGAATCCCTTAGAAGAAATGGAGTAGCACTCATAGTCAACAAAAGGGTGGGAAAAGCAGTACTGGGGTACAATCTTAAAAATGATAGAATGATCTCAGTACGAATCCAAGGCAAACCATTCAACATCACAGTAATTCAAGTCTATGCCCCAACCACTGAGGCCGAAGAAGCTGAGGTTGATCGGTTCTATGAAGACCTACAACACCTTCTAGAACTAACACCAAAAAAAGATGTCCTCTTCATCATAGGGGATTGGAATGCTAAAGTAGGAAGTCAAGAAATCACCGGGATAACAAGCAGGCATGGCCTTGGTGTACAAAATGAAGCAGGACAAAAGCTAATAGAGTTTTGCCAAGAGAACATGCTGATCATAGCAAACACTCTTTTCCAACAGCACAAGAGGCGACTCTACACATGGACGTCACCAGATGGTCAATATCGAAATCAGATTGATTATGTCCTTTGCAGCCAAAGATGGAGAAGCTCCATACAGTCAGTAAAAACAAGACCTGGAGCTGACTGTGGCTCAGATCATGAGCTGCTTCTTGCAAAATTTCGGCTTAAATTGAAGAACGTCGGGAAAACCACTAAACCATTCAGGTATGACCTCAGTCATATCCCTGATGAATAGACAGTGGAGGTGAGGAATAGATTTCAGGGATTAGACCTGATAGACAGAGTGCCTGAGGAACTATGGACGGAGGTCCGTAACATTGTTCAGGAGGCAGCAACGAAATCCGTCCCAAAGAAAAAGAAATGCAAGAAAGCCAAGTGGCTGTCTGATGAGGCTTTACAAGTAGCTCACAAAAGAAGGGAAGCGAAAAGCAAGGAGAAAGGGGAAGATATACCCAACTGAATGCAGAGTTCCAGAGAATAGCAAGGAGAGACAAGAAGGCCTTCTTAAATGAACAATGCAAAGAAATCGAGGAAAACAACAGAATGGGGAAGACTAGAGATCTCTTCAAGAAAATTGGAGATCTCAAGGGAACGTTTTGTGCAAAGACGGGCATGATAAAGGACAAAGAAGGCAGGGACCTAACAGAAGCAGATGAGATTAAGAAGAGGTGGCAAGAATACACAGAAGAACTATACAGGAAAGATCTGAATGTCCCTGATAGCCATGATAGTGCGGTCACTGAACTTGAGCCAGACATCCTAGAGAGTGAAGTCAAGTGGGCCTTAGGAAGCATTAGTAACAACAAAGCTAGCGGAGATGACAGTATTCCAGCCGAGCTATTTAAAATCCTAAAAGATGATGCTGTTAAAGTGCTGCATTCAATATGCCAACAAATCTGGAACACTCAACAGTGGCCACAAGACTGGAAAAGGTCAGTTTACATTCCAATTCCAAAGAAGGGCAACGCCAAAGAGTGTTCAAACTACTGCACAATTGCGCTCATTTCACATGCCAGCAAGGTGATGCTCAAAATCCTACAAGCTAGGCTTCAGCAGTATGCGAACCGAGAACTACCGGAAGTACAAGCTGGGTTTCGAAGAGGCAGAGGAACTAGAGATCAAATCGCCAACATTCGCTGCATCATGGAGAAAGCAAGAGAATTCCAGAAAAACGTCTATTTCTGCTTCATTGACTACGCTAATGCCTTTGATTGTGTGGATCACAACAAACTCTGGCAAATTCTGAAAGTGATGGGAATACCAGACCACCTTACCCGTCTCCTGAGAAACCTGTACGAGGGTCAAGAAGCAACAGTAAGAACCAGACATGGAACAACCGATTGGTTCAAAATTGGGAAAGGAGTACGACAAGGCTGCATATTGTCACCCTGCTTATTTAACTTATATGCAGAGTACATCATGAGAAATGCCTGGTTGGATGAATCACAGGTCGGAATTAAGATTGCCGGGAGAATTATCAACAACCTCCGATATGCAGACGATACCACCCTAATGGCAGAAAGCGAAGAGGATCTCAAGAGCCTCTTGTTGAGGGTGAAAGAGGAGAGTGCAAAAGCTGGTTTGAAACTCAACATTAAAAAAACTAAGATCATGTCATCTGGCCCTATCACTTCCTGGCATATAGAAGGGGAAGAAATGGAAGCAGTGACAGATTTTACTTTCTTGGGCTCCAAGATCACCGCAGACGGTGACTGTAGCCATGAAATTAAAAGACGCTTGCTCCTTGGGAGGAAAGCTATGGCAAACCTAGACAGCATAGTAAGAAGCAGAGACATCACCTTTCCGACAAAGGTCCGTCTAATCAAAGCTATGGTTTTCCCAGTAGTAATGTATGGCTGTGAGAGCTGGACTATAAGGAAGGCTGAGCGCCGAAGAATTGATGTTTCGAACTGTGGTGCTGGAGAAGACTCTTACGAGTCCCCTGGACTGCAAGGAGGTCAAATCAGTCCATCCTAAAGGAAATCAACCCTGAGTGCTCATTGGAAGGACAGATACTGAAGATGAAGCTCAAATATTTTGGCCACCTAATGCGAAGAGAAAACTCCCTGGAAAAGACCCTGATGCTGGGAAAGACTGAAGGCAAAAGGAGAAGGGGACGGCAGAGGATGAGATGGCTAGATAGCATCACGGATGCAATGAATATGAACTTGAGCACGCTCCGGGAGAGAGCGCAGGACAGGAAGGCCTGGCGTGCTATGGTCCATGGGGTCACGAAGAGTCGGACACGACTGAACGACTGAACAACAACAACAAATGGGCAGCACAGCAGCATAGTACTGGACATTGGGCTGGGAGGGTTGGGCCTGAGAGTTGTCCTTGTGGACAGGGAATAAGGTGCCTACACTCTGCTGTTTGAGTCCCCCAGCACCTTATACAGAGCTCACTTGGCCATTTTGTGGATTGTCAGAAGTCCCAGATTTCCAAATCTTCAGAGTAATTCCTTCAGCTATTTTAACACCCACTGCAATCCATATCTTTCTCTTCTTGGATCTAGCTCATTCAGCACCCCTAGCATGCATAAGCTCAGACTCAGAACTGCATGGACAGGGGTGTAAAATAATGGTGTTTCTCTCCCACCCACCACCGTCATTTTGGAATTCCATTCATTTTTGTTGCCCCAAACCTCTTTCCTTTTATGTTGTGCTTATTCAAATTGCCTCAGATCAACACAGCATTCTGAGAGAAGCCGGGTAGTGGCTGCAAGGAGCAGCCCCCAAACACAGCTCCTGTGATGGCTGCTGGAGAAAATAAGCCCCTCAACCCTCACATGGAACAAACAGGCCAGCACAAATTGAAGACACATTTGTTCCCCTCTGCATGCAATTCAGGATAGGTGGACCAATGGAAGTTGACCCCAATGGGCCAAGTGAATTGGACAATTGGTCCAATTTTCCATTCATCTGTAAACAAATGAGATTGCCCTCCCACAGGATATAGTAATAGCGAGCAACCTAGATGAGTTTAAAAGGGGATTAGACAAATTCATGGAGGATAAGGCTATCGATGGGTATTTGTCACAATTGCTATGTTCTACCTCCAATACCAGAGGCAGTATGTCTCTGTACACCAGTTGCTGGGGAACATGGATGGGAGGGTGCTATTTTAGCCATGTACCACTTGTGGGTTTCACACAGGCAGCTGGATGGCTACTGTGGGAATTGAATGCTTGACTAGGTAGGGTTTTGCTCCAAATCAACATGGCTCTGCTTGTGTTCTTACGTTGCCCTTGAAAAGGTGCTGAATGTAGCAGTTTAGAACATACTTGGTCCTTTTCTGAAGTAATGATATATAGCCCTGTGGTTGATTTCTCACATTTGCTGTGTGCTAGCAACCTATCCTTAAACAATCCTCCAGCCAGGTGTCCAATAGTATCCATTGAATATTGGTTATTCTGAAGAAAAGGCAAAATCAAAAGAGACTTAAATAATGAAAGCATAGGTGGGGAATCTCCAGAAACCCGTAAGGGTTAATCAGAGTAGTTGCTCCTCTGTTCTCCACTGTTAATCAGGCTCATTGGGAGCTGGACGGTACTTCTTGGTGTCAGAAAAACAACAATGGGAACCTTACTGATTTGGCTTTTCATTAAACAGTGCTTACAAGAAAGAAATACTGTCCCAAGTTGACCTTACCTGTAGGGCAAGAGGCTTCCACCTCACATTCTTCAGAAGAGCAGGAGCAGAAACCAGGGTGTTCTGAGGCCGTTTCTTCAAGGTTAAGATCACACCATTTGGGTCTTCACGCAATGCATTTACCAGGTTCTTTAACTGCCAGCCAACCTGAAGAGAAATCCCATAGTGGAATTTTGAAATTTTGTTCTTTCTTTTTTTTTTTTTTTTTTAGCTTCCTGAAATAGTGAGGATGTTTTGCATGGATTTCTGTATGGTGGACCGTGGACAAGGGATGTCCTGTTATTGACATAATGTTATATATAGGTTATAGATGTTCTATAGGTAGGGATGTTGGAGAAATCTGCAACGGAACCAAAGAAGTTCGGATTTTGATGAATCCAAATGGTGGATCCTGTGGCAGACCGGCTTTTCCCCTGTCGGGCAGAATGTTTTTCTAACATTCCTGATATTGCACAAATTTCATCTTAGAAAAATATGCACAAAATTTTAAAAACTGGCCAAAATGCGCATTTCCCCATAGGCTAATGTGTGAAAATGTACATTTAGGGGGATTTTGGATATTTGGGAGAATTTGCACATTTTTGCATGTTCAAAGTTGGGGAACTAAAAAAAATCAGATTCTGTCAATGGGCAGACTGTGGAATGAAAGGCACCTGACAATCTGCAAAACAAAGACAGAATGGATTTTACATGATATGTATGTTCTTACTTATAAGTGTTACAGATTTCTCAAGACAAGAAGTAGAAGTTCTAGCGTTTCTGTTAAACTTTTCTCCTTTCTCTTCAACAGAAAAGGTAACCGTTGCTTGTTTATATTTGTATTTTTTTAATATGGTAATATCATGACAAAATATCAAGTGTGATTCAAAAAGCCCTTTTATCCTTTAATGGCAATGATGTACTGCTCTAATTTTTATACCCTCTAAACAAACTGAATTATTGCTTTTAATTATCCTTTCTACTGAAGTATCAGTGTGTTTCACTGGAGGATTACAGAACAACAGCTTCAGAATAATTACAAAATGAATCCTAGCTGTTGTAATAGAACCTGTTAATTTGGGGATGGGGGGGCATAATGGGAGGGGGAAGTGAAGTTTGCCAGCATATTGTAGAACAATATTGGTGCAATTCCTTCAAGGTGTTTAATTAAAGATAAAACATCGTTTATTTGAGTTACGGAAAACGCCGCGGAGAGGAACTGAGTTTCTTAAGTTATTGCATGCTATAACCACCCATCTGAAATTAAAGCTCTGCTAATAGTCCAGTATCACACACTTCTCTGACCCTCTCCAAACTGCTTAGAAGCATTTCATGGTTGCTTAAGCATGTAGAAAAGAAAACAAATAATGACATCCCCTTTAATTTCCCATTTCTACATTTACAAGAACAGAGGAAGATCTCCCCTCTTCGTTCTCATGCATAAACATTTCATCATCTCATAAAATGCAATGCTTAAACAAGGTTTTGAAATGGCTGTTAAACAGTCTGATTATATAAATGGAACATAGAAAAGAAGATGGTGGGTTGGTTTGTTTTTTTAATACTCCTTATGGACCATTTCTAGAACTGCCATTTGAGATTTCAGTGCCAGGGGTTGAGAGAGAGGTGCAGGTGGGGGCCAGATGCTCAGCAAGGTTTCAAAGGCTGCTTGTGAATCAACACAAGATGAAATTGCACAAAAGCAGAGCATTTTCATGGAGGGCTTTTTCTGCTGTGGCACCCCGGCTCTGGAATGAGCTCCCTAGTGAGGTTCGCCTGGCGCCTACATTGTATTCCTTTCGGTGCCAGGTGAAGACCTTTTTATTTTCCCAGGCATTTTAGCATTTTAGCTTTCTAAATTTTTATCTTTGCTGTTTTAAATCTGTATTTTAAACTCTTGCACTGCTGCTAGGTTTTATTGTGGTTGTATTGTTATATTGTGGTTTTAATGTTCTGTATATTTTAAATTGTTTTATTGTGTGTTGTTTGGATTTAATTTTTGTGAACCGCCCAGAGATCTTTGGCTATTGGGCGGTATAGAAATGAAATGAATGAACGAATAAATAAATAAATAATAATTTTCATGGCAATTGTTGTCATTATGTGCAAGGGGGATCTGAAACAGAATGTCGCAGTCTGGAGTGCCTCTGTTTAGGGATGCCAGCCAGCCAGCCAGCCAGCCAGATAGCTGCGCCATTTTCTAGGAAACTCTACTCCATTTCCTATCCCTCTTTACCCCCACAACTGTCATCATTCTGTGACCACCGAGGAGACTCCTTCCTCATTCAGTTGGTTTGGTTCCCCCCCCCCCCGCTTCGGTCACCCCACCCTAAAGATTATTTGTTCTTCTGCAAATATGAGGCTCCCTCCCTGGAGCCTCCCTTGGCTACTTCCAACCCAGTGGAGGCTGATGGCTCTGATTTCAGTGGGGCTGTGATTCCATTCTGGGTTTCAGTCAGAACCAGCTAGAACTCTAAAGGAGCTCTCCAAGGTGCTGAGACTATTTTAGGGAAAGCATTCAGCACCTTGGATAGCCCCTTTAGAGTTCTGGCTGGTGCTGGATTCACAGCACCACCGAAATCAGAGCCACTAATCTCCACTGTTCTAACCCCTTTATAGTGAGGTGCTGTCTGGGAAGGAGCCATTGGCTAACTCCTTCTGTGGGTGGCTCATCCCTATCACCTGGGCAAATGAATTCTGAGCCTTCCTCAGCATTGGTTTCAGTCCTCCTTCTCCCTCCTCTCTGTTGGAGAGGCTTTTTAAAGAACTCCAAGGCTGGTGGCCGGACTTTGATGGCACCACGTCAGCTCTGCCCATTTCGCTTTCTCTCAGGGATGTATGAGAAATTAATTTCAGTGCATTTTTTATCAGGATTTTACCCAGTGTGCACCTTCCGCTCTCAACCTGGACCCAGATGCAATCAGAGGTCAAATTCTGCATATTCCTGAGCTTGCAATGTGATTTGCGCATCCCCCCCAATTGTGTTCAACAGTATGTGCACATTTCAAAAATGTGTGTACATTTCCAAATGAGTACATTTAAAAATGTGCACCAATATGCTTTAATCATGGGAAAAGAATGCATATATTTCAAATATACATAACTTTAAAATGCGTACATTTCAAAATGCGTACATTTCAAAATGTGTACATTTCAAAGAGGTGCACAATTGATGCATACATTTGGAAAAATGCACATGGAAATATGCACAGAGTTTTATGGGAAAAGAAAACAACAACAACAAAGCTCGTAATCTGATATGGACTCGATTTGGAATGAGCTTTGAGATGGAATTCAGTGAACTTTAGTGAGCCTGAGTTCTGCTGATTCGCACATCCCTAATTTTTCTGCGTTTCTCATGTTTCCAGTCTTAAGTAGGGATGTCAGAGAATTCTGCCACGGACTCCAGTGAGGACAGATTCCTTAGAATCCAGCCCCCTGGAATCTGTGGCAGAACGGCCTCCCCCCTGCCACCCTGCGGAATCCCCCTGGACGGAGCTTGCCTGGTGGAGGATGTGGTGGTGGCGGCGGCTCCAGCTGGTCTCCTGGCTGCTGCCAGGTTGCTGCAGCTGCAAATCCTTCCTGGCTGGCTCCGCTCCACGGCAACTCCACCATTTGCGTGGCTTCCTTTTGCCATGATAGGCTACGTAAATACTTACATAGGCTATCATGGCAAAAGGCAGCCACGCAAATGGCACAGCGGCCGCCATTTGCGTGGCTTCCTTTTGCCATGATAGGCTACGTAAATACTTATGTAGCCTATCATGGCTTGGCAGCCACACAAATGGTGAAGTTGCTGTGGAGCGGAGCCAGCCGGGGAGGATTCCGGGGGAAGGGATGGAGTGCCTCCCCCCCACCGCTGATGCCCCGGAATGGACGGGTGAGTACATGTCGTACATCCCTAGTCTTAAGTTCAGTTCATCCCAAACTTTGAGATTTTTTAAAAAGTTTGCATGAAAATTCGTAAGTATTTTTGTATGCATTTCTCTTCATACATGCACTTTTGTGTGGATTTTTGCCTAATATGCATACTTTTTGCAAGCGATTTTCCTAATGTCATGCATTGTTAATATTATTTCCTGTAATATTTGCACTATGTACCCTCCTTTTTTTAATTGGAGAACTTCATTGCAAAACTTTGAGGAATTTTCATTTGCATAGTGGTTTGAAAGTGTAAAATTAGGTACATGTGCATTAAAATGCAACCTGAACAAATTTCTTCACCATCACTGATGAAAACATCCAGTCAGGCCAGCTGAGCTACTAAGGGGCAGCAAACAGTGTGGCTTCTACACTCTGCATCTAAGGCCCTCCTCCAGGAGCCGCCTCCGAGGGAGGCTCGGAGGGCAGCAACAAGAGAGAGGACCTTCTCGCTGGTGGCCCCCCATTTATGGAATAATCTCCCAGATGAGGCCTGCCTGGCACCAGCACTGTCATCTTTTCAGCACCATGTTAGAACTGCCCTCTTACCTCAGGCATTTGGCAGCATATAAGGAGTCTCTTTGATTCTCTCTGGTTGATTGTTTAATAAAATTGTTTTAGATATATGCTGTTGTTGTTGTGTGTGCTAATTGTTCTGTGTTGTTACATGAATGGTTTTATACTTTATATAATGTACTTTAATTTATTATTATTATTATTATGAACTGCCCAGAAAGCTTCGGCTATGGGGCAGTACAGAAATATAATAAATGAATGAATGAAATGAATGAATATCAGTGTGGCGAGAAATATAGGAGCTCCTGAGGAATAATAACTTTGGGAGGGGCCGTAGCTCAGTGGTAGAGCATCTGCTTTGCATGCAGAAGGTCCCGGGTTCAATCCCCAGCTTCTCCAGGTAGGGCTAGGAAAGAATCCTGCCTGAAGCCCAGGAGAGCTGCTACCAGTCAGTGTCGAGAATATTGGGCAGGATGGACCAAGAGCCTGACTTGGTATAAGGCAGCTTCTTATGTTCATAACAACATATGGTCTGAAACAGGGGGGAGAGGGAAGACACTCCCCCAGTCTCTATAAATGACACTCTTGGTTTGCAAAGTCATTACTGAGAAGGAAGATTGTGCTTTGCAGTGCACAATAGAAATTTAGCCTTTTGGGCAGGGATTTAACAGAATATAGAAGGAGGTTACAATTCTAAACACACTTTACTAAGGAGTAAACCCACTGAACACAGTAGAACTTACTTCTGAGTAAACAGGCATGAAGTTATTATTAATACTGATTTAACTCGCATGAGTTCTGTTCTTCCTTCAGGCATAAACCAAATAATTTATGAGGTGATTTCTTTTAACCTAATGAATGTCCTTGGATATAAATCAATTGTAAGTTTATTACAAAACCATCTCTTCTTCTTCTTCTTCTTTTTCCTTTTTTTTGGTCTCTGTATTTAAGCTAGATATCAACAAAGTCTAATTTTCTTAACATTTAATCATGCCTCAGAGAACCAGCAGCAGTTTTAAAGTGGGGTGTACATGTTAAAATCTGGGAACCTCAGTGATTTTCACCAGCTCCTTCTTACAGAAGAAGTTTAAATAATTAATGTCCTGAAGATAAATTGCTCTAAGGAGAAACCTTAATGAGGAAGCCATTAAAATACTAAGAATATATGTGATTGAGGGCAACTTGCCCTGAATGCCAGCAGGCTACGATGGAAAGCTCCTAGGGCGTTATCGACTGTATTGCTGAGATATGATATTAGGGCAAAAATAGAAAGATTACATCACAGTGGACTGGAATTCTTGACATAGAATAGAAAAATGAGCTTTCCACCAGCATTAAACCCAAAGACTCAGGGGACCTAAGGTGCCCCAACTAAAATCAACCCTCCACTGGACTCCCCACAATCACCAACAAGTCCTCAAGAACTGTGACAACAGCAAGCCTGAAGAAGCTGGGTCCTGATGATGTAGGACTCACTTGGCAGCACAAGACCTCCCATTTATTTATTATTAACATTTATATACCAACTTATTTGCTAAAAAGCCATGAAGGAACCTAAAAAGGATATTGTAGAACTGGAAAAAGTGCAGAAAAGGGCAACTGAAATGATCAAGGGGCTGGAGCAACTCTCCTATGGGGGAAGGTTACAATAACTGGGATTGTTTAGCTTGGAAAAAGGTGAGTAAGGGGAGACATGATAGAGGTGTACAAAAGTAAGCATGGTGTGGAGAATATGGATAGGGAGACATTTTTGTCCCTCTTTCATAATACTAGAACCCAATAGGGTCATCCCATGAAGCTGATTGGTGGGAAATTCAGGACACATCAGAGGAATTAGTTCTTCTCACAGTGCATAGTTAAACTATGGAATTCAATTCCCAAAGATGAGGTGATGGCCACCAATTTGGATGGCTTTAAAAGGGGATTGGACAAATTCATGGAGGAGAAGGCTATCAATGGCTACTTGTCCTGATGGCTCTATGCTACCACCAGTATCAGAAGTTGTACAACAAGAAGTTGTTGCTGGGGAACATGGGTGCGAGGGAGCTGTTGCACTCGTGTCCTGCTTGTGGGTTTCCCATCAACAGTTGGTAGGCCACTGGACTAGATAGTCCCTTGGTCTGATGCAGCATGGCTCTCCTTAGGTTCTTAAGACAATTCACAATGATTTGAACAATAACACTTCAAAACAATAAAAAACAATAATGTTGAAAACAGGAAAACATTTACTACATAAATTAAAAGGATAATGACAATGAAGTGTTTCTAAAAGCCAAGAAAATGGGGGCCATCTGTAGTTCTTGAGGGAGCGGATTCCATCATTTGGGAGTGATACAGGAGACAGCCCTTTCACCCATGCCCAACAAATAAGCCTCTGAGGGCAACGATTAGGGATGTACAAAAGTCACTTACCTTTTCGATGGGGTGATTCGCGGTGGGAGGGAGGCGCTCCACACCTCCCCCCAAAATACTAACCTGGCCAGCTCCACAGCAACTCCACGGAGCTGCCGGCCGGGTGCATTCGCAGGTGAATGTGGAGCCTGCGGATGCAAATGGCGGTGGCTACAGAGGCTGCCATTTGCGTTCCTGTTTTTTGGCTGTGATAGGCTACATAAATATTTACGTAGCCTATCACGGCAAAAAAAAAACCAGGGGCACAAGTGGTGTAGCGGCAGCCATTTGCGTTCCTGGTTTTTTTGCCGTGATAGGCTACATAAATATTTACGAAGCCTATCACGGCAAAAAAACAGGGGCGCAAATGGTGGCCGCTACGCCATTTGCAGCCCTGTCTTTTACCATGATAGGCTACATAAATTAAATTTATTAATTAAATTTAAGGGGCTGCGCCCCTTCCTTCCCGACCATCTGCTCCCATCGGTAGTACATGCCCTGGTCTCCTCTCGTTTAGACTACTGTAATGCGCTCTACATGGGGTTACCCTTGAAGACGGTTCGGAAGCTGCAGCTGGTACAGAACGCGGCAGCTCGCCTGATTAAAGGCAGCCGCTGGCGAGATCACATCACTCCAGTGCTGAAGGAGCTGCACTGGTTACCAGTTGTTTTCCGGGCCAAATTCAAGGTGTTGGTTTTGACCTTTAAAACCCTATATGGTTTCGGCCCAGCCTATCTCAAGGAGCGCCTCCAGCAACACCAGACAGGCCGCTTAACAAGATCAGCCTCGGATGGCCTTCTCTCTGTCCCATCAGCCAGGACAGCTAGACTGGTGGGGACGAGGGAGAGGGCCTTTTCTGTGGTGGCCCCCACTCTGTGGAACTCCCTCCCTAGGGAACTCCGTCATGCCCCCTCTTTAATGAGCTTCCGTCGTGCATTAAAAACGTGGTTGTTCAGGCAGGCATTTGGGGTGGGTTAGGGTATTTTTTAAAAAATGTTTATGGTAAAATTTTATTGTTTTAAATTGTTTTATGGTGGGTTGTACATCACCCAGAGTGGCTGGGTGACCAGTCAGATGGGCGATTAATAAATTTAATAAATAAATAAATAAATATTTACGTAGCCTATCATGGCAAAAAAAAGGGAACGCAAATGGCGGCAGCTACAGCAGCCACCATTTGCGTTCCCTTTTTTTGCCGTGATAGGCTACGTAAATATTTATGTAGCCTATCACGGCCTCCGCAGGGATGCAAATGGTGTCCCTGCGTTAGCCATGATAGGCTACGTAAATATTTATGTAGCCTATCACGGCCTCTGCAGGGATGCAAATGGTGTCCCTGCGTTAGCCATGATAGGCTACGTAAGTATTAACGTAGCCTATCACGGCAAAAATAGGGAAGCGAATGGCGGCCGCAGACGCGGCTACCATTCACAAAGCAGCGCGAACGGCACCAGGTAAGTGTCCCATTTTGCGTGCCTTTCATGGGGTGGGGGGGCAGGAGTCTTCGTTCCGCTACAGATTTTGGGGGGCCGAATGCACTGGCATTTGGCCTCACCAAGATTCGTGGCAGAATTTTCTGACATCCCTAGCAATGGTACCCTCAAGAAGGCCTTTTGGGCAGATGTTAATAATCAGAAAGGTGGTCCTTTAGATAGACAGGTCTTACACCATTTAGGGCCTTAAAAGTGAAAAACAACACTTTGAACTGATGCTGGAAAGCAATTGGCAACCAGTGCAGGTCTTTCAAGACAGGTGCAGTATGGTCCTATTCAGAAGGAGTAACCACAATCATAAGTATGGTTAGGACCTCTCTAGGAATCCAGGAAGGGTGTGACAGCCAGGTTGCATACTGAAACTCTCAGGTGCTGCCTGGAAGCTGCTGGTGCAACTTCAACTTGCCACTGAACTGCTCTTAATGTGGCCAACTTAATTTAATTTAATTTTCCATAAATGATCACCTTTATCCTCCCCCTCTTTCTTTCTTTCTTTCTTTCTTTCTTTCTTTCTCTCTCTCTCTCTCTCTTTCTTTCTCCTGCACTCCCCTCCTCAGTCTTCCTCCCCTATATTTTTCTCTCTTTAAAATACCCTAAAGTAAACAAACAAAACAAGAAAGAAAGAAAGAAAGAAAGAAAGAAAGAAAGAAAGAGGGTTACGTCTAAGTCAAGGCATGAACCATTTGTGGACTCCAACCAGACAGAAACCACAGCAGACCAGAAAGGGTATCTCCCTCATAACAGGTTAATGTAGTTGGTGTGTAGTCCTGCCTGACTCTCCTAAAATGTTCCAGGTCAGGCTGCCTGAGCACCCTGTGGACTCCATTCTCTGTCACAGAACATCTTCCTCTGCCTTGTCCTTCCTCACCATTTTAATTCAACAGAAGCTACCTCTGACAAGTAGGGATGTACAGATTTTGTAAAATCTGTTCCATCTGCATTTCATGGATTGTCAGGTGCCTTTTGTTCCATTCTCTGTTCATTGGTGGAACTGGATTTTTTCCAGTTTCCCAGATTTGCACAAATGTGCACTTGTGAAAATGCACAAATCGCCCCCCCCACACACACATGTTCATGCTTTAGCTGATGGGGAAAATGCACATTTTTGGCTGGTGTGTATGTTTTTTTTAAAACATATTTTTCTATGACTAAATTTGCATAAAATTCTGGAAAGTTTTTGAAAAAAAAGCTGGTCCACTGTGGAATTCATGGTTTGAATTCATAGAAATCCAAACTCATTAAATTCCGTTGTGGATTTCTCTGAGAAGTGACAATTTCTGAAGAGTCATTTCCCAAGATCAACTGCCATGGCCTTCTATGTTCTGCAAGAGGCTAGTCTCTACACAAAACAGGGACAAAAATCTAACATTTATTCATGTATTCTTTCAAGGAGCTCAAACCAGCATACATGACTCTCCGCTTCCCTCCCATGTTATACGCAGAACAACCTTCTGAGGCAGGTTATGCAGAGAGAGAGAGAGAGAGAGTTGCCCATAACTCCAGGTCACCCAGTGAGCTTTCAGCCTGCATGGGGACTTGAACCCAGGTCACCTCTGCCTTAGTCTGACACCCTAACCTTGACACCACATGCTTATCCATCTATCATGTCTTTCCCATCACCTGCTAACTGAGATCCAATTAGCTAGACATGTCAGGGATTCAAATTGGGACCATGTACTATCTATGCACCTTGGATAGCTCTATTAGAATTCTGACTGGTTCTGACTGAAATCTGGAGAGGATTTACTGCCCGACTGACATTGCTGACATTGGAGCCACCAGCCTCCACTGTTTGTAGGTTCTATACATCAAAAATTGCAACATTCAAAAGCCAATGGGAGAACAGTCTAATCTCCAAGGACACTCCACTGCAGACCCGGCAGTTCTAATCCTCCCAGAAAGACATTTCAAAGGGAGACTCCTGCACGAAACCACTGCATCAGTCAGGACTTATCAATAAATTGGATGCTCTCCATTTGGACTTAAAATGAGACAATTGTTGCTATCCCACTACAGTTGTTAATTAACACAGCAAATCTAGGATGTGTTTCCTCAATTACTGCTGTTGGGGTGGTTGCTGTGCTTATTTTGCATACATTTCCATTTTAATTGGTCACAGAGTGTACTTTTTACATTTAATGACCACTGGACCGCACACTGTTTACAGTTGTGTCCTCTATACTAATTACGTTTCATGCATCTGATGAAATGGACTCTATGAAAGCTTATGCCATAATAAATCTGTTAGTCTTTAAAGTGCCAAGACACCCCAACTAAAATAGTCCCATTTTGGGAGCTGCTTGTGACCGCATCAATTTGACTCCTTGATCATGGCCAAACTTTATTTTCAGTTGCTTAACTTTAAGACACAGACTGGCATCTCTGTTTCCTTTAGGGATGTATGAATCCCTTACCTGGCTCTGCGCCAGGGCATCTGCGGTGGGGGGAGGCGCTCTGTCCCTCCCCCTGGAATCCTCCCTGGCTGGCTCCACTCTGCGGCAGCTCCGCAGAGCCGCCGGCCAGGGCCAGCCGCAGGCGGAGTTCCGGCCGCGGCCAGGCTGCTGAGGCGGCACATGGCGGGCGTCGTAGCGGCCGCCATTTGTGTCCTTGCAAGCAGCCGTGATAGGCTACATAAGTATTTACGTAGCCTATCACGGCAAAGAGCAGGGATGCAAATGGTGGCCGCTACGCCATTTGCGCCCCTGCTCTTTGCTGTGATAGGCTATGTAAGTATTTATGTAGCCTAGCATGGTAAAGGCAGCAATGCAAATGGTGTGGTGGTTGCTACTTCATTTGCGTGGCTGCCTTTACTGTGATAGGCTACGTAAATACTTATGTAGCCTATCACAGCAAAGAGCAGGGGTGCAAATGGAGTAGTGGCCGCCATTTGCATCCCTGCTCTTTGCCGTGATAGGCTACGTAAATACTTACGTAGTGTATCACGGCTGCAAGAATGCAAATGGCAGCCGCAGCAGCCCGGCTGTGGCTGGCTGGGAGACCAGCTGGAGCTGCTGCCAGAGCCGCCGCTGCATCCGCCCCAGGTAAGTTCCGTCCCGGGGGGATTCTGTGGGGTGGTGGGGGGGTGGGAGGCCGTTCCACTACGGATCCCGGGGGTCAGAGAATTCATGTCAATTTTTAAAATGTGGATTAATGCAGAAACAGAACATGTGAAAATGACACAGACCAAAAATAGTCTAATCCAGCGATTTAGAATCCGGCCTCACTGGAATCCGTGGTGGAATTCTCTGACATCCCTAGTTTCCTTCCACTGAAGGGGGACTCTCTGAATATTGACAGCTTCTTTATAGCTGAAAGATTTATATTACAACATTGGAAAGCTAAATATATACCCAACATAGAAGTCAATGGATTTTGAAACTATATAAGATTTACCTGCCAAAGTGGGGAGGGAAAGCTTAAAATAGAAGAAAATTGAGATAAATAGGATTCAGTCTGGTTGCCTTGGTTAGACAGATACACAGTAACAAATTACATCACGTGTAGATCCTCTTGGATTCAGCATTGTGCCATCGAGGACACAGCCACAAGTAACAGGGTGCCTTTTACCATTCTTTGGCTGAATTCTGGAACAGATAAATGGCATTTACCTGGGTATTTGCAACATAATTGCTCTTGAGCATCCTCTCCCACCTGGTAGAACCAAGCAGGTTCCCTGACTTTCTAGAGAGAATGGGAAGTCCTGCCCACTTTTGCCTTTGGTTCTGCCTGGTGCTGGTGACATGTAGGCCTTGACCACTTTTCAACAAGGGAATATGGTTGTCAACCATGAATACCCCTGATTTAGACTAGGGATGTATGAGAAATTTATTTCAGTTTGTTCTTGATCAGGATTTACCCAGTTTACATCTTCCGGCCTAAACACAGACTCAGATGCAATCTGCAGTTGAAGTCCATACATTTCTGAGCTTGCAGTATGATTCATGGACCAAAATAAATGCATTTGACAGCATGTACATCTGAAAAAATGTGCATGAAAAAAATGCTTTTGAAAAATGCACATAAATGTGCTTTAATCAATGGGGGAAGATTGCGTACATTTCAAAGATGCACACAGTTGATAAAGTCCGTGTTTGGTCCAGAAGGTACAAACTGGGAAAAATCCTGATCAAAAATGAACTGAATCAAATTTCTCAAACATCCCTACTTGCAACCACATAACCTTAGGGATTGACTCACCACTGAGTTGGCCTCTGTACACTACCACATTGAAGTTGAAAGGAAACACACCCAGATGGGAGCGAAGTCAGGACTTTCAGCTGTAATTCAAGGGGTTTGGAAAAAGTGGGGCACTAACCATTCAGGAAGGACAGCCAGTGGCATACACACACACACATCGTTGGGGGCTCATAAGTAATGGAACGAATGGCTGACAAGCAGCTGCATGGCCAGGTGTGGCCTGTTTCCTGGGTACCCCATGACCAATCAAGGAGATCAAAGGCCTGGAGGTGGTTTTGAGTGTTACATTTGCATTTGGTAGGTGTTCACTGGAACTCCCATGTTCCCAACATGAGGTCCAAAGAGGTGTCCATGCGAGTGAAGGAGGCCATCATTAGGCTGAGGAAACAACATAAACCCATCAGAGAGATAGCAAAAACAGTGGGAGTGGCCAACACAACAGTTTGGAACATCCTGAAAGAAGGAATGAACTGGCAAGCTCAGCAACAGCAAAAGGCCTGGCAGACCACGGAAGACAACTAAAGTGGATGACCGCAGAATTCTGCTCGTGGTAAAGACCAACCCTTTCACAACATCTAGCCAGGTCAAGAATGCTCTTGAGGAGGTAGGCATGTCATTGTCAACATCTACAGTTAAGAGACGGCTTTATGAATGTAAATACAGAGGCTTCACAACAAGGTGCAAACCACTGGTTAATGCTCAAGAACAGACAGGCCAGATTAGCCTTTGCCAGCAAACACCTAAAAAAGCCTGCCCAGTTCTAGACTGATGAAAGCAAGATTAACTTGTACCAGAATGATGGGAAGAGAAAAATATGGATAAGGAAAAGAACAGCTCATGATCCAAAGCATACCACATCATCTCTCAAACATGGTGGAGGCAGTGTTATGGCATGGGCATGTATGGCTGCCAATGGAACTGGGTCACTGGTGTTTATTGATGACCTGACTGCTGATAAAAGCAGCAGGATGAATTCTGAAGTGTATAGGGCTGTACTTTCTGCTCAGATTCAGCCGAATGCTGCCAAACTGATAGGACGCCGCTTCATATTGCAGATGGATAATGATCCAAAACGTACAGCAAAAGCTACCTAAGAGTTTCTCAAGGCAAAGAAGTGGGATGTTCTTCAATGGCCAAGTCAGTCACCTGATCTCAACCCAATAGAGCATGCTTTTCACTTACTGAAGACAAGACTGAAGGCAGAAAGACCCACAAACAAGCAGCAGCTGAAGGCAGCTGCAGTAAAGGCCTGGCAAAGCATCTCGAGGGAGGAAACTCAGCATTTGGTCATGTCCATGGGTTCCAGACTTCAGGCAGTCATTGACTGCAAAGGATTTTCATCCGAGTATTAAAGGCGATCCTTAAGTTTGAAATGATGTTGGTTTGTTCCATTACTTATAAGCCACCAATGATGGGGGGGGGGGTGTATGCCACTGGCTGTACTTCCTGAATGGTTAGTGCCCCACTTTTGTCAAACCCCTTGAATTACAGCTGAAAGTCTTGACTTCGCTCCCATCAGGGTGTGTTTCCTTCCTTTCAACTTCAATGTGATGGTGTACAGAGGCCAACTGCCAAAACAGTTATCCTTGTTCTAATATTTCTGGCCCTGACTGTATATCATTAATGTATGAATAAAATAAGGCCCTAACCCTTTGTGGTGATTTTGTAGGCAGTGCACTTTATTTATTTATTTATTTATTTATTTAGTAAATGCCTTGTAAATAAATTTCTCATAAGTAACACAAACATACAAATAAAATGCCAATAAAAACAATCAACAATATAAAAATGTATAAACATGCCAACACAACATGAAGTATAATACAGATACAAAACCTAAAATGACCATTAGGTATAAATGTCAAAACCACATTGCAGGGACTAAAATAATAGATCTCTGGCTACAGCCCTAAACACACTTTCCTGGGAGGAAGACTCATTGAACTCAATGGGGCTTACTTCTGACATGCATAGGATTGCACCAGGAACACTAAGGGTAGCATCCAGAGTTAATTCTATGCGGAGTAGACCCACTGAAATAAATGAGGCTTAAATGAGGATTATTTTTATTGGCATTTTATTTGTATGTTTGTGTTACTTATGAGAAATTTATTTACAAGGCATTTACTAAATAAATAAATAAATAAATAAATGAGGCTTAAGTAAGACACAACTAACTTAATTGTCCATTCATTTCAGTAGGTCTACTCTATGTAGGACTAACACGAATACTACCCTAAAAATACTAAGGGCACAATTCTATGCATGTTCAGGAAGAAAAAAAAAAGTCATCCAACACCTAGCATCCCCCACCCAGCATGGTTAGCTGGGGGTGTTGGGAGTTGTAGGACTTTTTTCTGTCTAAACATGCCTACGATTGTACCGTAATATACTTTAAAAGTCTGTGAGTGCCAGTCAAGCTTCCCTTGGGACAGCATTCCAGATGTGACATTTTGCCAAAATAATCACAGTACCCAGTTTAATCGGCAAGTACATGGAGTTAAGGTACCAGATGTTACTATTTTGAGTGGGATTATGATTAATCCCGCACACACTGCAGCAAAAAACCCCAAACCCAAAACCCAAATGTGCATTGTTAATATTGTACCACTGCTGGGGTATCAAAGGATATCGAATTAATGTCAGAGACTTGCCCAGCAGTTTCTATATTACCTGATTCAGCTTGTTTGCTTTATTTGGAGGATTAGCCAGTTACTGAATGCAATTATAGTTAGAACACAATCCTTTGGCTCCTAGACAGCACCCCAGGGGACATAGGATGCAGCCATGGATTTCCCCCTGGGAAGCTGGAGGGAAAGCTCCGACTGCAGATCTCCTCCACCCCCAAATCCCTTCCACCCAATGTGGAAATTTCCCCCTCTCCCGAGGTCAGAACACCAACCTTGGGAAGGGGAAGAAGTGAGAGAGTCAGGAGCCTGTCACTAAGTGGGGAGGGAGGGGCTGTGGATCCATTGGGCAGTATCCAACTCTGCCATTCCACAAACTCAAATAGTGCTAGCCGAGCTCTGCTGGATCTTTCTCTTTGGCAAGTGGGTGCTCATTACACTTGTGCCACCAGTTGAGCAAGCAGTTGCGCAATGGGTTGCGCAACAGGTTGTGGATGAGTGATGCATGACAGGTTGCACAAGAGTGATGCACGACAGGTTGCACAAGGGTGATGCACGACAGGTTGCACAAGAGTGATGCACAACGGGTTGCACAAAAGTGGTGCACAACTGCTTATGCAGCTGTGCTTGTGCAAACATGACTTTAGTTGCGCATAGTTCAGAACCTAGTTTCCACTAGCGCAACATCATTCGTGCTAACAGAATGACACAGTTGGATACTGCCCATTGGATACAACAGCATCTCAGCCCGTCTTCCCCAGAGGACAGGCTCTGACTGAGGGCCATCTAGCAACAATCCCGTTTTTGGAGGAACAGGAGGCAAAACAAGCCCCTGCTGTTCCTTCTGCCTTGCAAGCAAGAGCCTGGTAGGCTAGTCCACTGCACCTGTCAGCTGGAACAGCTTAAACAAGGCTGGACAAAAACTTGCACTTAGCAATGCTCTCCTCTAAACTAAACTAAACTAAACTAAACTAAACTAAACAAGTGTTACCTCCCTATCTCACTCTATTTTAATATTTTGATATATAACTCTAAACTAAACTAAACTAAATAAGTGTTACCTCCCTATCTCAGTCTATTTTAATATTTTGATATATGTATTGGAAGTTTATATTTTATTAAAAGTGTCAAATGGATGCAAAGATACAGTATTTCCCTTACAAGCCAAACTATGGCGTAGCTCTTTTCTTGGGAAGTATATTGATGGTTAATTGCCAGCCTAAAGGCACAATCCTATGCACATTCACAAAGAAAAATGTCCTACAACTCCCAGCGTTCCCTAGCCAGTCATGCTGGCTGGGAGATCCTGGGAATTGCAGATCTTTTTTTCTGTCTAAATATGCATAGGATTAACCATGCATGGGAGTAACTCCCTTAAGCTTCCTAACTACTGGAACTCTAGATTAATAATACTTAGCAAAGACAAAATTCATAACATATTGGCTCGAATGGTAATGATGGATGCTTCTGATTATGGATGGGGAGTTGTACTTATTCAGCTCCACGAGGATAACATGGAAAGAACACTTGTCTTTGTGTCAAAAACACTTTCTGATGCTTAGAGGAAATATTCAATTACTGAAAAAGAGGCACTTGCTTATGTTTGGGCTGCAGAAAAATGGAGGATATATTCATGGGGCCATCCTTACAAATCATGCTCCATGCATTTAAATAGCATTCCAATCTGTGAAGGTTTGAGGCCTACAGAGGCAAAAGAGATAGAGAGAAAAAAGGTCAGGCTTGGAGGCCTGGAGTTTTCTGGTGGGAGGGGGTAAGCCTGAGAGGAGTAGTTTCAATTATCTGGTTAAGTGTCAGTTTCATTTCTCCACTTAAGTTTCATTTCTTCAGGTTTGGAGCAGTACTTTCAGTTTTGAGGGAGGGGGGTATATAAAGAGAGTGAGAGAGCAAGTAAGAGCAGAGAGACAGCCAGAGCCTGAAGTGAGAGCAGAATCTGAAGAGTGAGCAGGAAGAAGCAGCCTAGAAAAGTCTAAGGACAGCTAAGGTAAAGGAACTTGCATTTTGCATCTGTTATTTTCTTTTAATTCCTTTTTTATCACTCAGCTCTGTTCTTTAAACACCTTTACTTGTAATTTGTTTGCTTTAAATCTACTAGTAAACTGTTGTGGTTAAACCCTGCGTCCACAGTTTCAGTCACCCCACATTACTGGGAAGGGGAAGTTTAAAAGAAGGAAGATGGAACTATTAAGGAGGCAAGAGATCCTTCTGGAGTTGCTCAGATGATCCAGGTCATAAGTGGAACCTTGACATAATCATAGGCCTTTGACAACATTACTAATTTCAAAGGAAGTGAGACCAGTAGGAAATTGTATTACTGGATGGTCAGTATAATGCTAGATGGGGTATAGATAATGGGACACAAAATATGACAGCTGATTGTCTTGATTGCCTTTGCCATCCTCTGAATTTATTGGAAGGGGATGAAGAAGTAGTTGCACTTATTATTCATATGTTCATCGCAATTGCACAAGAGCAATTCCTGGCTGCATGTTTGGCATGCCTAATTCCACAAAAAGTTATGGGAATTTTTGACAAGCAAATGGGCTAATAATAATAATAAAATATTGAGCCCACTCTCTTTATATGGTGGATATATGTTATGGTGGGACACATCAGCTATTTGTGCCAGAGGAATTGCAGTCTATATTCATATGTCTGGCAACTGATACCCATCAAGTTACTGTTAGAACTAAACAGAGCTGGAGAGATCTGGCCAGGGATGGATGAAGCAGTTATAAAATAATGTGTCACTTGCCATCTACATGATAAGGTGGCAGTAACATATGCATCACAACTACAGCCTGTTCCACTTCCAGATTGCAATTGTTATTGTAGGACCTTTTGATGCTACTCCAATTGATTTCTGTTATGCTGTTACATTAATTATTAGGGTAAATGGCATGAAGTAGGTTTTACATTGCAAGTTACCTCTGCTACAGTTATTAGATTTCTTACCATTTTCTTCAGTAGGGAAGGACATTCTAAAGAGCTTATTTCTGATAATGGTGCTCAGTTTACCTCATTGGAATTTGAACCTTTTCTAGCAGAACGAAGTGTCATACATAGAAAGTCATTTGTATATTATCTTCAAGCTAAAGGGATTGAGAGGCTTAACAGAAATATGAAAGGATTTAGAAACAGCTAAGTAAGAAGGAAAAGCACGGGAAATTTTTACGACTGATTTTTTTTGCAAATATACATAGGGATGTCAGAGAATTCTGCAATGGATCTCAGTGACGCCGAATGCCAGTGCATTCAGCCCACCGAAACCCATCGTGGAATGAAGCCCCTGCCCCCCCAACCCATGAAAGGCACGCGGGACGAAGTACCCGCTGCCCCCAACCCACAAAAGGCGCGCAAAATGGAGCACTTACCTGCTCCCGTCCGCGCTGCTTTACGAATGGCGGCTGTCCTGCAGCCACCATTCGCTTCCTCTTCATAGCCGTGATAGGCTACATAAATACTTATGTAGCCTATCACGGCTAATGCAGGGATGCCATTTGTGTCCCTGCGGAGGCCGTGATAGGCTACATAAGTATTTACGTAGCCTATCACAGCAGGGGGAAAAAATCCCAGCCATTTGCGTACGCAGGGTTTTTTTCCCCCTGCCGTGATAGGCTACGTAAGTATTTACATAGCCTATCACGGCTAAATACAGGGATGCAAATGGCGGCAGCTACGACAGCTGCCATTTGCATCCCTGCAGGGCTGCCCAGCAGCCGGATGTCTGGCTGCGGGCGGCTGGAGCCGGCTGGCGGCCCCACGGCTTGGCTGCGGAGCGGAGCCGGCCAGCAGGATTCCAGGGGGGAGGACCGGATCGCCTCCCCCCCATCGAGGATTCTGGGGGGAGGGAAGAAGCACCTCCCCCCCCCGCGGAATCAGAACGGATAGGAAGGTAAGTGTTCCGTCCATCCCTAAGTATACAGAGCTACACAGAATGCAAGGAGTTAGGTCACCTGCAAAGTTATTGCATGAGAGAGAGGTGCACATTAAATTATGTGCTGATGGGGTCTTAAAACCTACATCAGATGTAACTTTCAAACCTGCCTTGAGAAAAAGAGTTGGAAAAAGGAACACATGCAAGAGAAAACTAAAATGTATATGGCTAAGGAATACAAAAATGAAATGTGGCTCTTGTTTGTGTTAGGTACATGGGATTTTATGGAAAGGACAATATAGATTTCTATTCCATCATAATGTTGTTGAAAGAACACGACCTTATACTGATAAACTTTCTGATGGATGTGTGTGGAATGCTTCTTACCTTGATAGACTCAGCCGGTGTTAGATGATTTCACCTTGTCACCAACATTATAGACTACATGAGAAGCTGGCCTTGATCAACCTGAAAGATGGCCTGTCTGAGTTAGATGACCACCTGCTTGGACTACGAGTTATATTATGTAGTGCTGGGTTGTGGGAGTATGGGGTTTCTTAAGAGGGGGAGAATATGGTGATTTTGTAGACAGTGTACCCATCACTAGAGGCTATCAGAACTCTAAAGAAGCTATCGAAGGTGCTTTGCCTAGTTAGGGGATAGTGTTCAGTACCTTGGATAGCTTTTTTAGAGTTCTGGCTGGTTCTGAGTGAAACCCTGAAAGGATCCATATCCCCACCAAAATTCGAGCCACCTGCCTCCCCTGGTACCTATAGGAAATATGTGAGTATAGCTAGCTGAAGGGAGTAGGAAGCAGCAATGGAGAGGAAAAGAACTCGTGAGGAGGATCATGTGGGCTAACCCTGCCCTCCCTTATATGTGCCAGAGCTTCACCCCAGCTACTACCAACACCATGGGTGCAAATGTTTCTCTGTCATCTGCACATTTGGATGGCATGGGAAGGGGCTCTCCACTAGGGATGGGCAAGGATTCTCTGAACATCATCTTGCTGCTCATCTTGTGCCCAATTCCTGTCTGTGTTTGTGATTGCTGCTCACTCTGAACAGACAGGAAACTTGCGCAAATGGGGCAACAATCAAATGGGATATTTGCACAAGCTTCCCCAAATGTGTGCAAGTTTAATAATTTGCACAACTTTCCTCCATAGACCAGAATGGGGCTGATTCAATACGTGGTGGAAATTTGTGCAAATCAGGAAATCCATACAAATTAGGAATTTTGCGCAAATTAGAAAATTTTTGAATTCAAACTGGGACTCAAGAATGAGATCACGTGTTCAACTGTTGACAAATATTTTCAGTGGACGCATGCTTGCACTCATGTTCAGAGCTTTGAACAGGGCATGCTCGCATATTTTGCGAGCAAAAATGAAATTATTATACATCCCTACTCTCCACATGTAGAGCTCTCGGGATGTACGAAAGTCACTTACCTTTTTGCAGCTTGGCTTCGCGGTGGGGGGGAGGTGCTTCGCTTCTCCCCCTGAAGTTCAGGCGAGGGGGGGGAGGCATCCCGCCTCGCCCGGCCGAAATTCAGGCAAATAGCGTTGCCCTTATTTTCGCCGTAGTCTACGTAAATCTTTACGTAGACTAGACGTGCCAAAATAAGGAACGCTAATGGTGGCCCCCATGGGCCACCGCCATTTGCGTACGTGCTTTCCCCCCCCCAAAGTCACCCATGATAGGCTACTTGACGATTAACGTAGCCTATCACAGCGGACTTTGGAAATCTAGCCGTGATAGGCTACGTTAATCGTTACGTAGCCTATCACGTTTTTTTTTTTTTTACTTTATTTTGTAATGGCGGTGGCGGTGGCAGCTGGTCAGAAGACCGGCCGCTGCCCCCGCCCCCGCCGAACCGCCGCCAGGACCCGCCGCTGAGAGGGACATTCGCAGGAGGTAAGTCCCATCCCGGGGGGGGGGGCGGATAATTTCACCGCCAATTTCGGGGGGCCGAATGCGTTGGCATTTGGCCTCACCGAGATTCGTGGAGAAATTCTCAGAAATTCTCTGCCATCCCTATGAGCTCCTCCATGTGAAGAGGAACCTTGAATGGGCCAGAGTTCCTCCAAATGTGGAGGAGCTCTATAGGAGCTCTATTGTACACCAGGCCTTTCCCAGCCCATCCAAATATGCAAACAGTGGAGAAGTATTTCCACTGTGGGTGACAGCAGCAGTGGGCAGTCTAGCCTGCATAGTGCTGTGACAACCCTTTTGTATTCTTTCAGCATGTGGGCATGCTATTTACAGCTGCCATTTTGTGCAAAATGGCCATTTATGGAAAAAGCTTACCCGTGGTTTTCCGCAAAATGGTGGCGGGTAAGCGAGGATCCCTGAGGGCATGCCAAGTCGGGCAAGCAAGGGGATCTGCGAACTGCCATCTGAGGGCCTGAGAAGAAGGATGTTCGCCAGACTCCAGCCCTTTCCTGGACTTCCATGACATCCCTGTGCTCAGTATGGGCTGCCAATTTTAGCAGAATGAAAATGCTGATTACACCAGAAAACCCAGCGAAGAAACAACAAATCTCATAACTAACATGATGAAAGTGATCTGTTAATATTGAAGTAGCCAGTTACAAAAGGGGATGCCATGCCATCTCAAAGAAACCACTGTAAATATTCCAATGTACAATTCATGCATTTCCCCCACAGTTGATGGTGATTTAATTATAAAAGCTGCTTTTGGACTCTTGAAACTGAAGTTGAACAGAAGGGCTTTGATTTTTCTGCAGACTGTTTCTACCTACTGAAGCAAGCATTTGTGAAACTAATTGGAAATTTGTGTATTGACTGATTCCTTAATTAAAAGGGCAAAAACTGTTTGGAGGCAAAGTTAAGGATGCTTGGTCAAAAATAAAGAAATAAAATTCCAAATCAGAGATTCCAACTGTGATGTGGCTTGCATCCCAGCACACACAGCGTCTGGTGTGATTCAAGGCCTTTAAAAATCATTGTCAGCCATAGTTGTTTTGTTTTTTTAAAATAGATTTCTATCCCTCCATATCCTTAAGGCTTAGGAACAGTTATAATCTGTATATGTATCTGTTGATATAAACACACAGGGATTCTATGATAGAATCAGACTATATACAACATATATAGGGAGTGCACAATCAGTTCAGAAGCTGATTTGGTTCCCCGCAAAACCAGCCTGGATAGAAGCCTCGCAAGGCTGAGGTCCCTATCACACAATTAGGGTGGTTTCATACAACACAACAAGTCAGAGTATGCTTTGAGTGTCGGTTGTTGCTGAATCATGTGTTGTTGTGTTGTGTGAACACAGATGCACTAACAACACATGGTATGCCAGTCACAAACAACCTTCAAAAAGAACTCATGGTTCGTTGTTGGGTTGTGAACTGTGGGTTGTTCCTGATTAACAAACCATGGTTTGTTGGTGTGGCTGGGTTCACACAACATAACAACCCATGGTTCAATGACAAGTGCTCTATCTTCTCCTGTTTATAAACCAGGTTATACAGTCACACAGAGTTACATGGCAGCCACTTTCCCACATGATAGCCATATGGGTACGGCTCATCACAAGGCACTTTCCCATCATACCTGCAGAGAAAGTCCCCTTTGGGTGATGAAGACACTCACCATTGGCTCTACCAGCATGACAGCATCACAGCCATGCAGGATAACACCATGGGAAAGCAGGTGCCTGATGGTTCGGGATGTGTGTATATGCAGGGGCACCAGACATAAGAATTTGCAATCCCCAAAGGAAGGTACCTTATATTAGGTCGGACAATTTGTCCATCTAGACATGTATTATCTACTCTCTGGCTGGAAGCAGCTCTCCAGAAAATGAGGCAGAGAGGACTTTCATAACACCTGCTACCTAATCATTTCAGCTGGAGATGCCAAGGATTGAACCTGAGACCTTCTGCACACAAAGGATGTGCTCTGCCACCAAGCTATGGTCCCTCCCAGTGTGGAGCAACTACACTGAAAGAAACATTTCTGGTTCCTTTAAAAAAAATGACAATGGACTGCCATTAGCCTGTCAACCAGGGATGGGAGAAACAGGGATGCTTCAGCTCACTGAAATTCTCTGAACTTTACTTCATAGCTCAGTTGGGCTTGCTCCCATTCTCGTTTGCAACCTATTTTTCAGTTCGTCAGAATTGGAAAAGTTGTGCATTTTGAGAAAGTTGTGCATTTTTCAAGTACACATTTTGCAAATGCAAGTTTTGGAATTTGCAAACATTTTTGGAGAACATGGTCTCCTGTGCATGTTCAGGGTTGTGAATGGGGCATTTTCAAGTGATTCATGAACTGAAACAAAATTCTCATACATCCCTGCTGGGAACCTTGAATTACAGCATGTTCCTGCCCAGTGAGTAATGCACAGCTACTGGTTTTGATGAATGAAAGCAGAAATCCCTGCATTTTACCACATGGCCTTTTCAGGTTTATTTATTTATTACATATATCCTGCCTTTTTTCCTCCTCAAGGAACCCAAGGCAGCGTACATAATCCTCCTCCTCTCCATTTTATCTTCCCAACAACAACCCTGTGAGGTGGGTTGGGCTTAGGGATGTACAAAAGTCACTTACCTGGTCTTGCAGCTTGCTTCGCGGTGGGGGGGAGGCGCTTTGCTGCTCCCCCCGAAGTTCAGGCCGGGGGGGGGAGGCTTCCCGCCTCATCCGGCCGAAATTCAGGCCGGGGGGGAGGCTTCCTCCATCGCCCGGCCGAAATTCAGGCCGGGGGGGAGGCTTCCTCCATCGCCCGGCCGAAATTCAGGCCGGGGGGGAGGCTTCCTCCATCGCCCGGCCGAAATTCAGGCCGGGGAGAAGCGCCCCGTCTCCCCGGCCGCGAACTTCAAAAGAAAACCAAAAAAAACAAAAAACGCCCCTGTGATAGGCTACGTAATGATTAACATAGCCTATCACGGCTAGATCTGCAAAGTCAGCCATGATAGGCTACGTTAATCGTCACGTAGCCTATCACGGGTGACTTTGAAAAAAAAAAAAAAAGTGCATACGCAAATGGCGGCCCCCATAGGGAGCCGCCATTCGCGTTCCTTATTCGGTCCCTGTAGTCTACGTAAAGCTTTACATAGACTACGGTGAAAATAAGGGCAACGCTATTTGCGTTGCCCTTATTTTCGCTGTAGTCTACGTAAATCTTTATGTAGACTACAGAGACCAAATAAGGAACGGGAATGGCGGCTCCCTATGGGGGCCGCCATTAGCCGTACGCGCTTTTTTTTTTTTAAAGTCACCTGTGATAGGCTACGTGACGATTAACGTAGCCTATCATGGCTGACTTTGCAAATCTAGCCATGATAGGCTACGTTAATCGTTACGTAGCCTATCACAGGGGCGTTTTTTTTTTTTTACTTTTCTTGTAATGGCGGCGGTGGCAGCCGGTCAAAAGACCGGCTGCCGCCCCCGCCCCTGACGAAGACCTGCCGAACCGCTGCTGGGACCCGCCGCCGGGAGGGACATTCGTGAAAGGTAAGTCCCATCCTGGGAGGGGCGGGGGGCGGGGGGGAAGCGGAGAATTTCTCCCCGAACAACCTTTGGAGAACCGAATGCGTTGGCACTCGGCCCCCTGAAGTTTCGGGGAGAAATTCTCCCCCATCCCTAGTTGGGCTGAGAGTCTGTGACTGGCCCAAAGTCACCCAGTGAGCTTCCATGGCCAAGTGGGGACTAGAACCTGGATCTCCCAACTCCCAGTCTAACACTCTTGCCACTATACCACACTGGCTCTTGGTTCAAGATGTGAAAGGTTTCTGTTCAAAGACATGAAAGCTGGAAACTCTTATTTATAAAAACCAAAAATGAGCTCAAATATTTGGAGGTCACATGAAGAGTCAACAAGCAAATGCCCAAATGTTCATTTTTTATCTCTCCCACTCTAATAACAAATGGGGGAGTTGCATGACAGTGCTCAGGAAAGACTGTAGCTCAGTGCATACTTTGCATGCCAAAGGTTCCAGGTTTAATCCCTAGAATTTCCAAGTAGGGCCAGAATAGACCCCTGTCTGAAACCAATCAGAGTTGCTGCTAGTAGGGATGTACGAAAGTCACTTACCTTTTGCGGATTATGTTGATGGTGGGGGGGAGGTGTTCCGTTCCTCCTCCCGGAATCCTCGACAGGGGGGGGAGGAACTCCGTGCCTCCCCCCCGGAATCCAGACGGCCAGCTGTGCTCCGCGGCAGCTCCGCGGAGCAGCCGGCCAGGCCCAGCCAGGCCAGAGCCGTCCGCAGCTGGATTTCTGGCCGCGGAGGGCTCTGGGTAAAAAACAAGGAAAACAAACCCGCGCACGTGAATGGCGGTGGCTACGGCCGCCGCCATTTGTGTTCCTTATTTTTGCCCTCTTAATCTACGTAAATATTTACGTAGACTATGATGGCAAAAATAAAGGGGAATGCAAATAGCGTAGCGGGCGCTATTTGCGTCCCTTTTTGATTCCCCGTTTTAGCCTACATAAATATTTACGTAGGCTAAAACGGGGAATCAAAAAGGGATGCAAATAGCACCCGCTATGCTATTTGTGTTCCCCTTTATTTTCGCCATCATAGTCTACGTAAATATTTACGTAGACTAAGACGGCCAAAAATAAGGAACGCAAATGGCGGTGGCTGTAGCCGCCGCCATTTGCGTACCCAGTTTTTTTTTTTTAACCCACCCAGCCATGATAGGCTACGTAAATCTTTTTTTTTTTTTTTTACAGGAGTGGAAATGGTGGTGGCGGCGGCGGCAGCCGGTTGGAAGACCAGCCGCCACAGCTGCCGCCACCGAAGCCGCCGGCGGAACTGCCACCGCCCGGAATATCTGCCCCAGGTGAGTCTCATCCCAGGGGGATCCGTGGGGGGGGCAGGGGGATGGCAGGCTGTTCTGCCACAGAGTTCAGGGGGCTGAATGCACTGGCATTTGGCCTCACCGAGATCCGTGGCGGAATTCTCTGCCATCCCTAGCTGCCAGTCAGTCTAGATGATATTAAATTGTCTGAACCTGTATAAGGAAGCATCCTATGTTCCAGATGCTTGCACATCTCCACGGTGCCGTTTGGTGTTCAGACAGTAGGGGCAACTAAAATAGGGATGCCAGATGAATCCATCTAATGGGTGGAGCTCGGCCCCCTGGACTTTGGCTCATTTCCCCATGAGCTGGTCCAACTTGATCTGCATTGAGTTGGTCCAGTTTATGGATTTTCTGGTTTTTAAAAATTTGCCTAAATTGAAATGAGCACAGAAATGTGCGGACAGTTCAGCTGCAATTTGTGCAAATTGCTATTTGCACACATTTTTAAAAATCTGAAAAAAGTTCTTGGATTTCAGGAAAAATCCATGGCTTACCTCACAAATGCAAGCCAAGTTGGGGTTGTGGGAGGAATCCAGCAAGCCCAAAAAGAGGTGGATTTCCCAGTGATGGACATCCCCAAACTACAATTGAAGGGAGTGAAGAAGCACTCTTCCCATGAAGAAAGTATTTGCAGTCTTTTAGCACAGAACAAGAGATTAACAGCACCCTTCAATTTATGTTTACTCAGAAGCAAGTCCCATTATGTTCAATGGGGCTTACTACCAGGAAAGTTATTTATTTCTCTATTTCATTTCTATATCACCCAATAGCTGAAGCTGTCTGGGCAGTTCACAAAAATTTAAACCAAAGAGCACACAATAAAACTCCCAACTTTACTCCCAGGAAAGTTTGCTTAGGATGGCAGCCTAACTAACTGCACATGTCAAGAATTAGCAGGAGCCTTAACAGAAGGAATAAAGAAAGGGGAAAATTAAAAGAAGTAATGCCCAGGTTCCAAACTTACAGAGAAGGAGTAAGGGGCGGGGGGGAACAATGTGAAAAAGAGTGGAGAGCAAAAGGAGAGGTCAGATTACAAGTTTCATTTTAGAAGGTTAAGGGCACAATCCTATGCATGTTTAGTCAGAAAAATGTCCACAAGTCCCAGCATGCCCCAACCAGCCATGATGGCAGTAAGGACTTGTTTTTGTCTACACATGCGTAAGATCATGCCCTAAGGCAATAAGTAGAAAGCAGGAAGTGACAGCAGAAAGAAAAAGTGATTAGATCAGACAGAAGATCAGGAGTAGAACAGTTCCATTATAATTGTAAGCCATCAGCATAAGAAATGTATTCCTTTCTCTAATGGAGAATGGGACCAAGACAAAAATATATATAAACAGGAAAAGTAGTTAACTACTGGACAACCCCCACCTCAAAAAGAACAACACACTCTTTACACAGCACATAATTAACAGGGGTGTGCAAGAAAGAGAAATAGTTAGCCCATTTCTCATCCATGTGGGAACAAATGATACCGCCAAGCGGAGCTACGAAGAGATCATGTCAGACTTTGAAGCTTTGGGAAGGAAACTCAAGAACTTTGGGGCCCAGATAGTTTTCTCATCCATCCTTCCAGTACTTAGAAGAGGGATAGAAAGGGAACGAAAAATACTCTGGGTGAATGACTGGCTACGAAGGTGGTGCCGACGAGAGAGATTTGGATTCTGGGACCACGGCCTATACTTCCTGGAAGATGGGCTGTTGGCAAGGGACGGGTTGCACCTCACAAAGGATGGGAAGAATGTGTTTGGCCACAGCATGAAGAACTTCATCAGGAGGGCTTTAAACTGAATCCTACGGGGAAGGGAGATGTAATGTTGGGGGTAACAATGGACGTAGGCGCATGAACTGCAACGGAGAGAACAGCTCTGATAGCGCCCAATAATAGTCTTCAGACACATGTAGGAAGAAAGCCAGACTATGAAGCACATGGTCTTCGATGTCTGTATACTAATGCCCAGAGTATGGGAAACAAACAGAACGAACTTGAACTCTTAATACACGAGGGAAATTATGACTTCTTCAAAATCCATAAACTGGACTTGATAGGTATAACTGAGACTTGGTGGGAAGACTCTCATGACTAGAATACAGCAATTGAAGGATATAACTTGTTCAAAAAGAACAGGAGGAACAGAAAGGGAGGTGGGGTTGCACTGTATGTGAAAATTACATATCTCTGCACAGAAATACAGGAGGATGAGCTTGAATGGAGCAAAGAATAAAAGGAACCTGGTGGTCGGAGTCTACTACTGGCCACCCAATCAAGGAGAAGATGAGGATAAAACTTTTGAAAAGCAAATTTCAAGGAAACAAGTTGTGGTAGTAATGGGGGACTTCCATTTCCCCGATATTTGTTGGGAGACAAATTCTGCAAAACATGGCCCCTCCAGGAAATTCCTGACTTGTGTGGCGGATAACTTCCCCCTACAGAAAGTAGAGGAAGGAACTACAGGATTGGCTATCCTTGACTTGATCCTAACCAACATAGATGACTTAGTGGATGAAGTAGCAGTTACAAGAACTCTGGGGGAAAACGACCATGTTGTACTTGAGTTCTTGGTTCTAAGGGAAGCAAACGCCGAGTGTAGTCAAACACGTACCCTGGATTTTAGGAAAGCTGATTTTCATAAACTCAGAACAATGATCAGTAAGGTCCCATAGCAAGCGACGCTAACGAGAAAAGGAGTCCAAGATGGGTGGGAGCTTTTTAAAAAGGAAATTCTCAAGGCACAATTAGGGATGGGGGAGAATTTCTCCCCGAAACTTCGGGGGGCCGAGTGCCAACGTGTTCAGCCCCCCGAAGTAGTTTCGGGGAGAAATTCTCCACCCCCCCGCCCCCCGCTCCCCCCGGGATGGGACTTACCTTTCCCGAATGTCCCTCCCGGCGGCAGGCCCCGGCGGCGGTTCGTCAGGTCTTCGTCAGGGGCGGGGGCGGCAGCCGGTCTTTTGACCAGCTGCCGCCGCCGCCATTCCAATAAAAGTAAAAAAAAACACAACGCCCCCGTGATAGGCTACGTGACGATTAACGTAGCCTATGACGGCTAGATCTGCAAAGTCAGCCGTGATAGGCTACGTTAATCGTCACGTAGCCTATCACGGGTGACTTTGAAAAAAAAAAAAAAGCGCGTACAGCTAATGGTGGCCCCCATAGGGAGCCGCCATTCACGTTCCTTATTTGGTCGCCGTAGTCTACGTAAAGATTTACGTAGACTACAGCGACCAAATAAGGAAGGCGAATGGCGGCTCCCTATGGGGGCTGCCATTTGCGTATGCGCTTTTTTTTTTTTAAGTCACCCGTGATAGGCTACGTGATGATTAACGTAGCCTATCACGGCTGACTTTGCAGATCTAGCCATGATAGGCTACGTTAATCGTCACGTAGCCTATCACGGGGGCGTTTTTTTTAAAAACTTTTTATTTCGCGTCCAGGCGAGGCGAGGCGCCTCCTCCCCGGCCTGAATTTCGGCTGGGCGAGGCGGGAAGCCTCCCCCCCAGCCTGAATTTCGGCCGGGCAAGGCAGGAAGCCTCCCCCCCCGGCCTGAACTTCGGGGGGAGCAGCGAAGCGCCTCCCCCCCACCACGAAGCAAGCTTCGAGACCAGATAAGTGGCTTTCATGCACTCCTAGGCACAATCACAAACAATTCCAACAAGAAGAAAAGGTGGAAGACAACAGAAGAAGCCAATGTGGCTTCACAAAAAGCTTAGGGATGACCTGAAAACAAAAAAGGACACATATAGGAAGTGGAAAGAAGGCCAAGTAACAAAGGAAGAGTACAGGCAGGTAGCACAGAATTGCAGGGATGGTGTCAGTAAGGCTAAAGCTGAGAACGAGCTGAGGTTAGGGATGTCAGAGAATTCCACGACGGATCTCGGTGAGGCCAAATGCCAGTGCATTCAGCCCTCCGAAATCCATCGCGGAACAGCCTGCCCCCCCCGCCCTTCGCGGATCCCTCCCAGGATGAGACTTACTTGGGGCGGATGTTCCGGATGGCGGCGGCTCCAGCGGCAGCTTCGGCGGTGGCAGCGGCTGGTCTTCCAACTGGCTGCCGCCGCCGCCATTTGCAGTCTGTGTCTTTTTCTCCCCCCCCCCATAGACATGATAGGCTACGTAAAGACTTACGTAGCCTATCTCGTCTGGGTTTTTTTAAAAAAAAGCGTACGCAAATGGCAGCAGCTATGGCCGCCGCCAGTTGCATTCCTTATTTTTTGCCATTTTAGTCTACGTCAATATTTACGTAGACTAAGACAAAGAAAAGAAAGGGGAACGCAAATAGCACCCACTATGCTATTTGCGTTCCCCTTTCTTTTCTTCGTATTAGTTTATGTAAATATTGACGTAGATTAAGACGGCGAAAAATAAAGAACGCAAATGGCGGCATTTACGTATGCATTTTTTTTTTTTACCCAGAGCCCTCCGTGGCCGGAAATCCAGCTGTGGACGGCCCTGGCCTGGGCCTGGCCGGCTGCTCCGCGGAACCGCCGTGGAGCACAGCTGGCCGTCGAGGATTCCGGGGGGCAGGACAGGATCGCCTCCCCCCTGTCGAGGATTCCGGGGGGCGGGACGGAACGCCTCCCCCCCCCATGAACAGAATCCGTGAAAAGGTAAGTCACTTTCGTACATCCCTAGCTGAGGTTAGCGAGGGATGCTAAAAACAACAAAAAGGCTTTTCCTATGCTAAAAGGCGGAGGAAAGAAATGGTTGTTCAGCTATTAAATAAGGATGTCAAAATGATAACAGATGACAAAGAAAAGGCAGAGGTGCTCAATTCCTACTTTGGTTCAGTCTTCTCCCAAAAGAGGGTCTATGACCCCCCCCGGCAAAGGCGAAGTACAGGCTGAAGGGGCAGGATTGCAGCTTGAGATCGATAGGCATATAGTCAAGGAACACCTAATTACTTTGAATGAGTTCAGTTCTCCAGGGCCAGATGAACTGCATCCTAGAGTAATAAAGGAACTGACAGAACTCTCAGAACCGCTGTCTATTCTCTTTGAGAAATCATGGAGGACGGGTGAAGTGCCAGATGACTGGAGGAGGGCTAATGTTGTCCCTATCTTCAAAAAGGGTAAAAAGGAGGAACCTGGGAACTACAGAACAGTCAGTCTGACATCAATCCCTGGGAAAATTCTGGAGCAGATGATCAAGCAATCCATCTGGAAGCACCTTGAAAACAATGCCGTGATTTCTCGAAGCCAACATGGATTTGTCAAAAACAAGTCCTGCCAGACAAATCTGATCTCATTTTTTGATCAAGTCACCTCCCTTGTAGACCGTGGGAATGCTGTAGACATCATATACCTCGACTTCAGCAAAGCTTTCGACAAAGTGCCCCATGATATCCTGATGAGCAAACTAGCTCAAAATGGGCTAGATGAAACAACGATCCGGTGGATCCACAGTTGGCTACAGAATCGGACTCAAAGCGTGCTTATCAATAGGACCTTCTCAAATTGGGGAGAAGTAACGAGTGGGGTACCGCAGGGCTCAGTCCTGGGCCCAGTGCTCTTCAACATTTTTATTAATGACTTGGAGGAGGAGGTGCAAGGAATGCTGATCAAATTTGCAGATGACACAAAATTGGGCAGGATAGCTAATACTTCGGAAGACAGAAACAAAATTCAAAGTGATCTGGATAGATTGGAGCGCTGGGCAGAAAACAACAGAATGACATTTAATAAGGATAAATGCGAAGTTCTGCACCTAGGAAAAGGAACCCAAATGCAGTTACAAGATGGGGGATACGTGGCTCAACAACACTACAAGCGAGAAGGATCTTGGAATTGTTGTCGATCATAAGCTGAATATGAGCCAACAATGTGATGTGGCTGCAAAAAAGGCAAATCCCATTTTAGGCTGCATTAATAGAAGCATAGCTTCCAAATCTCAGGAAGTACTAGTTCCCCTCTACTCAGCACTGGTTAGGCCTCATCGGGAGTACTGTGTCCAGTTCTGGGCACCACACTTTAAGAAGGATGCAGACAAGCTGGAGAGGGTTCAGAGGAGGGCAACAAAGATGATCAGGGGACTGGAAACAAAGCCCTATCAGCAAAGACTGAGAGAGGTGGGCATGTTTAGCCTTGAGAAGAGAAGACTGAGGGGAGATATGATAGAGCTTTTCAATTCCTTGTAGGGTTGTCACAGAGAGGAAGGCCAGGATCTCTTCTCGATCATCCTAGAGTGCAGAACATGGAATAACGGGGTCAAGTGACAGTAATCCAGATTCTGGCTGAACATCAGGAAAAACGTCCTGACTGTTAGTGCAATACGACAATGGAACCAATTACCTGGGGAGGTGGTGGGCTCTCCCACACTGGAGGCGTTCAAGACAAGGCTGGACAGCCATCTGTCAGGGATGCTCTGACTTGGATTCCTGCATTGAGCAGGGGGTTGGACTCGATGGCCTTGTAGGCCCCTTCCAACCCTACTATTCTATGATTCTATGATTTATACAGTATTCATTAGTAAAAGTTGCATTCACTGCCTTATTTATTCATTTTCTTTTCATTTATTTTCATCACTGAATCAGAACTAATTCAATCGTTCTTATTTTAGTTTCCCATTGCTTACAGTGGGAGACTCTGCTAATCTTCTGTTGCCGCTAAGTTTGGTGTTTCTAGACAAATGAGAAGATATTGACAGCCATTCTCCTGCTCGTTCAAAGGATCAGAGCTGCCATATTTCAGAGAGATAGGACAAAGTTCCCCCATTTTCAAGTCAATTAAAGCTGCAATCCTACACATGCCTACTCAGAAGCAAGCCCTGGTGAGCTCAGTGTGGCTTACTCCCATGCAAGTGCACATAGGATTGTAGCTTATACACAATACAATCTTAACTGCTTCCCCACCTCCATTCTGGTAAACTTTCTATGACCTGTGCAAGCTGCAAAATTAGTTGATCTCTCCATTTAGAACTCATTTGTTTGAATTCCCATTTGTTTTTTATAACTAAAATGAATGAAACTCATGGGGCTCATTCATTTTTTCTTTCATTTTAAAGATGAATGCACACCCCTAATAAGTAGGGATGATCAAAGATTTTGTTCTGTCTGCATTTTTAAGCAAACTGACCTAATTTGCACTTCCCATAATGATACTGAGCTCAAAATGCATTTATCCTTCAGTTTTTGTGTTTCTCCGAATTTTGCAATACAGTTTGCAGCTCAAAAAATGTACCAAATTGTGTACAAAAAATTGCATGTTTTAGGATAACATTAGTACAACAATCAGTATTGGGCAAAATGTTCACAAAATACATATTTTGTGAAAATAAGTTAAAAGAGAATGCAAGTTTTCATGTGTGTGTTACTGTGTTTATGAGCACATGGGGGAGAAGGAGCGAGGGAGCAGGCAAAGGGAACATCAGGGCCTGCTTCAGTTGGACTGCCCCTCCTTTGGGAGATGAGAGAGGGGAACAGGGCCATCCCACCAGCCCTGCTGACAGTTTACCTAATTCTTTTTTTCTCCCCTCTCCATTGTCTTTTCCTTGTGTATCGTGTCTTTTTTAGATTGTAAGTGTGCGGGCAGGGACTGTCTTCTTTGTTCATTGATTGTAAGCCACTCCAGGAGCCTTTTTTGGCTGAGTAGTGGGATAAAAATACAATAAATAAAATAAATGCAAAACTGACATGGACTAAAAACAGACTGCTGGGGTGTATGGATTCCCCACCATCTGTTCCGGTGGGGAATCCACAGGGGAGGAGGCAATCCGTTCCTCCCCCCCCGGAATCCTTGCGGAGTGGCTCCGCTCTGCAAAGATGCCACAGAGTCAAGGGCTGCCCCGTTCCGCTGTCCGCCTGCCCCGGATTCCCCCCCCCCATTTTTTTCTGGCTCCAGAACTTACGTAAATACCTTCATAATTCCTGCTGAAAAATCCTTTCCGCGCACCCTTGGTCTCTGTAAGAGTAAAGCCCTTTGTGGGGATTCTCTGTGTAACTTCCGGTCACCTGACCTGACCTGACCTGACCTCACCAGAGCTGTCCTGACCTCACCTCACCTGTCCTGACCTCACCTCACCTGACCTCACAGGAGGTGTACTGACCTCACCTCACTTGACCTCACCTCACCTGACCTCCACAGACAATAAACAGAAAAGATGGAGGATTTCCATGGATGACTCAGCCCCAGCGAAAGAAATCCTCCAGAAAATGCCTTATAAAAAGGGTAAAGCTGCTTGCGGTCTTTCTTCCTCCATTTCCGATTTACGTTTTTATTTCCGTAATTATTTTTGAAAAATCCGCCCTTTGCTGGAGAAAAAAAAAATTGGGTCCGTGTGAGCTCCAGTCTGGGTTGACCTGGCCGCCCCGTTCCGAGGAGGATTCCACGGACCAGATTTGTCAGAATTCGAGCCCATTTAAAATCCGGGCGGAATCCTCTGACTTCCCTGTAGACTGGTCCTATTGTCCCTACTAATTGGGAGCTTTTGGCATTTTCTACAAGATGTGGTGATCATCACTCATTTAGGTACTGTAGATTTAAAAAAAAACTCATACAGGATGCTTCTATCAAAAGATATTAGGCATGAGAGCTAAATAGACTCTCTACATATAGAGGCAGCACACCAGATGCTGGCAAACAGGATATGTTCACCACCTTTTACACCTTGCTTGCGAGCTTTCAGATGCAATTCACACCTAAGGATGTGCAAATCAGCAAAACCTGTGGTTGCTAAAGTTCCCCAAATTCTATCTCAAAGCTCGTTCTGACTGGAGTCAGTATCAGATTGTGTGCTTTTCTTTTCCTTTGTTGTTGTTGTTTATTCGGTCAGTCACTTCCGACTCTTTGTGACTTCATGGACCAGCCCACGCCAGAGCTTCCTGTCGGCCGTCGCCACCCCCAGCTCCCCCAAGGTCGAGTCCGTCACCTCCAGAATATCATCCATCCATCTTGCCCTTAGTCAGCCCCTCTTCCTTTGGCCTTCTACTTCCCTAGCATCAGCATCTTCTCCAGGGTATCCTGTCTTCTCATGATGTGGCCAAAGTACTTCAGTTTTGCCTTTAAGATCATTTCCTCAAGTGAACAGTCTGGCTTTATTTCCTGGAGGATGGACTGGTTTGATCTTCTTGCAGTCCAAGGCACTCTCAGAATTTTCCTCCAGCACCACAGTTCAAAAGCATCTATCTTCCTTCGCTCAGCCTTCCTTATGGTCCAGCTCTCACAGCCATAGGTTACTATGGGGAATACCATTGCTTGAACTATGCGGACCTTTGTTGTCAGTGTGATGTCTCTGCTCTTCACTATTTTATCAAGATTTGTCATTGCTCTCCTCCCAAGAAGTAAACGTCTTCTGATTTCCTGGCTGCAGTCAGCATCTGCAGTAATCTTTGCACCTAGAAATATAAGTCTGTCACTGCCTCCACGTTTTCTCCCTCTATTTGCCAGTGATCAATCAAGCTGGTTGCCATAATCTTGTTTTTTTTTAGGTTTAACTGCAACCCAGCTTTTGCACTTTCTTCTTTCACCTTCGTCATGAGGTTCCTCAGCTCCTCCTCACTTTCAGCCATCAAAGTGGTATCATCTGCATATCTGAGATTGCTTGTTAAAAAATAATTCCTTATCTCTTCTGGCTAACCTCTGGAATTCTGCTTTTAATTGAGCATATCTCCCCCTATCACTGTTGCCTTTTGCTTTCCTTCTTTCTTGGCCTGCTTCCAGTGTCTCAGCAGACAACCATCTTGCTTTCTTGGTTTTCTTTTTCTTTGGGATGTTTTTTGTTGTCGCCACCTGAACAATGTTGCGAACTTCTGTCCATAGTTCTTCCGGGACCCTATCTACAAAATCTAGTCCCTAAAATCTATTCTTCACCTCCACTGCATATTCATGAGGAATATTAGTGAGCTCATATCTAACTGATCTGTGGGTCTTCCCTATTCTCTTTAGTCTGATTCTAAATTGTGCAATAAGAAGTACAATCAGCTCCAGGTCTTGTTTTTACCGACAGCATAGATGTCGGTAGTCAATCTGATTTCGGTGTCGACCGTCTGGTGAAGTCCATGTATAAAGTCATCTCTTAGGTTGTTGGAAGAGAGTGTTTTATTATATAGGGATGTATGAAAGTCACTTACCTTTCACGGATTATGTTTATGGTGGGGGGGAGGCGTTCCGTCCCTCCCCCCAGAATCCTCGACGGGGGGGGGAGGCGCTCCAAGCCAGGCCAGAGCCATCCGCAGCCGGATTTCCGGCCGCAGAGGGCTCTGAGGAAAAAACAAAACAAAACCCGCGTATGCAAATGGTGGCGGCTACAGCTGCCGCCATTTGCGTTCCTTAGTTTGGGCCATCTTAGTCTACGTAAATATTTATGTAGACTAAGACGGCCCAAACTAAGGAACGCAAATGGCGGTGGCCACCGCCATTTGCGTACACCTTTTTTTTTTTTACCCAGTCGTTTTAGGCTACGTAAATTTTTACGTAGCCTAAAATGTCTGGGTAAAAAAAAGAAAAGGCGTACGCAAATGGCGGTGGCCGTAGCTGCCACCATTTTTTTTTTTTTACCCAGACTTTTAGGCTATGTAAAAACTTAAGTAGCCTATCATGTTTCTGTAAAAAACAAAACAAAACTGCAAATGGTGGCGGCGGCAGCCGGTCGGAAGACCAACTGCCGCCGCCGGAGCTGCCGCTGGAGCTGCCGCCGCCCGGAAGATCCGCCCAAGGTAAGTCTCATCCCGGGGGGGATCCGCGGGGTGGCGGGGGAGTGGCAGACCGTTCCGCCACAGATTTCGGGGGGGGGCAAATGCACTGGCATTCGGCCTCACCGTGATCCGTGGCGGAATTCTCTGCCATCCCTAGTTATGCACAGTGAGTTGTCTTGGCAAAATTCTATCAACCTATGTCCTGCTTCATTTTGTTCTCCCAGACCATGCTTGCCTGTAATTCCAGGTGTCGTCTGACTACCCACCTTAGCATTCCAGTCTCCTGTAATGAAAATAACATCTTTGTTTGGCGTACTATCCAGTAGGTGCTGCAGATCCTCATAGAACTGATCTACTTCTGCTTCTTCAGCATCTGTGGTTGGAGTGTATATTTGGATCACTGTGATGTTAAATGGCTTACCCTGAATTCGAATTGAGATATCTGTCATTTTTTGGATTGTATCCGAGCACGGCTTTAGCCACTTTATTATTAATTATGAAGGCTGCTCCATTTCTTCTGTGGTCCTCTTGTCCACAGTAGTAGATCTGGTGGTCATCTGATGTGAAGTGGCCCATTCCAGTCCATTTCAGTTCACTGATACCCAAAATGTCTATATTTAATATTGATATTTCCCCAATAACCACATCCAATTTGCCCTGGCTCATAGATCTTACATTCCAGGTTCCTGGTTCCTATGGTGTGTTGGTTTCTTTTCCTATTCACATAAAAATCCATGTGTAGTTTTTTTCAAATATACACTTCAGTTGTGTATATCCTTGAAATGTACACATGTTGTCGAACAGATGTTGGTGCCCCCACAATCATATTGCAAGGTCAGAAGTGTACTGACTTCAACCATAGATTGCATCCAAGTTTGGTTCAGAAGGTATAAACTGGGTAAGTCTTCATAAAAAATGAACTGAAACAAATTTCTCATACATTCAGTACCACAGGCAGGGTCAACAGGCAGTCTAAAGGCAAGGACATCCAGAGAAAAGCTAGGTTTTCAAAGAAATATAAGGCAACCATCTAGGATCGAATACACAAATGCTGTCACAACACCTTGTGCTTCGAACTGAAGGCTTTTAAGCCAGACCCCCCACACAGAGCACAGCTGCAGGCCATCAGTGCCACCTGAAGCATGGTCTACTTGCAAACAGAGTCTTGCTCATGACTATACCTTTACTCACGAGGAGTCCTTATTCCTCAGTCACAAACAGTGACTGGCAGCTGGCCGAGCCTGCATCTTCAGGCGATTGTGCTATCAGGGGTTTAGGTGGCCATTCAGTGTCTGCCTCTGAGTTCAAGACGGGGCTAACTACATCTCGAGGGAAAGAGCTGATGCCCTCATCCGATGGGACCAGGATCCCATGATCAACTCAGGGTCCCTCGACACAGGCAGATCCTCTATGATGTTCAACTCAGGAGACTTCAGGTCATCCTCCAAAGAGGGGTCTTCCAGAGGGGATGTGTAGTTGGCCCTTGTTGGACACAGAATACTGGACAAGGTGGAGTCTTGATCTCATCTAGCAAAGCCATCCTTATAAGCTCATGTTGGTGGTGCTTCTTGTAACTTCCAAAGCCAAGCTGAGGTTCCATTAGCCCTTACAACACCTTCCGTTAGGTGTTGCCCTTACAAATCCAGCTTTGCTGTTAGTTTAGGGTTGATTTTGTTTTTGTCGATTTTGATCTCTTTGGCGGGCTGCTTTTTGCAGTTTTATACTTTGTTTTATTTCCTGTTCATTTTAGACATTGTGACCATTGGTTTCGTTTCTTTATTTTAATGATATTTAAATCTATTAGATTAAATCTAATCTATTAATTAGAAATATCACAACTTTCAACTTTACGAGAGAGAGAGAGAGAGAGAGAGAGAGGGAGAGAGAGAGAGAGATTCCCAAGGTGGCTTTTAAAACAAATTAAAATGAATAAATAAAATGAATGGTCAAAATGTCCAAAAGGAAAAGGAAATATAATAAATTATACAACAGCAAAAAGCAGCCCCAAATCAGGTTAAAATAAAGCACTAAAACCACAGAACAAGAAAACACAATAATAGCAGCATGAGCAAATGCTACAATCCACTGAAATAGGGATGGGGAAGAAATTTGTTTCACTTTTTAACCATAATATATCCAATTTGCACTTCCTGGAACTGAAAGCAGACTCGAACACAATTTGCTGTCAGATGTCCATACACTTCCAAGCTTGCAATGAAATTTGGGCAATGAAAAAATTGCATTAACATGGTATATTTGGAAAATGCCCAGGCACATCCTTTACTCTATGGGAGAAAAATGCATACAATTGAAAACTGTCTACAAAATGAACATAAATTTTGAAAAATGTGCACCAAAATATGCATGAATTTCCATGAGGGAAAAAAAGCTTGCAGGCTGTTATGAACTCAAGACAGAATGAGGTTTTGATGAATCAACAAATTCGTGTTTTGCTGATTCACACATCCCTGCACTGAAAGTGTGGGCTGAGAGTATGGTTTTCACCTGTCATTTAAAACTTAGCAAAATTGGCACCAGGGAGGCACCTCTGGCCAGGGATTCCATAGCTAGCTCATCACTGCAGAAAACATCTCATATGTGCTCATCAGTAGGGATGGGTGAACAAGTGATGTTCAAGATAGGGTTTTCCAAACTTCATCCCACAGCTTGCCTCATGCCTGATTCCCATTTGCGTTTGTGATTGCCACTCTATTTGTGCAAAGTGGAGATTTGAACATATTGAGCAGCGATCGAATGGGATATTTGTGCAAATCTCCTGAAATTCACACAAATGTCCTCCGCAGACTGAAGTGGGACTGATAGTCTACTGAAGGAATTTCTGCAAATTAAGAAATTTGCACAAATCCAACTGGGAATCAGGAACGAGGTGAACATGAAGACGTATTCGACAATTCGCAAAATATGTTGACGGACACATGCTAGTGCTTGCATTTGGGCTTCAAACAGGACACACTCACATGTTTTGCAAGGAAAAATGAAATTCTCATACATCCCTAGTCATCACCCACCTGTTCTCGAAAGGCAGAGAGCATGAAGGGAAGAGCCTCTGAGGAACATCTTAATGATGAAGCAGGCTCCTATCAGAGTAGGTAGCCCTTTAGCTGCCATACCTTGGTTCACAGAGATTTTAAGAACACAGAAAGCTGGTATGTCAGACTATTTTTACATCTAGCTAAGCATTGTCTATTCTGATTGGCAGTGGCTTCCTGGGTTTTCAGGCAGAGAGGTTTTTGCTAGCAAATTATTGTAGCTGCTTCATGGGCTAGGACAAGGAGCCCTGAGGGACTGAAGCCTGCAGTGAAAGTAACTTTGAGAAGGTCCCAGAACCAGTCCCTGGACCTTCTGAACTGGAGCCCATTGCCTCAGATCTCATATCCTCCCCATGTGACCCCCAGGAGCTGACACTGAAGAGCGGATCCTAGACTCCCCTAGGAAACAGGGAGACCCTGAGGAGTAGTCCTCAACTAGCTCCTCATCCCTCCAACTTTCACTCCCCAGGAGAAGCCAATGCCTCTGGAAAAACTGACGGCCCTTTAACAGCATCTTAGAGGGTGGAGCTTCTAGAAGGACTGACTATAAAATCCTTGTTAGTTGCTCCAAATCAGTACTTTAGTTCCAGGACCTGAAAGTATCTCAAGTCTCAAATGTGGTCCAGTTACCTAACCCATTGCCTCCTTGACTGAGCTGTTAACCCAGAGCAGATGATGGGAATCCCCGATGGAACAGGGCAAGCAGGAAATCCCTGAAACTGAACTCAGGACCTTGCACATGCAAAGCATGTGCTCTGCTACTGTGCTAGTATTCAGGAAAGGCCAATACATGCTGGTTGGTTACCATCCACACAAAGAAATGATTATTCTAAAATTGTCAACCCTTGATAATATTAAAATGCCGAAGACCTTTTGCATTGAGCCAGATCCAGACTTGGTCATGATTTGAGTAGATCCATTAGAATCAATGGGACAACATACTCATGGCTATTGATTTCAATGGATTCACTCTAACCACAACCAAACCCTTTGCTGAAAACCTTTGTCCTGGCTAAAGACTGTTTAACCACTTCTTTCAGTATAGCGATAAAGCAATCTATTTCCATCTTTGTTGTGCAATGTCAATTATGTCCAAAATACTTGGAGAGTCCTTCTTTTTAGAAAACCTCACAGGGAAAATTGTCCCTGAGGATAATGACTCTAAATGAACACTTGCAATATGCTGATGTTCTGAAGAAGGGGCAACTTTCAGGCTGACTGTATCATTAGGCAGAGTGAGGTGGTTGGCTAAGATGGAAGACACAGTGGGTGGGGCAGCTGTGAGGTGCAGGAGGACAGAGCTGCGGATGCTACCCAGCCTGCCCTGCACCCCCTAAGCTAGTTTACTGTCTTCAGGTGAAGGATGCTGTCCCAGTGCCACAGTTGAAGTAAGATTGAACTATCACTTTGGTTGACTTCCGTTAGGGATGTCAGAGAATTTTGCCACGAATCTTGGGGAGGCCGAATGCCAACGCATTCGGCCCCCCAAAATTGGTGGTGGAACAGTCTACCCCCCCGCCCCCCCAGGACGGGACTTACCTTGGGCGGATCTCCCTGGTGGCTGCGGCTCCGGCGGTGGTTCGGCGGTGGCAGCTGCAGTGGCCGGTCTTCCGACCGGCTGCCGCCACCGCCGCCATTTCCAGTTAAAACAAAAACAAAACAAAAAAACGTGATAGGCTACATAAAGATTTACATAGCCTATCATGGCTAGATTTTTAAAAAACACCGTGATAGGCTACGTAAATGTTTACATAGCCTATCATGGCTGATTTAAAAGGAAAAAAAACTGCGCGTATGCAAATAGCAGCGCCGATAGGCGCCGCCATTTGCGTTCCTTATTTTGGCACGTCTTAGTCTACGTAAACATTTACATAGAACAAGATGGCGAAAATAAGGGGAACGCAAATAGCGTAGCGTCTACGCTATTTGCGTTCCCCTTATTTTCGCCGTCTTAGTCTACGTAAACATTTACATAGACTAAGACGGCGAAAATAAGGGGAACGCAAATAGCGTAGCATCTACGCTATTTGCGTTCCCCTTATTTTTGCTGTCTTAGTCTACGTAAATGTTTACGTAGACTAAGACATGCCAAAATAAGGAACGCAAATGGCGGCGCCCATGGGCGCCGCCATTTGCGTATGTGCATTTTTTTTCTTTTAAATCAGCCGTGATAGGCTACATAAACATTTACGTAGCCTATCACGGCTGACTGCAGGGACGCAAACGGTGGCGGCTACGGCCGCCACCATTTGCGTCCCTGCTAGCCAGCAGCTGGATGTCCAGCCGCTGGCAGAGCCAGCTGGCAGCTCCGCAGAATCCCTGCAGAGCGGAGCCGGCCGGCCAGAATTTCAGGGGGAGGGACGGAGCACCTCCCCCCCCACCTTGAATCAATTTTGCTAAAAGGTAAGTGACTTTCGTACATCCCTAACTTCCGTATGTGGAATGGGCAGGGGGCAGGGATGCCATTTTAGTCTTGCCTTGGGCAGCAGAATGATTTGGGTTGGCCTTTGCAGTTTCTGTGCAGTAGGAGGAGAGAAATATGGCCACAGTATTATCTGAAAAGTACTCACCACAGTTTGATGGTTGACCTGGATCACCTCATCCCCTGCATGGATTTTCTTACACTGGTCTGCTGGAGACTAGAGGCAAGAGAAAGGGGGGAAAGGAAGCTTGACAATATGAAGGACCAAAGGTGCTGTTCTTGAGGTTTTGTCACTGTACTATTTAAAATGTCTAGCCAAACATTCCCTAAACAGCATCACTCTGTCTGAACACTAAAGAGACATTACTTTAAATGTATGTTTAGCTGTCATATCTTCTTTTAATAATTACTCTAGAGTAGGTGCAGCCCCCATACTGCTACCCCCATGCTAGGCTCTTGATCCAGATTGGGCCCCCTGCATCTACTCTAGAGCAAAAATGAAAAGAGAGAGAGAGAGAGAGACATAGATGCTAGACACACCGTTAAAGTGATGTCTGTTTTGGCCCCAAGATAATATTGTGCTGTCTTTCAGAATGAGATACTCTTAGCTGTTGGAGTTATCAGGCAGGAGTAACATGGAGCTGTAATTAATCACTGGGCACACTGACACTGTTAAATTAATCAAGGCAATTTAGTAATGTAGGAAATGGTAATTTAAAAGAGAATACACTATTGAGATAGTTCATGAAAAGTCAAGCCAATGCAGCTGACGAAACTTCCAGAAGCCTTTCTCACTAGCTCTGTGTGGGGGAACCTCTGGAGGAATTCTTGACTCTTGTGATGTCTTCAAAGGAAGGTGTGAGTATACAGCTCTACTGGCTTGTATTTAAGACCTTGGAGGGGCGGGGGAGTCACTAACCCTTGAGCCATTTCTCCTCCGGCAGCAACAGGAACTGACCTATTTTGAAGGAAGGATCAATATCATAGGGAAGGATCCAACAGTGTCCAAGTGTGAGCATTACTGATGTTGCACTAGCAGAAACCACTTGCAGAATGTCAATGGTGGGATTACTGGGAGAAATGTCGCACTAGCAAGCACTGTTGACAATGTGCAAGTGTTGACTAGGGATGTCGCGAGAGTCTGCAGGGGTGTGTGTGTGTGTAGTCCAATGGACTCCCCCCTTGCCAGGCCTCCCAGACCTTGAGGTGCTTGTTGAACATTGAGGTGCGCAAGGATCCACTCAGCAAGCCACCTGTGGCTCACTGAGCGCTCGGCAGCTGCCCATCCTCCTTAGTGAGCCGCCATTGTGTGCAACAATAGCAGCTTGGGCACTTCCAGGTAAGTAATGTTGGATAATTGGTGGCCATAAATGCCATAATGTTGCATGAATGGGCCCTTTACAGCTGCCAATTGTGCAACATTACCTACCTGGAAGCATCTGAGCTGCCATTGTTGCACACAGTAGCAGCTAGCTAGAGAGGATGGGTGGCTCTGTGGCTTGCTGGGCCATGATGAAGCTTGCATTGCGCCGTGAGCAGGGGCGAGCAGCGGCTCAGTGAGCGCCTGATGAAGCCATGTGCGGGTGAGTCCATCCATCCCTAGTGTTGGCTTCCACTAGTGCAACATCAATAGCACTACCGCCCAAACACTGTTGGATCCTTCCCATAGCCTGTTTTCTAACTTGGGTAGTTCCATTTGCGATGTTACCTGGGGCAAGCATATTATAAAAGGCGGTTCCTCCAAGCTGATGAAAGCCTTGGAGCTATTTCCCAACTTGAGGGAGACCTTTTCTACTGGCACACCATCTGTTGTGCTGTTCCATCTCTGAGAGATCAGTGTATTTTCATAAGATGTCTCCTGAACTCAGTTTAAGGCAGCCTTCTGCCAAAACAAGCTTGATGGCCAACAATGGGAATAACACATTTTTTCTTTTAAATGTCCACACATCAGAATCAATCCCCATGTAACTCCTCTAAAGGCAAATGTTTCAACTCTCTATGGACATCCTTAAAATACTAAGGAAAACTCCAGATAGCCATTCAGCCTGTTTCGTTGCGCTGGTTCACACATGCAAACCAAATCACATGCTTTCTCAACACTTACAGCGGAATGCATTCACTGTCCAAACAGTGAAAAACAGGACAGTGTTTCTGCTGCTGCTGGGTGATACGCAATCTCTGTGAGGGGCCATACAAGTGTGCTCCTCACTTTGATGACTGCAGCATCAGTTGATGTCTGGCATGTTTAAATGGGCCATCACAGATATAACGCTACAGCAGGCTCAGTGTTATCACCCGCCAGCCTTGGGCAGCTGCAGGGACATTGGCACCATGCCAGGGCCCACTGGTACTGCTGTCTGCCCTGGGCTGCCAACTGCCCTTTTAAACACCCCACTATGCCCTTGATGTAGCATCTGGGGTCCACCACTTGAATGACCTACAACTAGGGATGTATGGATTTTGTAAAATCTGTTCCGTCCGCATTTCGTGGATTGTCAGGTGCATTTCATTCCATCATCTGCTCATTGACAGAAGTGGATGTTTTCCATTTCCCCAAATTTGTGCAAATTCATGTGAGCACAAATTTGCATTTGCACAAATTTGGACTTGAGAAAATGTGCACCCCCGCCCCATGTGCATTTTCAAACTTTAGCCTATGGGGAAAATAAACATTTTTGGCCAGTGATTTTATTTACTTTTCTATTACTAAATTTGCATAAAATTCTGGAAAGTAAAAACAAACAAACAAACAAAAAACAGTCCACAAGTCCACAGAATCCATGTGACTTGGGAAAAGCCATTCCATTGTGGAATCTTTGGGTTGGATTCATAGAAATCCAAACTCATTTGATTCTGTTGCTGTGTTCTCTGACATTCATACTTACAATGTTTTGGAGCTCCACTATGTTGGTGGTGGTGATATAGGGAATTGAAAATGATGGCGTTGTAGCAACGGTTGTTGCTTCTACTAAGTCTGCAACTGGGGGTGGAGTACTGCCTACTAGAAGGCACGTTGTTGAGAGACTGCTCAAAGCTGCATCCAGCCCTTCATTACTGGCAGAACTTTCAAATCAGCTCAAACACAGGATGTTACAACTAGCAGTGTACAAACCCCACTCACCCGTCCAGTCCGGGGCATCCGCTGGCAGGGGGAGGAGATCTGTCCCTCCCCCTGGAATCCTTCCTGGCCAGCTCTGCTCCACGGCAAGTCTGCAGAGCCGCCAGATGGGCCCATCCGCAGCCGGACTTCTGGCCACTGCCATGCAAATGGTGTCTGGCATAGCGGATGCCATTTGCATCCCTGCCCTTGGCCATGATAGGCTACGTAAATATTTACGTAGCCTATCATGGCCAAGGGCAGGGATGCAAATGGTGTAGTGGATGCTACGTAGCCAATCATGCCATGCCATTTGCATCCCTGCCCTTGGCCATGATAGGCTATGTAAATATTTACATAGCTAATCACAGCCAAGGGCAGGGACGCAAATGGTGTCCGCTACACCAGACGCCATTTGCATCCGCAACCCGACAGTGGATGGCTGCGGATGGCAGCAGATAGACCCAGACTGGCCGGAACCAGGTAGGGTCCATCCCTATTGGACTTCACGGGGTGGCGGGGGGGGGAGCAGTCCGTTCCGCCACGGACTCCGGGGGGATTCTAAAGAATCTGGCCTCACTGGAGTCCGTGGCGGATTTCTCTGCCATCCCCAGTTACAACAGAAGTGGTTTACACATTGAGCTCTCACTTGTTAGCCCTATTCACAGATTACCAATGTGTAGGGCAGCCCTGTGTAGGGATAAGAGAATGAGCAATGTTTGAGATTACTAGGCGTCTTCGAACATTGCCTTGCTGCTCGTCTCATGGTCAATTCCTGTTCACATTTGCGATTGCTGCTCACTTTGAGCAAATGGCAGGTTTGCACAAATTGAGCAGTGCAGTGATTGAATGGGAAATTTGCGTGAATCTCCCCAAATTTGAACAAATCAAATTGGAATCAGGGATGAGATGAATGCAAGCACTTGATATTGCATCCTCATGATAGTTCTTCCATACATAAGAAGAACATAAGAAGAGCCATGCTGAATCAGACCAACAGCTTATGTAGTCCAGCATTCTCTTCATGCATTAGCCTGTGGGAAACCCACAAGCAGGACATGAGTGCAACAGCACCCTCCCAGTGATGTTCCCCAGCAATTGGTGTACATAGGCATACGGCCTCTTATCCTGGAGGTAGCATAGAGCCATCAGGACTAGTAGCTATTGGTAGCCTTCTCCTCCATGAATTGTCCAATCCCCTTTTAAAGCTATCCAAATTGGTGGCCATCACTACATCTGGAGGAAGTGAATTCTGTAGTTTAACTATGCACTGCGTAAAGAAGTCCTTCCTTTTATCTGTCCTGAATCTCCCACCAATCAGCTTCATGGGATGGACCCTGAGTTCTAGTACGATGAGAGAGGGAGAAAAATGTCTCCCTATCCACTTTCTTCACACCATGCATAATTTTGTACACCTCTAACACGTCTCCCCTTACTCACCTTTTTTCTAACCTAAACAATCCCAGATGTTGTAACCTTTCCTCATAGGGGATGTGCTCCAGTGCCTTGATCATTGGGGTCACCCTTTTCTGCACCTTTCCCAGCTCTGCAATATTCCTTTTGAGGTGCAGTAACCAGAACCGTACACAGCATTCCACGTATGGTCATGCCATAGTTTTGTATAAGAGCTGCTCATTGATTGGCGGCTGATCATGCATAGGGACTCCACTTGCCTGTGTGACCAGGTGTCCCAGTTGTGTGGAACTGTTACTTACAAACAGCTGCTTGTGTGCAGAAGTTCCTATGCAGAGAACTGTGCCTGAGATGTGGGCATTAGAGGGTGAGGCTGGCATGGGGAAGCAATGCTGGAGTGGACCTAGGAGCACAACACCACTCCTGCTTCAACCTGTCAGTGACCTACAAACAAGCAATGCCTCAACAGAGCTCTTCAGTGCAGGGAAATCAAGTGGGGTCCATGCATGTCTGAACCAGCTTTCTGTCTGCAACATTTGATCTGTTATGCATATTCATTTGTCATGAAGATGCATGTGTGAAGTTGCCCTTAGATCACTTCAAATGCAAGTTGTAAAGGTTCAGGCTAGGGTTCCCCCCCCATCCTTTTTCAAGTTTTCTCCCCCCACACACACACTCCCCATCTCTTGGCTCTGATCCGGCTTTTTCTGTTATCTTTTTCAATTACATCTTGGCTGGGGTCAATTATTCCTTCAAAAGAGAAGCCAAATCAATTGGTTGAAGTAGTAGGAATGAAATGACTTTGATGTTGCTTTGTATTTCATTGCACATTTTGAACAGAAACAAAACAGCAGCATCCCACTTCCTTATGTTGGCTGAAAGCAACCCTGACTATGGGGACATGTGCCTTTAAAAGATTTATGGCTTTCATTTGGGCGACTGACAAATTTATCTTATTAAAAAATGTATAAGCTCTTTAACAAGAGATGCTTTTTCTCCTCTGCTTTCTCTATCTCCCCCCTTTGCCCTTAATAAAGTATGTTGTCTCCTGTAGCAAACATTCTGGTGGCAGCAGGGGGTGGAGGGGGGAAACCTGTAACAAGATAGTGTACAATTGATTTTGGCTATAGTCCACCACAGATTACTAGATCTGGAAAACACCATACAATACGTCCAGACAGCAGAAGGGTGCGACTAAAGAAGACAACTGGAGAAATAAACAGAATTTTATTGTACTTGTCAGAACCCAGAAGCCGCATAAAGCCAGAGCTCACACTGGCTGTGAACAAAAAGCAAAATCTTATGGATCTGGTGGAACAAGCTTCAAACGCTAAACCTACCAAAGTGATAAAGAATGAAGCAAGAAAAACCTAGCATCCCTTCAGAAGAGAACCTGGAACACTGTAAATAACATTCAATTATCAAAACTAACAAAAGAGCTCCAGCTTGGGCTAGATACTTGGTATGTTCACATTTCAAATAAATTTGTGGCCCAAAGCATACTCAAGGATTAACGATGGAGGAGGGAGGGGAAGAGCTGGGATGAAAACTGCATTTCTTTGCAGGAAGGAGGTATGATAAATAAATAGCTTCTCATCAGTGGCAAAAAAGGACAAAACTCGGCAACATTGCTCAAAATAGAGCAATAATCAAATCTTGTAGAAAATAGAAATAAATTCAATTAATTCAACTTTTTGAGATATTGCAGTATTCTTCAGAGAAAGTTAATTTTGGACAGGGAAAAAGATATATTTTTCTTTGCTTTGGCTAGTAATTTCAGGTCCAGATTTTAGGCATATTTTAATGTTTTATAGCCTTGGGTTATCCATTTTGGGCTGGATCAAGAACTAGTATCACTTAGAGGAGACTCTTGAAATCAATGAGACTTACATTAGTCACTGATTTTAATGGATCTACTCTATGTATGACTAGGTTAGGACCCAACCCAAACCCTGTGATGGGATAGGTGCCATGCTCCCATCAGAAACACCTAGGCTCCTCCCCATCCCAGCAGGTCCCTCCCCTTTGCCCCAGTCTTTGCCCCTACGTCTCAGTGTCTTAAAAATTCCTAACAGCTATTACAACAGAACAGATTATAAAGGGCATGGAAGTCAAAGGCAATTAGCTGCCTGTCATCCTTTGGGGAGATCCACATTTGAAGTGGCTAGTGATTTACCCCTTCATGGATCACTGCCTTGTTGTGGCAAAGGGGCTTGCGTAACTCAGTGAAGCCATAAGCTATGCCGTGCAGGGCCACCCAAGACGGACAGGTCATGGCAGAGAGTTCTGACAAAATGTGGTCCACTGGAGAAGGAAATGGCAACCCACTCCAGTATTCTTGCCAAGAAAACCCCATGGAACGTATCACAAGGCTAAAAGATATGATGCCGGAAGATGAGACCTTCAGGTCGGAAGGTGTCCAATATACTACTGGGGAAGAGCAGAGGGTATTTCCAAGTAGTGCCAGAAAGAGTGAAGCGGCTGGGCCAAAGCCGAAAGGAAACTCAGCTGTGGATGTGTCTGGTGGTGAAAAGAAAATCCGATGCTGTAAAGAACAATATTGTTTAGGAACCTGGAATGTCAGATCAATGAATCAAGGTAAGTTGGAGGTGGTCAAACATGAGATGGCAAGATTGAACATCGACATCTTGGGAATCAGCGAACTAAAATGGACAGGCATGGGCGAATTTAATTCAGGTGACCATCATAACTACTACTGTGGGCAAGAATCCCTTAGAAGAAATGGAGTAGCACTCATAGTCAACAAAAGGGTGGGAACAGCAGTACTGGGGTACAATCTTAAAAACGATAGAATGATCTCAGTACGAATCCAAGGCAAACCATTCAACATCACAGAAATTCAAGTCTATGCCCCAACCACTGATGCCGAAGAAGCTGAGGTTGATCGGTTCTATGAAGACCTACAACACCTTCTAGAACTAACACCAAAAAAAGATGTCCTCTTCATCATAGGGGATTGGAATGCTAAAGCAGGAAGTCAAGAAATCACTGGGATAACAGGCAAGCATGGCCTTAGTGTACAAAATGAAGCAGGACAAAAGCTAATAGAGTTTTGCCAAGAGAACACACTGATCATAGCAAACGCTCTTTTCCAACAGCACAAGAGATGACTCTACACATGGACATCACCAGATGGTCAATATCGAAATCAGATTGATTATGTCCTTTGCAGCCAAAGATGGAGAAGCTCTATACAGTCAGTAAAAACAAGACCTGAAGCTGACTGTGGCTCTGATCATGAGCTGCTTCTTGCAAAATTTCAGCTTAAATTGAAGAACGTAGGGAAAACCACTAAACCGTTCAGGTATGACCTAAATCATATCCCTGATGAATATACAGTGGAGGTGAGGAATAGATTTCAGGGATTAGACCTGATAGACAGAGTGCCTGAGGAACTATGGACGGAGGTCTGTAACATTGTTCAGGAGGCAGCAACGAAATCCATCCCAAAGAAAAAGAAATGCAAGAAAGCAAAGTGGCTGTCTGATGAGGCTTTACAAGTAGCTGAAGAAAGATGGGAAGCGAAAAGCAAGGGAGAAAAGGGAAGATATATCCAACTGAATGCAGAGTTCCAGAGAATAGCAAGGAGAGACAAGAAGGCCTTCTTAAATGAACAATGCAAAGAAATCGAGGAAAACAACAGAATGGGAAAGACTAGAGATCTCTTCAAGAAAATTGGAGATCTCAAGGGAACGTTTTGTGCAAAGACGGGCATGATAAAGGACAAAGAAGGCAGGGACCTAACAGAAGCAGATGAGATTAAGAAGAGGTGGCAAGAATACACAGAAGAACTATACAGGAAAGATCTGAATGTCCCTGATAGCCATGATAGTGCGGCCACTGAACTTGAGCCGGACATCCTCAAGAGTGAAGTCAAGTGCGCCTTAGGAAGCATTAGTAACAACAAAGCTAGTGGAGATGACAGTATTCCAGCTGAGCTTTTTAAAATCCTAAAAGATGATGCTGTTAAAGTGCTGCATTCAATATGCCAACAAATTTGGAACACTCAACAATGGCCGCAAGACTGGAAAAGGTAAGTTTACATTCCAATTCCAAAGAAGGGCAATGCCAAAGAGTGTTCAAACTACCGCACAATTGTGCTCATTTCACATGCCAGCAAGGTGATGCTCAAAATCCTACAAGCTAGGCTTCAGCAGTATGCGAACCGAGAACTACCGGAAGTACAAGCTGGGTTTCGAAGAGGCAGAGGAACTAGAGATCAAATCGCCAACGTTCGCTGGATCATGGAGAAAGCAAGAGAAAGGTCAAAGGTCCGTCTAATCAAAGCTATGGTTTTCCCAGTAGTAATGTATGGCTGTGAGAGCTGGACTATAAGGAAGGCTGAGCGCCGAAGAATTGATGCTTTCGAACTGTGGCGCTGGAGAAGACTCTTACGAGTCCCCTGGACTGCAAGGAGGTCAAATCAGTCCATACTAAAGGAAATCAACCCTGAGTGCTCATTGGAAGGACAGATACTGAAGCTGAAGCTCAAATATTTTGGCCACCTAATGCGAAGAGAAAACTCTCTGGAAAAGACCTTGATGCTGGGAAAGACTGAAGGCAAAAGAAGAAGGGGACGGCAGAGAATGAGATGGCTAGATAGCATCACCGATGCAATGAATATGAACTTGTGCACACTCCGGGAGAGAGCACAGGACAGGAAGGCCTGGCGTGCTATGGTCCATGGGGTCACGAAGAGTTGGACACGACTGAATGACTGAACAACAGTGATTTCCCACCTTGGCTTTCTTGGTGGAATGAACCCCGGGATTATTTTGCTTGCTTTAGACTCACACAAAGGGCTGCATCACATATCCAAGTACTTTCCCAGATGACTGGTGCTGTTTTATCTGTGATGGGGCCATTCACATATGAAGGTTGTCATTTCATGCTGCAGATATCATGTAGTGGACATATCACTCTGAGCAAGCCTGCTGATGTGGTCTAAGGCTAACCCGCAGAAATAGAACAACTTTGGAAGCAGGGCCAGCATCAGAGGTAGACATAGTTGGGCACCTGCCGAGGGCCCACACCCCAGCAGAGGCCCACTGTTAACAGCCCCTTCAGTTTGCTCCTCCTCTTCACCAGTGCAACCTACTTGTTCACCTGCCTCTTTCTCTGGCCCAGACAACGGTGGTGGTGAGAAGGAGGAGTGGCAGATGCCATGGCCTCCTTGCTCCCGGGCTCTCGGCCTGTCAAGCAAGCAAGTAATAGCAACCATGAGAAAGAGGATGAGGAGCAATAGCAGCTAGTGATAATGACAGTGAGAAGGTAGACTCCCTGAGGGACAGGCTCCCCTGACAGTGTCTTGCCCAAAGGCCCTCAAAAAACCTGGAATCAGCACTATCTGGTAGCCACAACAGCACCTAGTTCTCTCCAGTCCCCTTCTTCTTGTCCCATGCAGACTTTTACCCCTTCAAACTCCATCTCTGACATGGTTATGCTTCTTTTCTAGCCTGTCTCCCTCTCTCTCTCATCATGAATTTATGATCTCTGAGAACATTAAAATATAACAAAGGAAGTAAGAACCTGCTTCTGGCATATGATGACTTTTTAAGCTCCTGTCACTAGAGAAGAAAATTATGAATTTGGCACAAAGGCTATTTTTGCTCCAAAATTCACAAGAAGTGGCCTCCATCATTTTTATTCTGCCATAAACAAATGCTCACAAGTATTTCACTTCTGACTGGTTGCTGAAATGATTGCTTCTATTGCCCCCTGGGTTCAACACATTTGTACCCTGCCATTTCTCCAAGGCAGTATAATTGGGATGATCTTGTTCTAGCCTCACATCTACCCTGTGGGGTAGTTTGGGCTGAGAAAGGGTGGGGGTCTTGAGGGGGCATCTCTACTTTGTTAAATATCCCCCCCAATACAGGAGCATGGTCAATGACAGGGGGCTGAAAGGGGAGAACTGAGGAGGGAGAGGAGACATAAGAGAAGCAGCAGCCCTTCCCTGGAGACAGTGGGGTAGCTAGGTGATTTAGATCCTGGACATAATGGTCTTATGGGGGCCTCCTTTGATTTAATTTAATTTAACTTAACTTAACTTAATTGCAACGTTTGTATACTGTTCCACATCTAAACAGCAGGTGAACAACGAGATAAAATGAACAAAAGATAAAAAGAATGAAACATGATATTAACATTATTCTTTAAAAAAGGGAGTGCCAGTAAAATGGAGGCTGGTTAACCACAGAAGGCTTCCTAGAAAAGAGCTGTTTTCAGGAGGCACCAAAAACACCCCTGTGTTGGCGCTTGCCTGACCTCCAGCGGCTGGGAGTTCCATAGGACAGGAGCCACCACACGGAAGGCTCTTCTCGGGGTGGAATCCAGTCAGGCCATAGGTCCATATGGAACCACTAGGTAGGGATTACAAACTGTGTAAAATCCATTCCATCTGTGTTTTGATGGATGCCTTTTGTTCCGTCATCTGCCCACAGATGGATGTGAATATTTTTTTCATCATGAGGAAAAATACTCAAATGATTACGTAATTATTTATGTAAGTATTTACATAATTTACCTTAGTATGTAACATTTAGCATATTGTCTCCCATTCCATTCAATGTTTCCTCAGCAGAAACTTATGTATTTTCCTACGAAGATATATGTACAAATTTTGGGAAAGTAAAAAAATAATCCGAAAGTCCATGGACTCTGTATGGCCTGGGGGTCGCTCCACAGCGGGTTCTGCAGGTCAGAGTCTTAGAAATCCAAGCTCATTTTAGTCCATCTCAAACTTCTCCAGCATCCCTACCACCAGGAGCAGGCCCTCTGATGATCTCAGTGATTGGGCAGGTTGGTAAGGGAGAAGGCACTCTCTCAGGTATCCAAGTCCCAGGTTGTTTAGGGCTTTGTACACTAGTACCAAAATCTTAAATCTGGCCAGGTAGTGAATAGGCAGCCAGTGTGGTTCCCTCAGCAAAGGAGTTGCATACTGAAAAGGGGCATTCTGTCTCCTTCAGACAGCCATATGTGTTCGTTCAGTTGTGAAGCACCTGAACATCTATTACCTTGCATCCCCACCACCATTCCATGCTCTCCATGTTTTACAACTGCTTCTACATTCTTTACGTGTTAAGAATTAGGAATGGCACAGACACCCAAATGGGTCTAGGAGTCTTGTCAGGCTCCCCCCTGCCCATGCGCTTGGACTGCCCTGCTGAGCCTCTGGCCTCACTGACCCCTGCTCATGCCCTCCCAGACATTCCCCACACTCACCCAAGCCTGTCTGTGAGTGCCCGCCATTTTGCCATGCTTATTTTTACAGAAAAAAAATGGAGGTCATTAAAAGTGTGCATATTTAAATATGCACAAATTCAGGCTGGGAAAGCTTTATATACACAATATTAGAGGCGTAAATGGGCCATTTATGCCTCTAATATTGCATATATAAAGCTTTCCCAGCCTGAATGTGCACATATTTAAATATGCGCATTTTAATGACATTTTTCTGTACAAATAAGCTCAGCAAAATGGCAGGTGCTCATGGATGTGATCCGGGGTGAGTACAGGTGATTCAATGAGCTCACGGGGGCTTGAGCATGGGTCTGGGGGGCTTGAATTATAGAATAGTACAGTTGGAAGGGGCCTATAAGGCCATCATGTCCACCCCCCTGCTCGATGTAGGGGCAGGGGGCAGTGCTTCAGCAGGTGCCTGCTGATATTGGGCGGGGGTGGGTTCGTCCATCCCTAGTTTATGGATGTGTGAACTCATCCCCGTCCGGGTTTTCTGGACAACCACTCAGCCCCCGCTCCCACTCACCAGTCCCCGGATTGCACTTGAGCCTCTCCTACACATGGTGAGCAGCCCTCACTCACCCCAGCAGCCTTGTTGAGCTCCATGGTTGCCATTTTTTTGAAAAATAAAATGGCAATTATAAAAATGCACATTTTCGCATAAACAAATATGCGCATTTGCAAAAATGAGCATTTTGCGCATGTGCAAATATGTGCGTTTTTGCGTTCACCTTTTTATTTCTCAAAAAATGTTGACCATGAAGCTCGACGAGGCTGGGGTGAGTGCAGGCCGTTTGCCAAGCACAGGCAGGGAGCGAGCAGGGGCAGGGGCTAGGCAAGCAGGGCTCGGGTGTGTGGGCAGGGGCAGTTCTGCAGGATTCCTGGAATGAATCAGGCGCCCACGCCATTCCTACCCAAGTTATAAATAGCGATGCCTCCAAATTTGGTAATTAGTTGATTCACTGGTCGAACTCTGCCTGTTTATAATGTTCACCTTTTAACAAACCTGGACCGCCATTGTATGAATTTGCTATTAAGTTCAGAATTGAATGCGAGCTTCTGATCATGTGCAGTCTGTATCTAAACAATGCTATTTCCGTGCATGTAGTGAATTGTTTGGATTAACAGTTTTCTTGCTTAAGGTAAACACTGTAATGATTTCACATCTCTCACATCACATTTCACATCAGGGTTTGGGGGCAGTTTTTGCTGTAATTAGTGTTCTGGTGGTTTTTTTTTAAGTAGTTATGGGTGTAATCCTATGCATGTTTGGACAGAAAAAAAGTCATACAACTCCCAGCATTCCCCAGCCAGCATGTTGTAGGAATTTTTTTTTGGTCTAAATATGCATAGGATTGCATCCTTTACTGTTTTAACGGGTGTATTGTCTTTCAATTGTCATGGCTGGTCTTTGACAAGAATGGAGGGATGCACAGTTTGAAACAAATACATAAATAAATAACTTGTAAAAACATGCACAGAGATCATGTACCCTCAGACCCCACTGTGGACTTCCTTTGACCTCCTCAGTATTTCTTTTCCATTAGAGTTGATAGTATTTTGCCGAAATGCTTGACTACTTAGTTCGCTTGAGTAGTTTTCCGAACTGCTGAATTTCCAGCATTAACTGTGGTTTTGGGTCCAGTTCACCCTGTGTGCCATCCTTCTTTCCCTCATCCTCCCTCAGATTGATGACTGGTAACAGTGTCAGACTTGTTCCCCCCAGTGTTTTCCATTACCCTGACACACACAAAAAATAGTGCCTTTGCCTCAGAGCCTGGGATTATGTTTGAAAGCAGCAATAAAACATGACCTTCTCCTTTGTAGGCAGAAGAACAGAGTACAGGCCAGGAATGGGCCAAGAACAGAGGCAACATGCCAAGCCTTAGAAGACGCTGCTATCATAGTCTCTCATTTCTTTCTGGTTGCATTCTACCTTGCTGTCTAGATTTCATGTGAGTTTTTCATTGGAAATATGCCTGCAGACAGAAACAACTCAATCAGAACTCACAGAAAAGTAAGAAAAAAACCTCTATGCTTTATCTTAATACTAACTTCACTGAGCATTTATATTGGGCTTTTTTATGTTGAAAAAATCTTGTTGCAAGTAGGGATGTACAGACTGTGTAAAGTTCACTCTGCCTGTGTTTCACAGATTGTCAGGTGCCTTTTGTTCCGTCGTCCGCCCACGGATGGATGCAATTTTTTTTCGTTGTGCAGAAAAATACGCAAATAATTACATAAGTATTTACCCTTAGTACATAATATTTAGTGCATTGTCCCCATTCCGTTCAACGTTTCCTCAGCAGAAACATATGTATTTTCCTACGAATTTATATGCATACATTTTGAGAAAGTGAAAAAAATCATCCGGAAGTCCACGGATTCCATGCAGCCTGAGGGAGTCACTCCTCAGCAGATTCTGTAGGTCAGATTCTTAGAAATCCAAACTCATTTTACTCCATCTCGAAATTCTCCAGCATCCCTAGTTGCAAGATATACAACAAAAGTGTAAAGCCGGTCTGTATTTTTCTCCCCATATTGTGGACCAGAGGATTGAGTCCATGAATGAATTGCTCGCTTAAGCCCACTTTATGAGTTCATGGGGGAGGTAAGATTTTCATCAACGGCTTTCTGATCTGTAGTTCAGCTCTTATGCTGCACCATCTCAGCCTTGACTAATCATTTCAATGTGATTCTTTGTGATCTTTCACTGTAAACACATTTGAAAGCACTAGCAGGGTTGCACGTATCAGATCAGATGAAATGTCCATGCAAGTCAGCCTTCCGCAACCTGGTCCCAACTCCAACTCCCATAAACCCCAGACAGCATGGCCAAAGATCTAGTCTGACCTCCTGACTGCTTGGTGGTGGTTGGTTTCTTTAATTTATGCATTTATTTGAAAGATTTCTAAGCTAACTTTTAGAGTAAATCCTCCCAAGGCAGCCTACAACCAAACTTAAAACTATGAAAGATAATCAGACAATAATAGAAACAATGATAAAAATCAACATTAATGTTCTTTTGCTAGCACAAGCCCATGGTTTGGTGTACAAGCAGATTCAGCGCTACTTGAGTCTTAGGCTCTTCCGCTCTCTCCACCCCTTTCATGCTGGGAATTTCTAGACAGACTTCCTGTTGGTCAGCAAACCATAGTTCAGGTAACAAATGTAGAAAATGTAGAGATGGGTGATTACCTTCCTGTTTGCCCCCAAAGGGTTCGAGGCATTTTGAGTGTTCCAGTCAACAAAATGCCTCGAGTTGGTCAAAAAATGTTTCTGTATCTCACACTGATGTCACGACTACTGCCCCATTCCCACCCCCCAATTACTTTGGAGAAGGAGGAGGCTGAAGTGACAGATAGCACAGACAGGAGAAGGTGGTCTGAGTTCCTGATGGAGCATCTTTTTCAAGATATCAACAGGGACTGAAAATCTCAGAATCCCCAGCAGAAATATTGTAGTCCTACTTCCCATCCCCAGCAATAAAAGGTGCTTTACAGGGGACGTGAAGCCTCCACCAAGGTTTCTCACACCTCTTGCTCCCAATGCTTTCATCTAGTTGTACCCATCCTGGTCCTGCTCACAAAAATTCAAGCACCCCTGCTTGAATTGACACAATACCCCCCCCCCCATTGCAAACTGTGCTTTGCTCAAACTGAAGTTTGCTCTTAAGCTGGGATCCCAAAACATGGCTTGATCCAGGTTTGAGCAAACATTTGTTTGCCACGCTTTGCCACTACAATGTCAAGATGACTGTTTAGAAATCCCTGCATACAAAGGAGGGGGAAAGGGAGCACATGAATTACAGAACCATAGAGTTGGAAGCAGTGGAGGCTGGTGGCTCCTATTTCAGTGGGGTAGTAAATCTGCTCTGGGTTTCAGTCAGAACCGGTCAGAACTCTAAAGAAGCTCTCCAAAGTGCAGAACCCTATCCCCACAATTGGTTCAGCACCTTCGGCTGCTTCTTTAGAGCTCTGCCTGGTTCTGAGTGAAATCCAGAGCGGATTCACCACCCCACTGAAACAGGAGCCACCAGCCTCCACTGGTTGGAAGGCATCTTGGAAACCATCTAGTCCACCTTCCTGCTTAATGGAGGATCTACAATGTAGGATGCAACTACAGCATCCTAGACAGATGGCCATCCAACCTCTGTGTATGACTCCAGCAAAGATCTGGTTATATTCATGGAACCTATGCAGCCATGAAACCTATGCATGTCATGGAACCTATGCAGCCATGGAACCTATGCAGCTATGACTCACCTATCATGGCTAGTCTATGCAAATGGAGGCTACACAGCCATGGCTAGCAGAAAAAGGATCAATTCTGCAAAATGAGCAAGCCCAGGCCAACTTGCTTGACTTGCATAATTTATTCGGGTTGCAACATTTGGCTTCTCTTGGGGTGGCATTTGCTACTTCGGCATGAGATGCAGGGCAGCTTAGTGCAGAGATTACACAGCCCTACACAGCATTTTAAAATCGATCAGCATTAGAGTCCATTAGAGTCCATTAGCAGCCAGCTACCCTGCCGCTGGTAAAAGGAGAAGGGGAGATGGCCCTTGCATTAGCCAGAGAGCAACTGTATTGTGCCCCAAGCAGTAGAACATTCTAGGGGCTGAGTTTTCACAGTTCACTTCTGGGGAGACCACACTGGATACCTTTATACTGTTACACACTGAGCAACAGAGAGCAGATCCGGTCTTTAAAGCAGTATCAGTTCTTCAAAAGCAGAGAAAATGCTGCTCCACCAAGGCTGATTTTTTTTTTTTTTTTGGTCAGCTAGCTGCAAAGACAATGTTCTTTCCCCGCCACCCCTTTGCTGGCTACATTCAGGCTGCTCACTCATCTTCTTCACCCCTTACTCGACAGTTTCTGCACATGTGTACCTCCTAGCAGGATTGGAACACCCATTGCCTTTACTAGGGATGGGGGAGAATTTCTCCCCGAAACTTCGAGGGGCCGAGTGCCAACGTATTCGGCCCCCCGAAGTAGTTTCAGGGAGAAATTCTCCGCCCCCCCGCCCCCCCGGGATGGGACTTACCTTTCCCGAATGTCCCTCCCGGTGGCGGGTCCCGGCGGCGGTTCCGCAGGTCTTCGACAGGGGCAGAGGAGGCAGCCGGTCTTTTGACCGGCTGCCGCCACCGCCATTCCAATAAAAGTAAAAAAAAACACAACGCCCCAGTGATAGGCTATGTGACGATTAACGTAGCCTATCACGGCTAGATTTGCAAAGTCAGCCTTGATAGGCTACGTAAATCGTCACGTAGCCTATCACGGGTGACTTAAAAAAAAAAGCGCTTACGGCTAATGGCGGCCCCCATAGGGAGCCGCCATTCGTGTTCCTTATTTGGTCGCTGTAGTCTATGTAAAGATTACGTAGACTATGGTGAAAATAAGGGCAACGCTATTTGCGTTGCCCTTATTTTCGCCGTAGTCTACGTAAAGATTTACGTAGACTATAGCGACCAAATAAGGAATGCGAATGGCGGCTCCCTATGGGGGCCGCCATTTGCGTATGCGCTTTTTTTTTAAGTCACCCGTGATAGGCTACGTTAATTGACTTTGCAGATCTAGCCGTGATAGGCTATGTTAATTGTCACGTAGCCTATCACGGGGGCGTTTTTTTAAAAACCTTTTATTTCACGGCCGGGCGAGGTGAGGCGCCTCCTCCCCGGCCTGAATTTCGGCCGGGCGAGGTGGGAAGCCTCCCCCCCGGCCTGAATTTCGGCTGGGCGAGGAGGGAAGCCTCCCCCCCCCGGCCTGAACTTTGGGGGGAGCAGCGAAGTGCCTCCCCCCCACCGCGAAGCAAGCTGCGAGACCAGGTAAGTGGCTTTCATGCACCCCAGTTTAGACCAGGCTGTCAGGAGCGCCCTAGCTGCCTCTTGCAGGCCCCTCCAATAGCCAACTCAGGACACAGATGACGAGGATTCTTTCTGAGGCTTTATTCCTTTATTCCTTTATGACTCTTTCAGATACTAATTACTAGCGACTAAGCAAGGAACAGCACTGGGGAAAGATAGCAGAGTAGCCTAAGCTCCAGGTAAGGCAGTTGGTTCCCATTTGAAGGGGAACCGCGGGAAGACTCTGAACTTATGGGCTATGGAGAGATCCTCCCTCTTTCCCTTGGGTCCTCGGGACGCAACCGTTGTTTGAGTGCCAAACGAGTGGTACGCCTCCTTTCCGCGCGCTCCAGCTGTCGTCGCTCCCTGCGTCTGCGCCGAGCATCCAGCAAGCCCCCCTCCAGCGCTCTCTCACTGCCAGGGTCACTATCTATCCCAGGAATGCTGGCAGGAGGAATCTCTGCCAGCTGCTGTGCTTGTGAGAGATGAGCGAGCTCCTCTCCCATGGATTGCTGTTCCTCCTTAGAATCAGAACTTCTCTGGGGCTCTATGGGCTCAGTTTCCACCCTGACACAGGGGTGGGCAACTTCCCTTGTGTGGAAGGTCACTTTGGATGCTAGGCAACAAGGTAGGTGGGGGACACACATCTAGAGGGAGCAGGGTCAGAGCAAAAAGAGTATGCCTTTTTAGTTTTGATGTTTTCCCTTAGAAAGGGTTTCCTCTTTTTCTCCGTTCCTTCTGTATGAATATTACATTAATTTATTAATGCATTCTTTATTTAATTGTCTTAATTTCAAGTTTATTCCATATTCATCCTGAATGCACTTGATGTTCTCATGTTCTCATACTTTACCTCCATTTCCCATCCTCCATACACCTCCCCTATCATCCACTTAGGGAGCAATCCTAAGCGTGTTCAGACAGAAAGAAATCCTACAACTCCCAGCATTCCCCAGCCAACATGGCTGCCTGGGGAATGCTGGGAGCCGTAGGACATTTTTCTGACTAGGCACGCATAGGATTGCACCTTTGCTTTGAGCAATAAAAGCAGCACCAGTGGCATCTGGGGATACAGGCAACTCTATGTTGCAGAACGGTGGCAGAGCATCCTCCTGAAACATAGAGCCCTGTGAGACCAGGGAAGCCTCTGGTTTCTGGGGGAAGGATAGAAGAGAAAAGTGTTGGCCATTCTTTCCATGGTGATAAAACACTGTGGTTAATCCTGGTGTGTGTGTGTGTGTGTGTGTGTAGGAGAGCACATTTTGCTGAGGGGTGGGGGAGGCAGGCAAGAACACCTGGTTTCTTTCTTTCTGTGCAGCAGCAGATACAGTGTATAGGTGGTTCTCAGGAGGTGAGGAGATGAGGCAAGTGTGGCAGTTTTGCTCAGTGGTGGGGTGGAGGAGGGGATGGAAGCATGGCCATTTTGACCAGGGGATGATGACAAGGAGAGGAGACAAGGGCGATGCTTTCAGTGGCACCTTCGACAGTAAGGGGGAAACGTTGGGGAGGATGCATGAATGATCACCAAGGGATGGATGTTTTAGGCAGTTTTAAATCTATATTTTCTTTCAGTTAACCTCAGTGATAGAAAAAGGGGAGAAAAATGGAGGGAGGGAGAGAAGTAAGCCTCTATGCAGGGCATGCCAAATTGTGATGAATACAAAGTGATATAAATATCACAATAAAATTAGTGTGCACGCTTTGTTGTTGAATTAAAATGATGGTTACAATTTGTTCTGAACAGATTTTTGAAACATCTGTAAAGACAATATAATAGTGCAATCAGCTGTCTCACATTTTCTAACAATCTGAAATCCACACATAATAATAATAATAAAAAAAATCTTTACGATATTGTCATTTAAAGCTCCGTTTTCTCATGTCTTCATTTAAAGATTGTGTATTGCATCTTCTAAGGGCTAAACCAGACATAGAATAGTAGAATCATAGAATAGTAGGGTTGGAAGGGGCCTACAAGGCCATCGAGTCCAACCCCCTGCTCAATGCAGGAATCCAAGTCAGAGCATCCCTGACAAATGGCTGTCCAGCCTCGTCTTAAAGGCCTCCAGTGTGGGAGAGCCCACCACCTCCCCAGGTAATTGGTTCCATTGCCGTATTGCTCTGACACTCAGGAAGTTTTTCCTGATGTTCAGCCGGAATCTGGCTTCCTGTAACTTGAGCCCATTATTCCGTGTCCTGCACTCTGGGATGATCAAGAAGAGATCCTGGCCTTCTTCTCTGTGACAACCTTTCAAGTACTTGAAGAGTGCTATCATATCTCCCCTCAGTCTTCTCTTCTCAAGGCTAAACATGCCCAGTTCTTTCAGTCTCTCTTCATAGGGCTTTGTTTCCAGTCCCCTGATCATCTTTGTTGCCCTCCTTTGAACCCTCTCCAGCTTGTCTGCATCCTTCTTAAAGTGTGGTGCCCAGAACTGGACACAGTACTCCAGATGAGGCCTAACCAGTGCTGAGTAGAGGGGAACTAGTACTTCCCGGGATTTGGAAGCGATGCTTCTATTAATGCAGCCCAAAATAGCATTTGCCTTTTTTGCAGCCATCCTTGTTTGGCTCAAAAGTAGCAGGGGGGTACTTCTTATATCAAACTGAGCACACAGGGGATGGGAGCGAAATCTGACCTCCTCTTCCACCTTTATCTTGTCACATTGTGATACTTTTAGCTGTCTTCCATCAGCCCATCTTTGATACTGGAAGTGAGCCGGTCTTTGGGGTAGGGTGGGGACAGACATTTGAAAGCATCTCAGCTGGAGATGGGAGGCAAATTCAATGGGTTCACATGTTAATTCAAATTTTCTATGACCAAATGTGTCACTTTCGAACCACTATGTGAACTGAAACTCAGTTCCCCTTCAAAATTCACACGTCTCTCCATTTTGCAGTGGAGTAGGGATGGCGGAGAATTTCTCCCCGAAACTTCGGGGGGCCGAGCGCCAACGTGTTCGGCCCCCCGAACAAGTTTCGGGGAGAAATCCTCTGCACCCCCCCGCCCCCCCCGGGACGGGACTTACCTTCACCGAATGTCCCTCCCGGTGGCTGGTCCGGCCGGCGGTTCGGTGGGTGTTCGAGCGAGGCGGGAGCAGCAGCCGGTCTTTCGACTGGCTGCCGCCGCCGCCATTGCAATGAAAGAAAAAAAACAAAAACGCCCCCTGATAGGCTACGTGACGATTCACGTAGCCTATCATGGCTAGATTTGCAAAGTCAGCCGTGATAGGCTACGTGAATCGTCACGTAGCCTATCACGGGTGACTTAAAAAAAAAAAAAAGTGTGTACGGATAATGGCGGCCCCCATAGGGAGCCGCCATTCCCCTTCCTTATTTGGTCGCTGTAGTCTACATTTACGTAGATAAACATTTATGTAGACTACAGCGACTAAATAAGGAACGCGAATGGCGGCTCCCTATGGGGGCCGCCATTAGCGTACGCGCTTTTTTTTTTTTAAAGTCACTCGTGATAGGCTATGTGACGATTCACGTAGCCTATCACGGCTGACTTTACAAATCTAGCCGTGATAGGCTACGTGAATCGTCATGTAGCCTATCAGGGGGCGGTTTTTTTTTTTTTTTTAACTTTCGCGTTCGCGGCCGGGTGAGGCGGGAAGCCTCCTCCCCGGCCTGAATTTCGGCCGGGGCGAGGCGGGAAGCCTCCCCCCCGGCCTGAATTTCGGCCGGGCCGAGGCGGGAAGCCTCCCCCCCCGGCCTGAACTTTGCGGGGGGACCAGCGAAGCGCCTCCCCCCCACCGTGAACGTCCTTCGAGGACAGGTAAGTGACTTTTGTCCACCCCTACAGTGGAGTTATTTCAGCCTTGGGACCAGGATACCTGAGAGAGCACCTCCTTCTTTACCAACCTGTCCGACACTAAGGTCATCAGAAGTAGGGATGTCAGAGAATTCCGCCACGGATCTTGGTGGGGCCGAATGCCAGTGCATTCGGCCCTCTGAAATCCATGGCGGAACGAAGCCCCTGCCCCCTCCACAAAATGGGCCCAGAATGGAGCACCTACCTGCTGCCGTCTGCGCTGCATTACAAATGGCGGCCACCTCTGCGGCCGCCATTCACTTCTTCCATATAGCCGTGATAGGCTACCTAAATACTTACGTAGCCTATCACAGCTAACACAGGGACGCCATTTGCATCCCTGCAGAAGCAGTGATAGGCTACATAAGTATTTACGTAGCCTATCACGGCAAAACTAAGGGAACACAAATGGCGGTAGCTACGGCGGCCGCCATTTGTGTTCCCTTTTTTTTTTTGCCGTAATAGGCTACGTAAATATTTACGTAGGCTATCATAGCAAAATACAGGGATGCAAATGGCGGTGGCTACGGCAGCTGCCATTTGTGTCCCTGCAGGCTGACCAGCAGCCGAATGTAGGGATGTACGAAAGGTACTTAACTTTCGTGAATTATGTTTATGGTTGGGGGGGAGGCATTCTGTCCCTCCCCCCGGAATCCTCGCCGGGGGGGGGAGGCGCTCCGTTTCTCCCCCCCCCCCCGGCATCCTGGCCAGCTGGCTGTGCTCCGCAGTGATTCTGCGGAGCCGTCGGCCGGCTCCGCCAGCAGCCGGACATCCGGCCACTGGCTATCAGGGACGCAAATGGCGGTGGCCGTAGCCGCCACCATTTGCGTCCCTGCAGTCAGCCGTGATAGGCTATGTAAATGTTTATGTAGCCTATCACGGCTGATTTAAAAACAGAACAAAAACGTGCATACGCAAATGGCGGCGGCCACGGCCATTTGCGTTCCTTATTTTGGCACGTCTTAGTCTACGTAAACATTTACGTAGACTAAGACGGCGAAAATCAGGGGAACGCAAATAGCGTAGCTTCTATGCTATTTGCGTTCCCGTTATTTTAGCCATCTTCGTCTGTGTAAATGTTTACGTAGACTAAGACGTGCCAAAATAAGGAACGCAAATTTTGTTTTGTTTTTGTTTTTAAGTCAGCCATGATAGGCTACGTAAACATTTATGTAGCCTATCATGTTTTTTTTAAAAAAACTGGAAATGGTGGCGGCGGCAGCCGGTTGGAAGACCAGCTGCCACAGCCGCCGCCGCCGCACCGCCGCCGGAGCTGCCGCCGCCATGAAGATCCGCCGCCGCCAGGAAGATGCGCCCAAGGTAAGTCTCGTCCCGTGGGGGGTGGGGGGGCGGGCCGTTCTGCCACCCATTTCGGGGGGCCGAATGCGCTGGCATTCGGCCTCCCCGAGATCCGTGGCAGAATTTTCGTACATCCCTAGCTGAATGTCCGGCTGCGGGCGGCCCCAGCCAGTGGCTCCATGGAATCTCCGCGGAGCGGAGCTGGCCGGAGAGAATTTCGGGGGGAAGGGACAGAGCGCCTCCCCCCAACTATGAATGTCACCCTTTGAAAAGGTAAGTGACTTTATTACATCCCTAAAGCGGGCATGTTCCTGGTGGTTCCACATGGACCCATGGCCCAGTTGGAGTCCACCAGGAAAAGAGCCTTCAGCGTGGTGGCCCCTTCCTCTGGAATTCCCTGCCTTTGGAGGTCAGGCAGGTGCCAACATTGTGTTCCTTCCAGAGCCTCCTGAAGACACTGTTAGTTCCTTGCGTGACCAGCTGCGTTTTATTAAATTCGAATTGGAATTTGTCTTTTGAAAAACCAAAAAAACATTTGAAGTGTTTTAACCTGTTGTTTCATCCTTTCACCTTTGTTGTTCGCTGCTCTGAAATTTTCCGATGTGGAGCAGTATATAAATATTGTAAATAACTAATTAACTGACTAACTAAATAAAACCTTATAGACTGTGTAAAGAGCTGCCCCAAAGCCAGGAAACCACCAAATGACTGGAAGTTGGGAGAACTGTTGTGGCCAGCGGAAGGGGCTGGGGCCATCTGGGGAAACCTGGAGGGCCTGAGGTTTGGCATCCCTGCATTGTGGGGTATGAGCTTGTCTCCTGCAGTACATGTGCCAGCCCTGAGGCTGCCACTGGGGCACGCCTGCCCACCTTAAAGGGTCTCACTTCTGATCTCAGCTGAATCTGAGAAGAGGACAGTTAGGAAGAGGACAGTGGTGGCCCTGTTGTTCAAACTAGTGCTGTGCCGAACATCTGTCCCACATTTTTTCTGACCCCTATCATCCAATTTGATCGAAAAGAAATTGCTTTCAAAAAGAAATTCAAAGGAGGAGAAATTTCAGAGAAATTCTTATGGGTTGGGTTCGGGAATCTTGGGCTTGCCTTACTTATGAGGCAGCCAAGGAGTGTGCATGAGTATCCCGTCTGTCACTGTACAATAAACTCTGTGGCAGACTGTAACCTCCTTGGCTTCCCGCACTTCAGTTAAAGCCATCATGAGGAAGGCGTCATGAGGTAATTCATCCCATGGGGCTTTTTCAGTCCAGGAAGTGCAGGTGGCCTGGGAGGCTGCAGAACAATGGAAAGATGTGTAATAAAACACACACAGCACCCTCAGACATCTTGCAGTGGTATTTGAGGTAAGCTCAAAAATACCACCAAAAGAAATTAACAAAAAAACCCCTTAAGGAAGAAGAAAGAAGCTGTGCCCCAACCCCTGCCAATAGTGAGCCCTATCTGAGAGAAACTGTGGGAGAATTTCTCCTCCCCTAGGAGAAATTCGGTGAAATTGTCCCCCCAGTTTTTGAGAGGGAATTTTGAGAGGCCCTTTCTGCAAAGCTCTAGTTAAAACTAGAAAGCAAGACTAATCTGACCTGGAAACATCTATTGGTGCCGAGCCTTATCACATCATCTGCTCCAGGTTATAGCCACACACGTGGTTTCTTTGCTGCCTCAAAAGTCCCTTTAAAGTTTCAATTCAACATATTTTAAAACGGAGCTGAACCCTAGAGGGAATAATCCGCACTGGCAGGGGAGGATTGAACGCCTGAACTAAATGGACTTTTCCATTTCCAGTTAGCACTGTTCTGTAGCTTAATGCTTAATTACATATGACTATTTGATAAGCCGATTTAATTTCCCAGACCCAAATATGCTTAATTAAGCCAAAGACTTTGAAATGGAACTTTATAACAATCAAAATGAGATTATATATTGGAAGTAGGGAGGAGGTGGGGATGAAGATGGCTAAAATGGTAGAGAGCTGAGGTTAACTCCTGTAACTGCTCAATTAAAAATTGAGTTTAATAATCTATTAACATCAACAAAGGTCCAGCTGAATGAAAGTGAGCATGACACTACAAATGGAAATCACATTCCCTGCAATACTTTTGCATCTTTTGCTTCTGTCGGCGCCAGAGCTCGGCAATGCGGGGCACTTTCAGGACACCACAACCTGTGGGGAGGGGGCACTGTTGACCTCTGGGGCCTCCTGGACCTGCCGCTGCTGTTCCTTGCTGTCCGATGCTCATTCACCTGCTCTCTCCAAGCAAGCAATGACAAGAATGAGGAGATGGAGCACCATCCTTCACTGCCTTTTGCTCTCCCCATGGCAAGGCCAAGACGTTTTGCTGTCTCAAGCGAAGAAGAAGATCTAACCCTTTCCTATTCCATGTTCAAAACCTGACTGGACTAGCAGTTTAATCTTTCTTCGACACTGGCAGTTAGGGATGCTGCGGTCGTTGAACTCCATCCGGGAATCTGGCAGAACCACCCCTGCCTGGACTCCCAAGACCTATTCACTGAGACCCTGCCCCTGCTCGCCCCCTGCCTGTGCTCCATCAATGGCTTGCACTCACCCTGGTGGCCTCGTCGACCTTCATGGTTGCCATTTTTTGAAAAATGAAGTGGTGATCACAAAATACACATATTTGCATCTGTGCAAAAATGCGCCTTCCATGAATGCACACATTTGCGTATGCACAAAAATGCACATTTAAAAAAAATACACATTTCCACACATACGCAAATGTGCGTATTCACAGAAATGCTCCAGGACCAGCAAGGTCATTTTAAAAGTTTCTTTCTTTCTTTCTTTCTTTCTTTCTTTCTTTCTTTCTTTCTTTCTTTCTTTCAAACAGTGTTACTTTAAACCAATCATTTATCACTCAGGCACACCTAAGACTGCTTTCTTTTGGGAAGCCTCTAGGAAGAGGAAGTGTTTTGGCTGAAACACTCGGAGACAGAGGATTTCAATTTTTTAAAAAAAGTAAATATTTACGAAAAATAGCATTATGCAGAAGTTATGCAGACTCACAGAGACGGCTGGGCACCAGAATTACGGTTGTTGGTACAGATTTATCTACATAATTTTTGGAGCAGGAAAAAAGAGGAGCATTCCGGGGGCTTGTGAATCGCAGAACGGAGCACTGGCCGTAAACTGCAGAAGTCAAGCAGCACCGAAGGTACACAATTCGTACATCCCTAGCAACTAGGGATGTCAGAGAATTCCGCCACAGACTCCAGTGAGGCTGGATTCTTTAGAATCCGCCCCCCTGGAATCCGTGGTGGAACGGCCTCCTCCCCTGCCACCCACGGAATCCCCCCAGGACAGAACTTACCTGGGGTGGATGCAGCAGTGGCGGCGACTGTGGCGGTGGCTCCGGTGGTGGTGGCTCCGGCTGGTCTCCCGGCCTGCCGCTGCCAGGCTGCTGCGGCCGCAAATGGTGGCCATCATAGCAACTGCCATTTGTGTCCTTGCAGGCAGCCATGATAGGCTATGTAAGTATTTACATAGCCTATCACAGTAAAGGCAGCCATGCAAATGGCGGCCACTGCACCATTTGCGTGGCTGCCTTTACCGTGATAGGCTACGTAAATACTTATGTAGCCTATCACGGCAAAGAGCAGGTGTGCAAATGGCATAGCAGCCACCATTTGCATCCCTGCTTTTTGCCGTGATAGGCTATGTAAATACTTATGTAGAGTATCATGGCTGACTGCAAGGACGCAAATGGCAGCCACTACGATGGCTGCCATTTGCGGCCACGGCAGCCCAGCCGTGGCCAGAACTCCGGCTGTGGCCTGTCCTGGCCGGCGGCTCCATGGAGTTGGCCGGGGATGATTCCAGGGGGAGGGATGGAGCACCTCCCCCCCAAAGCAGATTGCCCGGCCCAGAGCCAGGTAAGAGTTTCGTACATCTCTACTAGCAACAGGTTGCACAAGAGTTATGTGCAATGGGTTACACAATGGGTCGCATAATGCATAATGCACACCTGCTCGCGCAAACATGACTTTAACTGAATTCTTCTCTTGCGTGTAGTTCGGAACCTAGTTTCCACTAGCGCAACGTCATTTGTGCCCCCCACCAGTCTGGAGCATAGGAATCTGATGAGGGTGAGGCAAAGGCTACTTCCTCAGGGGTAGGACAATCAATGCCTTATTCAGTGCTGCCCCAGCCATAGGACACAGTCCAGCCACCTTTCTCTGGCTCAGAGGATGATTCTCTGGCTGAATTGCCATCTTCCCTGTGCTCTCTTGAATTTCAGTTTAACCAGGAACATGTCTGTAACATTTTCATTGCTGAGACCAATTATACTTTTCCAAGTTCTTTATTATTTATAACTCTCTTGCAAATAAAGCTGTCCCCTTCAGATGACATCACTGAGCTTGACAGAAGGACTGCTTTTACTACTACATCCCGCTTTCTCTGGAAAAGGTTCAAATACATAGCAGGAACTGTATTTCAAACTTTATTTATAACAGTCTCTTTCCCTACTCCCTGCCCACTTTTCACTAGGCCTCAGTCTGTGCACACTGCTGTTGTGATCTTTCTCATATTTTCTGATATTATGAGAGTTTTAAAAATTATTGTTTAATTAGTTTTTAAACACACACACACACATGACAACTAGGCTGTCTATATTCTGTGCAGTGATAATTGCACTGCAGGAGTGCAGTTCTTGGTATTCGGTCATGAAAACAAATTTCTGAGATGTTTACCTTTACTTTTTAAGGAGGAGAAAAAAACCTTTCTACAACTGGGGGAAAATATGTAGATGATGTCAAGTTAAATCACATAAGCCATCTGACTGAGCAGGACTTCCCGAGATTAAACAGAAGATATTCAGATCTCTAAACATTTGGAGAGATCATCCTTGTCATCATTACAAGAAGCAGAATAAATTATGAGGAATGTATGAGGAATCTGTGGAAGTATGCATGATTTGTATAATATTCAGAGTGCAGAATCCAGATTTAAATGCTTCAGGGTTTGGGCTGTTTTAGTGATACCCTGTCTTTTTCCTTTTTATTTTTTCAAACACTCAAGGCTGCGCATAACGGATTTAAGACAAAATGCTCCACTTTCAACAGTATTCCTTTAAATTCAGGTTAGAAGACAGGGTCACAAATAGATAAAACAGACACAAAATTCAGTGTCTCGGCAGAGTAACTTCAGCTCCGCAAGCAAAATGTCTGCCAGACGAAAAGGTCTTTTGTCAAATGGTGGAGGTGAAAGACCAATGGAGAAGGGGCAAAATGGAGAAACACACGCGCGCACACACACACACACACACATGTAGAGAATACCATAACCTAGGCAGAGCAATCTGATTTCTTTGGGTCTCAACGACTGATGGGGCACAGAGGAAACACTCCCCAATAGATCTCAATGTATAGTGAGTAAATGCCCAACTTCTGCTTCTTGACATATCAACTCAAGAGAGGGAGAGAGGCAGTAATCTCTTGCCTTTCCAGAACAACAATGCAATATCTATCTATCTATCTATCTATCTATCTATCTATCTATCTATCTATTTATCTATCTATCTATCTATCTATCTATCTAATCTATCCATCCATCCATCCATCCATCCCTAAATATTTATATCCCAACACTTTGTCTTCTTGCAAGGAACCCTAGGTGGCTTACATGCTCCTCCTCCTCTCCATTTTATTCTCACAACAACCCTGTGAGGTAGGTTAGGCTGAGAGTCAGTGACTGGCTCAAAGTCACCCATTGAGCTTCACTCAGGCCACTACACCACACTGAACCTCAATACAGTTGGTATGAAATATGACAAGAGTCCTGTTATTCTTTTTCCTCTATCAGAGGAACTATGAGAATATATATCTATATCCATCCCTGGTGTAAAGCATATCCAGCCCTGTTAGAGTTGTGTGAACTAGCTGAGAGTTCACACACCATCTTCATCATCACTTCCATGTCTAGTTTTAACACCCCCCAAAAAAGAAATGTCATTGATATGAAATACTTAATGAATGAAATGGCAAGAGATGGGATATTCTTCATCAATCACAATTCAATGGCTTACTTAGTATTTCATGGGTGAAATTAAGCTCCTTTCTGAAATGGAAAATTATGACTTATAAGCCAAGTTACACAAGTATGAAGTCTGGCCATTGCTACATTTTCATTTTCATCTCCATTATTGAGGGCCTGATTCCACCATCCTTCAGCACTGAACTAACATCTTCATTTAACACTGAACTGACCTTGTCATTTAACATGATATGCTTTTCCCAAGGCGTCACTCCGGGTCCCATTGTGTAACTTAACTGTTAAGCAGACTTATAGGGGCTGTTCACACAACATGCTAACCCACACTCGGAAGTTGAGTGTGGGTTGGTGTTGAACCATGAGTTGTTTGTTGAACTGTGGGTAAGCATGTGTGAACATAGGACATTTTCCACAGGGTGTCTTGTTAACCATGCAGTGGCTTGTTAACCACCTTGAACAACCCAACAGCAACTCATGGGTTTTCAAGGTGGCTTGTTTGAGAAAAATAAGTCACACTGCTGGTTAACAAGCCACCCTGTGGAAAATGTCCTGGGTTCAGACAACAAGTTAACCCACGGTTCCACAAACAGCCCACGGTTCAACAACAACCCACACTCAACCACTGAGTGTGGGTTAGCATGCGAACCATAGTGATTTCCCATTGTGCAACAGCCCATAGGCAAGTGACCAAGCCTAAACTCAGGGATTTGTACCACTGGGCAACTGTCAAAACCTACACCAGGGCAACAGGGGGTGGGGGTTGCTGCTGCTAACCCCTGGAGCCCCCTGCTATCAATCCCTGCTGACTCGTCTTCTCTAAGCAAGTGAGCAGTGACAGGGGGTGAAGATTAGGCCAACGGGAGAAGGGAATTGAATGGTCAGCAATGAAGAGGAGATGGGGCAACTCACAGAGGAGCCCGACTGAGAGTATTTTGCCCAAGGGCCTCCAAAACTTGGAGCTGGCACTGCAGGTGACTTCCTGTTTGTGGCATGTACATTAGACATGAGAAGGCAGAGCCTGCAGTTGCACAAAGAGTTCTACTCATGTTCAAGCAAATGTGAGTAGAACTCCTGTTCAGACTTTACTGGTTCAGTGTAGCAAGGTCTGAAGTGAGGGGGGTGGGGTGGTCCCAGCATGCCTGGAGATGTAGGGGTGAGGTGGCATGCACAGCCTCATCCCAGTACCCACTTTGAGCCTTCATGCATTCTCTTGAATGCCTGAATAAGGCTAATGTCAACTACTGCAGAGTTGACATGGTTGCAGGTGTTGACGAGGTCATCTTGTGGTTGCTAGGCAACCACAAGGTAGTTCTTCCTATCACTCCCCAACCCTACAGACAGTGGAAGCTGATGGCTCCAAGTTCGGTGAGACTGTGAATCCAGTCTGGGTTTCAGTCAGAACAAGCCAGAACTCCAAAGGAGCTATCCAATGTTCTGAACCCATAGCAACAGTAAGAACCAGACATGGAACAACCGATTGGTTCAAAATTGGGAAAGGAGTACGACAAGGCTGCATATTGTCACCCTGCTTATTTAACTTATATGCAGAGTACATCATGAGAAATGCTGGGTTGGATGAATCACAGGTCGGAATTAAGATTGCTGGGAGAATTATCAACAACCTCCGATATGCAGATGATACCACCCTAATGGCAGAAAGCGAAGAGGATCTAAAGAGCCTCTTGTTGAGGGTGAAAGAGGAGAGTGCAAAAGCTGGTTTGAAACTCAACATTAAAAAAACTAAGATCATGGCATCTGGCCCCATCACTTCCTGGCATATAGAAGGGGAAGAAATGGAAGCAGTGACAGATTTTACTTTCTTGGGCTCCAAGATCACCGCAGACGGTGACTGTAGCCATGAAATTAAAAGACGCTTGCTCCTTGGGAGGAAAGCTATGGCCAACCTAGACAGCATAGTAAGAAGCAGAGACATCACCTTGCCGACAAAGGTCCGTCTAATCAAAGCTATGGTTTTCCCAGTAGTAATGTATGGCTGTGAGAGCTGAACTATAAGGAAGGCTGAGCGCCGAAGAATTGATGCTTTCGAACTGTGGTGCTGGAGAAGACTCTTACGAGTCCCCTGGACTGCAAGGAGGTCAAATCAGTCCATCCTAAAGGAAATCAACCCTGAGTGCTCATTGGAAGGACAGATAATGAAGCTGAAGCTCCAATATTTTGGCCACCTAATGTGAAGAGAAAACTCTCTGGAAAAGACCCTGATGCTGGGAAAGACTGAAGGCCAAAGGAGAAGGGGACGGCAGAGGATGAGATGGCTAGATGGCATCACAGATGCAATGAATATGAACTTGAGCACACTCCGGGAGAGAGCGCAGGACAGGAAGGCCTGGCGTGCTATGGTCCATCGGGTCACGAAGAGTCGGACACGACTGAACGACTGAACAACAACAACAAGCTCCTTTAGAGTTTTGGCTGGCTCTGAGTAAAACCTAGAATGGATTCACAGCCCCACCGAAATTGGAACCACCAGCCTCCACTGCTTAGAGACCAGATAAATTCTTGTCTCTGGATTGAAATATGGCAACTGTCCCGCTCATTGTATGCCTCTGTATGGGCTTGTATTCAGAGCAGTCTAAATGCCTAAGCCAGGCCCTATAATTACAATATTCCTTCTCTCCTCTGGCAACTCTGTTACAGCTTCTGAGACAGTTAAAATACAGGAATGTCTACGTTCAGAATCTCTAAAAATAATACCTGCTATTGAGGGAATTTACTCTGATTTATTCCATGCAAATCATAACTAGAGAAAAGTAAAATAACGAGGCACAGTTCGCTGGGACTATTTCAGCCCTAGTGCAAGGAGGAACGCCCTAGTGGATGCTTCCCATCGATGACACCCATAAACAGCTGTAACATTCAACTCATGGGGACAGAAGAACAACATGATCAAAATGAACAAAACATACATTTTCAGTCGTTCCAGTGATCACGTGCAGCCCATCATAAGTTGACTTGATATACATCCCCTAAGAAAGAATGAAATAAGAAATAATTAATGCCCACAGGTGGCGAATAGCATATAAACAAGTGGAAACTGCAACAAAGTGTGGAATGCTCCTGTTCAGGGTTCCAGCCAGGATACTGGGTTCCAGCCTTTTTCCAGTATACTCCATTTCATTTCCTGTCCCCTCCAGTTTTCCACCATACCAACAGACACTCATCCTGTGGCTGCTGAGCATGTTCATTGTGAAGCCATGTTCACAAGGAAGTACATGAGCTTTAAAGGTTACACAGAACTCTTCTTCAGAGTTGGCTAAAGTGTTTCTGGGTGGAAAGGTGGTGTTGGTTTATCTTTGGGTCCACTCCATTTTTCACTGAAGTGGACTCCACCAAAAGCATGATGCAATAGTGCAGCTAGGTAGTTTTAGACCATAGATTTAATGGATTTTGGGGTGGGGGTGGCGTTAGATGACCATGTGTATTACTGCAGTGTGGAGCAAACAACTAACATTTATCTCGCCCCACCAGCTGCCACTCCATGCTTTACAATTGTTTCTATGTTCCTGCGATGTTAGAACATGAACAAAACTGTTTGCTACCCCTGATTAAAAAATAATAATATTCTGTGCATGTGCAATTTTGCATTTTAAACTCACTTAAATCACCATCACAACTACAGGAATAAAATGGAATTCCGATGCCCTCATTGCCTACTGTTCTCTGAGTGGTCATTTTATGTATGTATGTATGTATTTAAAACATTTCTATCCCACCCTATATCATTAAACAAGCTAAAACCAGTTAAAATCTAAAACAATAAAACTGTTAAAACAATGTGCTACTTTAAGGGATGCATTTAGCCCTGAAAGGCTTTGGTAAAAAGCCACATTTTTACTTGGCGCCGATCTGAGACCAATGTCTGTGCCAATCGGGCCTCCAAGGGGAGGGCATTCCACAACTGGGGTGCCACAGCAGAGAAGGCTCTCTCCCATGTCCTACCATAGTGTATGTCTCATACTGGTGGGAGGCAGAGGAGGGCCCCTCCAACAGATTTCAGTCCTCAGTCATTTGCCCTCGCCCCACCCCAGGACCCTGGACTTTCCCTCAAGTTCTAGCCCTAGATGCACAACTGGCATGATGGGGGAGTAGCATTGTGTGCTTGTAAACTGCCCTATCTCAAGCTCATTTATATTAGTCCTTAAACTAGATCCAAGAGTGAAAGTAGCTAGGTTTGTTCACAACAACATAAAATTATAGTGAAATCCCAAGTTGACTGTGAAGGGCAATAACAGGATCTCTCCAAATAGCCAAGATAACTAAAGAAATTCTTCATGTTCTCATTGCCAGCTGCTCAGAACAAACTAGAAATACACAAGGATTTATTTGAGCCAACATTTTTTAAGCAAAACAACTTGGTTTGCAAACTGACACAGCCTGGAAATTCCTAGGTCAGAGTGCAGACTTTCCCCATCACTCCCTGCTTGTGTGCTTCTAAAGGGTACCTGGCTGCCCACTGTTAGACACAGAATGCTGCGCTACATGGACATTTGGTCTGATCTGGCAAACAATGTTCTAGAGTTGATGGAAAATTCTCCCTTCCTAGGTTTTCATTCCATTTGTGGGCAGAAATTGTTTTGTGGGGTGGGGGGTGAGGGATATTTTGGCAAATTTTGCTGCCACCACCCCATGGGGGGGGTGTTACTACTGATGATGTGGTAATTGATTCTTTCTTTCTTTCTTTCTTTCTTTCTTTCTTTCTCTCTCTCTCTCTCTCTCTCTCTCTCTCTCTCTCAACTTGTTTCAGCTCTTCTTAGTGGCTACTGGCTGGCATCTGCCATCTTTTTCCCAGAATGCCCTGGATGCAGTCTCATTCCTGGGAATTCTGTGGGATAAATGGTGGTTAACAAGAGGAGCTCTGCTCTAAGAAGAATTTAAAAAATGAGTTACAAAGGAAGATGGAAGGACCAGCATAACATGAATGATAAGCCCCCTTTTAAAAAAGCGTGTGTTTCTCCAAAATCACCCTTCAGGGTCTTTTGTTTTTTTTCAGGGGAGAGTTTTTGATCCCCCAAAAGTTGAGCAGACACTTCTCATTTGAGATCTTTCAGCTCAGCACTTCCAGAGTTCCTTGCAAGAGCTCAACTCTGCTGCAACTCGCGATGAGCAGTGTAAACCCTGCAAGAGATCAGAAGCAAGTCAGATAAGAATTATCAAAACTTGCTAGTAAAGCCTTTAAAAAAGTTGAAGAGCTTACACCTACCACTGAGTTTTACCACAAAGATATGCGAAGTGCCTTAGGGCGTAATCCTATGGGGATAGGCGGCTGCCTCCAAACTCGGAGACAGCCGCCTATGCAATGCAGGGCAGGAGAAGCACGGAGGGGATCGTTCCCTCCGCGCTTCTCCTGCCCTGCATTTGCAGCTAGACTGCCAATTTCGGCTGCCTAGCTGCGGGAAGGCAGAGCATGGGAGGAGGCTGCTGGACAACATATAGGATGTGTCATACCAGCTTTTCTGCCTTCCCTGCCCTGGAATGCCCCCTGGAACACCCCATTTTGGCTGCTTCATGCTCCTCTTGTGAGCGTGGAGCACGGGGCCATTCCATGCTGCCTGCAAGGCGGTGCGGAAGAGGAGGAAGGTCCATTCTCTGGGAACCGACCTCGGAGCGGGGGCTCCGAGGTCGGTTCCTGGAAACCCACATAACCTATGCCTGTCTAGCCACTGACTAGCATCCATAGGAGTGCTCCCTCCAAGCAGGAGCCTATGAGCTGTTGTATCTACAGAGGAATGGCCAGAATGGGGTGGCAGGGCACAGTGAGTGCTGCATTACCAGTCTGCCACGGAGATTTCCAACATAAAAAGAAAATAGGCTTTGTTTCTCAACCGGGGGGGGGGGGGGAGTATGAATCTACCCGAGAGCTGAAATGCAATTCTGTCCTTAGAAGCTTCCCATCCCCTTGATCCTCAAATAGAAAGCTAACGAGCTCGCTTGCACTGTTTCTGACCATTATCGTTCCCTGTGAAAAGTAAGAGACGCTGGTGGGGGAAAAATAGAACTTCAAAATGTGAAGCACAAATGTGAATGAGATTAAACAACAAACAGTGTTTCTATCAGCAGAACCTGCTTCTGTCACCTTCTCTACAGCATTGTACAGAGCATCATCTCATTATGAAGTGGCTGAAGATGTATGTGCTGTTTTTATTTGGCTTGCCTCCCACACCACACACAATAGATGCGTTTCTTTGTATTTTCTGGAACACCCTTCCCAAACTTGCTGCCCTCCAGATGTTTTTGAAGGAACTCCCATCAGCCCCAAACACCATGGCTAGTTGTCATACATGATGGGAGTTCTAGTCCAAAACATCTGGAGGGCACCAGGTTCGGGAAGGCTGTTCTTGAACAAAACAGCTTTGGCTCAATTTTTTTTAAAAAATTAGGAGATATGTCTGACCACAACCATTTGAAACCTACATTAAAAATGGATACCAAACAATCAGGGCTGTAGCTAACCTTCCTCATTAGGTGGGGCTTCAACAACAGAATCACATTCATGGGGAGTAAGGCTATCATGATGGATATATATTAGCTCCAGTATTGTAGGCAGTATTGTTCTGAATACCAGTTGCTGGGGAACATGACCGTGAGGGTGCTATTATGCCCATGTTCTGCTTGTGGGCTTCCCTGAGGCAGCTGCTTGGCCACTGTGGGAACAAAATACTGAACTAGACAGGACTTTGGTCCTGATCCAACATGGGTCTTCTTCCATTCTTATGTAGGAATGAAAAATCTTGGCATTCTTTGTAACTCACAGAAATATCTAGAACCCTGTTGCCAATCCAAAATTACATGTGTTCAGTCTCTAGGTGTTAGAAGTAGAAATTAGGGATGTATGAGAATTTCATATTTGCATGCAAAACATGCAAACATCCCCTGTTCGCAACTCCGAACGTGATCATGAGCACAAGCACATGTCCATTGAAAAAGTTCTTTAATTGCTGAACATGTGGTTGTGTTCGATTTGTGCAAATTTCCCAAATTTATGCACATTTCCAAAATTTATGCAAATGCCCTAAATTTATGCAAAGTTCATAATGTGAGCAAATTTCCCCCACTGACTGAATCAGCCCCACTTTATTCTATGGATGAATGTTATGTAAAGTTAGGAAATGTGAGTAAAGTTAGGAAATTTGCATTAAGTTAGAGGAAAATTGCTCTAATTTCACTTTTGGACACTACTCAGTTTGCACAATTTTTCCCGTTCACACACAGAGCAAGCAGCGATCGCAGATGAGAAAGGGAACAGGGCAGAAGGCAAGGCAATCTCCAACATTACTCATTCACCCATTGCTAGTAGAAATGTACATGCTGAATGAAATCAGTTCTTTTTGTGGCAAGTTCAGAAGTATTTTTCCTAATATAATGAACAGCTTCCTTAAACAAATCGTAAGTTCCTTAAAGTCAGGGATGGCACAAGAGTCCAAGGAGAGCATGGAGTCCAGCGGACTCCCCCCTGCCCAACCACCTGGACCCCACTTGCTGGGTCACTTACCCTCTTGGTGACTGACGGGAAGTGCTGTGGGGCCGTTCCTCTCCTTACCGAGCTCCCATTGTGCGCAGAAATCATAGCTTGGTTACTTCCACATATGCAATGCTGGGCCTACAGCTGTGTTGAAGGGGCAATGACTCAACATTACAGGGGTAAAGGACCCTTTGCCCCTGTAATGTTGAGCTAACGTCCCTTTAAGGCAGCTGTAGATGCAACGTTACATGTGTGGAAGTAACTGAGCTGCAATTTCTGTGCACAGTGGGAGCTCGGTAAGGCGATGGATGGCCTTGTAGCGCTTCATGGGCAGTCACTGAGTTGTTCTGTAGCTCCCATAGCATGGTTCACATGGGCGGGCAGTGACGATGGCTCATTGATCACCCAAAGGGACCAGATGGAAGTGAGTCCATCCATCCTTATGTAATCTATCCTTAAGACCCTTTCATGCTCACAGTCACATTGGCTAAAGGAGGATATTTGGGGGAGTATCAATTATCCATGATTGGGGTGCTGATACTGGAAAATCCAACCTGAACCTGGGAGAATCTTGAATGAACGGAGTTTGGTAAGTCTGGTGGATGGTGGTAGGAAAGCACCCATTTGGGGGATACATCAGGTGCAACAGGTGGTTATTTTTTAAAAAACATAATAGTTCTTCTAAAATCAAGATTTCCCAAGATCCCTCCTAGAACAGACCAAAGATCCATTTCTCTCAGCATCTTGTTTCTCACTGTGGCCAACCAGCAGCCTATAGAAAGCCCACAAGCAGAGCATGAGGCCAATAGCTTCTATAATGTTCCATAGAACCATCATGGCTTGTAGCTATTGATAGACACATTCTCCATGAGTTTATTTAACCCCCCTTTTTAAAGTCCTTCTATGCTGTTGGGCATTACTATATCTGGTGGCAGCAGATTCCATACATTAATGAATGGAACTCATTCTTAAGATGGAGGCTGTCATGTTGCAAATAGGGATGTATGAACTGAAAAAAACCTTGAGCTCATGGAGGTTCTCTGAATTCCACCTTGAAGCTCATTCCAACTCATATCCATATTAGACTGCAACCTTTGTTTTTCTTTTCTTTTCATGCAAACATTTGTGCCTATTTGTGTGCATTTTCCCAAATGTGAGTATCAATTGTGCACATTTTTGAAATGTATACGTTCTTCTCCTATTGATTAAATATGTTTGTGTGCATTTTTCCAAAGTAGGCATTCTTTCATACACACTTTTCCCCCCAAAGGTACATATTTTTCAAACATAGTTTTTTTGTTCCGCAAATCGCAGAACAAGCTCAGAAATGCATGGATTTCAACTGCACATTGAGTTTGGGTCAACATTCAGTTCTGGGAGGTGTGCACTCCCTACATTCACATCCCTAGTTACACATACATCCCTCGATATGCATTTTAAACACTCAGGATTTGGGGTGGGTGGGGGGAATCTTAGGTGGAGAGAATCATAACTCTTGGTGGGGTAGTTCACTCACTAGCCCCACCCTGGTTATGGCCCTGAGTATCATTTCAGATTGGGGAAGGGAGGTATCCAGCCACTCTGTATATACAAATGCTAACCTTGGTTCCTGTTCATTCTAGGGACTGGGCCCTTCAGTCTTCAGACCATGACATCTGATCAGAAACACCCTTGATGGACAGGGAACTTGAAAAGCATTATTCAGAGCAATTTATACAATCCACCCTCCCCATCCCCTGCCTTATGCTTGATGAGTACTGTGATTTGGCTTCCCTCTTGTATCCAGTAATACCACATATATATGGATTTACTTTAACTTCCTGTTGTTGTACTCACAGTTAGGGAGATCCTCAAAGGGCCAGTTTATCCTTCATGGTAAGAAGATACTGACACTAAAGGAAATGTCTTGTTTCTCCAAGTCAACCTATATCTTCATGACACTGCTTCGGGGACCATTCCACATTACATTTAACCAGACAGGAAGCCCAAGCTGTACAAATTACCCATACAGAATTTTTCCTTGGTTGCCATCAGTTATGGGGTGGAAAAGGAGAAGCTGCTGGAGGCTATCTCTGGTCACACCAGGAGGTGTCTAATTTATTGTTATTACTAGCAAACTGTCTACCCTTCTGACAAGATAGAAATATGTGCAGGAATGGTTGGTATATTGATAGGAGCCCTCTGTAGGGACTGCATCTGTGCATAGACATTCATTGCATCCATGTCAGTGCATGTCGGACCTGGGGATGTTGGAGGAAGGAATCCAGTTGGGGAAGTAGAGCTCAGTGCATTTTTTACCACCTCAGCCCCCTGGACTCTGGCTCACAGATCCCTCGGCTTGCTCGACTTGACACATGCCAAGTTGGGCAAGCTTGTGGGTTTCTCCTTTTTTTATTTGTGCAAATTGCAATTTGTGCAAAATGGGGGCTATGAATATTTATGGAACTCATGGCCATAAACAGTGCAATTTGCATAAATTTGCAGGCATAAATTGCCATTTACACCTGCAATTTTGTGCAAATTGCAGTATTTATGGCCACCATTTTGCACAAACTGCGATTCCCATAATTTTTTATATCTGCAATTTTACATAAATTGTGGCTCATAGATTTAAAAAACAGGCAGGAAATTCCCAAATTTCAGGAACTGACCCACCGCTCAGCTCACAAATGCTTGCCTAGTCAGGGGCACGGCAAGAATCTACAGAGCCAAAAATGAAATGAACAGGATTTCCCCACAATGACCATCACCATCTCTAGCCAGATCCCTCACTGCCAGGGGTGAAAGATAGGTTTTGCCCTCACTGCAGCAATCGCCCTAGGTGCATTCCTTACTCTTTCCCATCCACAAATTCTTGGCAAAAAAATCAGTTATATGGGGGAAAAGGGGGATGGGAGAGTCCCTCGATGTGATGGCTGAACATGCTTTCTGGTCTGCAGTGACTGTTTTACATCTATGCTGGGAACCAGATGAGGAGAGTACATTGCTGTTGATTCTGGTAGAACTCTTAGTCATTTTTGATACTGCTAACCATGGTATCATGCAGGACTATCTGGTGGGGATGTGTATTGGGGGGCACATTTTATGGTGGTGTTGATTATTCCTAGAACATAGATCTCAGAGGTGGTGATGGGGACTTGCTTTCCCCATGGATTTCAGACAATGGGATTCTTAAGAATTCCATCTTGGTCCTCCATGCAGTTTAGCATCTATCTGAAAATGCTGGAGAAGTTGTCTACAGATTGGGTTGCATTGTCATCCATGTGCATTGCCATCCATGTCATTCATCCAGCTCTCCTTTTCATCTGGTCCCAGGGAGGCTGTGGAGCATATGAATTTTGTCTGGAATAAGTGACTTAATGACTGTAGGCTATTAAACTGAAATTTAATTCAGACAAGAATTTAATTCAGACAAGAAAAGAAGAATTCAGTTGCTGGGGAGGAACAGATGATCTAGAACTAGTGATTTAGCTTCTTCTCACTGGAGGTGCCAAGTAGGGATGGATGGACTCACCTCCATCCATGCTGCCAGGGGCTTGCTTAGCTGCCACTGGCTGGCTGCCCCTGTTCAGCTCTCTGGATGAGCTGCCCCATGGTCTGCGGGTGCTCAGCGAGTGCCCAACAGCCACCCAATCCTTCAGCGAGCTCCATTTTGCAAAAAACAAATGGTGACTTGAGTTTTACCATAAATATAATGTTGCATAAATGGTGGCAGTAAAGGGGCCATTTACACCTGTAATCTCGTGGAGTTTGCGGATGGATCCCAGGTGAGCTCTGGAAGCTCGGTGAGTGGGGGGAGGTTGAGTGTGGGTCTGGGGGCAAGTGAGCAGGGGCTCAGCAAGCTCCTGGGGAATCTGGAAGCAGGGGACATCCATCCATCCTTATCCATAGGCTCTTGCTCATGGTCAGGATAGAGCAGTGGGCTTCCTTCTGTCTAAGTACCAATTATTTCAGCAACTACTGAAGGCTTCTGGAACATATTTATTTGAAACATTTTAGGATCCAAAGTGGCTTAAAAGAATAAATGTAATCAAGCCACAAAAATAATGCAAATAATAAAAATGGAAGAGCAGCATACACAGATTCTGTAGTTGCCTGACCAATTTCTAAGCAGCTACACTGAACAGCAGCTGGAAAAAAGAAAAGCCATACAGCCCTTTCTAAAAGCAAGTAAGGAACTGCAACTGGGGGGGGGGAATCACAGCTTTGAGGCCACCACTAAAAACGCCCTGCTTCTGGCAGTTACAGCTCCAACTTTACACATGGATAGAATATGAAGCAGATTATGATTCAAAAGACTGATTTATAGATCTTTATTTGGACCTCCAAACTTCTCTGTGAAAGGCTTGTGTTTGCACATTAGATCAAGTGTAATTTCCGGAGTCTACTACCGGCCACCCAATCAAGGAGAAGACAAGGATGAAACTTTTGAAAAGCAAATAGCCAATGTTTTAAGGAAGCATGATGTAGTAGTAATGGGGGACTTCAATTTCCCTGATATTTGTTGGGAGACAAATTCTGCAAAACATGGCCCCTCCAGGAAATTCCTGACTTGTGTGGCGGATAACTTCCCCCTACAGAAAGTAGAGGAAGGAACTAGAGGATCGGCTATCCTCGACTTGATCCTAACCAACAGAGATGACTTAGTGGATAAAGTAGCAGTTACAGGAACTCTGGGGGAAAGCGACCATGTTGTACTTGAGTTCTTGGTTCTAAGGGAAGCAAAAGCCGAGTGTAGTCAAACGCGTACCCTGGATTTTAGGAAAGCTGATTTTCATAAACTCAGAACAATGATCAGTAAGGTCCCATGGCAAGCGATGCTAGCGCGAAAAGGAGTCCAAGATGGGTGGGAGCTTTTTAAAAAGGAAATTCTCAAGGCACAATCACAAGCAATTCCAACAAGAAGAAAAGGTGGAAGACAACAGAAGAAGCCAATGTGGCTTCACAAAAAGCTTAGGGATGACCTGAAAACAAAAAAGGACACATATAGGAAGTGGAAAGAAGGCCAAGTAACAAAGGAAGAGTACAGGCAGATAGCACAGAATTGCAGGGATGGCGTCAGGAAGGCTAAAGCGGAGAACGAGGTGAGGTTAGCGAGGGATGCTAAAAACAACAAAAAGGCTTTCTTCAGCTACGTGCATAGTAAAAGGCAGAGGAAAGAAATGGTTGTTCAGCTATTAAATAAGGATGGCAAAATGATAACAGATGACAAAGAAAAGGCAGAGGTGCTCAATTCCTACTTTGGCTCAGTCTTCTCCCAAAAGAGGGTCTATGACCCCCCCGGCAAAGGCGAAGTACAGGCTGAAGGGGCAGGATTGCAGTTTGAGATCGATAGGCATATGGTCAAGGAACACCTCATTACTTTGAATGAGTTCAAATCTCCAGGGCCAGATGAACTGCATCCTAGAGTCATAAAGGAACTGGCAGAAGAATAGGGATGGCGGAGAATTTCTCCCCGAAACTTCGGGGGGCCGAGCGCCAACGTGTTCGGCCCCCCGAACAAGTTTCGGGGAGAAATCCTCCGCCCCCCCCGGGACGGGACTTACCTTCGCCGCATGTCCCTCCCGGTGGCGGGTCCGGCCGGCGGTTCGGGGGGTGTTCGAGCGGTCTTTCGACCGGCTGCCACCACCGCCATTGCAATAAAAGAAAAAAAAAACGCCCCCTGATAGGCTACGTGATGATCCACGTAGCCTATCACGGCTAGATTTGCAAAGTCAGCCATGACAGGCTACGTCAATCGTCACGTAGCCTATCACGGGTGACTTAAAAAAAAAAAAAGCGTGTACGGATAATGGCGGCCCCCATAGGGAGCCGCCATTCCCATTCCTTATTTGGTTGCTGTAGTCTACGTAAAGATTTACGTAGACTACGGTGAAAATAAGGGCAACGCTATTTGCGTTGCCCTTATTTTCGCCATAGTCTACGTAAACATTTACGTAGACTACAGCGACTAAATAAGGAACACGAATGGCGGCTCCCTATGGGGGCCGCCATTAGCGTACGCGCTTTTTTTTTTTTTTAAAGTCACCCGTGATAGGCTACGTGACGATTGATGTAGCCTATCACGGCTGACTTTGCAGATCTAGCCATGATAGGCTACGTGAATCGTCACATAGCCTATCAGGGGGCTTTTTTTTTTTTTAACTTTCGCGTTCGCGGCCAGGCGAAGCGGGAAGCCTCCTCCCCGGCCTGAATTTCGGCCGGGGCGAGGCGGGAAGCCTCCCCCCCTGGCCTGAACTTCACGGGGGGAGCAGCGAAGCGCCTCCCCCCCACCGCGAACGTCCTTCGATGACAGGTAAGGGACTTTCGTTCACCCCTACAGAAGAACTCTCAGAACCGCTGTCTATTCTCTTTGAGAAATCATGGAGGACGGGGGAAGTGCCAGATGACTGGAGGAGGGCTAATGTTGTCCCTATCTTCAAAAAGGGTAAAAAGGAGGAACCTGGGAACTACAGACCAGTCAGTCTGACATCAATCCCTGGGAAAATTCTGGAGCAGATGATCAAGCAATCCATCTGGAAGCACCTTGAAAACAATGCCGTGATTTCTCGAAGCCAACATGGATTTGTCAAAAACAAGTCCTGCCAGACAAATCTGATCTCATTTTTTGATCAAGTCACCTCCCTTGTAGACCGTGGGAATGCTGTAGACATCATATACCTCGACTTCAGCAAAGCTTTCGACAAAGTGCCCCATGATATCCTGATGAGCAAACTAGCTCAAAGTGGGCTAGATGAAACAATGATCCGGTGGATCCACAGTTGGCTACAGAATCGGACTCAAAGCGTGCTTATCAATAAGACCTTCTCAAATTGGGGAGAAGTAACGAGTGGGGTACCGCAGGGCTCAGTCCTGGGCCCAGTGCTCTTCAACATTTTTATTAATGACTTGGAGGAGGAGGTGCAGGGAATGCTGATCAAATTTGCAGATGACACAAAATTGGGAGAGATAGCTAATACTTTGGAAGACAGAAACATAATTCAAAGTGATATGGATAGACTGGAGTGCTGGGCAGAAAACAACAGAATGACATTTAATAGGGACAAATGCCAAGTTCTGCACCTAGGAAAAAGAAACCAAATCCACAGTTACAAGATGGGGGATACGTGGCTCAACCACACTACAAGCGAGAAGGATCTTGGAATTGTTGTCGATCACAGGCTGAAGTTGAGCCAACAATGTGATGTGGCTGCAAAAAAGGCAAATGCTCTTTTGGGCTGCATTCATAGAAGCATCGCTTCCAAATCCCAGGAAGTACTAGTTCCCCTCTACTCAGCACTGGTTAGGCCTCATCTGGCCTCATCTAACCTCATAGGCCTCATCTGGAGTACTGTGTTCTGGGCACCACACTTTAAGAAGGATGCAGACAAACTAGAGAGGGTTCAGAGGAGGGCAACAAAGATGATCAGGGGACTGGAAACAAAGCCCTATGAAGAGAGACTGAAAGAACTGGGCATGTTTAGCCTTGAGAAGAGAAGACTGAGGGGAGATATGATAGCACTCTTCAAGTACTTGAAAGGTTGTCACAGAGAGGAAGGCCAGGATATCTTCTTGATCATCCCAGAGTGCAGGACACGGAATAATGGGCTCAAGTTACAGGAAGCCAGATTCCGGCTGAACATCAGGAAAAACGTCCTGACTGTAAGAGCAATACGACAATGGAACCAATTACCTGGGGAGGTGGTGGGCTCTCCCACACTGGAGGCCTTCAAGATGAGGCTGGACAGCCATTTGTCAGGGATGCTCTGACATGGATTCCTTCACTGAGCAGGGGGTTGGACTCGATGGCCTTGTAGGCCCCTTCCAACCCAACTATTCTATGATTCTATGATTCTATGATTCTCCTTCCTCCAGCAAAGGAGATCGTTACCTTGTCATGGTGCTGGAGCTTCAGCACCTCAATGATGCCATGAGCTAAACCGTGAAGAGACACCCAAGACGAGAAGGTCATGGCAGAGAGGTCAGACTAAATATGATCCCTAGGGAAGGTAATGGCAACCCACCCCAGTATTCTTGCCATGAAAACTTAATGGATCAGTACAACCAGAGATATGTCGGTATACCATCGGAAGATGGGACTCCCAGGTTGGAAGATGGTCAAAATGCTACTAGGGAGGAACAGAGGGTAAGTTCAACTAGACCCATATGTGATGACGCAGCTAGCTCAAAGCCGAAAGATTGGCTGGCGGCCAACGGTACTGGTGGTGAACGATGAATCTGATGTTCTAAAGATCAACACACCATAGGAACCGGAATGTAAGATCTATGAGCCAGGGCAAATTGGATGTGGTTACTGGAGAGATGTCAAGATTAAATATAGACATTTTGGGTGTCAGTGAACTGAAATGGACTGGAATGGGCCACTTCACATCAGATGACCACCAGATCTACTACTGTGGACAAGAAGACCACAGAAGAAATGGAGTAGCCTTCATAATTAATAATAAAGTGGCTAAAGCAGTGCTTGGATACAATCCAAAAAATTACAGAATGATCTCAATTCGAATTCAGGGTAAGCCATTTCACATCACAGTGATCCAAATATATGCCCCAACCACAGATGGTGAAGAAGCAGAAGTAGATCAGTTCTATGAGGATCTGCAGCACCTACTGGATAGTACGCCAAACAAAGATGTTATTTTCATTACAGGAGACTGGAATGCTAAGGTGGGTAGTCAAACGACACCTGGAATTACAGGCAAGCATGGTCTGGGAGAACAAAATGAAGCAGGACATAGGCTGACAATACGACATTTTGCCAAGACAACTCAGTGTGCATAACAAACACTCTCTTCCAACAACCTAAAAGATGACTTTATACATGGACTTCACAAGATGGTCGACACTGAAATCAGATTGACTATATCCTTTGTAGCCAACGGTGGCAGACATCTATACAGTCGGTAAAAACAAGACCTGGAGCTGACTGTAGTTCATATCACAAACTTCTTACTGTACAATTTAGAATCAGACTAAAGAGAATAGGGAAGACCCACAGAGCAGTTAGATTTGAGCTCACTAATATTCCTCATCAATATGCAGTGGAGGTGAAGAATAGATTTAAGGGACTAGATTTAGTAGATAGGGTCCCGGAAGAACTATGGACAGAAGATCGCAACATTGTTCAGGAGGCAGCAACAAAAACGTCCCAAAGAAAAAGAAAACCAAGAGGGCAAGATGGCTGTCTGCTGAGACATTGGAAGTAGCCCAAGAAAGAAGGGAAGCAAAAGGCAACAGTGATAGGGGGAGATATGCCCAATTAAATGCAAAATTCCAGAGGTTAGCCAGAAGAGATAAGGAATTATTTTTAAACAAGCAATGCACGGAAGTGGAAGAAGATAATAGAATAGGAAGGACAAGAGACCTCTTCCAGAAAATTAGAAACATTGGAGGTAAATTCCAGGCAAAAATGGGTATGATCAAAAACAAAGATGGCAAGGATCTAACAGAAGCAGACGAGAGCAAGAAACGGTGGCAAGAATATATGGAAGATCTGTATAGGAAGGATAATAATATCGGGGATAGATGTGATGGTGTGGTCAGTGAGTTAGAGCCAGACATCCTGAAGAGTGAGGTTGAATGGGCCTTAAGAAGCACTGCTAATAACAAGGCAGCAGGAGATGATGGCATCCCAGCTGAACTGTTTAAAATCTTGCAAGATGATGCTGTCAAGGTGATGCATGCCATATGCCAGCAAATTTGGAAAACACAAGAATGGCCAACAGATTGGAAAAAATCAATTTATATCCCCATACCAAAAAAGGGAAACACTAAAGGATGTTCAAACTATCGAACAATGGCACTTATTTCACATGCCAGTCAGGTAATGCTCAAGATCTTGCAGGTAGATTCCAGCAATTCATGGAATGAGAATTGCCAGATGTACAAGCTGGGTTTAGAAAAGTCAGAGGAACTACAGACGAAATTGCCAATATCCGCTGGATAATGGAGAATGCCAGGGGGTTTCAGAAAAACATCTATTTGTGTTTTATTGACTGTTCTAAAGCCTTTGACTGTGTGGATCATAACAAATTGTGGCAAGTTCTTGGTGATATGTGGATACCAACTCATCTTGTCTGCCTCCTGAGGAATCTGTATAACGCCCAAGTAGCAACGGTAAGAACAGACCACGGAACAACGGACTGCTTTAAGATTGGGAAAGGAGTATGGTAGGGTTGTATACTCTTACCCTACCTATTCAACCTGTACGCAGAACACATCATGCGATGTGCTGGGCTTGACGAAGCCAAGGCTGGAGTTAAAATCGCTGGAAGAAACATTAACAATCTCAGATATGCAGATGATACCACTTTGATGGCTGAAAGTAGGGATGGACGAAAGTCCCTTACCTGGTCTCGCAGCTTTTTTCGGGGGGGGGGAGGTGCTCCGTTTCTCCCCCCAAAATTCTTGGCGGGTGGGGAGGTGCCCCATCCCTCCCTGCTGAAATTCTGGCCGGGGGGGAGGTGCCCCATCCCTCCCCGCCGAAATTCTGGCCGGGGGGGAGCGCCCCGCCTCTCCGGCTGCGAAAGAAAAAAGTAAAGTAAAAGAAAAACAAAAACGTGATAGGCTATGTTTTTTTTTTTTTTTACTTTGAAATGGCGGAGGCGGCAGCCGGTTGGAAGACCAGCCACCGCTGCTGCTGAACCGCCGCCGGGACCCACTGCCGCGAGGGACATTCACACGAGGTAAGTCCCATTCCGGGGGGGGGGAGCGGGGGGTGTCGGAGAATTTCCCCACCAATTTCGGGGGGCCGAATGCAATGGCATTCGGCCTCCCGGAGATTCGTGGAGAAATTCTCCGACATTGCTAGCTGAAAGCGAGGAGGAGCTGAGGAACCTTATGACGAAGGTGAAAGAAGGAAGTGCAAAAGCTGGGTTGCAGTTAAACCTCAAAAAACCCAAGATTATGGCAACGAGCTTGATTGATCAGTAGCAAATAGAGGGAGAAAACGTGGAGGCAGTGACAGACTTTGTCTTTCTAGGCGCAAAGATTACTGTAGACGCTAACTGCAGCCAGGAAATCAGAAGACGTTTACTTCTTGGGAGGAGAGTAGGGATGGGGGAGAATTTCTCCCCGAAACTTCGGGGGGCCGAGTGCCAACGTATTCGGCCCCCCGAAGTAGTTTTGGGGAGAAATTCTCCGCCCCCCTGCCCCCGCACCCCCCCCCGGGATGGGACTTACCTTTCCCGAATGTCCCTCTCGGTGGCAGGTCCCGGCGGCGGTTCGGCAGGTCTTCGTCAGGGGCAGGGGCAGCAGCCGGTCTTTTGACTGGCTGCCGCCGCCGCCATTCCAAGAAAAATTAAAAAAACACAACGCCCCCGTAATAGGCTACGTGACGATTAATGTAGCCTATCACGGCTAAATTTGCAAAGTCAACCATGATAGGCTACGTAAATCGTCACGTAGCCTATCACGGGTGACTTTGAAAAAAAAAAAGCGCGTACGGCTAATGGCGGCCCCCATAGGGAGCCGCCATTCCCCTTCCTTATTTGGTCGCTGTAGTCTACGTAAAGATTATGTAGACTACGGCGAAAATAAGGCCAACGCTATTTGCGTTGCACTTATTTTCACTGTAGTCTACGTAAAGATTTACGTAGACTACAGCGACCAAATAAGGAACGGGAATGGCGGCTCCCTATGGGGGCCGCCATTTGCGTACACGCTTTTTTTTTTTGAGTCACCCGTGATAGGCTACGTGACAATTTACGTAGCCTATCACAGCTGACTTTGCAAATCTAGCCGTGATAGGCTACGTAAATCGTCACGTAGCCTATCACGGGGGCGTGGTTTTTTTTAAACTTTTTATTTCGCGGCCGGGCGAGGTGAGGCGCCTCCTCCCCGGCCTGAATTTCAGCCAGGCGAGGCGGGAAGCCTCCCCCCCGGCCTGAATTTCGGCCGGGCGAGGAGGGAAGCCTCCCCCCCCAGCCTGAACTTCGGGCGGAGCAGCGAAGCACCTCCCCCCCACCGCGAAGCAAGCTGCGAGACCAGGTAAGTGACTTTCGTGCACCCCTAGAGGAGAGCAATGACAAATCTTGAGAAAATAATGAAGAGCAGAGACATCACATTGACAAAAAATGTCTGCATAGTTAAAGTAATGGTATTTCCCGTAGTAACCTATGGCTGCGAGAGCTGGACCATAAGGAAGGTTGAGCGAAGGAAGATAGATGCTTTTGAACTGTGGTGTTGGAGAAAAATTCTGAGAGTGCCTTGGACTGCAAGAAGATCAAACCAGTCCATACTCCAGGAAATAAAGCCAGACTGCTCACTTGAGGGAATGATATTCAAGGCAAAACTGAAGTACTTTGGTCACATAATGAGAAGACAGAAGGATACCCTGGAGAAGATGCTGGTGCTAGGGAAGTGGAAGGCAAAAGGAAGAGGGGCTGACCAAGGGCAAGATGGATGGATGATATTCTGGAGGTGACGGACTTGACCTTGGGGGAGCTGGGGCTGGCTACAGCCAACAGAAAGCTCTGGCATGGGCTGGTCCATGAAGTCATGAAGAGTCGGAAGCAACTGAACAAATAAACAACAACAAATTTCTCCTTCTTGCTGGAAAAATCTCATGGTACATTCAAGGGCCTTCAATCCAAAAAAAGAAAAAGGCTATTCAATGCTTCTGCATGGATGTGGAAATATATAAAGCCTTCTTCCTGAAATAGCTCTTGGTTGTTCGTACTGTCTACCATTCACACAATGCAATCCATTCTGTTATAATCTATGGGCTCCATCCACCGAGCACTGCTCCTGAACAAATCCCATTAATGTACATGGAGTTTGCACCGGAACGACACTTGGTTGATTGCCTCCTATATTGACAAAATGCTGAGTGAAGTGAAGCAAAAATAGCACATCATTCTGAAAGAGAGTCATCTCCATTGGTCACCAGGGAAATTTCATATATCAAAGATTTGCTTGCAGCGGTTCTTGCCAGAGAGGGAGGATTTTGACAACAGTGCTTGCCGGAAACCAAATGAGAATGAAATAAACTTGTCATTTTTCAGGCACTGCAGTGCCTAGGCATTTGCAGGATCAGGCTTGCACATAGATAGTAGCTGGGATGGATGAATATGTCAAATTTAATTCCACTCCATTTCTCTTTTTTTTCTCTCATTAAGTTCGTTCTGTTCCATTTCCACATCAGTTTGATTTTTTTTTTTTTCTGGAAAGTCCACATGAAAATTTGTATTTGTTTTCATGTGCATTTCTCCTAATGTCTGCACTTTTGTACACACTTTTCCTAATGTACCTGTTTTTTGCGAGTGATTTCTCCTAACATAATGCATTTAGTGCATGCTTCCCCACGTTTCCCTGTTATACGCATTTTTTGTATTCATTTTTTAAAAATTTGCAAACTGCATCACAAAATTCAGGAAAGTGTAGACACTACCATATAATGGTGTTCTGGTTCACGTTGTATGTTTCAGGAGGTGCAAGTGCGATATGTTCACATTAAAAAGTTATCTTAACCAATTTATCACCCATCCCTAGATAAGAGATTCCAGAGAATATGGCAGAGGAAGCAAGATGCTGCAAACTATGCAGGGCAGGCAAAAGATCCAAAGGCAAGATAGCAGTTCATAAAGGAAGAGAGCGAAGCAAAGTAGATCAAGGCAAGGGAAGACGAAGAGTCGATCCACAGACTGATACAGAAGGCAGGCAAGGAGCTAGTCCAGCAACACAAATTGGATAGACTGAGTGACTGAAGCATGCTTATATAACAAGAAGTGATTTGTGGTTGGTTCTTAACAGTTACATGACTTCTTAGATCAAGAGGGTTTCCTCTTGAGGTGTCAGACTGTGCACAGGTCTCTCCTCTAATCAGCTGTCCTAGCAATGCACTGAATCGTAAACTGGTACCAGGTCTCCAAGATTTCCAGTTAGAGTCCTGTCTTTTGTGATCTGGAACTTCAATAGCTGTTTTAGATCTTCAGACTTGCATCTGAGTGGGAGAGATAATGGAATTACTCCGTCAGCTTACTTAGGTGCTGCTGCTGGGAGGCATTCACATTTTTAAAGTCATATTTATAAAGTGTCACTGTTGGTTATCCAAGGCTCAGCACCGCCACTGGCTGAATGTCCCTAGGCATGCTGTTCACTCAGAATTAAGTCCCATTAAGCTAAATTATTGAAAGCATATGTAGCATTGCAACCTTAGAGACTGATGGTGGCATAAGATAAAAATGCTCGCCTGACTCTGATTATTTTATCATGCTTTGGTATGGTGTTAGGGCTGCCTTTGCAACAAAGTCTAAGTGAGGCAGAATGGCAGTGAAAAAGTCACCAGGTGACCAAAAGCAACAACAACATCCTCAGTCCACAATCTACAAATCAGTGTTGCAATTTGGCTTGTACTGATGTCAATAAAATAACTCTGAGCCAGTCTATGCACAATCGTAGAATGGATGAGAATTTTGTTGCAATTCAATTTTCAGAAGAACTTACCAGAATTCACAAATATCTTCATATTCGGAATGGAAACAACTTTTTTTTTTTTTCAAATGAGTATAGGAGAAACTAAAACTGACAGATTCGTCTATCTAGGATCAGGACTTCCATTTTTGGGCACGGTGATTAAGTAGGTGGCTGCTGGTCAGCTTCAAGCACTTCTGGATGTTACTGATGATCTGAACCCATTGCACCTGGGTTTTAGGTCTAGTTTCAGGGTGGAAAGTGCCATGATCACCCTGTGGGATGGCCTTTGCCAGGAGAAAGAGGGCATGTGTCCCTGTTGGTTCTCCTAGACCTCTCGGTGGCTTGTGATGCCATCAGCCATGGTATCCTTCTGGGAAGGCTGTCTGAATTGGGAGTTGGAAGCACGGGGGTGGGGCGTGTGTCTGAAAGGTCTAGTAAATGAGGTCTGTAATGCTTCGCTGGTTTTAAAGCTGAACACCATAACCCTAATTTGCTTCATCCAATGTGACATAAATTCTTACCAGAGTACTGTATTGCCTTGAGACTATAAGCAGAGCTAATAAAAGCCTTTAGTTGTTATAAATCCTTCTCTTCTAGGAATGTTTTCTCTAATGCAGCATGCAAAGATCCTTTGCCAATGCCCTGCTTTTCCTTCTAACTTTTCCCTTTGTTCCCTAGTAGGATAGCTTTCTTGTGGAAGTTAAAAGCATTTTGGCTTTTCTTAGAAAGGATTGAATTCCACACACACACACACACCCTCCCGAAGTGGAGTAACTACTACGCATCTGATGAACATGCCATCTATTAAAAAAATAAATAAACAGAAAGCAACATGGCAGATTATTTCTTTGGATACTGACCTACTACACTTGATCTTAGCCAGCTCCATGGATGAGGGGGCCCTTGGCAGAATTCCATGTAGTGGGATCTTTCCCACACTGGTGGGCCCTTCACTGCACACCTGGTGGACGTGGTAGCAATGAGCAGCTAGAAAGATATCATTTATAATTGATGGCTATGTTCCAAAGTCCCAAACTCTGGGACATTGTGGGGCATTTTCAATGGCAGCTTCTTGTGCTCTGTCTAGGGATGTTAGAGAATTCTGCCACGGATCCCAGGGAGGCCAAATTCCAATGAATTCGGCCCCCCAGAATCCATGGCGGAACCTGCCCCACCACCCCGCAAAAGCCCCGTGAAACGGAGCCTACCTGGCTGCAGCTCCGGCGGCAGTGGCGGCTCCAGCGGTGGATGAAGCGGTGGCGGCAGTGACGGCGGTGGCTCCAGCCACTGGCCAGCTGCTGCAGCCACAAATGGCGGCCATCATAGGGGCCGCCATTTGCGTTCCTACGCCAGCCTGTGATAGGCTACGTATATATTTATGTATCCTATCACAGCTAAAGCAGGGATGCAAATGGCATCCCCTACACCATTTGCATTCCTGCTTTAGCCATGATAAGCTACGTAAATATTTATGTAGCCTATCACGGCTAAAGCGGGAATCCAAATGGCGTAGGGGACACCATTTGCATCCCTGCTTTAGCTGTGATAGGCTACGTAAATATATACGTAGCCTATCAAGGGCTGGTGTAGGGACGCAAATGGCATCCCCTACGCAGGACGCCATTTGCGTCTGCAGCAGCCCGGCAGCAGTTGGAGGCTCAGCTGTGGGTTGGCCCAGCCAACGGCTCTGTGGACTGGTCGTGGAATCAGAGCCAGCCAGGCAAGATTCCGGGGGGGGGGGAGGAACGGATCGCCTCCCCCCACCTACGGACCCCAGTGGAGACAGGTAAGCGGGGTTTCGTACACCCCTAGCTCTGTCACCCAGCACAAGGACTGGAGGTGTGAGGCGATACTTCAGCACCAGTGGGCCCTGTTAGGGCACTAGGGCTCCAGCAGCATCTGAAGAGTGGGCTTATGCTAGGGTACATTGGCCTACTCGATTGAGGGAATTGTTTCATCCCAGAATCTGTCTACCCAAATGTCATGCCTTCCCTTGGCAGGAGATCATTGAAGTCCCCTTCTTCCATCTTTAGTCCCCAAAAGGAATCTTTAATAGGTAAGTTAGGTAGGTAGGCTTTATTAGAGCCCTGTTTACAGAACTGGGGCACTTTGAGGCTGTGCCTGGACCCCAACTTTCATGCTAACAATTCTCTTCAGTCTCTTGGCCATCTTGGCGGAGACCAATTATTCCCGGCTTTAAGGAAAAACACTTTTGGAAGTCAACTGAGTTCCTTCTGTGTTTATTATTCCTGCTCATGTTTCTCTAGGCCAGCCTTCCCCAACTTGATGCCCTCTAGATATTTTGGACCTCAACTCTCACCAGTCCTAGCCAGCCAGTGATCAGGAATGCTGGGAGTTGTAGTCCAAAATGTCTGGACGGCATCAGGTTGGGGAAGTCTGCTCTAGAGATATGGTGAGAGTGTCACTGTCTGAGGGATTGCCTCACCTCAGATGCCATCTCTGTCATAGACAGGAAGGACCAAGAGCCAGGGGAAGCCGAACCAGCAGTGCCACTAAAGGACAAAGTCAACTGTCCTTTAGGTTTAGCTCACACTGCAGTCACATCACTGCACCTGGGCAACTCTTCTGCACCAGCTCACCTTTGAACCTTAAACTCAAACCCAAGTACCTGTTTTCTAATATCCTGATAATTTCAATGCAATGCATCAGATGGAGGGATGGGGGTGGGCGGGGGTTAAGGTGAAATGTCCTAGTGTATGAGGAATACAGCAGAACTCTGGCAAAACTGCACCACACTGGGTTATATATGCCCTGAAGGGTATTATATTCAAGATTATATTCATCATTGCAAAAGAAAGAACATGAAAGAAGAACTAGGGACAGAATGGGAAGGACATTTGGTCTGAAGCATGAGGCTGGCACCTACAATGCCATATTCCCATTCATAGATGTTGGTCAAGTATTATTTGCATATTAAACATATCAGGAAACGACTGTGAATATTTTGGCTAGTAACAAGCTAGCTGAAAAACAAACAAACCTAGAAGCTTGTAGCCTAAGAATTGGATGGAGAGGTGAAATCGATAGGTGAAATTCAGCATAACATTCTGCCTCTTGTTGATTTCTTGACTCGGTCTGTCCATGGAGGATTGGCAAGTCCCAATTTAGCAGTTTTGGTAGAAGCCACCGCTGTCTGAATTCTTTATTTTATGCAACTCTTAGGGCATAATCCTATGCATGTTTAGACAGCCTACAACTCCCAGCATTCCCCAGGCAGCATGTCTAGTCTACAGTTTCCAAGACTCTTCCCCAGGCCTCTGTCTCTTCCGCCGGAGTTGCCCTTCCATCAGGTTCATGAATTTCACTCCACTGCTTACTTTAGTCAGCCACACTGCCTGAAGACATTTGATCCCTTAGGTTCCCAGCCTTCTGGACCCTCCTCCCAGTCATGTTTTCTACCCCTGTAGCCCACCCCACACAGCTCATCTTTCCAAAGGGCTCGTGTGTGTTCTTTATCTCTGCCAGATGGACAACTATCCCTTCTCGCAGAAGCCAGGCTATGAATGTTTTGTTGCTGCCAACTTTATTCCCTGAGTAGCTGGAATGTTCATGGGCATTCCCTAACATCACACCAGTTCAACCAATTGGTATTAGAGTTGTCAGTGCCACGAACACAAGACAGTAAATATTAAGGAAGGGGTTAGAATTGACAATTGAGGAATCATCGTGCCCCATTTCTGCCAAACTTCACTTCAGAGATTTAGTTCCTACTCATATCCTTGTTGGCCATCCTAGACTTAGACCTGCCTTTCCCTCCAGATGTTTTGGATTTCAACTTCCATCTAGGAATGTGTGAATCAGCAAAACTCAGGCTCACCCAAGTTCAAAGAATCATAGAATCATAGAATCATAGAATCATAGAATCATAGAATCATAGAATCATAGAATCATAGAATCATAGAATCATAGAATCATAGAATAGTAGGGTTGGAAGGGGCCTACAAGGCCATTGAGTCCAACCCCCTGCTCAGTGTAGGAATCCAAGTCAGAGCATCCCTGACAAATGGCTGTCCAGCCTCGTCTTGAAGGCCTCCAATGTGGGAGAGCCCACCACCTCCCCAGGTAATTGGTTCTATTGTCGTATTGCTCTTACAGTCAGGACGTTTTTCCTAATGTTCAGCCGGAATCTGGCTTCCTGTAACTTGAGCCCATTATTCCATGTCCTGCACTCTGGGATGATCAAAAAGAGATCCTGGCCTTCTTCTCTGTGACAACCTTTCAAGTACTTGAAGAGCGCTATCCTATCTCCCCTCACTCTTCTCAAGGCTAAACATGTCCAGTTCTTTCAGTCTCTCTTCATAGGGCTTTGTTTCCAGTCCCCTGATCATCTTTGTTGCCCTCCTCTAAACCCAATCCAGTTTGTCTGCATCCTTCTTAAAGTGTGGTGCCCAGAACTGGACACAGTACTCCAGATGAGGCCTAACCAGAGCTGAGTAGAGGGGAACTAGTACTTCCCAGGATTTGGAAGCTATGCTTCTATTAATGCAGCCCAAAAGAGCATTTGCCTTTTTTGCAGCCACATCACGTTTTTCCCCAAATTCCATCTTGAAACTCATTCTTTTTCTTGTTTCATGAAAACTGTGTATTTTCATGCATATTTTTCCAAATGTACTCATCAATTGTATGCATCTAAGAAATGTGTTATTCTTCCCCCATTGATTAAAGCTCGTTTGTGTGCATTGTTTGAATATATGCATGCTGTCAAATGCACTTATTTTTTGTCTGTGAATCACACTGCAAGCTTGGAAATATACCGACTTTGTCTGCAGTTTGCATCTGAGTCCATGTTCAGTCTGGAAGGTGTGAACTTAGTAAAAATCCTGATAAAAAATGAACTGAAACAAATTTCTCATACATCCCTAGTCCCATCAGCCTCAACAAGCATAGACAGTGCCCCAAAATTCTGAGCATTGTAGTCCAAAACATCAGGAGGGCACCAGGTTGGGGAAAGTTGACTTAGGCAGTAGAAATTCACGTATTTGGCAATTTTCTTTTGCCACCACCATGATCAACTGAGGTTTCCCACCTCTCTACCTTATCAACATCTGTCTAAACCATACTTTTGTAATCAGGCTGATGGTGAGCCAGACGTACCAGGGAGCTATGTTTTCCTATCAGTCTGTTTGTCCCCACATCTCTTCACTCTAAGTATCCAATGCTGCAATATTGTTTGGATGGGTTTATTTATTTGTTAAATTTATATTATAACATCCCATGTGTAGCACTCAAGATGTGTAACAATAAAATGCATAACTGCTCATTAAAAATAGACAGGAATATAATAATTAGGGATGGGCAATTCAGCAAAACCTGACCTCATCAATGATCTCTAATTTCCACCTCAAAGCTCGTTCCAACTCATATCCATATTGGATTGTTAGCTTTAGTGTGTGCGCGTGTGTGTGTGCGTGTGTGTGTGTTTGCGCATGCGTACGTGCGTACGTGCGTGTGCAGGGGTGGGGGTGCTGCACAGAAATTCATGCATTTTTTCATGTAGATTTTTCAAAATGTACTAATTGTCCACAGTTTTGAAATATACACATTTTCTCCCATTGACCCAAGTGTTCTGTGCACGTTTTTCAAATGTACACATTTTTTTCATGCACATTTTTCAAATGTATGGATTTATTGCACACATTTGGTGTTTGATGTGCAGATCACATTGCAAGCTCAGAAGTGTATGGACTTCAGACTGCAGAGTATGTTTGAGTCCATGCTCAGTTAGGGAGGTGCAAACTGAACATATTCTGGTCAAAAACCAACTGAAACAAATTTTGTACCCATCCTAAGCAGCAATAAAACAAGAGCTGATAAAAGAGTCAATCAACAGTAGGCAATTAAAATTACACGAAAATGTAGAATGCTGGAAAATGAAGACAAACCAGATGAATTGGCCAAAATCCTCTCTAAATATACTTAAAGGTTTTTACTTGCTGGTGGTAGGTCAGCAGAGAGGGGGGCTAACATCCTCTTTTATCCGGGAGTTCCAGAACCTGGCTATAGCCACTGAGAATGCCCTCTCTCAAATTCCAGCCAAACACACATCAGAGAGAAAGGTCTCCCTGGAAAATCTTAAAACCCCTGGCAGGTTCACAGGGGAGAAGGCTGACCTTCAGGTCCCAAGTTAGTTAGGACTTCATGGTCATAATGAGGACTGTGAATTGTGTTGGGAAATGGGGTTGACACTTGTTTCCAATATTCTAACGCAGAAGACACACAATTCATTCTTCAGAAAGAGTCATCATTGCCTATGATATGTACACTCCCACTACTGACTCTGTTCACAGGTTTTGCTAGGGATGTACGAATCCCACTCACCAATCCGTTCTGGCATCGGCAGTGGGGGGGAGGCACTCCATCCCTCCCCCTGGAATCCTCCCCAGCCGGGTCCGCTCCGCGGCGACTCCGCGGAGCCACCAGCTGGGGCCGGCCGCACCTGGAATTCTGGCTGCGGCCGGGCTGCTGCGGCTGCAAATGGCGGCTCCTACGCCGGCCGCCATTTGTGTGGCTGTCAAGCCGTGATAGGCTATATAAATATTTACATAGCCTATCATGGCAAAAGGCAGCCACACAAATGGCGGCCGCCGCATATGCCACCGCCACTGGAACCGACACATCCACCACCAGGTAAGCTCCGTCCCGGAGGGATTCCGCAGGGTGGCGGGACGGGAGGCCGTTCCACCACGGATTCTGTGGTGGAATTCTGTGACATCCCTAGGATTTGCATGTCTGCATAGTAAGGTAGCACAAAAATTCCCAAATTGCTTGACCAAAGTGAGGATGATTGTGGAACCACCTTCCCTCTGCCACATGCTATGTGTGTGCATGGAATTAATTTCAGGGATGAGGTGGAAACACACACTGACACACACTTCTTAGGCTGCCATTTGGCTTGTGCCTACCAACCCTACCCATCAAATGCCCCTTGGAATGCTTCTATGTCATAACTAGGGATGGGGGAGAATTTCTCCCCGAAACTTCGGGGGGCCAAGTGCCAACATATTCGGTCCCCCGAAGTAGTTTCGGGGAGAAATTCTCCGCCCCCCGCCCCCTGCCCCCCCCGGCATGGGACTTACCTTTCCCGAATGTCCCTCCCGGCGGCGGGTCCCGGCGGCGGTTCGGCAGGTCTTCGTCAGGGGCGGGGGCGGCAGCCGGTCTTTCGACCGGCTGCTGCCGCCGCCATTCCAAGAAAAGTAAAAAAATAAACAACGCCCCCATGATAGGCTACGTGACGATTAACGTAGCCTATCACGGCTAGATTTGCAAAGTCAGCCATGATAGGCTACGTAAATCATCACGTAGCCTATCATGGGTGACTTAAAAAAAAAAAAAAAAGCGCGTACGCAAATGGCAGCCCCCATAGGGAGCTGCCATTCGCGTTCCTTATTTGGTCGCTGTAGTCTACATAAAGATTACGTAGACTACAGCGACCAAATAAGGAACGCGAATGGCGGCTCCCTATGGGGGCCGCCATTTAAGTACGTGCTTTTTTTTTTTTTAAAGTCACCCGTGATAGGCTACGTGACGATTAACGTAGCCTATCATGGCTGACTTTGCAGATCTAGCCGTGATAGGCTATGTAAATCGTCACGTAGCCTATCACGGGGGCCTTTTTTTTTAACTTTTTATTTCACGGCCGGGCGAGGCAAGGCGCCTCCTCCCCGGCCTGAATTTCGGCCGGGCAAGGCGGGAAGCCTCCCCCCCACCGCGAAGCAAGCTGCGAGACCAGGTAAGTGACTTTCGTGCACCCCTAGTCATAACGTACAGTGATTCTGGAGAAAACAAAATGGCAGCTACCATCCAAATGGAGGATGTGGGAGTGCTAGTGTGTCACCTTCCTGCCCAAAGAATTAGCTCCCAGGACCCCAAAATTGCTGAAAAGGCCCTTCACTTTCGTCGTCTACAAAGAAGGCCACAAAATTCTGATGTTAGTTTAACTGTTTCAGATTTTTTAACAAAATCTTTCTTCTTTAAACTTCTTGGTTTTAAAACTTTTATTAGAGAACTGCCCACAGCACTTTTTGTTGAGGGGCAGTATATAAATGTTGCAGCTAAGGGAAGAAGGGCTCTTACACCCCCACATTTTTTTAAATATTATTTCTATGCCGCCTAATAGCTGAAGCTCTCTGGGTGGTTCACAAAAATTAAAACCACAGAGTGCAACATAAAACAATATAATATATGAGAACTTAAAACCACAATATAACAATACAACCAGAATAAAACCTAGCAGCAATTAGAGATTCAAAATACAGATTTAAAACACCAGAGCTAAAAGATTAAGAAACTAAAATGGTAAAATACTGCGAGAATAAAAAGGTCTTCACCTGGCGCCAGGAGGAGAACAATATAGGTGCCAGGCAAACCTGTTTAGGGAGCTCATTCCACAGCCATGGGTCCACAGCAGAAAAGGCCCTCCTCCTGGTAGCCACCCATCTCACTTCCTTTGGCAGGGGCTCCTGGAGAAGGACCCCTGAGGATAATCTTAGGGTTTGGGCAGGCACATATGGGAGGAGGCAATCCTTCACATAATGTTGGAGCCAATATGGTGTTGTAGTGGTGAGATTGTTGGCCTGGAAGATGGGCGATCTGGGTTTTAGTCCCCACTCGGCCATGGAAGCTCACTGGGTGACTTTGGGCCAGTCACACACTCTCAGCCCAACCCACCTCACACGGTTGTTGTTGTGAGGATAAAATGGAGAGGAGGAGGATAATGTAAGCTGCCTTGGGTTCCTTGCAAGCGGAAAAAAGGTGGGATATAAATGCAATAAATAAACAAATAAATAAATAAATAACCTTGCCCCAAGCCATTTAGGGCTTTGAATGTTAATAGCAGCACTTTGAATTGGGCCTGGAAATTGAATTGGATACCAATTCTTGTACGCCCTGCCAATTCTGTTTTGCAAGTAGCCCCCACCACTTGCGCAAAGGCAATTTAGTGCTCCAGGGCAACCTGAAGCACATGGAAATACTTGTTTCTGGAAGGAGGCAGGTCAGTGGAGTTTCCAGAAACAAGTGCGTCCACTTGTTTCAGGGCTTCTCCTAAGAAATGCTAAATCTCACTTGTGTGAGCAGTGGGTCCCGCTTGCACAACAGAATTGGTCAGATCCACTGCTTGTGGAAAGGAATCAGCAGGGCATAAAGGTATCAGAAGAGGTCTAAGTACCCCATTGGATTCTGTCCTAAGTGAGTGAGCGAGTAGATAAATAAATTGTGGGTGCCATTTCAGTCCAATGATCTTAGCCTGTAATACTTCCAAAATATGCTTCACCAGAGATGACAGTGGGCAAAAAAAGAAAAGAAGATGAAAAAAAGTGCATACACGGTGCCCCTATCATGCCACCTTTAACTCTTTTAAAATTCATTGTCTCCAGCCTAGTACCCTTTTGCTGTGCTATTACTTACCAAACCTTCACTGGGCATGATGCTGGTAAGGTGAACGACTTCAAGGTGAGCTGACTGAGACACCAGAGAGTCAGATGAGAGTGAGATGATGTGATCACAGATGCCAGAGAGTGTTTTACACTGGGGGAGGAGAGAAGGGGGGGAGAGGGGGGGAGAGAGAGAGAAAGAGAAATCACCACAAGCATTTTAATGGCAGCACTGAATGACTAATATAAAAACATCATTCACTGGTAGCAATTCAGTAACACAGCACATAGTTAAACTATGGAATTCGCTACCACAAGATGTAGTGATGCGATGGCCACCAACTTGGATGGCTTTTTAAAAGGGGGGTTAGACAAATTCCTGATAGGGAAGGCTATAAATGGTTACCAGTCCTGATGGCCATGTGCTACCTCCAGGACCAGAGGCAGTGAGCCTATGTACACCAGTTGCTGGGGAACATGGGCAGGAGGGTGCTGTTGCACTGATGCCCTGCTTGTGGGTTCCTGGTTGACAGCTGGCTGGCCACTGTGTGAACAGAATGTGGGACTAGACAGACCCTTGGTCTGATCCAGCGTGGCTCTTCTGATGTTCTTATGTTCTTAACATGTATTTTTCAAAGGTCTGCATACCCGACATAATAAATAATGAGAGACAAGTCCTATTCACTTGATATAACTGTGGTGGCTCAATGCACATGTGTGTGTGTGCAGTGAATGTAGACATATTCAGTGTAAGGTCTGCATAAAGCCTCCAGCCCAAAGGACAAATACAGTCCATGGTCATCCTGCATCTGACCCACAAAGCCTCGTTGGTTTCCTCCAAGGTGTGGGGCTTTCTTCAAGTCTCTTTCTCCATACTGGAAGAGGCATGAAGTTGCATGTCTCTCCCATAGGGTGCATGAGAGTTTCATTTTTTTCACACAAAACATGCGAGCATGTGTCAGGGTGGAAACTGAGCCCATAGAGCCCCAGAGCAGTTCTGATTCTGAGGAGGAACAGCAATCCATGGGAGAGGAGCTCGCTCATCTCTCACAAGCACAGCAGCTGGCAGAGATTCCTCCTGTCAGCATTCCTGGGATAGATAGTGACCCTGGCAGTGAGAGAGCGCTGGAGGGGGGCTTGCTGAACGCTCGGCGCAGACGCAGGGAGCGACGAAAGATGGAGGGCACAGAAAGGAGGCATACCATTCGTTTGGCACTCAAACAATGGAAAGAGTTGGAAAGAGGGAGGATCTCTCCATAGCCCATAAGTTCAGAGTCTTCCCGCAGTTCCCCTTCAAATGGGGACCAACTGCCTTACCTGGAGCTTAGGCTACTCTGCTATCTTTCCCCAGTGCTGTTCCTTGCTTAGTCGCTAGTGATTAGTATCTGAAAGAGTCATAAAGGAACAAAGCCTCAGAAAGAACCCTCGTTGTCTGTGTCCTGAGTTGGCTATTGGAGGGGCCTGCAAGAGGAAGCTAGGGTGCTCCTGACAGCCTGGTCTAAAGGCAATGGGTGTTCCAATCCTGCTAGGAGGTACACATGTGCAGAAACTGTCGAGTAAGGGGTGAAGAAGATGAGTGAGCAGCCTGAATGTAGCCAGCAAAGGGGTGGCAGGGAGAGAACATTGTCTTTGCAGCTAGCTGACAAAAAAACAAAAAGCAGCCTTGGTGGAGCAGAATTTTCTCTGCTTTTGAAGAACTGATACTGCTTTAAAGACCGGATCTGCTCTCTGTTGCTCAGTGTGTAAGGGCCATCTCTCTTTCTCCTTTTACCAGCGGCAGGGTGGCTGGCTGCTAATGGACTCTAATGGACTCTAATGCTGATCGATTTTAAAATGCTGTGTAGGGCTGTGTAATGCACTAAGCTGCCCTGCATCTCATGCCGAAGTAGCAAATGCCATCCCAAGAGAAGCCAAATGTTGCAACCCGAATAAATTATGCAAGTCAAGCAAGTTGGCCTGGGCTTGCTCATTTTGCAGAACTGATCAGAGATTCCTCCTGCCAGCATTCCTGGGATAGATAGTGACCCTGGAAGTGAGAGAGCGCTGGAGGGGGCTAGCTGGATGCTCGGTGCTGACACAGGGAGTGACAATGGATGGAGGGTGCTGAAAGGAGGTGCTCTGCTCGTCTGGCACTCAAACAACGGTCGCGTCCCAAGGACCCAAGGGAAAGAGGGAGGATCTCTCCCTAGCCCATAAGTTCAGAGTCTTCCCGCGGTTCCCCTTCAAATGGGGACCAACTGCCTTACCTGGAGCTTAGGCTACTCTGCTATCTACCCCAGTGCAGTTCCTTGCTTAGTCACTAGTGATTAGTATCTGAAAGAGTCATAAAGTAATAAAGGAATAAAGCCTCAGAAAGAATCCTCGTCGTCTGTGTCCTGAGTTGGCTATTGGAGGGGACTACAAGAGGCAGCTAGGGTGCTCCTGACAGCCTGCCCCATTCGACGCTCCAAACACGAGCGCAAGTGTAAGCACATATGTGTCCCCAAATATTCAAAAATTGTCGAACTCATGCTCATGTTCGTCTTGTTCCTGATTGCCAGTTCAATTTGCACAATTTTTCTCACTTGTGCAAATTCCTTCAGTAGACTGAATCAGCCCCATTTTCATTTGTGCAAATTTGGGGGACATTTGCACAAACCTTTCTCTCTCTCTCTCTCTCTTGTTGCCCAATTTGTGCAGTTTTCCCATTCGTGCAGGAAAAGGAGTCAGGCACAAGACAAGCGACAAGACGATGTCCAGAGAATCCTGGTGGACGTTGCTCATTCACCCATCCCTACTCTCCCAGCATGGAGAAAGGTGAAATGGTGGGTTCACAGATGTCGGTCGGTGTGGCCGTGCCCACTGAGGGCATCCAACCCCTGGAGGGTCTGGGGGGGGGGGCAGAATTCATCCCCCTATCCAAAAGGTGTTCTGCATGTATAGCTGTACTATGTAGGGCTTTCTCTGTACAACTGGGAACCCAGATTTCTGAGCGGTATGGAGAGAGATGCATGTACACTCATGGTCTCCAGGAAGCTGTCCATGTCCTCTGTGATCCTGCCCACCCCCCCACACACACATTCACTCACCACAGTTATGTTATTTGAATCTCTATGCTGCCTTCCTGTCCCTACCTGGATCCTGCACAGGCTTCCGCCACTTCCCAGCCTTATCTTCAATGTGGATGCCAGCTTGCCCCTTCCAGAAGGTGCCCTTCGAGCAGTGGAGGCTGGTAGCTCTCATTTCAGTGGGCCTGTGAATCCATTCCGGGTTTCAGTCAGAACCATCCAGAACTCTAAAGGAGCGATCCAGGGTACTGAACCAAATCCCCCAAATAGGTTCAGCACCTTGGATAGCTCCTTCAGAGTTCTGGCTGGCTCTGACTGGAACCCAGAATGGATTCACAGCCCACCAAAACTGGAGCCACCAGCCTCCATTGCCTCCAAATAAGTGCTCTTTTGATACAACAGACAAAACCATCGCTGAAATCAGAGTGGCTTGAGATGCAGTGATCCTGTGCTGCCAGCTGAACACATAATCGCTTCCTCAATCAACTGGCAATGTGGGATTGCCATGTCTAATGTGGGGAACAGGGGAATTCCATGCATTGCATTGGATACATGGAAGCCTCTGAGTTCAGAGGTTTCCATCTAATGAGGGCACAACCCAAAGGATTGTGGTTTAAGTAACTATTTCCTGCCCTTTCATGACATCCCAAATGAGCTACCTAAGGCAGCCACTTCAGTCTGCCTAATGGCAGGACCGGCCCTGCATGCCATTCACAGACATTGGTTCTACCAGTTTTTCCCAAGTGCTTTGACCAGGCTGCCAACATCCTTTTTGCATCATTTTCTGTTTGGAGTTTGAGCCAGCTGGCACCTGTCCAAACCTCAAGCTTATCTAAGCCCTGGGTAGTTTTTTCTCCTGCCCTGGCAGGGTCAGAAGTGCTGGAGATAACTAGTGGTATGTCATTAGCATACTAATTTACACATCTTTCTAGCAGATGCAGACTTATTTAGACAAGGGGCTATCAAGGCGACAGGACCAGAAGTGACACTAATGGAGCCGAGTGACTATTGCTAAGAAGTTAACATCTGGGTTTTCAGTTGTACTTAGGCTACAGTAGAGTCACAAAGAAAGTACTGCCAGGCTTTCTGGCACATCTCAGAAAATAAGAACAGCCCTCTCGAATCAGACCAAAGACCTATCTCAGTTTTCCCCAACCTGATGCCTTCCACTGGAACATCTGGAGGGTACCAGTTTGGGGCAGGTTGGCCTACCTAGTCCAGCCTGATGCTACCCATAATGGTTTACCAGATATCGCTGGCAATTCCAACAGCAGGACAGGAAGGCAATACCCCTTTCTCATCGTTGTTCTTCAGCAGCTGGTATTCAGTGGTATACTGCCTCTGACCATGGAGTTTCCATATAAGCCAAATGACTAATAGCCATTGATAGACCTGACATCCTCCACATCTAAACCCCTTTTGAAGAACACTGAACTATAGCTTGTAATCACAGAGTGTGGAGCCCTAACTGTTCCCCTACTTGGATCCAGTGTTTGCCTATTTGTTAGAGATATTGGAGGAATCTGGGGGTGGGGTGTGTGGATCGTGATGAACTTCCATCGACTTGGCCCCCTGGACTTGGTGCCATCTTCCACTAGCTGGCCCAACTCAGCCTGCAGTGAGTCGGGCCAGCTAGCAGGTTTTCAGTGCTTTTGAATTTATGTAGATCCACATAAATTATGGCTGCAATTTGCGCAAATTGCACAAATATGCAAAATGTGCACAATGGCCACAATTGGCATAAACTGTAGCCATTATTTTTGCAGATTATGCACACTTGTGCATTTTGTGGCTGTGGTAGGCACAGTTCTCTATTTCTCCAATTACGGCCGAGACCAAAAACAATTATGTAAAACATCCCCGGAATTTGGGGAAACCACTTGGCACGCATAGGCGAGCTGAGTCAGGCATGCTGTGGAAGTCCGGTGGGCCCCCAAAGGGCTGGATTTCCCTGTGATGGACATCCCTACCATTTGCGATCAGTTTTTAGCAACCAAGCCAGCTGTTCCCCAAACAAAAACAAATAAAAATTCAACATCATCAGATACATCTTCATAGTTCCATTCCTTAAATTTAATTTCACACCCTAAGTCTGGGGTCTTCAATATGGTGCCTGTGGACAGCAATGTCTCCATGGACACCTCTCTTGAGCCATGATGATGATAATGATGACGACAATTAACTGGAAGGCTGGCAGTGGAGTGCTGCCCTCCAGGACCATCTTTATTTGGGTTCAAAGGAGTGGCTTTCTGTTTTGGAGCTCAGCCCCCAACTCTGCTTTGGGCAAGTTAGTTTTCTGTTAGTTTCACCAGTTTGCCTTCTGTGGGAACCCTGGGGGGATTCCAAGGCAGAGATTTAGCAGGATTAGCCTGTGCACCATGATCCAACTCTGGCCAAAGGCAGGAGCTGCAGGGAAATCAGGAAGATCATCAAGGATCTGTAGAACAGGTCACATGGCCCTATCATTAAGGAGAATGAGATGGCTGCCTCAGGCATCAAATGAAAGGGCAGCAAACTCTTATTTATTTAATTTATATTATTGTATTTTTACTCCCAGGGTTTGTGGAGTTGTGTGTGTGTGTCTTAAATGCACATTTGGCCTTATTGTTCCTTTGAAAATTTTAAAAATAATCATTTAAAAATACATAATGAAGCTTTTAAAAATAATGTTAAATTCTGTTGCCTTTCGAATTTGTAGACATCAAGCAGACTTTCAAGATGGTAGATGCAAAACCAGATATCAGCTTGCTCAGGAGCTTAGTAAGGCAAGTGCCAGATAAGTAGCTTCTCACTAGGGATGTCTGGTGTAGGGAAATCCATTCCTCTTGGCAACAGCAAGAGTCATAGCAAAAAAGAGAGGAGAGAGGGTTTTTTTTCCCTCCACTGTCTCTCTCTCTGTTCTCTGTTTGCCGTGTAACAGGGGATTATGGAGCATGTAGTTCTCCAAAGAAGGGATGGATGAATCTGTCCATTTTGGTTTCTCTCCATTTCTCATTTTTCCAATCTTATATTTGGTTCATCCCGAAGTTTGAGAATTTCCTCAATCTCAGATATGGCTTGCATGAAAATGTGTGTGCATTTCTGTGTGCATTTCTCTGAATGTATGTATTTTTGTATGCAGTTTTCCTAATATTTACATTTTTTGCATGCACTTTTCCTAATATCATGCATTTAATGTTATTTTCAGTAATCTGAACTATGCAATTTTCCTAATATACACATTTTTGTGTGTATTTTCCCATAACATATGCACTTGTGTACACATTTTTTGTTGATTGGAGGACTCCATCACAAAATTTGGGGGATGACAAGTTTCAAAGGAAAATTGAATTTCGGTTCTCCTATGGGTTTCAAAAAGTGAAATTAGGGAATTAATTTCTCCTCCGCCCCTACTGTTGGCTCCTCCTTCACTGCTGCTGATTTAAGGGCAGGGGAAAGAAATGGGGAGTGTGTTTGAAGTATGAGGTTTGGGGGTTGGGAGAGATTTCTCCCAGCCCTTAGATTGGCTGAGGAATGTATGATTTAAAGAGCCAATGTGATGTATTGGTTAGAAAGTTGGATGTGGGTATGATAATCTGGGTTCTAGTCCACACTTGGCCATGAAACTCACTTCGTGACTTTGGGCCAGTCATTGACTCTTGGCCTAATGTACCTCATCGACTGTTGTGAGGATAAAATGGAAAGGAGGATCATGTAAGCTGCCTTGGGTTCCTTGGAGGAAAAGAGGCAGAATATATAAATACATACATACATACATTTTTTCCACAGGAATATAAGAACATTCCTGACCAACTGAAGGAGACATTCAGTGAACATGCCCATCTCTATTCTCCACTTGCCTTTGCTATCAGTTCCCCAGGTGGAAGAAGTGCAGATGGGGGGGGGGGATGCCATCATTGAGAAATGAGTAGTTATGGGCTTGCCAGTTATTTCAATTGAAGTCTTTAGTGTGCTGTGCAGAGTCAAATCTTGCAAAACAGTGGTTCTGTTAGCATGGCAAGATAGCTCCAGCCTCACATGGCTGAATCATAATCAGTTCGTTAAGTTAGAGTGATACCCTCAGCATCTATGAGCTTTGAGCATCATTAATAGGATGTATTGCTCATGAAGAAGAACAATCCAACAGTATAGCTTTTTACCAAGTGCTCTTGGTGGATTCAGTGAGAAAATGCATACAACACAGGCCATTTTATTATGAACTTTTTTTCCCCTCCCCTAATTAAATACTTATCTGCATTCTGCTAGGAGCTTTTAATGCTTCAGTTTCTTTTAGTGTAGCTTAGGAAAGGTGAAAATGTAAGTTGTAGTCATGAAAACCTCTTTCTCAGGAATAACCCCATTGTCTTTTAATGTGGATTATTCTGGAATAGGGATTCTGCTCTAACTCCTAGTTTGCACTAGCAGTTTATTTACTGATGGTTTAGAGCTGGGGATTAGATTTGACTGGCAGAACTTTGGGTATTAAATTGCTGCCTGAAAAATTATAAGTAATACTGGTAGGGTTTCCCTGGGCTCAGTTTTGAATGAGCTCACCAAAAACGAGCACACTTGGGCTCTGGTTGGATCAGGCCCAAATTTGCTTGCTATAAACTTTGGTCCATTCTGAGATCATACTGTGCTCTCAGTCATGTCATGGGAAATATCCCATGAGATATCCCATCTCCCATCCCTAACCCATCACCAGTGTGACCGCTTACCCACACTTAGGGATGTCGCAGGAGTCTGAGAAGGGAGTGGAGTCTGAAGGACTCCCCCCCCCCTCCGGCTTGGCCTCCCAGACCCCATTTGCCAAGCCACCACCACTTACAGGACCAGCAAACTGAGCGCCCGCACAGTCTACAAGTACTGGTGGCCGCCCAACCCCTTAGCGAGCCGCCATTTTGTGTAAAAATGGTGGCTCAGGGTTTTCCAGATATGTAATGTTACATAAATGGCATCCATAAAGGGGCCATTTACGCAACATTGCAGGTGTGAATGGTCCATTTATGCCTGTAATGTTGTGTTAAATGGCCCCTTTATGGCTTCCATTTATGTAACATTACATATCCAGAAAACCCTGGGCCACCTTTTTTTCCCCCTCAAATGGTAGCTCGCTAAGAGGACAGGCAGCCCTGTAGTACTTGCCAGGCACTTGCTGGGCGCTCCAGGGGCTCACATGGTTTGGCAAGCGGGGCGGGGCAAAGCAAGCAATTTGGTGAGCACCTGGCAAAACCAGACGGAGGTGAGCCCGTCCATCCCTACCCACACCGGGAGCTTAGAGACGTTAAACAGTATATAAGTATTATAAAATAAAAATGATGATGCCTGAAAGTATTTTGGCACTCACAACGCCTAACAAATAACGTTCTCTGTGTTTTTGTTGCCAAGTAAGTTTCAATAAGAAAGAGAAGAGAGTGGCTGTGTCAGTTAGGAGAGCATGGTGCCAAGGCAAAGCTAATTTTGAACTGGGTCCACATTTTGGAGAGGTTTGGCCTTAGGGTGGCAAGGGGTCCTACTTTATAGAAGACAGTCCTTTAGTTTGGAGAGCTGGCAGAGGACAGTCCTCTGTTTGGAGGTGTCCTCTATTTGATAAGCTGTCTAGTCCAAGTTTGTTTTAAAGTAAAAAAACCATAAGGAGGGAAAGCGTTAGGGGTCCTGAAGTTGCCCATCAACCATTAGCACCTAGACTGAAGACTGAGTGCGTACATCGGTCACCTCTTCTCAACTACAGGGAGATGTATCATCTTTCTATTTAAATCGTAGTCATTATTTCTACATTTGCACCTATAGATGTGAATTTGCATATACAGATGTTATGCAAATTGGTGTCCTCTTTTATCCTTGTTTTTGGTTGATGCAATTCCTTTTTGGGGGCCATGTGTAAGTTTCTACCCTATTTGGCGTTGGCTTAGAATTAGTCAGGACATTCCAGACTTTGAAAGTGCAGGCTCCACATGAGCCCCACAATGACACACATCAGTATCCAGAAGTAACAATGCTATTCCCCTGTGGTGCATGAAGGGCATTTCTACACCAGCCTAAAATCCTGCAATTAAACAGGGCTTTCTGCTTCTGTTTTAAATGCAGGATCACAACTGACTCCCTTTGCATGCGTTTCCTTTCCCCCCTCCCCTTCCCCCTCCTTCTCCCCGGGAGCTGAGTCTTCCATTATCTTTCATTGATCTCACTTCTCTTCTTGCCACTTTGACTCTTTTGATGGAGGGAACTGAAGCAGAACACAGTGGGGTAATTTGATAGCTCATTATCGGCAATCTACTTAAAAACGGAACACAGGGCATTTAGTTTAGTGCAGGAGACGCCCTGAATGATCACGGCGTCATGTAAAGAGCCCACAGACTTCCATGAAGGAGGAATCTCAATCACAGGATAAAAGCTCTGTGTAAAGGAGCCCGAAAGAGACACAATGTGGATTACCCACCACAGTGAAATGCCAACTAAGAGTGCTGTTGGCATAATCTATAAAGAAATGCAATCCCACTGTGAATGTTGTTTTGTTCAGTTGATTATGTAAATTCATTGTATTTCGTGTTCTTATTAGTATTGTATGCTGCCTAGAGTGTCTGGGTAGCTGGCCAGATGGGCGGCTAATAAATCAAATCAAACAAACAAACAAATGAGCAATGTTGTGCCCATTAGACACTGTCTAGCAGGCCATAGGATATGGTCTATTCCGGGAGCCCGCGCTTCGAGGTCAGTTCTTGGAGAACCGACCTCCCCCCTTGTCTGTGCTGCCTTGGAGGCAGAATGGAGAAGCCCTATCCTCCGTGCTTGGAAGATGAGCATGGAGCAACTGAAAAGGGACGGGGCTGGGGGCGTCCTGGGGCAGGGAGAGTGGAGTTGCACGTACGAGAGGTCCCCCCACCACTAGACAGCCGAAAACAGCCATCTAGCAAAAAAGAGCAAGGCAGGAGAGGTGCGGAGGTAACGATCCCCCCATGCCTCTCCTGCCTTGCTTTGGATAGGCGGCTGCCTCCGAGGTTGGGGGCGGCCACCTATCTACTTAGGATTGTGCCCTAAAATGTTTAGACAGAAAAAAGTCTAATTGTGCATCAGATTTTTTTTCTGTCTACATGTGCATAGGGTTGCCCCCTAATTTAACTATAAGAGATACACCAGTTTGTCTAAGGCCACATTCAATAATATTTACCCTAACGTTTAGTTCAGCCCTACGTGTTCGTAAGAAGCAACCATTTTGAACCAAACCCCATTATGACTGGCCCATTTTGAGAAAAATTACACTCCAGCTGTCATTAACTGATGAAATTCTAGGCGTGACAAATCGCTAAAAAGTACTGTTAGCATAATCTATAAAGAAATGCAATCCCACTGTGAATTACTGACACAAAAGACTATAACACAAGACTATAACACGACACATAAATACATTAAAAAACAAAACAAAAACAAAACAGTCTATAAATAGCAAAATGGTTACAATGAATGGCTCCTTTGGAGCCACTTGGCAGCCAATAATGATTTATAACCAATCTTGAGATTTAGTAACATGACATTTACTATAGACAGGGCAGCATAGCGGAAATACATACAACCTGTAATTAACTACACATGACAAACATTCCTACCGAAAGAACTGCTTTTTTTTTTTTTTTAAGGTAGGAACTCAAAAACAGTATTTCCAAACAGCAGTTTGCTAATTTGAAAGGAGGTTGAAAAGATCACAGAGAACCTCCTCTTCATCCGAATGCCCTAGAAAAACAACCACCCATCTTTGTCCTAGAGAATAAGAAATGGGAGCATCATTTTTGTGAAACTGACCACTTGGTGTGTTATCCCTTTTATTGAATATTAAAGAAGTGCCTGTCATTAAGATAAGTGATGGGGAGATTAAGAGACTGGGTGGCCGCAGTGCTGGCTCCAGGGTTTGGGGCGCCCTTGGGCAAGCCACCCTCCATGGGCCCCCTCCCTCAGCAAATCTACCTTCTCACCGCCGTTGTCACCAGCTGCTCTTGCCCCTCCTCCTCTTTCTCATCACTGCCGCCACATGCTTGCTTGGCAGGCAGAGAGCCGGGGAGCAAGGAGGCCATGGTGTCTCCTGCTCTTGCACCACCCCATCACCATTGTCTGGGCCAGAGTGGGAGGCAGGTGAACAAGCAGGTTGCAACAGTGAAGCGGAGGAGCAAGTCTCTCATCATTGGGCCCCTGCTGGGGTATGGGCCCTCAGCAGGTACCCGACCATGCCTACCCTTGATGCCAGCCCAGGGTGGCCGTATGTTTCAGGGAGTCCTGAGAGGGAGACAGATTATCTCTGAGCATCATGCACTTGGACGCATCCTAGGGCCCATATCAATAGCAGCCATGTGTCAGGAACTCAAGCTCAGTGTTGAGGATAAAGGGGCAAACTGTTTTCCCCCCACCACAATGATGTCCCCAACTTCAGACCATATGGAAGTCATTTACTTATAGCAAGGTAACTTTTCAGTCCCAAGGCCACCTTGGGTGTCTGTAGAGGGAGCAGGAGCTGCAAATGTGTATGGATGCACACACATGTGCATGCATGCACATTCACAGACAATGTACAACTCTCTCTCACACACACCTCTCACGCACTCTCAAATCCAATTCTTCTACCTAACAGTGTTTCAGAGGCCTGGCACCTGCTTTGATGAGATAAAACCAACGCTTTCCCCAGGAACGTCAGTTCTCAAACCACCCAGCCATCCAGGAATCCTAGCACTTAGCCCTTCTCCATACTCTAATCCACTCTCCTGATGAAGGATCCTGACACTCTGTTACCTAGATCTTTTTCAAGGGGTGCAGGGGAAACCAGGAACGAAGAGGGAAAAATGCACTAGGAACATGCTCTATGGTTCCTGCCATAGAAGCTCTGTTCCTTGAGCATCCTAGAAAACTGGCATAAGCCTTTGAGCCTTGCTTCTTAGGATGCTCTGTGGATGCTCTAGGAATAGGTTTTCTACAGCAGGAACCATAGAACCCATTCCTAGAGCATCCCCCCTTTTTCTCCCGGTGTGTTGTTGTTTGTTTGTTGGTTGGTTGGTTTGTTGGAGGTCTCAGGGGCTGTCTGCAGCCTACACTTTTTGCACTACTGATGTATAGAGAGTGCACTCAGAGAAAAGAAAGAAGTGTTCAGCTATGTTCCAACCCAGGCACTGTTATGCTGTTCAGACCTAGACACTGTGATGCCAGAATTTCCAATTACTCTCACCTGCACGAGTGTGGCCTTCTCTTTGGCAGGCTTTTACATAGCTACTCTCCTGGTGATCTGTTGCAAGCAAGTTTCACGGTACGGCACTTCAGAGAAAACACCAGATAATTCAGAATACCAAAAATCCTGGGAGAAGGCTGCAATGCTACGCACACTCTGTATGGTATGTGCAATTGAGCATTGTGAGATGTACTTCTGAGTAGCATGTCTAGGACTGCACCATTAAGGGCACAATCCAATACATGTTTTGCCAGAAAACTCCCAGCATTTCCCAGCCAGCCAGAGAATGCTGAGAGTGGCAGGATTTTTTTTTCTGTCTAATCATGCATAGGATTGCACCCTAAGCTATTTTTCTACTTGGATACTTTGGGTCAAAAGATCAGTCATAATTATTTTTTCAAAAAATAACATGGGAAGAGGAGGAGGGGGAGAGGAAGGGGAGGAGGATGACTCCAGACCCTCAATTTGCTGCAAATGGCCAACACAGGTAGCTGGGCTAGTCTGTTTTGGAAATCTATTTGTGAAGTTGACTTATTATTGTAATTTTGGGCACTGCACACACTCCAAACAATCCCTATTTTTTTTTTTTTTTAATAGAGGTTGAAAATCAAGCCATGGCCTTGAAGCCCCTTCCTAGCCGTGTTGACTCAGAGGTACATCCACTGTATTCATTAGGACTTACTCCTGGGTAAGCATGTAGAGAATTGTAGCCTTGATTTCCAAAATAGTGACTTCCAACGGAGAAGACCTGTAGAAAGCATAACCAAAAAGAAAGCCAGAAGGTGTACTTACCACATGAAGAATCTTGTTCTCTGTTTCATACACCGTGCAATCCTGTAACAACAGGAGGGTGGGGGGAGGACAACGTTTAATACCCTTAGCAATCCACATTACCTGAGCTATGTTAGCGACTTCTTCAAAAATAACGTGCCACTATCACCATGGCTGATTTCGGAGGAGCTCTTCAGGGGGGCACATACCAATGGGAGGGGGCACAACCAAAAGCAAAAGGGATGAGGGCAAAGATACCATTACACAATACTATTTTTAATACAATACTATTAAAAAACAAAATGGCAGTTGGCGTAGCCATTTTGAAGGCTTTTTGACCCTTTTCGTATTCCATAGCAAGCTAAAAACAAGCTAATTTTGGCCTTTTGGGTGCACTATAGGTGGTCCAGATGCCATCTTTAAAAAAAAGTTGCTGTGGGGGAGGGGAGGTGTGGCCTGTGGTGGGTCTAGGGGGTGAAAATTGTCCCCAGACTTCCCAAAGTTGCCCATTCCTGATTTAAAACAACAGCAACAGGTTTTTACATTTGTGACATGATAGCTTCCATTAGCATCACGGATGCAATGAATATGAACTTGAGCACGCTCCGGGAGAGAGCGCAGGACAGGAAGGCCTGGCGTGCTGTGGTCCATGGGGTCACGAAGAGTCGGACACGACTGAACGACTGAACAACAACAACAACAAGCTTCCATTAAAAAATGATACCTTGGGTTTTTTTAGAATAACATTTATGGCCTAAAGAAACAACAATGAAGTGGCAGCTGATGACCCCATCTCCGAGTGATAGGCCAGTCTAACAGTATCCATTTTGAATAGCATCTTGCGTTAACCATGTGGTAGTCATGTGTCCTACTTTATAGAGTAAAGTCCTTGATTTCGATGGCTGTTGCAGGACTGTTGTCAATTTGAAGACCTGTGCAGTCCAGGTCTGGTTTAAAGATCAAGAACTCTATGAAGGAAGAGCAGGGGCATTGAAGTTGTCCATGAATGGTCCTAGGTCCCATTTAAAAAGCTGCTCAGCACTGATTGAAGAACTATTGCCATGATGTAAGTATAGATGTTGGGGGCGGGGAGGGGAGAGAAATTGACCCAATTTTGCAAATTTTGCAATGGAGTTCTCCAATAAAAGAAATACATAGAAAAATGCAAATATGGGGGAGGGGGAATTAAAATGCATTATATTTGGAAAATTGCTTGGAAAAATGTATATATTAGGCAGAATGCACACAAAAATGCATGCATTAGAAGAAATGTCCACAGAAGTGCTTACGTATTTTCGTGTGAACTTATAAAAAAAAAACATTGTCGAAGTTCAGGATGAACCAACCATACGACTGGAGAAATACTCAAAAGTTCTGGACAAACCAAACTTCATACTGGAAAAAAAGGAAACTGAGAGAAACTGAAATTGACAGATCTGTCCATCCCTAAGCCTCAGGGGGCCCACAAATATAGGAGGGGGCACACCAGAGCATGTTTTGCCAAGTTCCCACTATAATAATAAACTAACTAAAATACACGCTAGCTTTCCCCCTCAAATTTTAAGCTCAAACTGGTTAGAAGAAGGCTATGTTTGCCTGTGATCACTAACCATAGACAGGTTAAATGATAAATGACCAGCAATGGATTCCAACTGACCACAAAGACTGGTGACAAAAAGAGTTGCAGGGTAGTTTCCTCACCCTCCAACATTTCTCGTTAATACACTTTAAGAAGAAGAAAACCCCTGCTGAACAAGCAAAACGCGGGCTAATTAAAGTATCTGGCAGCTGTGCATCATAGAAATGAGCAGCAGTGTCAGCTTTGTTCTCTAGCAAAAATGTTTAGGATTGCAACAAACCACAAAAAGACGCTGCAGAGCTTAACTATAATGGCTGGGATCCAGCAGAGTTCCTGACACACTCAGAAGAGGCTGTGACACTATACACTTTGTTTCTTTCTTCTACTTTAAAATGAAATTCGACACTCAGAATGGGGAAGGTTTTGCAACAAACCCCGCCCACGCACACATTTCTGAAGAGGTACGATATTTTGGAAATTGCAGCCATTGGCTTGTGGCCATACTACCTGTCTACCTGTCACATGTAAGCAGATCATTTAATTTCCCTTCACTTCAGGTCTTCCAACACTTGACTCACAGCCAATTGTGTGAACAGCCTCCCACGGAAAAGCATCTACAGTGTTCCAGCATGGCTCCATATTCATTTCTAGACCTGCCTTGCATCACCTCCTAGAACCAATGGGTGGAAATTGCAGGGAAGCAAATTCTGGCTAAACATTAGGAGAAACTACCTAACGGTATGAGCTGTTTGACAGTTGAATCAACATACAGCCTTGGGAGATGGTGGGTCTTCCTTCACTGGAGGTATTCTGCCAACTGTCATGCATGCTATAGTAGCATCCTGCATTGCAGATCCCGCATTGAGCTGGGGGGTGGGTGGATGACCTCAAAGATATCTTCCATCTCTTTGATTGTATGAGAGGGCCTCAATGTGAGAGGGCCTTTTCCATCCTGGTGCCCAGTATGTGGAGCTCCCTCCCCAAGAGGTCAGCCTGTCTCCCATTATGACAGCATCCCACCACTGCTAAAAGACCATTGTTTTCCCATCAGCCTTTAATTGGGCTGCTGCAAAGGTTTTAATTCTGAGTTTTACTGCTCCTTTTGTATTTCATTGGTTTGTTTATCTTTTTTTCATACCCATATTGTTTTATTGGCTACTGTGTTCTTCCGGGGGTTCGTGTGGGCGGGTGGCAAGGGCAGCTTCTCGCCAACTGCAGACTCGGGTGAGTCCGCCCATCCCTGTTCAAGTCCGTCGGCCTCTGGCACTGTCTGTTCCACATCCATCACCCAACCTTGTCTTATTCTGTGACACTGGTGCCAATTGAGCTTAAAGTCTTAACTAAATCTGCATTCATCATACCTCCCTAGCCCCTGCACTTTCCCTTCTGAAATTTGGAGGTTTCATTTCTAAAGCCACCTCTACAGTGTATGTCATTTTTATAACAATTACCCACCAAAAAAACCCACAAAACACTGAGGGAGAAACACACCTTTTTTGGGGGAAACCCCCAAACTGTAAAGCCTGCTCTTTCACACACAAAATGAATCTATTCACCTGAAACTTGGCAGATTTGATCCTCTGAGAAAGGGCAAGTATCCTTGCAAATTTCAACCAATTCTGCCAAGATGTTTGTTTTTGTTTTGTTTTTAAAAGGCAGTGCCCCGCCCCTCATCTCTCTCTATAATCAAATTGTGAGGGTAGATAGCACAAAAAGCTCTACACCAATTTGTCTGAAATTTCCCTTCATCAGAGGCTATCAGGCCTGCAAATTACACCCACTTCTGATGAACATTAAAGGCTATAGTTGTTTGTTCCCAGTGATAATCAATGGGAGCATGAAGATTTGGATTTCAAAATTTATTTATTTTATTTTATTTACAATATCTATATACCGCTCCATATCTAGAACAGATTTTGGAGCAGTGAACACACAGACACACACAAAATAAAACAACAAAAGAATAAAAAAGATTAAAATGCCACATTAAAATTATACTTGCTTAAAAACACAATGCCAACAAAAACCATAACAAGTCAATTATGGAATGCCTCCTGGAACAGTGCTGTTTTCAAGAGGTGCTGGAAACAACATAGTGTGGGTTCCTGCCTAACCTCCAGGGGCAGGGAATTCCAAAGAAAGGGGGCCATCATGCTGAAGGCTCTTCTCCTGGTGGACTCCAATTGGGCCATAGCTCCATATGGAACCACCAGGGGCAGGTGATCTCGATGACCTCAGTGACCGGGCAGGTTGGTAAGGGAGAAGGCACTCTCTCAGGTATCCCAGTTCCAAGTTGTTTAGGGCTTTGTACACTAGTACTGAAATCTTCAACCTGGTCCGGTAGCGAATAGGCAGGCAGCACAGTTCCCTCAGCAAAGGAGTCCCATGCTGAAAAGGGGCAGCTTCCAACAACAGCCAAGCTGCTGCGTTCTGCACTAGCTCCAGCTTCCAGAGCAGCCTTAAGGGCAGCATCACATAGACCGCATTGCAGTAACCCAGTCTTGAGGTTACTAGCACCTGTACCACTGTGGCCAAACTATCCCTGTCCAGGAGAGGCCTTAGCTGGAGAACCAGCCAAAGCTGACAAAAGGCACTCCGAGCTGCCATGACTACCTGGGCTTCCAGAGTAGGGATGGCGGAGAATTTCTCCATGAATCTCCGGGGGGCTGAATGCCAACATATTCGGCCCCCCAAAATTGGTGGGGAAATTCTCTGCCAGCCCCCGCCCCCCCCCCCCAGGATGGGACTTACCGTGGCCGAATGTCCCTCTCGGCGGCAGGTCCCGGCGGCATTTCGGCGGCGTTTCGGCAGGGGCGGGGGCGACGGCCGGTCTCCCGACCAGCTGCCGCCGCCATTACAAAATAAAAAAGTAAAGTTAAAAAAACCAAACACCCGTGATAGGCTACGTGACGATTTACATAGCCTATCACGGCTGACTTTGGAAATCTAGCCGTGATAGGCTACGTAAATCGTCACGTAGCCTATCATGGGTGTTTGTTTTTTTTTTATTTTTTTTTTCACGGCCGGGGAGATGGGGCGCTCCTCCCCGGCCTGAATTTCAGCGGCGAGGGATGGGGCGCCTCCCCCCCTCGCCTGAACTTCAGGGGGAGAACCGACACGCCTCCCCCCCACCGCGAAGCAAGCTTCAAGAACAGGTAAGGGACTTTCGTCCATCCCTATTCCATAGACAATGATGGATCTAGGAGTACCTCCAAACTATGGACCTAATATTTCAGAGGGAGTGCAACCCCATCCAGAACAGGCAATGAGCCTGTATCCCAGACACTGGAACCACTCACCCACAGGGCTTCCATCTTGCCAGGATTCAGTTTCAGTTTATTGGCACTCATCCAGCCCATTATTGAGTTCAGGCACTGGTCCAGTACTTGCACACCCTCTCCTGATTCAGATGTGACAGGGAGATAGAGCTGTGTATCATCAGCATACTGATGGCACTTGGCTCCAAATCCCCTAATGACCACTCTCAGTGGCTTCATATACATGTTAAATAACATTGGGGACAAGATGGTACCCTGTGAAATCCCATAGCTCAAATGCCAAGAGAATTGGTCACCCAATGTTACTCTCTGAAATTGGCCCCGCAGGTGGGATCAGAACCACTGTAACACAGTGCATCCAATACCCTTCTCACTGAGTTGATCCAGAAGGATACCATGGTCAATGGTATCAAAAGCCAATGAGAGACCGAGCAGAATTAACAGGGTTGCACTCCCCCTATCCCTCTCTCGAGAAAGGTCATCCATCAGGGCGACCAAGGATGATTCAGTCCCGTAAGCAGGACGAAACCCAGACTGGAATGGGTTGAACTGACATTTAGATTTGGACCTGAGTTGAAGTGGGCAGCCTAAGAATCAGTCCAAGCTGAATCAGGCTGTTTTTACAAATTGCTGATCAAGGTCCAAACATAATCTTGCAGTCAGATCCCATCCCTCGTTTTGGGAATTTTAAGTCAAAACCAGCTTTTGAAGATGAAAACAGATCATGGCAATTTCCTTAAAAAACAAACAAAACCAAAACCATTGGACTGCTTAATCGGTTGCTATGGAACTGCTTGTACATTGTTACTTGGCAACACTGACTATCTTGAAAAGCGATGGAGCAGGGACAGGATGGAAGGAAAGCAGTTCACTCTGTCATACGATGATTTACCAGGGACAGATTTCAGAAAATAGGGACTGTTCCGCCCCGTAAAGAGTGGCTGTTGGAGGGAATTACTGGCACGTTGGCAGTCTAGACTCTATCTCCCAAATTCTTTATTGTATAGGAAAACCCCAAAATGGCAACCCCATGTCTACAACATCTGGCCTACTTCTTGTACGTTTTTTTCCCATCTCCCTCCTCTGCTTTTTGTAGCAGCTAGCCCAGGGATAGATAATGTGGCAGTCCTGGGCACCAATGTATTCCCAGACACCTTTCTTGGTGCCCACTGAGATGCCCTCCCCCTCCCACCCTTTTAAAATTTTCTTAACTCGTAGCTGGGATTGCTGTGAAATAGGGTTCTGTTGGTGGTGAAAACTGTGGATTCAAAAGAGTTGTTTAGGGTGCAATCCCTTGTGATCCACCCTGGGTACTTGTAAGCCTCTGAACGTGGAGGGTTGCAAGTAACCAGTGCAGAGTGGGAGGCATGTCAGGCCTCCCACTCTGCATTTAAACTAGGCAGGCATTTTTGCCTGTGAAGGAGTGCTGGAGGCCTGGCCAGACCTTGCCTCAAGTCCCCCAAAATACCTAGTAGCCTCTCTCCTAGGGCAAGAGGCCTTGAAATAAGCATTAAGGTTATGCAAAAGGAACCACACCAACCTCAAGTTGGGTAAATGTTTATTAAGATCAAGAGGGGTAGACGGAAAGATGGAGGGATTAAATTGTACAAAAGGGTACAAAGCTGAAAAAGTACAACAGAAGAAACTGTTTACACAGAGAGCCTTTTAACCTCACACCCAAGCAAAAATAACACAACTGGGTAGCCTATCCTTGTACATACCAAAGTATGTGCCTCCCTGGATAGAGTCCAGCCCTCCAGCTATGTCCAGGAACCACCATGACAAAGGGAGACCACCACGCCTTGGCTTCATCTCCATTTAAGGCCCAGACCTGGCAACTCAGGGCAGATTTTCCTTCAACCAATCACCAGCTCAGCCCCTGAACGTACCACCCTCACCCCCAAAGAGGTAGCATCTTCCCACCCAGCCCAGCTGTTATCGCTTTCCAATTAATGAGAACTGAACATGCTCAGGGCCAGGGAGCTGCTAGATAACACACAGTTCCAGGTGGTTGCCTCAGATGTGACAACCAGGCCTAGTCTCATGTGGAAACGCAGGCCATCATTCTTGACATCACCCACCTAGCAGAGGCTTTGGGGCGGAGGAGGCTGGGGCAGCCATAGGATTTGCCATATGGCTGCCACCCCGATCTCCTCCCCTCCCCACTCCTGGGAATGCCTCTTTATCCCTGTCTCCATGTGCCATTTTATGAGTGTGATCGGGTAGCTGCCATGGTTCTGTGCCAGCTATGATGGTTGGGAGAGGAGGTGGGGAGTGTGGCTCCCTGGCTCTGAGGTCTGTTTGAGATCTTGTAGCTAGGAAACCGAACAATCCTATGTCCCCCAGACGCTCTCTAGAGGGCATAGGATTGCTCTCCCCATGTGTTGAGGTTCAGACCCCACCTCTGCCTTGCACTTGCTCTTTTGGGCAGAGTACATTTTGTGGTTGTGCACTCCAACAGGGCTCTGGGAGCACCTGTCCTCTACGACCTTCCCCTTTGCTGGACCCAAGGTAAGTTCCTGACCTACAATGCTGGGGAAGGGGAAACAATGGAGGCCAACACTCAGTAACTTTTGCCTTCACGCCTTTTACGAATACTCACACCAAACACTTGCAAAAGCTTGACTCTTTTCAGGTGAAACTATGGGACGTCTGTACATCCTTAGGCCAAGGCAACTTCAGGCTTGTGGAATCTATTCAGTCCTAGTGCAAGCTCTCCCACCACCTGAGGTGGGATAGCGCACGCACACACATGCCACCACGTCAGCCCCATTATCACCCCCACCACTGCGATATCCCTCCCACAATGCCTCAGAGCCAGGCATTTGGGCCTGGCCAGCTCTCTGAATTGCTGCACCAGCCACTTTGTGCAGCTGTTGTGACTCTTCAGAGAGCCTGTTGGGTAGGTGGCTGCTCTGGAGAGCCCTGTTGGCACTCTCCTGTTGCAGAATTTGCCACAGTGGGAGAGCAGGGACAGCAGGGCTCCCCAGAGCACCCACTGTAGTGCTGCCTCATTGGAGTGAGGTGGCAGTAAAAGGCCCTCCTGGTGGGGGGGGGGAAGCATGCAATTTGCCACTCTTCCCTCTTAGCCACCTGAGGCAAGGAATTCATTTTGCCTCATGTGACGGCTTTCCCTGGATCTACTTTTTTTTTTTTTTTACTAGAACCCAGAGGCCCACTAACCAGACAAAAGTGCAGAAAAGTGGATGGGAGGGGAGACCAGATGCAAAATTGTTATAACCTATGAAGCCCTTCATGGCTTGGGTCAAAGTATCTAAATCTAAAGGACCTCCTCTTCTCATATGTTCCTACCCATGCCCTGGGATAATCATCTGAGACTCTGCTCCAGGTGCCCCCACATGCCAAGATTCAGTGAGTGTCTACTCATGACAGGGCTTATTCTGTGGTGGCCCTCAAACTGTGGAATACACTCCCTAGATAGGTCTACCTGTTGACTACTTCACTGCGTTTCTGGCAGCAGGCAAAGGCCTTTTTTGTCTTCCCAGGCCTTTTCAAAGAATTTTAAACTGCTGCATGTTTTATTTCTAATGATATGTTTGATGCTGCATTTCAATATCATCTCCCTCTATATTTTCACTGCTTAGATATGTATCTCTTCTTTTTAGAAATTATTTGAAATCATTGTTGCTTCGCACTGGTGAAATGCTTTTGGGTCCAGGTCTTTGCCTTTGCCAGTGGGGTCACCCAACAAGATATAACACTCTCTGCAAAACTGGGATTACTATCTTTTTATATGAAGTCTAAGACACAAATAAGACAAAAAGAGATCCTGACATTTTTCTGGACAGCAGCCAGCTTAGTCATAACTGCTAACTGGAAATCAGCAAATGCACTTTCTCTTATCATATGGAAAAAGATAATTTGGTGCCCTGCACTAATGCAGAAACTCACTGACCATCTCCAGGTACAAAGCGGCCAAGTAGAAATTGACACTTTTTATGGAATATGATGATCTATTAAGATGATGAGTGATAACTTTATCAGGTAATCTTGCTGGAATCAAATAGAGATCCTGAGTGATCAGAAAGCCTGTAAAGAAATTGACTCACATTTGTTGTATTTGGATTTGTCACTGTTCATTGTTACTTTGAGATATTGAATCAAAAATCTATTAATGTGTTTCATCATTGGTTTTATTGTATTTGTGTCTCCTATGTATGTCACCCTGGCAGCTCTTGCTGTAGGGGGACTCATAAATTTAATAAATAAATAGTTGGGAAGTGGAGCCAGCGACGTACTGCACTCCCCCAAGAGCAGCATACACAAGTGCACATCTACAAGTTACTGCAGATCAGGGATTCTAACAATAGGTAAAAAGGTAAAGGTGTCCCCAACCAGTCGTGTCCGACTCTAGGGTGCGGTGCTCATCCCCGTTTCTAAGCCGAAGAGCCAGCGCTGTCCGAAGATGCGTCCGTGGTCATGAGGCCGGCATGACTGAACACCGAGGTGCACGGAACGCTGTTACCTTTCCTGCCGAGGCGGTACCTATTTATCTACTTGCAATTTCTTGCTTTCGAACTGCTAGGTTGGCAGGAGCTGGGACTGAAGACAGGAGCTCACTCCATCACGCAGCACTTGGGTCTCGAACTGCTGTCCTGCTGACCTTCCGGTCTGCAATTCAGTGTCTTAACCACTAAGCCACCGCAGCCTGTTATTATTCTAACAATAACCCAGCCCTATTCAGATGTTTGCTTTGATGTATGGAGGTGTGTACTCAGATGGGGCTGTGTGCATGGATTCAGTCCCCTATGTCTCCGTGCACAAATGCTACTCTCTGTGAGTAGAGTTGAACACACACAGAACTCTCTGCATGATTGCAGACCCTGCCTTTGTAGGGTTCTAGTTGCATTTATTTAAGCAAACGCAAGTAGGACTCTGTTCAGACCTTCATGGTTCAACATGGCAAGGTCTGAACTGAGGGGAGCAGGGACAACATGCTTAGAGATGCAGAGGACAGGGTCAGCATGTATGGCCCCATCCCAGTGCACACTTTGAGCCCTCATCTGAACATCTGAATAGGACTACTAAAAAAGTGGAAAGCAGAGCTGCACAAAGACCTCGTCAAAAGGCAACCAAGCAATATCCTATTTTGCTGGTCAGGAATACTGAGGCAGAGAGAGAAGGGGTTGGTACAAGATCAGTTACGGCAGAAAACGTATATATTTCTTTTCTACTTGCAGTTTTACTTCCAATTTTTAAACCACTGGGAATCAGAAACCCTTAGAGGTCAACTGGAAATCACTTGGAGAACTTTTAATAGATCCCAATCTTCCTTCTGTCCAACTTAGCAAAATAATGTATCATTCATTGTGGAAATGAGCTGTATGTCCTTCATCGATTTCACTGAGGCCTATGAGAATTGTCTGTGCAAATGCCGCTGAGAACACAAGTCATGAGAAAGCCGTGCTTGCCAGGTTGTGTTCTCTTAGTGACAGGGTCATGGCTGATACGTGCATAGTTGGCATTCTTGTCAAAATATTCTCATTGGTTTTTATATTCATCTTCGCTGCATTTGATTTCTCCCCCTTTAGCTCAGTCTTTCCTCTCTCCCTCTCTGTCTGTCTCCCCAACACACATAAATACATCAGACCTCAACCACAGCTAGAAATCTCTGCAATTTGTATTTGCTTTGCTTTGTTTGCTCATGTGTAAGCATTTTTGAGTGACACCAAAATTTAGTAAGAAAGCCAAACCAAAAATACAAACAAAAGGAAAATACCACTTCAAATTATGTTCAGTTAAGTGCAGCCGAGGAAAAAAGATAAAGGAAACAACAACTTTCCATTTCAGGTGAAGTGTATATCGAATTATCTTTTGTGTTTGTGTGCATTAACATAATAATTGGCCAGGAGGGTTCAGGTGCATTAATGCTTTCATTTCAGTCCCAAAGACAGGTTTCTGATGCAGCCACTCTTGCCTTAGTGGGACCTTGGAAGTGACAGTAAATGTCACTTACGCCCAATTTCATCTATCATGCATCCATTTAAAATCTATCTCTGGTTGTGTTTGTTTTCCTTCATGCTGTGTGGAGGTAAATACTCAGTCAAGCATACATATTTATTTATACTTTATTGATTTTTTTTTTTAAAAAAGTCTTGCCTTTCCTACAAGGAGCTCAGAGTGGTTTTCCAACACAACAGCAACCCTGTGAGGTGGGCTAAGCTGATGTTCCAGGGTTGTTGAAGGCAGGACAGACGAATGCAATGGACAGGGCAAGAAAGTATGTTTTTTTCTCCCCCACCGCATGTAGAAAGTCAGTTATCATCCAAAGGGACAGGTATTTATAAGATGAACATTTGTATTGCTGATCTTCTAACCAAAATATGCAACATATCCCTAAGATCAGCCTCTATACCAGAGCACTGGAAGATGGCCAATGTAACACCAATTTTCAAAAAGGGATCAGGGGGGATCTGGGAAATTACAAGCTGGTTAGCTTAACATCTGTTCTGGGTAAATTGGTTGAAGGCATTATTAAAGATAAAATTAGTAAGCATATAGAACAACAAGCCCTACTGAAAAAGAATCAACATGGCTTCCACAAAGGTAAGTCCTGACTCAATAACATTTTAGAGTTCTTTGAGAGCGTCAAAAAACATGCAGACGGGGTGATCCCGTAGATATTGTTTACTTGGACTTCCAAAAGCCTTTTGACAAAGTCCCTCACCAAAGACTCCTGAGCAAACTTAGCAGTCATGGAATAAGAGGAGAGGTCCTCTTACAGATCAGCAACTGGTTAAAGAACAGGAAGCAGAGAGAAGGAATAAATGGTAAATTCTCTCAATGGAGGGAAGTAAATAGTGGGGTCCCACAGGGATCTGTATTAGGACCAATGCTTTTCAATGTGTTCAGAAATGATCTGGAATTAGGAGTGAGCAGTGAAGTGGCCAAGTTTGCGGATGACACCAAATTATTTAGGGTGGTTAAAACAAAAAAGGGATTGTGAAGAGCTCCAGAAGGATCTCTCCAAACTGGGAGAATGGGCATCTAAATGGCAAATGCGGTTCATTGAAAGCAAGTGTAAAGTGATGCACGTTGGGGCAAAAAATCCCAACTTCAAGTATAGCCTGATGGGATCTGTGCTAGTAGTGATCGACCAGGAAAGAGATCTTGGGGTTGTGGTGGACAGCTTAATGAAGATGTCAACCTAGTGTGCAGCCACTGTAAAGAAGGCAAACTCCATGTTAGGCATAATTAGAAAAGGAATTGAGAATAAAACTGCCAGTATCATACTGCCCCTATACAAATCTATGGTGTGACCACACTTGGAATACTGTGTACAATTCTGGTCACCACACCTAAAAAAAGATATTGTAGAGCTGGAAAAAGTGCAGAAAGGGGCAACTAAAAGATCAAGGGGCTGCAGCACCTCCCCTATGAGAGAAGGTTACAACAGCTGGGCTTGTTTAGCTTGGAAAAAAGGAGGGTGAGGGGAGACATGATAGAGGTCTACAAAATTATCCATGGTGTGGAGAATGTGGATAGGGAGACATTTTTCTCCCTCTCTCAAAATATTAGAATCCGGGGTCATCCTATGAAGCTGGTTGGTGGGAAATTCATGGTGGGAGATTCAGGATACATAAAAGTATGTACTCCTTCACACAACACATAATTAAACTATGGAATTCGCTACCACAGGATGTGGTGATGGCCACCAATTTGGATGGCTTTAAAAGGGGGTTGGACAAATTCCTGGAGGAAAAGGCTATTGATGGCTACTAGTCTTGATGGCTATATGCTACCACCAGTGCCAGAGGCAGTGAGCCTATGTACACCAGATGCTGGGGAACATGGGTGGGAGGGTGCTGTTCCACTCATGCCCTGCTTGTGGGTTCCTGGTGGACAGCTGGTTGTCCACTGTGTGAAAAAAATACTGGACTAGATGGACCCTTGGTTTGATCCAGCATGGCTCTTCTTATGTTCTCATGTTCTCATGCCTTCTAGCAACTTGGAGTATATTGCAGAACTGATAATGCAGTAGCAATGTTCACGTTCACATGCACATGCAGCTGCTCCTGCCTAGGGCATTCTCCCCACAGTTGGGGTTCCTGCTCATGTTGAGAGAGACCTAAACATGAACAGTTGTATGAACAGAAAAACACCCCTTTTTCCTGGGCTGAGCAACCTGTGGCCCTGGAACTAAATGTGGCCTTTGGGCTAATTACTGTGGCACTTCAAAAGCCCTCTGCATGCAAACAGTTCAGAACTGAAAAAGTGATCTGTTCCTCCCCCTGGCAGTCCACTGAGTAAGAAGGAAAGAGAGGAGAGAAGGGGGTGTCAAAAAAAGCAAGAAAGGAAGAAATAAAATAATGCATATGAGAAAGAGAGAGAAAGAAGGGGGTGTCAAAAAAAGCAAGAAAGGAAGAAATAATGCAAATGAGAGAGAGAGAGAGAGAGAGAAAGGGGTATCAAAAAAGGAAGAAAGGAAGAAAGGAAATAATGCATATGAGAAAGAGAGAGAGAGAAGGGGGTGTCAAAAAAGGAAGAAAAAATAATGCATATGAGAATGAGAGAGAGAGAAGGGGGTGTCAAAAAAGGAAGAAAGAAAATAATGCATATGAGAAAGAGAGAGAGAAGAGGGTGTCCAAAAAAGGAAGGAAGGAAGAAAGAAAGAAAATAATGTGTATGAGAAAGAGAGAGAGAGAGAGAGAAAGAGAGAAGGGGGTGTCAGAAAAGGAAGAAAGAAAATAATGTGTACAAAAATGAGAGAGAGAGAGAGAGAGAAGAGGGTGTCAAAAAAGGAAGAAAGGAAGAAAGAAAATAATGCATATGAAAAAGAGAGAGAAAGAGAGAGAAGGGGATGTCAGAAAAAGAAAAATGAAAGAAAGAAAAGAAAGGGTGCCAGAAAAAGAGAGAGAAGGGGTATCATAAATTATGATAGAGGCGGCAGCAGAAAGTGAGAGAGAAAATGGGGTGGCCCCATCCATGTTTGTCTTTGGCTCTACCCACTGCTGGCTCTGACTCCACTCAGTGCTAGCATGTGGCCCCTAGCAGATTACCTCTGAGGGAATGTGGCCCTCATCAGAAAAAGAAAATGTTCCCCACTCCTGCTTAGGGGTGGGCGGATCACTTACCTGGTTCCGTTCTGGGGCATCTGCTGGGGGGGTGATCCGTCCCTCCCCCCGGAATCCTCCCCGGCTCGCTCCACTCCATGGGGAGTCCACGGACCTGCTGGCTGGCTCCGGCCGCTGCAGGACTTCCAGCCACGGCCGGTCTGCGGACACAAATGGCATCCAGCATAGTGGACTCCATTTGTGTCCCTGTCGTTGGCCATGATTAGCTACGTAAATATTTACGTAGCCAATCACAGCCAATGGCAGGGATGCAAATGGCATCTGGTACGCCATTTGCATCCCTGCTCTTTGCCGTGATAGGCTATGTAAATATTTACATAGCCAATCACGGCCAACGGCAGGGACCCAAATGGTGTCTGCTACGGCAGACGCCATTTTGTTCTGCAGCCCACCCACGGATGAAGACAGCGACCCGGACCAGCCGCCGCCAGGTAGTTCCATCCCGGGGCAGATTTCGGGGGGGGGGGTAGTCCATTCCGCCACGGACTCCAGGCGGAATCCGGTCTCATTGGAGTCTGTGGCGGATTTCTCCACCATCCATACTCCTGCTTTATGCAGATATTCAACTGGAAAAAAAATGTTCCTCGCTCCTGCTTTATACAGATATTCAACTCCCCCACTCCCCTCCATCCACAAGTATTCACTGTTCTCAGGTATGTCATATCTACAAAGTTAATGATAAAACAAAACAAAGATGGAAGCAAGCCAACAAATCACACCCTGAGCAAAACCAAAAATGGAACAAGTTTCTGGCTGCTGACTTTCTCTAACCTATTCTCTTGTATTAACTGAATGCGACATTCCTTCCCCACAAAAGGCTTTTGTAAGAAATACAGTTATTCTGAGAAAATCTGGCCCATCACCCTGAGCATTATTTCAACGTTTTCTACCTGCCAAGTTATCTGCTTCAAGCCTAACATTCCACAAGATTTTCCTTTCAGCTCCTTCTTTAGATTCTTCTCCCCTTTAAGCTGAAATGTCAGATGATTGCTTACAGGCCAAAGAGAACTGATATAATTGCACAGTGACTAGGAGGCAATCAAACTCCAGTGTTGTACTTGGCTGCATGGGGGCATACGAACTCGCAAAGCCTTTCCCCCCCCTCTTCTTCTTTTAAATTTTTATAGAGAAAAAATGGCAATACATTACTCAGTGTAGCAACACATTTAATACCAGATCTTCTGCAGTTTGGCTTTGACTCTCTAGCAGCATCTCTGAAATTAACATTCATCGGGGGGGGGGGGGGCGGCAGCAGCGGCAGAATGCTTTGACTTGGCAATCATTTTCATATTCTTTTACACACACACACATGCACACACACTGACCCACTTCTCAATCAGCCTTCAAACTGTGCCCTAAAACATAATTAGATGCTTAGCGTTAGAAAATATTTGGGATTTTTGTTATTACTCTGTTGACCCAGAGCTTAACAGTCTGGTTAATTTTAATATTGGTGGAATTACTACTAAGCAGGGCTGAATCAACTGTCATGCTAGGAACTCCTGAGCACTGTTCCTCATTAGGCTGCCTACTAAATCCATCTTAGGGGCACAAAGTTCTCTCCAACTGGCCCATTCCATTGCTGTTTTTCCCATTAATGCTACCCCCGTCTGTCTAAGCTCAAAGTAGTTTCTGCCAGCCAGGGGTGGCCACCATGTTTCCATACAGTATTATACCGAGTGAACAGTGTTAAGTAACCGGGATTGTGTTTAGTGTACAAGTTTGCTCGTACCACCCCACCTGGAGCTCTGATTAGCCCCACCCAGTAAGTTTTAACCAGATTTTGAAAGAAAATGTGATAGCACTCTTCGAATACCTGAAGGGCGATCACATAGAAGAGGGCACGTACTTGTTCTCCAATGTCCAGGGTTTAAAGTTCAGCAGGGTAGATTTCAAACAACATGTGATGGGCTACTTAATTTATATGATAATGTCGATTTATTTGGAGGGGCTGGAGGTGGGGAGAGCAAACAGGCCCCTCAAAACCATTGTTTGTTTGGGAATCATTATTGAGCTATACAAAATTGCAGGTCTGGCCATTTTCACGCTTCTCTCTCATGCTCCCATTTCTCTTTGGTAATTCAGCTTTATTGAAGGGAATCCGAAAGGCAATTTGTAAAATTAAATAACTCAGCAGTGCAGTCTCAACATACAGGCAAGCAAGGACGTGCAGCTAAACAATGATGTTGTTACCCAAGAGATTTTTTTATTAAAAGATCATTTTCCTGTAACTTTCCTGCAGTTAGAGAATTTAGAAAAGATTGGCAAAACATTGATGTCCTCACTTCTGGCTGCTGTCACCCTGGGTAACATCTAGATTAAACTACTGTAAAAAGTGCTCTACGTGGGGCTACTTTTGAAAAGTGTGCAGCTTAACAACTGGCTCAGGGATACTGAGGCAAGGGTATTAACCTGGCAGCTGGATTGTTGCCTAGGCCCGAAAGTTCAGAGTGTATTATTCCCATCTTATGGCTGCTGCATTGGCTGCCTATTTGTTTCTGCACTCAACTTAAACTGCTTGGGGCTAACTCTCCTCATGAGCCATCTGCTGTTACGTGACCCTGCCCACCAGTTAAGACAGCTATCAGAGGCCCTACTCTCTGGGCTAAAAGAAGGAACACTATGTTACATACATAGCACAGGGATGGGCAACCGTGTGGGGTCTGAAGGCCATTCCACCCCCCCCCCCCCCGGATGCCCCCATGGGCCACGCTCACTCCACACTCCACAGAATTCCTCCTGTGCATGATGGCAGTGACAAAAGGTTGGTAATTTGACCTATCTACCATTCAGTATGAGTACATGGATAGTCTGGTTTTTTTTTCCCCTGCTACAAAACAAAAGCAAATTTTGGCTGTGTGATTGTGGTGGGGGTCAGTGAAGATTGGCAGGTACTGCAGTGGGGGTTGGAGGGGCCTGCATGCCACCTTCTAGCTCTGGTCAAAGGAAAGAAGGGGGGGGGAGAGAGAGCAGCCATACCAGCTAAACCTCTTTACACCCATAGGCCAGAATGGATCACATGATAAATCCTGACCTGTATAAAAGGGTTTGGGTCACACTCCCTTGCGATAGAACAAGACAATCTGTTCTTGCTGGCTAAGGGCCAGTTTTCTCTTGCTCTTCCAACTGCCTTTGCCTCACCTCACTCTCAGCTGCATGAGAGTGCGGTCTGACGAAAGAGAGAAATCGATGTGTTTTTCCATTATGAAGGAATAATGTAGTACCAGTAGGGATGTCACGAGTGCCTGACTTAGTCCGGAAGGCCAGCAAAATCCCTCACGCCTGGGCCGGCCCCCCGGCCTCTGCTTGCCAAACTCCAGGGTGCCAACAGGCCTGGCCAGCGAGTGCCTTGAAGCTCGGTGAGTGGCCAAGAACAGCTCGGACTTGCCTGCCTGGTCGGCTGTTCTTGACAGCCGCCCAGGCAGCAGCAGCAGGAAGAGGCGCAGGGCACTACTTCTGCCAGCCGTCTCCTGCTCGCGAACAAGAGACGGCTGGTGGCTGGGGTGCCCTGTGCCTGCTGCTGCTGCTGCTGCCTCGGCTGCTGCCTTTGACAGCTGCCTGGGCAGCCACAGGAGGAGGTGGCGCCTGGTTGCAGGCACCCTCCCGGATGCTCCCCGTGCTCACCGCTGCCCCTTCCAGCTAGCGCCAGCCATTGTGCCACCTTTTCAAAAAATGAAAATAAGGGAGCTAAAAGAAACTGCACATATTTAAATGTGCACATTTTTTAAATTCCCTTCTTTTGTAAGAAAAAAAGGCGGCAAAATGGCAGGTGCTCGCTGGACAGGCCTGGGGTTGGTGCAGGGGACTTGCTCAGCTCCTGGGGCCTCGAGCACAGGTCTGGGGGGGGCGAGTGGGGGTGATGCTTCAGCGGGTGCCCAGAGAACCGGGCAGAGGTGGCTTCTCACATCCCTAAGTACAAGATAAACTTGCTCTGACCTGTCCCCCTCCAAACTGAAGCCTATGTACATGTAACTGAACTGAACACATATATTCCCCTTTCTTCTGGCCTCCATCTTCTCCCTCTCCCTTTGTCGCATGTATTGTTTGTTTATTTTAACTTCCTGTCATTCTTCTAAGCCAGGGGTGGGCCACCGTGGGCGACATGTGGCCCTCCAGATGTTTTGGCTTACAGCGCCCATGATCACTCACTGCTGGCTATACTGTCTAGGATTGGTGGGAGTCACCAGTATAGCCAAGGGTGAGGGTTCATGGGAGTTGTAGGCCAAAACATCAGGAGGGCCACAAGTTGCCCACCTCTGTTCTTAGCCATCTTGGAAACAATGAAATTGAAAAGCACGATATTAAAAACAACAGCAAGTTTAAAATAAAGGCAGAAATAAACAAAGTGGCAGAAAGATGATGTAGAATTGTAGTGAAGGCAGTCAGTCAGGGTTGTTTTGATGGTGGGGGATTCATATTTGTTCTTTTTGGACCCCACCCCCTGAAATGCAAATCTCATCCACAGTTCTGATAGAGAAAAGTTGCAAAAAATGAAATCATACAAGAAACAGTCTCCTCAACCAAAGAAAACAGAAATATGGAATGCATTCTCTCTGGACTTTATGACCAAGTACCCCTTTGAAGGTCTCTCTTCATTATTTCTACAGCAAGGTGATGGTGATGGTGGAGGAAGCACTCAGTCAGCTTTCCTGGTTAGACACCAAGGCAATTCCTCCCTCCCTTTTGAGCTGAAAATGCTTCAAACGGAATATCCCGTTTTAGCATTCATGGTTTCCATTTAACTCTCAAAACACCAAGAGGTTAAATCAGTCGCAGCCAGGCTTACTGTTTGACTTTCGAGTTGATATTCCCATCCACATTATTTCTTTTAATTTATGCCTCAGAAATGCAACTTGAGCTTCCTTCACAGCAAACCTAATTACTTCAGGTCAAGAATAAAGAACTTCAGTGGTGGAGTGTATGTATCTGGAAAACAAATCCCCTCTTTTGTAGAGCGGAATGAATTAATTTTAAAGAACAGCCCAGGTTGAAGCAGAGGATTCTGACAGTTTCTATTTGATTTTGCAAAGCTTTCTTTTCCAAGATTGATTGGGATTCATATTGCATAACTGGAAAAAAAAATCTATTTGCTTTCTACATCAACCTAATTTAAATTATGCTCTGGTTAGATGGAGCTTTATACCCAGGTGTATGGTGGAAATGCAGTATCTAAAGAGTTTGGGAGAGAGACAAGATTCAGGGAGCAGATGGTCAATTAAACAACAGAACAATGTACTTAAGGCCTAAAGTTGGGAAAGGGTTACATTTAGAAAAAAAAAGAGGAGGCAGAGGTCCATGACAGAGGTTTCTAAAATGATGAATGGAGAAGAGATCATAGTTTTTCTCCCTTTCTTAAAATGCTGGAACTTGGCACCCAAACTGGGCACCCAAAGAAGCATATTGCTAGTAGATTCAGGGCAGGCAATGTGAATCACTTTTTCAGGTGACACAGTGCGAAGTTGTGGGGTGCACTGGACAAGATGAGCACTCAGCTTACATGGTTTTAAAAGAAGTGGATCAGGCAAAATCATGGAGAAGAGGCCTCTCAACAGCAATTAGGCATGATAGCTAAATGGAACCTCCATGTATGAGGGCAGTGTACCTCTGGCAACCAAGTGCTGCCATAAAATGACAGAGGATGGCCATTCAGTACTACCCTGCCCTGTCTGGCCTGTGAGCTTCCAAAGCCATCTGTCTGACCTCAGTTAGAAATGGAGGCCTGGTCTATAGAAGGACTCGGTTCTGGCTATAATGCTGCTGCTGCTGCTGCTGCTGGTGACTATGCTACCTATGTGCATGACACTTTTCAGAGAATGAGAGGACAGAGGAAGGGGAGGGAAACAGAGGCAACTGAAAACAGGAGAAGATTAGTGACTATTTCAGTTACTGGTCCTTTGGTTATGTTATAGCAAGGCGGACATGGGGAACCTTATTTATTTATTTATTTATTTATTTACATTTATAACCTGCCTTTTCTCCTCCTTAAGGAACCCAAAGCATACATAATCCTCCTCCTCCTCCTCTCCATTTTATCCTCACAACAACAACCGTGTGAGGTGGGTTGGGCTGAGAGTCTGTGACTGGCCCAAAGTCACCCAGTGAGTTTCATGGCCGAGTGGGGACTAGAACCTGGATCTCCCGACTCCCAGTCCAACACTCTAGCCACTACACCATGCTGGCTCTGTTTTCTGTTGAGGGGCACATTTTCTTGGGGGTAATTTGTCAGAGTGTGCATCCTGGCAGTGGATGGGACCAAAACCAGTGTTGGGCAGGCCATCTTTTTTTTATTTTTGACTGCCACTTCCCACCCTTCTTGGTGTTTCTGCCACCACCTCTCTCTCTCTCTCTCTCTCTCTCTCTCTCTCTGTTCTTCCATCCTGTTTCTCTCTCTCTCTCTCTCTCTCTCTGTTTCTGCCACCCCTTCTCTCTCACTTTCCGCCTCTCTCTCCCTCTCTCTGCTTCTGTGAGCCCTTCTGTCTGTGTGTCTGTCACTCCCACCCCTTCTCTCTCTCTCTCTCTCTGTTTCTGCCACCCCTTCTCTCTCACTTTCCGCCTCTCTCTCCCTCTCTCTGCTTCTGTGAGCCCTTCTGTCTGTGTGTCTGTCACTCCCACCCCTTCTCTCTCTCTCTCTCTCTGTTTCTGCCACCCCTTCTCTCTCACTTTCCGCCTCTCTCTCCCTCTCTCTGCTTCTGTGAGCCCTTCTTTATGTGTGTCTGTCACTCCCACCCCTTCTCTCTCTCTCTTTCTCTCTGTTTCTGCCACTTTTTTCTCTCTCTCCCTCTCCCCCTCTGCCACCCCACCTTCTCTGTCTTTTTTTTGGTACCCATTCTCTTTCATTGGGGTGTGTGTGTGTGTGTGTGTGTGTGTGAGAGAGAGAGAGAGAGAGAGAGAGAGACTCTTTTCTCTCATCTTTCTTGTAAGGGGCTAAAAGGCAGGTAAGCTTCAAGGGTCCAAAAGGCAGGATGTAAATATTATAACATGATTTTAAAAACATATAGTAAACACCCTACTTTCAAGATAGAAAGGGGGTGTTTAGGAATACCAGATAATGGAGATTAGTAAAGCTGGGAAATGTCAGGACTTGAGCCTACAATGGGTGCTGAATTGGGGCCACTGCCATAATGGATAGCAAATTAGGGAAGGAAACCTTGAGGAATTCACTCTTTCTGAATCCCAATATGATCTGATCTGTACATCCTAGACTAATGTATGGATTGGAATGTAGCTTTCCTTCACATTTTGCACATCTCCGAATCTTGTGTTGCAGTTCTCGACACACAACAAACATATCAAAATGCATTTATAAACATGTATTTTGTTAGGCAGTACTTTTAAGAACTGTGTACTTTGCAAGAAAATTCATCCACAAATATGTAATCTGTATTTAAATGTGAATTTTCATGCAGATCTTTTTAGAAAATGACATTTGCAGATTAATGTGAAAAGGGGGACAGGGTGGACTTCCAAATGAACATATGTCAAACTGACACATCCTGGAAATAGACTGAATTGTATATCCATTGGTTAGGGATTCACTCTGTATGTCACCATCTAGCTCTGGCCAAAGAACTTCAAAGGGACCAGCTACACAAGCTAGGGAAGACTCTTTGCAACAATAGGTCAGAGTAGTTTCTTGACCCCGAAAAGGTTTCTAGACCAGGCTTAGCCAACAGAAGATTTGGTTTGCTGGCTGCAATGAGGGATGGTGGAGAATTTCATTTATCCTACAATTTTAAGCAAACTGAGACTATTTGCACTTCCTGGACTAATAAACATTCCTAATGTTCTAACTGTGCACGTCTCTGAATTTTTTTCTTGTTTTTCAACAAGTTTTTCTTGGCTGAAATATTGCTTGGGAAAAAATGCAAATATTACATAAAAGGTGCATACAAAAATACCTACTTTGGGGAAAGTTGGGTGCAAAGTGGGCATGTAAGGGAAAAATTGTATAGCTAATCTTCATGTTTTTGTTTTTTAAATTGCAGACCAATGCAGAAAGTTAATGGAATGGACTGATGTTTGAACACATGTAAAACTGACATGGACTAGAAATAGATTTATTTGCCCATCCCTACCTACAATCATCCTTGCCGTAAATCCCCCTAGCGCTGCCTATCTGCAAGATCAGCTGCCATAGAAGGAGGTGGTATATATGTGTTCTTCCTCTTTGGAAGTAATTTAGGAGTAATTTAGTAGAAGATTAACTAGCTCTTACCTGTTGCACTATGGTTGTTAGTTCCAGGCACAGTTGAACGATGTTATTTTTCAGCAGTGAATATTCTGTCACGCTGACAAATGGAGACCTATTAGGAAGAGGGGATTTTAAAAAGTTATGAGTGTTCTCATTTGCAATTCCTGTAATCAGTCTAACATTATAATGAATATGCACTAGTCATATTTCCTATAAGCAGACTATGATTAATGAATGTGTACATACTGATTTGTTCAATTTTGTACAGAGTTAATGAAAATACACCAAACTATTAATAATCAAAATGGGAAGGGGTACTAGTGGAGCTACAGATGTGAGGTTTGTATAAAATCCTTTCTGTCTGCATTTCGTGGATTGTCAGGCGCTTTTCATTCTGTTGTCCGCTCATCAACAGAATTGGATTTGGGGGAGTTTCCAGATTTGCACAAATTCAAAGTTGCACAAAGTCACCCTTGTGAAAATGCACAAATCCCCCCCAATGCACATATTCACACTTTAGCCTACGGGCGAAATGTGCATGTTCATCCAGATTTGTTTAATTTTGTGTGTGTTTTTTTCTATTACGAAATGTACACAAAATTCTAGAAAGTCAGGGGGAAAAAGTCCTTAAGTGCACAGAATTTGTCCAGCTGGGGCAAAGACAGTCTGCTGAAGAATTGCAGGTTGGAGTCATAAAAATCTGAACTCATTTGATTCCGTTGCAGATTTCCCCAACATCCCTAGGTGGATGTTATCTAGAAGACCCAGTCAACTGTCCGTATGGATTTCTGCCACTTTCAGTGCAATATTAATAATGGGACTGTAAGCACAGCTCTGGGTAAGAACCAGGAGGTCTGAATAATGATTAAAAGCTCTTGAATTTGAATCCCTAAAATAATCTAACGAGTAGGCATAATCATAGAGCAAAAGGCAATGTGTTATTTTTCCATGCAAGCATAATAAGGGCTGATTTGAACTAGGAAGGAATGAGCAGAACAAAACAGTTCTGCTCCATAGTGGTTTTAGGATTCCAACATCCAGTCATCTCCATCCACTTAAATTCTGATCAGAAGTCTAGACAGTTGAATGTCAGGACAGAATAGGCTATACACATGCACTGTTCCTATTTAAAAATAAATAAATTAAAGAGCGTGCAGTTTTCAAAATACTCATAACAGCAACAGTGGTATCAGATATCACCAGGGTTCCCCCCCCCCCCGTTAGTAGCTCAGCTTTCCTGGGACAAGCTCTGAAAATTCTTCCCAAGAAACCAGCCACAAAACATGTCCCACCTTTCTAGGTTTGGATCTGGATACCATGTCAATGTACGGAACTACAAATTCCAGGTATGAACTGAATTGAGATGGATGGCATAAGCATCTCGAATTCAAACAATGCAATCTCTAATGTGGTGTAGTCCCCTCACACAATGTTATCACCCCACAATTCTCATGGGGGCATTGCTTCTGGAATGTGCCTGGAGTTGACCCCATGTTCCCCCCACCCCAATGCAGAACTTGGAGTTTAGTATTGAGTAAAAAGCCTAACCTCTCACCAGCTGTCTTATTAGCCTCTGCTCTTTCACCCCGTCTCCAAATCTGCTTTCTTATCCCCCTTGAATTTATAAAGCAGGAGGGCTTCTGCCAGAGCTGGTAAAACTTGGAAAGAAAAATTGCTCACACAGGCAGCAACAGTTTTGTCAAGTCACAGGGATTTCAAGGGCCAGGTGGGGTGTTCGATGGAGAGAAGAAAAGTTTCTAAAAACAATAGTTGCATCTCTGGCTTTGAATTCTCCTAGCATGCAATCAATGAGTGCAGGGATGTGTATCTGCATAATAGATCTGCACTTACTTTGCAAATAGAGGGTCCCGTTTAAAGTTTAATTCCCGGCATATGCATTTCAAAACACAGTTCAAAAACATTGAAATGCACACTTGGGAAAGTCCTCTACATGTATGCACCAAATCAAAATCTACATGAATAATTACTTGTTTGAAAGCAGCCCCACTTCAGAATTTCCCTGGATGGGGAAAGATAATATGGGAGGGATGTTAGTTGTCCACATGCAGAGATAGGCAAATGGGAAGCTGCCTTATACTGAGTCAGACCTGTTGTTCATCTAGCCCAGTATTATCGACACTGACTGGCAAGGGCTCTCCAGGTTTTCAGGCAGTTTTTCCAGCCCTACTTGGAGACACTGGGGTTTGAACCTGGGACTTTCTGTATGCAAAGCATGTACTCTGCCACTGAACTACAGCCCTTACTCTATTTCATGTGCAAGGAGATGCTTTCAAACACGGTACAGTTACTGTAGGGTACAGTTTTATGAATGGCGGAACTCTCCCTCTCTTCCCCTCCTCACAGAGAGAGAGAGAGAAAGAGAGAGACTGGGACTCCAAATTTCAGTTCGCATCTCTGCCAGAGTCACTGGAGAGCCATTCACAATACTGGCCTAGATTGATCCCTACGCTTGTAAAACGTGTAAAACCCAGAGTCAGGAATGGAGGGGAAAATAGATTCCTGGCCAAGAAAAGAAACCTTGCTTTTTTTTCCAATTTGACAAATGGCACTTCACCTTCCATGCTCAATTACTGCTTATCAACCCTGGTGAAGAGGAGATAAGACTGTTCCTTAGTCACCTTTCTGTGACATGTGAATCTGTCCACTTCGGGTAGGTCTAAATTCACCATCTCAAGCAGGGCTCAGCCCAAACGCCTCCTTTATCCTGTTACTTTTCTTTTGGCCATGCCCCCAAAGCCTCGCCCCTTTCGACATCCCCTTATGAAAAGGCTTGCAGGTTTGATTCATTTACCCTCACTTGCCCTCATTTGCACTCGGTGACTTAACCAAATCTGATTGGTTGTGGTATTATTTACTGATATCTGGAGATAACATCACGTCAGACAGGGTGCTATGACATTGCCCCATTCACTACCTATGTGTTGAATTCAGGAAGAAAGTGGCAGCAGCAGCAGACAGAGACAATGGCACAAAAGAAATGGCAGTGAGGGGAATTAATGGTGAAAATAATTGCACAAACTAGGCCTGCTGGGGAGCGGGGGGGGGGGGAGAACATCTATATCCTACTGAAAATCCTAATTTCAGTGCACATGTTGAAACAGACATTCAATGCCACCTGACTTGCAAGTAGGCCTAGCGGCCGTACCAGTACCTTCGGGCCACTGTGAGGGTCTAAACAACCTGCAGGTCCCATTGGTGCTGATGGTGGGTCCATGGGCTCCTCCAGCCGCAGGCCTATCTAGCGGCAGGCTCTGAGAAGTCACCTGCCATTTTAAATTCCCCACAGGGCCCTGAAGCAATGCTACATTGGGGCATTGCTGGAAATCTAAACCAGTGGGTGGTTGGCTTCAGGTTGCGCCACTACTGCCAGATGCCACCAGCAGTAAGCTTAGGGATGGACCAACTCACCTCTGTCCAGGGTGCGGGGGAGTTCGATGAGCAGCCCCTCCTTGCGTGGCCTGGACCTGCGTGGCGAGCCTCCCTGCTGGCCCTGTCCCCGCCCCCCGAGCCGTGTGAGCTGCCCCTCCTCTGTGCATTGAGGACTCCAGCAGTGAAGCCCTTCAGCGTGCATACAAGGGCTTGACTGCCAGAGTCCTCAGCACCGCGTGAGCCCCAAGCACTCTAGCCACGCGCTCTGGCTAGAGCACTCAGGGTGCCAAGGCCTCACCCTGCTCCTGCCAGCTGTTAAGGGCTTGCTTGACACCCGGTGGAGGCGGGACGAGTCTGTGGAGGTGCACATACCCCAACTGCTCTAGCCAGCTCCACCCCTTGCAGGGAGGAGATAGCGAGAGTGATAGGGGCGCGTGCAGCGACGACAACTCCAGGCTGCTCCCAGCCGCTCACCGAGCTCCTGGGCATTTGACGGCTGGGTCCATCAGCACCCCACAGCTCAGCGAGTGGGGGCTGGGGGGGCCAGGGCCAGGGGAGTCCGCCGGCCTCTCAGATCAACCCGAGCACATGTGACATCCCTAGGTAAGCTTGCTGGCGATTCCCAATGAATGTGCCGGCTCCAGGTTTTTGAGGACTCTCAGGCAAGACACCCTCAGTAGGCTCCCTCCTGCCATGAGTCTATGTTCTCATCACCATAGTCACTAGCTGGTACTCCTTCCCAGCCTCTCTCTCTCTCATCATGGCTACCACTTCCTTGCTTGACTGGCAGAGAGCCAATCAACAAGTAGGCCATGGCATTTACTGCCCCTCCTTCTCATCACCACCATTCTCAGAGCAAAAGCTAGGGGGAGGTGGCCAGGCAGGTTCCATTGGTGAAGAGGAGGAGCAGACTCGAGGGCCTCCTGTCAGTGTGCCCCTGCTGTGGCGTAGGACCTCAGCAGGTGCCCAGCTGTCAAGGGCTCCTTGGAGGGCTCTCAGTCTAATCCAGTAGCCAAGTCCAGACACAGACAAAGGGATTCTTTTCAAAGCTTTATTCTTCTTTTACAACTTAACAGCTCTACAGGTAGCAACTAGATCTGAGCAGCAGCATCCCTATGCCCTAAGTTGGAACTGTTGGTCCCCGTTTGAAAAGCAGTTACTGGCAGACGCCTGAATATAAGGACTAGGGAGAATCCCTCCCCTTTTCCCTTGGATCCTCTGGGCGCAACCGTTCTTTGAGCGCCAACTGGGCGCTACGCCTCCTTTCTGCGCTCTCCATTTGGCGCCGCTCTCTGCGTCTGCGCCGCGCATCCAACCAGTCTGCTATCAGTGCTGGGTCACTCCCTGGACTGCTTTCTAATCTAGGAATGTGGGTGGGAGGAATCTCTGGCAGCTGCGGGCCCTGGGAAAAAGGGGCGCGCTCCTCTCCCAGAAGCGACTGCTCTTCCTCCGAATCAGAACTACTCTGGGATTCTATGGGCTCAGTGTCCACCCTGACATCGACCATGCCTAGCCTTGGCACTGGTTTTGCTCAATGACTCTGGGGGAGGTACCAGACAGCATTTTGCTGGGAGTCCTCTCAAACCTGAAGCCAGCCCACTGTCAAGGGCTCCTTGGAGGCCTCTCTCAGTCTAATCCACTAGCCAAGTCCAGACACAGACAAAGGGATTCTTTTCAAAGCTTTATTCCTCTTTTACAACTTCGCGACTCTACTGTTAGCAACTAGATCTGAGCAGCACAGTACCTATGCCCTATGCTGGAACAGTTGGTCCCCGTTTGAAAGGGAATCACTGGCAGACCCCTGAACCTAAGGGCTAGGGAGAGTCCCTCCCATTTTCCCTTGGATCCTCTGGGCGCAGCCGTTGTTTGCGTGCCAACCGGGCACTACGCCTCCTTTCTGCGCCCTCCATTTGGCGCCGCTCTCTGCGTCGGCGTTGCGCGTCCATCAAGTCTGCTTCCCACGCTCTGTCATTCCCAGGACTGCTATCTAAGCTAGGAATGCTGGTGGGAGGAATCTCCGTCAGCTGTTGGCCCTGGGAAAGAGGAGCGCGCTCCTCTCCCAGGAGCGACTCCTCTTCCTCAGAATCAGAACTACTCTGGGATTCTATGGGCTCAGTGTCCACCCTGACACCCAGATTGCAAGTCTAATATTTCATTAGTAGTTACTTGAAGGCGAAAAACTCCAAATTCTGCCATGATGCTCTGAAAGCTATTATCCATCCTCACCTCAAGACATGACAACTCTACAAAGGAGGATGTTGCAGAGAGAGAGAGACAGGAGGGAATAAAGCAGCCTAATGGGTGCCCTCCTGATGGGTTAGATGTCAATCCCCATCAGCCCGACAACATGGCCAGTGGTCACGAAAACTGGGAGTGGTAGTTCAAAACACCTGGAGGGCACCAGGTTGGGGAAGGCTGGAATAAAGAATATGTCTTGTTTCTGTCCAAAAGTCTTACACACACTCAATTACCTGTCCAGCCAGGCAAGCAAGTTCTTGGCAGCACCAATCAGGTCAACCACGGAGGTAAGGAAATCGTTTGGCAGTCTTCTGGAGGCCCTGCCATCATAATGGCCGCTCCTCCTTCTACCCGTTATGAAGTTCTGAAGATTTTTGGCAGAGGCATTCAGCTTGTGGGAGAGAGTTCTCAGGTTTTCTGTCTCCAGGCCATAATTCTGAAGGCAAAGAAGAAGTTGGGGACATTAAAAGAGCAACAACAAGCAGGAAAAGCAAACTGCCACAAATATTTTGAACTGGCTTTTGATTTCACGCATCTTTCGAACCTATATAGCAAAACGTAGTTCTGCACTGAGATATAGATATCACACTGAATTCTGAAGCCCCATTGATAGTTAATGGATTCAGAACTGACATGTTTTCTTTGTGCTTTACGCAGCCACTATTATTTATTTTATGCATTGATATTCATTTATTTGTTGGATTGGTAGAATGTCCAACAGTCAAATGCCCTTGAGGGTGTTTACAATCATTCTTAAGCAAATTCCAGGGTGATATACACAGTTCATTAAAAAAAACAATTAAAATTGAAATTACAATAAATTGTTTATCAACAATTACAATTGAAATAAAAATTAGGGGTGTACAGATTCCCCACCATCTGTTCCAGTGGGGAATCTGTTGGGGGGGAGGCGATCCGCTCCCCCCCCCCCGAATCCTCCAGAGCTGTTCTGCTCCACTCAGATTTTTTTTTTGGGGGGGGGACTGGTTAGGGCGTGCTTACCTTCCCTCCTGCCAGCCAGAGCCGTTCACCTCCTCCCTGTCCCTGCCAATTGCCTTTAAAAAAAAAGTCTTTTAAAAAAATGGCGATCGGGAGGATGTGTGCATAGACTTATATGCAAAATAGAGTGGTGAATCTTGCCTATGGACACATAGACTTATATGCAAGATTCATGACTCTATTTGCATATAAGTCTATGGGCACATCCTCCTGATCGCCATTAAAAAAAAAAAAGACTTTTTTTTTTAAAAGGCAATCGGCAGGGACAGGGAGGAAGTGAACGGCTCTGGCTGGAAGAAGCAGCCGAGTGCAGTTCCACCTCCAGTCCTCCTGGAGCAGAGGTAAGTGGTCCTGATCCACTGCGGATTTCTGAGGCTGGATTCCAAAGAATCCGGCCTCATTTGAATCTGCAGTGGATTTCTCTGACATCCCTAATAAAAATAAAAATATTGCCCTGTCCAGTGACATTTCTGGACTTAAAAGAGGGACCAGTGTCATATCTAGCTCCATATCCAGTGCCAAATGCCAGTGCAGCACAACTGAAAGAGCCAGGTGGTAAAACCAGAGAGAAGCAGACCAATGAGGAAATGGTCTTCTCAGAGCAAGACCCGGGGACTAGCAGCCCAGATCATCTGAGGAAGAAGCTGGAGCCATTTAGGGATAATGGAAAAATACATTCAGTTTGCACTTCCAAGAGAACTCGGCAATTCATTGGAATTTGCACTCCTCTGAATTTTGCAATGGAATTCTCCATTTTTTTTTAAAGCATGCATAATGTGTATATTAGGGAAAATAATGCTAAAATGCATTATATTGATAGAATTGTTTGAAAAATGTGTTTATTGGGAGAAACGCATATATTAGGAGAAATGTACACAAATATGCTTATGAATTTTCATGCAAACACACACACACACACTTGAAATAAACCAAACTTAAGACTGGATGAATTCTCAAAGTTTGAGATGTACCATTGTTAGGAATGGAAAAATGGGAAGCTGAGAGAAACCTAAACTGACAGATTCATCCATGCTTAGAGCCAGGTGAGGAACCATTCCTCCAGGATTTCATGGCCCCACGTTCACTTAGTCCACCTTGCCTAGAGTTGGAGGTTCTATTAGGAAGCCATAGACCACTGTAGCAGTGTTAAAATCCAGGACAAAGTGTTGTCTCTTTTAGAATTGAGGGCTTTCTTGGTGGTGACCCCAATTATAAAACACTATCCCCAGTGAGCTCCACCTGGCATCTACATCATCATCTTTCCACTGGCAGGTTAAGACTTTCCTCTACTCCCAGGCATTTGACAGCATATGATGAGATTTTTAACAAGTCCTAGGATTTTATTGTCAATTGTGCTAAATTGTTTAAACTTTTTGTTACATAAATGGTTTTATTAATATTATACAAGTATGAAATTGTATTTTTAGGGTTTAAATTTTTATAAACTGCCCAAAGAGCTTTTGCTATTGGGTGGTATAGAAATGTAATGAGTGAACATTTCTTAGAAGACATTTTTCTGAGAACATTTCTGAGATGGTTCTTTTTCTCACACAATCCAGCCTAGAAAAGAAGGCCATGACTTTGCTGATGTGAAGCTGGAATGCCCCCCCATACACACCAATTTCTCTGCCCACAAATATGGTAGAGAATAATCTTTGCACAGTTCTTCAGTCCCAGCTCCTGCCAACCTAGCAGTTCGAAAGCAAGAAATTGCAAGCAGATAAATAGGTACCGCTTCGGCGGGAAAGGTAACAGCGTTCCGTGCACCTCGGTGTTCAGTGATGCCGGCCACGTGACCATGGAAGTGTCTTTGGACAGCGCTGGCTCTTCGGCTTAGAAATGGAGATGAGCACCGCACCTTAGAGTCGGACACAACTGGTTGGGGACACCTTTTTACCTTTAATGCATTTCTAACAGCCTTCCCCAACCTGATGTGGTGCACTACAATTTCCAGCATTCCTGACCACTGGCCATTCTGGCTAGGGCTGATGGGAGTTGAAGTCCAAAACATCCAGAGGGCACCAGCCAGGTAACCAGGTTGCAGAAAGCATTCCTGGCCACAAGGAGTGAAGGCACCAAGGCCTGCACAGAATCATAAGGGCTTTGGCAGGTGTTGGTGCAAGCTGTCTGTCTGTCTTGGAGCTATCCCAGGTCTGCAGACCATCTCCAGCTAATCCTCCATCCTTCTATCTTTGTTGTTGTGATACGTGTTCATTTCAGCTGTCCCCACTGACATCCGGATGCTTGAGACTGTAGCAGCAGAATCGAGATAAGTGGGAAGGGGGATCACCAGTACCTGAGGCAAATGAGCATATGCACACCAGGTGCTGGGGAACATGTGTGGGAGGGTGCTGTTGCACTCATGCCTGCTTGTGGGTTCCTGGTCGACAGTTGGTTGGCCACTGTGTGAACAGAATGCTGGACTAGAGGGACCCGTGGTCTGATCCAGCAGAGCTCTTCTTATGTTCTTATGATAAAAAAAATGGTGGATGTCTGGGGGTGGGTTGGCTTGAGTGGTGGTGGCAGGGAGGAAGGAGTGGAATTCTTCTCCAGCCAGACCAGAGAAGAGTGGGGTCAGGCTGTTTGTTTTGTGTTTGAATCAAGCATTAGTAACACCCAAGACTCATCTTTCTGAGTCAGGAGGTATGAGTTTCAGCAACATCTGTGACTGGCTGATGCCCCTGGATCAACTGGACTGATGGAGGGAGACTTCCCCAACGTCTCCTTCTCACAGCAGCCTTCTACTGCCCCCCCCCCCCAATGCTACCTAGAGCATCAGGAGAACCTGCTGAATGAGGCAAGTTTTGGTGTGGGGAGAGAGGTTTTTCCAAATTGGGCAGAGGGACCTTCCATGGCCAGAGTCCTTCCTCTCACAGAAGGTCCCTTCCTCTTGCAGAAGGCACATCCTGGATCCAACCCCTGGTTTGCAAAACTGAGGAACAAGATCTGTCCCATGTCCATTTCTGGTCCTTCCCCAGCTATGCAGACTGATTATGCATTTGTAGCCAGGTGGGTCAGCAGGGAGAGTAGGCGTCTGTCATGGCAGCAGCATGCAGTGAGCCATTCAAGCCTACCATCAGCATCCCAGCTGGTTCATCCTGTGTGTTTTATCGCACCCTGTTTTCCCTGTTCCCATGTTAACAAGGAAAGCCACTGTGCCTGCTAGTAATTCATCTCTCTCTAGCCACCCAGGGAATAGATCATTTTCCTATTGAGAAAAGCCATTATGCCTATCAGATATAGGGGGACGGGAGGGGGGAGTGAACAAACAACTTCTAGTTGCTGCAATTCAGATAAGCCAACAGCAGTCCCCACTCTCTGACGCCAGTGAACTCCCAAGCACTGGATGAAATGCTCTGGATGATGCTCTGACTTGGATTCCTGCATTGAGCAGGGGGTTGGACTCGATGGCCTTGTAGGCCCCTTCCAACCCTACTACTATTCTATTCTATTCTATTCTATTCTATTCTATTCTATTCTATTCTATTCTATTCTATTCTAAATGGGTCTACGCTTTGTCAGTTTCCTCACCAATGGGGCCAGTATTGCATTCTCACTGCTTATGTTTTACAAGATGTAGAACTTGACCTGCAGTAAGGCCTGGCGTACTATGGTCCATGGGGTCACGAAGAGTCGGACACGACTGAACGACTGAACAACAACAACAACAACAATGTTAGAGCAAAGGATGGAAATGGGCAAAGGGGGATCAGGCTTCAAAGACAGCTTATACAAAACCTGCATCAGTTAATAATAGCTAGGTGCAGAAAGGTTTGAACTTTCAAGCAGGAGAGATTCGCTCATCCACCCTGCCCTTTGCTTCAGAGCATATGCAGGTATTCCACGGTGGCTCTTTAAATCTTACCATAGACACATGGGTGCCGTTTTCCTGTGGGCTGCTCATTTATGGAAGGGGTAAGAGCTTCAGTGCTCAAAGGACAAGTACAAGTGCTTAACCCCTCTCCTCATCTCACAACAATCCTGTCAGGTAGGTTAGGGTCATTGAAACCTCATGCAGAGCTTGTTCACAAATCACATGCAGGTGAAAGTTGGGGATGGGCATGAAAACAAGTCCCACCCCCAATGCCCCCATCCCTTCAGTCTCTGACCTTCCCATGGTGAGCAGTGCTCCTGATCGCATGGAGATTTTGACTTACATTTGAGCAGATACAAATAGAACCACCTCTTCAGTGCGAATCAGCAAAACCTGAGCTTGCTGAAGTTCTCTGAATACCATCTCGAAGCTCATTCCAACTCAAGTCCATATCAGATTGAGAACTGTGTTCTCATCTTTTCTTTTTGTATGAAAATCCATGCATATTTCCATGCATATTTTTTCCAAATGTGCGCATCAATTGCGCAGATCCTTGAAAAGTACGCATTCTTCTCCCATTGATGAAACCTTTCAGTAGGGATGTACGGACTGTGTAAAATCCGCTCCATCTGTGTTTCGCAGATTGTCAGGTACCTATTGTTTTGTCATCCGCTCACAGGCGGATGGGAATATTTTTTTTTCCGTCATGCAGAAAAATACGTAAATAATTATGTAAGTATTTACATAATTTAGCTTAGTGCAAAGCATTTAGTGTATTGCCCCCCGTTCCATTCAACGTTTCCTCAGCAGAAACGTACATATTTTCTTATGAATTTATATGCATAAATTTTGAGAAAGTAAAAAAAAAATCATCCGAAAGTTCACAGATTTTGTGTGGGCTGAGGGGGTCACTCCAAACCGGATTCCACAAGTCGAATTCTTAGAAATCTGAGCTCATTTTAGTCTGTGTCTCCAGCATCCCTACCTTTCAGTGTATGCATTTTTCAAAGGTATTTTTTCATGCACATTGTTCAAAGGTTCACACACTGTCCAACACATGGGGGGGGGGGTTGTCTGTGAATCACATTGCAAGCTTAGAAATGTAACAACTTTGACCGCACACCATGTCTGAGTCCGTGTTTAGTCTGGAAGAGGTGAACTGGGTAAATCCTGATCAAAAATAAACCAAAATAAATTTCTCATACATCTCTACTCACTGCTCAATGTAGGAAAGTCAGAGATGGGTTGGGGGGGGGGGGCAGATCTGTGTGCATGCCCACATCCCCTTCCTTCCTTTTAGCCCTCACATGAGCCAGGTGAACATGGAGCTCCAGTGAACAGGGATAACTGAACAGGGATTCAAATTCACCAAGGTCCTACTCCAATCCTGTAGCCTTGGAATTCCCAATATGGGCACCATTATTTCGAAAAATACCTATGCGGGACCCAGAAGCATCCTTAGAAAATGGAAATGGTGGGCAGCTGGAGCCCACCACTTCTTTTTGAAGCATGCCCATCCACCCTGAAAAAAGGGGTACAAGTAGGCTGAAGGTGAGTGGGAGCATCCTAGAGGGCTAGAGGGTGGGAGCACATCTTGTGGGGCTAGAGGGGATGGAGTGGGGGGCAGTATTTTGCCTGTACGGTGCATGTGTGTTTTGCCAAGTATATTGTGTGTGTGTGGCACGTATTAGCTGGCTTGTTTGATTGCTTTGGTGCAATGAGTGGTGTGTGTGTGTGCGTGCGTGTGTGTGTGTGCATGCGTGCGTGCATGCACGTTTGTGTATGGGTATTTCTCTGAACATCACCAGTTTGCCTTCTGTGAAATGGGTATTTTGTTGTGCTTTGTGGGGGCAAGGATGTGACTTTGGGATTTGGGTCTCAGATTCCACCTCTGTCTTGTACTCAGTTCCTTGGTCAATTTACTTGTCTCTGAGCCTCATCAGTTTGCCTGATGTAAAATGGGTATTGGAACAGAAAACTGTGGGTTCAGGAGAGTGGTTGTGTGTTTTGGAGCTCAGACCACATCTCTGCCTTGTATTTAACTTTTGGGGGCATGTTCTTTTTATTTTAGCTTTATCCCAGCTTGCCTTTGGAAAATGAGTGTTTTGTGACTGGACACACCCACCATGGTGGCCATTTTGGAAGTGGACAAGCTTCTCCCATGGCAGCCATTTTGTCAGAGCACCCGGAGTACTTTCTTAAAATTCCAAATACACCCATCGGCCCAAAAGGTTTGGGGACCCCTGCTGTAACCACTGGACTAGGGGTAGGCAACCTAATGCCCTCAAGATGTTTTGGACTACAGCTACAATAAGCCCCAACCACTATGACTGATGGGCAGGGATTATGGGAGTTGTAGTCCAAAACAACTGGAGGGCACCAGGTTGCCTATCTCTGAATTAGACCATGCTGGCACATTACTGAGGAGGACAGAGGAAGCAGATATGTGGCTACTGTTTTTGGCAGCAGCCATGTGCTTATTTTAGCATCTCATTTCGTATTTGGGGTGGAATGTTTCTGAAGACAAAAACCTTATTTTCAACTATTCATTTTTTATATATTCAGATCACAGGTTAACGTGATCAGGAGTATGATCAACATCATCGCAGAAATCCTGAAGCTGAGGGCTTCTTCACACAGAGCTTTTATCCTGCTATTGAGATTGGTTACTCATGGAAGTTTGCGGGCCCTTTAGATGATGTAGTGAACCTCCAGGGCATTTCCCACACTAAATTACCTTTATTCCATTTTTTAAAAGTTCGGAGATAATGAGCTATCAAATTACCATGCTTGAGTTCCGCTTCAGCTCCCTTGTGAAAAAGGAAAAGCCGCAATAAGAGGAGCTAGACCACAGCGCCATCTAGTGGCTGTATAATGAAACATATGGAAGACTCAGATAAGGGTGGAAAGGAGAGAGGAAAGGGGAGAAGGAAGCGCATGTAAAGGGAATCCATTGTGATCCTGCATTTAAAACAGAAGCAGAAAGACCCATCTGAAATGTGGGATTTTAGGCTGGTGTAGAGATGCTCTAAGTATCTACCCTAAAGCTTTGAGCTGATGAGAAAGAAATGCTAGCCCCTGAATAGTCAAATAAGTTATTAAATAGATTGTTGTAATGGACTTAAAGTTATTTGGAGGAAATGAACCCTTACAAAGAGAATTTTCAAGCTTTCGGAACAAGGGTTAAAGGTCTAAAACACATATAAATGGGGGGCAGAGGCAAACCTAAGGATATATTTTTTTAGTTTAATCAGAGATGAATTTCTTCCAATGAACCTTAGTAGCTATGAAAACATAAATAAGCCATTGAGATATTTACTGGATCTTTATCCAAATGTTGGTACATTCTATATTGGTTTGTTTGTTCGTTCCCTCAGTAGACATTTTCTAATAACGCAAAAGCAACTTTCAAGGTTGGCATCTCAAAATCCTTGGAGTCCAGTTTTCAGAGTACTGTTCTCTGGTGATGCAAGCAGTGCTGTCAAGTTGTGACCACAGGGTAACACAAAGAAGAGTCATGTCTGAACTGGAAAGGCTGAAGATGTTCAAGGGGATGGCCTCAAAATGTGAACTCCTGCCGCTCAGTTAGGGGCATCCCATTCCAAGCTGGCATCAATGTGAACTTGGCATCAGTTCAAAATGGGCTTCGACCCTGCAACCAGCCCTCCCTACCAGTCCTCCCTTCTGCCCTGTGCAAAAAAAGAAAAGCAATCATAGAATCATAGAATAGTAGGGTTGGAAGAGGCTGATAAGACCATCGAGTCCAACCCCCTGCTCAATGCAGGAATCCAAGTCAAAGCGTCCCTGACAAGTGGCTGTCCAGTTTCACTTTGAATGCCTCCAGTGTGGGAGAGCCCACTACCTCCCTAGGTAATTGGTTCCGTTGCCGTATCGCTCTAACAGTCAGGAATCTTTTCCTGATGTTCAGCCGGAATCTGGCTTCCTGTAACTTGAGCCCATGACTCCATGTCCTGCACTCTGGGATGATCAAGAAGAGATCCTGGCCTTCTTCTCTGTGACAACCTTTCTTTTAAATGATGTCTCTTGGACCCAGACACTTTTCAAAAAAATTGCACCCTAAGAGTGTTAGATGTGCTTTGCTAGATCAGGCAAAGGACGGTCCACTTGATCCTTCCAAGAATCCTAGCACCAGCAGATGCTATTTGTCCACTGGAAATTGGCCAGCAGTATGCCTTCTGTTCAGCCCTGATCTAGACATAGAATCATAGAATAGTAAGGTTGGAAGGGGCCTATAAGACCATCGAGTCCAGCCCCCAGCTCAGTGCAGGAATCCAACTCAGAGCATCCCCGACAGATGGCTGTCCAGCCTCATCTTGAAGGCCTCCAGTGTGGGAGAGCCCACTACCTCCCTAGGGAATTGGTTCCATTGCTGTATTGCTCTAAAAGTCAGGATGTTTTTTCCTGATGTTCAGCTTAGGAACTTAGGATGTTCACAACTCAGGAACATAGGAAGCTGCCTTACACTGAGTCAGACAATTGGTCCATCTATCCCAGCATTGTCGACACTAACTGGCAGTGGCTTGCCACAGTTTCAGGAATGAGTTTTTCCTAACCTATATGGAGACACCAGGGATCAAATCTGGGACCTTCTGCTTGCAAAGCATGTGCTTTACCACTGAGCTATGGCCTCCTTTTGTCCACTTTGTGGACAAGAGTAGATAGTGGCATCAAGGAGGAAGGGGGGAGAAATTCATTCAGTTCACATTTTTATGCAACTTTACCTAATTTTGCAGTTTCAAACTCATTTATCCTTCGAAATTCGCACTTCTCCAAATCTGGCAATGGAGTTCTCAAATCAAAAGAATAGCATACAGAAATGCATACATTATAGAAAACAACATTAAAATGCATTATATTGTGAACGTTGCTTGCAAAAAAAGGTATGTATTAAGCAAAAATGCATTTTAAAAGATCATGTATGATTTTATGATTGCAAATGATGCCAAGGGCATTTTGTCAGTTGGGCAGCATATAAATTTCCTAAATAAATAAATAAACACACACACACACACACACACACACACACAGAGAGAGAGAAACATAAGCAATAATGCTTATGCATTTTCATGCAAACTTTAAAAAAAGCTCAAAGTTTGAGATGAACCAGACTTAAGGTTGGAAAAATGGGAAATTGAGAGAAACTGAAATTGGGAGGTTCATCTACTTTTGGTGTCAAGGAAGATTTACCATGGGATTTCCCAACTCTGTCCTAAGCTTAAATTGGCAAAGTGAGGGAACTGCATTAGGCAGCAGATGCTGTAGGGCAGGTAGTGCATTTGAGGTGTTGGAGGACAGAGCAGTTGTGCCATGTAGGCTGCCCTGCAGCCCTCAGGTGCAGTGGAAGATGCTGTGAGTGGTGCTGAAGTAAGATTCAGCTACCAGTCCAGTTGGCTTCTGTGCATGGAAGGTGGTGGGGCTGCTGTATTGTTGCTCAGCTTAGGAAAGAATACATCTTGGGTCTGGTCCTGCACTTGAAGCTCCAGAAAATAGAGCAGACCTGTCATGAGCCTTCCCCATTGTCAGTTTCCTCCATCCCTTTCTCAAAGATGAGAGGCTCACCTGTGAAGGAAAGGAACTCCAGACAGTACCGAATGGTGTCATTCCATTAGCGCAAATGCTGTTGTGCTAGTGGGAACTAGGTCCTGAACTATGTGTAAGAGAAGAATCCAACTAAAGTTACATTTGCACAAGCATGGTTGTGCAAACAGTTTTGCAGAACTCTTGGGCAACATGTTGTGCAACCTGTTGTGCAGCACATTGTGTAATGCTTTGTACAACTGCTCACACAACCAGTTGCACAAGCATAATGGGCAGCCGCTTGTACAACAGAAAGATTCAGTGGAGCTCCGCTACCGCTATTTCAGTTTGCAGAATCTCACTTTTGGATACTGCCCTTCCTGTCCAAGCAGATCCAATGGCTAGCCTGGGTGGGTGGAATCAGTCTAGGGCCTGAAGGTACTTCACCTGCAATTTATTTATTTATCCATTGCATTTGTATACCGCCCAACTGGCTCATGCCCTGGGATGGTTTACAATCATAAAGCCAAACAACAACAAAATAACCAAGAATAAATAAAAATCATAATATAGCAACACAAGTGTCAAAATAATACAATATTCAACATTAAACATTAAAACAACATATTAAAATTTTTGAGGAGCCAGCAGTAAAATTAATAAAGCAACAGATTCGAGGTTAAATGTCTGCTTAAAGAGGATGGCCATAACCTGGTGTCTAAATGTATTCAATGAGGATGGCAGGCGGATCTCCCTGGGAAGGTACTTTCACTGTTGGGGGGCCACTACAGAGAAGGCTCTTTCCCTGGTAGCCACACAGCACACCCAGTGGGGGCTGGTGGCTCTGATTTCAGTGGGGCTGTGAATCCATTCTGGGTTTCAATCAGAACCAGCCCAGACTCCAAAGGAGCTATCCAAGGTGCTGAACCCATTTTGGGGTCCTTTACAGTTCTGGCTGAAACCTGGAATGGACTCACAGCCCCACCAAAACCAGAGCCACCAGCCTCCACTGAGTGTGGCAAATAGCTACCAGGGAAAGTCTGTGGTCACACCATTGTGGGTGGTGGCACACAGAGAAGAACTCCGAAGTCAATCTTAGCAATCAGGCAGGGACATACAGGTAGTTCTGTGGCTCACCACTTGGGGCAGCTGCCCACAGATCCCAGCAGCTCTTGACACAAAGTATCCAAAGGGTTGGGCAGCAGATGCCATGGACAGCAACACTGACATCATTAGTGGGAGCAGCTCCAAATAATATTGCTCCCAAACTCACAGGGTTCAGATATAACATTTCCAATCAGAAATGAACTCTTTGGCCATGTGCTCTCTCCTCTGCTTCCACACTTGCTTTATCCTGGGATCTCCAATGTGGGGCCCGTGCACACCAATGTACACACCAATGTGCATGAAAGCATTTTTCTTGGCACCAGCCACATGTCAGAGATGGATTGTCCTTCCCCTTCGCAGTCAACACCACAAGGAGACAAAGCTTCAGGCTAATGCGACTTTATTTTGCTAGAGACTAGCCTCTCTACAAATGCAGATTCCAGGAAACTCTCAGACTGCCTCAGGCCCCTAAATGATTAATCTGTGATCTTTAATTAGAGAAGATGAACCAGAGGCTAATGAAGTTGCCAAAAGTTTGGGCATGAATCTCCTGGCCAGACTTGCTTCGCAAGGATGCCTCTCCCTTAGGGTCCTCCCTCCTATGTTGGCCTCCAAGAGTGGCTATCCTGAGGGAGTGTCTGAGCCCTATCCCTAACTTTTTCCACTTTTCTTTGCGATGCACCTTAGCATCTCTCAAAGTCATGCCTCTGCTCCTCCTCCTCCTCTGAAACTTGAGTTCTCATGGTGGAGGGAGTGGGCAGGGACTCAGCCTGGGCCATCTGTTGGTGAAGGTCTTGGAAGGACTATCTTCCAGCATTTTGGCCCACTAGGGAGGGTTCCTCCCCTGCGCTCTGATCTAGCTGTTCCAACTCTGATTCAGAATTGGACCTGTCAGACATCTCAAGGTGCTTGGACTCATCCCTAACACCAGGTTTCCTGCCCCTCCTGATTTTTGTTTTATTTCATAAGAATGTTTCTAATTAAATAATAATAATTAACTGGGAAGCTGCCATGCTTCTTTATTTGGTTTCAAAAGAGAGGTTTTGCATTTTGGAGTTCAGCCCCTTCTTCTCCCTTGTACTTAAGGTCTTGGGCAAGTTCCTTTTCTTTTAGTCGCATGAGTTTGCCTTGTGTTTTGTGACTGGCCATGTCCACCATAGCAGCCATTTTATGAATTGGCAAGCCCACTCCCATTTTGTGGGGAGTGCACCCAACACTCTCTCAAAATTCCAAATGTTCCCACTGACCCCAAAAGATTGAGGAGCCCTGGGTTAATCAATTTCATTTTTGCATGCTCCTATCCATAATGCTGTTCCATTTCTGCATTAATCTGCAATTGTTTTAAAAAATAAAAAGATGTATTTAAATATGAATGTGAATGCATATATTCTCTCAAAATACACATTTAAATGCATATTTTGATGCACTGACATGGCTAGAACTTCAGGACAAAATTTGCCAATGTGTGAAATCTGTAGGGATGTACGAAAGTCACTTACCTTTCCGCAGATTATGTTTATGGTGGGGGGGGGAGGTGTTCCGTCCCTCCCCCCGGAATCCGCAACGGGGGGGAAGGCGATCCATTCCTCCCCCCCCCCCCCGGAATCCTTGAACAGCCGGCTGTGCTCCGCGGGGCTCCGTGGAGCAGCTGGCCAGGCCCAGGCCAGAGCTGTCCGCAGCCAGATTTCCGGCTGCAGAGGGCTCTGGGTAAAAAAACAAAACAAAAAAACCGCGTACGCAAATGGCGATGGCTATGGCTGCCACCATTTGCGTTCCTTATTTTTGGCCGTCTTAGTCTACGTAAATATTTACATAGACTATTACGGCGAAAATAAAGGGGAACGCAAATAGCTCTGGGTAAAAAAACAAAACAAAAAAACCGCGTACGCAAATGGCAGCGGCTATGGCTGCCACCATTTGCGTTCCTTATTTTTGGCCATCTTAGTCTACGTAAATATTTACGTAGACTATTATGGTGAAAATAAAGGGGAACGCAAATAGCTCTGGGTAAAAAAACAAAACAAAAAAACCGCGTACGCAAATGGTGGTGGCTATGGCTGCCACCATTTGCATTCCTTATTTTTGGCCGTCTTAGTCTACGTAAATATTTACGTAGACTATTACAGCAAAAATAAAGGGGAACGCAAATAGCGCCTGCTACGCTATTTGCGTTCCCCTTTATTTTTGCCGTAATAGTCTACGTAAATATTTACATAGACTAAGACGGACAAAAATAAGGAACGCAAATGGCGGTGACCGTAGCCGCCGCCATTTGCGTACGCGTTTTTTTTTTTAACCCAGCCATGATAGGCTATGCAAATCTTTACGTAGCCTATCATGTCTCTGTAAAAAAACCCAAACCCCTCCAGACTGCAAATGGCGGCAGTGGCAGCCAGTCGGAAGACCAGCTGCCGCAGCTGCCACCGCCAAAGCCGCCGCCGAAGCCGCCGCCGCCCAGAAGATCTGCCCCAGGTAAGTCTCATCCCGGGTGGGATCCGCGGGGGGCCGGGGGGGGTGGCAGGCCGTTCCGCCACAGATTTCGGGGGGCCAAATGCACTGGCATTCGGCCTCACCGAGATCCATGGCGGAATTCTCTGACATCCCTAGAAATCTGGTGGATAGCTACGTTGCACTCTGCACATTATTCCAAGAGGTTTAGATTGGGTTATTTTACATAGGGATTTGCAAAGACTGAATTCCTCAGGCATCCCTAATCCAAACTGGCAAACTGTGGCTTGAGTGAGACCTAAAAAAACAGGGTGGCAGGCCACCCTCTGATCCTGAGTAGCAGGGCATATACAAACTCCAACGTTTAAACCAGACTTTGGGAAGAATGGAAGACAGGGATGTACGAAAGTCACTTACCTTTCCCTGGATTCTGTTCATGGGGGGGGGAGGCATTCCGTCCCTCCCCCTGGAATCCTCGACGGGGGGGGAGGCGATCCAGTCCTCCCCCCCGGAATCCTCGACAACCGGCTGTGCTCCGCGGCGGCTCTGCGGAGCAGCCGGCCAGGCCAGGGCCGTAGGCTATTTACGTAGGCTAAAACGGTGAATCAAAAAGGGACGCAAATAGCGCCCACTATGCTATTTGCATTCCCCTTTATTTTCGCCGTAATAGTCTACATAAATATTTACGTAGACTAAGACGGTGAAAAATAAGGAATGCAAATGGCGGCGGCCATAGCCGCCGCCATTTGCGTACGCTTTTTTTTTTTTTACCGGGATGTGATACGCTACGTAAATCTTTATGTTGCTTATCATGTCTCTGTAAAAAAACAAAACAAAAACCAAACACCAGACTGCAAATGGCGGCGGCGGCGGCCAGTCAGAAGACCAGCTGCCGCTGCCGCCACCCAGAACATCTGCCCCAGGTAAGTCTCATCCTGGGAGGGATCTGTGGGGGGTGGGGGGGTGGCAGGCCGTTCTGCCACAGATTTTGGGGGGCTGAATGCACTGGCATTCGGCCTTACCGAGATCCGTGGTGGAATTCTCTGACATCCCTGCAAGCAACCCACTGGGCAACAGGTGAGTGGAATACAATAAATCCATTAATGTACCAGGTAGTTCCAAGATAAGAACATAAGAACACAAGAAGAGCTGTGCTGGATCAAACCAAGGGTCCATCTAGTCCAGCATTTTGTTCACACAGTGGCCAACCAGCTGTTGATCAGGAACCCACAAGCAGGACGTGAGTGCAACAGTACCCTCCCACCCATGTTCTCTAGCAACTGGTGCACATAGGTGTACTGCTCTGATATTGGAGGTAGCATATAGCCATCAGGACTAGTTGCCATTGATAGCCATCCTCCATGAATTTGTCCAATCTCCTTTTAAAGCCATCAAAATTAGTGGCGATCACTACATCCTGTGATAGTGAATTCTGTAGTTTAACTCTGTGCTGTGTGAAGAAGTACTTCCTTTTATTTGTCCTGAATCTCCCACTGATCAGCTTCATGAGATGACTCCAGGTACTAGTATTATGAGAGAGATAGAAAAATGCCTCTCTTATCCACTTTCTCCACACCATGCATAATTCTGTGCACCTCTATCACGTCTCTCCTTACTCCTCTCTTCCCCCCTGCTGCCAAGCTAAGCATTCCCAGCTGTTAGAAAGATGTATTTCCACTGTTATAAATTTGCATCTTCTGAGTCTTAAATAAAAATCCATCCCTCAAAGTGTCTGCAATTTCAATAAATGAATTGTCAAAGGCCTTCCTCTCTCATAGCACACACTAGTTCACTGTGTTTTGAGTTGTCTGCTTAAATTTTTGTTTATGTTTTCTGCGATCAGCCCTATCGGAAGCCACTGAGAAACACCAAGAGTGACAGCACTGAGCATCTCCTGGGCTTTTGTGCTGGGAGATATTTTGCTTGCTTGTAGGGATGTACAGATTCCCCACTGTCCATTCTAGTAGGGAATCTGCAGGGGGGATCCGTTCCTCCCCCCCGGAAACCTCGTGGAGCGGCTCCACTCCACGAGGATTCTGCAGAGCCGAGGGACGCTTACCTGAATCAACTGGAGCCCTTCACCTCTGCCGATCGCCTTTTTTTTTTTAAAGGCGATTGGCAGGATGTCCCCATAGACTTATATGCAAAATAGAGCCGTGAATCTTGCGTATGTGTCCATAGGCTCATATGTAAGATTCACGGCTCTATTTTCCATATAAGTCTATGGGCACATGCGATCAGCAGGATGTGCCCATAGACATACACAAAATAGAGCGATGAACCTTGCGTATAAGCCTATGGACACAGAGGCTTATACGCAAGATTCACGGCTCTATTTTGCATAGAGCCTTGGACTCCACTTTCCAAGCCATGGAGTGCTAACAGACCCGGTGCCCTGGACCTCAGTGAGCAGCTGGGAGCAGCTGAGGGTTGTTGTCACCACGTGCTCCACCCCCAACCACTCTCACTATCTCCTCCTTGCAAGGAGGAGATGACTAGAGCAATTCGGGGGTGCACAGTGCCAAGGACTCATCCTTCCTCCACCGGCTGTCAAGCAAGCCCTTAGCAGCCGGTGGGGGCAGGACTAGGCCTTGGCATCCCAAATGCTCCAGCCATCTCCTCCTTGTGAAGAAGAGATGGATAGAGTGCTTGGGGCGTGCCCACACCAAGGCCTCCAGCAGTCAAGCCCTTGTGTGCATAAAGCACAAGGGCTTGAGTGCTGGGATCCTTGGCGCACAGAGGATGGGCAGCTCACACGGCTCAGAAGCCAGGGATGGGGCAAGCAAGGAGCTTTGTGAGTGTGTCCAGGTCACGAGAGTGGGGGGGCAGCTTGTCAAGCTCTCCCATGCCCTGGACTGAAGGATCGCTGCCTCCCAGATGTGCCTGCCTGGACCCTGAGGTCATCCTCAGTGGCTTCTCCATGAGCCCCTGCCAAAGGAAGTGAGGCGAGCAGCTACCAGGAGGAGGGCCTTTTCTGCTGTGGCACCCCGGCTGTGGAATGAGCTCCCTACAGAGGTTTGCCTGGCACCTACATTGTACTCCTTCCAGTGCCAGGTGAAGACCTTTTCTTTCTTTTTTTAAATTCTCCAAGTATTTTAGCATTTTAGCTTCCTATTCTTTTAGCTCTCGTGTTCTAAATCTGTATTTTAAATCTCTGCAGTACTGCTAGGTTTTATTCTGGTTGTACTGTTATATTATGGTTTTGAGCTTTCATATTTTATATTTTGTTATGCTATGCTTTGTAGTTTTAATTTTTGTGAACCGCTCAGAGAGCTTCAGCCATTGGGTGGTATAGAAATGAAATAAATAAAATAAACAGCCCTATATGCACTTAATAATCTTTAGTGTATCCACTTTGCTTTTTATCTTGAACATCACCATGGGAGATGGCTGGCCTAAAAATAATTATACATAAGATAAATATGCAATACTCAAATGATGCCGTGTCTACAAAAATGGACAAACCCAGTCCTCATTCCACTAGCCCTCTTCACCATTTGGCTTCAGTGCAGTTTGGTATTTCAAGATTACACTTTTCAGCTGAGAGACAAATACCTGGGAAAGGAAAGGGCACTGCAGTTGAAGCCAATCGATGAATTGAAACAAAAAACCCAACAAAACTCCTGACTGATGATCCAACATCTTCACTCATCATTATATAAAGTTCATGATATTTAAAGTGAGTGTTTTAAATAACACCATGAAGCTGGCCAGGCTTTTGAGATGCAACTGACACATACCACACTTTGTCTCTCTATGTTGAGAAACTTCATAATGCTATTTGGCTTTTTATGAAAGAAGCCTATCATAAACAATCCTGAATAACTCGCATTCAAATAAATCCAAATGGTTGGGTTTTATTTTGTTTTTAATAACATAGGACAAATATGTATGACATTAGGGCCCATCCTTGCAGGCTTTTAGGAAGGACCTGAAAACCTCCCTGTTTACTCCATCCTTCCCCTGATCCTGTTTGACTGGGCTGTTTTGGTTTGTAGCTACCATTTTGTAGGTTTTTCGTAATTGCTGATGTCTGCTGTTTAATGAATATTTGCCGTATTATTTAGGAATGTCAGAGAATTCTGCCACGGATCTCAGTGAGACTGAATGCCAGTGCATTCAGCCCCCTGAATTCCGTGGCGGAACAGCCTGCCACCCCCCGCCCCCCGCAGATCCCCCCCGGGATGAGACTTACCTGGGGCGGATGTTCCGGATGGTGGCGGCTCCGGCGGCGGCTCCAGCAGTGGCGGCGGCTAGTCTTCTGAACGGCCACTGCCGCCGCCGCCATTTGCAGTCTGTGTTCCCCCCCCCATTCGTGATAGGCTGCATAAAGACTTACGTAGCCTATCACGTCTGGGTTTAAAAAAAAACGCGTACGTATGTGGTGGCGGCTGTGGCCGCCGACATTTGCATTCCTTATTTTTGGCCGTCTTAGTCTACGTAAATATTTACGTAAACTAAGATGGTGAAAATAAAGGGGAATGCAAATAGCTCCTGCTATGCTATTTGCATTCCCCCTTATTTTCACCGTCTTAGTCTACGTAAATATTTACGTAGACTAAGACGGCCAAAAATAAGGAATGCAAATGGCGGCGGCCATGGCCTCCGTCATTTGCGTACGGGTTTTTTTTTTTACCCAGACATGATAGGCTACGTAAGTCTTTACATAGCCTATCACGGCTGAATACAGGGATGCAAACGGCAGCGGCTACGGCAGCCGCCATTTGAGTCCCTGCTAGCCAGCAGCCGGATGTCCGGCTGCTGGCGGAGCCGGCTGGCAGCTCTGCGGAATCCCTGCGGAGAGGAGCTGGCCGGCCAGGATTCTGGGGGGAGGGACGGAGCGCCTCCCCCCCCCAGCGGAACCCGGCGGAGCCAGGTAAGTGGGGTTTTGTACACCCCTAGTATTATTGTATCAGTTTGGGTTTTTTTAATTATATGGATTAAAAATATAATTTTATATTTTATATTTTTAATTATAAAAATATAATTAAAAATGTCTTGCAAGTCAGTTTGGGAGAGCTTCTGCCATGAAAGGTGGCCTAGAAATGTTTTAAATTAATAAAGATAAATAGGTTGATGTTTGAAAGATCTTCCCTTACCATTTCAAAAATAATAATTAAAAAAACAGGTTATCAAGATTGAAGAACCATTTGGGAAACTGAATAAGGGCTGTTTGGAACAGACTGACCTGTGAGGCCCAGCACATGTCACAGAGATGGAGGTGAAAGCACAAAGGAAAGGGAAACGAGCTTGCTTATTTTGGAAACCATTTTGTCTTTGGCTTGTTCATCTCTCCCATGGGTCTATTCAGGGTCCCCAAGTCAGGAGCATGTTTCACACATACACACACACACATCCCTCTATTTCAGTGGTGTTTCATCCTGAAGGCCAAATTCACTTTCAGAGAAATTCTCAGGGACCACATTTTGGTAGTGGGCAAGGCCAGAGGTAAAGGGGCAAGGCCAAAGACAAAAGAGGAGGAATCAAACATCCCTAAAATACCAGTGTATTTTAGCTTAAACTTCTTACTGCCAGTAACTAAGCCACAGAAGAGGCATTTCAGCCTCTAAAAATGGGGCAGGGCGAAACATGCACATGCCAGGAAACTACCAACCAATCAGTCATCTCAGGAAAGGGAGGAGCCAGGGAAAGGGGCATACCCATCATCTGGGGAATTCTTTATGGCCTTAGGCAGGCATTTGCCTGCAACAGCAGAAGGGCTAAAGAATGGAGGGTATGTAGTTACATACCTGCAGGCCCGATCTCCAATGTCCCCACAGGCCCAGCTGCCTTAGAGGTCTTTGCTCATTTAAGTGAGAATATCGGAAACGGGCTTGCAAGCAGGCTTTCAATGCTATGGCCACCTTGAGGGCTGTTTCCTGGTAGAAAAGTGGGGTATAAAATAAATAAATACATAAATAAACACTACCTGAGTTCAGGAACTCTGCCTTGCTATGGTTACACATGTTGAGATCTCTAATGCAGCCAGTTGCATGGACAGGTTGGGTGTGGGGCTTACGTGTGTACCCACATCTGTTCCACACCTCATTTTTACTCATGTTGCAGGCAAATGCCTACAAAAGAGGGATGTCCATCCCTGGGAAATCTGGGCTGACTGGACTTCTGTGGCATGCCTGATTCGGCTTGCTTTTGCAAGCCAAGCAGCACAGTTTTCCCGAATTCTGGGGACTTTATTTTTTATTTTTTGTTTAGGCCATACTTTGAGCAAACAGAGACTTGTGCAAATTATGGTCAAAATGTGTGTTATTTTCACAAACAGTGGCTGTAATTTTTGCAGTTTGCCCAAATTACTCAAATTGCGGCTGTAATTCAGAAACACTGAACATCCACTAGCTGGCCTGATTCACTGCAGGCCAAGTTGGGCCAGCTAGCATAAGATGGAACAGAGTCTGGGGGGTAGAGCTAATGAAAGCTCATCGAGCCCCATCCCCCAGCTGACATCCTCTGACATCTAAAGATGTCACGGAAGTCCAGGAAGGGGGTGGAGTCCAGTGGTCCCCAGATGTCAGTCCTCAGACCCCTGTACTTGCCTGACTCAGCATGTGCTGACCTGGACAAGCTTGGGGATCCCCACTTACCTACAGGCTGCGATTTTATGGAAAATGGCAGGTATGTTTTTTACATAAAAGGCCAGTTTGTGCAAAATGGTGGCCATAAATAACACAATTTCTGCACAATTGTAGGCGTAAATGGTCTAATTAGATCATTTACGCCTGCAATTGTGCATAAATGGCACTATCTACAGCTGCCATTTTGCTCAAAATGGCCATTTACATACCCATGGTTCTCTGCAAAATGGTGGCTCATGTATAAGTGGGACACAGGGCGCCGCTTTCCAGGTGCTTGCAGGCAGCCCGGTAGCTCATGCTGCATGCCGAGTGGGGTCGGGCAGCCGGTGGGGGTCTGGTAAGCGGAATGTGAGGCAACGGTGCCTGAGTTTGGCCATCCCTACCAACATCCCTGTCTCAAAGACCTCAGATTACATTTGTAGCCAATTTCACAACACTGAGGCACAATTTGAATGACTGGTTTACCCCGTCATCTAAGATGAAAAATGTGCATGCCCAGATCTTTTCACAATCACTCACATTCACATTGTTGTTGTTGTGTGGTTTGGTTTTCTTTGTTTGTTTTTAAGGGCACTGGCATTGTAAATTTTCTTAACAATAACAATGTTAACGCCACACTGGCCACATAGGTTATTGTTGGCCCCTTTTGGTGAACTATTTGTAATATTTGTGTCAGATGTTGAATGGAAAGTCATGTAGATAACCAATGGCAAGTGCCCCCCCCCCACCTAACACACCTACAGTCATCTTGGTCATCTATCCCTAAAGCCAGCAGTGCACTGAGGCTATTCCATGTTCCCTAATATTGATTGGGGGTGACCTTAAAACCCTTTCCATACATGCAGTTTATAGAACAACAAATGTGCCCTTGTGATTCATTTGATGGAAGGATCCCAAATGTCTTGCCTCAAGGTAGTCCATTTTTCACACATTCAAATTCCAATATATTGTCTCTAAGAAAATGATCACCTCCAAGCCACCCAGACAGAGAGGGAACCTATATGTTCCCAAGTTTCTTGAGTGTCTATTGTAACAGAGGTGGAACATTGGTCACAGAACACATGACATGTGATGACATAATGTGGTCTACACGTTACCAACAACATGCATAGAGTGCTTGAAATGGCCCCTTTGTGGTGACTTCTTCCTCTCATGGCTGTAATGTATGTAGTACCAGCCATTTTCTTTCTAAAAATCAGTCGTAACTTGCATTGATTCAATTGTAAATTGTAGTGTGTTTATCCCACACATAAAAGGAATTGTCTCCCTTCATTTAGGAAGGATCCTCAGAAAGGATCTTTGTCGAAAGAGCTGTCAGGATTCCCTTAGCCCCCACTTCACTTCACGCCCAAACATACACAAATGAGAGGCTTCAGTTTACAGCTTTTAATCTATTACTTCACAGGGTCATACAGATGCAAATTCTCAGAGACTCTCCATCTACAAGGAATGCCTTCAGGGGATTCAAATGGAATTTACGAGAGTTGCCCACCATTTGAAGAGGGAGGCGGTCTCGCTGGCCTAACATAAGGGGGGGAGGTCACTGTCTTGTCGTGAGGCCTCTAAGAGCAGCTTCTCACGCAAGGCCAATTGGGTAGACCATCTAAGTTCCACCCCTGCCTTCTCTGTCTTTGCTCTGCGCCTGTGTCAGGCATCTATTAGGTCATCCTCCTGTTTTCTGCCTCTCCCGGGTGTGTGTGTGTGTGAGGAGGGACCCTCAAGCTCAGCCATCTGGACATTTGTAACCTGAGAAGCAGGCCTATTCATATCATAGCCTGGGAAAACACCTCCCCCATGTCTAATGGTTCTCCTTCAGAATCTGAACTGCTATCCCACTCCCTGCGCTCAGAAACACCCCTGTCAAGAGCTACCGGTGGGTGGGTGGGTGGTGGGTGAGTGGAATCTTTTCACTATCAGTTGAAACCATGCTCTTAAAAAACAGGATTGGGAGACATGTGTCTTGGACATGACAAGTGGTGTTTCTCTACAGAAGCAAAAGACGCGATGATGGTAATGTTAAAATGCAAGCTCTCAGATTGTTAAATGAGATGTAAGGGGGAAAAAAAGCATAATAAGCAGGAAAAAGTCTGCTTAAGGAATTCCCCATGTCAGGTGTTATTCATGCCTTGCCAGTCTTGTCACTCCGCAGCGGTGGTTTTAATTGGGTAATGATCATAATCACATACTCCGTGGGCAAGAGACTGAGTTATCTGAGTAAGAGGCAATTGAACCCAACATGACCTAATTTTCACAATGTCTTATCACAGAAACCTACTTCCATATAATTTAACTTATCATTTTGCTGGGAAAGTGTCTAGTGGAATTACTATTATGTTGACTGCTAGAGTTACTACAGGGCAATTCTTCTCACAGTACTGATGTATAAAACTCAGTTTATTTTGAGTTGCCATTGGGTTAGCGATGTCGGTGTTTTGCAGAACATTTCAAAGATGATTGCATGAATCATTGCCTAGCTGATTAAATATAATTGGGTGGCTCTGTTGTTTATCAAGAAAATTAAAATGATCCACCTAAAATGTGTGAGTCAAAAGCCTAATGCGGGAACTCTGGTTTACTCTTGCTGAAGCTTCTTGGAAGAATTCCAGCTCCTAGTACAACCTTTCCCCACAGCTTTCCAGATGTGGTAGACTACAACTTCTACAACTCCCTATTGGAGGGCACCAGGTTGGGGGAAACTGTCTTGAAGCACAATCCTACACATGTTTAGACAGAAAAAAGTCCTACAACTCCCAGCATTCACCAGCCATAGTTGTAGGACTGCTTTCTGTCTAAACACGCATAGGATTGCATTTTTACTGATATATTGCGTATATAAATGGAATTTAAGGATATTTCTGTGCATGTGTATTTAATCTCTTTAAAAAGGGGGGGGGGACTTAGGATCCAAGCCAATAGCAATAATAAAACAGCAATAAGTAAACAGCAGCAGCAATTAATAAAACAACTTCTGTCCCAGATGAAAAGCCTGTGAAAATAAAAAGGTCTTTACCTGGTGCTGAAAACAGAGCAAATTAGGCACCCAGGGGAGAGCATTTCATAAGGAGGTCAGCACCCACCAGGCTGGCCCCCTCCATCCAAGGCAGCCACCAACCTGGTCACCTTACTTCAGGTGATGGAGACACCTGTAGGAGGGCCCCCATAGGTGACCTAAGCAACCTAGTATGTGTATATGTGGGTACGTACATAATCCCACTCTAGCAAAGGAGATCGTTACCTTGTCATGGTGCTGGAGCTTGAGCACCTCAATGATGTCATGAGCTAAATCATGAAGGGACACCCAAGACAAGAAGGTCATGGCAGAGAGGTCAGACTAAATACGATCCCTGGGGAAGGAAATGGCAACCCACCCCAGTATTCTTGCCATGAAAACTAAATGGATCAGTACAACCAGAGATATGTCAGTACCATCGGAAGATGGGACTCCCAGGTCGGAAGATGGTCAAAATGCTAGGGATGTCAGAGAATTCCGCCACGGATCTTGGTGAGGCCGAATGCCAGTGCATTCGGCCCCCCGAAATCTGTGGTGGAATGAACCCCCCCCGCCTCCCCGCGGATCCCCCCTGGGACGAGACTTACCTGGGGCGGATGTTCCGGGCGGCGGTGGCTCTGGTGGCGGCTTTGGCGGCTGGTCTTCCGACCGGCTGCCACCACCACCATTTGCAGTCTGGTCGTTAGGGTTTTTTTTTTTTTACAGAGACATGATAGGCTACGTAAAGACTACGTTAAAAAATGCATACGCAAATGGCAGCAGCTATGGCTGCCACCATTTGCGTTCCTTATTTTTCGCTGTCTTAGTCTACGTAAATATTTACGTAGACTATTATGGCGAAAATAAAGGGGAACGCAAATGGCGTAGTGGGCGCTATTTGCGTCCCTTTTTGATTCGCCGTTTTAGCCTACGTAAAGGATAAAATGGCGAATCAAAAAGGGATGCAAATAGCGCCCACTATGCCATTTGCGTTCCCCTTTATTTTCGCCGTAATAGTCTACATAAATATTTACGTAGATTAAAACGGTGAAAAATAAGGAACGCAAATTTGCGTACGCGTTTTGTTTTTTGTTTTAACCAGGATGTGATAGGCTACGTAAGTCTTTACGTAGCCTATCACATCTCTGTAAAAAAAACACAAACCCCTAACGACCAGACTGCAAATGGCAGCGGCGGCAGCCAGTCGGAAGACCAGCCGCTGAAGCCACTCCCGCCAGAGCCGCCGGAGCCGCCGCCGGAGCCGCCGCCGCCCGGAACATCCGCCCCAGGCGTTCCGCAGGCCGTTCCGCCACAGATTTCAGGGGGGGGGCGAATGCACTGGCAAAAGATCCGTGGTGGAATTCTCTGACATCCCTACTAGCAGCTGATGGTGCTGGTGGTGAACGACGAATCTGATGTTCTAAAGATCAACACACTATAGGAACCTGGAATGTAAGATCTATGAGCCAGGGCAAATTGGATGTGGTTACTGGGGAGATGTCAAGATTAAATATCAACATTCTGGGTGTCAGTGAACTGAAATGGACTGGAATGGGCCACTTCACATCAGATGACCACCAGATCTACTACTGTGGACAAGAAGACCACAGAAGAAATGGAGTAGCCTTCATAATTAATAATAAAGTGGCTAAAGCAGTGCTTAGATACAATCCAAAAAATGACAGAATGATCTTAATTCGAATTCAGGGTAAGCCATTTAACATCACAGTGATCCAAATATACACTCCAACCACAGATGCTGAAGAAGCAGAAGTAGATCAGTTCTATGAGGATCTGCAGCACCTACTGGATAGTACACCAAACAAAGATGTTATTTTCATTACAGGAGACTGGAATGCTAAGGTGGGTAGTCAAACGACACCTGGAATTACAGGCAAGCATGGTCTGGGAGAACAAAATGAAGCAGGACATAGGCTGATAGAATTTTGCCAAGACAACTCACTGTGCATAACAAACACTCTCTTCCAACAACCTAAGACTAAGAGACGACTTTATACATGGACTTCGCCAGACGGTCGATACCGAAATCAGATTGACTACATCCTTTGTAGCCAAAGGTGGCAGACATCTATGCAGTTGGTAAAAACAAGACCTGGAGCTGACTGTAGTTCAGATCACGAACTTCTTATTGCACAATTTCGAATCAGACTAAAGAGAATAGGGAAGACCCACAGATCAGTTAGATATGAACTCACTAATATTCCTCATGAATATGCAGTGGAGGTGAAGAATAGATTTAAGGGACTAGATTTAGTAGATAGGGTCCTGGAAGAACTATGGACAGAAGTTCACAACATTGTTCAGGAGGCGGCAACAAAAAACATCCCAAAGAAAAAGAAAACCAAGGAGGCAAGATGGCTGTCTGCTGAGACTCTGGAAGCAGGCCAAGAAAGAAGGAAAGCAAAAGGCAACAGTGATAGGGGGAAATATGCCCAATTAAATGCAAAATTCCAGAGGTTAGCCAAAAGAGATAAGGAATTATGTTTAAACAAGCAGTGCGCAGAAGCGGAAGAAGATAATAGAATAGGAAGGACAAGAGACCTCTTACAGAAAATTAGAAACATTTGGAGGTAAATTCCAGGCAAAAATGGGTATGATCAAAAACAAAGATGGCAAGGACCTAAAAGAAACAGAAGAGATCAAGAAAAGGTGGCAAGAATATACAGAAGATCTGTATAGGAAGGATAATAATATTGGGGATAGATTTGACAGTGTGGTCAGTGAGTTAGAGCCAGACATCCTGAAGAGTGAGGTTGAATGGGCCTTAAGAAGCATTGCAAATAACAAGGCAGCAGGAGATGACGGTATCCCAGCTGAAGTTTAAAATCTTGCAAGATGATGCTGTCAAGGTGATGCATGCTATATGCCAGCAAATTTGGAAAACACAAGAATGGCCATCAGATTGGAAGAAATCAATTTATATCCCCATACCAAAAAAGGGAAACATGAAAGAATGTTCAAACTATCGAACAATGGCACTTATTTCACATGCCAGTAAGGTAATGCTCAAGATATTGCAAGGTAGACTCCAGCAATTCATGGAAGGAGAATTGCCAGATGTACAAGTTTACATCTTGTTTAGAAAAGTCAGAGGAACTAGAGACCAAATTGCCAGTATCCGCTGGATAATGGAGAAAGCCAGGGAGTTTCAGAAAAACATCTATTTCTATTTTATTGACTATTCTAAAGCCTTTGACTGTGTGGATCATAACAAATTGTGGCAAGTTCTTGGTGGTATGGGGATACCAAGTCATGTTGTCTGCCTCCTGAGAAATCTGTATATTAATGACCAAGTAGCAATGGTAAGAACAGACCACGGAACAACGGACTGGTTTAAGATTGGGAAAGGAGTACGGCAGGGTTGTATACTCTCTACCTATTCAACCTGTACACAGAACACATCATGCGACGTGCTGGGCTTGATGAAGCCAAGGCTGGAGTTAAAATCGCTGGAAGAAACATTAACAACCTCAGATATGCAGATGATACCACTTTGATGGCTGAAAGTGAGGAGGAGCTAAGGAACCTTATGACGAAGGTGAAAGAAGAAAGTGCAAAAGCTGGGTTGCAGTTAAACCTCAAAAAAACCCCAAGATTATGGCAACCAGCTTGATTGATAACTGGCAAATAGAAGGAGAAAACGTGGAGGCAGTGACAGACTTTGTCTTTCTAGGCACAAAGATTACTGCAGACGCTGACTGCAGCCAGGAAATCAGAAGACGTTTACTTCTTGGGAGGAGAGCAATGACAAATCTTGATAAAACAGTGAAGAGCAGAGACATCACACTGACACCAAAAGACCGCATAGTTAAAGCAATGGTATTCCCCGTAGTAACCTATGGCTGTGAGAGCTGGACCATAAGGAAGGCTGAGTGAAGGAAGATAGATGCTTCTGAACTGTGGTGCTGGAGGAAAATTCTGAGAGTGCCTTGGACTGCAAGAAGATCAAACCAGTCCATAGTCCAGGAAAGAAAGCCAGACTGCTCAATTGAGGGAATGATCTTAAAGGCAAAACTGAAGTACTTTGGCCTCATAATGAGAAGACAGGATACCCTGGAGAAGATGCTGATGCTAGGGAAAGTGGAAGGCAAAAGGAAGAGTGGCCAACCAAGGGCAAGATGGATGGATTCTGGAGGTGATGGACTTGACCTTGGGGGAGCTGGGGGTGGCGACAGCCAACAGGAAGCTCTGGCGTGGGCTGGTTCATGAAGTCAAGAAGAGTCAGAAGCGACTGACTGAATAAACAACATCAACATAATCCCAATGCAGATAATACATCATATGTTTTACAATAATAACCATGGACATGTCTATGGCCCATTCTGTGTGCAGGATTTCTAGACTGTACATGGTACATGAACCAGCTCCTAGTCTGTTTTATGTAATGATTTCCCTTTTTAGATGTAGATTCCTCCTCTTATACCTTTTTTATTGAGGAATCTCTTCAGATTAAAATGCAGAGGGCCTCTCATATTCTGGAATTTTCTTACTATGTTAAAATATTCACTGGGGCAGCATTGCTTATATTAAGGAATATTCGTTTTAAGAAAAGATTTTCGCTTGACTTCAAAGACACCACCAAGCAAAAGATTGAATGCCTGAGTTTCTTTAATGTCACATTTGTGGGGAATGCAGGACAGGAGGCTTTAAATGAGTTTTGTATCAAATATTAGCCCAGTAGGGTGAACAATTCTGAATATAAAGGTAGCAAAAATTCAGGGCTTTTCTAAATTATGCAAAGCTACATAGCCTCAAGGCAGCATAGAAGCAGCTGTGCCTATGCACAATGCAAAGATAACCTGGCCACATTCACTTTCTCCATGAGTGCTCCTTTCCATTGCGATCTAAGAGAAAAGGTCACCTCATGATTCTTTGTCAGCTAAACACCATCTGGGACCAACAGGCTGAATCCACAAGTAGTCAGCAATTTTTTTTTCAAGGCAGGTTAACATGAAGGAGCCCTCACTAGGAATGGACAAATCTATCAATTTTGGTTTTTGAGTTTCTCATCTTTCCAAGTTTGTCTCAAACTCTGAGAATTTTTCCAGTCTTAACTTGGGTTCATCCTGCACTTTGAGAATTATTATTTTTTAACTCCTCATGAAAATTCACACACATTTCTGTGTGAATTTCTAATACATGCATCTTGTAAGCAATTTTCCCTAATATAATGCATTTTTAGCATTACTATTGCTATGCATTTCTGAGTGCACTGTTCCCTAATATGCAAAATTTGGAAATGTGCAAATATTGAAGGATAAGTGAGTTTTGGAGCACACTGTGGTCCAAAAGTGTAATGTTATGTAACTTCACATGGCAAACCGAACTAATTTCTCCCCCCATCCGTAGCTTTGATGTGCTCAAGTTAGGCATCAAAAACTCTCATCTTTAAACGATGTTTTTTGACAGGCACTCCTCTTCCCACATACCTGTCATGGGAGATGCTGTGCCATGATATGATTCCATGTGGGTGGTGGTTGTGCAAGATTGATGCAACCATGGGGCTATAGCTGATCTTCTCTCAGTCATCCAGCACCTTTCCTTCTAGCAGAATACAAACATCTCAGTGTCTCAGTGTTTGACAGTACAAGAAATGTGTCTATTAGGGACACAAGGCAGAGCCCTCTTAAAGTCATAGATTTGGAAGGAAACTCACGTGTCTTCTCATCCAATCTCCTGCCACTGCAGGAAGTTCAATGCTACAGTGAGGCTGGCATCAAGGGTAGGCATGATAGGGCAGCTGCCAAGGCTCCACACCCCAGCAGGGGCTCTCTCATAATACTAGAACCCGGCGGTCCTCCCATGAAGCTGACTGGTGGGAGGTTCAGGACAGATAAAAGGAAGGACTTCTTCACACAGCGCAGAGTTAAACTATGGAATTTGCTACCTCAAGATGTAGTGATGGCCACCAATTTGGAGGCTTTAAAAGGGGGTTAGACAAATTCCTGGAGGAGAAGGCTATCAATGGCTACTAGTCCTGATGGCTTTATGCTACCTCCAGTATCAGAGGCAGTAAGCCAATGTGCACCAGTTTCTGGGGAACATGGACAGGAGGGTGCTAATGCACTCATGTCTTGCTTGTGGGTCTCCCATCAACAGCTGGTTGGCCACTGTGTGAACAGAATACTGGACTAGATGGACCCTTCGTCTGCTCCAGCAGGGCTCTTCTAATGTTCTTATGTTCTTACTGACAAGAGCCCCCTGGAGTTGCTACTTTACCACTGTAACCTACTTGTTCACCTGCCTCTCACTAGGGATGGATGGAACACTTCCGTGTTCTGTTCTGTTCTGTTTCCGCTGGGTGGGGGAGGCACTCCATCCCTCCCCCTGGAATCCTCAATGGAGGGGGGAGGTGACCCAGAATCCTGCCCGGCCGGCTCTGCCCCGCGGCCAAGCCGTGGAGCTGCCTGCAGCCAGACATCCGGCCTCTGGGCAGCCCTGCAGGAACGCAAATGGTGGCTGTCGTAGCCGCCACCATTTGTGTCCCTGTATTTAGCCATGATAGGCTATGTAAATATTTATGTAGCCTATCACGGCAGGGGGAGAAAAGCCCAGCATACGCAAATGGCAGTAGCCGCCACCATTTGCATACGCTGGGTTTTTTCCCCCCTGCTGTGATAGGCTACATAAATACTTACGTAGCCTATCACAGACTCTGCAGGGATGCAAATGGCATCCCTGCGTTAGCCGTGATAGTCTATGTAAGTATTTACATAGCCTATCACAGCTATGAAGAGGAAGCAAATGGGGGCCGCAGGACGGGAGCAGGTAAGTGCTCCGTTTTGTGCACCTTTTGTGGGTTGGGGGTGGCGGGGACTTCGTCCTGTGTGCCTTTCGTGGAGGGGGCAGGGGCTTCGTTCCGCAACCAATTTTGGGGGGGCCGAATGCACTGGCATTCGGCCTCACCGAGATCCGTCGCGGAATTCTCTGACATCCCTACCTCTCACTGGCCCAAGTCCACAGTAGTCATGTGAAGAAGAAGCAGCAGGTGCCACTGCCAACTTGCTCACTGCTCTCTGCTTGCCAAGCAAGTGGTAGCCATGATGCTACCACAGAGTATGAGCAAAAGCAGCTGGTGACAATGGTGATGAAAAGATCGGCTCATTGAGGAGAGAAGGGGGCATTGAGGGTGTCTTGTCCAAGTTCCTCAAAAACCTGGAGTCAGCACTGTGACCCATTGTTCACCAATTCCCCCAAAGGTTGTAGCATTAAACAACAACTATACCCAGAAGATTTATTTTCCTCAAAGCTATGGACATGAGCTGGGCATCTTATTATCAATTTCCCTCTGGACAAATCCATAAAACCTTCCTCTCTCTGCAGAGGAGACCACAGACAGTACTAAATTTCAAAAATCCACAAAAATCCACCAATAATCCTCATCTTTTGTAACTGAAACCTGAACATACTGTATTAGCCTGTTTATCAGAAAGTGATTTTATCTGGCTTAAATGATACAAACATGTATAGTAATTGGGAACATCCATTCAAATGAGAAATAATGGTAGCAAAACCAAATATCTTATTATTTTAATTCCTCTAGGGAAACATGTGATTAGATAGATAGATAGATAGATAGATGATAGATAATCTCCAAAAAGCAAAGAACATATGAAGACAAAAATGCAAATCATTGAAATAACTATTAGATCCCTTAAAAGAGGGGGGAAAGTACTTGAGGCTGAAATCCTATGTCTACTCAAAAGTCAACCCTACTGAGTTCAATGAGACTTACTCCCAGGTAAGTGTGTACAGAATTGCAGGCTTATGGTGCAATCCTATGGTCCCTGGGAGGGCATCTCAGGGGCTATTGCAGACCTCCATCTCCGCAGGCGGACAGGGAGGTCCAGCCACAGAAAGAGGCACCTCTCCTTAAAGAAGGTTGTCTGCCTTTGGGAGCCACCTCCTCAGTGGTGTCAGAAAGATCCCCTGCTGTTGCTCCCTCTGCCACTGGTGGAGAGGACAAAAGGGTATGTTCTGGGGGCATGTCGGGGTGAAATGGGGGAAGTTTTGTATTTGTCAGATCCAAAGCCCTCCCATTCTCCTGACATGCCCCTGGAATAGGGGTGGAGCATGCTGGCCCTTGGGCTAGTGTACTTATCCCCCCCCCATTTCTTTTCTTTCCTTTCCTTTGAGGGGGGATTTTCCCTCATATTGGTTCCAAAATCTATGAAAAGAAAAAAAAATAAATACAGATGAAAGAGAAAAAAAGGGGAAACACCACCCCCTTTCGCCCTACTGGTCTGAGCCCAACTGGGATTTGGTGATTCCTCTGCCATGGATCCACACACACACACTTCCACTGGATTGCTCTGGATTATCTCCTTCCCAAGAAAAGTACCACCCTTTCCTGAGCTGGTTTAGATCAACTAAATAGCAAACTACTGGAGATGTATGTACACCAGGAACAAGAACTGTGTGGATGTCTTATCTTTTAAAGTTATGGCGTTTTGAGAAACAGGTTTGAAATGATGAGGGTTGTGCATTTGTTTTCAACAAAGCAAAACAACAACAACATCCCTCAATAAAGAATATTGGGAAATGCTGTGTTCCTCTTATCACACTGGGGCATTTGAAGTCTCTCACATCAGTGCACAACATTTGAGAGCTTAGAAAGACAAAGCAGATAGGAACACTTGTATCACTGCTGCCATTTCCAGTGGGTAAAGCCCTGTTCAGACATCCAAAAGAATGCTCTAAGGCACAAACTGTGCAGCAGTGGAGGCTCTCTATTGTTTCTGTGGGCAGCTTCACCTTCGGACCACTTCTCCTGGAACAGCCATGGCAGGAGGTCATGATGTAATATCTTCCCATGGATAGGGGTATACAAGAATTTCATTTGTGCACCTCACAAAGCAGCTGAACAAGCCTCATCCACAACCCCAAATGTGGACGCAAGAAGGAGAACATGTTCTCCGAAAAATGTTCACAAATTGTCAAGCATATGATCACATTCAAAAAATGTGCAGATTTTTTTTTTATCAAACAAGCAGTTTGTAATCACATAGTTTTAAATTTGTGCTATTTCATGCTTTAGTCTATGGAGGAAGTTCCAGAACTTTGGAAAACACGTATATTTTGCCCAGTTTTCCTGCTTGATTGCGTTTGGTTTACACGTTCCTGTTGGTGCAAATCAAACAGAGATTGCGAATGACTATGGTAAAAGAGACAAGAAGAACATCAAGTGGATGTTAAGAGAATTTGGGTAAATGCAAACATCACTTGCTCACCCATCCCTACCCATGGACATGCCAGAATTTCACTGGTATGGTAGGCAGCTGAGATCCTGTAGAATGGCATGATTTTTTTTTCTTTTTTAATTGCCTGCAACCTTGGACACACAAATAGCATGTCTGATTTATTTTTCCATGCATCATTCTCATCACAATTGTTCAAAAGCACACTGGAGGGGGAGAATGGGCACTGGTTTTGTACATTTCTTCAGTAAAAACAATAATCATGCAATGCTGACTATGCAGACCAATATTGCCTGCTTTAAAAGCAAAGATGAATGGTTTTTGTTTTAGTGGTTAAGTGGATAGCCTGTGACAGGTGACCTCCTGAGCCTGATACTCCCCCAAACCTGGCATTTGAGGTGGTCACCTGGCCATAAATCCAGCTCTGGATGTATAATGTTTATCCCTAGATACCTGTGATTTTCAACATCCATTTCAGCTCTTATTGTATCATCTTTGTTAAAGGGCTGGATGCGCCCGATCTCATCTGATCTCAGAAGCTAAGCAGGGTCAGCCCTGGTTAGTACTTGGATGGGAGACCGCCTGGGAATCAGGCTTCCTGCATTGAGCAGGGGGTTGGACTTTATGAACGTGTAGGCCCCTTCCAACTCTATGATTCTATGAAACATAAAATACTACAACTGAAGTAGGGAAAAAAAACTCTGGGGAAAATAAGAAAAGCACAAAAATGGTAAATGGGTAGGTAAAAAAAGGGGGGGGAGGAAGAAGGGTTAGAAAGGGGGAAAGGGACTGGGAAACTAGAAGGATGTTTTGTGCACTCTCCACTTTTCCAAGCAGTGAGAAGTAGGGATTTGCCAATCAGCAAAACTCAAGCTCACTGAAGTTATCAGAATTCCACATCGAACCTTGTTCCGACTCAAGTTCGTATCAGATTGTGAGCTTTATTTTCCCCTTTCGCATGAAAATCCATGTGTATTATCATACATATCTCCAAATGTACACATCAATTGTGTGTATCTTTGAAATGTACGCATTCTTCTACCATTGATTAAAACTTATTTGTGCACATTTTTGAAAAGTATGCATTTTCTCATGCACATTTTCAAATGTACGCATGCTGTGGAAAATGGCATGCAGCAATGGAAGCCATTTTTACTGACATTTTTCCCCCACAATACCCCAGAATGATTTAATATCTGGGTGCATTTTGAAAATGTAAAATAGTGGCCAACAGGTGGCAGCCACTGAAATCAGTTCTGCTGCCACTGTCACCACAAACAGTGGCAAAAACAATAGTAAAAGGAAGGGGCAAGGATGGCAAATAAAAATGGCCTGAGCTGAATAACAAAATGAATGAGAATGTAACAAATGAATAACAAAACCAATGTGATTTTAATGAGGTCTTGAGCAATAAAAGCCAACTGAAAGGGTGGAACTGGCTCAGGGTGAGTCACTTAATGGGGCCTGAGCCCCAGCATCTGTCAGACTCTACCAATCCCTGGCACCAGCCACGACTCTCTAAGCACTGGCAACAGCCACCGATACCCACTCCTTTGCATTTTCTGTACATTTCGATTAGATTTTTGTCAGAGCTTGATACATGCCCCCTGTTTAAATGAAAAAAGTATACAGAGGTGTTGTGCTCAGTGGACTGCATATTCCTGGACCTCACTGAAAATGCCAGAGGTTGAAGTAATGTATCTGCCAACTGACAGTTAGTTCACAGGATGGGTGGGCTTCCTTCCTCTTTCCACAGCTCTTTTGTAATGGTAAATAACCTTAATTATGCATCTCTGCATGCCTGATGTGCAAACATCTGAAGCTGTTCTGCATAAGCAATTAGGACAGGGGTGGAAAATACCATGTCCCCTGGCTCTAGGCCTGGACAACACCCTGAGGGAGACTCAGAGTCCAATGAGCAGGGATGTACAGGCTGTGTAAAATCCACTCTGTCCGTGTTATGAGGATTGTCAGGTACCTTCTGTACCATCATCCGCTCACAGATGGATGCATTTTTTTTTCTGCCATGAGTAAGAGGTTTCATAGCAATTTACATATTTTACCTTGGTACGTAACATTTAGCATATTGTCCCCCATTCCATTCAACTTTTCATCAGCAGAAACCTGTGTATTTTCCTACGAATAAATATGCATACATTTCGGGGAAGTAAAAACAAAAAATCTGGAAGTCCACAGACTCCACGTGGCCTGAGGGGGTCACTCCACAGCAGATGCTGCAGGTCAGATTCTTAGAAATCCATGCTCATTTTAGTCCCTCTCAAATTTCTCCAGCATCTCTACCAAGGAGTCAGTGGCAGCCCCACTTCAGGGAAAATCCTGAAGTTTGTTTTCATTTTTCCTGGAGGAGAAGGCTATCAATGGTTACTAGTCCTGATAGCTATATGCTACCTCCAGTATTGGAGGCAGTATGCCTAAATACACCAGTTGCTGGGGAACATGGGCAGGAGGTTGCTGTTGAACTCTTGTCTTACTTGTGGGTTTCTCACAGGCAGCTGGTTGGCCACTGTGTGAACAGAACACTGGACTAGATGGACCCTTGGTCTGATCAGCATGGCACTTCTTATGTTCTTAAATTAACCCTCAGCACCCCCTCAGATGTAGCCCTCTGCTCAACCTCAGAGAATGATTCTCCCACAGCTTTTCCTGTCCCTCAGCCACACAGGAGCACAACAGCATGAGATTACAAAAATAACTGTGGGGACTTAAAGGGCTACAGCTGGCATCTCATGGGGGTGGAGCCTCTGAGAGTCCTGGGTCACCCTTCTTAAGGCTTCAGTTGCCTGACGGGAGAACTTACCCAGCATGAATTTGTTATTTACTTGGAAAGTAATGAATTCGTCCATGTGAGGTAAGACAAGCATTCTCCTTTACTACGAAGTTTCGCTCTGTGTATTTGAGTTTTTGTGCAAGTGTAATATTAAAGTGCATCTTGGGAGTTGTAGTTTGGAATCACGTAGAGCAGCATGACATCATGCATCAATGCTTTATGTTCCCCCTTTCTGATTGGTTGCGTTCATGTGGCCAGCTTGGATGATGATGTCATGTGATTACAAACAGACAAGCTTTGACCAATAGCTGACTAATTATGGAATTTGGTGGTATCTCTGGTTCCCAGTGGTCACTTGCTGGGACATCTCTCCCTGTGGAGGAACACTCCAGAGAGCATCCCCTGCAATACACTCTCCAGGGTCCTGACATTTATTTACCTTCTGGTGACCCTGCTCTCCTGGACCTGATGTTCAAATCAGCAAAACTTGAGCTCGCCAAAAGTTCTCTGAATTCCATCTTGAAGCTCATTCTGACTTGAATCCATACCAGATTGCAAGCTTCCCCCACCCTGCCTCTTTTGCACGACAATCCGGGTGTATTTTCATGCATATGTTCCCAAATGTACGCATCAGCTGGGCACATCTTTGAAATATATGGTGTCTTCTCCCCTTGATTAAAGTGTATTTGTGTGCATTTTTCATATGTGCACATTTTTGCATATGCATTTTTTCCAGCGTATGCATGCTGTCGAATGCATTTTGTTTTTGGTCCATGAATCACACTGCAAGGCCAAAAACGTAGAGATTTCAGACTCACAGATTGCATCTGAGTCCGTGTTCAGTGTGAATGGGGTAAGTCCTGATCGAAAATGAACTGAAACAAATGTCTTATAGGTTCTAGCTTAACTGGACATGACCTCATTTACTGGATGTGACCCCTCTCTAACTACACTAAGTGGTCTGTGAGTGGCACCATCTGTAGGCACCTTCCCCAGGCATCAAGCCAGGCCAGGAAAGGGAAGATGTGGCCCTCCAGTTTCTGTTGTTGGACTGCATCTCCCATCAGTCCCAGACAGAATAGCAAATGGCAAGGGCTGCTGGGAGTTCAACTCCAACAAGATCTAGAGGGCTACACATTCCCCATCCCTGAATTAGAAGATGGCTGCTAATATTAAAAATGTATTCTTTAAAACAACAACAACAACAACAACGTTGTTCCTTCAATGTCTTTCTGCTATGATTGCAAGTAGCAGACAATAAAAACTGCTAAGAAAGCATCACGGATCATCCACAGAGATATTGTAACACTGAGTTGTGTATGAGTCAGAGCACATCTGGCAATGTGGACTCAGTAAATTAATTTGGACATGCACCAATGGACAGTAATCAAGTTTTGTGTCAGCCAATAAATGGCAGTGTAATGAAGTACCAAAGCTTGCGTTAAGTTTAATCACGCTGACGTTCTATCAGCTGCAGGACTCAGCACTGCAGCCTGGAACAAAATTAACAACACAATGACCATCAATGGAACAGTGTATCCCCGCCCCCTCACGTGCCCCCACAATTATTATTCTAAAAGTACAATTGGATACTTATATATTCAGAGGTAAATACTATTGAGTAGTGTGTATCATAGAAGTGTGGAACCTTTTTTCAGCCCACGGGCAGAATTCCATTCCAGAGAAGCTCTCGGGGACCAAATTCCACTGGTGGGTGGAGTCGAAGCCAAAAAGGGTGGGGCCTAGGGATGTACGAAAGTGACTTACCTTTTTGAGGATTCTGTTCATGGTGGGGGGGAGGCGTTCTGTCCCTCCCCCTGGAATCCTCGATGGTGGGGGAGGTGATCCGGTCCTCCCCCCCGGAATCCTCAACGGCCAGCTGTGCTCTGCGGCGGCTCTGCAGAGCAGCCGGCCAGGCCCAGGCCAGGGCCGTCCGCAGCCAGATTTCCGGCCATGGAGGGCTCTGGGTAAAAAAAAACCAAAACAAATGCATACATATGGTGGCTATGGCCACCACCATTTGCGTTCCTTATTTTTCGCCATCTTAGTCTACGTCAATATTTATGTAGACTAAGATGAAGAAAACAAAGGGGAACACAAATAGCGTAGTGGGCGCTATTTGCATTCCCCTTTCTTTTCTTCGTCTTAGTCTATGTAAATATTTACATAGACTAAGATGGCAAAAAATAAGGAACGCAAATGGCAGCGGCCGTAGCCGCTGCCATTTGCATACGCTTTTTTTTTTTTTTAACCCAGACGTGATAGGCTATGTAAGTCTTTACGTAGCCTATCACATCTATGTAAAAACAAAAACAAAAACAGAAGCGACCAGACTGCAAATGGTGGCGGTAGCAGCCTGTTGGAAGACCAGCCGCCGCCACCGCCACAGCTGCCACTGGAGCCGCTGCCGTCCAGAACATCCGCCCCAGGTAAGTCTTGTCCCGAAGGGGATCCGCGGGGGGGTGGAAGGCCGTTCCGCCATGGATTTCAGGGGGCTGAATGCACTGGCATTCGGCTTCACCGAGATCTGTGGCAGAATTCTCTGACATCCCTAGTGGGGCCAAAGGCAAAGGGGTGGGGCTAAAAGACCAGGACATTGTGGCTCCTGAGAATATACAGCAAGGGTGTTGAATCTCTTTCAGCCCGGGGGCCGAATGCCATTCCAGCAAAGCTCTTGGGGGCCACATTCCAGCGGCAGGCAGGGCCAAAGGCAAAGTGGGTGGGGCCAAATATACCAGCATATTGTAGTTTAATGCTCTCACTACCAGTAACTCAGCCTTAGGAGAGGCACTTCAACTTCTGAGAGAGAGGCACTTAGGGGAGAGCCTTAGGAGGCTCAGATCCTTTGGAGCCTTAGGAGGGCCTTAGAGAGCCTTAGGAGAGGCACTTCAACCTCTTAGAAGGCAAAAGGGGTTGGGGCCAAATATACCAGCATAATGTAGCTTAAAGCTCTTACTGCTAGTAAGGAGAGGCACTTCAATCTCTTAGAATGCAAGGAAAACTGCACAAAAGCTGGGAAACCATCAAATGATTGGAGGTTGGAGGGAAGAGGGCAGGGCCAGGGTCAGGGGGCATGGCTATTTGGGGAACCCCAGAGGCCTGGATTCAAAACATGAATACATCTGTAGCATATCCCCTGTATTGGCCTGCAAAAAACAAAAAATAAAGCTAAAACACAGACCCCCAAACAAAAGAAAATATCCCTCTGAACATTTACTAGGGAAGAAGCCCTCTCTAGAGACCATAAAGAAGATTTATCTTTCCTCATATGTATAAATAATTACCAAGCTGTTGTGTTAAGAGCGTCTTTTGGACTGAGAACTGCATTAGAAAGGAAGCATTTTTCAATCACAAAGTACAACTATACTGGGCTGTAAAAAGACATTAAAGGTAACTGGGGGTGGGGGGGTGAGAATGGATCCTGGGATGCCAGACATGCAACGTTCACATTGCTACTGTCACTTCAAGGATATGTTTCTGTGTCTCAAAGAAACGAAATCCGTTTCCATCTCCTTAAGCTCCTATGTATAAAAATGAGAGCTTCAATCATAGGTTAGCAAATACCAAAAACAAAAAACAAAACAAAAGCACACGACTTCTTAGGGCTGCAAGGGAAAGCAGTCACATCACACTTTCTATGGTTCATGTCAAAGTGAAACTCGATTATAGATTGAAATCAGAGTTTAAAAAATACACTCTGCCATATTTTCAAATCAAAGACTATGCCAACAAAAACAGAAAAAGTGTACTAATCCTAGGGAATTCAAAGGGTCAGCTATTCCCAACAGTGCCAGGGATCGGGGAGACATCAGCTGAGTCTGAATCAGTGATGGCTCCAGGTATTGGGGGAGCCACATGGGCAAGATGTCCTCAGTACCCTCCCCCCGAGTGGGTTCACCTCCTCAGTTCTATCCTCACTGCCTATGCACTTACCTTCTCCCATTTTTACCACTGCCCACAGGGAGGGTGCAAATGGGGATGGTGTGGCCACCTGGCTGGGTCCAGGAGTCCATCAGATTCCCCAATGCCCCCCTGCCAATCCAGCTCGGCAAGCTGCCACTCCTGCCTGCCAAGCTGCATGAGTGGCCAGGACTTACTAGACCCATCTGGTCATGCCCAGCAGCTGCCTGTCCTCCTTTCAAGCCTGCATCTTTTACACAAGATGCGGCTCTGTATTTTCATATATTTACTGTTGTGCACAATGGCAGGTGTAAAGCCTTCATGGCCACCATGGTGCGCAACAGTAAATATATGAAATACAGAGCCACATCTTGCATAAAAGATGGTGGCTCGCATGGGGGCAGCTGTGGTGCATTCCCAGACAACTCTCTGAGCCCTCCGAGAGCCACCGAGCATGGACTCCAGTGAGTCCATCCATCCCTAAGTGCAAAGCAAGTGAAGGAAGCTTACCTATCTCTTTACTGTTGTCATTGCTTGCATGATCTGAGAGGACAGATGAACAGGTAGTGATAGCAAGGAGCAGCAGCAGAAGGGCAAGGAGGATCTTGGCCTTGGTAGGGGAACCCCCTGCAGGGTACAGGCCTTGGCAGGAGCCCAAAGATACCTATCCCTGGTGCAGGCCCTGATCTGAATTCCAAAGCCTGATACACACCTCCCAGACTGATGTCTGGATCAGAACACCAGGGACAGCCATCTATTATATTATATACCATACATGCTATATAATTCCTTGTATGAATCCCATACAGCTTTGCAAATCTTGCACAGGTCTGGAGCAGGGATGAGCAGAAGTCAAGCTCACCAAAGTTCTGAGACTTCCACCTCAACTCTGTCCAGTTTGCTCATTCTTTCAGACAGAAATTCAGACAGAACGAATCTCTTACCCATCTATCATTAACAAACAACAGTATAGTGGGTTCACAAAATCATAAGAAGCTTTTTTATATGGGTCAAGGCTAGGGGTGCTGGAGAAACTCAAGATGGAATAAAATGAGTTCAGATTTCTAAGAATTCAACCTGCGGAATCCTCCGCAGACTGGCATCCTCAGGCTGTGCAGAGTCCATGGACTCTTGGATCTTTCTTTTTTTAACGTTCTGAAATTTATGCAAATTTATTCATACAAAAATACACAGGTGTCTGCTGAGACTGGTAAATACATGTGGGGAAAAGTTGGATGGAATGGGGGACAATACATTACGTACTAACGAAATTACATAAATTGTTGCAAACCCTCTTGCAGAATTATTTGCACATTTTCCCCATGATATAAAAAGCAAAAAAAGAAATAAATCCATCTGTGAATGGATGCCGGAATGAATGACACAGCACAATCCACGAAACACAGACAGGACAGATTTCATAAAAACTGTACATCCTTAATCCAGACTAATTATCCACATAGCACACTATTGTCTGGACAGCCAATTGGAGTGGCTGTCCAGGGTCTCCAGCAGAGATCTTTCCCATCACCCACTACCTGGGACCTTTTAGCTAGAGAGATGCCAGGGATTAAGCATATGCTCTACTCTTGAGCTATGGTCCTTTTTACAATACCCTGCAATATGGCATCGGCTTGTTAGTATGCCAGCCTATATTTATGGAACAAATAATAATAATAACAACATCAATGATTATGATGATGATAAAGGTGATGCTATTTATTGTGTCATTAATATGCACCATGCATTAGAGATTAACAACAGAAACACAGGTCTCTGATGATGTTAAATGATGGTTGCATATTGGCTTGCAGCACACAGCCAAACATTGCCAGGCCCCGTCAATGTATTTTCCACTTCACTATTTAGTAAAGCTGGCATCTAGTTCATCATAAGGTTTGATGCAGGCCATTACACTGCATTGGCCTCTGAAATGCTAATTGTCAAGTCAGAGTTTGCAAAGACAGAAGCAAATGAGATATCATTATCTCTAGCCTTTACTCAGGGCGAGCTACAAGGTCAAAGTCATCCGGAAAGAGCAATTTTTTGATAAGAGCTGCCAATTGCTCCTTTCACTCATAAATACACACACACAGAGGAAGGGAGGGAGATTATGGAGTTTACATGAGCAGAATTCTCAAGTTTATTCCAATGGGATTCCATAGCTTTAGCACAGCTTCATGGAAATGCTGTGGCTACATCTTGATTTCATAAAGTAATTTGAAAAAGTTCCCCATTATATTCTGATTAATAAATTAGTTATATTTAGGGAGGTGTGAATCAGCAAAACTTGAGCTCACCCAAATTCTCTGTAATTCCTTCTCAAAACCCGTTCTAACTCAAATTTGTTTCAGATCATGAGCTTTGATATGTGTTTTTTTTCCTTTTTGCATGAAAATTGCATGTGTATTTTCTTGTGTATTTCCCCAAATGTACGCATCAATTGTGCACATCTTTGAAGTGTAGGCATTCTCCTCCCATTGATTAAAGCATATTTGTGTGCATTTTTCAAAAGTACACTTTTTTTCATGCACATTTTTCAAACGTATGCATGCTGTTGAACACATTTTTTTAAATCTGCAAATCACATTGCAAACTCAGAAATGTGTAGACTTTGACCGGAGATTACATCCAAGTCAGTATTTGGTCCAGAAGGTGCAAACTGAGTAAATCCTGATTTATTTATTAAAAAAGCTGAAATGAATTTCTCATACATCCCTAGTTAAGGTGGGCTGGATGGCGCTACTGCTAGGTGGATCCACAGCTGTCTGGAGAATCATACTCAAAGAGTGCTCATCAAAGCTTCTTCATCAAACTGGAGAGTGGTATCGAGTGGGGTGCCACAGGGCCCAGTCCTGGGTACTCTAGTCTTCAACATTTTTATTAATGACTTGGAAGAAGGGAGGACTGCTTATCAAATTGGCAGATGACACAAAATTTAGTGGAATAGCTAATATATTAGAAGACAGGAAAAAATCAAAATGATATTGAGAAGTTAGAAGACTGGGCCAAAAACAACAGAATTAATGAATAACAGAGACAAGTGTGAAGTTCTTCATTTAGGAAAAAAGAAATCAAACACACAGATATAAGATGGAGGATTCCTTACTTGGTGATAGTACAAGTGAAAAGGATCTTAGAGTTGTAGTCAATCACAAGCTGAGTATGAGTCCGCAGTGTGATGTGGCTGTAATCCCCCCACCCACCCACACAAATGCAGTTTTAAGTTGTGTCAATAGAAGTATAGTTTCAAAATCACAGGAAGTGATAGTTCCACTCTACTTTGGGCTGGTCAGACCTCAAATACTGTGTCCAGTTTTCAACACCATGCTTTAAGAAGGATTAGGATAAATTGGAATGAGTCCACAGAAGGGCAACAAAAATGATCGGGGGACTAGAAATCTAACTCCTATAAGGAAATATTGAAAGTACTAGGTTTTTTAGTCTTGAGAAGAGAAGAGTGAAGGGAGATATGAAAGCACTTTTGAGGTACCTAAAGGGTTGTCACTAGGGCTGTACAACCCCCTCACTGTCCAGTCTGGGCGGGGGTCTGCTGTTGGGCAATTTGGGGCAGTTTGGGCTGCTTGGGTCCCTATGGAGTCCTCTGGAGCCCTGCCGCATCCAGCAGAGTTGGCAGAGTGGCTCTCCAGCTTCCTATAAAAATATATGAATGGCAGCTGCCATTAGCATGTAACAGGAAAATTACAACCATAAATGGCATATTTTAAGCCATTTGTGGCCATAAAGCACTTAAAAAGGTAAAGGTAAAGGTGTCCCCAACCAGTCGTGTCCGACTCTAGGGTGTGGTGCTCATCCCCGTTTCTAAGCCGAAGAGCCAGCGCTGTCCGAAGACGCTTCCGTGGTCATGTGGCTGGCATGACTGAACACCGAGGTGCACAGAACGCTGTTACCTTTCCCGCCGAAGCGGTACCTATTTATCTACTTGCAATTTCTTGCTTTCAAACTGCTAGGTTGGCAGAAGCTGGGACTGAAGACGGGAGCTCACTCCATCACATGGCACTTGGGTCTCGAACTGCTGTCCTGCCGACCTTCCGGTCTGCAATTCAGCATCTTAACCACTAAGCCACCGCGGTCCCTTAAAGCACTTACTTTTACCTAACTTGTGGCTGTTTATGGCTGTATTTGGATAAAAGTAAGTGCTTTACAGCTGCAAATGGTGTACAATACACCATGTATGGCTGTAACTTTCCTGTGATAAGCTAATGGCAGCCTCTATTAGCATATTATGTTTTTTAGGAAGCTGGAGAGCTGCCCTGAGGGAACTCCTCCAGTCCCAGAGGTAAGTGCAGCTGGTCTACTGCGGACTCCGGAGGTCAGATTCTTTGGAATCCGGCCTCATTTGAGGTGGCAGTAGATTTCTTCACCATCCCTAGTTGTCACACAGAAGAGGGCTGCAACCTGTTCTCTATCATAAAAGACCACAGTACATGAAATAACAGGGTTAAGTTACGCAAATACAAATTTTGGTTGAACTTCAGGAAAACTTCATAATGGTCAGAGCAGACAGACAATGGAACCAACTGCCTAGGGATGTGGTGAGCTCTCTGTCACTAGAGGCATTCAAGAAGAGACTGGGCAGCCATCTGTCAGGGATGCTCTAAACTGGATTCCTGCACTGAGCAGGGGGTTGGACTTGATGGCCTAAATGGCTCCTTCCAAGTCTATGATTCCCCAACCTGGTGCCTTCCAGGTGTGTTAGAGTACAACTTCCATGAAGACAGCTTCTTCTATGCACTATGTCCTATCTTCCCATTTGCATCATATTAACATGATTTCCATCATATTGAGGGGTGTGTGTGTGTGTGTGTGTGTGTAGATGTGAAGGAACTAAAAACTCCAGCCATCTGTGCCTGTTCCAATTCTAGACATTTTAGATTTTTTAAATAAATTTTTAGAATTTTTTTGAAATTTTACAGTTTTTTTTAGTTTAACTGGGATTGAGGAACAGAGGAAGCCATTCTGCAGGCCAGACTGCAGCAGTAAGGGATCAGCCAGCTGCCCTCTGGGATCCGATAGGAATTTGGGGGCGGACGTTGATTGGCCATGGATGCACACTTCTGTGCCTACCACTTATGCAGGAGCAGCCACCTTTGAACTATCCAGATGTTTTGGATTACAACTTTCATGATCTTTTATCATTAGCCATTCTGGCTGAGGCTGAGAGGAATCACGGCCCCAAACCCTTGGAAGGCAGTTGGCTGGGCACCTACACCCGCTTTACTGCTTTGACACTTGGGGGCTGTTTTGATATTTGGCTGATTGGCTTGTTATTCTTGGTCAGAGGTGGCAGGTAGTGTGAGCATCCAAAAGATGAGTTAGCTTATCCTGCTGAGCATGCTGAGGCACCTGGTGGGTGAAGTGCTGCTGGTCCAACTCCTGTGGAAGCAGGAGGGAAGTAACCCTCAGACCCTGGAATCTTCTGTCCATCAAACACTGGCCAGCATGGGTAGGGTGATGCTCTCAGGGACCTTCAGCTCCTCTTTATGGCAGGCAGGTGATGTAAGGTAGAGATCAGCAATCCACCATTTTGAGTCAGGGTGGTATTGCTCAGCAAAAGGCTTTTGGGCAACACAGCCTCCTGTGCTTCATCACATAGGGATTGGATGCCCACACTTGGTCCTTGTATATTTTCTCTCCATTGTAAATAATTTATTGCTGGTAAGGATGTATGAGAAATTCAGTTCTGTTCATTTTTGACCAGAATTTACCTACCAGAATTTACCTACCAGACCCAAATGTGAACCCGAATGCCATCTGTGGTCAAAGTCCATACATTACTGAGTCTGTGATGTGATCTGCAGAACCCAAAAATGCAATTGAAAAATGTGTGAATTTGGACAATGCACAATAAAATGCACACTTTTGAAAAATGTGCACAAACTGCTTTAGTCAATGGGAGGAAATATGCACAATTGATGTGTACCTTCGGGAAAATGTGCACAAAAATATGCACTGATTTTCATCTGGAAAGAAAAACAACAGTACTCACATTCTGATATTAACACAAGTTGGAACAAGCTTCAAGGTGGAATTCAAAGGACATCAGTAAGCTCAGGGACTGCTGATTTGCACATTCCTAAATTGTTAGGGTCATTAAAATTGTGATCCTTCACCTAGTTCTACTATCTCTTATCTTCCTTCATGTGGGGTGGGCAAATACTAAAGGAACAGAGTGGGGAAATTTTCTTGCCTTCTATTTGGGGAGCACCTAAAGTAGTTTTCTGGATTTGATTCCAAAAGGATTTGGGAAAGGACAGGGAGCAATGTGTGTGGACAAAAAGCACTAACGCTACTCAAAGGAAGAAAGGTCTGTTTTTTAAGAGCTCTTTTCTGCTCAATTGCCTCATTTTGTTCCTCAAATGTCTGCTTTTAACTCACTGCAAGACAATCATTATAACGAATACGTTTTCTGACATGTTATACTTCCTCTTTCATAGGGCAGAAAAAAATTCTAAGAGATGCTATTTTGCTTTGATACATACCAACACACACACACACACACACACACACCCCTCTCCAAAGAAAACCTAGGTGTGTGTCTATAGAAACTTGACAGGGAAGGGACTTACCTTTACAAACACACACACACACACACACACACCCCTCTCCAAAGAAAACCTAGGTGTGTGTCTATAGAAATTTGACAGGGAAGGGACTTACCTTTACAAACACACACACACACACACACACACCCCTCTCCAAAGAAAACCTAGGTGTGTGTCTATAGAAACTTGACAGGGAAGGGACTTACCTTTACAAACACACACACACACACACACACACACCCCTCTCCAAAGAAAACCTAGGTGTGTGTCTATAGAAACTTGACAGGGAAGGGACTTACCTTTACAAACACACACACACACACACACACACACACCTCTCCAAAGAAAACCTAGGTGTGTGTCTATAGAAACTTGACAGGGAAGGGACTTACCTTTACAAACACACACACACACACACACACACACCCCTCTCCAAAGAAAACCTAGGTGTGTGTCTATAGAAACTTGACAGGGAAGGGACTTACCTTTACAAACACACACACACACACACACACACACCCCTCTCCAAAGAAAACCTAGGTGTGTGTCTATAGAAACTTGACAGGGAAGGGACTTACCTTTACAAACACACACACACACACACACACCCCTCTCCAAAGAAAACCTAGGTGTGTGTCTATAGAAACTTGACAGGGAAGGGACTTACCTTTACAAACACACACACACACACACACACACACCCCTCTCCAAAGAAAACCTAGGTGTGTGTCTATAGAAACTTGACAGGGAAGGGACTTACCTTTACAAACACACACACACACACACACACACACCCCTCTCCAAAGAAAACCTAGGTGTGTGTCTATAGAAACTTGACAGGGAAGGGACTTACCTTTACAAACACACACACACACACACACACCCCTCTCCAAAGAAAACCTAGGTGTGTGTCTATAGAAACTTGACAGGGAAGGGACTTACCTTTACAAACACACACACACACACACACCCCTCTCCAAAGAAAACCTAGGTGTGTGTCTATAGAAACTTGACAGGGAAGGGACTTACCTTTACACACACACACACACACACACACACACGAAAGATAAAAAGACTAACATACAAGTGTGTGTGTGTGTAAGAAATGTAAGAAGTTTCTGATGATGGTCTGTAAGGAAGGGAAAGTATCTGTATAAGAGAAGCTGGAACAGCCAAATCACACTGTTTTTGAAGGGCTACTGGACATTTATACATTTCTGTATCAATACATGGAGCATCAGGTGCTCAAGGTGGCTTACACCAACAATGCAAATGCAATAAAATATGATTTATCCCCCCCCCCAATAAAACAGCAATAAAATACAAAGTTTTTTTTTTAAAAAAAACAATAAAACGAGGCAGGTTAAACATCCATCAAATCAATCAAAACAGCCAGTTAAAGACAATTCCAACACATCTATAAGTCAACATAAGAGCCAAAGGGCTATCCAAGTACAAATGTCTTTGCCTCCCTGTGGAAGGTCATGAGAAATGGGGCTAACCACGTGTCCCTTGGATCAGAGCTTGGGATGAGCACCGCAATTGACCTGGGGTGCTTTTGTAGTGTCTTTTCTATTATTTACAAGTGCAGAAGTTGGAGGCAAACATTCGCACTTGCCCAATAGGCAGAGTTAGTCCAAAACCAGCAACGTTCCCCTGAAAGCAACTACACAGCCTTTGCAACTCCCCGATGCTGCTTCTTGCATGCACAGTTTATGGAAACATTCAGTTCCTTCAGTTCACTTACGTCTGTCCCCCTCACTACATTACTGATGGACATGTGGACATTGATAAAATATCATCCAAATGAACTCTTGATGTGATGCACAGCTTATAGCAAGTTTGAGTGCCTTCACTTCATCAGTATCTTTTTACTCCCTCTAGGTTACTGATGCACAAATCTTCCCTGATCATAAACAGAAACCTTATGGATGGGTGGTTTCCAGGTCCGGAAATCGGGCTCTTTGCCTGTTCTGGATGGGATTGCGCTCTCTCTGAAGGAGGAGTTACACAGTTTGGGGGATGCTCCTGGAACCATCTTGTCACTGGAGACTCAGGTGACCTCAGTGGCCCGGAGCACCCATTACCAACTGGTACGTGGGTCAACAACCACCATTCCTGGAAAGGGACAGCCTAGCCACGGTGATCAATGGCTTCTAGTCTTTATGGCTCTATATTACCTCTGGTATCAAAGATAGTGCACCCCTCAGTACTAGCTGCTGAGGAATAAGATTGGGAGAGAACCATTGCCCCCATGCCCTGCTTGTGAGCTTCCCAGAAGCTTCTGGTTGGCCACTGTGGGATTCAGGATGCTGAATTAGATAGGCAGGGTGGGGCAGCTGTGTTTGTGGACTACAACTCCCATCAGCCCCACCCAGCATGACCAACTGGGAGTGAATATGGAACTTGTAGTCCAGCCACATCTGGAGGGCCACAGATCCCACCCCCATGAGATGGACATTTGGACTGATCCAGCAGGAGGTCTTCTTAAGTTGCTGGGTTTTTTTTAAGCATTTCTTACTGAGCTCTGAGGCCAACCAAAGACCAGTCTGAAGGATAAATATCTCCAAAATTCAGGGAGAAATTCAGATGAGGAAAATATCAGAAGCATCCCTATATCTTTATCTGCCCACTTTGGGTTGAACGATTCACAAAGACCAATGCAGAAGGTGATCTAAGAAAATGAGTCCACTTACCAAAGCACAGAGCAGATCCACTGCTTCCAGAATGAGTTCTTGGTGACCAATTCGAGTGACTCCCAACTCTTCAAGCTCCTGATGAGTGATGTGTAGCAGCTGCTCTCCATTGATCTTTTCTCTCTCAAAATTTTTTATGTATTGTTGCAGACAGTCATCGAGGCCTAGTTTAAGACAGCAACAAAGGAGGTGAACAGTTAGAAATGAAATGAAAGAACAATACTTAGCTGGCTCAATGCAACTTCAGTTCACTTTGGAACTAGAATACTTTCATCCTGATGAAATATAAAAGGCTATATTCTTTCAGAAAAGAATGCAGTAAGGAATAATAGCATTTTATACTTTGTGGAACAGTAGGTATCTTTTTATATCGTTTTTATATATTGGAAAGACTGCAGTCTTCAAAGGCAGCTAAGCAATGCATTAAATAATAATGTAGTTAAATCAAATTGTACCCATGAGAAATTAAGCACCATATCCGAAACCTAAGGGCAATGCAAAACCATTTTTCGGCTTTCATAAGGAGTGATTTATTTGACATGGGCAACAGAGGCACTGGGAAGGCACAGCCAGTTTTGACTTCCCAATGCATGAACATGCCATGAAATGCACACATGTGAAACTGTCACATGTCTGTCATTGTACAAGCTCATGCAATTGCCTAATGAGAGTACTTTCCATGTGAGAAATCCACACAACCTGAAGTGGGTCTAAATCAAGAATTTGAATCAGTGGTGCCACCAAGGTAATACTCTGGGCAGAGTTCTGGGGGCCCACTCAGCAAAATAAGCAGGAGGGCCCCAAATGCAGGAGGGCTGTCATGCCACATTTTGAAGTAAGCGAAGGAATACACATGATCATGGGGTGGGGGGGAGAGACCATTAAATCTAGAGTCTAAAAATACCTAAGTGCACCACTGATTTGAAAGTGGGCCTCCAGGGTCTTGCTCCAATGCTCACTCCACTATACCATACCATTTTCTTCTGGACTGTATGCCTAATAGTTACTTTAGAATCATAGAATCATAGAATAGTAGGGTTGGAAGAGGCCTACAAGGCCATCGAGTCCAACCCCCTGCTCAATGCAGGAATCCAAGTCAGAGCATCCCTGACAGATGGCTGTCCAGCCTCATCTTGAACTCTTCCAGTGTGGGAGAGCCCACCACCTCCCTAGGTCATTGGTTCCATTGTCATATTGCTCTAACAGTCAGGAAGTTTTTTCTGATGTTCAGCTGGAATCTGGCTTCCTGTAACTTGAGCCCATTATTCCGTGTCCTGCACTCTGGGATGATCAAGAAGAGATCCTGGCCTTCTTCTCTGTGACAACCTTTCAAGTTGTGGATGAAGTGGATTAGATAGTGTGTCAGACTAAAATGGGGAAGAGCCAGGTTCAAATCCCTGACTCAGCCATAAAGCTCTCAAGTAACATGTCTCCCAACCCTCAGCCTTTTCAGGGTACAGGAGAAGACTCTGATGAAGTTGAGGATCAGATTGCTCTTCCAGGGAAGGACAATCAGTTCTGTATTCATGAGGCCCTCAGCCAGAAGACATGGCCTTGGCATCATCCTTTGAGTTAGAGTAGAAAGAGAAGTCTAAGACTACAAAATCAAGTGGTAGCCCTATAACAGTCCAGCCAGATCCTTCCAGGGTGGTGGTGGTGGTGGTGGTGATGGTGGTGGTGGGAGCTAACCACACTACAGATCATGGCTGCCTACATAAGGCTTTAGCTTGCTGCTGAAACAACATCCTCCTATATTTCTAGAATGAGAGAGCCAGCAAAGCTCACTCTGGGCTATCCATGGTGCTGTTGCAGCAGCTCTTTAGACAAGAGGGCTTCTGCCTTTACCTAGCTTGCTGTGCCTGATGCACACACCTTGACCAGATTCTACCTACCTAACACAACCTCACCTGCCTTGATCTGACTGTTCTATATACACTGGATCTCCTTGCTCAGACCTTACCCTTTCAGATGCCATTAGCTTCCCCTGTCACCATCAAGTGCCAGTCAGTCTTATCTCATCCTACTCTACCTCAGAGGGTTGTTATGAGTATATAGCATGTGTGTGTGTGTGTGTATGCGTGCATGCATGTGCATGTTATCTATGTTCTCCACCATGAGTTCCTTGGAGGAAAGGAAAGGAAAGGAAAGGTTCCTCCTGTGCAAGCACCGAGTCATTGCTGACTCCTAGAGGGACGCCGCTTTCACTGGCATTTTCATGGCAGACTGTAGCAGGGTGGTTCGCCATTGCCTTCCTCAGTCGTGACTACCTTTCCCCGAACTCAGGTTGTGGGGAGAGTTTCAGTTGCAATACTGCCACCTACCCTACCACTCTGCGCCACACGAGGCTTCCTTGGAGGAAGGGGAGAATAAAAACACAGTAAGTGATAATAATAAGATCTTGCCAAATTTATGTCATAATAAATACCAGGTCTTGTGCTTTGGAAACGATCTTATTTTAATGTGTTTATTTGTGGGGATGGAGGTGGGGTGGTGGGCAGAAGGGAGAAAGCAACTTTCCTAGAATTGATGTAGTCACTATTTACAAGATTAAAATAGCCATCCAAGCTAGAATCATTTTAATCAACAACAACAAAAGTGGCACAAGAAAGACATATCAAACAGAGACGATTTTGGTTTCCTAGAGTAAAACTTGACTGGCCTCTGAGATCAACCAAGAACGTGTAGATCACTGTGAAGGTTTGAGGCCTACAGAGGAAAGGAAAAGAAAAATGGCCTGGAGGCCTGGGTTTGTTGTTGCTGTTGGGAGGGGGTAACCCTGAGAATATTAGAGTTAAGGGCTGGATGTGCCTGATCTCGTCTGATTTCAGAAGCTAAGCAGGATCAGCCCTGGTTAGTACTTGGGGAAACTGCCTGGGAATCAGGCTTCCTGCATTGAGCAGGGGGTTGGACTTGATGGTCTTGTAGGCTTCTTCCAACCCTAGGATTCTATGATTCTAAGAGTAGTTTAATTGCCTGATTAAGTTTCATTTTCCTGAGTTAGGTTTCATTTCTCCAGGTTTGAGACACTACTTTGGGTTTGGGGGAAGGAGGGGATAAAAAGGGAGGGAGAACCAAAGAGAGAGACAGAGACAGAGACCAGAGCAGGAAGAAAGAGCAGGAAGAAGCAGCCTGGAGAAGTCTAAGTGCAGCTAGGATAGAGGAGCTTGTGCTTTGCTGGTTTTATTTTCTCTTAATGCCTTTTGTATCATTCACCTCTATTGGGAAAATACCTTTAGTTGTGATTTGGTTGTTTTAACACAATCAGTAAACAGTTGTGTTAAACCTCCAGTGTCCGGCATGTCAATCACCCCACTTTTACAGCCTAAACCCCACATAATTGGGAAGGAGAAGTTTAAAAGAAGGAAAGTGAGACTCTTGAGGAGGCAAGAGAACCTTCAGAAGTTGCTCAGGGGTGTCCAGGTCATATGGGGAACACTGCCAGTCACATAATGCTAGGGGGCTTAAAACACTGCAAGCTACACAAATTGTGTCCTCACAAGCTGGATGTGAGCTGGTGTGGTGGCATTCCAGGGGCCAGTGAACTACCTTCAGCAATGTGTAACAGTGGAGGCTATGGAGTTCTCAAAGTGATATGATGACAATACAGGTGTTACAAGCCCATGCTCTTTTCATCTGTGATGTGTTAGAGGGTATGAGATAACATGGCTGGTGGGCTGCTTTTGGCTTTGTGGGCCACAAAATGCAGAGAGCTGAGATTCTGGCTACAAATCAACCATTAACAATTTGAGGTTCAAAATCAGAAGGGGGAAATATGGTAAGCTAGAAGACAACAGTGTATTTGGAACAATTCTTGGACCAAAGAATATATTTAGCAGTCTTGTACCACGTCAGACCTCCGCATCATCTATTGTCGACACTGACTGAAAGTGGCTCTCCGGGGTTTCAGGCAGGGGTCTTTTCCTTAGCCCTACTGGAGATGATGAGGAATGAACTCCAGACTTCCTGCATCCCATACATGGGTTCTGCAATGGCCCTTCCTGAATGGGTTTCCAACAGAACAGAATATCCTGTGATTCTCTGTTCTAGTGTCACACTCATAGTTTGCCAGGCCTAGAACATGACTCTTTCCACCCACCCGGCACCCCAGTGGTGACTGTCATGGGCCTGTGCAGGTGTGAAAACTCCTACACCACACAACCGGAGCCTTTTCCCCTCCTTGGTAGCCACTCAGGGTTAAACTACATGCTACATTAAATATGTAGTGTGCAGCTAGGTTGCACCATATATTTTTTTACCATAGTGTAAGCTCACGGGGCCTTGTCCCTAATCAGAACAACTGTTCATGGGTACTAGAGTTTTAAACGTCTTCCCCAGCCACTGCTTTTTTTTTTTTTCAAAATTCACCCCCCATCACCACCGCTAGCAGAGATCTTAAAAAAGAAAAAGAAAAACATGCATTGGCACCAATTGAGTTTTTTCTTTCCTTTTTAGTCCCCACAATGTGTGTGTGTGTGTGTGTGTGTGTGTGTGTGTGTGTGTGTGTGATTTAGTGGGGGAAATGGCCAGGTGGGAAGGTTTAAACATCCTCTACCCACTCACAGTGGCCAGTATCCAATGGGGCATGTTAGTCATGACTAACCTAAGTCTCATTCATTTCAATGGGTCTACTCTATGCAGGACTCACATTGGATACTACCCAGTGGTCCTGCACGCTTATGCTAATATACACAAAATGGTGAGGATCAGCAGCACACATGTAGCATGTGGCAGAACATTGAATGTAGCACGGTAATTTAGTCCTCAGTGGTGGCAGCCAGTAAGCTCAGCATACAAAGCAAAATACATGCTGTCCTATTTAACCTCCTTGGCAAATACTAACCAGCTTTGTTTTTAAGGGAAATGCATGGCTCTGTTTCTGACCTACATCCACAGTGTGCAGGAGTGTTATTTTGGGTGGGTGGGAGCAGTTTACATAGCTGGGAGGAAAAAATAGCTTATTTCAATCTATGCCTGAAATGGCCCTTTACAATACCTACTAGAAGGCTATTTAAACTGAAGCTGTCCATGTTCTTCCTTGTAAGCTTTTTCACTATCATACACATTTTTTGTGGTTGGTGTTTTATATTCTTCATTTACTTCGCAAGATGTTCTGTTGTGGCAGCAGACTGGGAAAGAGAACGGGCCCTGCTGCACCAGCCAAACACTTTGGGGATCATCTCTTAGCTCTATAATCACCGCTTATTTCTTTTTATGATTATCCAACACTCTGCATTATAATCATTGCTGGCTTTATGGAGGAACACAAATCCAGGATGCCATCCCAATCATCCCTTACTATTTTCTTCCATTACAGAAAATTAGTAGAGGTGTGGAAAGAATGGAGGAAAACGTTTACTGCTGGTTCCGCCTCTTCCCCCTCCCCACCCTCAGTCTCCAGGATATATATAAATCATGTTCTATGTGCAAGGTGGCAAAGCAAAGGTCTGGCATTGGAAGACTTCATATACTCCAACGTCCTTATGTACGACTAGGGACTGTCTCTATTTTCAGGCCCAGGTCCCTGTGTTGCCCCTACTTTTGCTGTTGGAGGATGTCTTGTTAAAATCTTGTTAATGTGTATTGCTAGGAATGGTCATTCTTCAGGATTCAACCCCACTCCTTCCAAACTCTGGGTATCAAATCTCTGATTGAGTGGGTGGTATATGTTGCCATACACTCATACTTGGATATTGGACATTATCTAGTCCAGGTGTAGGAAATTATCTAGGCCAGGTAGGGCACCTTGCTCATCAAGGTGCCCTACCCCTCTTCTTTTCTTTTTAAATTAACCCACTTTCTTACTGGCAGCTGGGATCACTTTTAAGAAAAGTGAGGGTCTCCAGCTGCTGCCATCTTCGTTTCCCATGAATGCTTCTGCAACCCCGTTTCTGCCTTGTACACAGTCATTTAGGCAGGCTACTTGTCTTTTGGGACTAACCATACCTCCCATGGCAGCCATTTTGTGGTGGTGCCCAGGAGCCCCCAAAGTTGCCTTCCCCCAATCTAGCCCAACCCCCTGTTCATTGTGGGGTCTGCAATGCAGGATGCAACCACAGCATCCCTGACAGATGGCCACCCAGTCTCTGCTGAAATATCTCCAGTGAAGGAAAGCCCCAACCTCCCAAGGCAGCCTGTTCCATTGCCAAACAGCTCATACCACTAGGATGTTTCTCTGAATGTTTAGCTGATATCTTCTTCCTTGCAATGTCCACCCATGAGTTCTAGTCCACCCCTCTGGAGACACACAGGACAACACTGTGCCATTGTTTGCAGACAGCTAGCATGTCTCCTCTCAATCTTCTCTATTCTACCCCAGGCTAAACACACACAACTCTTTCTACTATAAAGAGATTCCTGTTTGGGCAGAGAATGGTGTGGGGGCAGCCCATCCATACAGGCAAACTAGGCGGTTGCCTAGGGTGCCAAGTTAAGTGGGGCACCATATTTGAGGGAAACAATACAAATTTTAAAAAATACAAATAGAATATGAAGATGTCATTATTTCAGTTCCTGTGCGTGTACAGAGGCAATATGACTGAGGCTGTGGAGGTGATCAAGGGACCGACTGGGGATGGTGGGGCTAAGTCAGGCTGCCCTCCCACCCACCTTTGGGAACCAGTCTTCCTTCAGGTAACGTGGGATAACCTCCTCCTCTGCTGCTGCTCCCAGTTGGAGGCAGGGAGTGAGAGCCCCCCCCCCACGAGAGCAGCTGCTCCCTTTGCCCTTGGAGGGCTAAGCCCAGGGGCTGGTGCCACCTCATTGGCCATGTCTTCCTGAGGATGCAACCAGGACACTTCTTCCAGGGATCTCCCTCAGGCGTTGTGTCTGTTTCTTCAAAGAGCAGATAACTATGCTCGTCTCCGTTGTTATTGTTATCAGAGCCTCTGCGCTGATACAGTGCTAAGTAACAAACAACAACAACAACACCCATTCGGGGTGTGTTTTATTATAAATGATAATATTTCTGCTTCTAAAGATATGTGTGTGTGTGTGTGTGTTGCCTCCTCATTAAATGGAAAATAGGGGCAAAATGTTTCTCTGTTCACCAAAACCAGATCTGCCCTTGGGCTTTGGGGTGCCGATTGCACGGCTCGCCTAGGGCACCAGTTGCTGGCAGCTAGTCTCAGGCCGCCCCTGCTCTAGTGTGTGTCAAGAAATCCATATTCCTTCTGTGTCTCAGCAGCCTTAAGTTTCCATTCCACAAGGGTAAGCCAGCACATATTTGTTAGGCCATCTGTGTGTGTTACCTTGACCTGTCCCAGGCTTTAAAGTCACAGCAGGGCCCTCGCTAACTGGGCTGAATGAGGTCAGCTAAGGTTTGTGGGAACTTTCTGCCTCCCCACCCCCACCCCAGGAAGCCTGGGAAAATGGTTTCAGTTAGCTTGTGATTGGCTAACAAGAATCACCTTAGCTTTGCTATAGGCTTTAGGGTATACAGCCAGGGGGACTACAGCTGCCCATTGTTTTCATCTTGTTTTGTTTGACCCTTTCCCTTGCCTGCTTGGGATTGTTGCTTTCTGAGGTCCTGTTCTATTGAAGACCCGTGCCTTGATACATATAGACCGGTCTCAACAGTTTTGTTGTTTTGCCTTGTAAGCACTGTTTTGAAAGTTTGCTCTCTTTCCATGTATGTTGTTCCCTTTCCCCTTTCCCTTTCTGTAAAGAAACTTACCCCAGATCATATTTGAATGTGTGTGCTTCTTTCCAAATAAGCCCTGGTACTCAGTCCAGAGACTTCCTCTTGGTTATTGCTACTGCTTAAGCTTTTAGGCTTAGGGCTTTCAAACAGATGGTGCTGGCTTGGGCCCTTGTTTCATAAGACGTAGGAGCATCCTGTGAGGTCTGAGAGTCCCCTCATTCAGCCTGAGTTGGACATAAGGGGTGGAAGCAGTCTACCTTGCAGGGTTGGTGAACAATCCAAACAACCTTTTGAACCAGCCTGCACTGCTGGGAGGTAAGGCAGCTCCTTCCTCCCTTCACAGTATGTTTCCATGTATTTTTCAGCTCCAAGTCTTGGCTTGGTCCCTTGACTCTGACTCTCTGACATGACTCCTGGCTCCCATCTCCTGGCTCTTCTCTGGCCTTGTGGTTCAGCCATTGCACATATATTTACCACTGCTCAGAGAAGGAATAATAGGGAAGTGTGTGTGGGGGGAATCATGGTCCTTCTATCTTTTGAAGACACCTATACATATCGCACCTAATCCTATGCTATCAAATAAAAGTCACATTTTTATCTAGATCAGGAGTGGCAAGTGTGTGGTCATCCAGATATTGCTGGAGTGCATATACCCTAGCCAGTATAGCCAATAGTTAGGGATGATTGGAGTTATGGTCCAGCAATATCTGGAAGGCCACAAGTAACCTAGCCCTGGTCTAGATGCTGAAATGGATCCATCTGGTTTTGTTCCGTGAACAGATGGGGCTACTATTCCTACTAATATTTTTCTTGTGTTCTTTGGAATTGAAAATGCTTAAATCTCAGCCACTGATGACGTGCCAAGCCCGCATGAAAAGTCACCATCTCTGCAAACTGCTCTTGCAGAAAACTTGGTGACATGTCACTGAGGAGAGAAGATTTTAAAAGGAAAAAAAAAATGACCACAGCTGTTATAAAAACATTCAAAAGGAATTTTCCCCAAGTCCCCTTCCATGCATTTGTCTTCCTTTGGAATCCACCAAGCAAGTATGTTGTACTCTGATAAGGACATTCTGTTGAGCTGGTTGATCTAAATGTGCTTCTATGCCAGGTACATCTATTCTGGAAAAGCAAAATTGGTGAATTTTATGACCCCGGCTGCTCCTTTATAGCTCCCTGGGGTATGGTTTTTGGAAGACAATTACTTAATGGTTCAATGGCAGCTGACAATGGAAGGAACGGGAAAAAAGTCACTGATGGAGAACCTGGCTGCCCCATAATGTGACAGTACACAGTACATACAATAGAGAACACAGCTGAACAGCTCTCAGGATGAGACCATTTGTGATGGTTAACATATTTTCAGGCCCATATTTTCATTGAGTTCTACGACTTACTGTAGTTTGGCCACTGTTGGTAGGTGATGATGTCACGCAATTGGAGGGGAACAAAGAACATTCTCTCCGTGGTACTTTGAGCCCACAGTGTCCCTCCTCTAGTTGCTATTTCAAGTCAACATACACTGATTTTTTTTTAAGGATTGTGCTGTAAAAATCCAAGTACACATACAAACGCATGCACAAGGATACAAAATACTAATGGACTACTTCTTTCCCTGCTCCAATAACTGGCTAGCTGGATCAGCCTTCCCCAACCTCATGCTCTCCAGAGGTTTTGGACTACAACTCCCAGCATTCCTGACCATTGACCATACTGGTTGAGGGGAAAGTCCAAAACTTCTGGAGGGCACCAAGTTGGGGAAAGCTGTGCTAGATAGTTAATTATGTTGCCGCTATTCTTTAAGTACTACTAGATCCTTGGTGGAATTAAGCAACTGTTAAATAATGTGTAATGGAGAGTGGCGTGTGTTTCACTGAGGCTGTAGCAACAGAGTTTATAATGTAAAGACATCCCCTTATTTTGAGAGGGACTAGTCAACAATAAGAAGGAAATTGTCATTTGTGGATGTGTCCTAAGCTCACCTGGGAATGTTAGAGAACAGGAAAACTTGGAATGGCTGTATGAACTGTTGAGTCACTTTGCAGATTAAAGTTATATGTTTCATGCCAGACCTCATTCCCATTACCTACATGTATGATGACCTCAAATCATTATACGAACAGTAATGCTTATGTGGTGTGAGGTAGGGATGGTGGACAAATTTGTTCAGGGCACATTGTAATGAGAACTTACCTAATTTTGCACTTTTGAACCACGGAGTGAACCAAAACTCAGTTACCCTTTGAAATTCATGCCTCTGCACATTTTGCAAAAGAGTTCTCCAATCAAAAAATGCCTACAGAAATGTATATATGGGTGGGTGTGTATGTGCACATTATATTAAGAATATTGCTTACAAAAAACAGTGTATATGCAAAAAAAAAAACCCCAACAACACCCCATCATACAACAATGCACACATTTGAAGAAATACTTATGAGTTTTCATGTGAACTTAAAGTAAATTCTCAACATTCGGGACAAACTGAACTTAAGTCTGGAATTTTGTTTCAGTTTATTTTTTGTCAGAATTTACCAACATTTGCAAAGTTCTTCATATTCAAGAGAGAAAGAACTTGAGATTTTAAAAATTCAAACATGGGAGAAACAAAATTGACAGATTTGCTCACCCCCTGAGGAGAAAAATCAAGAGGAATATTTTTGATATTTGATAGCATGGCAAAAATACACATGCCCGCAAAAGTTATGCTTCTCATTACTGCTCATAATAGTAAGAATGCAGATCTTCTCTGTGTTTCTCCAGCTGTCTCATGAGAGACCCTCACAGAGATGTAATGGATTCATGAATGTGTGTGATCGTGTCAACAGGATGCTTTACATCTGTCTGAAACCAAACAATAAAACTAATCCTGTTTTTCGCACACTCTTTTCTTTCTCCCTTTTGTTTTGTTTGCTGCAGAACATGAAAAGCCTCCTGTGGTATCAAAGATGCAGACTTATAACATCGATTTTCCAAAAAGACCATAGGAGATCTGCTGCCAAAGCACCCCTCCCCCAATCCTAAGCCACTAATTATCACAGTGGTGCTTTGGCAGGGTTTGAATTTGCTGTACCTGCTGACATTCAAGATACGGTTGAAATACACCTTCCAAAATTGCTTTCTTGAGCCTTGTTGACCATACTATACTGGTCTTATATCAATTGCACTGGCTGCCAATCTATTTCCGGGCACAATTCAAAGTGTTAGTGGTTACCTAAACGAGTTGGGGCCAAGATATCTAACAGATTGCCTCCTCCCATATGAACTTCCCCATAGTTTAAAACCTTCTTTGGATGCCCTTCTGCATGTCTCACCACTCGGGGTGTCAGAGAAATCCGCAACAGAACCAAATGAGCTCAGGTTTTCATGAATCTAAACCTAGGATTCTGCAGTGGATCGGCTTTCCCCCTGTCAGATGGATTCTGCCAACTTGTGGACCAATTTTCTAACTTTCTTGAATTTTGCACAAATTTTGTAGAAGAAAAATGCTCAAAATTGAAAAACAATACCCCAAAATGTGCATTTCCCCCATAGGCTGAAGTGTGAAAATTAGGACTGTGCAGGGACCCCCCGATCCGAGGCAGGCCCGATCCAGCTCAAGCAGATTTGGGGGTGGCCCGACCCGCCTTGGCCCCGAACCCCAAGTGAGTTCCCCCCCAACACCCCCATGCAACCCCCCAGCGCCTTACCTGGGCCGCCATCTCCTCTGCTGCCACCGCCTTCTCCATTGTGCCACCTTTGCTGCCGCCTGCTGCTGCTATCTTCGCCGCCGCCACCTCCACCACCTCCTGCAGCCTGGACACACAGTGACTCTTCTTGCAGGGAGTCGCCATTTTAAAAATGGCAACTCCCTGTAAGAAGAGTTGCCGCACGTCCAGACCTCAGGATGTGGCAGGGGCAGCAGTGGTGAGGAGGAGGTGGCTCAGGTAAGGACTTGGAGGCGCCAGGGGGGCTGGGGGGCTGAAGTGCACCGAGCCCCTAACCTGCTCCGGGCCGCTTTGTGCCCTCTCCGCTTTGTCTCAGGGTTCGGGCCTTGGGCCAAAGCAGTGCACAGCCCTAGTGAAAACGTAAATTTTTGGTGAATTTGCACATTTTTGCACATGCAGAATTATGTAAATACACATTTGTGAAAATTCAGAAACAACCCCTACCAATTCTGCCAATGGTCGGATAACAGAACAAAAGGTGCCTGACAATCCACGAAACACAGACAGAATGGATTTTACACAATCCATAATCCCTACTCACCACCAAGAGAGCCTAAATTGGTGGGAACATGGAACAGGGTCTTCTCTGTAGCAGCAGCATGCCTGTGGAACTCTCTCCCAAGGGAGGATAGACTTCCCCTTCTTTGTTCAGTTTTAGGCAGGCTGTCAAAACTTTTTCATTCTGCATGGCTTTTTAGTATTCTCAATGCATTAGCTCCGCACACTGATTTTGAAGTTCTCTCCTGCTCTTAATTCTGCTGTGGATGATGTTTAAAAGTATTTGTTTTAGGTTTTAATTATAAGTTGCCTTGGGAGTCCCTATTTGGGCTGAAAGGGGACACATACATGTATAAAGAAATAAAAATAACGTGTCTGGGTTTCCCTTAGACATCTTATGGAGAATGAGAAGTGATCTCTAAAGAAGAGGTGGCCCATGGCCCTCCAGACACTGTTGGACAGCAACCCCCATCAGCCCTGCCTTCTTCCATACTGCCTTCTTCCATACAAGCCTTCCAAGTCCTTAAGATCTTCTGGAGAGGACCTTCTTTCAAGACTGCTGCCATTAGAGCTGTGGAACTCCCTCCTGTGTCAGGTTAGGTTTGCTCCCTCTCTACTTTGCTTTCAACAGCAGTCAAAGACCACTTTATTCATGAAGGCCTTTGGCCTGTAAGTGGGTCTGTGGGTTGGCTGCTCTTTTTTATTCTGCAATTGTCATATTTTAATTGTATTTTGATGCGTTTTATTGTTTTTATCTATTTTAAATTGTCTTTCTAAGCTACCTTGAGTGCCACTTTTGAGTAGAATGGTGGTGAATGAATCAAATAAATAAGTCCCATCATCTTCAATGATTGGTCATGCTGGCTGAGGCTGCTGGGAGTTTTAGTCCAAAGCAAAAATCAAATATTTAAATGAACCCTCACTATTGGCTATGTTGGCAAGGGTTACCCAGCCCTGCTACAAAGTAAGCTCAGCACCAACTATTCCTGAAACTATTCCTCTTTGTCCAAATTGTGTATTTGCGATTAATTTATGCTCACACATGATCTGAAAACTTGTAAAATCCATGGAGTATCAATACAAGTAGAAGACAGTAACCTTCCCTAAATGGTGAATGAAGACTTAAAACTGCAGATCCAAATTTTCTCATATCAAGCTTTCCCTATTCAGAAAGGTAATATTTTAACACTATGATCTAAATACTGAGCTGGAGGAACAAATGGTCTGACTCAGTATAAGGACGCTTTCTATAAGGACGCTTTCTATAAGGACGCTTTCTATATTCCTACTTCATGATTGTCTGCAATCTAGGGCAGTGGAGGCTGGTAGCTCCGATTTCGGTGGGCCTGCAAATCCATTGTGGGTTTCAGTCAGAACTAGACAGAACTCTAAAGGAATTATCCAAGGTGCTGGACCCTATCCCTCAACTAGGGTTAGCACCGTGGATAGCTCCTTTAGAGGTCTGGCTTGTTCTGATTGAAACCCGGAATGGATGCACAGCCTCACTGAAATTGGAGCCACCAGCCTTAACTGATTTGGGGGGGGGGCTCTCAAGGAAAATACTTGTCTTGGAACAGTTTATTCAGTTTCAGTTTTCCAAACTTCAGATGTTTCTCCAGAGAGAGAGAGAGAGAGAGAGAGAGAGAAGGAAACACACATTTCCTTTTTTCTGCCCAGAGAAAAATAAGTTTTCTCCACAGTCTCAGAATTTATTAATAGCTAATGGGATTTTGTGCAAAATGCACTAAAAAGTCAAACACAGAACATTTCAGCCCCAAAGGAGAATGTTTCGGAAGGCTGAGTGTGTGAAAATGGAAGACGTTGATGCAAAGTGCAATTGAGCAGCCATTATCAGCATGCCTGCTTTCAAATAGAATGAGGTGTGCAAAATATGTTTTATAACCCCTTATAAAAGGCTAGCTTTCAAAAACCTGCTGCTCTCTTCAAATATGTTTGCATACCAGAGGGATATTCTCTCTCTCTCTCTCTCTCTCTCTCTTTCACACACACACACACACACACACACTTCCCAAATCTGGCTAGAAAATAAAGTCACCATAAACAAAGAACTGTGTTCCTTTCCAAATGGAAAGAAAAGGTTACAGAATAAGCCATATTCTATTTATTTGCATGAAATTATTACCAGAGAGTTCCTTTCTCTTCTGCAACATCACATCCTGTTCCGCTATCTTCTGTCCATTAAAAGCAAGCAAGCAAGCAAACAGAAAACTCTCTCAAAAATTCCTTGTACAGGTTATAAAACCAAACCTTGGTTTTCAAGAGGCTTTCTAAGAGATACACACAAAATGCAACAAGCTGCAATCCAGAGGTTGGGAGTTGCTCTTCGGTTCCACTGAAATCAATGGAACATGAGTCATGTCTAACTTTTGACACTGATTTCATTGGGACCAAAGTTTGACTCACTTCAATTGGGATCCAACCCAATGATTTTTCCTAGAGAAATACACATTGCAAGGGACAAGATTTGGGCAGAAGTTCTAGACTTTGTCTCGACAGATTTGATTCCCTTTTGTGCACTTTGCTGCATGTAAGAGCTGGTCAACAGTTGTAGTTGTGTAGATAGTATTTTAAACATTCAATCACAGGCATTGGGACTAAATAGAATCAGGGCTGTCATGAGTTGGATGGACTGTTTAATCCTTTCCTCCCAACCAAAAACCTCTCTCTCTCTCTCTCTCCCCCCCCCCAAATATGTTATTATCCCCAGAAGAACAGATCTAATTGGCATCAATTAGAGCTTCTATCCTAGGACTAAAAGGGATGGGACATTTCCATTCAAACCACAACAGAGGAGGAAAATCCACCATCATATCATGATCCTTATCTTCACTGGCCATTCCACACCTGCTGTTGTCATGGCCCAGGACTAGGAGTCTTCAGAGACTGAAGCTTCTAGTGACAGGGACTCTGAGGAGGTGCCAGAACCAGACCCTAGTGCTTCTGAACTGACACCCATTTCCTGGGATCTCATATCCTATCCACACAACTCCCAGGAGGTAGCTAGGGATATCAGAGAAATCCACAGTGGATTCAAATGAGTTTGGAGTTCTATGAATCCAACCTGTGGATTTCGCAGCAGACTGGCTTCTTCTAAGTCATGTGGATTCCATGGACTTCTAGTTCTGGAACAATTTTTCACTGGGGGGGGATTTTACTCATCTGCACATTAGTGCACATTAGCACTAATTCACATTAACCAATGCACATTTGTGCAAATGTGTAAGTGTGCATTAGTGATAACAGGGACTTGTGCTAATGCAAATTAGCACAAGTAGAATAAAATCCTAGTTTAAAAAATCCTATTCTATCAATGAGCAGACAACGGAACAAAAGATACCTGACAATCCACAAAACACAGAGGTTTAACAACATCTGTACATCTCTAGAAGTACCACTGGCCCCTGTCTCTGAAGAGTGGACCTTGGAATCCTCTAAGAACAGGGAGACCCTGAGGGGAAGTCCCCAACCAGCTCCTCATCCCTCCAACCTTCACTCCCCAGGAGAAGCTACCTAACACCTACAGAAAAAAGCTGTTGGCATTTTAATACCCAAATATAACACCTGAGGGGTGGAGCTTCCAGAAGGACTCTCCTGGCCCAACTATAAATCCCTGCCAGTTGCTCCCAGTCAGTGTTGGGGAAACTTGTGAGTACTGGGTTGCCAGGGCTGCTGTCCATGGTACTGAAATTAACCCAAGTCCCAGATGTGCTCTAGTTGTCTGTCCCACATTGTGCCCACTTGCCTAAGCCATTGCCCAGAGCAGATGATGGACACCCAGATTGACCAAGCCAGCTACTGCCTATTTAAGGAACATTCACACAACTACAAGGGACAAATCTGGCATTGCATTTAGCTTGGGACTACAAACTATATATACCAAATGTGGTTATGTAGTCCCTGATCTATGTGCTTATTTGAAGCATTACAAAGCAGAGTTCATCTTAATTGAACCTGCCTGTCACGTAACCATTTCTAATCACAGGCCCTTGAACTTAGTGGGATGTATTTCAGTATAAATGTGCATTGGCTTTAGCTGCATGGTTTTAATTAATTTATTCATCTTCCAATCAAAGTCAAGCGTGCTGCCCTAAAATGCATACTGGTTCACTGCACAGATAAATCATCCAAGTCCTTTGGAAGTAAGTGTGAAATACACACAGGTGGTAACATACGGAAATGTGAGGGTTGTTCTGAAACATCTTCAAATCAATAGCCAGTAGAACATCAAGAACCTTCACAAAATGGTTTGAAGAAGGTTATCTGGAATCGCAATTTGAAGCTGCATTGAAACACCCATATCAGCCAGCATATTGTTTTGCTGGGTTGGGGTATAATCACAGGCATGCTCATAATCATGCAAGTATCCATCACTAGTTGTCAGGAACATTTGGCCTTCACATTTCTCCCATATTCTATGAGCATCTCTACACCAGCCAAAAACCCGCATTTAAAGCAGGGCTTTCTGCTTCCGTTTTAAATGCAGGATCACAACAGACTCCCTTGACACACGCTTCCTTTCCCCCCTTCCCTTTCCTGTCCTTCTCCATCTTATCGGAGTCTACTATATGTTTCATTGGTCTAGCTCCTCATCTTGTCGCTTTCCCTTTTTGATGGCGGTAACTCAAGCAGAACAAAAGCGGGGTAATTGTTATCTTTTTAACAATGTGATAAGGGTCATTTAGTGCAGGAGATGCCCTGGAGGTTCACAACATCATCTAAAGGGCCCTCACACTTCTGTGAGTGAGCAATCTCAGTAGCAGGATAAAAGCTCTGTGTGGAGAAGCCCTACATTAGCAAACTTTGGTATATATATTTTTGTTTGTTTTTACCAGGGTTGCAGAATCTCAGCCCTGGGGTCCCAATCCAGTTTGCCTGCACTCTCGATTGGCCCCCTGGGGTTTCCCAGATGGCCATGTCCTCTTCCAGATGCCCTACACCCTTTCATGGCTTTTTCGCCATTTTCCCCCATTCTAAAAAGTTTAAAAGCTCTCTTAATTATTGGAAGACAGAGCTTTAAGATAAAATATGCATCCCTTTGCCTTTAACCTCACCCCTTTTGCCTTCAGCCATAGCCACCACAGGAATGCAGCAACCAAGAGCTTCTCCGAAAAGGAATTTGGCCCTTCAGCTGAAACAGGTTTAATACCCCTGATTCAGATTAAAGGCTGCCCTGTGGAAACAGCAGGGGAAAATTATTCCTGGACTGTACCAATCCAGACCTCAGGAGTTGTTTCAAACACTCAGGAGTTGTTTCAAACATCATGCCAGACCTTGATCTGGTATTACATCACTTTTATAAGGTATTACATGGCTTATGGACTCCCTCTGCTCCCTCTTCTCTTCATGTGTGCCAATCCCCTCACGTATTTTTTTCTCTTTCATGGCAAATCATGGCTTGCCATCACAGCCAAACTGGACAAAGTACGGTTTGCAGTAAAATGATCATTTGTGTGAGTCATTGTTTGTCCAGTTCAGCTATACGCAATCTGTGGTTTGCTATGAAAGAGAAGAGTTAGGGAGGTTGTACGTGAGGGGCATGGGAAGAAGGGAGTGCAAGAGCCTGAGGCAGCATCAGTACCAAGTTTTTAAAGGCTCCTGAGTAGGGGTGTACGGATTCCCCACTGTCCGTTCCAGTGGGGAATCGGGGGGGGGGAGGTGATCTGTTCCTCTCCCCCCCCCCTGTAATCTTCTGGAGTGGCTCTGCTCCGTGAGGATTCTCCGGAGCCGCACCGGCTATAGGGCTGCTTCCCCTGCTGGCCAGAGCCGTTTGCCTCCTCCACGCCAATCGCCATTTCTTAAAAAAAAAAAAAGGAGATAGGCAGAATGTGCCCATAGACTTATACATGAACAGAGCCATGAATCTTGTGTATAAGTCTATGTACACAACACGATTCATAGCTCTATTTTGCATATAAGTCTATGGGACATCCTGCCAATTGCCTTAAAAAAAAAAGAAAAAGAAATGGCGATCGGCACGGAGGAGGTGAACGGCTCCAGTGGAAGAAACAGCCGAGGGCTGTTCTGCCTCCAATCCTCCTGGAGTGGAGGTAAGTGGTGCCGATCTGCCACAGATTCCTGAGGCCAGATTCCAAAGAATCCGGCCTCATTTGAATTCGCGGCAGATATCTCTAACATCCCTACTCCTGAGTAAGGCAGCCTGAATGGCCCCCTTCCTCAGTGAGTCTGCCTTCCCAATGCCATTGCCATCAGCTGCTCTTGGTCTTCGTCTTCTTTCTCATTTGCTTGCTTGGCAGGCAGAAACCCAGAGGCAAGTAGGCATTAGCATCTATTGCTCCTCCTTCTCACCACCACTATTGTCTGGGCCACAGTGAGAGCCAGGTGAGCAAGCAGGTTGCAATGGTGAAGAGGAGAAACAGACGACTTTGTGAGTAGGGATGTCTGCAGAATCTGCTGCAGACTCCAATGAGGCCGAATTCCAGTGAATTCGCCCCCCCCCTCGAAGTCCACGGCGGAACGAACGCACTTACCTGTGCCTTTCCGGACCAAATATCCAGCCCCTGCCGGTTCCATTCCGCCATCTGTGTGGAACCCGGAAGTAAGTGATCGGACGCAAATGGTGTCTGCTACGCCGTTTGCATCCCCGTTTTTCCTTGCGATAGGCTACGCGTCTCTATTTACGTAGATACTTACGTAGCCAATCGCGTGAAAAAACAGGGACACAAACGATGTAGTGGACGCCATTTGTGTCTTTGGTTTTTCATGCGATAGGCTATGTAAGTATCTACGTAAATAGAGGCATGTAGCCTATCACGAGAAGAAACGGGGATGCAAATGGCGTAGCTGACGCCAATTGCTTCTGGAGAGCACTGTAGGAGCCAGGACGGAGCCGGCCAGCTCGGATTCCGGGGGGAGGAATGGATTGCCTCCCCCCAATTGAGGATTCTGGGAGGAGGAACAGATCACTGACCCCCTGCGGATGCAAGGTAAGGGGATCAGTACATTCCTACTTGTGAGTGGAACCCTGCTGAGGTGTGGGCCCTTGGCAGGTGCCCAACCATGCCTACCCTTGATGCTGGCCCTGGTCTGAGACTTGTTAATGTAACATGAAACCATGGTTTGGCATTTCATTTGAGCTGAGCCCTGGTATGGGAATCACAGAGGGAAACACTTTCTGGAAAATAGAAAAGACTAACAGATTTGGGGAAAATGAGTTATGGATGCAGCCCGCCCCCAGTATTATGATGGTGTCCTTCTTATAGCAACTTCTAATCCTCAAATTAACATCCTTTCCTGTAAACTGGAGTGAGTGTGAAATGGATTAGGTACTTACAGTGCTGTTATATTACTGGAAACTCCCGACTTCGGGAAAGTGTTAAATAAGCAGGACGACTTGGCATAATTAATTACACCACAGGCCCATGGCAAATTCAAAGTAAAGACAAAAGCACAAGGAGGAGGAGGAGGAAAGGGACCCATGTTGCTCTTACAGCAGTTAACTCCACAGACTAGCAGAAATACACACCCAGCTTCTTCAATAAGATGGTTTTGAAATAAAAGTGAGCTACATTTGCCCTCATAAATCTCCCATACTGGAATGCCTCTAAGGATGGCACAAGTAGAGAAAATGGCAACCTCTATCCAGGGCTGGGCTGACAATTTTCAGAACCCTCCCTCCCCGGCCACCGCCACCCTCACCCCTGCCACCACCCCATTCTAATACATTTTTGAAGACATGTTTTTTCAAGATTTTGAGTCAGGCCCTTGAGAATATTTAGCAAAATGGCTTCCCCACTTTTGCTCTCCACAAATAGGGTGCAGAAGTTCAGGTGCAACTGTAGATCCAACTGCATCATCATCTTCATCATCATTATCACACATATCCCACCTGCTTTTCCTCTTGCAAGGAACCCAAGGCAGCTTACATGATCCTCTTTCTCTTCATTTTATCCTCACAACAACCCTGTGGAGGTAGGTTAGGCTGAGAGTCAGTGACTGGCCCAAAGTCACCCTGTGTGGTTCATGGCTGAGTGCAGACCAGAACCCAGACCTTCTGAGTTCCATACCAACATTATAACCACTAGACCACCCTGGCAATAAAATAATTGTTTATTCTATTGAAATGTATTTGAATATACGTATATAAACAAACAATTCCTATTTCCTCTCACCCTCTATCACACTGCCATTTACCTCCCCCTCCCTCCTTTCTCAGAGAGGCACAGACACACAATGCAAAAATAATATAAAATAAAAAGAAGTAGAATTAAATAACTAAACAAATGAAGAAGATGAAGTTGAAGTACGTTTATGTATGTATGTGTATACACACACACACACACACAGAATGCAACCCAGTTTTGTGTTATGGCTAAAATTCATACATATGACATCCCCTTCTGTCATGGTCCAAGTGGCATCTACTCTTTGTACATCTCCAATAATCAACTGCAAACATTTCCACTCCCCCCCCCCAGATTTGCTTTCCCCTATTCCTTCTCATTCTCCCATTGTTTCCTGTGTCTGTCAGTATGAGTTAATAATTTAGTTTCATTCAGTATGAACTGAACTGAAATTTCTTGGAAGAAAAATTACTTTTTCACCAATACCCCAGATATTTGGAGAATTCTGCCTTGTCCCAGACAAACTCTGTTGAAATAATTGGCCCTACTACACCACAGATAATCTAAAAGCAAAGAACAAGCATTTCAGAATGGGTGACTTGCACCAAAACGAGAGAGTTAGATCCAAAGGTAACCTTCTACTTGTGGAAGATGTTCTTATGAGAGGAGAAAGACAACTTCGGGTCAAACCGTATTCTTTGGAGTCAACCCAATGGGTTTTAGTCATATGCAAAATGTATGCAAATGAAATTAATCAGTCAACTATGCTACCCCCTTTTTTTTGCACATGGAAGACAAGGATTTCTCAGAAAGCTCAAAAACAGTATCTCTTGTGTCTGCTTGTCTAAAACAATACTCCACTTTCTGTCTTGAACCAGAATGCCTTATGTTCTTAGTTTTATGCCAAAGAAAACCTTCACAGGGACATCTTAGTTGAATTGGAGAAAGAAACCTGAGAATTAAACATTTGGGATGCAGGAATGTCATTTTCCCTTATTTTGCTTTATACATGGTATTATTATTATTATTATTATTATTATTATTATTTTACATTTCTATACCACCTAATAGCCAAAGCTCTATGGGTGGTTTACAAAAGATTAAAACTTTAAAAATACAATATAAATTATAATATAAAAACCACTTACATACAAAACAATTTAAAACACTCAATAATATAAATCCCAGGACCAGTTATAAACCTTATGAGTTGCTGTCAAATGCTCAGGAGTAGAGGAAAGTCTTAATCTGGCAGCAAAAGATGGCAATGTTGGTGCCAGGTGGACTTCAGTGGAGAAAGCATTCCACCATTGGGGGGCTACCACCGAGAAGGCCTTCTACTTTGTTGTTATTCTCTGAGCTTCCCTTGAAGAGGCACCTGGAGGAGCACCTCAGATGACGATCATAGTCTTCATACTGGGAGAGGCGCTCAGGTCAGGTATTTCAGTCCCAAGCTATGTAAGGCTTTATAATCAAAACCAGCACTTTGATAGATACCCTTCAAACCATAATCCATAATAAGACTTTCTTGCCTCATAGACCTTATAAATGGGGGAAGCACAGGTAAACATGAGATGTTTGGGTTGCTGGGTGAAGGAAAATTCAGCTGTGGAGCTGATATAAGCCCAATAGCATAAGAACTACGCATTTTGATAGGAAGATAAGATTTAAGGACTGGAAGGTCTTTGTGATCCAGATTCAAGGAGGAACATGCCTTTGCCTTAGTACCAGTCAGGTAAATTATGTCCATTACCTCTGCTTATCCCAGCTGAATTATTGTTCACTGCACATTCCTAGTTTCAGAAAACGATGCCTCATATGATCGTGTCTTAGATCATTATTCTTTCTGCTCAGAGTGCAATCCTGTGGTCATTTCAAGGTTTAAAAACAGCTGCTGTTTCAAGGCTAACTACTACACATCACATGCAAAGATGTGTAATGGTGACCAGATAGCCCTCTGGAAAAGATCACATGCTTCAGGAGGAGGAGACCGGGAATGGGGAAGTGATGATGGTGGGTGATTTACCTTTCCCCTTTCCACCTCTTCTCCATGTCACTCACCTGCCCCCCATTGCTTTTCCCCCTGCACATTTTAAAATGTGCATGGGTAAACATGGATTGGATCCAGATATAACTGCAATCAACTGTGCTGATGCAGGCAGACGTCCATGCCCCTCCACTCCCCCTGGAAATTATATGCAGAGAGTCAGGTGATCCTGATAAATGAAGCGAGTTGTGGGGGGAGGGGGAATCCCCAAACATCAGGTGTACAGACCTTCCACAACCAGAAGGTCCCTTTCTTTCGAGAAAGGCTCCCTTGCTCATGCAGAAGGGAGAGTCTGGATCCAACCCCATGTGTTTAGAATCCTGTTGAGGGGGGACCATGAGATTTGGAGTGGGAAACCTGCCCCAATGTTCCCACATGTGCTATTTCCACCCCTGATCTTCCCACATTGAGCAGAAAGACCTGAATAGTGATTCTTCATGCATTCAGCTACATGTACTTAGGATCTTCCCCACAATCCAAAGATCTGTACAGATCTAATCTTTATGGTGGAACTGAAGCACTCCTGTCCTGTTTTGTGGGTAATTGAGGGTCGCAGGGGATCCCTCGCATCTGATGGAGTCAGATCAATGCTGGTAAAGTCCAGTCAAGGTCAGCAAAGTCAAGTTATGATTGGCAAGGTTAGATCATATAGGTAACATCCAATCAAGGTAGGTAAAGTCAAATCAGAAGACCACTCATGCAGAGGGCAGATGAAAACAGGACCATGGAGAGCTCCATGTAGATCCTACTGACTGAAGATCTATCCTGCTAGGACAACTATAGAAGGATGTTGTCTCAGCAGGGAGCTACAGCCAACTGAAGTCTTATATAGGCTGGGAGGACTTGTAGTATGGTTAGTTCCATCCCTGTGGAGGAGCAAACTTAAGGATGGCTCAGGTGCCTGATTCCATCTGAGAATCTGGTGGAACACCCCCTGCCCACATCCTCAAGCCCCACTCACTGAGCCCCTGCCCCCACTTGCCCCCTGCCTGCACTTGGCAAGCAGCCCACACTCATCCCAGCATCCTTTTCAATGTCTGTGGTCACCAGTTTTTGAAAAATAAAATGGCGATTGCAAAAATGTGCATATTTGCATATGTGCAAAAATGCGCATTTTGCAAATGCACATATCTGTGTATACAAAAATGTACAGATTTGCAAATGCACAGCTGCACAAAAATGCACATTTTGTGCAAAAATGTGCATTTGTGAAAAATGCACATTTTGCACATACACAAATATGCACATTTTGGTGGATTCGCAAATATGCACATTTTTGTGTTCGCCATTGTTTTTTTTTTTTTCAAAAGATGGTAACAGTGGAGATCGACAGGTCTGCAGGGATGAGTGGAGCCTGCTCGCCGAGCACAGGACGGGCTCAAGCACAGTCTGGGGACCAGCAAGTGGGGGCAGGGGCTGGGTGGGCACCCAGAGAATCCAGACAAGGGTGGGTTCACATATCCCTAAATTGGACTGTTAAAGGGCCCACACCTGATGTTGCAATCTTAGACTTTTGTGAGGCTGGGGAGGTGGAGTTTCTGCTGGGGACTCATCCTCTGAGTCAGAGGATGGTGGTGGGCTGTGTCCTCTTTTTGAGGACATAGCCCACCACCATCCTGACCATCCTTTTCCTGAGCAAGTGGCCTGATCATTGCTGCACGCCTGCACACTGAAAGGGCCAAGGGTCATGGCAATGTTCTGATTGAGTGTAATGATGTGACAGAGGAGTTCGATTTTATTGAAGAGGTCCCTTTGTTGTCCCCACTACATAGAACTAGGGGTGCACGAAAGTCACTTACCTGGTCTCACAGCTTTTCGCGGTGGGGGGGAGATGGTTTGCTGCTCTCCCCCTGAAGTTCAGGCTGGGGAGGGGAGGCTTCCCGCCTCACCCAGCCAAAATTCAGGCCGGGGGGAGGCTTCCCACCTCGCCCGGCCGAAATTCAGGCTGGGGAGGAGGCGCCTCGCCCGGCCGCAAAATAAAAAGTTAAAAAAAACACACCCCTTTGATAGCCTACGTGACGATTTAAGTAGCCTATCACGGCTAGATTTGCAAAGTCAGCCATGATAGGCTATGTAAATCGTCACGTAGCCTATCACGGGTGACTTAAAAAAAAAAAAAAGTGCGTACGCAAATGGCGGCCCCCATAGGGAGCCGCCATTCGCGTTCCTTATTTGGTCGCTGTAGTCTACGTAAATCTTTACGTAGACTACGGCGAAAATAAGGGCAACGCAAATAGCATTGCCCTTATTTTCGCCGTAGTCTACGTAATCTTTACGTAGACTACAGAGACCAAATAAGGAATGTGAATGGTGACTCCCTATGGGGGCCGCCATTAGCCGTACGCGCTTTTTTTTTTTAAAGTCACCCGTGATAGGCTACATGACGATTTATGTAGCCTATCACGGCTGACTTTGCAAATCTAGCCGTGATAGGCTACGTTAATCGTCACATAGCCTATCACGGGGGTGGGGTTTTTTTCTTTTATTGGAATGGCGGCGGTGGCAGCCGGTCGAAAGATCGGCTGCCGCCCCTGCCCCTGACGAAGACCCGACGAACCGCTGCCGGGACCCACCGCCGGGAGGGACATTCGGGAAAGGTAAGTCCCGTCCCGGGGGGGTGCGGGGTGTGTGTGGAGAATTTCTCCCTGAAACTTCTTCGGGGGGCCGAACACGTTGGCGCTCGGCCCCCCAAAGTTTCGGGGAGAAATTCTCCGCCAACCCTACATAGAACCAAAGCATTTCTACACTAGCCTGGTGATCTATTTTTTTTCTACTGCCTTCATTTATTTGAATGGAGAGTTATTCAGTCATGCAAACCCCTGCCTGCAGTCCCAGTTAGTACAGCCCAGACACAGAAATCATGTGAACCCCTGCCAGCAGTCCAAAGTGGCACAACCCAGGTTCTCCTCGACCTCTCAGAGGCTTTTGATACCGTTGACCATGGTATCCTCCTGGACCGCCTGGAGGGGTTGAGCATTGGAGACACATATTGCGGTGGTTCCGGTCCTTCCTCTCCAGCAGGTACCAGAGGGTAGCACTGGGAGAGGAGGTTTTGGACCCGTGGCCACTCACTTGTGGGGTGCCACAGAGTTCCATCCTCTCCCCGATGCTATTTAACATCTATATGAAGCTGCTCGGGGCTATCATCAGGAGGTTTGGGGTGCAGTGTCATCAGTATGTGGATGAAACGCAGCTCTACCTCTCGTTCAAATCTTCACCAAGGTTGGCCGTAGAGTCCCTGTCCAAATGTCTGGAGATGGTGAGTGGCTGGATGTGGAGGAATAAGCTGAAGCTGAACCCTGACAAGACTGAGGTACTTTTGGTGGGAGACAAGACAAGGCTGGGGGATGTTGACCTGGTGTTGAATGGGGTATGGCTACCCTTGAAAGACCAGGTCCACAGCCTAGGGGTCATTTTGGACTCCCAGCTGTCCATGGAGGCTCAGATGTCAGCTGTGAGCCGGACAGTGCTGTATCAACTCAATCTGATACGGCGGCTGCGCCCCTTCCTTCCCGACCATCTGCTCCCATCGGTAGTACATGCCCTGGTCTCCTCTCATTTAGACTACTGTAATGTGCTCTACGTGGGGTTACCCCTGAAGATGATTCGGAAGCTGCAGCTGGTACAGAACGCGGCGGCTCGCCTGATTAAAGGCAGCCGCCAGCAAGATCACATCACTCCAGTGCTGAAGGAGTTGCACTGGTTACCAGTTGTTTTCCAGGCCAAATTCAAGGTGTTGGTTTTGACCTTTAAAACCCTATATGGTTCCGGCCCAGCCTATCTTAAGGAGTGCCTCCAGCAACACCAGACAGGCTGCTTAACAAGATAAGCCTCGGATGGCCTTCTCTCTGTCTCATCAGCCAGGACAGCTAGACTGGTGGGGACGAGGGAGAGGGCCTTTTCTGTGGTGGCCCCCACTCTGTGGAACTCCCTCCCTAAGGAACTCCGTCATGCCCCCTCTTTAATGAGCTTCTGCCGTGCATTAAAAACATGGTTGTTCAGGCAGGCATTTGGGGTGGGTTAGGGTATTTTAGAAAATGTTTTTATTGTAGAATTTATTGTTTTAAACTGTTTTATTATATGTTGTACATCGCCCAGAGTGGCTGGGTGACCAGCCAGATGGTCAATTAATAAATTTAATAAATAAATAATAAATAAATAGTGTTTTTTGTTGTTTTTTTTGTTCCGCGCTCAGGAAAAAAATAACTGGGCCTTTGTATCCTTACCTCTGCCTGAGTCCCCTTTGGTCACTGTGATGCAAAAAGCTTCTGAACCCAACAGAACAAGGGACAAGCCAGAATTAGTGGAATGTAGCATGTTTTAACACAGGCACATAATAGCAGCCGCTTATGACAATATTTGCCTGTTCAAGCTTCTGAATTACTCAGTTTCTTCATGTCAAGCTTCAGATCAGAGTTAATTGCTTTCTATTGAATTTGGCACTGAGGTAAGTGTCAGAATGTGCTGAATATCACTGGGGGGGGGGAGAAAGAAGGGAAATATAGCTATTTTTAATCCTTCAGTTGCAACCGCCATGTGTCCCTTGATGCTGCTGAGAATTAAACAAATTAATCACATGCCGAATAACAGCAAAACCAGAAACAAAAAGGGAGATCAATCCCTTGCTTAAAGCAATATTTTCCCCACAATGAACAGCACATCAACAACCTTCGATGTTCCTCTGGCTGGGGTTGGGGGAAGGAATGGAGTCAACTCCTTTGTCTTGAATGTTAATAAGCTGGCACCCTGGCTGTGGGATGAGCTCCCTAGTGAGGTTCTCCTGGCACCTACATTGTATTCCTTCCGGCGCCAGGTGAAGACCTTTTTATTTTCCCAGACATTTTAGCATTTTAGCTTTCTAGACTTTTAGTTTTGCTGTTTTAAATCTGTATTTTAAATTCCTGCACTGCTGCTAGGTTGTATTGTGGTTGTATTGTTATATTGTGGTTTTAATGTTCTATATATTTTATATTGTTTTATTGTGTGCTGTTTGGTTTTAATTTTTGTGAACCACCCAGGGAGCTTCGGCTATTGGGTGGTATAGAAATAAAACAACAACAACAACAATAATACTAATACTAATACTAATACTAATAATAATAATAATAATCTCCACCAGCTTCATAGGGTGGTCACATGACCTCTTTTACAGAGGACAGTCCTCCATTTGAGCGACTATCAGAGGACAGTCCACAATTTGGAGGTGTTCTCTGTCTGAAGGGCTGGCCAGTTTAAAAAGATAGATAGATAGATAGATAGATAGATAGATAGATAGATGATTGATAGATAGATAGATAGATGATTGATAGATAGATAGATAGATAGATAAGAAGGGAAAACAAGGGACTTGAAGTTGCCCATTAACATTTAGCAGACTCGGCTGGCACATCACACAGGGCACCTCTTTTTTTAGCCATGTGTACATGGCCACCTTATTGGCTAGACAACAAATAGGAAACCTTATCTGCATGATTACAGAAACCAGGTCTAATGATGGATAGGTCCTGGGGACATCATGGAAATTCAAAATTACCTGGTTCAGAAAACTAAACTGTTCATGTCATTCTCCTCTCCTTGCCTCCATTACAAAGGGAGCTTCATTTCTCCCTAACATTCTTCAGTTCAGATTGCAATCCAACCTTGCATGCTTCCCTCCTTGGCACCTTGAATGTTGCAATGGTAGTGTTTCAAACGTCAGGGGCCATGGGAAATGTAGTTTTCCCAGGGTGTGCCTGAGTCCTTAGTATGTGCATTAGATGCCCTGCAAACTACGTGTTCCAAGGCTACTTGTGCCTGGAACATTGCTGAACATTGTTGTAACATTAAGCACAATGTTGGCTTTCGACAAGGGAAATCTAGGCTGAAAACTCTGTTTAGATATGGAACAGCCCAGGTAATGTGCAGCTCTCTTTCCTATTTAACAAAGATGCTGTAAAAAAAATAAATAAACTAAGATATTTATATGTTATAACTAGGGCTGCCAGTTGATTAAATAAATCTTACTTGATTAGTCATCTAAGTTCTATTTGATTAAATTTGCATAAGTTTGCATATGAATAAAACAATAGTTCTGAAGAAAATGAGCGTTCTTTTTTTCTTTTTCTTTTTAAGATGATGCTCCCATCTTATGCTAAGAGCAGAGCACAACAGGGATTTCAATAGGAGCTTGGCCAAGAGAGGTTACATCTGCTACTGTTAATGATGCATGCTTAGTTATACACATATGAATTCGGAGAAAGCTGTGAACACAAATCAAGGCAGCATCTGCACCAAACACACACTGTTTTTCTTTGACTGCACTTTTTTTTTTAAGCTAAAAGACTCTGACCTCCATAAAAGACTGATCATGCTACTGTTTGTTGTTGTTGTTCAGTCGTTCAGTCGTGTCCGACTCTTCGTGACCCCATGGACCATAGCACGCCAGGCCTTCCTGTCCTGCGCTCTCTCCCGGAGCGTGCTCAAGTTCATATTCATTGCGTCGGTGATGCTATCTAGCCATCTCATCCTCTGCCGTCCCCTTCTCCTTTTGCCTTCAGTCTTTCTCAGCAACAGGGTCTTTTCCAGAGAGTTTTCTCTTCGCATTAGGTGGCCAAAATATTTCAGCTTCAGCTTCAGTATCTGTCCTTCCAATGATCACTCAGGGTTGATTTCCTTCAGGATTGACTGATTTGACCTCCTTGCAGTCCAGGGGACTCGTAAGAGTCTTCTCCAGCACCACAGTTCGAAAGCATCAATTCTTCGGCGCTCAGCCTTCCTTATAGTCCAGCTCTCACAGCCATACATTACTACTGGGAAAACCATAGCTTTGATTAGACGAACCTTTGTCGGCAAGGTGATGTCTCTGCTTCTTACTATGCTGTCTAGGTTTGCCATAGCTTTCCTCCCAAGGAGCAAGCATCTTTTAATTTCATGGCTACAGTCACCGTCTGCGGTGATCTTGGAGCCCAAGAAAATAAAAACTGTCACTGCTTCCATTTCTTCCCCTTCTATATGCCAGGAAGTGATAGGGCCAGATGCCATGATCTTAGTTTTTTTAATGTTGAGTTTTAAACCAGCTTTTGCACTCTCCTCTTTCACCCTCAACAAGAGGCTCTTTAGATCCTCTTCACATTCTGCCATTAGGGTGGTATCGTCTGCATATCGGAGGTTGTTGATAATTCTCATGGCAATCTTAATTCCGACCTGTGATTCATCCAACCTGGCGTTTCTCATGATGTACTCTGCATGTAAGTTAAATAAGCAGGGTGACAATATGCAGCCTTGTTGTACTCCTTTCCCAATTTTGAACCAATCGGTTGTTCCATGTCTGGTTCTGACTGTTGCTTCTTGACCCTCGTACAGGTTTCTCAGGAGACAGGTCTGGTACTCCCATCACTTTAAGAATTTGCCACAGTTTGTTGTGATCCACACAATCAAAGGCTTTAGCATAGTCAATGAAGCAGAAATAGACATTTTTCTGGAATTCTCTTGCTTTCTCCATGATCCAGCGAATGTTGGTGATTTGATCTCGAGTTCCTCTGCCTCTTCGAAACCCAGCTTGTACTTCTGGTAGTTCTCGGTTCACATACTGCTAAAGCCTAGCTTGTGGGATTTTGAGCATCACCTTGCTGGCATGTGAAATGAGCGCAATTGTGCGGTAGTTTGAACACTCTTTGGCGTTGCCCTTCTTTGGAATTGGAATGTAAACTGACCTTTTCCAGTCTTGCGGCCACGGTTGAGTGTTCCAAATTTGTTGGCATATTGAATGCAGCACTTTAACAGCATCATCTTTTAGGATTTTAAATAGCTCAGGTGGAATACTGTCATCTCCGCTAGCTTTGTTGTTAGTAATACTTCCTAAGGCCCACTTGACTTCACTCTCGAGGATGTCCGGCTCAAGTTCAGTGACCGCACTATCATGGCTATCAGGGACATTCAGATCTTTCCTGTGTAGTTCTTCTGTGTATTCTTGCCACCTCTTCTTAATCTCATCTGCTTCTGTTAGGTCCCTGCCTTCTTTGTCCTTTATCATGCCCGTCTTTGCACAAAACGTTCCCTTGAGATCTCCGATTTTCTTGAAGAGATCTCTAGTCTTTCTCATTCTGTTGTTTTCCTCGATTTCTTTGCATTGTTCATTTAAGAAGGCCTTCTTGTCTCTCCTTCCTATTCTCTGGAACTCTGCATTCAGTTGGATATATCTTCCCCTTTCTCCCTTGCCTTTCGCTTCCCTTCTTTCCTCAGCTACTTGTAAAGCCACATCAGACAGCCACTTTGCTTTCTTGCATTTCTTTTTCTTTGGGATGGATTGAGTTGCTGCCTCCTGAACAATGTGACGGACCTCCGTCCATAGTTCCTCAGGCACTCTGTCTATCAGGTCTAATCCCTGAAATCTATTCCTCACCTCCACTGTCTATTCATAAGGGATATGATTTAGGTCATACCTGAACGGTTTAGTGGTTTTCCCGACGTACTTCAATTTAAGCCGAAATTTTGCAACAAGAAGCTCATGATCTGAGCCACAGTCAGCTCCAGGTCTTGTTTTGACTGACTGTATAGAGCTTCTCCATCTTTGGCTGCAAAGGACATAATCAATCTGATTTCGATATTGACCATCTGGTGATGTCCATGTGTAGAGTCGCCTCTTGTGCTGTTGGAAAAGAGTGTTTGCTATGATCAGCGTGTTCTCTTGGCAAAACTCTATTAGCTTTTGTCCTGCTTCATTTTGTACACCAAGGCCATGCCTGCCTGTTATTCCGGTGATTTCTTGACTTCCTACTTTAGCATTCCAATCCCCTATGATGAAGAGGACATCTTTTTTTGGTGTTAGTTCTAGAAGGTGTTGTAGGTCTTCATAGAACCGATCAACCTCAGCTTCTTCGGCCTCAGTGGTTGGGGCATAGACTTGAATTTCTGTGATGTTGAATGGTTTGCCTTGGATTCGTACTGAGATCATTCTATCATTTTTAAGATTGTACCCCAGTACTGCTTTTCCCACCCTTTTGTTGACTATGAGTGCTACTCCATTTCTTCTAAGGGATTCTTGCCCACAATAGTAGATATGATGGTCACCTGAATTAAATTCGCCCATGCCTGTCCATTTTAGTTCGCTGATTCCCAAGATGTCGATGTTCAATCTTGCCATCTCATGTTTGACCACCTCCAGCTTACCTTGATTCATTGATCTGACATTCCAGGTTCCTAAACAATATTGTTCTTTACAGCATCGGATTTTCTTTTCACCACCAGACACATCCACAGCTGAGTGTCCTTTCGGCTTTGGCCCAGCCGCTTCACTCTTTCTGGCGCTACTTGGAAATACCCTCTGCTCTTCCCCAGTAGCATATTGGACACCTTCCGACCTGAGGGGCTCATCTTCCGGCGTCATATCTTTTAGCCTCGTGATACGTTCCATGGGGTTTTCTTGGCAAGAATACTAGAGTGGGTTGCCATTTCCTTCTCCAGTGCTACTGTTGGACACAGCAAAACTATACCTGGGGTTCAAATGACAAGGATGGATCTAGGTGTACTCCCAAGCTACGCACCTGCTCCTTCAGGGGGAGTGCAACCCCATCCAGGACAGGTTGCTTGCCAAATTCCTGGACTTGAGAACCATTCAGCCCACAGATCTTCCATCTTCTCAGGACTCTGCTTCAGTTTATTGGCTCTCATCCAGCCCATTACTTAAGTCAGTCATGACTACTATGTTCCATTCATTTCAATTGGTCTATTCTAAGTAGGACTTATGTTGGATTTTACCCCTTGAAGCCACCATTTACATTTCCCATAATGCCCTCAAAGAAGAGCTACAATGGGGCCTTGTGGGAAATTGTGCAGGACCTTGGGCCCAGTGAGGGTGGCCAGTTTAATTTCCCACAATGCCCCAGAGCTACACTAATATGGGGACACTGTGAGACATTAAGGACACAATCCTATTGGGATAGTCAGTCACCTCCAGAGTTGGAGGCAGTGAACTATCCTATGCAGGGTGGGTGAAGCATGGAGGGGATCCTCTCCTCAGTGCTCTGCCTGCCCTGCTTTTCTGGCTAGATGGCCAATTTTGGTTGCGTAGCCAGGGCAATTTGGAGTGAGGGAGGGGAGGCTATACTGCACATAGGAAGCTTCATAATGAAGCTTTAGCGGTCTCCTCCCCTCCATGTCCCTGGGAATGCTCCCTCTACATCCTATCCATGCTCCATTTCCAAGTGTGGCAATTGGTGAGAACCATGCTGCCTACAAAGTGGAGGGGGGCAGGAAGTGCAGTTCCCAGAAGCTGAAAAATCCGATGGCCCTCTAGACACTGTCTAGTGGGCCATAGGATTGCTCTCTAAAATGGCAGCTGCAGTAATGGGTCTGGGAGCCACAGCAGCTGCCTGATGGTGCTTTGTGCTGGCACAGAGCCTGACAGTATTCAAGAGCAGAATTAATCCAAGTCATCTACATAGCTGTATGAATCAGCCCCAAAGAAGGTATTTCCAAAGGCCAGATTTTACTTTATTTTATACCCTTTTTTCATTACGGCTTGGAATGTTAGAAATGAGCTGACAAGTTTGAGGTGAGGGATAAGAGGCTGCTTCAACTCAACAGTGTTGATGATGACTCTTAAAAAGAATTTTGAGGATCCATGGCTTCACCTCTCAGAGATCAGCAGGCTGCTTTTTTTTAATGCAACTGTGTGTGTGCGTGTGCATCCCCTGCTTACCTCCTACAAGTTTTACGACTTGACTCTTCAGCCTGGTTTGCTGTTACTAATGGATGATTACTGGGATGTTTACATGCTGCCAATGAATAGTTCTGGCAGGGTTTCAAAAGCAAGCAAGCTAGCAGACAAATACTGAAAGGCATATGTAATAAAACTAAGAACAGCTTTAGACAACTGTGAACTGTTGACAGTGGTACCAACCAAGAAAAAGGGTGCATCTGTCATGGGATATTTAAAAAGCTTTGCAACCTTGGCTCAGAAATGGCTCAAAGGCTCCTTTCAAGGCATACCATGGGGCAAGGATGCTTTGATTGCATAGCTGTAGACTCCAGGGTAACACAGCTGGTCCTTAATCTGGGACCTAAGTCTGGTGAGCATTCAGCCTGGGCACCTTCTGTTGGCTAAGGTTGGTGTGCAACAGCATGGAGAACAGCCACATCAGCAAGGGGGCTCTTTTAAAAAGAGGCCAGGGAGGAACTTGTGATGTTCCGTGACCAACATAAAGCTTGGTTGCTCGTCTGACTACATAGGTTGGCCACTTTCTGCAAGAAGAAGAAGAAGAGGAAGAAGAGGAAGAGGAAGAAGAAGAAGAAGAAGAAGAAGAAGAAGAAGAAGAAGAAGAGGAGGAGGAAGAACTGTTACAGAAGAGGAGAAATGCATCATCAAAAAACCGTTATATTTGCATAAAATGTGCATATTCTACTTTATATGCATGGACGTAAGCATAAAAAGAATGACTATAATTTAAATAGGAATACAAAACACCCAACCATGGTGGGGCAGACTATGACCAGGTGAAATGCGTGCCTGCTCTGTCTAATGTCCAGTTGCTAACTGTTAATGGGCATCTTCAAGCCTCCGTTCTCCTTTCTTGGGGTTCTTTGGGCAGTATCCAACAGTCTCATTCTGCAATTTCAGATAGCACCAGTGGAACACTGCCAAATCTTTCCATTGCACAAGCCCTTGCACATTGCGCTTGTGCAGCTGCTCATGCAACCACTTGCACAACCACAACCAGTTGCACAACCACACTTGCGCAATTATCACTTTAGGTGGATTCTCCTCTTGTGCATTTTGGGAACCTCGTTTCCGCTAACAGAATGATACAGTTGGATACTTCCCAAGATCTTTAAATTGGGCTTGTATGGAACAGCCCTTCAAATGCAGGACTGTCTGTAATGTAGGATGTGGTGCCTGGTCATCTTAATACACATACGTAAGTCACCAAGTGATGTTGCAATCATCAAGTGACAAATAGATATGTAGGAACCAGCCCTGGGAAGCTGGAAGAAGTGGAATTTAACATTCACATTCATATGCCAGTTGTGATCCAAACCTTGTACAAGCAGGATTTCCTATTCCCTCTTACATGAACAGGTAAGCTTTTGGTGCATGCACTAAAGGAAAATGCTCTTTCATGCATCAAATGAGGAGGGAATATAAGAAGTGTCATGCTGGATCAGACCAAGGGCCCATCTAGTCCAGCATTCCATTCACACAGTGGCTAGTTAGCTGCCTGTGGGAAAGTTACAAGTAGGACATGAGTGCAATAGCACCCACCCACTCATATTCCACAGCAACTGGTAGGCATACTGCCTCTAATACTGGAGACAGTGTATCACCATCATAACTAGTAGCCAATACAATATTGTAGTCCATACTGAAGGCAATATTTTATGAAGGGGGGGGGGCTCACTATGTCCTCAAAATATCTTTCACAAAGCAGGTATAGATCTATGCACACTCATCCTCACAGCCTCCTATATTTCAGAGGTGAAAATATAGACACCCTACATATTTATGACACCTCAATGCTCACACCTAGGAAAAAATCACTCCCTAAGCAACTCCTACCTGCTCTAGGTCTCTACCACACAGTGCTTAATAGAATGCTTAATTATACAAATGATCTGGTAGTACTTATTCATTTTGTAGATTTATATCTTACCATTCTTCCATCATGGAACTCAAGGCAACATGGACAAGGTTCTCAAGTGGTCTCCCATCCGGGCACTGGCCAGACAAGCTTCCATAAAGCTATATGCTCTGGGATTACAACAGTATATATGATAGCATCTCCCAACCTTGGGTTCCCAGATGTTGTTGGACTACACTTCCCATCATCTCTCAGCCAGCATGGCCAATGGTTGGGGGTGATTGGAATTGAAGTCCAGCCACATATGGAGGCTCACAGGTTCCCCACCCATGAGATGGATCCAGCAGGGTGTTTCTTAAGTTGTGGGGTTGTTTGTTTTTAATTTACTGGTGTCTGAGGTCAACCAAGGATCAACCTGAAGGTTAAATATTGCCAAAATATGGGGGGAAATTCAGATGACACAAATTTCAAAAGCATCCCTACCCTGGGTTGAAAAATACACACAGATCAACTTGGAGAGTGATCTAAGGACATGAGACCACTTTCCAAGGCACAGGACACATGACAGATAGATGATAGATAGATGATAGATAGATAGATAGATAGATAGATAGATAGATAGATAGATAGATAGATATGATATATGATATGATAGAATATTTTGTGGCCATGTGCATGCATTTAAGTATGCCCTTGAGTTAAGGTGAATTTCTTCTCCATTCAGAGATATAATGCCCAGAAACCAGAGGCTGGGTGTAGACAAAAGTGGTGTGCATGTGTGCTCACTAATATTTTTTAAAGCATCCCCAACATCTCCTTGAAAAGTAAAATAGGAATAAACTTGGGGGAGCGTTTCCTAGGAGCAGATACAAGAAAATACATACTTTTTCAAGTGGGTGTTTAACTTTGCAGTTTCATTCACAACGAGCAGAGTTTTAAAAATAAAAATAAGAACAGCAGCCTAGTGGGAAGAAATATGTGGAAATGTAGATGAAGAGGTATGCACATTCTCAAGGTTAGGTAACTGGGACATGACACAGGCTGTGCTTTCCTTTTTGCCATAGGATGCTTCCAGATGGATGGCTCCTTCCTAGTGGTACCAATTGAGAGATGTGCAGCGATTCCATCTTCCCCTCCCAAACAGATCCTCTACAGTAAGAAAGAAAAGGCAGATGGGAAGTGATGGGAAAACATGGGAGAGTTATGGAAGACATCATCTGGACTCCTATATAATTCTGTGAATGAGTTAGGGATGGCAGAGAATTCTGCCACAGACTCCATTCAAAAGAATCCAGCCTCCGGAGTCTGTGGTGGAATGGGTCCACCACCTACCTCTGCCTCCTGCTGGACCCATGTGGAGCCGGAACCTCCTTGCCAGCTGGCTCCATACAGCAAGCGATATGGCCGCCATTGCCATGCTGTATCGCTGAGCACTCACTGCAGGAAGGGATCCAGATGCAAATGGCGTCTGCTATGCCATTTGCATCCCTGTTTTTTCATGCGATAGGCTACACATTTGTATTTATGCAGATATTTGTATAGCCTATCGTGTAAAAAAACAGGGACACAAATGGCGTAGCAGACTAGGGGTGGACGAAAGTCCCTTACCTGTCCTCGAAGGACGTTCGCGGTGGGGGGGAGGCGCTTCGCTGGTCCCCCCGCGAAGTTCAGGCCAGGGGGGGAGGCTTCCCGCCTTGGCCCAGCCAAAATTCAGGCCGGGGGGGAGGCTTCCCACCTCGCCCCTGCCGAAATTCAGGCCGGGGAGGAGGCTTCCCGCCTCGCCCGGCCGCGAACGCGAAAGTTAAAAAAAAAAATGCCCCCTGATAGGCTACGTGACGATTCACGTAGCCTATCATGGCTAGATCTGCAAAGTCAGCCGTGATAGGCTATGTCAATCGTCACGTAGCCTATCACGGGTGACTTAAAAAAAAAAAGCGCGTACGCTAGTGGCGGCCCCCATAGGGAGCCGCCATTCGCGTTCCTTATTTGGTTGCTGTAGTCTACATAAATGTTTACGTAGACTACGGCGAAAATAAGGGCAACGCAAATAGCGTTGCCCTTATTTTCGCCGTAGTCTACGTAAATCTTTACGTAGACTACAGCGACCAAATAAGGAACGGGAATGGCGGCTCCCTATGGGGGCCGCCATTATCCGTACACACTTTTTTTTTTTTAAAGTCACCCGTGATAGGCTACGTGACGATTGACGTAGCCTATCACAGCTGACTTTGCAAATCTAGCCATGATAGGCTATGTGAATCGTCACGTAGCCTATCAGGGGGCGTTTTTTTCTTTTTCTTTTATTGCAATGGCGGCAGCGGCAGCCGGACGAAAGACCGGCTGCCGCTCCCGCCCCGCTCGAACACCCACCGAACCGCCGGCCGGACCCGCTGCCGGGAGGGACATTCGGTGAAGGTAAGTCCTGTCCCGGGGGGGTGCGGGGTGCGGGGGGAGGTTTGGAGGATTTCTCCCTGAAACTTGTTCGGGGGGCCGAACACGTTGGCGCTCGGCCCCCCGAAGTTTCGGGGAGAAATTCTCCGCCAACCCTATAGCAGACACCATTTGCATCTGGATCCCTTCCTGCAGTGAGTGCTCAGCAACACGGCATGGCAATGGTGGCCGTATCGCTTGCTGTACGGAGCCAGCCAGCAGCTCCACGGAGTCACCGCAGAGCGGAGCCGGCTGGCGAGGATTCCAGGGGGAGGAACAGATCGCCTCCCACCCCGTGGACCCCCCGCCCCTGGACTGGCAGGTAGGGGATTCGTACATCCCTAGAATGAGGCAGGATGATTGCATGATAAAAGCCTCAACTGGAGCACTCTACAGACTTCCCTGTATGTTCTTGAAATCAGAACATCCCAATGGATGCAGAATGCCCCAAAGTTGAAAGAATTCATCCAGAAATCAATTACAAGTGCAATTCTATGTATGTTTAAAGGCCTAAAACTCCCAGCAGCCCTCCAGCCAGCCATATTGGCTGGGACACCCTGGGAATTGTAGGGCTTTTTCTATCTAAATATGCATAGGATTGCACCATAAATTGGTACTCCTGGTGGTTCCAGATGGACCTATGGCCCAGTTGGAGTCCATCAGGAAAAGAGCCTTCAGTGGGGTGGCCCCCTTCCTGTAGAATTCCCTGGCTTTGGAGGTCAGGCAGGCATCAACATTGTGTTGCCTTTGGTGCCTCCGGAAGACATTTTTATTTTGAGAGGCCTTCCCTGAGTCACCAGCTGTGGTTATTAAGTTCAGAATCTGTTCTTTTAAAATGTTTCAATTGTTTTAATGATGAGGTTTTATTATTTTATCTTGTTGTTCACTGCTCCGAAATCTTTGATCTTTTATACCGTGGAACGGTATATAAATGTTGTAAGTAAATAAATAATATAAACTGATAAACAAAGCCCAATGATGCTGCACCTCCCTGCATGCAAGATAACCCACAGTAGTGGCCAGGGGTTCTTAGTAGCAAGCTGCTTCACTAGCCACCTATGGATCCATGCCATTGGGATGCCTTGCCCTCTCCTGCCCAGGATCTCTCCAGTATAGGGACCTCCTCTTTATCACAGGCATGCAGAACCTCTTTCAGCCTGAGGGCCAAATTCCATTCCAGAAAAGTTCTCAGGGGCCACATTCCAGCGGTGGCCAGGGCCAAAGGCAAAAGAGATTGGGCCCCAAACACCAGCATATTTTAGCTTCAAGCTCTGACTGCCAGTAACTAAGCCTCAGGAGGGACATTTCAACCTTTTCAGGATGGGGGGAAAAAAAGTGCAAAGGCTGGGAAACCATCAGAGAATTGGTGGATGGGGGAAAGGGCATAGGGCCAGATGAATGGGATGTGGTTTTCTGAGCAACCCTAGATGGCCAAGGTGAGATCCCCAGAAGACCAAATTTGGCTTTGTCGCCTAAGATTCTGCACTTCTGCTCCATCAGGAACTCTCCAACAATTGACATTTTGCTGGTAGGTGAATGAAGGGCTACTGGACTTTAGAAGACCTGAATGGTACACACATTAGTGGCAACCCACAGATCAGAAAGTCTTAAATATTGCTTCCATTTCTCAGGTGTTTCCATAAAATGAAAATAAATTCTGAATATCATTTCTTTTTTCTCTCTTTTTTAATCTCTGGTAATTAGAATCACAGCTGGTAGCTGGCATAGATTCGGGGAAGAGAATGTCAACATTCAAAACAAAACTCTCCATCAGCTATATTAATGGCATAATCAAGCTTTTGATGGCATCAGGGAGAGTGTGGCAACCATGGAAATAATTATTAATATGAGGCAGGGTTTCCCATAAGGGCAGTCTGAATCTTACTGTACAACACTTTCAACTCTCTGGGAAGATATCTCCTGAGTACTATGTGCTCACTTTGTAGTTTATAACCTGCTGGTGACAGATATTATGAATCAAAGCTGTCTAGCAGAGGAAGAGAACTTTTTGCTTCATTTTCTTAGGAAGCATATGGGGGTGGTAGTTAAGAAAACCCAGAATAACCCTCTGATGGCAACTAGAGAGAGGGTCTTCTCGATGGTGGCTCCACAGTCATCATCCCAGGAAAATTCGCCTGGTGCCAATATCCACCCCCCCATCACCAGGTGTCAAGGTTCCACTTATGACCTGGACCCCCTGAGCAACTCCTTAAGGATCTCTTGCCTCCTTAAGAGTCCAACCTTCCTTCTTTTAATCTTCTCTTTCCCAGTAATGTGTGGATAAGGCTGTAGATGTGGGGTGACTGACATGCTAGACACAAGGTTTAACTACAACAGTTTACTGATAAATTTAAAAATAATACATTATTATTCAAGGTATTTACATAACAAAGTTGAATGATACAGAAGGCACTAAAAGAAAATAAAAGTTGCAAAACACACATTCTTTACCCTACCTGTCATTATACATTTCTAGGCTAATTCTTCCTGCTCACTCCTCTGCTCTCAGGCTCTTGCTGTCTCTGCTCTTACTGGCACTCTCACTCACTTCCTTCAAATCTGAAGTGTTGTTTCAAGCCTGAAGAAATGAAACTTATGTGGAGAAATGAAACTGAAACTTATGTGGAGAATAGGGATGGCGGAGAATTTCTCCATGAATCTTCGGGAGGCCGAGCGCCGAGGCATTCGGCTCCCTGAAAGTGTTGGGGAAATTCTCCGCCGGCCCCCTGCCCCCCCCCCCGGGATGGGACTTACCTTCAGCCAATATCCCTCTCGGCGGCGGGTCCCAGCGGCCGTTCGGCAGCGGTTTGGCGGGGGCGGCGGCCGGTCTCCTGACCGGCTGCCGCCACCACCATTACAAAATAAAAAAGTAAACAAAAAACAAAAAACACACACCCATGATAGGCTACGTGACGATTTACGTAGCCTATCACGGCTAGATTTCCAAAGTCAGCCATGATAGGCTACGTAAATCGTCACATAGCCTATCACGGGTGACTTTGGGGGGAAAAAAAGGCGCGTACGCAAATGGCGGCGGCCCATGGGCACCGCCATTTGCGTTCCTTATTTTGGCACGTCTAGTCTACATAAAGATTTACATAGACTACGGCGAAAATAAGGGCAACGCAAATAGCGTTCCCTTATTTTCACCGTACTCTACGTAAATCTTTACGTAGACTAGACGTGCCAAAATAAGGAACGGAAATGGCGGTGCCCATGGGCAGCCGCCATTTGCGTATGCGCTTTTTTTTTCTTCCCCAAAGTCACCCGTGATAGGCTATGTGACGATTAACGTAGCCTATCACGGCTGACTTTGGAAATCTAGCCGTGATAGGCTACGTTAATCGTTACGTAGCCTATCACGGGTTGTTTTTTGTTTTTTGTTTTACTTTTTATTTCGCGGCCGGGGAGATGGGGCGCTTCTCCCCGGCCTGAATTTTGGCCGGGCGAGGCAGGGCGCCTCCCCCCCCAGCCTGAATTTCGGCCGGGCGAGGCAGGGTGCCTCCCCCTCCCGGCCTGAATTTCGGCCAGGCGAGGCGGGACGCCTCCCCCCCTCGCCTGAACTTCGGAGGGAGAAACGAAGTGCCTCCCCCCCACTGCGAAAAAAGCTGCGGGACAAGGGAAGTCCCTTTCGTACATCCCTAGTGGAGAAATGAAACTACTCCTCTCAGGGTTACCCGCTCCCAATAGAAAATTCCAGGCCTGATCTTATTTATTTATTGCATTTATATCCTGCCTTTTTTCCTCTTGCAAGGAACCCAAGACAGCTTACATTCTCCTACTCCTCCTCTCCATTTTAGCCTCACAACAACAACCCTGTGAGGTTGGTTGGGCTGAGAGTTTGTGACTGGCCCAAAGTCACCCAGTGAGCTTCCATGGCCAAGTGGGGACTAGAACCCAGATCTCCTGGCTGGCTCCCAGTCCAACACTCTAGCCACTACACCACACTGGCTCTTTTTCCCTTTGCTTCTTCTGTAGGCCTGAAACCTTCACACGAGGTAAAGATGTTTTTGTTCTGCCAGGCCTTTTAAATCTTTGCTGCTTTAATCCCTGTTACGTGTTGGTGGTTTTAACTCCTGATTTATTCCTTGGCTGGTTTCAGCACCTTAATTTTTTCAATTGTATTTTGTCACCTTGGCTTTTGCATTTCTATTTCTGTTTTTATGGTGTTGGTTTTCTATTGTTGTATTTTAGTTCTTTGTATTTTATTGTATTGTTATATTTTAAAAGAATGGTATGGCACCTAATTTGTTTTATACATGTCTGTTTGATACGCTTCTTATCATTAAAATCATAAATAAATAAATAAATTGCTGGTCCTACTAGGTTAAGCTTTCTAAAAGAATTGTTTTAAAAGGTTTCACTGAATCAATTATTTCAAGAAGCCTTGATTCGTTTTCAGTACAAGCCTTCAAACAAAAGAAGCATTTTTCTTTAATACTTTATATAACCATTTTTGACCCATATGTAAGTGCCATTCAAGTTGAGGCACTGAAACCCTTGCATTGGGGAAGGGTGGCTGGAATAGACCATTTTAAATAAGAGTCAATGTGAGCCTTCCCCAGTGTGGTACCCTCCAGCAATTTTGAACTACAACTCCCACCAGTCCCAGCCAGCATGGCATGGTGGGAGTTGTAGTCGAAAATGTTAGGAAGGTGCCATTTGGGGGAATGTTGGTCTACACGTTAACTATTCCTCTCTCTTTTTGGTAGGCATTTAACATGCTTTTTAGATATATTTAATGTGGAGCGTTAAGATCACTTTGCAGTTTAAAAAGTTAGAATTAAAATATCAAAACAGTAATTGCTTTCATTACAAGTATACCAAAAAGTCATTAGCATGATGTGACTTGTGTAATGAGCACATATTGTCAACCATAGAATTCATTCTAAATCATTCCCTGGACAGATTCTAACTACCTTGCAGAAAAAAAGAGCAAGAGAGGATTCCTGTTATAGTTTGAATGCTACAAAGAAATTATGTAGAACTTTCTGGATAGAAAACTCTCTCAGTGTCAAAAGCTTTCCTGTTTTGTGTTGAATAGAATGCAATTAGTCTTTTTAAAAAGGCAGGTAGGAAATGTGTTGACTTTTGCACTTCTTTAAAACAGAAGGATAGGCAGGCGGGGGATGGGGAATCTTACAAAACAGGTAATTAGAGAGGAAAAGAGAGTACTTAATTGGATTGTGGTTAAAATATTTTGAATCCATGCACTCTTAGGCAGCTCACATGCAGGAATCATGCCACCAATCATCTCGATGCATTGGCAAAATGAAACAAGATGCCCGTTTTCCAAGGGAAATGTTCCGGTACCTGACATTATTGATGCACGAAATTATGCAACATCTTTCTCTTGTTCACAGGATATAAGGGAATATATTAAGATGTAATCATGAATGAAAAGAAAGGCTCTCTAAAAAGCTGAAAAATGTGTGGCCCATTTGAAGCTTTGATCTCCACATCATAAAGTCCATTTCAAGTAGATGGACTTTTTTTAAACCAAAGAACGTGCAGGTTTCATCTGCACTACAACTCCATTCCTTTCCCTGGCAGGGGAGAGAGAGAGACGATTTCGTGCCTGGATCCCGGTGCAAGATGCAACACCAGGAACGATCCGCAAACTAGCATGGAATGGTTGGGTGGGGCTGGGGAGGCCAGCTTCTTAAAGACAGGCTCTGCCTTCTCTTCCAGTCATGATTTGTCTCACATCAATCCTCTCGCCTATGGGACATTTGGGGCCACGAAGGGACTTTTCCTTCAAAACGTTCAGACTGATCTAGGAATGGGCAGATCTGTCAAGCTTGATTTCGCTCAGGTTTGCATTTTTCTCATCCTAAATTTGTTCCTTCTCAATTCCACATGGGATTGTGAAGTATTACTATTTTTAGTCCATGTGAAAATGTGCATACATCTCCGTGCATCTTTTAAATTCTCACTTTTGCATGCATTTTCCCATAATGTATGCCTTTTTGTGAGCACTTTTGCAAATACATTTCCCACCCTTGAATAAAGCATTCTTCTGCATGTTTTTGCAAATATGGCCATTTTGGTGTATTTTTTTGGAAATGTATGCATTTTTAGTGTGCATTTTTTAAACTGCATCACAAACTTGGGAAATGAATGGATTTTTGTGGCAAACTGTATTCCAGTTAACGTAAGAACATTACAGTCCCTGAGAGTGGACACACTCCTCATAATTGGCTTTCTCTGACATTTGCTGGAGGTTCATATCTCCATGACTAATTGCGATTATGATGTCTTCATAACTCCAGTCGCAATCCATCGTGTCAAAATGAACTGGTTCCTATAGTCTCTAGTAATTAATTTCAAACGAATTTAATTACAAATTATATCACAGAATTCATTTACTTATTTTTAAGAAGGGATCACTGGATCAATATCTCATAGTTTCAGGCATGCCTCAGTCTTCAACATAAACGCTGTACACACAATTACACAGGAACAGTCCATTCATTAAAAATAGTAATTAAAAGCACACTGTAGGAGTGTAGCTCTGATTAAAATTAGCATCGCCTCTGTAATTTTATTAAAGAAACTTCTTTTTATTTCTGGAGTGATCCTATATAGTAAAATGCAGGATGAACTTTTCATGTTCTGCCTCACTTGAGTAAGCAGAGAAAAGATTTTCCCAAAATTGTAAAAGGCCATTCAAAAACACTTTGTGTTTGAATAGTTAAATGGTTTCTTTGCATTTGATAGAATAATGTATGGTTTTTTACACTGTATTTCTAAAATTCTAAATTATTTATATATACATTAATGGAGTGATCTGATGCTCCCTTTGATGCTGCCTGGGTGGCTGTTGCATTCGCCGGCCTTCTCTCTTCACTGATGGAGAGTGTACACTACCCCCAAAGCAGGAGGTCCACTGCCAGAGGTCATCCATGGATGGTGGTGGAACTTTCCATCAGCATGGCTGCCAAAATCAGGGTGGTGTTTGGGCTAGGGATGCTGGAGAAATTAGAAATGGATTAAAATAAGCTCGGATTTCTAAGAATCCAACCTGCGGAATCCACTGCAGAGCAATCCCTTCTGTCGCCCCTGCAGTGGACGTTGAACTCTTAGGTTGGAGGTGCCAAGATAGTAGGGATGTCAGAGAATTCCACCACAGATCTCGGGGAGGCCGAATGCCAGTGCATTTGGCCCCCCCAAATCCATGGCGGAACGAAGCCCCCTGCCCCCCCCCATGAAAGGCACGTGAAACAGAGCACCTACCTGCTGCCGTCCGTGCTGACTTGCCAGTGGTGGCCACGTCTGCGGCCGCCATTCGCTTCCTCATTATAGCCGTGATAGGCTACGTAAATACTTACGTAGCCTATCATGGCTAATGCAGGGACGCCATTTGCGTCCCTGCAGAAGCTGTGATAGGCTACATATTTACGTAGCCTATCACGGCAAAAGTAAGGGAACGCAAATGGCGGCAGCTATGGCAGCCGCCATTTGCATTCCCTTTTCTCCCCGCCATTTTAGCCTATGTAAATATTTACGTAGGCTATTACGGCAAAAAAAAAAAAAAGAGGAATGCAAATAGCGGCCACTATGCCATTTGCGTTCCCTTTTTCTTTTCTTTTTTGCTGTAATAGCCTACATAAATATTTACATAGGCTAAAACAGCGGGAAAAAAAGGGAACACAAATGGCGGCCACTGTAGCCACCGCCATTTGTGTTCGCTGGTTTGTTTGTTTTTTTGCCATGATAGGCTACATAAATATTTACGTAGCCTATCACAGCAAAATACAGGGACGCAAATGGCGGCGGCTACGGCAGCCGCCATTTGCATCCCTGCAGGCTGCCCAGCGGCCAGATGTCCGGCTGCGGGCGGCCCCGGCCAGCAGCTCCGCAGAGCGGAGCCTGCCAGAGAGAATTTTGGGGGGAGGGACAGAGCGCCTCCCCCCCACCGCGACTGTCACCCTTTGAAATGGTAAGTGACTTTCGTACATCCCTACAAGATAGTGATACATCAGATTCAAAGGTTAACTTACAAGGAGTACTATATTGGGTAACTTACAGCACAGAGGCGTACCCAATGGTTGGATCAGACAGCTTCTCTGAACCCAGAGCCATGCGGTCAAATGGGTTTTATACCATACATGTCTGCCATGAGGCAGCATAGCAGCAGCAAGCACCCCCAGCATTCATTCCCAGCATAAACTAATAGCATGTGGTTCTCAAGCACAGCCACCTGTAGCTTTAAGGTAAACGAACTCTGTTTCTCAGGCACATCAGTGATGAGACATTCTCCTCATTAGCAAGGAATGCACTGAGAAGGCTGTTTCAGCCTTTTGACTTATCTGCACATGCTCGGAGGCTTACTAGCATGGGAATTGCACCAATAATGAACTTAAGCAAGCATTATGGATCTCTAGGCCCCTTTAACACTATAAATGACTTGGCTACGCTCCTGGGGCAATACACCCCTTAAGGCCACATGGAGTCCATGGACTTTGGATGCTATTTTTACTTTCCCGAAATTTATGCATATAAATCTGTAGAAAAATAGGAAACATTGAATGGAATGGGGGACAATACACTAAATGTTACATACTAAGGTAAATTATGTAAATACTTACATAAATATTTACAGAATTATTTGCGTATTTTTCCACATGATGGAAAAAAATTGCATCTGTCTATGGGCGGACGATGGAATGAAAGGCGCCTGACGATCTGCAAAACACAGACAGAGTGGATTTATACAGTCCATACATCCCTAGTTGGGGCAGCTGAGGATCCACAGGTCCTAGGCTCCTGTGTTATCCCCCAACACACTCTGAAACAGAGCCAGAAACTATGCAAGCCCACAAATGTGCATAGTTAAATCTCTCCCACTGGAGTCGGTGGGAGGGGAAATAAGGGAAGCGAAAAATAGTCATACCCCTCCACACCACCTACTCTGGCAACTTTGAGCCAGCAGGGGTTAGGAAATAGCAGTAGCCCCCCATGGCTTCCCCATCTCCACACTGGTAGGATTCCTCTGCCAAAAGCATATTCTGCCTATGATAATAAAAGAGGATGTGTCCATCTGTCTGTCAGTGACATAGCTCCAAGACCATGAAACCTAGACACCTGGAACTTGGCATGCAGGGACTAAGGGGGTGCATGTTGGGATCATTTGGTCTTTAAAGCAAATTAATTTAGGAAGCAAACCTATGGCTGCTAGTCAGGGGCTGGATGGCCATAGGATATCTTGTTTTCGAGGAACCAACCTCAGAGCCCACACTCTGAGGTTGGTTCCTGGAGAACGACCTTCCCCCCCCTTCCGTGCTGCCTCGCAGGCAGCATGGAAAAGCCCTGTGCTCCATGCTCGCAAGAGGAGTGTGGAGCGGCTGAAATGGGGCATTCCAGGGGGCGTTCTGGGGTGTGGAGGGCAGAAATGCCATACGACACATCCAGTGTGCCATCTAGCAGCCTCCTCTCCTGCTCCACCATCTAGCTGGAAATGCAGGGCAGGAGAAACGTGCTTCTCCTGCCCTGCATTGGATAAGCGGTCGCCTCGAGCTTGGAGGCAACCACCTATCTGCATAGGATTGTGCACTCAGTTGAATGTGCCCTGTGTTTGTCACGTGCAGTACCATCATCAGACTTCCCAAACCAGCAGAGAGCTATGCAGTCAATACAGTTTGAGGATGGGGTGGTGGTGGAGTAGTTCAAGGGACAGAGTTATATACCTGTCTCCTCCCCCTGCTGTGGGGCAGCCCCCCTCAGGGGAATGGAGTAGGCAGATCCCTCCCTCAGGGAGCCACAGGGGTGCACCATGGGAGGGGCTGTGCATGCCTGGCTTCACTCAGACAAGGCAGGATCAAAGTGTCAACCTCTGACAGCTGCATACATTTGCTTGAAGACTTCATTGTATCAAACTAAGGGCTATTCCAGCTCGTGCAAAGTGGGTCCATTCACTAGTTATTTGTATAGTGCTATCACTGTGTTGTGATATGCCAGGCTGGATGAATCACAGGTCGGAATTAAGATTGCCGGGAGAATTATCAACAACCTCAGATATGCAGACAACAACACCCTAATGGCAGAAAGCGAAGAGGATCTAAAGAACCTCTTGTTGAGGGTGAAAGTGGAGAGGGCAAAAGCTGGTTTGAAACTCAACATTAAAAAAATGAAGATCATGGCATCTGGCCCCATCACTTCCTGGCATATAGATGGGGAAGAAATGGCAGCAGTGACAGATTTTATTTTCTTGGGCTCCAAGATCACCGCAGACAGTGACTGTAGCCATGAAATTAAAAGATGCTTGCTCCTTGGGAGGAAAGCTATGGCCAACCTAGACAGCATAGTAAGAAGCAGAGACATCACCTTGCCGACAAAGGTCCGTATAATCAAAGCTATGGTTTTCCCAGTAGTGATGTATGTAGGAATGTCAGAGAATTCCGCCATGGATCTTGGTGAGGCCGAATGCCAGTGCATTCGGCCACCCGAAATCCGTGGCGGAACGAAGCCCCCCGCCCCCCCCCATGAAAGGTGCCTGAAATGGAGCACTCACCTGCTGCCGTGTGCGCTGACTTGTGAATGGCGGGCGCTCTGTGGCCGCCATTCGCTTCCTCATCATAGCTGTGATAGGCTACGTAAATAATTACATAGCCTATCAAGGCTAACGCAGGGATGCCATTTGTGTCCCTGCGGAGGCTGTGATAGGCTACATAAGTATTTACGTAGCTTATCACGGCAAGCTGAAAAAAAACACAACAGCATACGCAAATGGCGGCGGCTACGGCCGCCATTTGCATTCCCTTTTTTTCGCTGTTTTAGCCTACATAAATATTTACATAAGCTATTACGGTGAAAAAAAGGGGAACTCAAATAGCATAGTGGGCGCTATTTGCGTTCCTTTTTTCCCCCATCGTAATAGCTTACGTAAATATTTACGTAGGCTAAAACAGTGGGGGGGGGAATGCAAATGGCTCCCACTATGCTATTTGTGTTCCCCTTTTTTTTCACTGTAACAGCTTACGTAAATATTTATGTAGACTAAAACAATGAAAAAAAGGGAACGCAAATGGCGGCCGCCATAGCTGTTGCCATTTGCGTACTCTGTTGTTGTTTTTTTGCCTGCAGGCTGCCCAGCTGCCGGATGTCCGGCTGCGGGTGGCCCCGGCTGGTGGCTCTGCGGAATCTCTGGAGCGGAGCTGGCCGGATTAGGATTTTGGGGGGTGGTGCAGAGCGCGTCCCCCCCACCACGAATCACCCCGTCGAAAAGGTAAGTGACTTTAAGGTAAGCTGAATGCAACCTCCAGGATCAGAGGAAGGAGGTCTCCAAATTCTAGCCACTGGGAACAACAATGAAAGGGGGCTATGGCCCTCATGTCTTGCTTGTGGGGTTTCCAGAGGTATGTGGTTGGCCACTGTCAGAAGAAGCAGGATGCTGGACTGGATGGATGGACCGTTGGTCTGATCCAGCAGAGCTCTCTTCTTAGGTTGTTATGGAATGGAAGCTATATGATCGTATAGTTCCACATTCACCAGTCTAATAGTTCCTTTGCAGAAAATGCTTTCTAAGATGGAAGGAGGTTGACAGAACCATCTGTGGAGGGCAAATGTCTGATTGCTGATCAGCAAGCTAATGGTCATCTATCTGAACCTGATATAATTCACTTGTACAGTTTATAATTGCTACTCACATCCCTTTCTTTCAGGAACCAAAGGCCAGCACACCTGTCATGAACAAATCTCACAGTAAAAGGCATAGCATTAATTAAAACGCACACCATACCAGTTAATGGCTCGGCAATCATTTTTAGAAAGTGACAATGGAAATTCTGAAAAGTAAAAATGCTACGAAATATTTATTGTTGGGCATGAAAACTAATCACAATCACACTGGTAAATACCGATTATTGGGATTATTAACTATGTTTTTAGCCACCCACATCCAAAAACTAGTTCTTAAAAACTAGTTTAATTTTTTCCATGCTGCTGACCATCCTTTGTGTAATACAAAATGTACACGAAGAAATGACAGGGCTACTAAGTTTAATGTATTCAAACCATCGAGGAGTAGGGCTCTAGCTTGGAATCTCAGGATCTGAGATAGCAGGGGACAGAAAGAGTGAGATACTGCATATAGTGTGTGCTCAGGCCTCAAGCACAGAAGGGACTAGGATCATGAAGCATTGGCCCCTGAGATGGGCAGGCAATACAGACCCTCTGCTTGGCCCAGGCTTGGGAGTAAATAGTAATGATGAGCCACAATTTTGAACCTTCAGCTTGAAATTGTGTGTGTGTGTGTGTGTGTATGATTGTTTTGCTGGGGGAGGGGATGAATCTGTGGTGCTTTGAAAGGGAGTGAAATTATTCTTCCAATAGAGCTGTGGGGGCTTAGTAAATATCAGTGACTGCAGCAGACTTTTTTCTCTCGAATGGTGTTTTGCTGCTTCTAAAAATGGCTGTGGAGCCACTTTTAGCAGCCAGCATATGGCAACTCTCCCCCCCCCCCCTGCAGTTCATGGAATGTAAGATCTATGAGCCAGGGCAAATAAGATGTGGTTATTGGGGAGATGTCAAGATTAAATATAGGCATTTTGGGTGTCAGTGAACTGAAATGGAGTGGAAGGGGCCACTTCACATCAGATGACCACCAGATCTACTACTGTGGACAAGAGGACCACAGAAGAAATGGAGTAGCCTTCATAATGAATAATAAAGTGGCTAAAGCAGTGCTTGGATATGATCCAAAAAATGACAGAATGATCTCAGTTCGAATTCAGGGTAAGCCATTTAACAACACAGTGATCCAAATATACACTCCAACCACAGATGCTGAAGAAGCAGAGGTAGATCAGTTCTATGAGGATCTGCAACACCTACTGGATAATGCGCCAAAAAGAGATGTTATTTTCATTACAGGAGACTGGAATGCTAAGGTGGGTAGTCAAACGACACCTGGAATTACAGGCAAGCATGGTCTGGGAGAACAAAATGAAGCAGGACATAGGCTGATAGAATTTTGCCAAGACAACTCACTGTGCATAACAAACACTCTCTTCCAACAACCTAAAAGACGACTTTATACCTGGACTTCACCAGATGGCCGACACTGAAATCAAATTGACTACATCCTTTGTAGCCAAAGGTGGTGGACATCTATACAGTTGGTAAAAACAAGACCTGGAGCTGACTGTAGTTCAGATCATCAACTTCTTATTGCACAATTTCGAATCAGACTAAAGAGAATAGGGAAGACCCACAGATCAGTTAGATATGAGCTCATGAATATTCCTCATGAATATGCAGTGGAGGTGAAGAATAGATTTAAGGGACTAGATTTAATAGATAGGGTCCTGGAAGAACTATGGACAGAAGTTCGCAACATTGTTCAGGAGGCGGCAACAAAAAACGTCCCAAGGATAAAGAAAACCAAGAAGGCAAGATGGCTGTCTGCTGAGACACTGGAAGTAGCCCAAGAAAGAAGGGAAGCAAAAGGCAACAGTGAAAGGGGGAGATATGCCCAATTAAATGCAAAATTCCAGAGGTTAGCCAGAAGAGATAAGGAATTATTTTTAAACAAGCAATGCGCGGAAGTGGAAGAAGATAATAGAATAGGAAGGACAAGAGACCTCTTACAGAAAATCAGAAACATCGGAGGTAAATTCCAGGCAAAAATGGGTATGATCAAAAACAAAGATGGCAAGGACTTAATAGAAGCAGAAGAGAGCAAGAAAAGGTGACAAGAATATATGGAAGATCTGTATAGGAAGGATAATAATATCGGGGATAGATGTGATGGTGTGGTCAGTGAGTTAGAGCCAGACATCCTGAAGAGTGAGGTTGAATGGGCCTTAAGAAGCATTGCTAATAACAAGGCAGCAGGAGATGATGGTATCCCAGCTGAACTGTTTAAAATCTTGCAAGATGATGCTGTCAAGGTGATGCATGCCATATGCCAGCAAATTTGGAACACACAAGAATGGCCATCAGATTGGAAGAAATCAACGTATATCCCCATAGCAAAAAAGGGAAACATGAAAGAATGTTCAAACTATCGAACAATGGCACTTACTTCACATGTCAGTAAGGTAATGCTCAAGATATTGCAAGGTAGACTCCAGCAAGTCATGGAATGAGAATTGCCAGATGTACAAGCTGGGTTTAGAAAAGGCAGAGGAACTAGAGACCAAATTGCCAAATTCCCCCTGGATAATGGAGAAAGCCAGGGGGTTTCAGAAAAACATCTATTTCTATTTTATTGACTATTCTAAAGCCTTTGACTGTGTGGATCATAACAAATTGTGGCAAGTTCTTGGTGGTATGGAGATACCAACTCATCTTGTCTGCCTCCTGAGGAATCTGTATAACGCCCAAGTAGCAATGGTAAGAACAGACCATGGAACAACGGACTGGTTTAAGATTGGGAAAGGAGTACGGCAGGGTTATATACTCTCACCCTACCTATTCAACCTGTATGCAGGACACATCATGCGATGGGCTGGGCTTGATGGATCCAAGGCTGGAGTTAAAATCACTGGAAGAAACATTAACAATCTCAGATATGCAGATGATACCACTTTGATGGCTGAAAGCGAGGAGGAGCTGAGGAACCTTATGACGAAGGTAAAAGATGGAAGTGCAAAAGCTGGGTTGCAGTTAACCCTCAAAAAAACCAAGATTATGGCAACCAGCTTGATTGAGAACTGGCAAACAGAGGGAGAAAACGTGGAGGCAGTGACAGACTTTGTCTTTCTAGGCACAAAGATTACTGCAGACGCTGACTGCAGCCAGGAAATCAGAAGACGTTTACTTCTTGGGAGGAAAGCAATGACCAATCTTGATAAAATAGTGAAGAGCAGAGACATCACACTGACAACAAAGGTCCGCATAGTTAAAGCAATGGTATTCCCTGTAGTAACCTATGGCTGCGAGAGCTAGACCATAAGGAAGGCTGAGCGAAGGAAGATAGATGCTTTTGAACTGTGGTGTTGGAGGGAAATTCTGAGAGTGCCTTGGACTGCAAGAAGATCAAACCAGTCCATTCTCCAGGAAATAAAGCCGGACTGCTCACTTGAGGGAATGGTATTAAAGGCAAAACTGAAGTATTTTGGCCACATCATGAGAAGACCGGATACCCTGGAGAAGATGCTGATGCTAGGGAAATTGGAAGTCAAAAGGAAGAGGGGCCGACCAAGGGCAAGATGGATGGATGATATTCTGGAGGTGACGGACTTGACCTTGGGGGAGCTGGGGGTGGTGACGGCTGACAGGGAGGAAGCTCTGGCATGGGCTGGTCCATGAAGTCACAAAGAGTCGGAAGCGACTGAACAAATAAACAACAACAATATAGCATCATTCCAGGGAACTATGGTGCTGCTGGTGGCAACAGAACAGGTTAAGTAGCTTCCTCTTGACTCAGTGTTGTTCCTAGAGATGGATAGATCTGTCCGTCTGTCTCTCACTGAGATGATTGGGTTTCTGAGGTCAAGTTTGTTCCATCCTGACTCCATACAGAAATTTGTATGTATTTTTCATAATGTAAGCATTAATGTATTTGTTTTTCTGTGCATTTTTAAACATACACATTTTTTGATGCATGCACCCATTAATTAAAGCGTCCTTGCGTGCATTTTTGGAAATGTGTGCATTTTTCTTGGCACATTTTTCAAATGCACACATGTTGCCAAACACATTGGGAGGGGGATGTGGAACACATTGCAAGCTCAGAAATGGACTGAGCTCCAACCACAAATTGCGTTGGGGTCTGTGTTCAGGTCCATGCGGTGCAAATTGGGTAAATCTGTAAAGAAAGAACCTTGATGGACCATATTTCCCACACATTCCTTGTTGTTCCAGAGGACTGTGAAAGAAATAAATGGTGGCCATCCTCCCAAGGTGGTGCCCTCCCACTGGTGGCCACTTTTCTTTTCATGGGATACCCCAATATGAAACCATGTACAGGCATTCTGAAAGAATAAAATGGCTGCTGCTGAAATCATGTCTGCTATTGTTGGAGACAGTAAGCCCCCCTCAATGAGGAATGAATGAGTACAAATGGTTTAATGAAAATGAACTCTGTTGGTACCTATTCATTACTCGTGGCACTTTTTCTGCAACAAATGGAAATGAAGTCAAATGAGAAAAATACATGCTCTTGCTTATGTTCCTAGCGTAAAGGTTTAAAAAGAAGGCTGGGGCCTATAACCAAAACAAGTATATAATTTTTCCAGCATATATAACAAGTATATATTCCAGTGGTATGTGTATGTGTATGTATATACATATATATATGTATATGTATATTTTAAAAAAATAGACATAGACATTGCTCCTGCAACTCATGCAGTACTAAAGATTATGGAAAGATTGACACATAGAGAAGGAAATGAAAGAAAAAAAACTGTAATGGTAAGAAAGATTAAACAAAGAAGAAGGAAGGTAGGACATCATGTCACCATGAGGTCAAATCAGAGTGAAGGCTTCCTGACAATACCATGTAACCAATCAGATTTGGCGATGTGGTGACATCTTGATACCAAAGCAAAATGAGGTCAGTGCTTTTTGCCCTTACTCTGAATGGACAAACACTGTCACTCTCTTTGGCACCCACCCCTGAAATTTACTGAAACGGGCTGTGAATTTCCTGGAGAGATAAATTATCCCCCACACACACATACACACACACACACAAAACGTAATGTCTCCCCTTTATTTCAAATCAAGGCAATAGTTCTTGGATCAAGAGATGAAGAATAGCACCAGGTTTACACCAAGGAAAGGTCTGGACCAAATAGTCTACACGTGTGCAGCTCTCGAAAAAGAAAACCTTTACAGGTAATTCATCTGAAAAACACTGGCTCAGCAAATTTGTGTGCTTGCTCCTGTTGTATTATTGATGGTAGCTGCTTCAAGTGTTCTTTTCCTCACATCTCTCGAGGGAAGCAGGGAAGCAAAATAAGAGATTGTTAAGAGGTTGGAACCAAATTAAGAAATAAAGCGCATGCATATGATTTGCTCTTGGTATGAATTTGAGAACTTAAGACACCACACATTGCTGCATAGCTGTGGAGACACACCGAGTGTAAATCAGGGCAAAAATTTGCCTGTAACCAAGTCTATCAACAGCATATTCAAGCCACTGAAGCTTTCAGCACAGATGGGCTGGATCAGCACTTACTTTTATAACTATAAATGTGGTGGAAGGATGGGGGAGGGAGAGATTTTTAGACCTATGGCCTTTAGGCATACAGCCTCTGAAATCTGACAGAGAAAAATAGATACATGTTTTCCTTTTTAACAAAACTATGCTTTTTTCAGGCTTTTCTTTTAAAGCACTTATACAATGAGAAACTACTGTACTTATTTCATACACATCGCTTCATATTCCACTTTTGCTTGCTTGCTTTTAAAAAATAAATTAAACACTGCATAATTATCACCCTTACACAGAAACACGACTTCGTTAGTAAATACGACGCACCCAGATAAAAGTATTCATCATGATAAATAAATGAAAGGGATCAGCACTGGAAAATGTTACTCTATTGGCCTCATTCCAGTAGTTAACAAAAGGGACCGGTCTTAACAGATCAGATTGCCTGCTCTCTAACTTAAAAGCAACATGTCAGGTTTTGGCATCTGTGAGGCATATCTCACTGTGATGATCTTTTCACCCTTCAATAGTTGGAATGTAGTGGTAGTCTGAAAGAGAAGATCAAATGCTGAGGATAGAACTTCCATAGCATCTCATATTGCCTCAGATATAAGCCTGATTCATGATGCACTCAGTCGCCTAGCCCTCTCCATTTCATTCCCATTCCCATTGCCTTGCCTTATCTATTTATTTATTTCATTTCTATGTTGCCCAATAGCCAAAGCTCTCTGGGCGGTTCAGAAAAATTAAAAACACAAAGTGTAGCATAAACCAATATAAAATATGAAAGCTTCAAACCACAACATAACAGTACAATGAGAATAAAACCTACCAGCAATTTGTTGTTGTTGTTGTTCAGTCGTTCCGTCGTGTCCGACTCTTCGTGACCCCATGGACCATAGCATGCCAGGCCTTCCTGTCCTGCGCTCTCTCCCAGAGTGTGCTCAAGTCCATATTCATTGCATCGGTAATGCTATCTAGCCACCTCATCCTCTGCCATCCCCTTCTCCTTTTGCCTTCAGTCTTTCCCAGCATCAGGGTCTTTTCCAGTGACTTTTCTCTTCGCATTAGGTGGCCAAAATATTTCAGCTTCAGCTTCAGTATCTGTTCTTCCAATGAGCACTCAGGGTTGATTTCTTTTAGGATTGACTGATTTTACCTCCTTGCAGTCCAGGGAACTTGTAAGAGTCTTCTCCAGCACCACAGTTCGAAAGCTTCGATTCTTCGGCGCTCAGCCTTCCTTATAGTCCAGCTCTCACAGCCATACGTTGCTACTGGGAAAACCATAGCTTTGATTATATGAACCTTTGTTGGCAAGGTGATGTCTCTGCTTCTTACTATGCTGTCTAGGTTTGCCATAGCTTTCCTCCCAAGGAGCAAGCGTCTTTTAATTTCATGGCTACAGTCACCGTCTGCGGTGATCTTGGAGCCCAAGAAAATAAAATCTGTCACTGCTGCCATTTCTTCCCCTTCTATATGCCAGGAAGTGATAGGGCCAGATGCCATGATCTTCGTTTTTTTAATGTGGAGTTTCAAACCAGCTTTTGCACTCTCCACTTTCACCCTCAACAAGAGGCTCTTTAGATCCTCTTCGCTTTCTGCCATTAGGGTGGTATCATCTGCATATCTGAGAAGTTGATAATTCTCCCGGGAATCTTAATTCTGACTTGTGGTTCATCCAACCCAGCATTTCTCATGATGTACTCTGCATATAAATTAAATAAGCAGGGCGACAATATACAGCCCTGTCATACCCCTTTCCCAATTTTGAACCAATCGGTTGTTCCATGTCCGGTTCTTACTGTTGCTACTTGACCCTCATACAGGTTTCTCAGGAGACAGGTAAGGTGGCCTGGTACTCCCACCTCTTTCAGAATTTGCCACAGTTTGTTGTGATCCACACAATCAAAGGCTTTAGCATAGTCAATGAAGCAGAAATAGACGTTTTTCTGGAATTCTCTTGCTTTCTCCATGATCCAGCGAATGTTGGCGATTTGATCTCTAGTTCCTCTGCCTCTTTGAAACCCAGCTTGTACTTCCGGGAGTTCTCGGTTCGCATACTGCCAAAGCCTAGCTTGTAGGATTTTGAGCATCACCTTGCTGGCATGTGAAATGAGTGCAATTGTACAGTAGTCTGACCACTCTTTGGCATTGCCCTTCTTTGGAATTGGAATGTAAACTGACCTTTTCCAGTCTTGCGGCCACTGTTGAGTGTTCCAGATTTGTTGGCATATTGAGTGCAGCACTTCAACAGCATCATCTTTTAGGATCTTAAATAGCTCAGCTGGAATACTGTCATCTCTGCTAGCTTTTTTGTTACTAATGCTTCCTAAGGTCCACTTGACTTCACTCTCGAGGATGTCCGGCTCAAGTTCAGTGACCGCACTATCATGGCTATCAGGGACATTCAGATCTTTCCTGTGTAGTTCTTCTGTGTATTCTTGCCACCTCTTCTTAATCTCATCTGCTTCTGTGAGGTCCCTGCCTTCTTTGTCCTTTATCATGCTCATCTTTGCACAAAACGTTCCCTTGATATCTCCGATTTTCTTGAAGAGATCTCTAGTCTTTCCCATTCTATTGTTTACTTTTATTTCTTTGCATTGTTCATTTAAGAAGGCCTTCTTGTCTCTCCTTGCTATTCTCTGGAACTCTGTATTCAGTTGGGTATATCTTCCCCTTTCTCCCTTGCTTTTCGCTTCCCTTCCTCCCTCAGCTACTTGTAAAGCCTCATCAGACAGCCACTTGGCTTTCTTGCATTTCTTTTTCTTTAGGATGGATTGAGTTGCTGCCTCCTGAACAATGTGACGGACCTCCGTCCATACTTCCTCAGGCACTCTGTCTATCAGGTCTAATCCCTAAAATCTATTCCTCACCTCCACTGTATATTCATAAGGGATATGATTTAGGTCATACCTGAATGGTTTAGTGGTTTTCCCTACATTCTTCAATTTAAGCTGAAATTTTGCAACAAGAAGCTCATGATCTGAGCCACAGTCAGCTCCAGGTCTTGTTTTTACTGATTGTATAGAGTTTCTCCATCTTTGGCTGCAAAGTACATAATCAATCTGATTTTGCTATTGACCATCTGGTGATGTCCATGTGTAGAGTCGCCTCTTGTGCTGCTGGAAAAGAGTGTTTGCTATGATCAGCTTGTTCTCTTGGCAAAACTCTATTAGCTTTTGTCCTGCTTCATTTTGTACACCAAGGCCATGCTTGCCTGTTATCCTGTTGATTTCTTGACTTCCTACTGTAGCATTCCAATCCCCTATGATGAAAAGGACTTCTTTTTTTGGTGTTAGTTCTAGAAGGTGTTGTAGGTCTTCATAGAACCGATCAACCTCAGCTTCTTCGGCCTCAGTGGTTGGGGCATAGACTTGAATTACTGTGATGTTGAATGGGTTGCCTTGGATTCGTACTGAGATCATTCTGTCGTTTTTGAGATTGTACTCCAGTACTTCTTTTCCCACCCTTTTGTTGACTATGAGTGCTACTCCATTTCTTCTAAGGGATTCTTGCCCTGAATTAAATTTGCCCATGCCTGTCCATTTTAGTTTGCTGATTCCCAAGATGTCGATGTTCAATCTTGCCATCTCATGTTTGACCACCTCCAGCTTACCTTGATTCATTGATCTGACATTCCAGGTTCCTAAACAATATTGTTCTTTACAGCATCGGATTTTCTTTTCACCACCAGACACATCCACAGCTGAGTGTCCTTTCAGCTTTGGCCCAGCCACTTCACTCTTTCTGGCACTACTTGGACATTCCCTCTGCTCTTCCCCAGTAGTATATTGGACACCTTCCGACCTGAGGGGCTCATCTTCCGGCGTCATCTCTTTTAGCCTTGTGATACGTTCCATGGGGTTTTCTTGGCAAGAATACTGGAGTGGGTTGCCATTTCCTTCTCCAGTGGACCACATTTTGTCAGAACTCTCCACCATGACCTGTCCATCTTGGGTGGCCCTGCATGGCATAGCTTATGGCTTCACTGAGTTACGCAAGCCCCTTCACCACAACAAGGCAGTGATCCATGAAGGGGTACCAACAATACAGATATTTAAAATATAGATTTAAAACACCAGAACAAAAAGCCTAGGAAGCTAAAATGCTAAAATACTGGGAGAATATTTTTTTAAAAAAATAAGGTCTTCACCTGGCACTGGAATGAGTACAATGTTGGCATCAGGCAAACCTCTCCAGGGAGCTCATTCCACACCCAGGTTCCAAAGCAGAAAAGGCCATCTCCCTTGTAGCCACCCACCTCACTTCCTTTGGCAGGGCCTTGATGCCCTCCATGTTTTGGAAGGGAAAATGCCTGATCATGCAGGGTGCCGACACATGTCGGCACCCTACATGATCACGGTTCTAGATCACAGGGAGCCTAAACATGTAGAACAAGCTCCCTGCTTCAGAGTTTCACCCTCTAATGCACTGGAGGTTGAGGGGATAGAACCAGCAGAGAACATGATGGTGGGGATGGAACCAGCAAGTGTTTTCTTGCTCTTCCCCTCATTACGAGAATATGAATGCCTGAATAGGGCTTAGAGATGTGAAGAATCTTCACATCTCTAAGAAAAAAATCCCAGAAAATTGGGGGAAAACTCAGATATTTTTAAAACCAATTGTCCCCCAAGATTTGGGGGGGGGAGTGACTGGGTTTTTTGCCACATTTTTCTAGCCCAACCCCCATGGGGCAGGGGTTCTGGGCCTTCACATGTCTAATAATATTAATATAATATTAACTAATATTAATTGGTTTTCCTTTCGGTTGGTTCACACATTCAGTTAGGAATCATTAAGTCTTCATATAGAAATGATGTGCATGAAACTGGCCCTTCTTTCTCTGCCATCATCATGAGTAGTCAAGTAAGTGAGTATGAGAGACAGGACCTTCTAGGTGGTGATGCCAAGGTTTTGGTATCCCTCCCTATAGGAATGTATGGATTTTGTTAAATCTATTCCATCTGTATCTTGCAGACTGTCAGAGTGGTCTGAAAATCCAACACTCTGTCAGCAGATTCCTAGTAGAGCAGAAGGAGTGATGGAGGCACTTTGCTCCTCTCTGTCCTCCATTCTGTTCCTTTTTTCACTTGATGTGCTTTTGAATGCATCTACTGGAGTTGTGGGGATAGGGGAGCAAGGAAGCTTCAGGATGTTGCAGATCCTTGGCACACACACCCCACCGCTCCCTTCCCCCTCATCTGCATCCTCACCCAAGCTTGGAGCGCCGACCTCGAGTGAGGAAGCCACTGCAGTTCTTTCCATGGCACTGCAAGGGGTGGGGGGGAAACAATCCCCATCTGGATTTCCCAGTGGAGGCTGGTGGCTCCGATTTCACTGAGGCTGTGATTCCAGGCTGTGTTGTAGTCAGAACCAACCAGAACTCCAGAGGATCTATCCAAGGTGCTGACCCCCCCAAATCTGAAAAATCAAATTGACTGAAACCCAAAATGGAATCACAACCCAACCCAAATCAGACCTACCAGCCTCTGCTAGGATTTCCCCTTCTGAGGATGTAGCAGTGTCTATGGCCTTGGAGGGGAAACTTCAAAATATTTTATGGTCCTTGGGATGCTCTCCGAGTCCCAGGGACCATAGGATTGCTCCCTTAATATCTAGCTCTGCTACTGGTGTTAACGATTTTAATTGCTATTTTTCATTGTGGCTTCTTTTTAAATTTGTGGATTTAAATATTGTTTATTTATTATGCAATGTATGACTATTTTATTTTATTTCTTTACTTGGTAAGCCACTCTCAGTACTTATTAATAGACAAGTGGAATGAAATATGAATACTGCTGCTACTACTACTACTGCTACTAAGCAGTATAGGAGCAAGAACTTCCACCCCACCCCACAAGAGAAATAGTTTATTGGCCTCTGGCAAAGCCTAGCCTGGAAAAAAGGTGGGTAAGGGGAGACATGATGGAGGTGTACACAATTATACATGGTATGGAGAATGTGGAGAGGGAGACTTTTTTTTTTCTCCCTCTCTCAAAATACTAGAACTCGGGGTCATCCTATGAAGCTGATTGGTGGGAGATTCAGGATGGAGAAAAGGAAGGGCTTCTTCACACAGCGCATTGTTAAACTATAGAATTCACCACCACAGGATGTAGTGATGGCCACCAATTTGGATGGCTTTACAGGGGGATTGGGCAAATTCATGGAGGTTGAGGCTATACATGGCTACTAGTCCTTATAGATATACCTCCGGTATCAGAGGCAGTATGCCTATGTGCACCAGTTGCTGGGGAACATGGGCAGGAGGGAGCTGTTGCACTCGTGTCCTGCTTGTGGTTTTCCCATGGCCACTGTGTGAACAGAATGCTGGACTAGATGGACCCTTGGTCTGATCCAGCAGGGCTCTTCTTATGTTCGTAACAAAGCTGACTGGGTATGTATACTTGATGTGCAAAAAGCCATACAAGTCTTGCGTATCAGTAGACTTCTGCCAATGTCTTTCCAATGTTTCCAAAAACTAAAGAGACAACCCAAATCTGGAAAAGAAAAACCCAGATCAACCCCCCGACTTTTGGATCAGAACCAAAACTATTCTTTGAAATAACAAACCAGAGCAATGTCAGTCACAGCTGAACCCAAACATGATCTGGGTCAAAAGCAAAACAAAACACTATAATAGTTTGACTATCTGAAAAACAAAACAAAACTGAACAGTGATCATCATGGATTAAGTCATGAGTAGCAGGTTGGTTTTCTCCCAGCCAATATTACATGCATTCAGTTGTGACAAATTGTCAAAGTGATCTTAGCCGCAAGCCTGGGCTATGCAACAAAGTTACAAAATGTTGCTTGTTCATTTGTTCTGAAGTACCTTTCCGTTAAAACCAAACTTTATTTTATCCCTTTTGGAGCTGCATTGGTAGTTTTCACTATTTACGTTCAGCATTTTAATTCAATTCAGTGTCAGAGACTTGGGGGCTTAAACCAGAAAACTATGGAATATGTCCACCGCAAGCCCAGAACCAGCAGGTAACATCCTCGGGAAGCTGTCAAGGCTTTATCACTGCCTGGTGTCCTCTTTTCCAGCACTCTGGGAATTCTGGGTGGCCACCATTGTAATTGCCTACAACACCATTGTAATTGCGTTCCAGAGCAGCAGTGCTATGATGGAATTCCAGGGAACTGAGGACAATTACAATGGCTTCCACATGGTAATTTAATGCACATTAAAGCAGCAGTGCAACCAGTGGCATCCTCATCCGGTAGTCCCCAGCCACCCTTTCCTTGTACCCAGTGGACGGACAGCCACCCATTCCTTGTATCTAGTGGAGGGTAGACTGTACCTCCACTAGATACAAAGAATGGGTGGCCAACCAACATGGGGCCCAACCAACATGAGGAGGCACCAGGGGGCCCATCCCAAAGGCTCCCTCCAACCTGGTCCACAATGAGCTACCATGGACAGCATGTTCTCAGGGCCCTCTGCAGGCATAAAATTGAATAGGGGTGTGAAACATTGGATGTCAAGCGGTATTCAAATATTGGATGTAGAGCGGTATACAAATATTGTAAATAAATAAAAAAATAAATATTTGCCTGTGAAATGGTAAGGCAATATGAAGCCTATGGGTTGGCCAGGTCTGGTAGAAATTCTAGTTCCCTGGCCTTCCAGCTTTGCCTGGGCAGCAGAGCACCGCTTCTTATCTGCTGCATCACAGGCACTCAGCTCAATCCATGGCCTCATGGATTCTGGGTTAGAAAACACTCACTTCTGGTCTGAATTCTGGTTGTGTCACAGGCCAGTCCCAACAAATTCTAACATTAAACATGTGGGATTTAAAAACAAAATTCCCAAATCTAGAGTTAGAAAAATTAGATATCTAGAATCTCTTTCCATTCAATCTTAACACAGAGCCTTAGAATGTTAGTTTTGACAACGTCAAACTTATTACGACACTTATAAAGAGCAACTGCTCCTTGTTCTGCTTCTCTCTGAAATCAGACCCCACTTGGGGGGCTGGGATCCCCATCCATGCCCCCACTCTCACCATCAACTTCACATGACACTTCTGAATCACCCTCCTCTGGTCTTCCTTGATCTCTCCCATTTCTTCTTTACGCATTTGCCACTCTTTTTTACCCATGCTTAACCTCATGGGGCCCATCTCACTTGGCTGGCTTCTCTCACCATCTCTTCATCACTTCCTTTCTCCTCCTCACTCTACATTTCCCTCCTCTTCAGTGTCTCTTGCCCTCTTCTCTGAGCCTCCCTCTCCTCCCTCTCTCTCCCCTCCATCCTCCCTTTCCTCTTCTTCTCTATTCCAGCCTTCCAGCTCCACCATTTCTTGCCATCCACCCCTCTGTCTCCTCCCACTTTTTAAATCTCCCAATTTCTGGTCTTCATCCCCTCCGATCTCAAAGCCAAGGCACCCAACTGTCTTCACCTACCTCCAGCTCAGGTTGTGCTCCCTACCAGCATCCGCTGATGTCAAACATAAAGCCAGGCTTCAATGGCCGGCGGGGTGGTGGTGGTCACAGCCTCCAACCCCCAACTCCAGGTGACAGTAGTACTCCCATACCAGCATGAAACCTATGCTGAAATTCTGCACCACCTCATGCTTGCCAGTGGTCTATATAATCCTTTCAAATTTGGAGAACAGCCAGGGCTGGAGAGTGAGGTGACTGCCTCAGGCGGCAGATTTGGAGGGGTAGCAGCAGCAGCCTCCCACCTAATCTCATGAATTCACCGGCTGTTCTTATCTGTTGGAGGTCAAAGTGGTGTATAAGAAGCATCCTGCTTTTGACCCCCTACACATAGTCTGTGGTAGAGGATGCTACCCCATCACCAGTCTTAAAGTAATATCTGCCTGCCAATTCAGGCAGCTTCTGTACATGGACAGGGGAGGGGATGCCATCTTTCTGCATACAGCCAAATGTCTTGGGCCGGCCCTGAGAACAGCAATTACAGTTCAGTTGGGGGAGTAACACAAACGAACCTATGTTGCAATTAGATTTATGATGCAATGAATCACAAAGTTGTATTGACTTTATGATTCAGAAACCCAAAGTGTGGCCAGGGATGAAGACAGTCTTGAATTATAGCTTTTTACCGATGTTCAATAGAACAAAAGGAGATCTAAATCTGACCATTTAACAGCTATTGTGCAATCTCTCTGATGTACCTTTGTAGGCTGAGCTACAAGATGCACAAATTCAATCCACTTATACCTATTATTGGCCTCTGGGTGGACAACCTCCTGGACAATCACCTATTGATTAATGGCCCCGAGCATGGTTAAAATCGTATGTTCCCTCTTTACTAATCACCCAGAAGGATGAAAGTGTACTCTTTGATTTCTCCTAGTGTTCTTAATGTGAATAACTAATTCACTTTAGATACCACTGGTCCCCAGGGCAAATGTACCTATATTGGCTTAAACCAAATCTGTCTGTTTTAATTGGAGCTTTGATACCACTGAAGACAATATTAGCATTGGCTAAACAGCAAAATGGCCTCTAATGTCAATGGTCTCAGATTGCTAGATGTTTTATATGAATCCCAGGGTAAGTGGGCTGTATTTCAGATTCACTTTGCTTTCCCCCCTCTTCTTCTTTACTGCCTAGGTATGCAGGTGAGGTGCCCTTCATAGACTAGGCGATCTCCAAATCACAACTGATCAGGGCCCCTATTTCCTTGGGGGAAGAGCCTTTCTGTCCTAATTCTAGACAAACTATGCTGTCAGTATATATGTAAGCAAGCGTGTATATTATAACTATGCAAGCTTTAATATCCTAGTAAAGATCAAGTGGGAGAGTGGTAGTCTGGCCCTGCTAGTTTCTGCTGATGCCCTGCACTGCCTCAGTTGTGGCAAGGACTTCACATCAATGGGCATTGCTGTAGCTTGGATTTTGGGGCTCTTCTATGGGACAGATGTTTAGCAGAGGTCTGGCTAGGTTGGGTTTCACAGGGAAGCAAGATGGGAATAGATCAGCACCATGGAACACTCTTAGTGGAGCTGGTGCCGGAAGCCAGACAGGTTTAGTTTGTATGTTGCTCCAACAAGGAGCAGATCAAGACTGAGCCTTAAGTAGGAGCTTGGCTTCCCCTAGGCTGATTGGCCCCATCTCCACATTGACTGAGGTTTTGTATCTTCAAGGGGCCTCACCTATTTTCGCAAACTCAAGCTGCAATGACATGGGAGTGACTGTGGCATGCTCGTGTCTTCATGGCCAGAGTCTGAGGATGGCAATGCAACCTTCTTGGGATGCAGAAAGATGTCCCCTGGGCTCTTTCTAGAGAATTGAGTCCTGGGGAGGTGAAAGCTTCATGACACCTTTCTATGACCAAGTCCTCTTCATGCGCTATTAACTCTTGAACCTCTTTTTCTGAGGACAAGGGGTTGGGATGCTCCAAGGGGTGAGGGGTATTTCACCATGACAACTAGGTCCATGGAATCACTGGATTCTGCAAGCTCCAGGGCAGTCACGATGGACTAAGATAGGGGTGTACGAAAGTCACTTACCTTTTTGAAGGGTGACATCCGCGGGGGAGGGGCGCTCTGTACCTTCCCCCGAAATTCTCCCCAGCCAGCTCTGCTCCATGGCAACTCCACGGAGCCGCAGCCCAGGTGCATCCACAGTGGCAAGTCTGCAGACGCAAATGGCAGCCCGCGTAGTGGCCGCCATTTGTGTCCCTTCGCTGAGCCATGATAGGCTACGTAAATATTTACGTAGCCTATCACGGCAAAAGCGGGGACGCAAATGGTGGAGCCTACCTTGCTGCGGCTACGCCATTTGCGTCCCTGCTTTTGCCGTGATAGGCAACATAAATATTTACGTAGCCTATCACAGCTTGCCAGGGATGCAAATGGTGGCTGATATAGCAGCCGCCATATGCGGCCACAGCCCAGCAGCAGCCGGAGCTGCCACCACCACTGGAGCCACCGGAGCCGCAGCCAGGTAGGCTCCCCCATTTGTGTCCCCGCTTTTGCCATGATAGGCTACGTAAATATTTACATAGCCTATCAGGGCTCAGCGAAGGGATGCAAATGGCGGCCGCTATGCCAGCCGCCATTTGCATCTGCAGACCTGCCTCTGTGGGTGCACCCGGCCAGCGGCTCCGTGGAGTCGCCGCGGAGCGGAGCTGGCTGGGGAGAATTTCAGGGGGAGGTATGCAAATGGGAGGTACCCATTTGCGGCTGCAGCCCAGCAGAGGCCAGAGCCGCCACTGCTGCCGGAGCTGCCGCTGCTGCCAGAGCCGCTGCCGCTGGAGCCACAGCCAGGTAGGCTCCGTTTCGGGGGACTTCCGTGGGGTGGTGAGGCAGGTTGCTCCGTTCCTCCATGGATTCTGGGGGGCCGAATTCACTTGAATTTGGCCTCCCTGGGATCCGTGGAAGAATTCTCTGACATCCCTAGACTAAGATGGATGATAGTTGTGGAATGATTCAGCTCTGTGCAAGCTGCATGGAGATTGTGGCTGAATCTTAGTAACAGGAACATTGCTTGCAAAAACATGTGTATATTAGGCAGAAAAATTGCATTAAAATGTATGCATTTGAAGAAATGTGCATTAAAATGCCTATGAATTTCCATGCAAGCTCTGTAAAAAAAAAATCTCAACATTCGGGATGAATCAAACTTAAGACTAGGGATAGATGGACTCAGCACAGTCTGTCCTTGCCAGGTGCTCAACAACCACCACTGTCACCCTGCTTTGCTTGCCACACCATGCAAGCCACTGGACAGCCTGGCAAGTGCCCGGCAAGTGCCCAGTGGCCACCCATCCCCTTAACGAGGCACCATTTTGCCTTAAAAAGGCAGCTTGTTTTTTTCCCATACAAGTAATATTGCATAAATGGTGGCCATAAAGGGGCCATTTACACAACATTATAGGCATAAATGGCCCCTTTACTACCACCATTTATGCAACATTACTTTTATGGAAAAACCTAAGCCACTCTTTTTTGTTTTTTACAAAATGGCAGCTCGGTGAGGTGACAGGCAGCTGCCAGGCACTCATGGACTGCATGGCACTCAGTGAACGGCCTAGTAAGTGTGCAGCGGCTTGGTGTATTCCCTGGCCATGGGCTGCTAAGGTCTGGAGGTGCTGCGGAAGTGATAAGCCAGATCCAGGTATACTTACAAGGAGACTTTTTTGAGTAGGGGTGTACGAATGACTTACCCCGTTCCGCTGGGGCCATCTGCTGGGGGGGGGAGGCAATCCGTCCCTCCCCCCCGGAATCCTCCTCAGCCAGCTCCGCTCCGCGGGGAACCTTCAGAGTTGCCGGCCAGGGCACCCCGCAGCCGGACTTCTGTCTGCTGCTGGGCTGTGGCCACAAATGGCAGCCGCCATTTGCGTCCCTGTGGTGGCCGTGATAGGCTACATATATATTTATGTAGCCTATCACAGCAAAAGGCAGGAATGCAAATGGCGGCGGCTACGCCATTTGCCTCCCTGCCTGTTGCCGTGATAGGCTATGTAAATATATACGTAGCCTATCACAGCTACCGCAAGGAGCCAAATGGCGTAGAGGCCACCATTTGCATTCCTGCCTTTTGCCGCGATAGGCTACGTATATATTTACGTAGCCTATCACGGCTACCGCAGGGACGCAAATGCATTAGCCGTGATAGGCTACGTAAATACTTACATAGCCTGTCACGGCTAAAGTGGAATGGAAATGGCAGATGCAGACCAAGGCAGCTATTCACAGGGCAGCGGACAGCCAACAAAGGTAGGATCCATCCTGGGGGGATTCCGCGGGGTGGCGGGGGGGATTGCTCCATTCCCCCACGGACTCCAGGGGAGTCCATGGCGGAATTCTTTAACTTCCCTATTTTTGAGTACTTACAGCACACAGGCATACCCCAGACAGCTTCTCTGAACCCAGAGCCAGGAGGTACAAGGGTTCTTATACATGTTAGCAGTGAGGCAGCATGGCAGCAGCAAGTGTTAATTAGCATTCATCTGCAACTTTCCCAGCATAGGCTAACAGTGCTTGTTGAGAAGGAAAACAATCAGAACCTTCCCAGCACAGACACCTGTAGCTTAGCATAAACAGAGTCTCACTTGTCAGGTGCATCCTAGGCCCTGGTAAGATAAACGGTTCAGAGCTCATTAGCATGGAATGTGCAGTGGTGGTGATATCGACCTTTGACTCCAGCCAAGAGGCCCACTAGCAAGATAATTGCACTAATAAAGCATTGTGGATCATTACGCCCCTCTAAAACTACTGTTGACTTGGTTACAGGCCTGGGGCCATTACACTTGGTGAATGGGGTCCTGGTGTCTGAGCAGAGGGAGGGACTCCGCTGGACTCCACATACCTCTTGGATTCCCACCACATCCCTATTTAAGCCTGGAAAATTGAGACACTGAGAGAAACTGAAACTGACAGATTCATCTATCCTTTGCTGTGAACCACCCTTTAAATATTCTACAGTGCCCTGCCTGGCCTTGTTCGGAGCACTGGACAGTGGGTAGGGTGGCCATGTGGCCTCTCTTACAGAGGACAAACAGTCCTCTATTTCAAGGGCTGCTCAAGGACCATCGTCTATTTGAAAGCACCTTCTGTTTGAAGAGTTGTCCAGTCGAGTTCCAATTTAATGATAAAGAACCCTTAGGACTCTTGCCCATAAACCTCTTAGTCTATGAAGGGCACCTCACCTGCATACCTAGGCAGTAAAGAAGAAGAAGAAAAAAGCAAAGTGAATCATTGATGAGCTTCCAGCGTTTTTTAAAAACCTGACTGTTCAGGCGGGCATTTGGGGTGGGTTAGGTTTTTTTAGAGCAGTGTTTTATGTTTTTTTGTTCAGTTGATTACGTAAATTTGTTATTAGTATTGTATGCTCCCTAGAGTGGCCAGGTAGCCAGCCAGATGGGCGGCTAATAAATCAAATAAATAAATAAAATGAAGAAGCAAGCACACCGGTGAACCAGACACACTCTTCCATACTATGGTGAGATATACTGTATTTCTATTTAAATTTTAATAATTATTTCTAAATTAGCATGGCATGGCGCCTACATAGTTGTCTTTTTCAATGCCTAGAGAAGACCTTAAAAAAAAAAATGAAAATTTTCCCAGGCTTTTTAGCCATTCCATTTTAAAAACTGTGTGAGTGGGTTTTTCGATCTTGGCACTGCCACTGAATTTACCCCTGGTTTTTACTTCGGTTTTATTCTGTTTTAAACTTAAGATTTTATATTATGTTCTACTATGTTGTTGTATTTTATGGTTTTATGGTTTGTTTTGTGAACTGCCCAGAAAGCTTTGGCTGTTGGGCAGTATAGAAATGTAATTAACAAATAAATTAGCACCCAGTGCCAATTCTAGGATTTTGAGGGAAGACACCCTCACTGGGTCCCCTCCCACAGAGAGTTGACTTTCTCACCACCACCATCTCCAGCTGCTATTGCTCCTCGTATTCTGTCTCATCTTCTCTGTGTCATCATTTCTACCACTTGCTTGCTTGGCAGGCAGAAACCTAGGGGCAAGTAGGCACTAGCATCTATTGCTCCTCCTCCTCACCACCACCATTGTCTGGGCCACAGTGAGAGGCAGGTGAGCAAACAGGTTGCAATGGGGAAGAGAAGGAGCAATGCCGGGGGACAGGCTGCAGTGGTGAAAGGGAGAAGGGGCAACGCTGGGGGACAGGCTGCAGTGGTGAAGGGGAGAAGGGGCAATGCCGGGGGACAGGCTGCGGTGGTGAAGGGGAGAAGGGGCAACGCCGGGGGACAGGCTGCGGTGAAGGGGAGAAGGGGCAATGCCAGGGGACAGGCTGCGGTGGTGAAGGGGAGAAGGGGCAATGCCGGGGGACAGGCTGCGGTGGTGAAGGGGAGAAAGGGCAATGCTGGGGGACAGGCTGCGGGAGTGAAGGGGAGAAGGGGCAACGCCGGGGGACAGGCTGCGGTGGTAAAGGGGAGAAGGGGCAATGCTGGGGGACAGGCTGCGGTGGTGAAGGGGAGAAGGGGCAATGCCGGGGGACAGGCTGTGGTGGTGAAGGGGAGAAGGGGCAATGCCGGGGGACAGGCTGCGGTGGTGAAGGGGAGAAGGGGCAATGCCGGGGGACAGGCTGCAGGGGTGAAGGGGAGAAGGGGCAACGCCGGGGGACAGGCTGCGATGGTGAAGGGGAGAAGGGGCAATGCCGGGGGACAGGCTGCAGGGGTGAAGGGGAGAAGGGGCAACGCCGGGGGACAGGCTGCGGGGGTGAAGGGGAGAAGGGGCAATGCCAGGGGACAGGCTGCGGGGGTGAAGGGGAGAAGGGGCAATGCCGGGGGACAGGCTGCAATGGTGAAGGGGAGGACATGGAGGGACAACACCAGGGGGCTGTTGACCGTGGATCCTCAGCAGGTGCTTAGCCATGCCTACCTTAGATGCTGGCCCTGTTTGCACCTGGACAGTGGACTGAACTGGTAGACACACAGGTCAGCTGGTCACAGTCTCCAGCACTGTGGCAAGGTGTACTGTATTTCTGTTGAAATTCTAGTAATTTATTATTTAAGTATAAATAAAGTATAAATATTAATAGGTAAATAATTTTAAGTATTAAGTTTAAATTAATATATGCAAATGCAAATCACTGTCCTCTTTTGTGTGTGTGTGTGGGGGGGGTATTCATAAGTGGCTACCCTTAACAGCGGCTGTGCCAAGGGGCTGTGACCCCAGCAGCTGTTTGAGGGTGCTACATGCTGAGGCCAGGCCTAGAGTGCTGGCAGAAAGACATGGGGGCTGGATGCAGCATTTGGGCCACTTAATGCTTCCCCTAGACCAGTTGTTGTTGTTGTTCAGTCGTTCAGTCGTGTCCGACTCTTCGTGACCCCACAGACCATAGCACGCCAGGCCTTCCTGTCCTGCGCTTTCTCCCGGAGTGTGCTCAAGTTCATATTCATTGCATCAGTGATGCTATCTAGCCATCTCATCCTCTGCCGTCCCCCCTTCTCCTTTTGCCTTCAGTCTTTCCCAGCATCAGGGTCTTTTCCAGAGAGTTTTCTCTTCGCATTAGGTGGCCAAAATATTTCAGCTTCAGCTTCAGTATCTGTCCTTCCAATGAGCACTCAGGGTTGATTTCCTTTAGTATGGACTGATTTGACCTCCTTGCAGTCCAGGGGACTCGTAAGAGTCTTCTCCAGCACCACAGTTCGAAAGTATCAATTCTTCGGCGGTCAGCCTTCCTTATAGTCCAGCTCTCACAGCCATACATTACTACTGGGAAAACCATAGCTTTGATTAGACGGACCTTTGTCGGCAAGGTGATGTCTCTGCTTCTTACTATGCTGTCTAGGTTGGCCATAGCTTTCCTCCCAAGGAACAAGCATCTTTTAATTTCATGGCTACAGTCACCGTCTGCGGTGATCTTGGAGCCCAAGAAAGTAAAATCTGTCACTGCTTCCATTTCTTCCCCTTCTATATGACAGGAAGTGATGGGGCCAGATGCCATGATCTTTGTTTTTTTAATGTGGAGTTTCAAACCAGCTTTTGCACTCTCCTCTTTCACCCTCAACAAGAGGCTCTTGAGATCCTCTTCACTTTCTGCCATTAGGGTGGTATCGTCTGCATATCGGAGGTTGTTGATAATTCTCCCGTCAATCTTAATTCCGACCTCTGATTCATCCAACCCGGCGTTTCTCATGCTGTACTCTGCATATAAGTTAAATAAGCAGGGCGACAATATGCAGCCTTGTCGTACTCCTTTCCCAATTTTGAACCATTCGGATGTTCCATGTCTGGTTCTGACTGTTGCTTCTTGACCCTCGTACAGGTTTCTCAGGAGACAGATAAGGTGGTCTGGTACTCCCATCACTTTAAGAATTTGCCACAGTTTGTTGTGATCCACGCAATCAAAGGCTTTAGCATAGTCAATGAAGCAGAAATAGATGGCCCTTGAAGTACAGAACCCTGTTGCAAACTGAGCACCTGTAGGAGGGTCTTGATAGCTAAAACTACCACCTCTTGCTTTATCCATGCATACGTTGCATTATTCTAGGCATATGGTGGCTTCCATGTTGCCCGTATACATGTTGGATAACTTAGCAATGCATCCGCTTTTGTAATTAAGCACCACAAGGTTATCTAATAGGACAGCTTGTAGTGGAAGACCTGTATATTTTTATATTTAGTGGAAATGTAATTATTCCATTTGACAAGTTAATGAAAATTGTTGACTCACATTAAGAACATTATTTTTCCAGGGTATTCATTCTGTATCCAGTCATCTGGTGACATTCATTTATCGTGACTCAAATAAACCTTTCCAAATATAGGTTTTAATAAGGTTTGGGTAGAAGAGGATGTCAGCAGAAAGGTAGCGGCAATATAATTACCTCAAGACTGTAGCAGCAACCCAAAGTGTTTTATTAGTTCATTACGTTATTAAGGTTTGCACTTCTGCGTGCTTGACAGTTAATAAAGAAATCTCTTAGAAAAGCCTGATGCTGCACCAGATACTGGCTCTATTCATTCTGACAAGTATTTGCAGAGTGCTGGAATTTCATTTTAAATTGGATAACAAATGTTGTGTGCAATAAATACCTAACATATTTATTAACGCATGTGTCGTGCAATTAATGGTGTGATATTAGCTCAGGTCAGTTGCCAGGGCCATATCTGAATCTGGAACTGGAGTTTGTCTTCTCCAATCCAGGCTCCCTAAGAGATGATATGCTGGAGCTGGAGGCTTGAGCTTGAAGGGTGACAGGCAGAAAATCCTGCTCTGTTGAGCAAGCAAGGCCAGAATGGCCTTCTTCATGGAGGCATCCAATGATGAAATGCTCTCCAGAGAGGCTTACAAACAGCATCCCTCCCTCCCTCCCTCCCCCCTCCCCATCCATCCATCCATCCATCCATCATCTATCCATCTAACCATCTATCTCCAGAAGAGGCAAAAACTTTTTTTTATTAACCAAGGCAATTTAATACTACATTTGAAAAAACAGTGAAGCGGACTTAAGAACATTAGAAGAGGTGTCCTGGACCAGACCAAGGTCCATCTAGTCCAGCATTCTGTTCACACAGTGGCCAACCAGTTGCCGATGGGAAACCCACAAGCAGGACATGAGCGTAACAGCACCCTCCCTCCCATGTTCCCCAGCAACTGGTGTACATGGGCATACTGCCTCTAATACTGGAGGTAGTATATAGCCATCAGGACTATTAGCTTCTCCAGGAATTTGTCTAACCCCTTTTTAAAGCCATCCAAATTGGTAGCCATCGCTATGCCTTATTATCTGTCGCTAGAGGGCACAGCTCCAGAAATACTGGGTAGAATTGGATGGAAGTGATTTCTGCTAAATGTAAGGAGAAATGTCCCAGTTGTAAGAACTGTTCAGCACTGGAACAGACTGCCTCAGGAGCTCTTTTCTTCACTGAAGGTACCCTCCCAGGTCCTAAGTCAGCGGTGCAGGACAATATTATGGTGGGGGGCTGAATTCCCCTCTACCAGGTCTCCATAGCCCAGATGACGTCGGTGGGCATAGAGGTGCCCATAGACATTACCCAGGCTTCTTTGTCTCTCTCCATGCTTGGACAGCCGCGGTAAAAGGGACCTGGCCATTTGCCAATACTGGGAGGCGTGGCTCTTCCTCCCAACTGAGAGGGGGAACCGGGCATAGGGGAATCCCTGCTGAGATCAAAGATAACAGCAGAGAGTCCTTCAGGGGGCGGGGCTTGGAGGCTGAGCCTTGCCCTCTGAAGGAGCCCAAGATGGCTCAGCAGGCCAGATGCAGAACCTCCATCAGCCAGATGTGCACTAATCTGTCCACAGACACCTCTCTTGGTGCCCCCGTCCCTGTCCTGGTTTTTATTTTATCTCTTAAATCTAGATATATAGATAGGCTGGCATGCTGCACTCCCATATCAACTCTATTTGGGTTCAAAGGAGTGGCTTTGTGTTTTGGAGCTCAGACCCCACCTCTGTCTTGTACTTAGGTTCTTGGGCAAGTTAATTTTCTTTTAGTCTCACCAGTTTTCCTTCTGGGAAATTATTGTTTTGTGTGGCCATGCCTACCATGGCAGCCATTTTGTGAGAGCAGCCATGGCAGTCTCTCAAAATTCCAAATGTCTCCACCAATCTAGAAAGGTTGGGGACGTCTAGTGCATAGCCACTACACCCCACTGGTTCAATAACAGTGTATGGTAAACACCCAAGAGGAATTAAGTAGTATTGGGTGTTTTAATTTTTGTGTGTTGGATTAGAAGCAGGGAGATCAAGATTTCAATCCCTGCTCAGCCATGAAGTTTACTGGATGATCTTGGGCTGTTGCCTTCTTCCTCAGTTCTTACAGGGTTGTTATGAGGATAACATATGGAGGGGACGCCTTGTACACTCTCCTTAGAGGAAGGCCTGGAAGAAAGTATAATGGAGGAAAGCATGAACGATCTTGTAATCCTCAACCACAACAGAGGGAGTCCCCTAGATGTACAGTAGTCTCAAGTTTCTTCCATGCTGCATGGATCAACCATTGGAGGGAAAAATAATGAAGATGATAATGATAGAAAACTCATGAGCAACTTTAAAGTACAAGCAGCACATACATGGTCTAAAAACAACCCGATGAGTGATGAATAGGCTACTGAAGTACAGAGGTCACTTGGGTGGAGGAGAAGTGGTCCTCTATCCAGGGCAAAGTGAAGCTGCCATTTCAGTTACATTGGCCAAAGAAAAAAGAACCACCAGCAATCATTCCAATTCAAAATCTGACATTTTATAGTTGTGATTAAATCTATGGTTCTTGGCTATTACTATAAGTCACTTTTATTGTGCCTTGTCTTCTCTTTAAGCATAAATATGAATAACATCAAAAGGAGCTGCTGCTTGAGTGCCCATCCAAAGAACAGACACTTCCCAGTTTATTGAGCAGAGAAAGCTAGAAAAGTTAATTAATATGATAAGTCGCCAATGTGGTGGGAGACATTATTTGTTCACAGAATGTTAGATCCTGCTGCTGGTGGTGGGGTGTGTGTGTGCATGCGTGCGTGCGTATTTTCCCTTTTCCTTTTAAGGAAACAATTCTAAATTCCATCACTTGCCACACACAAAAATTAATCTAAGAGCACAGATGAGTTGATGAGGAAGGTAAAGTGGGCATCATTTTTAGTACTAGAGTCTGCAGGCTTCCTGATTGTTTTGAGACTACTCTGAGAAATGTTTCACTCTAATTACTTGGCTGTGCACAAGAACTAACAGGCCTAGTTCTCTCTCTCTCTCTCTCTCTCTTTTTTAATGGGCCCATATTGTCAAAGCATAGTGCTGTGTCAGTGGTGTCTCATATAGTTGATTTAACCGTTTTAAACACCTTGAGGCTAGGGTGACCATGCTTCCTCTTTTACAGAGGACCATCCTGTATTTGAAGGTGTCCTCTATTTGAAGGGCTGTTCTCTCCAATTTTGGTTTAAAGATAAGAACTACAAGAACTGTTGCCCATCAGCACTTAGCACCAGGACAACAGACTGAGCAGGCACAAATAATCTTCTACCTTTTTAACATAAAATAATTATTTTTAAATTTGCACGCACACAATACACACACATACATATATATGAAAGATAGAAAGGCTAACAGAATATTCAAAAGTATATTTTCAGAGTATATTTTATATAAGAGTATATTTTCAGAGTATATTTCAGTATTCAGAGTACATTTTAAGCTAAATGTTTCGGCTTCTGCCCTCATCAGTAGAGGTGCTGTCAAATGGATATCAGGAGCGGCAGTTTGGAATGCCTGGAGATGAAAGTCCCTTAGGAGAAAAACAGAACAAAACAGAGTTATGAGTGTTATAATGCCTACGAATTGTCCTCCAGATTAAGGCCATTGGGCCTAAGTTCTCAGTCTATAGATCCAGAATTTTTCACTTTGTCAATCATGTCATTGTCTTTTGTTTGTTCTATTAGAAGCAACTGTAAATCCAAGAGACTGTGTGAAGGTGAGTCGAAATGTCTTGCAACAGGCTTCTCCAGGATTTTTTTGGTAAGAGTTGCAGATTTGTGGTTATGGAATATTGTTCTTTGGTCTGTTGTAGTTTTCCCTACATATTGCATGCATATTTTATGCAAACCGCAGTCTATTTTTTGGGTGATGTGTTTGCTTGGTGGGGGGGAGAGATCCATAAGTGTCCACATTACTTTGGGCAGTATTTGTTTTACTGATCAGTGAACATTTAGACCAGGCCATGGTGCCCTTGCAGAGTGCAACGTCCTTCATGCTTTACTTGCATAATGGTGTGTGTGTGTGTCACATTATCAAGGGGTAGTGGAACTGCTACTCTGGCTCCACCCCCAAGGTCACATGGATCTGCTCAACATCAAAGCATTAGGTGTGGATTTCTCCAGGGAGGAGGGGTTTACGCACTAAGATCTCTGCTTGCATAGACTTCCCCAGTAACTGGAACTCTGACCGCAGAGCATGCTGGGTCTCATGGAAGCTTATACAAGCAGAGATGTAAAGAGATAGGTTTTCACCCTGCAGACATTTTTCTAGGGTGGCTATGCATTCTACTTTACACAGCACCGTCCTCTATTAGAAGTATTGTCCTGTGTAAAGTAGTAGTGAGTAAGCTCACTTTGGAGAAGGTTGTCTACCATCACTGACCTCATTGAGGGACAGCTAGTAAATGTCCAAGGAACCCCAAAGCTCTACAAAAACACAATTTGAGAAAACCACTTAGCTAGAGAAAATAAGTTTGTACAACATTAGGATGTCTTATGATTCAGACTGAGAATTCAGCATTTTCTATGTAATGGAACCATTGGTGCAGTAGATTAAATGACCTTTTCTATGGATCTTGCATGTAACTATGGTTTTCAGAGCTGGCATCTGGTTTTTATTGGTAATGACAGCACACCATCTACCAGAGCAGAATTTTGACATGTCAGCCATTCCCAGATTCTATTCGGCAAGGGTGGAGCCCCTTTTGTTACTGTGATTAGCATTCCTCTTCTTGCAAGATTAATGTAGAAAACAGCCAACCCTGTTAACTTCAAATGGGAAATTAGGTCACTAACTCGAGAAGCAACATCATTAGCCAGCTCTGCAAGTACCTTTCTATCTGTCTTTCTCTCTCTGTGTGTGTGTGTGTGTGTGTGTGTGTTACTGACAGATCAAACAGTAATGGACCATGAGATTTGGCGACTGCAGTCTTTGCAACAGTATCCTTACATTTAACGGTCTGAAGAAAAAGCCAACTTCTGAATTTGTTCTTTGGGTAAATAGCTAGGAGATCAGCAGCAATATGAAAGAGTTTGGAACATCAAAGAGCGGCAATGATTGTGCTCAGAACAAATCGAGGGTAGCATCAGGGTGGGGAGGAGGAGCACCTCATAATAGGAATGCTTGAGGGATTCAGTATGATGCTGATGCAAACTGACCCAATCTGTATCTCCCAGTGCAGAACATAATAATCCTTCAGATTTTGCACATCTCTAAATTTCACAATGCAGTTCTCAGCTCAAAATAAGTACCAAAAATGAATTTGAGGGTGGATATTTTAGGATGAAATACTTTTAGAAATGTGTACTTGGGGATAAAATATATTTAGAATTTAACATTGTGGGAGAAGATAATGCAAAATCACATATTAAATACAAATGTTTGTGTGGATTCCCCCCTCCCTTATTTAAATTGCAGATCAATTGCAGAAACAGCACAGAATGGATGTGAAACTGACACGGATTGGACATAGACATCTGTCCATCCCTACTTACAGGAAAGACACACACTTGACGCATTATACACATCCTACTGACATGTATCCAGATATCTGATCTATTAATATATTTAAGCCCATATGTAAAAAAAGAAAACAGGGGGGGTTAGCCCCCTCACTGCCTTTTTGGCTCATTTTGTTTCCTTTGCTTCTATAGTCCCTCTGCTTCTCTCACCCTTCCCAACGACAACACATGGTCCCCTATCCCTGGACCCTTTACATTTTTGCCTCAACCTCATCTGCTTCCTTATCTGGCTCTTTAGCCCTCCCCTGTCCTCTTATACCCTGGTCTCAGTTGTTTGAATTCCTTCCCTTCCCAGTTCCTAAGGTTGCCTCACAGATACTGGACTGAGTGATAACATTCTATTAGCACCTTTTACAAATTTTTGAACACTCCATGACATCACAGCAATTCAGTTAATGGACTGGAGGGGCCAGCTCACAGGAGAAACACAAGAGGCAGCAAACGGGTAATCAGTGTGTGTGCATGTGTGTATAAATTAGGAAGCTTATAGTTAAAACATTATGTAGGTAACAAAATTAAAAAATCCATGTCCAGAGAATTCTAGGTTTTTAATGGAAATATCTACAGTACTTGTCAAAAATGATAAAGGGCACAGAAGCCAGATATATTTAAAATCTTGGTGGAGATTTTAAGTAAAGTCTCATTTTACTTACATTTTGGACTTCAAAATGTTTTTGCTCCAGATCCCTTCTCACAGAAAATCTGTGAGTTACACTGTTGTGCATGGGTGAAATGAAAACAAAACAAAAACTGGAATATGAGTAACTCAACTGGAACCATAAAACCATTAAGACATAATTCTATCATGCACTACCTGGAAACAAGTTCAGAGACTCTTCTCTCTCTCTCTCTCTCTCTCTCTCTCCCTCTCTCTCTCTCTCTCTGTGTGTGTGTGTGTGTGTGTGTGTGTGTGTGAGAGAGAGAGAGAGAGAGAGAGAGAGAGCATACACCACTCAGATTTAGATGTTCTCTCAAAGGCAAATTCCAACCAGAGGGAGAAAACTAGCTCACTCTGTAAAAGGCCAGAGTAGTACCGAAAGTAAACACAAATTCAATGTTATATCCTTTACCTGGAAGTTCTAGGAGCAATTTATAGATGTATGAAAAACAGGAAAAAGTACTCTGAAGTACTCAGAGTGATTTACATAGAAAGCCTAATTTAACAGATGATGATAACCACAGATATATTCACTTGCTTAACAGTCCTAAGTCATTTATTACAGCAGGGAAATGTTACAGGCCACTGAGAACAGTTAAGGATGTCAGAGAAATCCAAAACAAGTTCAAATGACTTTGGATTTCTATGAATTCAGCCCATGGTTTCTGCCGAAGACTGGCATCTTCTGAGTTGCATGGACTCACTGACCGGTGTTTTTAGTCTCTGGAACTGTGTGCAAATTTAGTCTTATGAAAGTATGAAAGTTAGTGGGAAAATATGCTAATATACATGCCTATTTTTAATCCCACCCCACAAAGTTTTATACATCTCCAGTCCAATCTCTCTTCAACTTCCACTGTGAAGCACGAACAAAAATACACAAAATATTGTGTACCAGCAAAAATTATGTAAATTGCTGCCTTCATCAAACCCTATCTTCTCCATCTCCAAACTCTATCTATATATCCTTCCTAACCAACTAACTGTCTGCTCCTGCTTTTTTATAAATTCAGTCTCCTCACACACAAAAACAAGCTTTTCCCAACTATCACTCTCTACCAAACAATTAACATTCACTTACCCAGGTTCTATTTAACACAGCAAACACATATAAACATTAATATAGACCCAACATGGCAAGCATTGTGATTTTTCCAAACGGGGAAAAAAAAATCTGATTCCGTCAATGAGCAGATGATGGAACAAAAGACACCTGACAATCCACGAAACACACACAGAATGAATTAAATAAAATCTATACATCCATACACCCAAGGAAAAAAAATCAATTGGGGGCCACACACAAGTGAAATCAGACAGCGCCTTTGAGAGCACAGATCAGGCCAGCTGACAGCCATCCTGAGCTGTGTTTTTAAAGGGCATCTTTCAAGGTAAGCTGCTGTGACGTAACCCTCTCTCATGTCCATCTGCCTCCTCTTTGGGACAGCTGTCCTCACTGTCCCACAAGCTTCAGCCAGCCCCTAAATTCACCAGGTAAAAGAGAAGCCCAATATGCCTAATTGGTTCTCTTTACCCAATCAGGAGAAGTACCCAGGAAATATGAACATTATTGGTAGCACAGAAAGATGAACAAGACATGGGATTTTATAATTTTAAAACAAACATATTATAGTTTATGTAATATAAGAGATGTTATATCTTATAATTAATCACTCAGTTCTTGGTCTTACCCTGCCTACTCTACCCCTTCTAACTCCTATTCCCACAACCCTACTATCTACATGTAGCTTTATCAAACCTTAAGTCCTTATCTTCTCTTTCTCCAGACTCTGTCTCTATCTCCTGTCTAACCAACTAATTCTCTGCTCCTGTTTTTTATAAATTCAGTCTCCTCACACACACACACACACACACAAGCTTTTCCCACCTATCACTCCCTCCCTACCAAACAATTAACCTTAACTTACCTGGGTTCTATTTAACACAGCAAACACATATAAACATTAATATAGACCCTACATGGCAAGCACTGTGATTTTGTCACAGCCCCCCCTCCCCAAAATGATGAGAATTCAATCCTCCTCAGAGTCGCCAAAATGTCTGCAAACACACATTCTCAAGGCATGAAGGGCTCTGTGGAAGTGGGAGACATTTTAGATTTGTCTCTATCACAAGCCAGATAAAACTGAGCAACTAATACACTCCTCTGTTACAGATACAAACACACACGAATAGTCAAAGAACTTCTATTTAGAAAGATCTTCAAGGTAACACATGGCTTCTTGGATGTGTCCTCCCTATCACAGCATTAAGCATTGTCAGCATTAGCCACTGGATCAGTAAATTTTGCAGGAACTCATTATGGCAGCCTTCACAGCCACACCCCAAGAAGCAGGGCCAGTCCTACCATTAGGCAGAGTGAGGCAGTTGCCTCAGCCAGCAGATGCTGGGAGGTGGTACCAAGTGTTGGAAGGAGAGAGCTGTGTGCCAAGCCACCTGCCCTGTACCTTCTAAGCTAGCCTACAGAGGATGCTGACCCATTGCCAGTGTTGAAGAAAACTCCAACAACCGGTCTAGCCATCTTTTGTAAATGAAATGGGAGAGGCTCTGTAAGCACCTTGAAAACAATGAAATGATTACTCAAAGCCAACATGGATTTGTCAAGAACAAATCCTGCCAGACGAATCTGATCCCAGTTTTTGATCAGGTAGCCTCCCTTGTGGACTGTGGGAATGCTGTGGAGATAATATATTTCGACTTCAGCAAAGCTTTTGACAAAGTGCCCCATGATATCCTGATGAGCAAACTAGCTAAAAGTGGGCTAGATGAAACAATGATCCGGTGGATCCACAATTGGCTACAGAATCGGACTCAAAGAGTGCGTATCAATGGGATCTTCTCCAACTGGGGAGAGGTAACAAGGGGGGTACCGCAGGGCTCAGTCCTGGGCCCAGTGCTCTTCAACATTTGTATTAATTTTTGGATGAGGAGGTGCAGGGAATGCTGATCACATTTGCAGATAACACAAAATTGGGCAGGATAGCCAATACCCTGGAAGACAGAAACAAAATTCAAAGTGATCTTGATAGGCTGGAGTGCTGGACAGAAAATAACAGAATGACATTTAATAGGGATAAATGCCAAGTTCTGCACCTAGGAAAAAGAAACCAAATGCACGGTTACAAGATGGGGCATACTTGGCTCAATAATACTACAAATGAGAAGGATTTTGTAACTGTTGTAGATCACAAGCTGAATATGAGCCAACAATGTAATGGCTGCAAAAAAGGCAAATGCTATTTGGGGCTGCATTAATAGAAGCATCGCTTCCAAATCCCAGGAAGAACTTACTAGTTCTCATCTACTCAGCACTGGTTAGGCCTCATCTTGAGTACTGTGTCCAGTTCTGGGCACCACACTTTAAGAAGGATGCAGACAAACTGGAGAGGGTTCGGAGGAGGTCAATGAAGATGATCAGAGTCCTGGAAACAAAGCCCTGTGTGGAGAGACTGAAAGAACTCCACATGTTTAGCCTTGAGGAGAGAAGACTGAGGGGAGATAGGATAGCACTGTTCAAGTCCTTGAAAGGTTGTCACAGAGTGGAAGGCCAGGATCTCTTCTCGATCATCCCAGAGTGCAGGACACGGAAGAATGGGCTCAAGTTACAGGAAGCCAGATTCCGGCTGAACATCTGGAAAAACTTCCTGACTTTTGGAGCAATACGACAGTGGAACCAATTCCCGAGGGAGGTGGTGGGCTCTCTTACACTGGAGATGTTCAAGACGAGGCTGGACAGCCATTTGTCAGGGATGCTCTGACATGGATTCCTGAATTGAGCAGGGGGTTGGACTCGATGGCCTTGTAGGCCCCTTCCAACCCTACTATTCTATGATTCTGTGAGAATGCCATCTTGTTTCTCACTGCAGGCAGCAAAAGTCTTAGGGCAATCCCACCAAAGAGAGTCCAAAAATGCAGGCAGCTATACTGATTCACAGGCAGCTACATGTGTGGCTCTGGAGACCTGGTTCCATATCCCTGAGTTCACAGACCAGGGCCATTCACTGTCTGAGCCTAGCCTGCCTAACAAAGGGATCACTTGCCAGGCTAGGTCTGTCCACCAGCTCCCTGAAGGTTTCAACAGTGGTGAATGTATCCAGTGGATCGCTCCTGCTGTGAATAAGATAGCAGAGCTGGACTCGCCCAACTTCCTGTTCCACCGGGCACTGTTTTTGCTACCAAAGGAGGCAGTGATGGCTGCCAACTTGGATGGCTTTAAAGGGGGGTCAGAGAGATTCATAGAGAAAAAGGCTATCCATGGTTACTACTCATGATGGCTATATGTTACCTCCAGTATAGTATGCCTTTGCATGCTAGTTGCTGGGAAACATGAGCAGGAGGGTGTGATTGTGGACATGTCCTGCTTGCTTGTGGGCTTCCCAGAGGCATCTGGTTGGCTACTGTGGGAAGCAGGATGCTGGATTAGACAGGCCTTTGCTCTGATCCAGCAGGACTCTTCTTATGCTCTGAAGCCTTGAGAGCTTGCAGCTGAAGTTGTATGCTGATTGCAGTGGAAAGCATTATGTTCAGAGACACAAAAGCTGTGGTGGCCTACCATTCACACACAGAAGTCATTATTAGACCTTGCAGTTGGTGAGTGACGTACGCATGTGTGCCCATAGTGTAATGCTACAGGAAATCTTGTTCTGCATTGGATGTCAAATCGAGTTTCAAGTACAACGTTTTCCCTTTGACCCTGCATCTAAGAGCCAGTTGACAAAGTCAGACAAAGCCAATACTACAGAGTTCTTGGGATGGTACCTTTAATGTATGTGTGTATGTATGTATGTATGTATTTACAATATTTATATACCACTCCATATCTAGAAAAGGTTTTGGTGTGGTGAACACAAAAAAGTTTGGAGTGGTGAACACAAAAATCAGTAAAAGAATAAAAAGATTAGAACACCACATTAAAATTACACTTGTTTAAAAAACAGAATGCCAATAAAAACTGTGGCCCGTCAGTTAAGGAGTGCCTCCTGGAACAGTGCTGTTTTCAGGAGGCACCGGAAACAATGCAGTGTTGCTGCCTGCATGACCTCCAGGGGCAGGGAATTCCAAAGAAAGGGGTCTGCCACCCTGAAGGTTCTTCTCCTGGTGGACTCCAATAGGGCCATAGGGCCATGTGGAACCACCAGGAGCAAGCCCTCCAGCTCCCTCAGTGACTGGGCAGGTTGGTAAGGGAGAAGGCACTCTCTCAGGTATCCTCTAGATAACTGAGAGACTCTAACTAGATAGGGGATTAGGTACTAGCTGTGCTGACGATGTGGAACCTGTAAGTTCAGAAGGGATATGCCACTGAATACCATTTCCTGGTGCTGTGGGGAGTAACAATGAGAATGGGGTGCTACCTTCATATCCTGCTTGGGAGCTTCCCAGAGTCATCTTGGCTGGCCACTGTGATAACCAGAAAGAAATCTGAACTATAAGTGGATCTTTGATCAGATTGAGCAGCACTCCAATTAGGGTGCATCACATTTGAATGTTCCTCCTCACATTACAGAAAGCAAAATCTCCATCCACATTAAAAACAACAACACACGTAGCAAGTCAGGAAGAAGGCTAAGCTTGTCCCTGATGTGGTATTTATTTTTTGTATTTGTTACCTAATTAGGGAAATGTTGATGTGGGAGAGCATTGAAACGTGAGACTCTGCACCTACAGTCTGACACCGCATAATCCAGGGCTGGTGCTGAAATTCCTCAAGAAAGAGAGTTGTATCAGATCAATGCCCCTTTGCTGATGGAAGTCTCTTTGACCCACAGGAGGTTTCTGTCAGCAGAACGGAAAGGGAAGCAATTTTCACCTACCACCCCCTCCTCTTTCAGCCCCCTGTACCACCTCCCACACTGTTTAGAAGGGTCCCATAGCCCTCTGCAGCAGCTTTATACCCAGCCGACCTTTTAAGATCTTCAGAGGAGGCCTTGCGGGTCATTATGCAACCAACAGAACGTCTCTACGTAATATCTCAAAGGTGGGCCTTGTCGGTGGTGACATCCACCCTCTGGAAAACCCTTCCCCATGCAATTTGGGAAGCAGAAAACATGGTATGTTTCAAACGCCTCCTGCAAATGCATTTGTTCACCCCAGCTTTCTCTGGCTTGTAATTATTTGCAATTAATTGCATGCTGCTCCGTTTTACTGCTCCTTGTATTGTTTTGTATTATTGGAATTGTTTTTAATACTGTTTTTAAATGTGACTTCTAATATTTATATGTGAACCACTTAGAAATTTTACTATATTCAGCAGTATATAAGTAATACAAATAAATGTCAGTGGACACAGCCAGAGGGGCTGCATGGGAAGGGGAAATGGGTGAAAATCAAGTCCCTCCTCATTCTGCTGACAGAAGCCTCTCCTGGTCCAAAGAGTAATCCATCAGCAGAGGGACACCACCTGCATAACCCAGAGAACCTGCAAGGATGAAAAGGTCCATCAAGGAAAAAGTGCCAGAGTTTTTCACTTTGGACAGTCCCAGAGAAGGTTGGGGGGAGTGTGTATGTAAGTACAACATACACACTCACACAGAATGTACATATATCATCTTTCCTCATCCCTTAAGAGACGAAACACCTGGCACAGAGAGACAGAACTTAATAGTATAATTTCTCTAATTATAATAAAAGAAGAGAAATCAATTTTCACCGTTAAAACCCTTCATATAATCTGGGAAACCACTGTGCCCATTTTGCAAGCCATAATTAACTCTATTACCGTTTCAATTGGCAAGGAATTTTAAGCAGGTCTAAATTCTTAATGGAATCAGTCTGATATTTACTTTAACACCAGGATTGCCTTAAAAAAAAAAAAATGCACTCCTGAATCCTGGCAGGAATAAACAGCCTACATCTCAAGAAGAACTGGAATGGACTGTGTCTGGTAACATCTGCATGAATAAGCAGTACACAAACAGGAAGTAGACAAGTAGGACCTGCAGTTGCAACAAAATATTACAGTTTACTTATCCAGGGGAAACTGGTGGTTCTGATTTCCGTGGGGCTGTGAATCTATTCTGGGTTTTAGTCAGAACCAACCAGAACTCTAAAGGAGCTATCCAAGGTGCTGAACATATTTGGGGGACAGAGTTCAGCACCTTGGACAGCTCCTCTAGAATGGATTCACTGCCCTGCTGAAATCGGAGCCACCAGCCTCTGCTGTACTCATCATCCAGGCAGCAATGCCTCTGTTCTGGATGCTCATTTCCATTTCCCATCCTGGTTTTTGTTTGTTTTGTTTTGTTTTCTCTCCCCAACAGTCATTCAGCTTTCCATAGCCACTGAGCATGCTCAGCCTTCCATGGGCTTTGGTATTCCCCCACTGTTAGCCCCCCCCCAACATGTTTGTACTTCTGCAAACATTAGAGTTTCCCCAAGCCTGCTGATATGTGTGCATGGATGATGCTGTTTTGCCTACATAAGGATCCAAACCTGGAAAATCAGTCTTAGTGTTAGCATATAGAATGCTCCTCTGCAGAAAGGAGTCTGTCCTCTCCTCCCTTGCTGCTTTAACTCTTGCTCATTGAGAACAGATTGGGAATCAGAGAGTGTTAAAAGGTCTGTTAGATACGTAGGCGGTTGCCTTTTACTGAGGCATTGGTCCATGCAGCTCAGGGTTGCCGATACTGTGGCAGCAGCAATCCAGAGTTTCAGACAGAAATCTTTCCCAGCGCCACCTGGAGATGCTGGGGATTGTACCTGAGACCTTTTGCATAAAAATCCTGTGTTCTACCTGTGAGCAATGGCCCCTCCAATGCCCCCCTTCCAAAGCAATGGCCCTTCCAGAGCAAAATATTTGTGTGGTTGTAGTGCTGGAGGGCTGCAAATTAGATCAATGTTTATATTTTAAAATATTTATTTATTAATTCATTATTTTATTTATTAAATTTCTTAATCACCCATCTGACCGGTCACCTGGCCACTCTGGGCAATGTACAACAATCCAATTTAAAACAGTAAAATTACACATTAAAACATCATCCAAAAATGCCCTAACCCACCCCAAATGCCTGCCTGAACAACCAAGTTTCCAATGCGCGGCAGAAGCTCATTAAAGAGGGGGCACGGCGGAGTTCCCTAGAGAGGGAGTTCCACAGAGTGGGGGCCACAACAGAGAAGGCCCTCTCCTTTGTCCTCACCAGCCTAGCTGTCCTGGCTGATGGGACAGAGAGAAGGCCATCCGAGGCTGATCTTGTTGAGTGGCCTGTTTGGTGTTGCTGAAGGTGCTCCTTGAGATAGGCTGGGCCAGAACCATATAGGGTTTTAAAGGTCAAAACCAACACCTTGAATTTGGCCTGGAAAACAACTGGTAGCCAGTGCAACTCCTTCAACACTGGGGTGATGTGATCACACCAGCGGCTGCCTTTAGTCAGGTGAGACTCCGCATTCTGCACCAGCTGCAGCTTCCAAACTGTCTTCAAGGGTAGCCCCATGTAGAGCGCATTACAGTACTCTAGATGAGAGGAGACCAGGGCATGTACTACTGATGGGAACAGATGGTCAAGAAGGTAAGGGTGCAGCCGCCATATCAGATGGGAGTTGGCACAGCACTGCCTGCCTTATGGCTGACACTTGAGCCTCCATGGGCAGCTGGGAGTCTAAAATGACCCCCAGGCTGCGGACCTGGTCTTTCAAGGGTAGCCATACCCCATTCAACACCAGGTCAACATCCCCCAACCTCCTCTTGTCTTCCACCAAAAGTACCTCGGTCTTGTCAGGGTTCAGCTTATTCCTCCCCATCCAGCCACTCACCATCTCCAGACATTTGGACAGGGATTCTATGGCCAACCCTGGTGAGGATTTGAATGACAGGTAGAGCTGTGTGTCATCCACATATTGATGACACCACACCCCAAGCCTCCTGATGATAGCCCCCAGCGGCTTCACATAGATGTTAAATAGCATCAGGGAGAGGATGGAACCCTGTGGCACCCCACGAGTGGCATGGGTCTGAAACCTCCTCTCCCAGTGCTACCCACTGGTACCTGCCAGAGAGGAAGGTCCGGAACCATTTTAATGCGATATCTCCAATGCCCAACTTCTCCAGGCGGTCCAGGGGGATACCATGGTCAACAGCATATAAGGGCTATTTGCGTTGCCCTTATGTTTGCCGTAGTCTACGTAAATCTTTACGTAGACTACAGGGACCAAATAAGGAACGCGAATGGCAGCTCCCTATGGGGTCCGCCATTAGAGTACGCGCTTTTTTTTTTTTTTTTAAGTCACCCGTGATAGGCTATGTGACGATTAACATAGCCTATCACGGCTGACTTTGCAGATCTAGCCGTGATAGGCTACGTTAATCGTTACGTAGCCTATCACAGGGGCTTTTTTTTTTTTTTTTTTACTTTTCTTGTAATGGCGGCGGCGGCAGCCGGTCGAAAGACCGGCTGCCGCCCCCGCCCCTGACGAAGACCTGCCGAACTGCCACCGGGACCCGCCGCCGGGAGCGACATTCGTGAAAGGTAAGTCCCATCCCGGGGGGGGGGGCGGGGGGGAGGAGAATTTCTCCCTGAACCTTCAGAGGACCGAATACGTTGGCACTCAGCCCACCGAAGTTTCGGGGAGAAATTCTCCCCCATCCCTACGAGTGGTCAAGGAGAACAAGGAAGGAGCATTCACCCCTATCCAAAGCCCTCCTCATATCATCCACAAAGGCAACCAAGGCTGTTTCTGTCCCATGCCCAGGCCTGAAGCCCGACTGAAACGGATCTAGATAATCAGCTTCTTCCAAGTGCGCCCACTAACCAATATTCCCTGGGTGGGATACAAATAGTAAATGTGTAGAACTCTGCCAAATATTATCTAGTTTTGACTTTCACATAGTAACCAAGCACTTTCTGTGGGGTCAAAATTTCTGCCCTAAATTGCTTAGATTATGTGATTATTCACCTCTTTTCAGTCCTGTTCAGCACTATAGTTTATCCTGACCACGGCTTCTTCCACCTTTCTGGATTAGGAAGTGATCCCACCCTACCAGGAATCAGGTAAAGCAGGGGTGGGCAGCATGCCACCCACTGCCCTTTTTTGCACCGCTCCCCCACTGCTAACGCACTGACAATTTTGCCATCGAAATTGGGTGGCACAGTGGCAGACAGGTCCTTTCCCCCCAGTGTTGCCACCTCATCACAGGATTTCCATGGCAAACCACTCTTTCGGCTTTTGGAAACCAGCTATTCTTCCTCACTGTTGCCCCTGTGTCACCACATTTCAGTGGTCTGGCAATGGGGAGAGGGGTGTGCCCCCTCAATGAGGTCCAGAAAGGGCAACGGAAGTTCTAGAAGTTGCCCACCCCTGTTGGAGAGCAAGGGTGAGGGCTGGGTGGTCCTCCAGATGTTTTTGGACCAACTTCCAGTGAGGGATGATGGGAGATGCAATGCAACAACAGTGTACAACCACACCGCACAAGCCCTACGTAGGAAAAAGGAAGATGTCACAATGCTGAATAGCCAATCAGATGTGACTATGCCATGATAGCACTTTGGGAAAATGAGAGGGAGAGTGATGTAAATGCATGTGAACATTTTTACAAGGAGTGGGTGTGAGGAAAACACTGAAGAGGGAAAGATCCTAAAGGTAAAGGTGTCCCCAGACAGTTGTGTCCAACTCTATGGGGTGGTGCTCATCTCCATTTCTAAGCCAAAGAGCCAGTGCTGTCCGAAGACGCTTCTGTGGTCATGTGGCCGGCATGACTGAACACCAAGGTGCATGGAACGCTGTTACCTTTCCCACCGAGGCGGCACCTATTTATCTACTTGCAATTCCTTGCTTTCAGACTGCTAGGTTGGCAGGAGTTGGGACTGAAGAAGGGAGCTCACTCCATCACGTGGCACTGGGGTCTCAAACTGCTGTCCTGTTGACCTTCCGGTCTGCAGTTCAGCGTCCTAACCACTAAGCCACCGTGGTCCCACTCTGGGAAAATGAGAGGGAGAGTAATGTAAATGCATGTGAACATTCTGACAAGGAGTGGGTGTGAGGAAAACACTGAAGAGGGAAAGATCTTAAGCACTGCCAAAAAATGTTTGCGCACTCCCCCCCCAACTCCTGTAAATGCTTTTGTCTCAGCTCCAGTTCCAAGCAAGATAAGTAAGCCTGCTATGAATCAAAGCAAAACTTAAAGAAATTGTGAGTAGATTGCATGGCTAATCCAACAATTACATGGCTGTTTTATAGCCTATTGTTTTGCACCCTTCGAATATTAAAATGTTATAATGATTTGTTTTTAGAGGAAGCAGTAAATCTTCCAAGCACCTCCCCAACATTTACTAAGTAGTTTTGCCTAAAATGCATGAAAGCTACATTTGAAGAAGTTGCTAATTACCAATTCAATGCACAAGCCACTACAACTTCTTAAGAATAATCATGTAATTAAGCAGCTTCACAAAATGTTTAAGGGAACTTTGTCATATCTTTAATTACATATAACTAAAACCACGGATATTTTATATCTGCACAAGAGAAAGCTGTACCATAATTGCCCAGATAAGTTTTAAAAAATGTTGTTGGGTTTGCTCAAATGTTTGCACCAATGAAACATTTGGAGCCATTCTCTGAATCATACACAGTAATGGCTCCAAGACTTGGAACGCTTTTAAGTAAAAAGTGAGCCAAGCCAGTATCTTCACCCTCCACTTCTATGGAAATTAAATACAGCCCTCCTCAGTCTGGTGCCCTCCAGATGTTTTGGACTACAACTCCCAGCATTCCTGACCATTGGCCATGATGGCTGGAGCTGACAGGAGGTGAAGACCAAAACATTTGGAGGCCACCAGGTTGGGAAGTACACAACACAATACACACACACCAGAATATGGAGTTTCTCCCCATTGTTTTGCTAATGATCAATACAATTATGCAATCAAGCCCATGCTAACTGCAATATCTGTGTGTACCACCTATCAAAGCAATTGTGACAATCTGCTTCATGGACCACCACTTCCATGTTAGCTGCACACAAGCACAGATTATCATCTGACAAAGAGATGAGAATTAGGTTAGCCATTTTTTCATTCCATCATTATCGTCTTCACATTCCACAAGGCTGTTGTCCTGTCACAATATTCTTCAGGCAGATTACGCTCATTTTGTCATAAATTTCAAGTCATTACCAAGCAAACAAGATCAGCACTTCTATGCAACGAGCAACATAGTTCAGATAATTTCTTTCTTGATCAAAATACAGATTTCCTCCTTCTACAAATCCCCACCATTTATGAAGATTCCCTGCAGCGAAACTACACCACTGATTTACGAAAATATAAACACTTTATTTTGTTTGGCAGTTATAGCCAGTATTGACTTCTTCGCACAATGGGTAACTAACTTACAGAATTCATTAACGTAAGATGCGATGAGTGACTTAGATGTTTGTTTAAAAGATTACCCAAATTTACTGAAGAGAGCTGAAAGAAGCCTCTGTGTTCAGAAACAGCACACCTTTGAATAGAAAAGGGGAGGGGTTTTTCTCAGTCCACATTTTCATGTGAACCAATCTAATTCCCAATTTCCAAACTAATAAGTTACCTGATCAAAAATGTGTATATTAGGGGTAGTACATATAAAAATGTGCATATTAAGAGAAATGTGCATACAAAAATAAATGCATATATATATAGGGCTGTGCGTCCGTGCGCTTGTGTTTTGGTGTAAAGCAGCACAACAGCAAAGCAACAAGGAGGCTTTGGATCCACTGTGGATGCGGTCAGTCTTAGGGTAAAATGTATAAGAAAGACTAGCAGAGTACTAAAAATATATTTTAAGCTAAATGTTTTGGCTTCTGCCCTCATCAGTAGCCTTACTGTTAACTGGGTATCAGCAGTGGCAGCTTGGAATGAAAGTCCCTTACCTCTGTTTTTTCTCCTAAGGAACTTTAATCTCCAGGGCCCCATCTACACTGGGCTTTTACTTCGGGGTGGGTGTGAGTTGAGATCCCTCGTGAAAGATGACACAATCGCCACTTCGCAGCCATCCATGGTTTTCGCCCAGAAAAAGCAGAGTTCCAAGGAGTCATTTTACTGTGATTTTGGGGGTTTGCTGAGGGTTCCCCTGTGGCTGCAGGCCATCCGTTCCTTCCCCGACCTGACTTTGCATCTTAGAGTGGGCGTGTTGTAAGCATGCGTAGTGCCTGCATCACTCTGTGACACCCCTTTGCTCCCCCACCCCTTCGCAGCTGTGCAGTTACAGAGGCACAGAGAGGCGTTTTCATCTATTTAATCACACTTCTGCACATTTTTGCAGCTTTGTACCTTTGCAACAGTTGCTTTTGGACTCAGTACCCAAGGGCCAGGGGCGGGGGTCTTGGGGGAGGACCGACATCGCTCCAGCCACAATTTCGAAGTGATGGCTAGGCATGTAGCACTCACACTTGTGAGTGCGAACCATTGCAAGGGTCTCAGGCTGCGGAAGTGACAAACTGATGGCGTTGAAATGAAGAAGCACAAAATACCCCCTTTTTTTAACCTAAAACAGGGTCAGAAAGATACAGCAGAGCCCTCAAATACAGAACAGCCATTGAAGTGTCACACCCCCACACTCACAGGACTGCACAGCTGCGCATTTCAGTATAATGGCAAAAAAAGAGGGCACGGCGAGTCTCTTAGGGAAGCGTGCAGTACATCGCGAGTGTATCGCAGGGCATGCTGACTCAAAGCCACATTGCTGTGAAGTTGTGATGGGGTGGGGGCCAAAGCGGTGCCATGTAGACGGGGCCCAGGTATTCCAAACTGCTACTCCTGATACCCAGTGAACAGCACAACTACTGATGAGGGCAGAAGCCGAAATGTTTAGCTAAAAATATATTTTTAATACTCTGTTGTTAGTCTTTCTATCTTTCGTGTGTGTGTGTGTGTGTGTGTGTGTGTGCATATTTACAAATAATTACTGTAAGTTAAATAGGTGGAAGACTGTGACAAGGAAATCTTTGTGCTTGCTCAGTCTGTTGTCCTGGTGCTAAGTGCTGATGGGCAACAGTTGTAGTTCTTATCTTTAAACCAAAATTGGAGGGAACAGCCCTTCAAATAGAGGACACCTTCAAATACAGGATGGTCCTCTGTAAAAGAGGAAGCATGGTCACCCTAGCCACAAGGTGTTTTAAACTGTTAAATCAGCTATCTGTTACACTGCTGACACTAGGCTTTGACAATATGGTCCTGTTAAAAAAGAAAAAAAAAGAGAACTAGGCCTGTATAGTTCTTACACATAGCCAAGTAATTGGAAGGAAACATTGCTTAGAACAGACTCAGAGCAGTCAGGAAGCCTGTTGTTAGCCTTTCTATCTTTCGTGTGTGTGTGTGTGTGTGTGTGTGTATTTGCAGACTGAAAAGAAAAGAAACATTTGCAGACTGTTGGGGAAATGTGATGGAACTGTCACATTTCTGGAGTTTGAGCCTAGCAGTTGCAGGTTCAAGGCTCCAGGAGTGCCCAGGCGGTCAGCACAAACTGGGATCAGGCAAAAGGCATAGTCTCAACAGCCTGGGTAACAGGCAACAAGGCAACACAGCAGACAAGGAACAGGCAGGAGGAGACTCAATGTTTACTCAAGAAGTCCCACACCAAGAAACATCCAGAGTCATAGCAAGGGAAGCTGGATTCAACAAGGTCTGGTTGACATTGGTTCTAGCAACTTTCTCAGCCTGACACTGCTGTTTTTATACAGGGGCAGTCAGAGCCACAGCCAAGCTTCAGCTGTGAGCTGTTAGTTAAAAGGTCTTCCTTGTGAACAAGCCTTCTGCATGTGAGTAGACTTTTTTTCTCACAAGGAGGTTGCTGGCTCAGTCTACCGCTCCTTCCACATTCCTGTCTTTTCAGGTGGCATCTCTCCTGAAGGGCTGGGGGTTCCTCTGCCTCTGAGGCAGAGCTCTTTACTCAACAGGTGATGCCCTCATGGTAGTCACCCCTGAGGGCCCGAGCTCCTCCTGATCTACAGACAGATCCTAGGCATTGCTGGTGGTGCGTGGTTCCTGCTCCTTCATGCTCTTCCTCCAAGGAGGAGTCTTCAAGCAGGAGCATGGCAAGAATGAACATGTGACTGAAAAAATGTGAAAGTGATACAAAATGAAGCAGTTGGATTCATCCATCCCTGGCATTGAATATCTCTTGATGGGGCCAAAAAAATGGGGAAGTTTTGCCTCCATGCTTCATTTGTGGGTTTCCCAGAGTCATCTAGTCATCACTGCAGGGAACAGAAGGCTGGACTTAGGGCCAATGTCACAGGTAGGCATGCTTGGGCAACTGCCAAGGGACCACTGACAAGAGTCCCCTGGATTTGCTCCTCCTCTTCATCACTGCAACCTCCTCTCTCTCCCTGGCCCAGACAACAATGGCGCTGAGAAAGAACAGCAGCAGATGCCACGGCCTTCTCACTCCCTGGCTCTCTGCCTGGCAGACAAGCAAGCAGAAGCAATGATGAAAAGGAGCAATAGCAGCTGGTGACTATGGCAGTGAGAATGTCTTGCTCAAAGGCCCTCAAAAACCTGGAGTCAGCACTGGCTTAACTAAATGGTATTTGCTCCAATCCAGCAGGGCTTCCCTTGCATTATACCTGGCTTGCCATGAACACCCTCCATCCTAGTACATGCAACTCATTCACTCATCCTTCATTCCTACTACTGGCATGAGTGGCTAACCAGGGGTGTTGAACCACAGGCCTACATGCCAAATCCAGCCTGCTTGCAGTCCCAATCCAGTCTGCCAGGGTTCTCCAGATGGTTATGGTCATTCCCATGACCTCAACACCTTTCCCCTGACCATGTCAATTCATGTTTTCCCTTCTTTTGCATGGTTCCCCCTCCCCTTCTAAAGCACAGAAATGCCTTTCACAAGGCTTGTTCTTCTTAGCAGTTAAGATTCTTAAGGCTGCAAGTCTATGCATATTTAGACAGGAAAAAAAGTCCTACGATTCCCAGCATGCCATGCTGAGAATTCCATGCTGGCTGGGACATGCTGGGAGCTGTATAACTTTTTTCTGTCTACACATGCATAGGACTGTACCCTAAGTAAATGGTTTTGGCCCTGTCCCTTTTTTCCTCAGCCCTGCACACCACTGGAATGTGGCCCCCAAGAGCCCCTTAAGGCTGAAGGAGGTTCAACACCCTTGCTATACAGAGATGATGTACTTTGCTGTTAAATGCTGAATTAAAATGGCAGTAAGAGCTTAAAGCTAAAATATGCTGGTATTTGATGCCTTGATATTTGAGGGAGTGCCTCTCCCTATATATGCCTGCCTGAGGACTAAGATCTGTTGGGGAAGCCCTCCTCTGCGTACCACCAGTGCGAGACATACACTATGGTGGGATGTAGAAAGGGGCCTTCTCTGCTGTGGCATGTACATTGGTTTCATTTCAGTGCCAAGTAAAAACATGGCTTTTTACCAACGCCTTTGAGGACTAAGTGAATTCCCTAAAGTAGCACACTGTTTTAACTGTTTTATTGTTTTAGGTTTTAATTGGTATTAGCTTGTTTAATGGTTAGTATGTTTTTAGCTGTTTAAATTATTTATTGTTTTATACTGTTCAAATACTTCATACTGAAGCTGAAGCTCAAATATTTTGGCCATCTAATGCAAAGAGAAAACTCCCTGGAAAAGACCTTGATGCTGGGAAAGATTGAAGGCAAAAGGAGAAGGGGATGGCAGAGGATGAGATGGCTAGATAGCATCACCGATGCAATGAATATGGACTTCAGCACACTTGGGGAGAGAGCGCAGGATAGGAAGGCCTGGCGTGCTATGGTCCACGGGGTCACGAAGAGTCGAACACGACTGAATGACTGAACAACAACTGTTCAAATTGATTTTATCTATACGCCGCCCTGAGATCATAATGATATAGGGCAGGATACAAATGTTTTAAATAAATTAAATAAATATTTAGCTAGTATTCTAGGCGCACCACTTTTGCCTTCATACACAGCCAGTACTAGAATGCAGCTCCCAAGAGCTTCTCTGAAATTGAATTCATCCCTTGGGCTGAAAGAGGTTCAACACCACTTGCATGAAGGCATTACGATAGTGGCAGTTTTATTTTTCGCTCATCATCAGGCCTGAGTGCCCTGATCTTTGGCTTGTATTATTGTTTGTCCACATACTGGAGTAGCTTTTTATTTATTTATTTAACAATATTTATATACCGCTCCATAGCTAGAACAGATTTCGGAGTGGTGAACACAAAAGATAAAATAGTAAAGGATACAAAGATTAAAACACCAGATTAAAATGCTATTTAAAAAAAACACAGAATACCAATAAAACCATGAGCGGTCAATTAAGGAATGCCTCCTGGAAAAGTGCTCTTTTCAGGATGCGCTGGAAACAACGCAGTGCTGGTGCCTGCCTGACCTTTAGGGCTAGCTCATATAATCTTTTAACCTATTTGCCAATACGCTAAATAAAGCTACGTATACTGCAAGCTCGGCTGTTCCCCAGGCCAACCCAGATTCTGGATTTAAGCTTGAGAATCTCATATGTGAACAGAGACAGTAGCTATTGGCATTGCGAATCCTCTTAATCCAAATCAGTGGAATCCATTTTTGTTTGCAGGTGTACCACAGATGCATTTCTAGCTATGCATGTTATACCCTGCCCCCCATATAGAGTTAATGGAAAAATGAGACACCCCCCCAAAAAAAAAACACACAAAGTGTTTTGCCAGTTGCTTTAAAATGACATCTTGTTACTTTGTTAAAAACAGGTCTTGTATATTGCTAAACACTCTAAATATTGCAATGCAGCCATTAAGAACCTTGTATACAGATACAGATTTGCTTCCAAAACCTCAGGAAGAAAAATTGTGGATATACCCTCATGTGCATGGGAGCCACTGGGTGCTCACGGATTTTGCACCTGCTTTCAGCAGCTGCACAATCTGTTAGAATACATATGGGCAACCCGGTTCAGAGGGGAAAATGTGCAGCCTGATCCAGTTAGAGGCCCTTGCATACATGCAAACAGACTTTCAAGAATGTATCCTTAACTGGATGAGAAACTGTAAATGGAAATGTGGGTGGGTGGGTGGGTGGGGGGTGGGAGGGGAGAGATGTATGGTTCCTCCCCTAATTCAGCTGTTAGGGAGAAATCAGAACTGATAGATTCGTTCATCCAGGCAGTGCTTAGCTCTTAAAAGTCGGGGTTTGAATCCTTGTGTTTTCAACCATGTTTGAAATGTTTCATGTTTGTGGTGCTGAAGTAAGGTTCCCACTTCTTTTGTTCTGAAAGGGTGCTCATCTTTAACAGCTATCTGGCAGGCAGGTATATATATATCATGGTTCTCTCCATGCTGGGAATAGCTGTACCTGTTGAATTTGGCCAGTGCAGATGCGTGAGAATTTTGTTTCAGTTCATTTTTTATCAGAATTGACCAAAATTCACAAAGTTCTCCATATTTTTTTTTTTTTTTTTGCTTATTCGGTCAGTCGCTTCCAACTCTTGGTGACTTCATGGACCAGCCCACGCCAGAGCTTCCTGTCAGCTGTTGCCACCCCCAGCTCCCCCAAGGTCGAGTCCGTCACCTCCAGAATATCATCCATCCATCTTGCCCTTAGTCAGCCCCTCTTCCTTTGGCCTTCTACTTCCCTAGCATCAGCATCTTCTCCAGGGTATCCTGTCTTCTCATGATGTGGCCAAAGTACTTCAGTTTTGCCTTTAATATCCTTCCCTCAAGTGAGCAGTCTGGCTTTCTTTCCTGGACTATGGACTGGTTTGATCTTCTTGTAGTCCAAAGCACTCTCAGAATTTTCCTCCAGCACCACAGTTCAAAAGCATCTATCTTCCTTCGCTCAGCCTTCCTTATGGTCCAGCTCTCGCAGCCATAGGTTACTAAGGGGAATACCATTGCTTTCACTATGCGGATCTTTGTTGTCAATGTGATGCCTCTGCTCTTAACTATTTTATCAAGATTTGTCATTGCTCTCCTCCCAAGAAGTAAACGTCTTCTGATTTCCTGGCTGCAGTCAGCATCTGCAGTAATCTTTGCACCTAGAAATATAAGTCTGTCACTGCCTCCACGTTTTCTCCCTCTATTTGCCAGTTATCAATCAAGCTGGTTGCCATAATCCTGGTTTTTTTGAGGTTTAACCACAACCCAGCTTTTGCACTTCCTTCTCCATATTGTAGGCAACTGAAATTGTTTCTGTGTGTGTGTGTGTGTGTGTGTGGCGAAAGTAACTTACTAAAAATTTGCCAATTGTATGGCTTGCATAATGCATCAGATAGTTCAATTCCACAGTACTGCTCGATTACTGGAAGACATAGGCATGCACACACTTAACGTAAGAAGTTGATCTCAATTATCTGCTCACTTGACGTGTCATTAACGATAGATAACAGGATGTGTGACATTCGGGAGTTGCATTTGCAAAATACACATCGCGCTGAAAGCACTGATCAGATGGCTGATGGTTTGTCTTTACTGGGGCTCTGAGACCGACTGTTGAACTGCGATGCCGCCAGAGGATTGTTGCAAGCTGTTGCAGCACGTTACCCGATGGGTAGAATTTCAATGACCGGCGAGATCCACTTAAACACATGGCAGGCTTGACTGAAACATGGAGAAATGGTTTGCACACATTAAAAGAAAATACCAACAGGCACGCATGGCATGGGTCAACTATAGCGTGGAACAGACTAAAAAGTGTTAGACATGCTTGCTCCATTGTCTGCAGGGGAAGACAATGCTACAAGCCAGTTCTCTGCAGAGCTCTTTGCAGCATTAAATTCTTCAACATACTCCACCTAGATTGTGCAGACATCACATTTAGCTCCACCTTCTCAGCAGAGCATTCTCATATACTTTGTGTCAATAAGATCGCCAATGATGGTGATGCCTTAGCGTTGACTCCAAAGTGAGCTAAAGACGCTATTTATTTATATCCCAACTTTCCTCAAAGGCACACAAGGCAGCAGACAGGCACACAAGGCAGCAGACATGGTTTCTACACCATGGCCACCATTTTATCTCCACAACCACCAGTACATGGGCAAGGCCAGCCCAAGACATCTTGCTGCCTGAGGCAAAGAACAAAATGATGCCCCTCCCATTCCATATACAAAAGCCAACTGGGCTGGCAGATGAATCTGCCTTCAACACTGATGTTGGGACAGCACCTGGAGACATCCTCCACTGCACCTGGAGACATCAAGCTAAGGGTGCAATCCTATGAAGATAGTCGCCAGCCTCCGAACTCAGAGGCTGAGTTGCATACCTACTTAAGTGCATTCTAAACAGCGTTAGCCTTAGTCAATCACACATACCACTGGAAGATGATATCTTATACTTTATACACAGGATTTGCTTTCAAATATTTGCTACCTACTCAAGTATGGTGGGATAAAATCAAACCCATATAAATAAACATAATGGTATTTAGAGTGTTGTGGAATGCAATATAAGCATCTCAGCAAACTTAATGCATCAGTTACTGTGAAAATATTGGGTCTGTAAGCCTTGACGAAAGGGAACACATCATACATTTTTGAGTTTTGTTTTATTTAACTGAAGCTCAGCGGTTAGCATTGTCAGAGGTTTTTAAACTCGCCACTTGCTCTTCCCAATAATTTGTGTTTCCGGTGACCCTCCGAGGAGCACAAACATTTTGTTCTAATGATTTCTAGTCTCATAGTTATTCACACAAGATGAAGAAACCAGAGGTTAGGAGACAGGCAAATATAACTATTTCTGCACAGACCACAGTACCTGTGGGGAGAAACTGAGCATGACCCTACAAATTGTCAAAAGAAATTAGCTGCTACAGAATGGTCAAAAGGAGCTTTGGAATACAGGTTTTCCTAAAATGATATGTCTTTCTAGATGTTGAAGTAAAAGATGAAAAGCCATGCCTGATATCAGGGTACTATATAAAATAATCTGTGTGCTGAAAGCAGGAATCCTGTGAACAGGAATTTCTGTGGTAGCACTTTGTTCTTGCGCAGTGGAATGGGATAAATTAACTGCTGATCCATGATCCAACTAAACACAAAAATCCCATCTCATAAACTCCCTAGGCAAGGATAAATTCATCACACTATTCAGAGGCAAGCCAAATGGGACTCACTCCCAGGTAAGCATGTATATGATAGCAGCTTTAATTGATATCTTATATCTCAAGTGTTGTATGTTTGAGGCAGGCAATGTTTTGTATGTTGTTGCACAGGTGTAGTCTAGGTTTTTTTAATTGGCTATATGCTTCTATGAGTTCTTGTAACAAAAAGGATGGAAACATTTGAAGTAGGGATTTCCATAAAAATCAGTGCTGTGGTTAAAAGGTCTAATAAGAAAAGGAAGATGAGGTATAGAGGATTTGTCTGAAGAGATGTTGGATGAATCAGCATAGCGGTTCCATGGCATAGCCAAGAATGCTCTGATCTTTGTTTAATGCCAGTGTTTTCCCAATATGCTTACTGTCCACAGATAAAAATAAATCAGTACTGCATACACATTCTTGGCTTCAAGAGTGACAGACAGACAGACAGACAGACAGACAGACAGACAGACAGACATGCAAAATCCTGGGGCAAAATCTAACTGGCATTTTATTTCTGGAGAACTATTTAGGCAACACAAATCAGTAGTTTGGGGGTGGGAAGACTCCAGGCTTGCAAGATCTTCTTTATTTCCCCCCCCCCCACTAGTATACTGGAGATCCACCATCCAGACCCTTGCACAAAAGACGTGCACTTAGAATTCAAGAAGTCTGAGCCCAGGATTTTGTTTTGAGTACCAGAACTGAACAAACTCACTGTCTTTCCACACAAAAATCCACCTGCAGTACAATTTAGGTTGGGAGGGCAGTCATTCTGTTACTGTTAAACAATTGTGAGCAAGAAATCCTTGCTGATCTACTGCAAATCACACAGAGATCTACCACTAGATCCAGATCTACCTTCTGCTCACCCCTGCTGTGGACCTTTGGTAAGGCGTAGATTACCTAAGCAGCTTGGGACCTCAATATTTGAGGGAGCGCCTCCCCCTATATATGCCTGCCCGAGGATTGAGATCTGTTGGAGGGGCCCTCCTCCGTGTCCCACCAGTGCAAGACATACACTATGGTGGGACCTGGACAGGGCCTTCTCCACTGTGGCACCCAGGTTGTGCAATGCCCTCCCCTTGGAGTCCCAATTGGTGCAGATGTTGGTTTCATTTCAGCGCCATGTTAAAAACATGGCTTTTCACCAAAGCCCTTGAGGGCTAATTCAATTCCCTAAAATTATACACTGTTTTAACTGTTTTATCATTTTAGATATTTTTAATTGGCATTAGCTTGTTTAATGGTTGAATATGCTTTTAGCTGTTTAAATTATTTATCGTTTTATACTGTTTAAACTGATTTTATCTGTATGTCGCCCTGAGATCTTAATGACATAAGGTGGGATACAAATGCTCTAAATAAATAAATAAAATACATCCTAGAGAATTCTGTAGCAGGTTGCGACTTTTTTATCATAAGGAAACATCATATATTTAAGTACCTATTGCTTTAATGTGTAATAAAGATCCCAAGATACCCAATGGTCCTTCTCACTTGTGCATTAAGACTGTAGTACACTACACACAATCCATGGTTAGGAATGTAGAAGATAATGCTTTTCCCCTCCCTTTGCATTAATATGTAAGATGCATGAATAAATAACAGAAAATGTTCTGTTAACTAAAAAAGAACCTTCTTGCATACATACAGTTTCACAGCCTTGAAAACACCAACCCACAAAAGCAATTACATTAAGAATTATGGACCTTTTTTTAATGTCCAAATACTACGGACTGTAGCTCAGTGGTAGAACACAAGCCTTGCATGGAGAAGATCCTAGCTTAAATTCCTGGCATCTTCAGTTAGGGAGATCAGGTAGCAAGTACTGGGGGAAAACCCTGAGAGCTTCTGCTGGTCAGGTTAGGCAATAGTGGTGTAGCAGATGGACCAGTGTTCTGTCTCGGCATAAGGCAGGTACGTACGTTTCTATGGCTTGTGGTCTGCATTCAGCTGGGATGAAGGATAACAAGATGTCTTATGAAGAGGGACCTGAATTTGGGGCTTTCTGCATGCTATGGTGCCTCTTAATATGGGCCTCCATATTAATGCAACCCTATAGGCTAACACCAGGTAGACCTGCATACGTTTTCTGTATCTCCCTAATCCACATACCCTGTCCTTAAATGACCTGCTGTTCACATCACAAAATGGTTTTAACTTAGGGACAGCAAGAGAAAAATCACCCTCCTTTTAAATACTGTATCTGTCTGCACCAACATGTGGAATAGGTCTCAGAACATCATGGCAGTTCCAAATGAATGTACCCAGGTGACAAAGTGAAATCAGAAAAGCTTAATGCCACATGGGTTTCCAACCTTCTTGGGTCAGTGGGCACATCTGGAATTTTGAGAATGTGTGTGATGGGTGCTCTCACAAATGTCTGCTATGGGGGCTTGCCCATTCAAAAAATGTCTCCCATGGAGGGTGTGGCCAGTCACAAAACTTTCATTTGACAGAACTGGTGAGGATAAAAAAGGAAGTTGTCCAAGAACAATTAGAAGGCAGAGTAGGGACTGAGTTCCAAAACCAGTGAGCTCCAAATACAGAGAGTCAATGTGGTGTAGTGGTTAGAGTGTTGGACCAGGCCTTGGGAGATTTGGGTTCTAGTCCTCACTCAGCCATGAAACTGACTCAGTGACTTGAGGCCACTCATTGACTCTCAGCTTAACCTACCTCACGGGGCTGTTGAGAGGATAAAATGGACAAGAGGAGGACCATTTAAGATGCTTTGGGTTCCTTTCAAGGGGAAAAAAGTTGGAATATAAGTGTAACAAACAAAATAAAAACCACTCTTTTTGAACCCAGTTTTCTGCTCCAACTCCCATTTCACAGAAAAGCAAGCATGTCAGACTTCCAGTGTAAACATAAATAAATAATAATAATTAAAATATCTTAAAAAAATAAAAAAAATTAGAAGGCACAGGGAGTCTGGCCAGCACAAAAGACATGCCTGTGGGCACATTGGTGTCCACAGGCACCATGCTGAAGACTCCAGGTGAAAGGAAGATGATCCATACTAAGAGGAAAAGGTTTGAAACCTTTTCCTTTCTATCTGCATTAGGTTCTGGTTTCCACCCACCCACCCCAACCACTCATAGATACACAAATCTGATTAAAAGGAAGTGTGGTAACACTGGGAGAAAGCTGGCATGGATGATACTCAGATCAAGCTATTTAACACAGAGCTTACCATCCACCATTTGAAAATGTGGGAGTTTCGCCGGCTGAGCCAATGTGCTATGAAGCAGGTACAGCAATTTAATGAAAAGCAATGAGGGGGAAAAAATACTGTTTTTTGAAAGGGGTTTGCCAGAGAACACTGTGTGAGATGAATAGTAAGAAGCCAACACACGTCATCAGCATCCCTGCAGTTCTCACCCAACACACACCGCAACCCTCTCTTTGTAAGCCAGCTTGAAGTCAGCAGAATTACATGCTAAGGAACACCCTTCCACTAACATATAATTATTCTAAGCAGAATCAATGCAGCACAGTTAATCAGTTTACCAACTGAATTAGGTTTTATTTTTGTCATGTCTGTTATCTCCTGGTGACAATGAGAGAGAAGGTGAGAGTCTGTCTCACACACGGTTCCCTTTGGAGATTTCAAAAAAGGAGATAAAGCTGTACACACTTCCTAGGGAAACAAACCAACCAAACAGGTGCTCATTTTCCTAAGGCTGATCCAAAGTTCTCTCTTGAGAAGTACATCATGCTATAGCATTGTTCCAGGGTCATTGTAGGGGGGGGGGAACAGGGCCAACATCCCTCCTGCCAACAATGCCCTTGGAACAGAGCAAAACAAAAGTTAAACAAAAAGAAATCACTACTTCCACCACCAGTGACCAATAAGTCCCCCTGAAGATTTGAATAATTTTACCCTCCAAAAAGATACCAAAATGTCCCCCAAACTCAGTTTGGATTGTGAATTTGGGGGGGGGGGGATTTTGCATAGCTCCACCTTTTTGTTTAGAATGCACTTAAGTAGGTATGCAAATGACATCTATATGTTATTCTGTGTTGTGAATAATTAGGTTCCAGGTTTAATCATGTCTGGCAAGTCTGATTTTTAAAAAGAAATAAAATCCTCAAACAACAGAGTTGGGAAAGGTGGTGGCTGGAAACCTTGCACAGCTGTTCCCAGGTTAGGGTTGCCATTTCTGAGCTATATGGGCCATTGATTTGGCAATAGAAGGCAGCTCTGTATTGTGTATCTATTTTTAATAGACAGTCCAGGTGTACGAAGTCTTCTGAATCTATTAGGATTTTTGGAGGAATCTGTTTGGGGGTGATGGAGCTTGATGAGCTTTCCTTGGTTCAGCCGCCTGGACTTCAGTCCATTTTTTGCTGCAGAGTCTGACTTGGTCTGCAGCGAGCTGGGCCAGTTTGAGGATTTTCCACAAATTCTGAGATGCAGTTTGCGCAAATTTGTGTAATTTGTGCAAAGTGTGCAAAATACAGCCGCAAATTGCACAAATCAATTTGCGCAAATTATGGCTTGACACACACAAAAATACGCAAAAAGTTTCTGGAGTTGGGGGAAAACCCTCAGCTTGACCCACAAATGCAAACCATGTCAGGCATGCTGTGGAACTCTGTCAAGCCAAAATAAAGAAAAGGATTTCCAGCAACAGACATCCCCAGTATCTATCTCTTTGCCCACATTGCAGTTCTGTGAAAAGATGTAAGACTGTGAAGATTACAACAGGCCAGCTGGTCAGTTTCATGGGACCAATTGTGGATTTAATGCGACATCTAGCACATGCATGCTCAAGACTCTAAGGGCTGTTTCACACATGCATGTTCAGCACTTGATGACTGCACCACCAGGTGATGCTAGGCACATGTGAGAACCTGACTACATGATATATTCATCAAGTCAAAAGACTACATCCAAGTCAGAGTCTGAGAGCTGGTCTCTCTGTACCAGCTTCCTTCATTTGAGCAGTGAGGGAAGCAGAGTTGACTGTTGTTTTGTAACTACTGCTAAACAATTTGGAGTCAGAAACCCTTGCCCAGTGGTCCCAAGTCACCCAGAGATCCATTGGAAGATTCTGAACTACCTTCTCCCCATCCCTGCTATAGACAGTTCAAAATTCAGCCTTTCTCCAAGCCGGTGCCCTCCAGATGTTTGGACTATAACTCCCAACAGCCCCAGCCAATGAGCAGAAATAATGAGGAACTGAAGTCCAAAACTTCTGGAGAGGTGGCTTACCCTGGTCTACATATTAGACAGAATGAGGGGGCAGAGTGTGAACGTGCAGTAGGGACTTCAAATGGGCAACCACATTTTTAAGGCTTCCCTATGGTTGAAAAACAGCAGCAGCCTCCTTGCAAGCAGAAAATAGGTACATCTGGCAAAGGTCTGTGATATAAAACTAACACAGCACTGAATGGTTCTATTTCAAGGAATTGGGGGGGTGTTAATGGGGAGGAGCATTCAAAGCTAGGCATGGGTGAACAAGTGATGTTCATATTTGCTCAGGTTCTCCGAGCATCAATTTCATGCTTGCCTCTCCTTCGATTTCTGTGAGTGCTGTTTGAATTGCATGAATGGTAAAATTGTTCAAATCAAATGGGGAAGTTGCACAAAATCGTATTTTTCAAAGTTGTGCAACTTTCCCCCACAGATGGAAGCATGTATGTGCTTTAAAAAAATATGCACGATTTCTAACAACTTTTCCCCTGAAATTTACGCAATTTTAGAACACAAAGTCATATTCAAGTATTTGTGGACATCTTCAGAGAACATGTTCTCCTGCTCATGCTCATGTCTGAGTTTGCCAATAGGGCATGCTCAACTGTTTTGTGAGCACAAACAAAATTCTTTTACATCCCTATTCAAAGTTGGAATCCTTCATCTGAATTCAGAAGCAGTGCAGTCCTCCGCGCGCCCCCGCCCAACACACACTTTTCTTTTCTTACTACCTCATTCTCCTACACAGGTCAGGCCAGGCTGTTGAGAACTGTGAATTTCCATTTTCCCATCCGCTTATCTCATCTCTTCTTTAGCAGCTAATTGTCTGTTGGGCTGAGAGGAGGAGCATGGAAAAATTAGCTGCTCAAGTAAAACTAATGCTCCTGCAAATTTGCTTACAATTTCCTCCAAATTTCTCTGCCTATAGAGGAATCATTGCTCAGTAGTAGACAAAGGAGTGGTCTACTACTGGGGGAGATATCTGTTCAGTTTGCATTTTAATGAGAACTTAGCTAATTTTGCACTTTTGAACCACTCTGCAAAACTCAGTTATCCTTTGAAGTTCATACTTCCCCACATTTTGTAATTGAACTCCAATTAAAAAAAAGTGTGTATTAGGGAAAACATTAAAAAAAGGGGGGGAAACTATCTTGAAAAAACTGCATTTGGCAAAAATGTACGCACTAGGAGACATGCATACAAAAACACTTGTGCATTTTCATGGAAACTTTTAAAAACCCCAAAGTTCAGGTTGAACTGAACTTAAGATTGGAAAAATGAGAAACCGAGAGAAACCAAAATTGATAGATTTGTCCATCTCCAAGTAGAGCAAATCCTTTGCAAGCAGAGGGGCCCAGGTACAAACCCCATTATCTGCAACCTAAAAGGTGATGAGAAAGATACCGGAGAGCCAATACCAATTAGAGGAGGCTACAGTGGGCTAGTTCAGTGGCTCCCAATCATGTGTCCCCAGATGATGTGTAATAGCTCCTATTATCTCCAGCCAACATGGCCACTAGCTGATGATGATGGGAGCTCTATTCCAGCAACACCTGGGAATCCAAGGCTGGGTACCACTGGGCTAGATAGATGAATACACTGAGCTATGGTACATCCCCAAATTTACAGTGGACTTCCAGAGAAGGATTATTTCAACAGCCTAGTAGGTATGAACATGTCTTTCTCTAATTAAATTCTCAAAGGGCCAATCAGACAGCATTAAAAGCCACAGATTTCAGCACCACCCAGCCAATAGTCCTGCAAACTTCTGCATATACAACAGACTGAAGTTTCACCACCTTCACACAGTCCCACCATGTATGAAAGTAGGACCCCCAAGAAGAACATGACCTCCAGCACAGTGGACTCATGCCTTTACAGATGTAATTAGGGATGTACAGATTGTGTAAAATCCATTCTGTCTGTGTTTCACAGATAGTCAGGCGCCTTTTGTTCCATCATTGACAGAACTGGAGTTTTTGTTTCCAAATTTGTGCAAATTTGCTTTTGCACAAATGTGCATTATGCAAATTTACATGTGCAAAAATGTGCAAATCCCTCCTAAATGTACATTTTCATGCTTTCACCTATGGGGGAAATGCACATTTTTGTCCAGGTTTTTTAGTTTTGCGTATTTTTCTAGGATGAAATTTTTGTGAAAAATTCAAGTAAGTTCGAAAAATGGTCCGCCCCACAGGGGGAAAGCCAGCCTGCTGGAGAATCTGCAGGTCAGATTCATGAAAATCCAAACTCATTTGGTTCCATTGCAGATTTCTCCAACATCTCCAGATGTAATGCAACTTGGCGGGGGGTGCATACATTACCAATGCAAAATGTGCAGAGCTCATCCTATTTTGTGAGGAAGAATCAGAGTTTACATTCCTTTTGATGTGAGGAATGTAATCTGTAGGCAAGCTCTCAGTGATAAAAATTGTAGACCAGAACCAGAAGGCTTTTCAACGGAGTCAAACACAGATATTCAAGTTTTAGTCAAAGTATTGTGTGACAAAGAGATAGGTCTGTGTGTTCAAACTTGCTCTGGGATTGATCCAATACATGTGTGTACAAATTTTAATTTTTAGATTACTCCCTCCTTACAACACTCAAATCAGAAACAGCCCCATGAATAAATTGTTCTAAGGACGACATTCCACATAGCTGATTTATATGTTCCTAATACACATTCCTAGTGGGACTACACCATTTCAGAAAGCAAGTGGATGATTGACCGGATGCTTCCCTACATCAAACGCTCTCTACACAGAGAAAGCTACTGCATGGAGAAAGCCAGGCTAGAACCCTCCTTCCTGTCATGCTAGGCCAGTTTTTCCCAACCCTGGGTCACCAGATATTGGGCTAGAATTCCCATCATGGCCTGTGGTCAGGGATGATGGGAGCTGAAGCCCAACATCTTCTGGGGACCAAAGGTTGGGAAAATCTTTTACTCATGAGAACATTTAATTAGGTCAGCTTTTCTCAACCTTGGGCCATGAGATGTAGTTGGACTACAACTCCCATCACTGAGCATTGTCTACAATTGATGTGGATGATGGGATCTTTAGTTCAACATCTGGGGACCCAAGGTTGGGAAAGGCTGAAAGAGGTGATCCCCCATCTTCATCTTGAAGTGGTACAGTCCTCTCTCATGTTCTTTTTCTGAACAAGTTTGGAAGGCCAGAACTGTGAATCACAAAAAAAGAGAAAGAAGCCATCGTAAGCCACAAACTCAAAGGAGATGGCACAGAGAAGACAGGCAGCAAAAGCTATCTAACCTGCTCCACAAAGTTGGAAAGGGAGGCTAATTCAAAGTGAAGAGAAATGCCAACAACTAATTCCACAAAATCTATAGCACATGTTTGACTACAGGAATCAATTTACTATTTTTAATCTGGGGAGTTGTTGATAACTAAACAGGGAGATGAAAAAAAACTGAAGCACTCTCTACTACCTTGTGATTTATTTTGACCTGACAATGTCCCTTTTAATATGTAAATTGGCTTAACAATGACACTGTCTAGATTGCAGGGAGATTAATTCCATCTGCAAAGGCCGCCACTGTAAACTCCTCTTGACTTTCAAGTGCCATCCAAGCCCGGTTAAAACAAATACATGTATTTCATAAAGGAAAAAAAGGAGAATGTGTCACAGTCTAATTAGCTGGGCTGCCTTGTCAAAATTTCTCATGAGGTGAGATTAGAGGGTGAAAATGAACACGTGACCACCAAGAGCTGCCCCAGTGATCATCTAAATCAAAGGTTCACAAGCTTCATTCTAGCGAGCCACCATAAGTCACCTTAATCCTTGTTTGAGCTAATGGCATGTCTGCATTAGAAGCTTGTACTGCTTTTAGACCTGCTTACCTTGACATGGCTTCCCCAAAGAATCCTAGGCACTGAGGTCCAGCGAGAGAGGCAGAATATTTCCAGAGATCCCTAGCCCTGCTCCCATCGCAAAACTACAGTACCCAGCCATGGTGGTTTGTGCCTTTTCAAGTTGGTGGGGCTGAAATTTTGAAAGAAAAACAAGTCTCTCCTTCACCCACACCGGGATTTTCACAGCACTTATAAAAGGAAAGTGCACCTTTAGACATGCAGAGTGCCAAGAGCTTCTCAAGGGCTGGGCCAGTGCAATTAATGGTACAGTAAATATTTGCCAAGCATTGGTCATAACATAGAATGGTGCCCTTATACAGAGTCAAAGCATTCGTCCATCTAACCCAGTATTTTCTCTTTTGTTCTTTTTTTAAGGGTTTTTTTTTAAAAAAATATACATACATACATTTGTATATATCCATAGCAATGAATATATATGAAATGCATATATGAAAATAAAACTTAGTAGCAATTATACATAGGCTTCGACTAAAGCAGACCAGATATCCAAATAAGAAGAATCCACTTGAAAGCCCAGTATTTTTGACACTGACTGTAGGCAAGAGGGTTTCCAGCCCTACCTAGAGATGCTGGGAACTGACATTGGGAGCTTTTGCATTCAAAGCAGGTACTCTATGAAGGGGTGTAGGAGGGAGTGGGGGCGAGGGGAGAGAGAATGTATTTGAGTTCCATTTCGGATCGCAAAGTATCTTGGGCTGGCACCATTCCCCCCACTGAGAAATATATTATTACCTGTACCAGTTTTCCCCAAGCTGGTCCCCTCCAAATGTGTCAAACTACAATTCCCATCATCCCTAGCAATTAAAAATACTCTGTATGAATATCTGCACACATACACAGAACAGAACATCTGTACACATTTCTGAATTGTGCACATTTCAATATCTGTGCACGTTTCTGTTTTGGCTGAATCTCAGACCAAATCAGGCTGATTCTGAGAGATTTAGGAGATCTCTGAATCAAAGCAGGGCTCCTCCAAAGCAGACCTCATCTGAATCTGAACACTTCTGAAGATACAGGATTCAGAGGAACAAAGAGATGCAGACAACGTGTCTCAAAAAATTGATACATTTCTCCCCAAGCTCCCCACATAAGGAAAACACTAGGTTGGGGGAAGTGAGGAAGGAGAGGAGAGAGCGTAGCTTTATGACTGGTGGCTCTGCCTTCTAATCACAGTGAATACTTTTACTGAGGATCCCCAATCCCAGTGCTTTGGGGGGTGGGATGCTGAAATAATGTATAGCAGAACTGATCCGGAATACAGTGCTCTTTTCTAGTTCTCTCTCCCAGGAGCAGGAAGGTTAAAAGAGGTTCGGTGGTGTCCTTGTGACCCAAGAGGGTGAACTATTGGGTGCTTGCTTGGAAAAGGCTAGATGTTCAAGTCCTTCTGCCTCTGCCACTGAATACCCCACATCCATCATCCACTCCTGTCTTACTGAACTTTGTGACATTGCTGCCGACAGAGCAAAAAGAAGTTTTAAACAGTTTTTCACTCATCACTCCCTAGCCCCTGCACAAATTCTTCTAAAATTTTGCAGGTTTCTTAATTAGGGCTACCACTATGCAGTATGTCACTTTCATAATAATTGCCCATTAAAAAAAAGACATGGGGGATACTTTTTTGGATCCCCTCAAACTGTAACAGCTGCTCTCACACAACCACCCTACTCCTTGCACCTATTCATCTGAAACATGGCAGGCCTGATCCCTCAGAAGAGGCAAGTACCCCTGAAAATTTCATCCAATTCCTCCAAGAAATACTAAAAAATTATCGGCAGTTCCCATAATAATAATCTTAAAACCCCAGCACCTATCCATCTTAAGTTTGGTGGCACAGTCCCCTCATAATAGACTACTTGTTGTTGTTGTTCAGTCATTCAGTCGTGTCCAACTCTTCGTGACCCCATGGACCATAGCACGCCAGGCCTTCCTGTCCTGCACTCTCTCCTGGAGCATGCTCAAGTCCATATTCATTGCATCAGTGATGCTATCTAGCCATCTCATCCTCTGCCGTCCCCTTCTCCTTTTGCCCTCAGTCTTTCCCAGCATCAGGGTCTTTTCCAGAGAGTTTTCTCTTTGCATTAGGTGGCCAAAATATTTGAGCTTCAGCTTCAGTATCTGTCCTTCCAATGAGCAGTCAGGGTTGATTTCCTTTAGGATGGACTGATTGGACCTCCTTGCAGTCCAGGGGACTCATAAGAGTCTTCTCCAGCACCACAGCTCGAAAGCATCGATTCTTCGGTGCTCAGCCTTCCTTATAGTCCAGCTCTCACAGCCATACATTACTATTGGGAAAATCATAGCTTTGATTAGACGGACCTTTGTCGGCAAGGTGATGTCTCTGCTTCTTACTATGCTGTCTAGGTTTGCCATAGCTTTCCTCCCAAGGAGCAAGCATCTTTTAATTTCATGGCTACAGTCACCATCTGCGGTGATCTTGGAGCCCAAGAAAATAAAATCTGTCACTGCTTCCATTTCTTCCCCTTCCATATGCTAGGAAGTGATGGGGCCAGATGCCATGATCTTCGTTTTTTTAATGTTGAGTTTCAAACCAGCTTTTGCACTCTCCTCTTTCACCCTCAACAAGAGGCTCTTTAGATCCTCTTCACTTTCTGCCATTAGGGTGGTATCATCTGCGTATCTGAGGTTGTTGATAATTCTCCTGGCAATCTTAATTCTGACATGTGATTCATCCAACCCGGCATTTCTCATGATGTACTCTGCATATAAGTTAAATAAGCAGGGTGACAATATGCAGCCTTGTCGTACTCCTTTCCTAATTTTGAACCAATCGGTTGTTCCATGTCTGGTTCTTACTGTTGCTTCTAGACCCTCGTACAGGTTTCTCAGGAGACAGGTAAGGTGGCTGGTACCCCCATCTCTTTAAGAATTTGCCACAGTTTGTTGTGATCCACACAATCAAAGGCTTTAGCATAGTCAATGAAGCAGAAATAGACATTTTTCTGGAATTCTATCGCTTTCTCCATGATCCAGCGAAAGTTGGCAATTTGATCTCTAGTTTCTCTGCCTCTTCGAAACCCAGCTTGTACTTCCGGTAGTTCTCGGTTCACATACTGCTGAAGCCTAGCTTGTACAATTTTGAGCATCACCTTGCTGGCATGTGAAATGAGCGCAATTGTACAGCAGTTTGAACACTCTTTGGCATTGCCCTTCTTTGGAATTGGAGTGTAAACTGACCTTTTCCAGTCTTGTGGCCATTGTTGAGTGTTCCAAATTTGTTGGCATATTGAGTGCAGCACTTTCACAGCATCATCTTTTAGGATTTTAAAGAGCTCAGCTGGAATGCTGTCATCTCCGCTAGCTTTGTTGTTACTAATGCTTCCTAAGGCCCACTTGACTTCACTCTCAAGGATATCCAGCTCAAGTTCAGTGACCGCACTATAATGGCTATCAGGGACATTAAGATCTTTCCTGTATAGTTCTTCTGTGTATTCTTGCCACCTCTTCTTAATCTCATCTGCTTCTGTTAGGTCCCTGCCTTCTTTGTCCTTTATCATGCCCGTCTTTGCACAAAACATTCCCTTGAGATCTCTGATTTTCTTGAAGAGATCTCTAGTCTTTCCCATTCTGTTGTTTTCTTTGATTTCTTTGCATCGTTCAATTAAAAAGGCCTTCTTGTCTCTCCTTGCTATTCTCTGGAACTCAACATTCAGTTGGATATATCTTCCCCTTTCTCCCTTGCTTTTTGCTTCCCTTCTTTCCTCAGCTACTTGTAAAGCCTCATCAGACAGCCACTTTGCTTTCTTGCATTTCTTTTTCTTTGGGATGGATTTCGTTGCTGCCTCCTGAACAATGTTACGGACCTCCATCCATAGTTCCTCAGGCACTCTGTCTATCAGGTCTAATCCCTGAAATCTATTCCTCACCTCCACTGTATATTCATAAGGGATATGATTTAGGTCATACCTGAACGTTTTAGTGGTTTTCCCTACATTCTTCAATTTAAGCCGAAATTTTGCAACAAGAAGCTCATGATCTGAGCCTCAGTCAGCTCCAGGTCTTGTTTTTACTGACTGTATAGAGCTTCTCCATCCCTTGCAAAATTGATCAAATTCTGACAAACAACAAAGTTATAGCCACTTGTTTGTTTCCAATGATAGTCAAAGGAAGGCATGAAGATTTGGATTTCTGAATTGAGATTCAGATCTAAATCAAAGCAGATACCCTCTAAATCAGACTAAGCTGAATCAGACTATTTTCAGAATTACCAAATCGGGGTCCAAAGCAAATCTTGTGTTCGGTGCACACCCTTACTGGATGCTGTTGGATATGTAAAGTTTTATTTTCTTAAGAGTCTTGGACCTATTTCTGTGACAATCTACTTTATTTACACAGAGCCTGCATAATCGCACCGGTAATTCTTAGAGAACTATTAGTTCTTATAGTGAGAGTCTCTAAAAATACATCTGTTTACTTCAGCTGAACTGGATCTACACTGATTGTTACAAATTGGTTGTGAACAATTTTTAGAAGCACAGTGTTCTATTAGGAGCCTCTTTCATGGGTTGATAAAACAGAAACATAAATGAACTTCCAGTCAAGAATGAAATAATCTCAAAAGGCTTAGAAATCATGGTACTCTTTGTCATGGCTATAATGTACCCTATGAATAGCTCTATAAAATATGTGAGCTACTCCTTGTCCGAATCTGAGATGTATTTTGGAGATAATGGTAGAATGAATTTTAGCCTAAGGACTTGTTTAATATGGCAATAGACTAGGAGGATGCCGGAAATGCATAACACAAACATACCTACACCTTTTGAGCAATTTTTGAAACTCTTTGCAAAAAATGTTCACTTATTCTTTTAAAAATGCCCTCAGTCCCCAACACAGCACCCACGGAGACCTCCAATGGGGCCCACAAAGCTGTCCCCTCCCTGCCCCTTCAAAAATATTGTTTGAAGAAAAACCTCGGAAAATGTTAGGGCAGTCTTCTTTCTCTCCCTTTCTAGCCTCTAGCCTTGCTCTTTCTCTCCCCTCTGTTTGCCTTGCTATTTTCCCCTCTCTCCCAGCCTCTAGCCTCACTATTTCCCCTCCTCTTTAGCTCACTTTGAATTGTGAGACCCCAATGGCAGCCATTATGTGACTAGCCACATTCTTCATGGGAGCCATCTTGTGGTGCTGCCCACAGCAGTTTTTCAAATTCCCAAATGTGCCAACAGGTCCAAAAAGGTTGGGGACCCCTGTAGCTAATCTGAATAATTGTGTCAACCCACACGATTTTCATTTGATGGCATCTGGTGACATCATTACATCAGACATAATATCATGACACTACCCTGTTCATTATGGGATCCTCGAGAGGGATTCGTTTGGGAAGAATGAAGAAGAACAGTGGCAGTTAGGGGAAAGGTGGGACACCTGTAGCCCTCCAGATGTTTTTGGATAACTCCACCCATAATCCCCAGACCACTGGCCATGCTGTCTGGCCCTGAAGACAATTGGAGTCAACAGCATTTGGAGGTCCAAAGGTTCCTTCTTAGAAGAATCAATCAGTTAGGAGAATCAGTGATACTGGGTGGGCAGTATATTCATACAAACGTCTTCGGTATATCATTTTTCTCTCACTGAAATCAATTTATATCCTACCAAAGGTATATGTTAATATTTGGAACTAGAGCATGGCACAGCCTTATCACAGACATTTCACACCATGAATACTCTTCCCCTATACTCTAATGCACACCATTTTTATGGCTCAGTAACATGTGCTTACAACATTGCAAGCTCTAGCTCTAGCCAGCAGAAAGCATAGATTCAGATAGAGTAAGTCCACCACAAGAAACCTTCCAGATAAGATAAACCAAAGCTAAAGAATATTACAGGAGCCAAGCTGACAGACGGGCTGAGGCAACTTCCAAGGACAGACACGAACGCACGCATGCACACAAAAGCACATCTCAGAGTTTCAGATCAGTAGTACGGTTTCCATCATTCCTCTAGCAGATGTCTAGAGGCAACTGAAATGGTTTTAGGAGCAGGAGAAGGCATCTGTTTCATCCATCTTCTAGAATCCTTCCTGATTGACCTGGATTGCTCATCAGCAGGGAGGAGCTTCCTGCCTGTTTTATTATGGTGCCACTGAACTACTCTGGACCATCTTCTTACCTTCTAGAGTGGTTCCCCATTGTTTGAAGGAGCTTCAGAAAGGCTAGTCTACAAGTGGTCAGGTAAGGGAGCCAAATATAGGGGTCCTTAGGGACAGTATTTGCCACGACAGAGCTCTAACCAGGAATTCTGCAGGTCAGACATTCATTCCTTGCACCACTGGGACCACTATGCAGAGGAGGGAACTGCAGAGAGTGCAAGCTGGAATATTAGCTCCACAGTCCTCCAGCCAGGTGATCCCAGACAAGCAATCCTGTGCCAATGCCTGCTATAAAGCTTCCAGACCTGCAGCACTTTGTCAGTCTGGACAACTCATGGCTCTGGGAGGTCACCAGCTCATGTTGTGTCTGTGCTGTGCGTCATGTCTGTTCCAACTATTTGCCACCCAGGGCTGGCCCTACCATTAGGCAGGGTGAGGCAGTTGCCTCAGGTGGCAGATGCTGGGAGGCAGCAAAAAGGTGCTCAAAGACAGAACTGTGTACCTTGCAGCCTACTCTGCACCCCCTAAGTTAGCCTGTTGCCTTCAAGTTCAGTGGAGAACATGGTCCCATCATTAGTGTGGAAGACAGATTCATCTGCCAGTCCAGTCAGCTTTTGTACATGGAATGGGGGGGGGGAGAGACCATCCTTTCCTTTCCCCAGGCAGTAAAATGTCTCGGGCTGGCCCTGGATTGCCACCTCTCCAGCTCAGGGATGGGGGACAGCAGTGTGTGTGTGTGGGGCAAGGGCAGGTGGAGGAGCTGGGTTTTGCCAGCACACAGGCCAATGTGCTTGATGCAGATGTAGCTGTAGTGAACCTATTTACATTTTCAAACTACACAGCTACTTAAACTCCCAACAGAACACATGCAAAGCTTTCCGCAGCTCTCTAAATGATATGATCTTGTTTTTCCATCACACTCCTCAGCATGTCCTTTCCTGGATACAAGCCTAGGCGTCTCTTGACATTTACACCACCTTGCTTTAATTTCATCTCTAACATAATTACCCCGTTAAATATTGACACGATTTATACTAGCTCAGCCTTCCCCATCCCACATACCCTTTCAGCCTGTCATTTCTGGCTGAGTCAATGGGTCTAAGTTCAAGCTAGCAATTTTGGATTGCTTTCTGAATGGCCTGTTTAAGGTAATCAGCATCTTCTGTATGCTGAACTGTCAGCAATCTGAGGAACAGCTGGAGCGCCCAATGTCACTAAAGTTTGTTAGCTAGGTTTTCTCTGGTGTCATAGATAAAGTAATGGGTTCCATCCAATTTATTAAATTACAGAAAAATCACATCGAAATACAGACAGAGAAATCAACTGTAGCTAAACCATTGTCCCAGTGATATTGGAGTGCAGAAGAAAAATAAAACTCTTCCAAACAGGAGGATCTTCCAATAAAAAAATACTAGTTCCTGACGGGAAAACTATCCACCACTGATTCTAACATCCATGTGGCCCCCATGAACTTCTCCAAAATGAAATCTGGCTGTCGGGCTGAAAGAGGTTCAGCACCCCTGATACAAAGAGTTCGGTCAGATTTGTTGAAACAAATTAGAGTTGCTATTTCTCCCTTCCTACCCACCGCCCATATAAAATTGATGCAGGTTTACTGTACATGTTGCTGTGCATGTTGAAGAACATAAGATGAGTTATGCTGGATCACAACAAAAGCCTACCTAGTCCAAGGCTAGTGCTCTGTTCCCCACAGTTGCCAACCAGATGCCTCTGTAAAGCCTACAAGTAGGACATGAGCACAATGGCATCCTCCTCCTCATGTTCCCCCAACAACTGGCATTTAGAGGCATGCTGCCTGCAGACCCGACTGGCCAGGATTCATGGCAGGAGGGACGGGGGGCCTCCCCCCCAGCCAGAATTTCGGGGGCAGGGTGGAGCGCTTCCCCCCCACCGCGAATCAAATTTCGTTAAGGTAAGTCACTTTCGTACATCCCTAGGCCTGCCTCTGAGCATGTGGACAGCATAGAGCTCTCATGACTAGTAGCCATTGACAGCCTTCTCCTCCATGAATTGGCCTTGTAGGCCCCTTCCAACCCTACTACTATTCTATGAATTGGCCTAATCTTTTTAATCCATCTACATTCGTGGTCATACAACAGGAAATTCCATAGTCTGAATTAGTGATGTATGGATTTTGTAAAATCTGTTCCATCAACATTTCATGGATTGTTAGGTGACTTTCTTTCCATCATCTACTCATTGGTGGAATTGGATTTTTTTCCAATTTCCCGAATATGCGCCAATTCACATTTGTGAAAATTCACAACTGCAAAACTGAGCAACCCCCAATGCGCAAATTTTGCCAAAATGCACATTTTCATGCTTTAGCCTATGGGGGAAAGACACTTTTTTGGCTGTGTGTGTGTGTGTGACATATTTTTCTATGTCTAAATTTGTGTAAAATTCCAGAAAGTAAAAAAATGGGTCCGCAAGTCCACGGAATCTGTGCGTAGGGATGGCGGAGAATTCTGCACGGATCTCAGTGAGGCCGAATGCCTGTGCATTTGGCCCCCTGAAATCCATGGCGGAGTGAAGCCCCCCCCGCCCCACCACCCCGCAAAAGGCATGAGAAACGGAGCACCTACCTGCTGCTGTTTGCGCTGCTTTGGGAATGGCGGACGCATCTGCAGCCGCCATTCGCTTCACGATTTTTTGCCATGATAGGCTACATAATACTTACGTCGCCTATCACAGCTAACGCGGGGATGTTATTTGCATCCCTGCGGAGGCCGTGATAGGCTACGTAAATATTTACATAGCCTATCATGGTGAAAAACAGGGAAGCAAATGGTGGTGGCTACAGCGGCTGCCATTTGCATCCCTGCGCAGCCCACCAGCAGCTGAATGTCACTGCAGGCGGGCCCGGCCAGCAGCTCCGTGGAGTCACCACGGACCAGAGCTGGCTGGCAAAGATTTCGGGGGGAGGGATGGAGGTCCGCCCCCCCCACCACAGAAGTCGTTTCGTGCATCCCTATCTGTGCAACTCAGGAGAAGCCAGTCCACTGTGGAATCCACAGGTTGAATTCATAGAAATCTGAACTCATTTGATTTCATTTATTTTATCTAAAACATTTGTATACTGCCCTATATCATTAAGATCTCAAGGCAGTATACAGATAAAATCAATTTAAACAGTATAAAACAATGAAGAATTTAAACTATAAACATATTAAGCTATTTAACAAGCTAATGCCAATTAGAAAATCTAAAACAATAAAACAGTTAAAACAGTCTGCAACTTTAGGGAATTCAACTAGCCCTCAAAAGCTTTGGTGAAAAGCCATGTTTTAAATCGGCGCCAAAACAGAACCAATGTCTGTACCAATCAGGCCTGCAAGAGGAGGGCATTCCACAACCAGGATGGCAGAGCAGAGACTGCCTTCTCCCATGTCCTACCATAGTGTATGTCTCGCCCTGGTGGTATGCAGAGAAGGGCCCCTTTGATAGATCTCAATCCTCGGGCAGGCATATATAATGGGAGGCACCCCTCAAATGTTGAGGGCCCAAGCTGCTTAGAGCTTTGGATTTCTCCAGCATCCCAAGTCTGAATATGCACTGGCTGAAGAAGCATTTATTTCAATTTATTCATTTTATTTAAAATATGTCTAGGCCGCCTTTCAGGGCAGAAGCCCTCCCAAGGCAGCATACAACAATAAAACACATAAAACCAATACAACATTAAAAGTGATAAAAACACAATGACAAAGCGAGAACACACACACACGCATATACAAACCAGCAACAAAAGCAGCAACAACAGCAATCATATCGGGAGAAGGCCAGAGTAAAATAATATGTTTTCAAGGCCTTCTTAAAAGTCTGCAATGACGGAGCATGGCAGACCTCCAATGACAACTAATTCCAGAGGTGTAGGACCACTGCAGAGAAGGCCCTATTATGTGTGGTCACCTACCTAACTGCTCTCACAGGTGTGTCAATGAGAAAGGCCTCTCTTGCTGATCTTAAAGTGCAGGCAGGCTGATATGGGTGAAGGCTTTGCTTCAGGAATTTGGTCCCAAACCATTTTAGGCATTAAAGTTCAAAACGAGCACTTTGAATTGGGCTTGGAAACACAGTGGTAACCAGTGCAGCTGGCACAGTATAGTTATTATATGACCAAATCGCCTCGCCTCCATCAACGCTCGGGCAGCTGCATTCTGCACCAGCTGAATTTTCTGAACAGTCTTCAAAGGCAGCCCTACATACAGTGCATTACAGTAGCCCAGGCTGGACGTCACTACTGCATGGATAACTGAGCCAAGGTCCATCTGCTCCAGCTAGGGCCACAGCTGGTGTACCAGCCTAAGCTGGTAAAATGCAGTCCTGGACATTGCAGTCACCTGGGCTTCCCCAGTTAGCTCAGAATCCAGGAGGACTTTTAGACTATGCACTTGTACAGACTAAATACTTCCTTTTCTTGGTCCTGAATCTCTCACCATCCAGCTTCATTGCTTCCTCAGAGGTATGTCTTATTGAGTTGGGTGGGGCTTACTTCCAGGTAAATCAGTATAGGATTAGAGCCTAAAACACATTATGCTACAAAAATGCGTACTGCATGGGCAAGACACCCAAGGAATTTCAAAGGAAGAGGAAAAAAGGGGGGGTCAATAAGATGTGTAAGTATTCTCAAGGGGTTCAAAACACATCCCAAGTCCATAGAATCGTAGAATAGTAGAGTTGGAAGGGGCCTATAAGACCATCGAGTCCAACCCCCTGCTCAGTGCAGGAATCTAAGTCAAAGCATCCCTGACAGATGGCTGTCCAGCCTAGTCTTGAATGCCTCCACTGTGGGGGAGCCCACCACCTCCCTAGGGAATTGGTTCCATTGTCATATTGCTCTGAGTCCCACCATGAGTTAACGAAGTGGACATTTCTCCTGAGTGATAACCTCCACATTCAAAGACTAAGGAGTCCCATAAGACCAGTGACACTTCTTGGGAGAGGGGGGAGTCTCTAGTCTGAAATGTTATGGTGTGGGGAGCCTAAAGATTCATTAGCATGGGGCAGGAATCCAATTAATTGTGTTATATATGAATGAAATAGAATTCCATTTTATAACGATGGAAAAATAAAGAAGTGCCTGAGCCTGCCTGACCCATATTTGCCAGTGATCTCAGTACTTGTGGGAAGATGTCTGAGGGGCTGATAGACTGCATAATATGTCTAGGCTCACAGATCCTTCCCTCTTGTTTCTCAGTAGCTCCATTGGGGCGTCCATTGGTACACTGGGTCCAGGTTCTGCCCTCACCCACCTCTCATTAAGATGGCCATTTGCACATTCCCCAAACAGTGGGAACACATCACCAGAAAAGGACAAAATAGGATGCACATTGGCATACAGCGTGCATGTGCTCATTTATATGCAAAAGTAGAAATAATGACAGCAATTTAAATAGAAATACAGTACATCTCACTATAGTGTGAAAGACTGTGACAAGGTGACCTCTGTGCCAGCTCCGTCTGCTGCCCAGGTGCTAACTGTTGATGGGCAACTCCAAGTGGTCCCTTCTTACGTTCTTTATTTTTAAGCCAAACTTGGACTGGAAAGCCCTTCAAATAGGGGATTCCTTCAAATAAAGGACTGTCCTCTGTAAAGCAGGACACCTGGCCACCCTATCTCCCATGTCAATATATAGTTTCTATTCAGTCCTCTGAGCAGGGAGACAGAAAACACCATGAGAGCAGACTCTCCTTTAAAAAGGAAATTCTAAAGGCACAATTACAAACAATTCCAATAAGAAGAAAAGGTGGAAGACAACAGAAGAAGCCAATGTGCCTTCACAAAAAGCTTAAAGATGATCTGGAAACAAAAAAGGACACATCTAGGAAGTGGAAGGAAGGCCAAGCTACAAAGGAAGAGCACAGGAAGGTAACACAAAATTGCAGGGATGGTGTCAGGAAGGATAAAGCTGAGAACGAGCTGAGGTTAGCGAGGGATGCTAAAAGCAACAAAAAGGCTTTCTTCAGCTATGTGCATAGTAAAAGGCAGAGGAAAGAAATGGTGGTTCAGCTGTTAAATAAGGATGGCAAAATGATAACCGATGACAAAGAAAAGGCAGAGGTGCTCAATTCCTACTTTGGCTCAGTCTTCTCCCAAAAGAGGGTCTATGACCTTCCTGGCAAAGGTGAAGTACAGGCTGAAGGGGCAGGATTGCAGCTTGAGATCGATAGGCATATGGTCAAGGAACATCTAATTACTTTGAATGAGTTCAAATCTCCAGGGCCAGATGAACTGCATCCTAGAGTAAGAAAGGAACTGGCTGAAGAACTCTCAGAACCACTGTCTATTCTCCTTGAGAAATCATGGAGGATGGGTGAAGTGCCCGATGACTGGAGGAGGGCTAATGTTGTTCCTATATTCAAAAAGGATAAAAATGAGGAACCTGGGAACTACAAACCAGCCAGTGTGACATCAATCCCTGGGAAAATTCTGGAGCAGATGATCAAGCAATCCATCTGGAAGCTCTTTGAAAACAATGCAGTGCTTACTTGAAGCCAACATGGATTTGTCAAGAACAAATCCTGCCAGACGAATCTGATCTCATTTTTTGATCAAGTCACCTCTCTTGTGGACTGTGGGAATGCTGTAGACATAATATACCTCAACTTCAGCAAAGCTTTCGACAAAGTGCCCCATGATCTCCTGATGAGCAAACTAGCTCAAAGTGGGCAAGATGAAACAATGATCCGGTGGATCCACAGTTGGCTACAGAATCGGACTCAAAGAGTGCTTATCAATGGGATCTTCTCAAACTGGGGAGAGGTAATGAGAGGGGTACCACAGGGCTCAGTCCTGGGCCCAGTGCTCTTCAACATTTTTATTAATGACTTGGAGGAAGAGGTGCAGGGAAATAGGGAATGCTGATCAAATTTGCAGATGACACAAAATTGGGTGGGATAGCTAATACCCTGGAAGACAGAAACAAAATTCAAAGTGATCTTGATAGACTGGAGCGCCGGGCAGAAAACAGAATGACATTTAATAGGGATAAATGCCAAGTTCTGCACCTAGGAAAAAGAAACCAAATGCACAGTTACAAGATGGAACCGGGCAGAAAACAGAATGACATTTAATAGGGATAAATGCCAAGTTCTGCACCTAGGAAAAAGAAACCAAATGCACAGTTATGTGGCTCAACAACACTACAAGCAAGAAGGATCTTGGAATTGTTGTCGATCACAAGCTGAAGATGAGCCAACAATGTGATGTGGCTGCAAAAAAGGCAAATGCTATTTCGGGCTGCATTAATAGAAGCATAGCTTCCAAATCCCAGGAAGTACTTACTAGTTCCCCTCTACTCAGAACTGGTTAGGCCTCATCTTGAGTACTGCATCCAGTTCTGGCGCCACACTTTAAGAAGGATGCAGACAAACTGGAGAGGGTTCACGGTTCAGAGGAGGGCAATGAAGAAGATCAGGGGACTGGAAAGAAAGCCCTATGAGGAGAGACTGGAAGAACTGGGCATGTTTAGCCTTGACAACAGAAGACTGAGGGGAGATACGATAGTGCTCTTCAAGTACTTGAAAGGTTGTCACAGAGAGGAAGGCCAGGATCTCTTCTTGATCATCCCAGAATGCAGGACACGGAATCATGGGCTCAAGTGACAGGAAGCCAGATTCTGGCTGAACATCAGGAAAAACTTCCTGACTGTTAGAGCAATACGACAATGGAACCAATTACCTAGGGAGGGAGGTGGTGGGCTCTCCCACACTGAAGGCTTTCAAGATGAAGCTGGAAGGGGTTGGACTCAACAGTCTTATAGGCCCCTTCCAACCCTACTATTCTATGTTTCTATGATTCTCCATCCTTGGCATTGGGTAGTTTGGGTAGTTTGTCCCACACCAACAGAATTCTCTCCAAGTCCTTGCAATAATCAAAGTCTCCTTACACACAAATACACACACACACACACACACAGACCATCTGTCATAATGGTGGGCATTTTTTTCAGTTAAAGTGTGCGTAATCATAAATGCAACATGGTTTAGAAAGATTTGAAACATGTTTCTGATGTGTAGCATGAGAGATTAGCACCTTCAATTGTCAAGGAAAGCACAGGTCACAAAGGTGGTTCTTGCTATCTGTAGGGTTTTTAAAGCTCTCTCTCTCAAAAAAATGATAGTTTTGTTGTATTTTCATAGCTATTAACTAATGATCCTCAACCCAGATGGCTGGGACAGCTGTCTGAGCCTTCCTCAATCCGTCACATTTCTCCTTCTTCATAGAACCATTTTAGAATGCTTGATAACAACTGCCAAGACCATAGTTAACAGAACTGCTTGCCATCAAATTTCACCTCGAGTCCAAGAATATTTTCAAGTCAGACTTGGAGATTTCTGCTTGTGCAAGACATTCAAGGAATTTCAAAAGTAGTAAAAAAAAAAAAACGTTTTGAATGAGATGAGCAAACATTCTCAAGGGGTTTGGGACACATTCTGAAGTTCCACCACCACAAGCAACATTTTGAAGTGTACATTTCTCCTGAGCAATACCATCCAAATTCAAAGAATAAAAAGTTCCCATAAGACTAGCAACATATCTCAGGAGAGACAGAGGCCGCCAGCGAGAAATGTTGTGGTGGTGGGAGCCAAATGGTACACTATTGTAGGGCAGGAATCAAATTTATGTGTGCGTATGTATGTGTGTGTGCATACATACACGCATGTGGATAGAGAAAGCATGAGGTATGATGGAAATTCCTCATTGCATCTCCTGTGTATTTAAATATTACCTGCAGCGCTATTGACCCTATGGGAGTGAATAGCAACTTCAGAGGCTGGCAATTTTGAACAGAAAAACAGCATGGGGAAAGGCTTAACTGCCTCCTCCAACACTGCTGTCCCAATCCACTACCACCCCATAAAAGCTGCTATTTTATGCTAAAATTTACAGACATGGGAGATCCCATCATGGATCTGTTTCATCTCATTTAGTTTGTCCCTGGAGGACAGAGATAGTTTTTTTTGGGGGGCGGGGGTTGGTTTTTTTCACTAAGTAAATGGATAGAATTCTGCCAAGACACTTTCCCATTCATCTGGAGAAGTAAAATTTATCGCCACCCCCCACATACATACACACACACACACACGATGTTTAGGATGGTGTAGCTGGAAGCATCTCCTTTTGTCATTACAACAAGCCTGTGGGGTAGGTTAGGTTGACAGAGATCTGCCCGAGTGAGATTTGTAGTTGAGCAGGGGTTTGAATCTGGGTTTCACACCTCCAAACCTGGGGATCCAACCCAGTGGTTTTTACAGCCTGATCTTATGGATGTTTACTCAGAAATAAATCTCACTGAACACAACAGGGTTTACTCCCGGGAATTGTATTGCACTGAGGACTACTTATTCCTCTTTGTGTCTTTTTTGTGGGCTGTCATACCCTCATCATGTTTATTTCTATACCATGCATTCAAATTATTTATTTGAGAGATGTGTATGTATGTATGTATGTATATATATATGTACACACACACACACACACACACACACATATACATATATATATATATATATATATATATATATATATATATAGTGCTGGATATAATAAAATCACTCCATGGTTCATAATATTAAAAACACAACATTTAGAACACTTCCAACTACAGTAAAAAATAATAATAATCAAGGAGCAGTAAAATGAAGCCTCATAATTAATTTACAGCCCAGTGAACAAATGCATTTTCAGGAGGTGTCTAAAAGTTACCACTTTTTCTGTCTCCTGAACTGCATGGGGGTGGGTTTTCCAGAGGGGAGGGCCACTACAGAGAAGGACCACCATCTGGGTACTTCATGGTGACATTCCTTCCATTTTGGAATAACCAGCAAGGCCTCCTCTGCTGATCTTAAAGGTCACCTGGGTATGTACAAGGGAAGACAGTCTGCTGGGTATCCTGGTCCCAGATTGTTTAGGGCTTTAGATGACAACATAACCTTGTCCATGGTTCGGTAGCTAACAGGCAGCCAGTGCGGTTCTTTTCACACAGGTGTTATGTGGGCATAGCTGGGTGTCCCACTGAGCACCCTAGCTGCTGCATTATGCACTAACTGCAGCTTCTGAACCACACAGGAGGGCAGCCCCACATAGAGTGCATTGCAGTAGTCTAATCATGAGGTTACCAGTGCATAGATCACTGTGGTTAGGCAATCCGTATCCAAGAGCAGGTGTAGTTGGTATACCAACCAAAGTTGGTAATGGGTGCTCTGGGCCACCTAGGCCTCCAGTAACAAAACGGATCTAAGAGCACCCCTAAACTACAGACCTGCTCCTTCAGAGGAGTGCAACTCCATCCAGAACAAGCAAACGCCCCAGTTCCTGGACCTGGGAACTGCCAACCCATAGGGGCTCTATCTTATTGGGATTCAGCTTCAGTGTATTGGCCATAACTGCATCCAGGCACCGGTTCAGAACATGCTCGGCCTCTCCTGATTCAGATGTCACAGAGAAACAGAGCTGGGTGTCATCAGCATACTGGTGACACCTTGCCCCAAAGCTCCTGATGACTGCTCCCAACAGCTTCATATAGATATTAAATAACATTGGGGACAGGATGGTGCCCTGTGGTACCCCACAGTTTAACTGCCATGGGGCTGAGGTACTGTCACCCAATGGAACTGACCACGCAAGTACAAGTCAAACCACTGGTGGAGGAGGATACCATGGTCAGTGGTATCAAGAACTACTGAGAGATCGAGAAGAAGTAACAGGGTCACTCTCCCTGACCCTCTCCCGAAGAGGTCATCCATCAAGGTGACCAAGGCCAATTCCTTCCATCTCAAAACCAGGCCTGATCCCAGACTGGAATGGATGGAGATAATCAGTTTTGTTCAAGAGTTTATGTTCAAAGCAGCTCATATGAAAGGAAAACAAATCCACACAGATGTATAACAAAAACACAGAATGATAAATATATCAAACACATTTCATATTCTATCCACATTACAAGCTGATAGGTACATTACAAATAAATTTCCCTAGATAGATGAAAACACCTTTCTTTCATAAATTGTTATCACAAAAACATCCACATTTAGCTGCCAAACCCTTTGCTAATCCAGCCAAATCAGTAGAATACCGATAGCAAATACATCAATAGCAAAATGTTACAGTTTAAGCCATTTGCATGCAGAGTTAATCCAAGCAGCAACATTCCAATAAGGCAGCAGAAATCAGGGGGGCATTCATCTCAATCCACATAACAGCAGCAGAAAAAATGTCAGCATTTTCAGTCCCACAATCGCCTGCGAAGCCCGTGCCAAGGACATTCACTGAAACTCATGAGGCAGCCCATCTCTCACCTGGGCCACCTTGTCCCCTAGCTCTCACCTAGGACACTGTCCAGTAAGGAGTCCAAGGGGCCAAAAATCATACACCACTACCAATTTGGGGCCATTCCTACAGCCCTGCTGAAGGCCACCTCCATGAAGGCTCCTCCTCCCTCAACTGTCACCACCAGCAGCCATTCCAGCAGGCTGTACTGAGGGAGATGAGAGGAGGAAGTGGTGCCATGCCACTAGCCCTGCTGAAGGACTTAACTTCTTTTCCTCTTCCCTCCCCATTCCTTTTTCCTTGCATTATGTGTCTTTTTAGACTATAAGCCTGCAGGCAGAAACTATCTTGTTTTACTGATTATATGTAAGCCACTCCAGGAACCTTTCTGGCGGAGGAGTGAGATAAAAAAATACTTTAATAAAATAACATTCTTCCCACAATTTGAACCAATTGGAGTGGGGCTTTCTGGATGGACACCTTCAGCACCTACAGACTTTGTAGCTGGGCTCAGTCAGGGCGCCACCATCCTGGAAATGAGAAAGACAGAGGAGCAGAGACTAGGCCTTACAGGACTTGCAGCTAGACTCACATTTTATTGTTACAGACGCTACATGGGAGGATGCCTGAAAAGTTTCAGGCTTGAAAACACAGCAACTGCATTTACCTTCTGTGGGCGTGATATGATCCAGTGAAGCAATAGTGTGCATACAGAGGAGAAAAATGGTGCACATAGCCTGGGGGTGTAAAGCTTGTCCGGCAGCTGCTGAAGACGCAGATTGCTTTTTTAGGTTAAACATTTTAACATGAAACCTCAGAAGTGCCTTGCCTCTACTGCTTGCAATAGAATCTTCCACAAAATAGCTGCCATTTCTGCAAACATTCCTCCAGTATATTCATCAGCCCACCTTTGGGGGGGTCACCCGAAAGTGCACCAGAGACCACTGATGGTCCCTAGGCCACAATTTAAGAAGCACTGGTTCTAGCCACTACATCATTCACTCAAGAAAAGGGATGGGCAACCTGGGTGCCTAGAGCCACATGCAGCCCTCAACCTAATTGCATGGGGCCCTTGACCTAATCTCGAAAGCCTTCTGCTTTTTCAGCTCAGACCTCTAGCAAGAGTGATCTGTCCCTTGATGGCAGCCTGAGAGAGAGAGAGAAAGAGGGTGGCAGAAAGAACAAGCGAGAGAGAAAGGGGGTGGCAGAAAGAACAAGCGAGAGAGAAAGGGGTGGCAGAAAGAGAGCAAAAGGAGTGGACTCACTCACTTTTGGCTCTGGACCTACCTGCTGGTGGCATGCAGCCCCTGACCAAAAATTTTAAAAATTGCCCAACCCTACTCTTGAATATTCCTCTATACACAAATCAAAGAGCTCATTTTGGCAAACATTTCCCCTCATACTCTGCAATAAGAATAGAGCATCTCTAAGAGGCGACATGCCAAAAAACAAACATTTTGAGATTTTTTTCCTGTGATATTAAACACACTGGCAGGCATGTGGATTGCTTGTTGCCATTGCTGTGGCTTCCAACCTCTCTGCTCAATTCCCTCTTTCTGTTATTAGCATTAAACATTTATAGTACAGTGGCACCCAAGAGAACCTTGATCAGGACTGAAGCCCAGTTCTGTCTGTTCATATTTGTTTCTCCATCCCAGCCACCCTTCCTGCTTCCATTCTTCCTCTTTGCATTAGCAGAAAACGTTTGCTATTTCCTGTAGTACAGTCCAGCTTCTCTCCTGACTTGCATTGTCATCTTGTTGTTTGTTTGCTGACCCACCTGTTTAAATAGTCCAGAATGATAGTTGAAACACATCACAGTAAAGACCACTACTTGGGTTGACTAATTAATAATAATAACAACAACCAGATGGTTACCCACAAACATAGTTCATGGAGAAAAATTAAATCTAATTAAAGCTTTAACTTAACTTCATTTATTGAAACACTCAAAGTGTCACATCTTTTATCTTTACAAAACTTCCTTAAATACTATTGTGTAAACTCCAGGGCAGCCATCATAACATCTTGTTGTGGTCCATCAACAACTTGAATCTTGAGGGTTGCCAATGAGCACACACGACTTATGACAATGAGGATCCCTTCATGATTTGTTTACATGCCATACATTACTGGCATATTATTGGACTTTGGCCTGCATCTGTGTTAATAAAGGGATACAGAGACTTTTCAGTGTTGTTTTGTTAAATTTAATAGCTATGGACTTCCTTTCTGAGCAATAACTAAACTTTGACTGGGTTACTTTTATTTATTTTTTTATTATTAAATTTATTAATCGCCCATCTGGCTGGTCACCCAGCCACTCTGGGCGATGTACAGGATACAATAAAAGAGTTAAACAATAAAATTCTACAGTAAAAACATTTTCTAAAATACCCAAATGCCTGCCTGAACAACCACATTTTTAATGCACAATGGAAGCTCGTTAAGGAGGGGGCATGACAGAGTTCCCTAGGGAAGGAGTTCAACAGACTGGGGGCCACCACAGAAAGGTCCCTCTCCCTTGTCCCCACCAGTCTAGCTGTCCTGGCTGATGGGACAGAGATAAGGCCATCCGAGGCTGATCTTGTTAAGCGGCCTGTCTAGTGCTACTGGAGGCGCTCCTTAAGATAGGCTGGGCTGGAACCATATAGGGTGTTAAAGGTCAAAACCAACACCTTGAATTTGGCCCGGAAAACAACTGGTAACCAGTGCAACTCCTTCAGCACTGGAGTGATGTGATCTCGCCGGCGGCTGCCTTTAATCAGGCAAGCCGCCGTGTTCTGTACCAGCTGCAGCTTCCGAACCGTCTTCAGGGGTAACCCCACGTACAGCACATTACAGTAGTCTAAACGAGAGGAGACCAGGGCATGTACTACCGATGGGAGCAGATGGTCGGGAAGGAAGGGGCGCAGCCGCCGTATCAGATGGAGTTGATACAGCGCTGTCCGGCTCACAGCTGACACCTGAGCCTTTTAACCATACTTTTAACCATAAGTGTCTCTTAATCCCTTCACAATTTGTTTACAGGCCATACGTTACTGGCATATCATTGTACCTTGGCCTGCACCTCTGTTTAAAGGTGTTATATAAAGACTTTGTGTTCATATTTCATTTTGCTCCAACTTGCAATTAATTGTTTGTTGAATTATACTTGACATTAAAAATAAAACTTCATAGTACATTGCCTAATCCTTAAAAAAAAAGTATTTATGGACATAAATAAGCTCCCAATTTTAAATGATAGTGAAACTGTTATTTGCTATTTGGATTCTGAATGTCAAGAGCTTCCCAATGACGTGTGTTTCAAGAGAACTGGCCAATGGGAAGGCAGTCAAGGAGGAATGACCAACCAATTCCAAACTTTGAATTTATTTGTGTGTGTGTGTGTGTGTGTGTGTGTGTGTGTAAATATATATATATATATATATGTATGTAATAATAATAATGCCCACCCCCCACCCCCTCGAACAGAGCCAGGGTAGGCAAAGCCAAGGTGGAAGTTGGCCTCAGCAAGAACGGAGCTAAGATAAATCTCACAGTTCAGGGACAGAGCCAAAACAGAGCTATACAGGTGAGGTTAGGCAGAACCTGGTAGGGTAAGGGGCAAAGGCCAACAGAATCTGGAGCTAGTTTCTCAGACTTCCATGCTCATTACCTGGCAGAAAATGGTGTTACTGATGGGACAAGTAATTAGCTGCAAATAGTGATCTACCTGTAGATCAGAACGGGGAGCTTTGGTTCACACAACCCAGAAACCTATTACAAAATGGATCCACAGTTCTACCGATGCCAACCCTGCCTGAATTAGTATGACTTGTCACCTCCATTCCTTCCACACATAGCCACAAACCAGAGAAAAACAGGTAGAAAAAGGTCTAGAAACAAATACAAATCTTTCAGAGCCTTCCCTGGCAGTAGCTTCTTCCCAGCAGGACCGTTCAGAACATGTCCCTTTTTCGACCCCAACGAAGTGTACCTTCTGGGAGTTGCTGGCAGGCAGACACTCTGCAGAAAGCTCAGATTACGTGCACGTATCTTTTCCCATTGGGATCACAGCTGCTGTATCGAAGCCTGTGGAGCGGGGAATGGAGGAAAGGAAGAAGAGTGGGGGTTGCCACCTAGCCTATTTTACTGGACCAACTGGTAAAATGACGTTCTGGCAAGCAGCGAGAATTGGATCCAGAAAGTCGTCAAGCTCCAGAGCCAGCCTGATAAAGTTTCTTCTTCTGTTGACCTCATATCCAGACTCCTATCGTCTCCGTGCTGATCCACCCAGTTCTACCCTGGCCTGGTTCATTGGGCCAAGATTTTTTTTTTTAATTAAAGAACATCGTTAGCCCACCTTTGCATTTAAACTTCCCAAAATGGCTTACAACATATTTTAATGTCAACAACAACAACACAGATAAAATCCCAGTGCCTTCTGACTGCCATCAAAAAAATCCTCAAGAGCCACTTAAAACCACTGAGCTGCTGAAATGCACTAAAAGACAATGAGGAGCTCAGAAAAACAGAATAAATATTTATTTTACCTGGTGCCTTTTCTTAGACATCAAAAGTTGGCAGCCCCAGGCAGGAGGAATTAAATTCTGCTTTACAAACCCAGTTTGTAGGAAATTCTAATGAAGTATTAGCTTGGATTTTAAAAAAAAAAAAATGGGGAGAATCTATGTCCGTAGCAAGCAGGAAAAAGTATCTCACAGGCCACGTTTGTCTTCTGGCTGCACCCCTCCTCCTTTAGCCACATTCATTTAGCAGCAGCCTCCCACATCTGTGCTCTTGCCCTTCTAAAGAAATAAGAGCTGCTCAGGCTGCAAGATAGGGGAACTGTCTTTACCTTATCAGGTGGTTTGGAGAAATTCCACAGAAAGTCTTTCAGGGGTTGCCTTTTGAGCAGGGCACTTCTTTTCTTTCCTAGAGGCCCCAGTGGGTATAGCAAGGATGTCAACCCTCTTTCAGCCCAAATTCAGTTTCAGAGAACCTCTCAGTGGCCTCATCCCAGAGGTGGGCAGGTCCAAAGGCAAAGGAGGCAGTGCCAAAACACCAGAGCTCCAAGGATCCAGTTAGAATTTAAAAAAAAATGTTAGTTTATTATTTTACTTTTGCTTCCCATCTTTCTTCCATCATGGGTACAGGTGGTTCTCAGGGAGAAGTCTCCCCTTCAAGCACTGACCAGACCCAAACCTGCTTAACAAAGTGGTTGCTTTATGTGCCTTACAGACCGTGCCATACTCAAACACAAAAAAGCCCAGAGCTGGATTAGCAGGGAAATATACATCACACATTCACTACCCAGACTTCCTTCTAGCCCTGAGCGTCTCCAACTGAAGGCTTTTAAGCCTTCAGAGCCTCACCCAGAGAGCACAGCTGCCAGTCATTAGTGCCACCTGAGTAAAGGTCTGCTCATGAGCAGGGCCTTGCTCATGAGCACACCTTTACTCACAAGGGGCCCCTATTCCTCAGGCTGGCACTTCTGCACCTGACAGCCGGCTGAGCCTTAACCGTTAGATGCCTGCACTCCCTGGGGCTAAGAAGCTGTTCTGCACCTGGCTCAGAGTCCAAGAGACAACTAACTATGTTCTGAGGGTTGGGGTTGACAGCTGTCTTCCCTGACCCCCCCATTTGCCTCTAGCTCCCCAGACACAGGCAGCTCCTCTGCAATGCTTAGCTGGGGGTGGTGGTGTCTCTAAGTCATCCTCCAAAGAGGAGGCTTCCAGAGGGGGCGTGACAGCTATAGCTACTGAGACAGTCCCTAGCCCCCCTCTCCCCCCTCAGAAATCAGCTCTTAACACTAGGGTGGAGTTTATGGAATGCAATGCCAAGTAATGTTAAAGAGGAGGGGGTGACCTTGGGCATGTGAAGGGTGCCTTTGTCCTACTGCCATAGAATGACTACCAACCACACTGCCCCTGATTTCTTAAACCAAAATCAGAATCCCCACATCCCTTCCCGCACCCCCAAATCCCCTGCCGAACAAATGAGATTAATCTTCGAGAGCAGGAGAGCAGGGTTTTGACATTTTGCTGCCTGAGTCAAAGAACGAGATGGTGCCTGCACCCAATTCCATGTATAGAAGCTGATTGGGCTGGCCTTTAAATCTCATTTTGACACTGGTGTTGGCTTAGGGGGTGCTGGGCAGGGCACTGTTATGACTCTTTCCTCCAACACCTCTGCACCTCCCCCTGCCAGCAACTGCTACCTGGGGCAGCTGCCTCACTCTGCCTCATGGTAGAGCCAGCCCTGCAGGAATGAATTCTAGTGCAGTTTGAGCCACCAGTCATTCATGGTTGAAGTTAAGCTCCAACAGCTGCTTCACAAATGCAACAGGGGCAGCAGAATTTCTCCACTATGAAGGTGAAGTGGTGGGGGAAGAATCAGGTGGGTCAAATCCAACCAGGAAGTCTGGAGAGCATTTTAAATGGCTAGAACCAATGACCTAGGGAGGTGGGGGGCTCTTCCACACTGGGAAGCATTCAAGATGAGGCTGGACAGCCATCTGTCAGGGATGCTCTGACTTGGATTCCTGCACTGAGCAGGGGGTTGGACTAGATGGTCTTGTAGGCCCCTTCCAACCCTACTAGTCTATGATTCTATAAGCTGAACAAACTTCAATTACCCCCACATTGACTGGATAAATGCATGTTCCAGCCACGACAAAGAGGTTAAATTTCTCATTGCCCTAAACAATTGTGCCCTAGAACAGTTGGTCATGGAACTGACCAGAAGGGAGGTGACCTTGGATTTAATCCTGAGCGGTGTCATCCAGGACCTAATATGAGATGTAAATGCTGTCAAACCCCTTGGAAACAGTGATCACACTGCTATCAGATTTAATATATATTTAAGTGGAAAATTGCCCAGAAAGTCCAACACAGTCACATTTGACTTTAAAAGAGGAAACTTCTCTAAAATGAGGGAACTGGTGAAAAGTAAGTTAAAAGGGGGAGTCAAGAAGATTAAATCTTCAGAATGCTTGGAGATTACTCAAAACTGGAATAATAGAAGCCCAGCTAAAATGCAAATCACAGGTTAGGAAAGGTAGCTCAAAGTCCAAGAGGTCGCCAGCATGGTTAACGGGCAGTGTTAAGGCAGCTATTAGAGAAAAGAGCTTCCTTCAGAAAAGGGAAGTCTTGCCCAAGTGAGGAAAACAAAAGGGAGCAAAAGCTTGCACAACGGCGATGGAAGCAGACAATAAGAGTTGCCCAAAAAAAGCATTTTGAAGAGCATATCACTAACAACATCAAGGCCAACAATAAAGAATTCTTTAAATATATCACAAGCAGAAAACCAGCTAGGGAGGCAGTTGGACCATTGGATGACAATGGAGTTAAAGGAGTACTGAAGGAGGACAAGGAGATCGCAGAGAAGCTGAACGAGTTATTTTCATCTGTCTTCACTGCAGATGATATAGACGATACCTGTACCTAAACTGATGTTTTCAGGAAGGGATTCTGAGGAACTGAGGTAAATAGTAGCAACAAAAGATGAAGTTCTCGACCTTATTGATAAATTGGGCCCAGATGGTATCCATCCTAGAGTTCTCAAAGAACTCAAATATGAAGTTGCTGATCCTCTAACCAAAATCTGCAACATCCCCTTAAGATCAGCCTCTATACCAGAGGACTGGAAGATGGCCAATGTAACACCAATTTTCAAAAAGGGATCCAGGGGGATCTGGGAAACTACAGGCCCATTAGCTTAATATCTGTTCTGGGTAAATTGGTTGAAGGCATTATTAAAGATAAAATTAGTAAGCATATAGAAGGACAAGGATCAACACGGCTTCTGCAAAGGTAAGTCTTGTCTAACTAACATTTGAGAGTTCTTTGAGAGTGTCAATAAACACAATAAACACAGGGGTGATCCAGTAGACATTGTTTACTTGGACTTCCAAAAGGCTTTTGACAAAGTCCCTCATCAGTCACCAAAGACTCCTGAGCAAACTTAGCAGTCACAGAATAAGAGGACAGGGCCTCTTATGGTTCAGTAACTGGTTAAAGAACAGAAAGCAGAGAGTAGGACTAAATGGTAAATTATCCCAGGGGAGGGAAGTCAATCATGGGGTCCCACAGGGATCTGTATTAGGACTAATGCTTTTCAACCTGTTCATAAATGATCTGGAATTAGGAGTGAGCAGTGAAGTGGCCAAGTTAGTAGATGACACCAAATTATTTATGGTGGTTAAAACAAAAAGGGATTGTGAAGAGCTCCAAAAGGATCTCTCCAAACTGGAGAATGGGCATCTAAATGGCAAATGCGGTTCAGTGTAAGAAACTGTAAAGTGATGCACGTTGGGGCAAAGAATCCCAACTTCAGGTATAACCTGATGGGATCTGAGCTAGCAGTGACCAATGAGGAAGGAGAGCTTGGGGTAGGGATGTCAGAGAATTTCACCACGAATCTCGGGGAGGCCAAATGCCAGAGCATTCGGCCCCCCGAAATTGGTGGCAAAACGGTCTGCCCCCCTGCCCGCCCCGGGACGGGACTTACCTTGGGCGAATCCTCCTGGCGGCAGCGGCTCCAACGGCGGTGCAGCGGTGGCGGCGGCGGCCGGTCTTCCAACCAGCTGCTGCCACCGCCATTTCCAGTAAAACAAACAAACAAAAAAACGTGATAGGCTACGTAAAGATTTACATAGCCTATCACAGCTAGATTTTTTAAAAATACCGTGATAGGCTACGTAAATGTTTACGTAGCCTATCACGGCTGATTTAAAAGAAAAAAAAAACCCACGCGTATGCAAATGGCGGCGCCCATGGGCGCCGCCATTTGCGTTCCTTATTTTGACACGTCTTAGTCTACGTAAACATTTACATAGACTAAGACGGCGAAAATAAGGGGAACGCAAATAGAGTAGATGCTACGCTATTTGCGTTCCCCTTATTTTCGCCGTCTTAGTCTACGTAAATGTTTACATAGACTAAGATGTGTCAAAATAAGGAATGCAAATGGCTGAGCCCATGGGCGCCGCCATTTGTGTACGTGCATTTTTTTTCCTTTTAAATCAGCCGTGATAGGCTACGTAAACATTTACGTAGCCTATCACGGCTGACTGCAGGGACGCAAACGGCGGCGGCTATGGCCGCCGCCATTTGTGGACCCGGCCGGCCAGGATTCGAGGGGGGAGGGAGGGAGCGCCTCTCCCCCGGCCAGAATTTCGGGGGGGAGGGACGGAGCGCCTCCCCCCCCGGCCAGAATTTCGGGCGGGAGGGACGGAGCACCTCCCCCCCCGGCCAGAATTTCAGGGGGAGGGATGGAGCGCCTCCCCCCCAATGCGAATCAATTTCGTTAAAAGGTAAGTGACTTTTGTACATCCCTATCTTGGGGCTGTGGTGGACAGCTCAATGAAAATGTCAACCCAGTATGCGGCCGCTGTAAAAAAGGCAAACCCCATGTTAGGCATAATTAGAAAAGGAATTGAGAATAAAACTGCCAGTATCATACTGCCCTTATACAAAGCTATGGTGTGACCACACTTGGAATACTGTGTCCAGTTCTGGTTACCGCACCTAAAAAAAGACACTGTAGAGCTGGAAAAAGTGCAGAAAAGGACAAGCAAAATGATCAAGGGGCTGGAGCATCTCCCCTATGAGGGCAGGTTACAACAGCTGGGATTGTTTAGTTTGGAAAAAAGGAGGGTAAGGGGAGAAATTATAGAGGTCTACAAAAGTATGCATGGTGTGGAGAATGTGGATAGGGAGACATTTCTCCCTCCCTCACAGTACTAGCACCTGGGGACATCCTACGCCGCTGATTGGTGGGAGATTCAGGACAGATAAAACAGGGATGGCAGAGAATTCCGCCACGGATTCCGATGAGGCCAGATTCTTTAGAATCCAGCCCCCCAGAATCCGTGCCAGAACAGGCTTCTGCCCCCCTGCCCCCCCCCGCAGAATCCCCCCCTGGACGGAACTTACCTGGGGCAGATGCGGCGGATTCGGTGGCGGCGGCAGTGATTCTGGCAGCGGCAGCAGCTCCGGCAGCTGGTCTCCTGGCCGGCCGCAGCCGGGCTGCTGCGGCCGCCATTGGCGGCCTTGCAGCTCTGATAGGCTACGTAAGTATTTACGTAGCCTATCACAGCTAACCCTCCCAAAAAACAAAAAAAACAGCGTATGCAAATGGCAGCGGCTACGGCAGCCACCATTTGCGTTCCCTATTTTCGCTGTTCTAGCCTACGTAAATATTTATGTGTGCTAGAACGGTGGAAAAAAAAGGAACGCAAATAGCGCCCACTACACTATTTGCGTTCCCCTTTTTTTCACCATAATAGCCTACGTAAATATTTATGTAGGATAAAATGGTGAAAAATAGGGAACGCAAATGGCGGCCGCCGTAGCCACCGCCATTTGTGTACGCTGTTGTTGTTTTTTTGGGGGGGTTGCCATGATAGGCTACGTAAATACTTACATTGCCTATCACGGCAGCCTGGCTGGACGCAAATGGCAGCCACTATGGCAGCCGCCATTTGCGTCTGCATCAGCCCATCTGCAGCCGGAAATCCGTCTGCAGCCGGAAATCCGTCTGCAGCCGGAAATCTGGCTGCGGACGGCCTTGGCCGGCTGTTCTGCGGAGCCGCCACAGAGCGGAGCCGGCCGGGCAGGATTCCGGGGGGAAGGACCAGATCGCCTCCCCCCCATCGAGGATTCTGGGGGGAGGGACGGAGCGCCTCCCCCCCACCGCAAAAAAATCCACGAAAAGGTGAGTTTCGTACATCCCTAAGATAAAAGGACGTACTTCTTCACATAGCGCATAGTTAAACTGTGGAATTCGCTACTACTGGATGTAGTGATGGCCACCAATTTGGATGGCTTTAAAAGGGGGGGTGGACAAATACATGGAGGAGAAGGCTATCGAAGGCTACTAGTCCTGATGGCTATGTGCTACATCCAGAACCAGAGTCTGTGAGCCTATGCACAGCAGTTGCTGGGGAACTTAGGCGGGAGGGTGCTGTTGCGCTCATGCCCTGCTTGTGGGTTCCCAATCAGCAGTTGGTTGGGCACTGTGTGAACAGAATGCTGGACTAGATGAACTCTTGGTCTGATCCAGAAGGCCTCTTCTTATGTTCTTATGTTCTAACATGTATAATGCAGCTCAGAAAAAAATATAGCAACAAGTCCCTGCCTTGTTGGAAAGGAGGTTAAAGGCACAATCCTATGCATGCTTAGAAAGAAAAACAGGCCTACACCTCTCAGCATGCCCCAGCCAGTATGGCTGGGCTGGGGCATGCTAGGAGTAGGCCTTTTTTCTGTCATAGGATTGCATGTAAGTCTTTGATTGGCTGGCTAAGACACGAGTCAAGGTGCATCCTCCACAGTCCACTAAAAAAGGTAAAGGTAAAGGTGTCCCCAACCAGTCGTGTCTGACTCTAGGGTGTGGTGCTCATCTCCATTTCTAAGCCGAAGAGCCAGCACTGTCCGAAGATGCTTCCGTGGTCATGTGGCCGGCATGACTGAACACCGAGATGCATGGAACGCTGTTACCTTTCCCACTGAGGTGGTACCTATTTATCTACTTGCAATTCCTTGCTTTCAAACTGCTAGGTTGGCAGAAGCTGGGACTGAAGACAGGAGCTCACTCCGTCACGCAGCACTCGGGTCTCGAACTGCTGTCCTGCTGACCTTCCAGTCTGCAGTTCAGCATCTTAACCACGAAGCCACCGCGGCCCCTATACCACTAGCAAGGTGCAAATCATGTCTTATGCTACACAAGCTAACATGGATCACTAGCATCTAGGACAGGGGTGGTGTCTGTGTGGCACTACAGATGTTCCTGGATGCCAACTCCCATTATCCCTGACCATTGGCCATGCTGGCTGAGGCTGATGGGAGTTGCAGTCCAACAACATCTGGATGGCCACACATTCCTCACCCCTGATCTAGGCTTTACACTTTTTGCTCTGGCAGGGCTCCTTAGGGTGTCTAGATGCAAAAGAGGAAAGGGCCCTAGTAGCTTTTAACAGTTTGGTAGAAGAGGGAACTACAGCAAGTGTAACTTGTCCTGCATCTGGCCACTGTAGGGCTCCTACATATTTAATAGATGTGCAACAGGTAGAAATGGAACAGGTATAGCTTTTGGCAACATTGCATAGGCATGCTTGGAAAAGCGGCATCTGCTGAATTTCCAGTAAGGGGCGGGGGGGATGGGGCGGCTAACAAAAAGATAAGGGTGGATCCGAGTGTTCGCATTACTCTCCAAAATCCCAGTTCAGGCCTTTCCCATCAATTCCCTCACTGATTCCAAGTCACAGCGGCATTTTACACAGTGTGCATTTTCATTGTCTGGGTTGTGTTTAGCTATGCTCTGCTAAACCCATCACCTATCAGCACAGAGCTGGCTGCGTTTCAGATCCATATAAAGCTGTCCTCGTACACTGAATAGAATGGCTCCTTGTGCCATGGGACCAGCTAAGATGAAAGGCATTTTGTAATCATTAAAAAAAGTTTTATTGTATAACAATGGCCTTAGTTACTGTACCTTGGACTCAGACAAAATTCTAGGGGATGTAAAAAGCTTTCCGTGTCAACAGCATTCCCAGGATGCTCACTGAATCCAGAAATGGTAGGAATTCTAATGTAAATGGCGGAAGCCAGCTTCAGATGCAGAAAATCCACTAGCTTCTTTAGCAAACAGAGAAGTTTCAAGCTTCTGTTTAATTGAAAAAAGCAAATTTCTAGTCCTCTTGTTTTAGTGGAGAGAGAGAGAGAGAGAGAGAGAGAGAGTCAGAACTCTCATTCTTTGCATCATTCAGGCTAGTGGGAACATATGGCATTCTATATGAAGAACGTGAGGATGTGTGTTCTCCAGGGTGTGTTTGCATTAGAGCTGTGTGCAAATGGCCTCTCAAAATTCTCCAGAGTATTGGTGGGCAGAGAAATTGAGGGGGGGGGGAGAATTCCACTGAATTTCTCCAAGGGGAGGAGAAATTCCCCAGCAGTTTCTCACAGATAGGACAATTGGCAGAGGTTGTAGCACAGCTTCTTTCTTTTTTTTCCTAAGGGTTTTTGGGTTTTTCTGCTGCCACTATAATTGTTGAGGCTTCCACTTTTCTGCATCATTCTCAGGGCATGTTATTATTTATTTTAGTGGTGTTTTTGAGCTTACCTAATCACTGCAAGGCAACCAAGTAGAGATGGGCAGATTCCCTACCTGCTGGTCCATGGGGAATCCACCCGTGGGGGGGAGGTGATCTGTTCCTCCTGACCGGAATCCTCTTCAGCTGGCTTCGCTCTGCGGCAATTCCACAGAGCCGCCGGCCAGCTCTGAAGCACCAGCGGTACAGCCGCCATGCCGTATCACTGGCTGAGGGGTATTGACTGTAGACGCAAATGGCATCCAGGATGCCATTTGCGGCCATAAAGGTCTTAGCTTAAGGTAAATGCAGCCACAAATGGCTGCATTTAGCTTAAACTAAGACTTTTCTGGCTGCAAAATGGCATCCTGGAAGCCATTTGCGTCCACAGTCAATCCCCTTCAGCCAGCGATATGGCATGGTTGCAGTATCACTGGCAATTCGGAGCCAGAGGGTCCGACCAAAGAGGATTCCGCAGGGAGGCGGGGGTAAGTGTTCCATTCTGCCATGGACTCCGGGGGGGGGGAGGATTCTTTAGAATCCAGCCTCATTGGAGTCCGTGGCGGAATTCTCCGCCATCCCTACAACCAAGTGTGTTTTGTCTGTGTTTTCTTTCTTTTACACACTTCTCTCCATTGCTCTGCAGCCTCCTGCACTTCCTGATCTGAAAAGGCCCTATGGGAGGAATTACCTCTTGATGTCTTCCCCTGGGTTTTAATTGAAGTGTGGGAAGCTGAAGAGGCTACAGGCTGCCAGAGAAGTGATTGTACAATGAAAAATAGGACACTCACACACACTCCTTGCCCACCTCCTAAGTAAGGTAGGGAGGTACAAGGAACCCAACCCCAACCCCTGAGAATTTCTCCAACATTTCTTCACCACTGAATTTGTTTTCAGCAACAATATTTTTTTTATCACACTGAATAAGAATGGTCAAAAATGTGGGAGAAATGTTCTGCAAGGAGGTCAAATCAGTCAATCCTAAAGGAAATCAACCCTGAGTGCTCATTGGAAGGACAGATACTGAAGCTGAAGCTCAAATATTTTGGCCACCTAATGCGAAGAGAAAAGTCACTGGAAAAGACCCTGATGCTGGGAAAGATTGAAGGCAAAAGGAGAAGGGGATGGCAGAGGATGAGATAGCTGGATAGCATCACTGATGCAATGAATATGAACTTGAGCACACTACGGGAGAGAGCGGAGGACAGGAAGGCCTGGCGTGCTATGGTCCATGGGGTCACGAAGAGTCGGACATGACTTAATGACTGAACAACAACAACAATTAAAACATCAAAACTTGATAAGGCAACTCCAACATCAGTAATACCAAACAAAAAATCCTGATACGTTACAGGGTCATCATAAGCCTTCAAATGCCCAGGAGAAGAGGAAAGTCTTAACCTGGCACTGAAAAGATGACAACATTGGTACCAGGCAGGCTTCATTGGGGAAAATGTTCCACAGTTAAGGGGCCACCACTTCTCCCTTGACGCCATATTCCCTCGGAAGTGGCACTCTGAGGAGGGCAATAGTGAATTTGAAAGTGGACATATCATATAGCACCATCATTGTACACTGTATATTTAATTTGGCCCTCAGGCTGAAAGAGGTTCAACCAGGGATGTCTGTCCCTGGGTAATCCGGGTTTTTTTTTTTGGCTCAATGGAGTTGGGCAGCAAGTACGACTCAATTTGTACCTGCGAACTGAGCTGCGGGCTGTTCCCTGAACCCCAGGAACTATTTTGTGCATTTGGGGAGTCACTAATTTGCACAAATTTCTGAGCAAGTTGAGCAAGTTATGGGCAAATTTGCACAAGTTGAGGCTGAATTTGTGCAAATTACAGGAATTTGGGCATAATTTGCATAATTTGCACAAATTCCTCAGAAATGTGTGCTCATTTCAGAGCCTTCCAAAAAATGCACAAAATTCCCAGAGAATCCAAGAACTCCCCCGACTCACTATAGATTGAGTCGGACACTGCAGCAGGAACTGAAATGAAGTTCAGGGGGGGGGGGCAAACTAAGAAAACTCAGCAAACTCCACCCCACAAACAGATTTCTCCAACATCCCTAGGTTCAGCACCCTTTTACTGGAGGAACAACTTTCTCATTATTCTACCATGTTTTTGAAAAAAAAGATCACTGAAAGGCATGACAGTAGGACCACTTCTGATTTTATCTTCCGAAGCACTTTGTTCTATTTCCTGGTGCTTATAAAGAACAAAAAACAACAGCCTAACATACATGCATATTGCTTTGAGAATTAGAATTCAGTCAAAGAGTGGATGCATCTTCCATCTCTATAGGCAAGTAGTCCAGCCAGGGTATTCAATCATCATGTGGCATGGCATAGGTGAGGCAGCCAGGAAGGACCCTGAGGGAAAAGGCAGTGCTGGACCTTAATGAAGCTTGTAAAAACCACTGAGGCTAAGCACATCTTAGGCTTCCCTGAATGCTTGATTTATACAGGAAATATCTCAGAGTGGCAGCAAACCTGGATTTGCCAGGCTGGAAAAAAAATGTTATGTATGAGAGCCATGTTGGTCTCCATAACTGTATTCTCAAATATTGCTGTGTCTTCCTAAATTGGAATTAGCAGACCCTTGCCAGTAAAGGAGAGTGAAAGGAGTTCAAGTGGTGTGAGAAGGGAGAGGCTCAGCGAGGATTTGAAGACATATGCCAAGCAGTGCATTTGCAGAGTATCGGTTATTGCTTCTAACTATGGGGACTGTTATTGTAAGCAACTGGGGGAGCAATCCTATGGCCCCTAGAAGGTGTCTGACATGCCATCGGATTGTTCAGTGACAAAGCTCCAACCTCAGAAGAGGGGAGTTGGAGATCTGATCCGAGATGCCTTCCTGTACACAGCCAGCACAGAAAAAACCATGCCAGCTGCCTCACTGAGTTCAGAAACTCAACCTCGGAGAGGGCGAAAAGGGGGCATTTCAGTGGGCAGGGAGGGGAGGAGATTGGAGAGGCCGGGATATGAGCTATCCTGAGCTTCTGCCAGCCTCCTTCCCTCCCCCTCCAAAACACCTTCACTAAATGGGCGAAAAAGCCTATCTAGTGAAAAATTCAGGGCAGAGAGGCGAAGATCGCCTCGGCCACTCCCCCCGCCCTACACTGGATGATTGGAAGTCTCCAAGTTCGGGGGCTTAAGATCACTGAGTCACAGTCGATAGGATTGCACCCTAAGATAACCCAAGCATGTACAAATCCCTTTGCTTGGGAAAAGGGGGAGAGCCTGACCTGAGTTGCAAACATTGCTGCGGTTTGGGTGTTTTTATACCCACTCTCCTTTGTAGGAAAAAGAACGTGCGCATACTCGAAAGGCCCGTTTAGCTGCACAGCATCAGTGACATGGGTAAGAATATAGGTGCTCTCAATAAGTCATCGTCTCCTGTTTGAATATAGCATCCTTGCGAAGCTAGTCGGGCTGAGAAGTTCTTGCCAAGACTTCTGGGAACTTCTCTAATTTCCACTTTGTCACCTCTATTGATACTCCTAGACGTGTGGATTAGCTAGCTCTATGCAGTCTGGGAGTTTCCTAGAATCTGCATTTGTAAAGAAGTTAGTTCTTAACTAATAAAGTAAGGTAGCTTGAAGTCTTGTTTCCTGGAGTGTGTTGATTGCAGAGGGAGAGGACAAGGAACATGACAGCAGGGCCCAGACACAAAAAACACCAGCACGTTTCAGCTGAAAACTCCTACTGCCAGTAACTAAGCCTTGGAAGAGGCATTTCAACCTTTCAGAATCGGGAAAAGATGGCGCAAAAGCCAAGAAACCACCCAACTAGGGATGGCAGAGAATTCCGCCACGGATTCCAGTGAGGCCAGATTCTAAAGAATCTGGAATCCTGATTTCTCTGGAATCCATGATGGAACGGCCTCCCGCCCCCCCCCGGAATCCCCTTGGGACAGAACTTATCTGGGGCGGATGCAGCGGATGCGGCGGCTGGTCTCCTGGCTGGCCGCAGCTGGGCTGCAGCAGCCGCCATTTCTGTCCTTGCAGCTGTGATAGGCTACGTAAGTATTTACATAGCCTATCATGGCTAACCCCCCCAAAAAACCCAAAAAACCAGCGTACGCAAATGGCGACAGCTATGGCGGCCGCCATTTGCGTTCCCTATTTTTTGCCATTCTAGCCTACGTAAATATTTACGTAGGCTAGAACGGCGAAAAAAAAGGAATTCAAATAGCGCCCACTATGCTATTTGCGTTCCCCTTTTTTTCACCGTAATACCCTACGTAAATATTTACGTAGGCTAGAACGGCGAAAAATAGGGAACGCAAATGGCGGCTGCCATAGCCACCGCCATTTGCGTATGCTGGTTTTTTGTTTTTTGGGGGGGTTAGCTGTGATAGGCTACGTAAATACTTACGTAGCCTATCCCGGCAGCCTGGCTGGACGCAAATGGCGGCCGCTACGACAGCCACCGTTTGTGTCCGCACCAGCCCGTCCGCGGCCGGAAATCCGGCTGCGGATGGCCCTGGCCGGCTGCTCTGCGGAGCCACCGCGGAGCGCAGCTGGCCGGGCAGGATTCCGGGGGAGAGGACTGGATCGCCTCCCCCCCATCAAGGATTCCGGGGGGAGGGACTTAGCACCTCCCCCCACCATGAATCAATCCGTGGAAAGGTAAGTGACTTTCATACATCCCTAATAATATTGGATTCTAATGCCACTGGCAGTCCTCCAGATGTTTTGGACTACAAGTCCCATTGGTCCCAGATAAAACAGCCAATGGCTAGGGATTGTGGGAGTTGTAGTCCAACACATCTGGAGGCCACCACATTTGGGAAGCATTTGGATTTCAGATAAGACAAAGAGCAGCATATTCAAAAACTTTCAGCAGCTACGTATAGAGGGTCTGAATCTTATGTGGCAAATATTGTGTAATACCTTCTCACTGTCCTTTCCAAATAACTCACTCACATGCACACACCCATTTACACATCCCCATTACTCAAACATCCTGTTTTTGTTGCCTCTGTTTTGTTAACTTTATTTCAAAATAAAATAAAATTTCATGAGAAACAATCCATCCTGAGGACTAGTGTGCAGTTTTGTTTTTTTGTTTCTCATGAAATTTTATTTTATTTTGAAATAAAGTTAACAAAACAGAGGAAACAAAAAGCATGTACATAATAATGCATCAAAATAAAAAACAAAAGCATCCACTAATTATAAATCTTGGTCTACAACAGATATATTTATATAACATCTACAACAAAATGACCTAAGTAGGAGCTCAATACCTAAAGAAAGTAAAAATAGAAGTTCTACAACAGAGAGAGAGACTACTGAACTGTTTCACAAAACCTCAACAGTTTAATAAATGGCTGTGGGGAGAGAAATCTCCTTTTTAAAAAGCGAAACTAGACAACTTACAGATGGTAGCCAGGGAGGTTTCAAAGACTGTATCCTGCATTTCCCCCAACTTTTCTAATTGTCTCAATTTCTCTACGGGGGGGGGGGGGGACGACACCCCCCAAATCTACATCTTCTGTGAATTAATTGTGTAATCTCTCTCTCTCTCTCTCTCTCTCTCTCTCTCTCTTTCTCTTTCTCTTTCTCTCATGGTAAGTGTCATAACCGATTATAGAAAGCTGGTTTTCACTTTGCACAGAGGTATTGGATCTTTGATGAGCAATATAAACAGACAGCAGGTGCAGCAAACACTGTAAGATGAATTGCTATGAAACTTGGATTTAGGTTTGGGCAAGACTTGCACCTGAAACTCGTTTCAGTCACTCCAAGACTCTAACAAAGTCCACTTCAGGGCTCCATGATCCATTAAAAAAATCCCCTGGGGCCTGGCCCAGTGACATATAGGGACACTATGAAGAAATGGTAAGTCACATGGCTCAATTTTCAAAAAAGATTTTTTCCCTGGACAGGTCAGGGTTCTGCAAAGAAGGAGGAAGAGAAAGATTGGCCATTGCAGACATCAACAAACACTTTTAAGATAGCAAACATCTTCTGAACTCATTGCCATTTAGTAGCTCGTTACAGCATTCCCAGCTTGGTGTTTAGCCATTAATGATAGGGTTAACGTTCACGCTGGAGTGAGGGGGGGGGACTATCTGTTGTAATGAGAAGCCACAAATTCCTTTTCTCTGCACTTCAGAGACTAGACAGATAGGAACAGTCCACAGTGGTGTAGTGGAACCAGGGCTCACAGGGTTGAAGTGCCAGGACTTTTTGATTAGCAGGGGCATTCATGTCATCTGCATAGTGGAGGCTGGTAGCTCCAATGCCAGTGGGGCAGTGAATCTGCTCTGGGTTTCAAGTGCTTGGATACCCCCTTTAGAGTTCTTACTGAAACCTGGAGCAGATTCACCGCCCCACTGACATGTGACATCGGAGCCCCAGCCTCCACTTCATCTGCACCCCAGCCCACCCCAGGATTCTCTGTTCCCTCTGAGCTACAATCTTCATAGCAGCTTGGAAGAAAAGGTATCCCCATCAACACCACCCCAGCAACAATATATAGTTGCAAGCTGTCCCTGTTGCATTGTAAAGTATTTGGGGGTGGCTTCATCTTGAATGGGCAATTAAGTCCCATTAACTTTACCAAAGACCTGCTCCTGGTGGAGATGAAAACTGCCAGAGCTGGTTTGTTGATATGGATTAACACAGCTGTCTGAATTTTTGGATTCTTCTTGGGGGTGTGGCTATGGGGATTGTCATGAAGAGCACCTGCACTTCAAAATTTACCACTGAACCCTAAATGCTATGGAGGGGGGGATCATTTCCCCCCACCTCTGGATAAGATCATACTTTTCTCCTAACTGAATGTAAACTTTAGGACCAGAGCTACACAGAAGAGTCACCCGTTTTGATTTCCAGGCAAATATCAATATGACCACCTATATCAGCAGAATTGGTTGCATTCTTAAAGTAGGACCTACAGTTGCTGCCATTTTGATTGCTGCTTCTCCTTCCTTCTCCTCTTCTTAAAGTGGTCTGACACTCAGCAATGTACCTGGCAAAGTTTGCCCCACCTCTTAACTCCATGCTTTGGAAAAGGCTGCTAAAGCTGTTGCTAAATGCACAGAAGCAGAGCCAGTAAAAAAGAAAAGAAAAGATGGCAACCGTATATTGGAGCGGCCCACTTGTATTCTGTTTATTCAATGGCTGCTGCTACAAATTCTTATTTTGCACAAAAACAGTTCAAAGCAAGATCACGAAGCACAGCTGAGACACAGCTTTTGATCTCCACAGTAATATTTAGCACAGCATCAGCAGAAGGGCCCATTGAAATCCACAGGAATGGTTCCAGACTGCAAAATGAACAGAGCTTTTGTGTTAGGGGCCATTGTAGTCCAAGACCAGCTATTTTTTCAGCTGCAGCCCTATGCAGAACATGCCTGGGAGTAGGCCCCTTTGTATTCAGTGGGACTTACTTCTGGGATGTTAGTCCACTTTTAAGGATTTTTCATACTAATAAAATGGCAGTCCACATTTAAACACACACTACTCTGTTCACTGTCAATTATGGATCATCAATAATTCTTCAAGTACTGGATCAAAGCTGGTTGATAATGTAATATTAACATGAATGAGATTTTGCTGCCTCTTAATGCTTAACAAGGACAGTTCACTTTAAAAAAAAAACTTTTTGTTGTTTGGTCATTTGCATTTGAAAAACAGACAGAGCAGGGGGGGCAAAACTGCTGCTTTTTTTAAAAAAAAAGATGATTATCAAGTGCATTTCTTATCTGAATGAAATGAGAAGTACATCCAAGAGCAATTATTATTGTGCAAGTTACAGTCCCAGTTTTAGCCTATGTCTGCACTACCATTTCTCTGTGCAAATTCACTGGTCCAAATTCAAGGCTAGGGATGTTTGAGGAATTTGTCCTTTGCAAGCTGTAATACAAATTAACCTGATCTACACCTGCCAGATTTATGTGCAGGTGAGAATGCAGTCTGGTTAACAGCAGTTCTCCAAATTTTGCAATGCCATTCTTGAATACGCACACCAAGATTTGGATAAAAATGCAAATTTTAGGATAAAATGTGTTTAGAAATGTGTATTTTGTGAGAAAATACATTCAAGGATATGCATTTAATTGTAAATACATTTTGGTGCAGGTTTTTTTTTAATTGCACATTAATGCAGGAACAGGACAGAACAGACTTATGAATGAACACATGTGAAATTGGAGCGGGCCAGAATTAGACTGATCCATTCATCCCCATTAGAGGCACATGGTAAAATTAATCTGGTCTGCACTGCGTGCAATGGGTCGGGGGGAGAGGAGCTAGGTATTTGTGTAGGCAACCCCACCCCCAACCTTCTCCAGTATTTCACAGATGAAAATATGGACACTTCTGAACTTGGGCAGCCCTGTTCACATATGAAAAATGACTGCCTGAATGCCCCTTCTCTTCTACTACTGGGAAGGGCCATTGTTCAGAGACAGAGCCTGTGTTTTTCATGGAGAACATCTGAAGTTTAATCCCTGACATCTGTCGATAGGGCTGCGAAAGGCTTCTGTCTGAACCCTGGAGAGCTGATGCCAGTCAGGCAAGGTTTGTTCCTGCCCTACCTGGAGACCAAACCTGGGACTTCTGCATGCAAAGCATATGCTCTACCACTGAGAAACTTCCCTACCAAGTACCCCTTTCCTGAGACTTTGTCTCTACCTGGTTTCACAGTAGATGTCAGGCAGGGGGAGGAAGCAACTCCTTTTCAAATACTATCAGACCTAGGTATGGGGGAAATGTTTGGGGGGCCCTGGCTGAGGAACATTCCTTGATAAGTGGGCAGGAGGCAGATTTGGATGAAGAAGGGGCTTGCCCAAGCCTGTTGCCTAAGCAATGATTGAAGAGGCTAGGGGGAAAACAACTAGTTTGAAGAAGCTCCCTTCTCCAGGTGAAGTTTCCCTGTACAGTGAGATTGACAAGTGAGGATCTCCAGTCGCTACAGCCCTGTATAAAAGCTAGTGCAGAGGCAAAACAGATTTGTGAGTACAACAATGCTGGTCCCAGACATTCCTGTGCATGGACCCCTGATTGTTGCATGTCTTGAAACCCATGTTTGGGCACACTGCTTTGGATTATAATGCTGGACTGCATCTGGCTTCTGTTTGGACTACCGGAATTTAATGAATGGGGGCACGCTAAGGACTTTGATCTGTGAACTCTGGTGAGCTGCTTCGTGTTTGTGTTCTGCTGTAATACAGTGTGCCGATTCTTTAGCACATTTCTAGTTGCTGATGTTGCGAAGGAGACGGTCCTGACAGCATCACATGAAGCTATTTGGCTGAGACCGCCCACATCCCCACTGTTATCTCCCATGTGAGATTCAAAATAGCTAGTGGAGGCTGGCAGCTCCGATTTCGGTGAGGCTGTGAAGCCATTCTGGGTTTCATTTAGAACCAGCCCGTGCTATAAAGGTGCTATCCAAGGTGCTGAACCGTATCCCCAAAATAGCTGCAGTACCTTGGATAGCTCCTTTAGAGTTCTGTCTGGCTCTGACTGAAACCCAGAATGGATTCACACCCCACCAAAACCGAAGCCACCAGACTCCACTGGAAATAGCATAGATTCCTCCGCGGGATCCTCCTGGAGGACCCCAAGGAGGCTACACATTCCCAATGTGGAAACCTCCATATACCTCCATATTAGGTCCATGGGCCAGAGGCTCCACATCCCTGTTTTAGAGTTTGTTCATAACTTTCAGTTGAGAATCATCAAATGGTGGGAGGTCAATTGATGTACATATATGAACTGGCCCTATGACTGATAACCATGAAATACAAATATTGTACATTGGAGGGAAAATAAGGATTTAGGTGCACATATCAAACTCTTCTCCTGCTTGTTTTTTCTGCCTTGTCATTGGTGTTTTGTGATGTTTTGCGTGTTTTTCCTTTCTTATTGCAATCTAATTGTAGAGGTGATGCCAGGTGATGGTGCACATTGGCAAATGATTGACTGAAAACACACACACCACTTCTGCCTAACAGTATTGCTATAATGGGAAATCTTGTTGGTAAACACAAAAGTGCTCTGTTGACTAATTTTTAGATTCCCATCTCTATTCATGACATAAATGAGAACAGAAAATGAAATGGCCAAGAATAACTGAGCCCGGTAGAAACAGAAGATGCTGAGAGACCTGAAGAGGCTAATGGGGAGGTGAAGAATTACAGGACACTTAAACAGTGAAATTTCTGGTGTTCAGTGTCTAACATTGCATGTGGCAAACCCCATTGCACTTTAGGAGTCGCTATTTAATCATGGTCAAGAATGATTTCTCACATAAATGGACCACGTTCAACCTTAAACATGAAGAGTTGATCCACCGATGATAAAACAGAAATAGATTCAGTTCATCTGCTAAGTTCAGTGCCCCATTACTCTCTTCATGTTCCCAGACAAAATAGAGGTGTTGGTGGTCAGTAGAAAGGGGACTGGAATTCAACCTGTTCTGGAAGGGGGTTCATTCCCCCGCAAGGATCAGCTTGGGAGTAGGGAGGCTGGAGAAATCCACTGCGGACCCAAATGAGGCCAAATTCCCAGGAATCCAACTTCTGGATTTTGCAGCAGCCAGTCACCCCCTTACCTGGTGCATCCACCATAGTTTGTGGGGTAGCTCTCCAGCTGTCTAAAAGGCATAGTAGGCTAATGGTGATCCTCCACCTGGAAAATTCATGTAGATGCCTATGTGGTTGTGCCATGGAGCTACAGCCAAAGGACCATGCAAAAACACATCACAGCAAGGAAGACCTTTGTTGCTTGGGCAACAATCCCAACCCAGCTCAAACAGGAAGCTATTTATAGCCCTTCCTGTCTAGGAGGGCCTGGTGGACAGCCTGGATGGATGGGACCAATCCAGAGCCTGAGACTACTTCAGTATCCTAGAAGATGCGCCAATCCCCAGCTCTAGTGACTCACCACACAAGGGCAACCAGACAATAGGGAAGCTGATATCACAGCCTAAAAGCTCTTACATCATGACGCTGATCTCCCTAAAATGACCACAGCTTGTGTTGGCTAAGCTCTCTGGGATATTTTCTCTGAGTCTAACTCCATTCCCCCAATAGGTTTGCAGCAGACTTAGGATGCCTCCCTCTTCCATGATGCAATCATGTGGGGAGGTGGTTCTTTTTACTCAAAAGCAAGCTTTCTCTGACCTTCCCCTCAATCAGTTGGTTTGTTAGCTGGGGAAGGAATGGGGGAAATCAATAAAAAGAGTTATTCCTCTCCCACCCCATTTCTTCTCAGAATACACACACAAATCTTTGGAGGTTTCCACTTGATATTTCTCTTAAGAAAACATAAAACAAAAGAACAATTAATCACATCTTCAAAGAGTAGAGGAAATCCACTATGAATACCATCCTAAGTTGGCTCAAGGTTCCCATGGGAGCCATTATAAAGCAGTTGTGCTTCTTCAAAGGGAAAAGCAGAGTCAAATCCAATGAAGTAGAGTCAGTCTGGCTATGCAGGATGCCAAGGCAAAGTCAGAGCAGGCAGGATCTGTCAGGAGTCTGGACAGGTCACTGTGGCAGCTATGGGTCAGAACTCACTCAAGAAAAGCTGTTGTCTCAGCAACATGCAGAGGCCTTTTGAAGCCTTCTGGAGGCTGGCAGGTCTGAATCTGGGGGTAACTCTGATCCCTCTGAGGAGTCATCTTCTTTGTAAAGGACTACCATCTGATTCTGCAGCCACTGGGTCCTACAGTGTGGAAGTAGTGAGGACAGCATTGGAGGCATGCCATCTGAATCCAAGGAGTCTGGTAAAGCTGCATCCTCCAGCCTGGAAGGTCACAGAGAAGCAGGTGATGGGTTACTCAAGGAAGCCTCCTCCCCCTCTGCGTCCTCTGAGCCAGAGGAGTATGAGGTTGGAAAACATGATAGTTGCCTTTTCTCCCTTCCTCAGATAGGTGGCTTCTCCAAAAGGAATTTGATCAGATCCCAATGCAGCATCAAGCAGATTGATCCATGGCACCAAGAGGAGCAGGGCAAGCAAAAAAGTCAGATGGCTCCAAGAGAAGAGATGGCAGGAGAATGAGGAGGGGGATGTTGACCATTGGCAGAGGTTCAATGACACTCACCATTCATTTGAATAACCCTTAAATTGTCCTATGACTTTTCCATATTTTGAGCGGCACTTGCTTTCCTTGGCTAGACAGATGAATGAATGATTTATTACAGTCACAGAGCAATAAGAAGCTTTCCTTGCATTCAGTTCTGATAACAGAACTCCCATCTCATTTATCTATAGCTTTGAAGTAAATATTAATACAACATTTGTGGCTGATTTAAATGAAACTGAAAAGCTTGTCACAGCTCTTCGGGCTGGGGGGGCATTAAAATTCACCTGTGTGTAGCGATTCTCAGGGAAATGGTCAGCACAGACTGGGGGGAAAAAAACAACATAGATAGAATTTCCTTTTGTCAGGATGCAGCCATGCCCAGATTCTCAACCTGAAGCCTCCTCCTCAGAGGAGAAGGGGGAACAGAACATCCCATCCAGCAAACCCCAGCAAACCCCAGCAAACCCCAGCATTGCCAGTGGCTTTGAGATATCCACTGTTCCTGCAGAGCCTTCAGACCCTATCATTTCAGCAGCAGGACTGGGGGCATCCACACCAGTTTCCTGGGCTCCCAGCCGGATCTCAGATTCTCCTCCACCACCCTGAGGACCACTGGAGCAGTGGAGATGGTGAGCTGGACAGTACCTTTGGAACTGCCAGCAGAGGACCTTTCTAGGCTCACAAGGAAACTTTTCATGTGAGACTATGTAGGAGGAGGGGGAAGTCCATGTAGGCACCTCCCTGGAACAGGGCCTAGCTGACAGCCAGTAAAGGGAGAGCCTCCAGCTCCACCATTGGCCTCCAATCTGAACCAAGCTATAGTGGAAGCTACAGCTCCTTTGGGGCCCTTTGACTAGGGATGTCTGGTGCCAGGAAATACAGCCCTTTTTTGGCTCACCAGATTTCCACAGGGCACCCAACTCATGTTTTCCCCAAATTCCAGGGACTTTTTATGTCGGTTTTTGTTTTGTTTTTTGTCTCATCCATCCTTTGCACAAACAGAGATTTGCTCAAATTGCAGCTGCAAATTGCACAAATCTCCATAATCGGTGCAAGTTGCAGCAGCAATTGGCACACATTACCTCTGAAATTTGCATAATTTGCGCAAATTGTGGCTGTCCTTCATGCAATTTGTGCAAACTACTCAAATTCATGCAAATTGCAGCTGTAATTTGCACAACCCCTTCATGGATCACTGCCTTGTTGTGGCGAAGGGGCTTGTGTAACTCAGTGAAGCCATAAGCTATGCCGTGCAGGGCCATCCAAGTTGGACAGGTCATGGTGGAGAGTTCTGACAAAATGTGGTCCACTGGAGAAGGAAATGGCAACCCACTCCAGTATTCTTGCCAAGAAAACCCCATGGAACGTATCACAAGGCTAAAAGATATGACGCCGGAAGATGAGCCCCTCAGGTCGGAAGGTGTCCAATATGCTACTGGGGAAGAGCAGAGGGTATTTCCAAGTAGTGCCAGAAAGAGTGAAGTGGCTGGGCCAAAGCTGAAAGGACACTCAGCTGTGGATGTGTCTGGTGGTGAAAAGAAAATCTGATGCTATAAAGAACAATATTGTTTAGGAACCTGGAATGTAAGGTCAATGAATCAAGTTAAGCTGGAGGTGGTCAAACATGAGATGGCAAGATTGAACATCAACATCTTGGGAATCAACGAACTGAAATGGACACGCATGGGCGAATTTAATTCAGGTGACCATTATATCTACTACTGTGGGCAAGAATCCCTTAGAAGAAATGGAGTAGCACTCAAAGTCAACAAAAGGGTGGGAAAAGCAGTACTGGGATACAATCTCAAAAATGATAGAATCATCTCAGTATGGATCCAAGGCAAACCATTCAACATCACAGTAATTCAAGTCTATGCCCCAACCACTGAGGCCGAAGAAGCTGAGGTTGATCGGTTCTGTGAAGACCTACAACACCTTCTAGAACTAACACCAAAAAAAGATGTCCTCTTCATCATAGGGGATTGGAATGCTAAAGTAGGAAGTCAAAAAATCACTGGGATAACAGGCGAGCATGGCCTTGGTGTAGGGATGCCAGAGAATTCCGCGATGGATCTCAGTGAGGCTGAATGCAAGTGCATTCAGCCCCCCGAAATCCATCGCAGAATGAAGCCCCCACCTCCCCCAACCCATGAAAGTCGGGCGTCATGAAGCCCCCACCCCACGAAAATAGCGCGAAACGGAGCACTTACCTGCTCCCGTCAGCACCGACTTGTGAATGGTGGCTGCCCCTGCGGCCACCATTCGGTTCCCCTTTCATGCCATGATAGGCTACGTGAACACATACATAGCCTATCACGGCTAATGCAGGGATGCCTTTTGCGTCCCTGCGGAGGCCGTGATAGGCTACGTACGTATTTACATAGCCTATCACGGCAGGCTAAAACAAAAAACAAAACGCGTACGCAAATGGCGGCGGCTATGGCCGCCACCATTTGCGTTCCTTATTTTTGGCCGTCTTAGTCCACGTAAATATTTACGTAGACTATTACGGACAAAATAAATTGGAATGCAAATAGTGTAGCGGGCGCTATTTGCGTTCCCCTTTATTTTCGCCGTAATAGTCTATGTAAATATTTACGTAGACTGGGCCTGGCCGGCTCCGTGGAGCCGCGGCCAAGCACAGCCAGCTGGTCGAGGATTCCGGGGGGGGGGGAGGAATGGAGCACCTCCCCCCCCATTGAGGATTCTGGGGGGAGGGATGGAGCACTTCCCCCCCCACCACGAAGGAGATCCGCGAAATGGTAAGTGACTTTCGTACATCCCTACCTTGGTGTACAAAATGAAGCAGGACAAAGGCTAATAGAGTTTTGCCAAGAGAACACGCTGATCATAGCAAACACTCTTTTCCAAGACAAGAGGTGACTCTACACATGGACATCACCAGATGGTTAATATCGAAATCAGATTGATTATGTCCTTTGCAGCCAAAGATGGAGAAGCTCTATACAGTCAGTAAAAACAAGACCTGGAGCTGACTGTGGCTCAGAGCATGAGCTGCTTCTTCCAAAATTTTGGCTTAAATTGAAGACCGTAGGGAAAACCACTAAACCATTCAGGTATGACCTAAATCATATCCCTTATGAATATACAGTGGAGGTGAGGAATAGATTTAAGGGATTAGACATGATAGACAGAGTGCCTGAGGAACTATGGACGGAGGTCCGTCACATTGTTCAGGAGGCAGCAACTCAATCCATCCCAAAGAAAAAGAAATGCAAGAAAGCAAAGTGACTGTCTGATGAGGCTTTACAAGTAGCTGAGGAAAGAAAGGAAGTGAAAAGCAAGGGAGAAAGGGGAAGATATACCCAACTGAATGCAGATTTCCAGAGAATAGCAAGGAGAGACAAGAAGGTCTTCTTAAATGAACAATGCAAAGAAATTGAAGAAAACAATAGAATGGGAAAGACTAGAGATCTCTTCAAGAAAATTGGAGATCTCAAGGGAACGTTTTGTGCAAAGACGGGCATGATAAAGGACAAAGAAGGCAGGGACCTAACAGAAGCAGATGAGATTAAGAAGAGGTGGCAAGAATACACAGAAGAACTATTTAATTTATATGCAGAGTACATCATGAGAAATGCCAGGTTGGATGAATCACAGCCACAGGTCGGAATTAAGATTGCCGGGAGAATTATCAACAACCTCAGATACGCAGATGATACCACCCTAATGGCAGAAAGCGAAGAGGATCTAAAGAGCCTCTTGTTGAGGGTGAAAGTGGAGAGTGCAAAAGCTGGTTTGAAACTCCACATTAAAAAATGAAGGTCATGGCATCTGGCCCCATCACTTCCTGGCATATAGAATGGGAAGAAATGGAAGCAGTGACAGTTTTTATTTTCTTGGGCTCCAAGATCACCGCAGAGCAGACGGTGACTGCAGCCATGAAATTAAAAGATGCTTGCTCCTTGGGAGGAAAGCTATGGAAAACCTAGACAGCATAGTAAGAAGCAGAGACATCACCTTGCCAACAAAGGTTCATATAATCAAAGCTATGGTTTTCCCAGTAGCAACGTATGGCTGTGAGAGCTGGACTATAAGGAAGGCTGAGCGCCGAAGAATCGATGCTTTCGAACTGTGGTGCTGGAGAAGACTCTTATGAGTCCCCTGGACTGCAAGGAGGTCCAATCAGTCCATCCTAAAGGAAATCAACCCTGACTGCTCATTGGAAGGACAGATACTGAAGCTGAAGCTCAAATATTTTGGCCACCTAATGCGAAGAGAAACCTCCATGGAAAACATCCTGATGCTGGGAAAGATTGAAGGCAAAAGGAGAAGGGGACGGCAGAGGAAGAGATGGCTAGATAGCATCACCGATGCAATGAATATGGACTTGAGCACACTCCAGGAGAGAGCGCAGGACAGGAAGGCCTGGTGTGCTATGGTCCATGGGGTCACGAAGAGTCAGACATGACTGAACAACAACAACAAAATTTGCTTATTTGCACAAATTAAAAACACCAAAAATTGGCTAACTGGCCCGATTCGCTGCAGGCCAAGTTAAGCCAGCTAGCAGAAGACAGAACACAATCTGGGGGGCTGAGCTGAAGACAGCTTGTTGCGCTCCACCCCACAACTGGATTGCACTGACATCTCAACTTCTGACACACTCCTGTCTAATTTGGGTGTGTGTGCATGTGCACGCTTGACCTTTGGCACTTTCTTGAAAGTTGAGTTGAGAACCTTGCCAGTACTGGTACTCTCTAGAGCATACTCTCTAAGCTCTCTAGCTTTCTTCCTACCATGTCTACTTTATGGATGAGAAGATCCCCCCCCCCAATTCATTTATTTGGTCCTCTAGTTCACTCTACCCAGCATCCCACTTCTGGTTTAACCAGGGGGAATTCCAAAGCTAATGCTGAAGCATGTGCAGTTTTTGCCACTGTTTTTAGTTCTTCCAGTTCACTTGATTTGCATCTCACCTCACCAATGCATTGCCCATTTGCACACTTGCATTCATGAAACATTGCACAAGTGTGTGCGTGTGCACACACACATGGGCACTCTTGATGTGATGGTACTTTTCAAGATTCTTTTTGTGCAGTGTTGTGATGCTGGCACACATATGCTCCTGCGCATTGGTAAAAGGCCACACAAAAATTTATTTATTTATTAATTAAATTTATTAATCACTCAGCCACTCTGGGCGATGTACAACACACCATAAAACAATTTAAAACAATAAAATTCTACCATAATTTTTTTTTTTTTTAAATACCCTAACCCACCCCAAATGCCTGCCTGAACAACCACGTTTTTAATGCACGACGGAAGCTCATTAAAGAGGGGGCATGACGGAGTTCCCTAGGGAGGGAGTTCCACAGAGTGGGGGCCACCACAGAAAAGGCCCTCTCCCTCGTCCCCACCAGTCTAGCTGTCCTGGCTGATGGGACAGAGAGAAGGCCATCCGAGGCTGATCTTGTTAAGCGGCCTGTCTGGTGTTGCTGGAGGCGCTCCTTAAGATAGGCTGGGCCGGAACCATATAGGGTTTTAAAGGTCAAAACCAACACCTTGAATTTGGCCCAGAAAACAACTGGTAACCAGTGCAACTCCTTCAGCACTGGAGTGATGTGATCTCGCCGGCGGCTGCCTTTAATCAGGCATGCCGCCGCGTTCTGTACCAGCTGCAGCTTCCGAACCGTCTTCAAGGGTAACCCCACGTAGAGCGCATTACAGTAGTCTAAACGAGAAGAGACCAGGGCATGTACTACCGATGGGAGCAGATGGTCGGGAAGGAAGGGGCGCAGCCGCCGTATCAGATGGAGTTGATACAGCGCTGTCCGGCTCACAGCTGACACCTGAGCCTCCATGGACAGCTGGGAGTCCAAAATGATCCCCAGGCTGCGGACCTGGTCTTTCAAGGGTAGCCATACCCCATTCAACACCAGGTCAACATCCCCCAGCCTCCTCTTGTCTCCCACCAAAAGCACCTCGGTCTTGTCAGGGTTCAGCTTCAGCTTATTCCTCCCCATCCAGCCACTCACCGTCTCCAGACATTTGGACAGGGATTCTACGGCCAACCTTGGTGAAGATTTGAATGAGAGGTAGAGCTGTGTGTCATCCGCATATTGATGACACTGCACCCCAAACCTCCTGATGACAGCCCCCAGCGGCTTCACATAGATGTTAAATAGCATCGGGGAGAGGATGGAACCCTGTGGCACCCCACAAGTAAGTGGCCACGGGTCCGAAACCTCCTCTCCCAGTGCTACCCTCTGGTACCTGCCGGAGAGGAAGGACAGGAACCACCGCAATACAGTGTCTCCAATGCCCAACCCCTCCAGGCGGTCCAAGAGGATACCATGGTCAACGGTATCAAAAGCCGCTGAGAGGTCGAGGAGAACAAGGAAGGAGCATTCACCCCTATCCAGACCCCTCCTCATATCATCCACCAAGGCGACCAAGGCCGTTTCTGTCCCATGCCCAGGCCTGAAGCCCGACTGAAATGGGTCTAGATGATCAGTTTCTTCCAAGTGTGCCTTCAACTGCACCGCCACCACCCGCTCAATCACCTTGCCCAAAAATGGCAGATTTGAGACTGGGCGAAAGTTGTTCAGAACTTGAGGATCCAAGGAGGGCTTCTTTAAGAGCGGTCTTATCACTGCCTCCTTGAGGGCTGATGGCATCACTCCCTCCTCAAGGGAGGTGTTCACCACCGCCTTGATCCCGTCACCCAGTCTCTCTCTGCAGCTCATAATGAGCCAAGATGGGCAAGGATCAAGTAAGCAGGTGGTCGGCCTTACAGATGAAAGCACCTTGTCCACTTCATCAGGGGGAAGAAGCTGGAACCGATCCCACAAAACCGGTTTGCCACAGGCCGCCTCTTGCTCACTAACTGTATCCACAGTGTGCAGAGTAACACACCTAATCTGATCAATTTTATCTGCAAAGTGCCTTGCCAAAGCCTCACAGGAGGCCTTAGAATGCTCCAGTGGTTCCGGAGCCACAGGACCGACCAGGCTCCGGACCACTTGGAACAGCCTCCTGGGACAGCACTCTGCAGACGTGATGGAGGCAGCATAATATTCCTTTTTTGCTGCCTTCACCGCCACGTGATAGGCTGAAGATACAGCTCTAGCCCGTGTCTGATCGTCTTTGGAGCGAGACTTCCGCCACCGGCACTCTAGCCATCTCACCTCCTGTTTCAGAGCTCGTAACTGCGGATTGAACCATGGTGCAGTCCGAGCCCTGTTCAGGGGGAGAGGGCGTTTTGGAGCCACCCGATCTAATGCCCCAGTGATTGCGGCATTCCAGCCACCCACCAGAGTCTCGACCGAGTGGCCGTTGGCATGCCCCAGGGAATCCCCAAGCGCGTTCAGGAATCCATTTGGATCCATAAGATGCCTGGGGCGGACCATTTTAATGGTTCCTCCACCCCTGTGGAGGGGCTGTGGAACCGAGAAGTCCAACGTCACCAGATAGTGATCTGACCATGACAAGGGGGTGGTGGATATACCCCCGACTTCCAGATCACTCCCCGCTTCTCCAGAAACAAACACAAGGTCTAGTGCATGACCGGCTACATGGGTGGGCCCAGTTAGAATATGGTGCAGCTCCCAGGAGGCCATGATCTCCATGAAGTCCCGAGGTGCTCCTGTGAGGATGGCCTCCGAATGTACGTTGAAGTCCCCCAACACCAGTAAGTTAAGGGACTGTACACGCACATCAGAGACCACCTCAAGCACCTCGGCCAGGGAGTCAAGTCGTGCAGTGGGGTGGATGGTACACGAGCAGAATCCCCAGACTGCCCTTCGGGCCCAACCTCCAGTACATGCACTCAGCAACCTTAGTCTCCCAGAGAGGGGGTCTAGTGAAGACCAAGGACTCTCGGTAGATAACAGCCACTCCCCCTCCCCGATCCCCAGCCCTCGGCTGCTGTGCATATGAAAATCCAGCTGGACACATGGCTGCAAGGGTTGGAGCAGCAGCCTCGGCCAGCCAGGTCTCCGTAATACATGCCAGGTCTGCACCCTCATCCAGGATCATGTCATGGATGAGGGAGGTTTTCTGGGTAACAGACCTGGCAATGCAGAGCAGCAAACGAAGGCCAGAAGATGGGGTCACGCCTCCCCCAGCCATCCTTTGGCTCTGGACAGGCCCGGAGCAGGGGACAGATACTACACATCTCTCCCTTGTTCCCCTTACCTGGCATGGCCTGCCCCTACCGCTCCGCCAGCGCCTGCCGCCCAGCCTCGGTATGTTCTGGCCCCCAACACTCCCCCCACTGCCTCCATCAGGTGGACACATGCCCCCTCGCTCCCGCCTATCAGGCAGGCTACCCACCCCTAAAAACACAACAAAATCCCCCCCAACAAAATAAAACAAACAAAACAATTAAAATCCCCTTAAAAATGCCAGGCAGGAGTCCACAGGGAAGGCCTGGTGGCGGCGGCGGCGGCGGCGGCGGCGGCGGCGGCAGCAGCAGCAGCAGCAGCAGCAGCAGCAGCAGCAGCAAGCACGCCTCTTCCCCGGTGGTGGTGGCTTCTCCTGCGGGCACTGGCTCTCCCAGGCCACCTCAGCCAGCCAGCTTATGTAGCCCCTCCAGGGAGGGGCAGGTGGAGCAGCACAGCTGGCTCGGTACCTGGGGGCCTGGTCCTGCAGGGACTGGCGGTCTGCCAGGCAGAAGTCCACAGGGAAGGCCTGGTGGTGGTGGCAGCAGCGGCAGCAGCAGGCCCAGCGGCGGCAGCAGCAGGCCCAGCGGCGGCAAGCACGCCTCTTCCCCAGTGGTGGTGGTGGTGGCTTCTCCTGCAGGCCCTGGCTCTCTTGATCCAAAAGGATCTTGATCCAAGTTTACATACAGTCACATCAAGATGGTGCTTGTGTGCTGTATTTTAAATACAGCTTTTTGTGCTGTATTTTATTAATGCATGTATGTATGTATGTATGTATGTAATGTAGAAGGAGGGAAGACACAAATGAGACTATGGGAAAATAGGCACCCATGGTGGTCTGTAAAAAAATTGGAAATTGAAAAAAGGTAGCACAACTAAGAATTCCTAATGCAGTTGTTTGACTTTCTGGGAATAACATGGGGTAATTTAGAATTCCAGAATCCAGGGAGAAATGTAGATGAGAATTTCAGATGCACTGCTAATCTGTCTCATCAGTGCACTATGTACTTAACCTAAGTGAGTACCCAATTTGTTTCCAAATCCACTAAAGCTTGTGTTCCTGGCCCAAAATGCTTTCCTGTCTGCTCACAATTCCTAGAATCACTCCTGTTAGGAGCCCAAAGTCCTGATCCAACTGCCATTATCTGTCCCAGGTTTCTTTTCTTGCCATGAACCTCAAATTGTATTAGAATTAAATCTTATATCTGAATTGCCCATAGGATGGAATGAACTCTCCTTTCCAGGAGCTGGTCCCCTAACAAATACTCCACAACATGTTTAGCTAATTGCTGAATAAGGAAGGAAGGAAGGAAGGAAGGAAGGAAGGAAGGAAGGAAGGAAGGAAGACTGTTCCACGTATCAGAGGGAACAAGATGATGCCACTGTCACTTTTGCATCTGTAGCTGTAGCTTGAAAAACCTTGTCACCACTCTGCTGGCTCTGTCAATGACTCACGTTCTCAGGGGCAATTTATGCAGAGTCAAGACTGGTTAGTGACAAACACGCCACGGACTTCATTGCCCACTGGAGTGAACAAGCTCAGATTGTTGGGTTAAAAGACGAAGCGGCCCTATGCTCTGGCATGGAAGAGCTTTGGCACATAGCAATGTATCTTCTGAAAGTCCTAGGCTTGTCAGTTGCTTTCCTAATGAAGCTGTTAACAGTGCCCCCCTGAGCCCAGTGAACATATTCTGGGCATGCAAGACCATTTCCTCTATCCATTAGTCCAGGACTTAGTGATAACTACAGCAAGAGCTCCATTTTAACACAATGCCATTAAACACCAGCACAAAAGGGCTACTTTGTGTTCATCACTGCCTGCAGCTATGCGGTTCTCTATAGTTCTCCAAGTAAATAAGAGCAAAAAGGTACACACACGCCATTGTATGAGAGCTGCAGACTTCTTGAAGGAGGCAAAAGCTGCATTTTGACAAGAGAATGGCACCTGCAAGTCTAAGCATGCTTTCCTAGGAGTAAGACTCACTGAACAGTGTGGGAGGGAGCTTCTTCCAAGTGATCATGCATAGGATTGCAGTGCATGCTCATGGAAGGCTCTCATCTTCACAACATTGCAAATCCACCATTGTCAGGGCCAGGGCCAGGCTGTAGGTTGCAGTAGCTAACAAACATCTGCTTTCCTAGAGAGAGGAGACACAATCCTAAAGGTCAGGAGCTGGAGGCTTGGACTAGAAGGTGAAATGCACATGCTAAGGTGGCCAGGTGCCCTACTTTACAGAGAAGAGTCCTCTTTTTTGGAGAGCTGGCAGATGACAGTCCTCTATTTGAAGGTGTCTTCTAATGGGCTGCCCATGTCTGGTTTAAAGATAAAGATTCATATTTATAGTTGCAAACATACGAATAATTGCTATAATTAAAATAGAAATATAGTACATCTCACCATAGCTTGGAAGGCTGTGACCAGGGGACCTATGTGTCTTGCTCAGTCTGCTGCTGTCCAGGTACTGTTGATGGGCTGCTTCAAGGCCCAGCTCTCCCTTCTGATGGTTCTTTATCTTTAAATCAGACTTGGACTGGACAGCCCTTCAAATACAGGACACCTTCAAAACAGAGCTCTTGAAAGAGAAGACACCTTAAAATAGAGTACAGTCTTCTGGCAGTCCTTTAAATACAGGACTGTCCTCTGCAAAGTAGGACACAGTCCCCCTGCCACGTTGCAGTAGTGAAGCATAAGTGCAGGTGCAAGGGGTTCTTGTCAGTGGCCCCTTGCTGCAGTATGGACCCTTGGCAGATGCCTGACCATGCCTACTCTTAACGCCAGCCCTAGGGCCTGTGTCCCTACGCAAGGATGCTGGCTGAAGAAGCCGGCCCTGCAGGTCTAGATGAGCTCATCGTCTGATTTAATATAAAGGGCAGCTTCATACGTTCCTAAACAACTGCTTAATATAGATGTCTTCATGCTAATGCTGAGTTTCAGTGCCCACAGCCCTGCTTTTAAAGGGATTTGAATATGTGATGCTTTTTTCTTTTCTTTTTTGCTTTTTTGTTGTTGCCCCACCTGGAGGAAAAATGGCTTATAAGCATCATGCAGCAGAGAACGCTTTTGAAGAACGTATTTTTTGAGACAGGCTTCCAACCCAGGCAACTACTACTCAGTTGAAAAAAACCCATGTTTGCCTGCAACCCCTCCTCCTCCTCCTCCAAGACTCAGACACTCCTGAAACCTGACTGCAGAAATAACGAGGCCTAAAAATAGCTCAGGTATTGCATGAAGATGCTGAATTCTCCTCTGTCGATGGCTGTCATAATCCTGCCAAAACATTCTCCCACTACTTATGTGCACTACAGTAACGTACAGTACTGGTTATGACTCAGACATAGATTTTGTGTGTGGGGTGGGGGACAGTGGGAGGTGGAGTAAAAGAGAAGCAGCAGTGTTAAACAGAAAGTCAAGCACATGACCATGCTAGGTGTTCATTGTTCGCTCTGTGCAGGTTGTTAATTCACTTCTGTTCAAACGTGAGCTCAGAGATGGATTTTTATCAAGGATCCAGCTTACTGACTGGCAGCAGGTCCCCAAGGAAAGGCTCAGGCAAACCGTCTTTCCCATGTGCTGGTACCTGAGCCTTTGAACTGGGAATGCCAAGGTCTGAAGTGGGAAACTTTCACATGCCAAGGAGGTAGTGGAGGCTGATGGCTCCGATTTCGGTGGGGTTGTAAATCCATTCTGGGCTTCAGTCAGAACCAGCCAGTACTCTAAAGGAGTGATTCAAATCACTGAACCCTATCCTCAAAACAGGTTCATCACCTTGGATAGCTCCTTTAGGGTTCTGACTAACTCTGACTGACTGGATTTCTGTGGGGAGTAGGAGCAAGCTCACTCCTCTTCAGAGCATTGCTAGGCCTGCCCCCCCAGCCCAAAAACCATTTCCCAGCCCCCCGGACCTATTCCTCAGACCTCTGAAGGACCACCAGTGCCTAGGGATGTGCAAGCCCACTTCTGTCCAGGATCTCCGGGTACCTGCCCAGCCCCTGCCCCCACTTGCCAGTCCCTGGACCCTGCTCGAGCCCCTCCTGTGCTCAGCAAGCAGCCTGCACTCACCCAGTGGCCTCATCTAGCTCGGTGGTTGCCATTTTTTGCAACATAAAATGGCAATCACAAAAATGCATATATTTGTGTATGCGCAAAAATGCGCATTTTGCGACTGCACATATTTGCGTATGCACAAAATGCGCATTTTCACAAATGCGTACTTTTGTGCATACGCAAATATGCACATTTGCAAAAATGTGCATTTTCACACACACATAAATCTGTGTATTTTTGCGATGGGCATTTTATTTTGCAAAAGATGGCAACCATCAAGCTCGATAAGGCTGCTGGGGTGAATGTGGGCTGCTTGCTGAATGTGGGCAGGGGGTGAGCAGGAGCAGGGGCTCAGTGACTGGGGCTTGTGGGTGTGGGCAGGGGTGGTTCCACTGGATTCCCAGACAGAATCAGGCACCCATGCCATCCCATCCCTACTGTTGCTAGTGGAAGGGTACAGAAATGAAAAAAATGAAATGAAATGAAATTTTAATCCTCTTTTTCAGAGATGCATGTACACCCCTTTCCCCCCCAACCCTGTCAGTTACTTTAGAGGAGAACGGAACTGCTGTTTGGATATTTTGAGTCGGGCTTAAGAATGTTTTCAGCCTAGCCCTTTGGATATATGGGCATGCCTGCTTTGTAGCGATGTGTCATCTGAAGGGAGTTTCCCAGATTGGCAGAAAGCGATGCATAAAAATGGTGAAGCACCACAGAACACCAGATTTTATCATCTGTCAGCCAAAGAGCCTTGTGCCTATAACATATAGAAAGCCATAGAGAATCCTAGAGAAAAGCATCCAAGACAATCAGACAAATCATGGGACAAGGAAGACACCACATGAGAAATTTCAATATGTTCCAGCTCTCAGGTTCAGCTTGTTCGAGGGCTTTGTTCACTGCTTGTAGCTCACTTTAATCTTGGATTAACCTATCAACTGCAGGTTAAATTTTCTTTAATACAAATTTGAAGAGTAATTACTTATCTCAGAGGTACTGATCAAGGAAGAGAACCTCCTAACTGGTGATGGTCATGTCAAGCCTAGCTACACTACCAGCATTGAAATATGTTGGTAGTGAGTGGGATAACTGATAGAACCCCCTGGAGCTGCTCTTCCTCTTCCCCATTGCAATCTGCTTGTTCACCTGCCTCTCACTCTTGCCCAGACAATGGTGATGGTGAGAAGGAGGATCAGCAGAAGCCACAGTCTACTTCCTTGCTGGCTCTCTGCCCATCAAGCAAGAAAGAGCAAAGGGCTGGATGTGTCTGATCTCGTCTGATCTCGGAAGCTAAGCATGGGTCAGCCCTGGTTAGTACTTGGACGGGAGACTGCCTGGGAATCAGGCTTCCTGCATTGAGCAGAGGGTTGGACTTGATGGTCTTGTAGGCCCCTTACAACCCTATGATTCTATGACATTGTGCAAAGGGCAGGATGTGCCTGATCTTGTCTGATCTTGGAAGCTAAGCAGTGAAGCCCTGGTTTGTACTTGGATGGGAGACCGCCTGGGAATCAGGCTTCCTGCATTGAGCAGGGGGTTGGACTCAATGGCCTTGTAGGCCTCTTCCAACCTTATGATTCCATGATTCTATGAAGTGGGAGCAATGGTGAGAAAGAGGATGAGGAGCAATAACAGTTGTTGACAACGGCAGTGAGAAAGTAGACTCACTGAGGGAGGGGGCGCACTGAGGGTGTTTTGCCAAAGGGCTCTCAAAAACCTGGAGCTGGCACTGGAATTACCTCCATTGAATCCTGTAAACTGGAGTGTAACGAGATGCTTCTCTGCTAAGAGAACCCTTACCCCCTCCCCTCCAAAACCCCTACATTTCCCATGCTTCCCTGGAAAGTAGGAATGACCGTTAAGCCAGTTTAAGTCTCTTTTGTGGATATGCCCTTGGAGAATCAAAGTGGCAAAGTGGATCTGAAAGAAGTAAATATGGATGGCATGCACTGTATAATAGGTGTAAGACTTCTTGACTGGAAGATGATAAAACTGCTCTCTCTGGTGTTCCACGGTGCTTTACAATTTTTATTCATCACTTTCTGTAAATCTGGGAGTCTCCCTTTTTATGACACATTGCTACAAAGCAGGTAGTGACTTAATGAGAAGCAAAACAGAGAGACTGGTAAAGGGGTTTGCCAGAAAACTGTGTGAGTTGAATGTTAACAAGCCCATTCACGTCATCAGCATCTTTGCTCCCTACCCCTCCTTTCCTTCCACCTTTTCTTTATTATTTTTATGAACCATCTTGAAACCAGGGGATTACGTACTAAGGAAAACCCTTCTGTTGAGAACATGTAATTATTCTGAACAGGATCAATGCAGCATGGTTAATCAATTTACCAACTGAATTTGCTTGCATTTTTGTTCATGGCTGCAGCCTGATTGAGAAAGGAAGGGAAGAATTAGAATCTTTAGGTTGGAAAACTGGGCTTGCATTTGTGAAACGGAGCATTTACATCTGAATGTTCATTATCATTGGACCCTCCAGAGATTTGGCAGACAAAACACTGCTATCAATCAGCAGGACTTGGTTTAAATGACTCCATGTGAAGCTATTACTAAATAGGTGCATTTCAGAAGGAACTGATCTTATATATTTACAAGCCCAGCTGTTTAATCACCTTGCAGGGTTCCAAGGATCACAACTGTCATTGTTGCAGTTGCATTGCAAACGCTGGGTTGTCACACAAGTAACCATTCATTTATACATGCATGGCATCTCTCCGCTGCAAAACACACACACACATCTGAAGGAAGACCAAGCAGGCTGTCCACAGTTCCCAAAGAAATGTCATAACTGGGATGTTCAAACAAATGCAACACCATCACTTCTCTCTATCACATTTAATAGGAAGCACCCATATCATTTTAATGCTGGCAACGGTCAGGATGCAGCAAAAATCCAGTGGAGAAAAGGCAAGTCTGGAAGTGTTTATCATGACTGCCGTTAAGGGGGGATTTCTCCCCAAAACCTGCTACAAAAAAAAAAAGGATTTTTGTTAGGACTGAAGCAGGGGAGGAGAGGGTTAAATTCCCCCTCTATGCCTGCTCTGATCCCATTTCTTTATCTCTCTCTCTCACACACACACACCAAGCTGATGCCATTTGCATTGTTTAAAAAAGTGTACATTTGATGCAAAGATGCATTCCATATAATGTCTAGCTTGGATCTTATTGACAGTGGCATAGTGGAGCCTGGGCTCACAGGGAGGCAGCACAGGCACTTTTTGATTAGCAAGGATGCTGGTGTCTGGAGGAAAATGAATTCTCCCTGCAGCAATGTATTTTTTCCTGTTGTCAGTCTGCAGTGATGTTTGCCTGTTTGTATTTAGCTTGGTAACCCACCGGGGTGATTAGAACCCATTTGGTGTAGGTTCTGAAGTTAAACAGGATGGAATTAACAATTGCAAAGTATTCTGGGGTGGCCTGGTCTTGAACTGGCAATGAAGTCCCATTAGCTTCACAAGAAGCCTGCTCCAGGTGGAGGTGAAAACTGCAAGAACTGGTTTATTGGTATGGATCAATACAGCTACCGGCATTCTTGGACTCTTCTTGGGGGCACAGCTATGGGGAATGTCCTGATGAGCACCTACTCTTCAGAATTTACCACTGTATCACTGCTCATAGTCCCTTGCTTTTTGGTTAGAAACATTGTTTTATGATGGGGGCTTTAACTGTCATGTTATTCTGCTGAATGCCACTTCATGAGCTACTTTGGTGACGGAGAACATAGTATGTATGTGTGTGAGTGTAATTGTATTTCTCTCTCTCTCTCTTTCTTCCCCTCTCTGGAAATCGGTAGATTTTCTGCACAGAGGTGTACAACCTGGCAAACCAGTGTTCTCATCTGCACACCTTCATAGGGTCTCATGGTTAAACAGGGATGTTTGTTGTTACTGTAAGCCCGCCTGCCCCCAATCTGATGCCCTCCAGATGTTGTGGACTTCAACTCCCATCAGCTCCAGCCAGCATGGCTAATGGCATTCTGAGAGCTGTAGTCCAAAACATCTGGAGGGCATCAGGTCTGAGGAAAGCTGCTCTAAGCTAAAATGCCAAGGTAGTCCCTTAAGATATTGCACTCATGTCCTACTTGTGGGTTTCCCATGGGCAGCTGGTTGGCCCCTGTGTGAACAGCATGCTGGACGGATGGTCTGATCCAGCAGGGCTCTTCTTATGTTCTAAGCTGTACACATAGTCACCAAATTTCAGTTTTCCACCTGGCATTCATTATAACATGCTTAGAAGAATGCAATGTTTGTGTTCCTTCTGAGAATGTCCCACTTCTTGAGAAAAGGAGAGCTGCTTTGCTAGATTACCCAACCGTCCACCAAGACTAGCTTTCCATCGCCACTTCTGGCCTGTCAGATACCATGAGGGAAGCTCACCATGACAGCACAGTCCAAATAGCCATCCCCCTGTTCTGTCCCTAAAGCCAAAATCCTTACGATCAGAGCAGCCTTGACGGGAGTGAACCAGTCAAGGCTGCAGACTGGAAGACAATGGACAAGGTGGTCCTTGTGGGGCCCACTTGAACTCTGCTTCTAGCTGTCCTACTGCTTCCTCCTTGCTTGGCCTGGCTATTAGGGCTGGTCATCCCATGAGGAAAGGTGAATGCCCAGCTCAGGTGTTAGACTGGGAGGGACAGCATCCAGTGGAGGTTGGTGGCTCCAATTTTGGTGGGGCTGTCAGAACCAGCCAGAAACTTAAAGGAGTTATCCAAGGTGCTGAACACTATCCCTCCCAAATAGGTTCAGCACCTTGGATAATTCCTTTAGAGTTCTGATTGGTTCGGACTGAAACCCAGAATGGAGGGCCCCTGTGGGTACTCCCACTACTGCATCTTGGCCCTGCTCCCTTGCTGGCCTTGTTGCCTGCTCTTCTTTTTGCACAATGCTTCCCTGGATCAGTCTCCTTTGGATCCTAGCCTATCATAAGAAAAGACTTACTGGATCAGACCAAAGGCCCATTGAGTCCAACATCCCATTTCCCCACAGCGGCCAACCCAACGCCTATGGAAAGTCCATCAGCAGGACATGTAGACAAGAGCCTTCTCTTGTCATTGCTTCTCAGCATACTGCCCCTGTGCCTGGGGTTTTTATCATCATGAGGACTAGCAGCCATTGATAGCATTATCCTTCATTAAATAAAGGATATCATTGGCCTCTGGATTTATCTCTCCTGTGCTAGATCCATGCAGCCCTATTTCATCAAATCTACCAAGATCCAGCTGTGGATCTGGCCCTAGCATCTGCTCCCTAGTCCAGTCCCAATCCTGCTGAGATTCATACTGAGGGCTCACGTCACCTGTCTCAAGGGGTGAGACATTCCAGGGCTGCAGCCCTTACCTGGGTTTAGTTTCTGCAAATATATATTTTTATAAATATAAAATATATATTTTGCAAATATATAGGTTGGGCACAGGCAGAGGCACTGCATAAATGCTCCAACAGATAGCTAAATCCACGGTCCCACACATCAGAAAGAGAGAGAGAGAGAGAGAGAGAGCGCACTCTGAAAGTTAGTTCACCCAAAATGAGTCCTCTCTCTCTCTCTCTCAGGCTGAAATCCCAGGTACCTATGTACATAAGAAGAACATAAGAACACAGGAAGAGCCATGTTGGATCAGACCAAGGGTCCATCTAGTCCAGCATTCTGTTCATACAGTGGCCAACTGGCTGCCCATGGGAAACCCACAAGCAGGACATGAGGGCAACAGCACTTCCCCTTCCCATGTTCCCCAGCAACTGGTGCACATAGGCTCACTGCCTCTGATACTGGAGGTAGCATATAGCCATTAGGACTGGGATTGGTAGCCATCGATAGCCTTCTTGTCCAGGGAAAGCCTTTTCCTCCTGGGAGTAAACCCCACTGAACTCAATGGGACTTACTTTTGAGCAGGCATATAGGGTTGCACTGTTCGTCTGTATTAGCTTCACTTGAAAACTGCTGTCTCTGACTCAAAGTGCAGTTTCTATTGTTAGTCTGCACACAAAGATGCCTAGATTACATCATTCTTAGCTAGGAGTAGGGGGGGAGAGAAAGGCATGCCCCACTTTCACATAATACCTAACCATTCAGAAGACTAACAGTCAACTAACAATTAGCTTCCATGAAAGACATATCATCGAAACAACCCAGGCTATTACCACTGCTTTGCTGAAAAGTGGTATATAATTTTTCTAAGAAAAATAAATTAATAAATCAAGTTTGATGCTGGTGTATTTATAGTATGCATTAGGATTGATAGGTGTACATCTTGAATTGTTGTTGATGTATATTCATTGATGAATTGGGTACAGTACCAAATATGGGTTAAGCTATGTATATCAATGATTTCAGTAATCATTGCTACTCACTTTATTTATTGCACCATTAAGTATCATGTTTCAATGTAATTCTATCATTTTAAAAGGTTCCTATTAAGTAAACATGAAGTGTGCCATCTCAAAATTATTTTTTGTTAGCCCCAAACCATACTTTTATTCTAATGTAAGAAAGGAAGGAGGTTCATGGCAAAGGTGCAGAAACAGGAATGGAACATGCATTGCCCTTTGAGAAACTGAAAGAAAGATGAATGACAAAAAGAAAGAAATAGGATGGTATCTTTCATCTTTGAAACCTTTGAGATCAATCTCTGTTTTGCCCCCTTTAGCTCCTACAAGTGAGTATTTTGAAATTTTCTTGTCATGTGTATACAAAGACACTCTCAGTAATACAAAGTTATCCAGAATCCTCGGTTTTATAGAAGCTTTTTCCTTTCCTTTAAAAATAAAATAAAATTGATTTCTCAAGATTTCTCACAGCCTTCACGGGGACAGGGTATCTGCAATGTGGAAGCTGGATAGACTGTTTGTAAGAAAGAATCCAGGGATAAATACCACATCCCACACTGGCTGCTTCTGTTAACACCCATGGCTGCTAATGGGAAAGGTACTAGAAAGAACATTCTGTCATGGACCAACTAGGATCAGGCACTGGTTATATGGACATCCATGGGGGCGGGTGGCTCCTAGTTCAGTGGGGCTGTGAATCCATTCTGGCTTTCAGTCAGAACCAGCCAGAATTTTAAAGGAGCTATCCAAGGTTCTGAACCTATTTGGGGGCTAGTTTGCAGCACTTTGGATAGCTCATTTAGACTTCTAGCTGGTCCTGACTGAAACCCAGAATGGATTCACAGCCCCACCAAATCAGAGCCACCCGCCTCCACTGATGGACAGATAAAACCACCTTATGATCAAACTGTTGGTTCATCTAGCCCAGAGCTTGTCAACTCAGATGGAGACTGGCTTTCTGGGATTTTAGGGAGGGGTCTTTTATACCTGATCCTCTTTTTAATTTTAAATGGAAATGCCAGGGATTGAACCTGGGAGCTTCTGCATACAAAGCAACTGCTTCACCACTGTGCTACAGCCTTTCCCCTTTCCTGTGCTACTGGTTCCTGTGCTACTCAGTAGGGACCATAGCTCAATGTGATAGAGCACATGCTTTGCATGCAGAAAGTCCCTGATTCAATCCCCAGCTTCTTCAGGTAAGGCTAGGAAAGAATCCCCCTGAAACTCTGGAGAGCTGCTGCCAGTCAGTGTCAACAATACTGGGCTAGATGGACTCATGGTCTGATACAGTATAAGGCAGCTTCCTATGTTCTTATGGTTGGCTATTCCAGCCAGATGTTTGATAGAGCAGTCCATGATCCTCCTGGCCTGCCAAGTCAGGTGATGGCTAGAAGGCCAAACGGGTGCTGCTGAGTGATTTAAGGACTCACACAGACCAGTTGAGTATCTTCAGTCTGGGCAGCTTGTTCTGGCTCTCCCTCTGCACCTCTAGACATCTGGCTTCTAGCCTGACTGACTGCTATTTGAGTTTGGCTAGCTTGCCTCTGAGACACTTGTCTGCCCTGAGCCCAAAGGCCTGACACACTCCTCCTCCTCACCCCTGTTGTCTCATCCACTGCTTCTATCACTATAGGGGTGGCCTGAAGCCTTGAGACTCATTTCAGAGGATAGAGGTATGAGAAAAAAAAGGGTGGAAGATGCTTGGCAACTGCCAATATGCCCCTATCTATCTCCTCCCCAGGACTTGCCCTGGAATAGACCCCTACCAATCCTCATGTGAAGGTGGAGTCAATAAGGTGGAGTTTATTGGGGGGGGGGTTATGATACTTAAATTTATAAAGATAGCTTTAAATATTGTACCCTTTGTTTGTTTGCCACCTTGTGTTCCCTTCAAACTAGGTGCATTGTTGTTGTTGTTGTTGTTGTTATTTTAAATCATAATACCAGAAGGTGGTTCTGCAGCCAATGTCATGTTCTCTGTCCTTGATCCTCCTCTCTGGCTCAGAGGAGGACTCCAAAGTGGAAGAGCTGTCCTTCAGTGAGCCATCATCTGTTACTCCTGGACCTTCTTGACAAGAGGATGTGGCTTTACCAGACTCAGAGGGCACCCCCCCCCCCAGCACCACCAAGCAGTCCTCGCCACCTCCTTCAGTGGCTCCACAATCATGCAATGGCCTTTTAAGAGACTGACAAGTTCTCAGAGGGGATGGAGTTAACAGCAGGGCCAGATCAGACAGCTTTCATAAAGCCTCAGAAGACCTCCACATGTTGCTGAGACAACAGCTCTTCCTGAATGAATTCCAGCCAGCATAGATATGCTCTGCCGCATAGCCAGATTTGACTCTTCCTCAGTCTTCTAGTATGTGCAACCTCTTCATGTTGGCTCCCTTAGGAATCTTGAGCTGACTGAGATAGGACAGCCATCTTGTGATGAAATCCATGTCCATCCCAGCCTTGTGAGTGGTGCAATTCTTTGCTTATGTTACATTCAATCTCAGGTTTGGGAGCTTTCACTTTGGGAGACTTTGAATCACAGATTAGACCCATGACCTGAATGAAGCTTGAATCACTCACAAGACTAGGACTCAGATGGGTCTTTTCTAAGACAAGGAGACTATAAAAGTGGATCTCCACACCAAGACAACTGCACCATGAGTCTTAGAGTTGGAAAACTGTCAGGATCTAGGTTAGACTTAATTCTGGGCTGAACGAAGCCACATAAAAGAGGGGGTGACATGGAGGCCTCACCAGCGGATGCTTTCAACAGGTTCAGAAACCTAGAATATGAGTGAGGTGGAGGGTGATTGTTTTTCCCCATCATTTTGCTCCATGAACCATGATGCCATCTGACAAAGAGGTACCTTCCATACTAGCAGATCTGAATTGCCAGCCCCCCCTTTTTTTGCTGACTCTGCTCCTGTGTCTTTAACAAGGCATACAGACATTTTATTTACTTATTTCTTTATTCTTTCAAGATACCTTAAAAAAAAATCCACATTTCCGCTCCAGAGCAAAATGTTCCTGACAGCTAACATCATAAATTTATAAAGCAAACATAACCATTTAACCATTTACAATATAACCATTTAAAAACACAACTAAAATACGGCAGCAACCAAAAATCTATGGGCAGTATCCAGCTGTGTCATTATGCTAGCACAAATCATGTTGCGCTAGAGGAAACTAGGTTCTGAACTACGCACAAGGGTAGTTGCAACTTCCAACTCAAGTTACATTTGTGCAAGTGGGGTTGTGCCAGCTGCTGGGCAACCATTTGCACATGATACTTGCACAACCAGTTGTGGTACGGGTTGTGCTTTACACTAGCGGAATGGAAAGATTTGGCAGATCTCCTCTAGCACTATTTGAGTTTGCGGAATAACACCATTGGACATGGGCAGAAAAGGGTCTTCTGTATCATCTGCCGCTTGATCTGATTTTTAACAGAGATGTCAGAGATAGGAACCTGCGACCTTCTGGTGGTGAAGCAGACACTCAGCAACTGAGCTCTGGTCCCTGCCCAGAAAGGCAGATAGGAAAATCACCGAATTCAGGCCCAAAGCCTACCAAAATAGAAGAATGTTCAGATGGCAATGGGAAACCAATAAAGAGGGGGCCAAACGGGAGCTCCTCATCCTAGGTGCTACAACAGAGAAGGCCCTAAAGATCAATGTCAGGGCTGGGCCCTGGTGTGAATTTTGTGTCAGCTCTGAATCCAATATACCACTGGGAAAAACACATTCCCCCCACCCCAGATAAGATCTCAATTTCTTTCTAAAACAAATACAAGCATTAGGACCAGGGCTAATCAGAATATTTACCAGTTTTGATTGGGGGATAAAAAGCAGAAATTTTAACAAAGTAGGGTGTGTGTTTTCCTCGCTAAACAGGGCTTAGATTCTACAAATATTTACTTTGGGCAGGGGGAATGCTGTTTGGTAACATTGTTTTCACTGGCTTTCCTTCTTCCACCTTCCTCCGCCCTCCTCCCATGAAAGAAGCCCCCCACCCCCAAATCTGGAATCATGTAGCACAGCCTTCCAGATGTGATAGACTGCAACTCCCATCATGCTGAGCCAGCATGACCATGTTGGCTGGGAGTAAAGGGAATTGTAGTCCAGTACATCTGGAGGGCTCATGTAGTAAACAGGGGGTTGTCACAATGCTGTGCCTTAACACAAGAATGACATCACCGGACACCACTAAATAAAGTTATGTGGGTCAATGCAACCAATCTGTTTTGGCTACATCATGACAGTGGCACCGATGACCAATTTTGTACATAGTGCCAAAAATGGCAAGCAGTTTCAGCAATGTCCCAATTTGGACAAGTCCTCAAGTGACCAACATTACATTTTAGCTGCAGCACAATATTTAATGAACCTCTCTCTCTCTCTTGCTCTCTCTCTCTTTCTCTCTGTTTCTCTACATGGTTCCCTTTGTAAGAACCATTCTGGAGCAAATGCTAAAGAGGGGATCTTTAATGTCAGAATGGCAATAATTTAAAATGAAGCTGACGTGTCTGTCTGCGTTCCAAAAGTCCTCGGCCAAAGGCAAACCCGGCTGCTGTGTGCACTCCTGTTCAATCATGCAAAATTTAGTTTCAAAAGAACAACCTGAAATTGCTGTAAGGAATCCCCCTTGAATTTGTTATGTCATGATGAGCAAGAGAGAAAGCCTGTTTCAAAAGACAAGCACAGTGTCTGAAATCAAACCATACCACATTTTATTGAGGAACATAGGGTCAAACTAGGCTCAGATCTACACGTTATAATTTGGCCACTGCTAAATTCCCATGAAGTGAGAGAAACAGGACCTGAAGCCCACCACTACACACACACACACACACACACACACACACATGCACCCTGATTGGAAGCAGGTGAGGGAAACAGTTTGGGGCACTGGTGCAACTAGGTAATTTTAGAGCTGGACTTAATGGTCTTTTGGTGGTGGTGGTGGTGGTGGTGGTGGGAGGGGCGTTAGATAAGTATGAGTATTACTTCCATTGTGAAGCAGAAAACTAACATTTCTCTTCCCCCTTCCAGCTGCCATTCCATGCTTTAAAACTGCTTCTATATTCCGGATATGTCAGGACAAGAAGGAAACTATTTGCCAGTCCTGATTAAAAACAACAACTCTGCACATGTGCAGTTTTTACATCCTAAACTCACTTAAATCATTGTGCCATCAGGACTACAGGAATAAAATGGAGTTTGCTTCTGATGCCTCGATGTCCTCATCAACTGCCACTCTCTGGGTGTTCTTCCCTCCCCCCCCCAGGCTCCAGGGCCCTGGACTTTGGCTCCAAGGCCCAGCTGCAGCTGCCAGGCCTGTAGCCAGGGGGGCTGGGTGGGGTCTGCACCCCCAATATTCTCTGCCCCGCTTTTTAACAAACAAATAATTAAAATTCAGTTTACAATTTTGTCTTTAGAAGGCCTGTCAATCATATGAATACCCCTACATTTTGGTGGCCACCCCAGAACTTTTAGGCTACTGCCAGCTACGCCACTGGTTTGGGGGTGGAGGTAAAACTGAGCTGAGGAGGGGTTCAGCGCCCTCCTGTCCTGCACATTTCACCCCAACCTCCTTAGTTTATAGGAATTCAGTGCAATCCACATTAAGTCACAGGGATTATATTACTCACTGTAACTGCTAGTTTGCCTGGGTGTTTAGGATACATAGGTGAGAGTTGTTTCTATATTTGCTGTTCAAAAAAGAGTTTGCACACTTAGGTGGGGAGAAGACTGGTCATTCCACCAGTACTGGATTTCTCTCTCAGCTAGGGTGTAAATCTCTAAAAACAAGGTTGCAAAGGTTTATTCTGAATCCAGCAACAAGCATTTTTTTCCTCCTTTTTCCCCAAGAAGAAGAAGAAGAAGAAGGAGGAGGAGGAGGAGGAACACTCCAGACCAGTTGCATTGTGCCCTCACATCACTTGGGCTATGAAAAGAGAACATTTTCACTTTCCAAAACATTTCTGGGGACATTAGGAAGGACCTCTAGAGTGTAAACAGCAAGATTTGTCCTCTCTTGGGCACCAACATCTTATTTCCAGTGGTGTCTCTATCCCTAGTTATCTCACACGTCAAGTAATTTGGAGACCTTCCCTGGCTGAACTAGTTTGGGATAATGAGCCCTGTCTACTTGTCTCAAGTGATGGCTTCTGTGGAAACCACTATTTGGATCCTTTAGGTATTGCCCACCTTTCTGATAGTATATGGGTGTGTAACACATACTATTTTGCTGACACAAACACTTACACAAAGTGTTGGGTGAGTGGGTGGTGGTTGTAAAAGCTGGAGAGAAGAAACAGTGTGTATATTTCAGCAATCTCAAAAAGAGTCTACCATATGCATAATTATCTAGAACGATGGCGTGCAATGGGAACAATTGGGGGATTGCAACCCAGACCATATATTGAACTATTGTACATCATACTTTATGCATGTGATGAACCTTTTGGAAATCAGTGGCATGAGAGTAGAGGTTGTCTTGTTACCCCCTCTGTTTATTTCAGTTTCACACACACACACAAAATCATTTTTAAGAAATGATTATAAAAGTAAAAAGAAAAGAAAAAAGATTATAAATGTTCAGTATAGTGCTACATGAAATCTTGTTTTTGCACATGTACATATGGACTTGCTCTGCATTATAACAAATGCATACACTTTTCATATGCATGCAGAAATAGAGGTGCATTCTTTATCATTGTGCACACACGTCCTGCAAACAAATGTTACACCGAAGGACCTTTTCTAATGCAGAAAATGCATGGGGGGGGGGGGCTGACTTCCTTAATAAGGCTAACCCCTCCTTCAGTTTCCCACTTTACTCAGGAAAAAAGATAATTAGCCACATGATCATCATCAGCGACATCTATGCCTCCTATCCAAATTATGCCTATTGGGGCCCCAAACGGACTCTTCAAAGTGCTTGTCTGTCTGTCTAGCACTACATGACACATGGGGGGGGGCAGTGGTGTGTGTGCGTGTGGGGGGGGGCGGGGGGAGAATCCGTGATCCTTCCTGAATCCTGGCAAATTGTCGTTGAAGAGTTTCCCCAGCCAGGTCGAGCTCAGGCGGTCCTTCCTTGCCCTCTCCATATATGGCAACAGCTGCACTGTCCAGGGTGCTGAAGAATGATCACAGAGGATGCATGAAATAAAACCCAGAGAAGCCACCGGCAAAGCTGGGAGAAGCCTGACTCTAAGCAATGTGGATGAGGCTCAAGAATCAAGGATGCCACCCTTCTATCACCCCCCACCCCAATTATTATTATTATTATTATTATTATTATTATTATTAATTTTAAATCCTCCCCGACTATAGATACAAGTGTTGCAACTGGCTACAGCTTACTGTGTGGGGTCATCAGTTCTGATCACATCAGAGATCTAAGGACAGTTAAAAAAAAAAAAAAGACAGCCAGGCATAAGATCACGACATCACGCAATGACATGGGGTCTTCTGAAGGCACCCCAAACACATTCTACAGTTCTGCCAGGATTGGCGCTCACGTATGCGCCCAGCCAGCAGAGATTCCAGAGGCACTTTTCGCCTTGGAGTGTGAAAGAAGCCAGCCTCCCCATCCAGGCAACATGTCTCTCTTCATCCACTTGCTTTGGATGAGACAGCACACGGATCCCCCCCCCCCACCGCCGCCACCGCCAACAAAATCCTGAGATAACTCTGTGCAATCAATGCACACCCCAAAGGGGTGCGAGGAGAGGCAGGAGCCAGGGTCACACACAACAATGCATTATGCCCAAAGCACAGGTGATCAAGGGAGAGAGAAAGAGATGGAAGACAGCTACATGGCAAGATCGAAAGACACTTACCTTTCATCCAATCCACTACTTGTTTGGGCGTCCACTTGCTAATAGGTTCCATAACGAGGGCCATCATCAGTTCGCTCTTGTCATTCACACCAAGAGGAGGAGGGGGGTTGAGAAAAAGAGGAGTGGGGAGCAAAAAAGAAAAGAACAAGAGGGTGGGTGGGTGCAAGGGAAATGCACGAGAATCTCAGAGCATGGCTGGAGGAGAAAGCGGCAGGATTTCACAATGCAGTTCCCAAAGATGAGTGGAGGCTTCGTCCCTCCAGGTTCTCTGCCTGCACTGATTCAGTAATGTATAAAATTACGCTGCTCGAACAGTTCTTCTAGCACCTCCCCTGCTGCACACAGCCAGCAACTCTCTCTGGAGCTCAGTGAATCAGGAAATGGTGCAGTATGTCTCTACTTCTCTCTCTCTCTCTCTCCCTCTCTCTCTGTACACCCAATGATCTACTTATTTAGGCTGTCACAAATACGAAATTACAGTGCACACTTCAGCTCCTCTCCAGCACCACTAGCACCTTCTGCTGTTATTCCAGCTTCCAGAGCTGGATTTCTTCGCCTCTTTAGTAGCTCAGAGATCATGCATGGGAGAGAAGGTGCCGGTGGTGGGGAGGGGGGCGGGTGTTGGAGGAAAAAAAAGAAAATGAGGTTAAAAATAACAGGATTGCTAACTGGGACTTGATAGCAGATTGTCTCTCTCTGCTTAGTGGCCAAAGATGCTGACTGTCACTGACAAATTCAAATTCAAAGAAAGCATGCTAGCATTTGGCAGCTGGCAAAAAAAAAGCGGGGGGGATGCTGAGCATCTCCATTTTCACAATCATGCGGGAAGTCACCGGAATCTATAACCATGTAATTCGGAATGTCAAATGCAGGAAACTGAGTTATACCAAGGTGGAACTCCTGCATCTTGAATTAGGGTCTCCCCCCCCACACACACACATGCATGCATACACACACACATACCTCCCCACCAGACCAGTCTCTCTCTGTGTTCAGATCCCAAGGTCCTTCTCCGTTTGCATGCCTCATTCGTGGCAAAGGCAAAGAATATAGCCTCCCAAAGGGCTTCTCTGCTGTCATTGGCCATGAATTGGGATGCAATAAGCCGACAATTAAAAAGCTAACCAGCATTTAATTTCTTCTCAAACTCACTAGGGAGGGTCAGAATTTCAAGCTGCATTGTAGCTAAACTTTTGAGACTTGGCAGGGGTGGGGTTAGGGAGTAATGATAACATTATTAGAAGTAAAACACACACGAAGAGCCTTGTTGGATCTTACAGTCTAAGGGTGCAATCCTATGCAAGTTTAGACAGACAAAAGTCCTACAACATCCAGCATTCCCCAGCCAGCCATGCTGTAGGACCTTTTCTGCCTAAACATGCATAAGATTGCATACAAACACATTTATTCCAGCAAAAGCTTTTGTGGACACTGTCTCTTTCAGCAGATGCATGAAGTGTTAACCTCAAATTGGCCAATTTATATACTCATGCTTTGCGGGGTGTGGGGGTGAAGATGTAAACTGGGTCAGATGTAAACATGACAGGGGGTATTGAAACACAAAAAGGACAGACAGCGATGATTACCTTTAGCATTTGAGATGAGGGCGACACTTTATGTATCTGATGAAGTGGACTGTGTCCATGAAAGCTTATGCCAGAAATAAATGTGCTCATCTTTAAGGTGACACCAGACCCTTTGTAGTTTTTGCTGCTGCAGAGTAACGCGGCTACCCTTCTGGAAATGATTAGAAGAATGATCTGAGTGCCAGATTCAGTGGTTGGGGAGGTGTGCTTCCAGATCTCTAGGGAGATCTTTAGTTTTTCACAGAGAGTATGCCCTCTGCCATGGAGATAAGGAAGTGCACACCTTGCGATGCTCTGTCTTTCACTGTCCTAGATGTGTGGTCACACAAGACCACTTTGTTTCATGGGGGAGAGACAAGGCATGGACCACAGCATGCTTCCTGCCTCCAAAACAGCCTGCAGAACATTTTGCATTCTCAGTGTCTTTCTCTGGGCATGTCCAGGCAACAGTTTCCTTCTTCCACAGTCAGGCGATGTAGCGTAACATCAAGAGCATACAGAGTTGCCACTCAGCGTCATCTAGTGAGGCAAAAGTCTCATAGGAATTTGAGGAAAGCTGAAACAAAATCCCTCTAAGATGAGCACCATTTCTTGCTGGGACAGGCCAGGTCTCTCTACACATAACACTGATCCAGCTCTGGCAAAATGTCTGCAGGACTTTGGAGTGAAGCTCCAGGAAGTTTGAGAAAGAATAGTAAGATTGACTCTGAGGGTCTTCATGCATTTCTGTCAGGAGTGTTTCTGAGCGCAGGGAGTGGGATAGTAGTTCAGATTCTGAAGAAGAACCCCCAGACATGGGGGAGGTGTTTTCCCAGGCTAGCCCAGACATGGCTAGGCAGGCTCCTCAGGTTTCAAAGGTCCAGCTGGAGGAGGAGGGTCCCTCTTCACACACACCCCAAATGAGAGCTAGCAAACAGGGAGAGGAGGGGTTTGGGGAGTCTGGATTAATAGATGCCAGGCGCAGGCACAAAGCCAAGAGAGGGAAGGCCAGGGCAGAACTTAGGTGGTCTACCTGATTGGCCCTGCATGAACAGCAGTGCTTACAAGCCTCACGAGAGAGACAGAGACCTCCCCCCCACTCCTTAAGTTAGGCTAGTGAGACTGCCTTTCTTTCAAACAGCAGGCAACTTTCGTAGCTACCTTTTGAACCCCCTGAAGGCATTTCTTTGTAGACTGAGAGTCACTGAGAATTTGCATGACCCTTTAAAGAAATGGATTAAAAGCTGTAGCATGAAGCCTCTTCTCTGTGTTTGATTTGGCATTTGAAGTTCAGTGGGGGCAAAAGGAATCCTGACAATTTCTACAGAATGTTGCAGGGTAAGAGCAGCTGCTGCTGCTCCAGGGTGGTGAACCCCCAACTCCTGAGCATGCCGAGGGACTCTTCCATACTAAGCCACTCAGGATGCTGTAGTTTTTGACAAGGTTTCACAGCTAACATCACCCCCTCAAGCTCTGCAATAAACTCCTGAAGAACAACACAGATCCCAATAAATTGATCCAGAACAGCCCTGGAACCTTGTTTGAGTAAGAGGTGTTGGGTTGAGGCAGGGGTGCAAACTTCAGGCCAAATCCAGCCTACCTGAAATCCCAATCTGCCCCTTCACAGTTTCCTGGTGGGCTACTTGCCCCATCCCCTGGCCCTACACCCTTTTCCCTGACCTCTATCGTGTGGTGGTTTCCTGGCTTTTGCAGTTTTTTCCCCATTCTAGAAAGTTGAAATGCCTCTCCTGCAGCTTAGTGGCAGGCAGGAAGAGGTTTAAGCTAAAATATGCTAGTGCTTTTGGTATTTTGACCCTGCCCCATTTTGCCTTTGGCCCACCCACAACTGGAATGAGGCCTCTGAAAGCTTTTCCAAAATTCAATTTGGTCCTCAGGCTGAAAGAGGTTCAGCTCCTCTGGGCTGAGGCCATCAGACAAATCTGTCTGGCCTTGAAGGCCTCACAGTAGGAGGGAAGAGGTTCTTTGGCATCCTGACAGTCCTCTTCCTCTTCTTTCCTTATAATCAGTGCTCCTACCCAGCACCACAGCAATGGTCTTCTTTTCCTTCTCTGGGATGCCCTGATGGAGCTTGCTTCTGCACACAGGGAGCATTGCTTCTTCTTGATGAAGATCATGCTTTCTCCTAACTAGCCCTTGGTAGCTCCTGGTTGAATTCCACAGCTGTTCCTCACCCAACTTCTGAAGCTGGGGAGCTTCCACATTACCATCTCTGGCCACTGGCACCCCATCACTGTGGATGGGCCTCCTGAGCCAATCTTATAGTCAGACAGCCTCTGATATAACTCTCCTAACTGTCAAACTCATGTGACTCATCTGGAGTCACTTGAGTTAATAGTTCAGAGGGTTAAATCAGACACTGTGAGCTTCAAAGCTTTCCTTTGACTTTGTCCGCTGGATACCCCACCGAGTGTTCAAGACACTACCTACATCTCAGCACCGATGCGTTCCTGTGATGATGCTGTGTAATGTCTGGCACTGTGCCGCATAACATCTGAGGGTAATAGCCTTCAGGGCAATGTGTAAGGGGTTTGATCTATGCACTCTCCAACTCCACAGAATAATGCTGCAGTTATCTCCTGTGTCCAGAGTTGGGTGGTGGTGTACTTGATACAGGTCAAGTAAGAGGAAAAGCAAAAGCATCCACAGGGTCTGAGAACCATGCAAGACAACTTGATCCTAATGCAAGGCAAGTATTTATACCCAGAGGCAGAGGGGTAGGCAGGAGTTAATTGCCTGAGTCAGGGGGAGGACGTTGCAAAGAACATAAGAACATAAGAAGAGCTATGCTGGATCAGACTAAGGGTCCATCTAGTCCAGCATTCTGTTCACACAGTGGCCAGCCAGCTGCCTCTGGGGAAAGCCACTAGTAGGATAAGAGTGCAACAGCACCTTCCCATACATGTTCCCCAGCACCCTCCTACCCATGTTCCCCAGCAGCAATGGGACCTCTCACCCATGTTCCCCAGCAACTGGTGTACAGAGCAACTGGTGCAACTGTTTCCCAGCAACTGGTGTCCCCAGCAGCAACAGCACCCTCCTGCCCATGTTCCTCAGCAATTGGTATACATAGGCACACTGACTCTGATACTGGAGGTAGCATATAGCCATCAGGACTAATAGCAGTAAGTGGTAGTGGTAGTGCTACCACTTACCGCTACTACTAACTAACATGGTAATACTCACTAGATCCCTCTGCTAGGTCAGACCTTGTTAAAGCAGCTTTCCTGAACCATATGCCCTCCAGAGATGTTGGACTACTCCAGTCATTCCCAGCTAGTGTGCTGGCTTGGGATGATGGGAGTTGTAGTTTAACATACCGGGAAGGCATCTGGTTGGGAAAGGCTGCTTTAACCAGTGGATTGGCTTTGTGTGGTGGTAGCTGAGTTACACTGTGGAACCCTGTAGCTCAGTGGTAGAGCACATGGTTTGCACAAAGAAAGTCCCAGGTTCAAATCTTAGTATCTCCAGATAGGGCTGAAACTCAGGAGAGATGTTGTCAGTCAATGCCAGTCAATGTAGACAGTACTGAGCCAAATAGACCAATGATCTGACTTGGGATGGGGAAGGGCCATATCTCAGTGGTAGCACGTAGGCTTTGCATGCAAAACAGTCCAGGTTCAGTCCCTAGCTTCCCAAGGTAGGGCTGGGAAATAATACCAGCTGAAACCCTGCAAAGCCACTGACACTCAGTGTAGACAAAACTTAGCTAGATGTGCCAATGGTCCAACTCAATATAGGGCAGCTTCCTATGTTTTCTCCCTAGCTCTAACACTGGTTGTGAAAATCTCCACTAAAATAAATGCAGCTTATGAGTGAACATGTGTAGCAGTGTCGTTTCTGTGCATCCGCTGCTGTTGTTACAGTAATAGAAATGCTTTACCCCATAAAGTAGGGGTGCAAAACCTCAGGCCAAGGGGCAAAATCAGCTCTAGGGGCAACATTTGGCCCATCTGGGAACCAAACCCAGCCCTCTGGGATTTCCCCAGACAGCCATGTCCCCTTTCCTAGACCCTGCCCCCTTTCCCCTATCTAATGTTTGGTGGTTTCCTGGCTTTTGTGCATTTTTCCCCTTCCTAAAAGGTTGAAATGCTTCTCCTAAGGCTTAGTGACTGGCCGCAAGAGCTTTAGGGTGCACAGTTGGCTGGGGAATGCTGGGAGTTGTACAGCCTTTTTTCTGCCTAAATATGCATAGGATTGTGCCCTATAAAATATTCTGTTTTTGGCCCTGCCCTTTTTGCCTTAGGCTTCACCCATCACTGGAATGCAGCCCCTGAAATGAAATTCAGGCCTTGGGATGAAAGAGGTTCAACACCCCTGCTATAAAGGGATGCCACAGACTGTCACCTAGGATTGCTTAATTACATGACTGCCCTAGTTTACTGGATACTGCTAAAATGCCCTGCTTGGGTTATACTGAAAATGTGATGTTGAGCAAAATGGAGCAGGCCATATTATAACAGTATATCAGCCTACAGTTACAGCAAAAGCATAAAGCAATCTCTGAAATGACATGACAATGTTGGCTATTGTTAATGCTTCTATTTCATGTGACTATAGAATCTGCTTGGTCTTACGCAGCTTGTTTTTCGCACACTTTCCGGCAAACATTCTTCTCTTTTTAAAAAGAGAATATAGCTGAGTTGTTACTATTGGCTTGCTTTGGCCTAGTTTTTATTTTTTACCACTCTTGATTCAGCCTTGTTCCATTTGCTGCCATGGGGCCAGAGCCAGCAAGCACATCTCCAAATCAGAAGGAACAGTGGACGTGGTAAACCACAACCTAGTTGAGCTGACTTATGATCTACCGGAGGGTAGATTCACACCAGTGTCTCTCCTCCATCATTTTGTATTTGTTTAGGTTTTGGATGCTACGGGGTTAAAGTGTGTGTGTGTGTGTGTGTGCGCGCGCGCCAAAAGTTTAGTCACTTTATAGGAGACAAGATTTCTGCTCAGGTAGCCAAAAGTTTGCAGACAGCTCAAGTCAAAAGTTTGGTTAGATATGGAGCCTGGATGTCTGCAGAGGAAGAGACAAAAAAGAGTTTGCAGGAGGTTCAACAGAAGGTCAGGGGAAGAACTTACAAACATAATTTAAGGCAACTGTGAACAAGAAACTACCCTTCTGATTGGCTGGAGTTGGGGAGGGAAAATAACTAATTTTAAGATAAAAAGTCTGAGGCAGAGACAGGCAAAGAAAGACAGAAAAGAGAAGGCAGGCAGGCAGGCAGGCAGGCAGGCAGGCAGGCAGGCAGGCAGGCAGGCAGGCAGGCCAGTCAGCCGGCTGGCCAGAAAGAGCCCTTGCTACTGGAATGGGAGAATGGGCTGAGAGAATTCTGGACTTGGACAGGAAGATATTGCTTGAATAAAATAGGGACATAGTCAAGTTAGGTTAGCTGGTTGTGTTCATCCCTGGTTATTTTATTACCATATTGCTCACATGGTTTGTGTGTGTGTGCGCCCATTCAGATTTGAAAACATTTTCCTAGTAACAATTTTCTTCAGTAAAACTTTAAACCTCGTTGTTTGACACTTTGTGGTCTCTTTTCTTTTTTGGGTTACTCACCCCATGTCTTATAGCTAACCCCCACACTACCTAAAGTATATACCTGATTTTCAGAGAGCTTTAAGTAGGGATTACAATTACAATTGTGTCAGATTGAGCCCAGGGCTCCTGCAGTTTCTGATGATTCCAGTTCTGATTCAGAGCTGGAACTAGAACAGTTAGACCAGACAGCAGGGGAGGAAACTCCCTGAAAGTCTCCAGGAATTGGGGAAGAATCTTCTCAAGGCCTTGACAACCAGGTGGCCCAGGCTAAGACACTGCCTCCCCCTCCTGCTGATCAATTTTCAACAGGTGCCAAAACACCATCAAAGATGGTGCATGTCACATGACAGACAGGAGGAAGAGATTTCCAAAGGTAGGCTGCCACAACAGAAAAGACCCTCCTCATGGTTTTCATCAGAAGTACATCTGTAGGCAATGGAACAGCTAGTAGGCCCTGATCTGTAGATCTCATTTAATGGACAGGTTGATATGGGAGAAGGTGCTCCCTCAGGTAGCTTGATCCCAAGCTTGCTTGGCGGTGTTCAAAAGGGCTAGTAGCCTTTTAGAGGCAGAACAGAGAGCATTGCATGTGTTACCTCTGTTACTATGCCATGTGCTACCTTGGCGCTCACCTAAAGACAATGTCCTACTCACCCTGGGTGGTAGTGGTGGGGCATTGCAAGGTTGTCTTACAGAATATACAGATCAAACATCACTCTTTTTTGTGGAAAAAGATGACATACATCATCTTTTCCCACAAAAAAGAGTCCCATGCCATGTTATGTGCCAGGATCCAGTGGTGTTATATATGAATGCACATCGTGCAGCTATTTGGATCTTGGATTTTCCTATAAATCCCCTTCCTCAATCTTTGGCTCAATCTTTTGGCTCAATCTTCTTGATGGTGGTGGGATTTCCATCAAGATCTCCAACAAGGCAAACCACTTGGAAAATCATTTAACATAACATATTCAGTCCTGCTTACCTTTCTTTGAAAAACACTCCACTGTGCCAGGCAAACATCGCCTCCAGCCATGTAATGATCTTTTTGAAAGCTTCCTCCTTTTGGTTCTAGGTATTTGTTTTTCAGCTGCTCCAGGCTGTATACAGAAACGTATGTATCTTGAGGAGTGAGCTCACCTTGGATCAGCATTCATTGCTCTTTTTGGACAGGGATATATAACCTTCCTAAAGGAACTGAATCTGGGGCAATTGCTCCTTCTTCCTTCCAGCGGAAGCCACCTTTACATAGTCCTTGATTAACTGGTCCTTGTGACAAATACAAAGCCAGCTCCCACTTTCCTCCCCCAAGTTGGCTGTACAGAGTACTGATTGGCTGGGCCTTCAGACAATCACAAAGCCAGCTCCCACCTCCTTCCTCCAAACTGGCTGTGCAGAGAACTGATTGGCTGGACCTTGTGACTATGACAAAGTCACTCCCCCATTCCCCCCAAGCAATGTTTTGGGTTGACAATGAAAGATTTGCATTTTTAAAAGGTGCCAAATAAATATTCAAGTGGATAAACAAGGATGTTCAGAGTGCATGGAGAGAGGGGGAAAAAAATCACACTGATTTTGGAGCTAGGTATGTGTGACAGATAGCAGAGGAGCCAAGGCTGCGGGGGGTCAGGGTTTGGGAGGAAGAGCTCACCCAGGAACAGAAAAAAGTATGCACCACATATTGTAGGGGGCCATGTCTGTATGCACCCCTATATTTTATTTTTATTTCTTTATTCAAAACATTTCTTGGCCGCCTTCCAGGGCAGAAGCCCTCTCAATGTGGCTTACAGCAGTAAAATATATAGTTCATTACTCCAACATTAGAGAGTCTATATTGTTCCTTCACATAATATAGTGCACAGAAATTCGGATATCTTCTCACCAGTTGCATGACTTGGAAGGACTTGGGCCCTAATTCACACATACCTTGGCTTAAAGAGCTTTTCTACACGAGGCTGTTAATCCACTGTATCTACTTTCAGTTTCGTCACAGAATTGAGATCCAAGCACATGAAGAGTGTTTCCTTTCCTGCTTTTCTGCTACATAACCTCTAGGTGGCATTGTGGTATAGTGCAATAGTAGAATTACACAAGTAGAAAAAGTGGTGTGTGTGTTTTTCGCTTTCACAAACAATACCATGTTTTCCTTGCTCAACCTTGCCGAAAGTACTGTTCAACAAAAGTGAATCTGGGTGGTAACAGCATCATCTAAAGAACCCATAAGCAACCATGGATAGGGAATGATGAGCATACAATAAACAACTCATGTAAAAAAGCTCATTGTCTGTAGAATCTACACCCTGCCCCCAAGATGAACACTTTTAATTGGAATTTACATTTTTTGAGTCCAACATTTGTAGAGCCACGTTCCAGCCTTACTCAGAGCACTAAAAATGGGGCCTGTGTGGATTGGATGACTGCATTTAAAACATTGTGGACGTGGCAGTCCCAAAAGCGGAACGGGCAAACCCAGGGAAGGGCTGTGATGTGCATTCACTCCAAATGTACTTGACAAACTTTGAGGTCCATGTGAATCGGTCATTGCAGTGGTCCTTTTCCAGAACCTTTGCCGTGACCAAATCTGAACAACAGCCATCGCATCTGTTCTGCTCTCAGGCTTCTGAGTGGAAAGATTTGCTGCTCCTCTCCAAGTCTCCTTCAGACCGAACAACAGACCTACATTTTATTTTCAGCCTCTTCTACCCCGGGGAATATCTGTCTAACTACAGCAGATGCATAAATCAGACACGCTTTGTAGGAACTAAGAGTACTGGGATAGCTGACCTCAAAAACAGCGGAGCAGAGGTCCCCCATAACAATGCACTGCTTCCACCCCTCTCAAAGGCTTTGACCTTCACAGAGATTGTCCTCTGCATTCCTGAAGCACCTGCTCCCACTCTTAAGAGTTCTCATCACAGCTTCTTATCTTAAATTAAATAATATTTATGAAACCATCTCAAGTATCCTCCTGAGATGTTCTTCAGTGTCGAATGCTGCAACAAAAGCCATTTTTGGTTACCCCATACCCACCCCCATAATACCTCCCCCCACGCCCAGGTACCTTTGCCAGGGCCAGACCAAGACATTTTGCTGCCTGAGGCAAAGGACAAGATGGTGCCCCTTCTCATACCAGGTAAAGAGGATATATGGGCTGGCAGTTGAAACTTACTTCAAGACTAATGATGGGATAGTGTCCGCACCACAACTGAGGCAGCAGGCTAGTTCAAGGTGCAATCCCATGTATGATTAGATGGAAAATGTCCTACAACTCCCATTTTCTGCCAAACATGCCTAGGGTTGTGCACCCTTTGCGAGCCCAGGACAGAAGATGCAGCTGTATACTCCAACAGCTGGGAACAGCTGGGGAGTTGAGGAGGAAACGATCTGAGGCCTGTGGCAATTGCCTCACACTGCCCAATGGTAAGGCCAGCTCTGACCTTTCCCCCCACAGGCTTAGCACTTTGAGAGGGTGAGACACAGCAGCATGCTGTTAAGCCATCTTTCTATTGCTAAGATAGGCAAAGAGCTGTTTCCAGAAACAACTGATACATTGAAAGCCCTAATAGTTCTGCTGTGAGCAGCCTGGAATTTTCTAAAAGAAGAGAGCTTACTTGGGGGTGGAAACCACCAAATGATTAGGGGGGAAACGTTGGGGCCAAGGCAAAGGGTATGGCCTTTGGAGGAAGCCCAGGGTCCAGATTTGGGCTGGATTTAGCAGCCTGAGGTTGAACACTTCTGGGCAGAGGAGAACCAGGAGTGGAGTTTTGTGTGCAAAGACTGTGAGGTCAGCTCAGTTCTGCTACTCCAAGCAAATCCCTCTGTTCAACAGCTGCTCAAAAAAGTATACCCTTTTGCACCTGGCTCTAGTGGAGGCAGGTGGCTCTGACGTCAGTGGGGTGGTGATTGCACTCTGGGTTTCAGTCAGAACCCTAAAGGAGCTGTCCATGGTGCTGAATCTATTTGTGGTTATGGTTCAGCATCTTGGGTAGTTCCTTTAGAGTTCTCATTGCTTCTGACTGAAACTCAGAGCAGATTCACCGTCCCACTGACATCGGAGCCACAAGCCTCCACTGCCTGGCTCCAGTTGGTGACTCTATTCAAACACAGAGTAGATCCCAAACACCAAAGGCTGGGGAATGCATGGCCTGCCAGATGTTGGACTACAACTCCCATCAGCCCTAGCCAGCATAGCCAATGGTGAAGTCTGGCGGGAGTTGCAGTCCAGCAATGTCTGGAGGGCCACACTTTCCCCAAGCCTGCCGAAGTCTGCCCTTCCCTTATTTGTGGCATATGGACACAGGCCACAGAAAAAGGTGTCAAAGGTGAGGGAGCCAGTGCAGCTCTCGGAACAGGTCACGTGAACGGGAGACTCCCAAAGCCACCAGAAGACAACACAACACAGCTGATCTGGTCCCAAAGGTTGGAGGTAGCTAGAAGCCATGAGAACTCAGCCTGGAAGAGAAAGCTCAGCTGTGTACAGACTAGGGATGGCATGGGCACCCGATTCCATCCAGGAATCTGGTGGACACACACCCCGCCGCTGCCTGCACCCCCAAGCCCTGGTCGCTGAGCCCCTGCCCCTGCTCACCCTCTGCCAATGCTCAGTGAACAGCCCACACTCACCCCGGCAGTCTCGCTGAGCTCCCTGGTGGCCATTTTTTGAAAAATAAAACGTTGATCGCAAAAATGCACGTATTTGCATATGGGCGAATGCACATATTTTCATATTCAAATGCATATTTTGCATATGCACGTTTTTGCGTGGGCACGGAAATGTGCATTTTTGCAACAATGCACATTTTTGCGCTTATGCAAATGTGCACATTTTTGTGATCGCCAATTTATTTTTCAAAAAATGGCAAACGCGGAGCTTGATGAGGCCACCGGGCTGAGTGCAGGCTGCTTGCTGAGCGTGGGAGGGGCTCGAGCACGGTTCAGGGACTGGCAAGTGCGGGCAGGGGCTGGGCAGGTGCCCAGAGAACCTGGACAAGGGTGGGTTCGCACCTCCCTAGTACGGACGATCCTTCTTCTGTTTTTGTTAAGAAACAAGGCTGACCTCATAACCCTTTGTTTCCAGAAGATACATAAGCTGGGTCTCTGCTGCCATTTCCCCAGCAAATTGAAGTTTCTATTTATATGTGATTCCACCCACCCCGCCTCCCCTGCAACAAGTTCTCCTGTTGCCATCAAACTTATAGGATGTAAGGCAGCTTTACAACTACACTGAGCATCTGATTGGATAGTGCCTGTGACATCTCCCAAAATATGGGACTCAGGAGTGGATTCTTTTCTGTGCCACATCCGCAACATCTTCTGAGGTTTTTTTCCAAGGGTCCTTCAAGGGTGTTTGAAGGTTCTGGGATGCTGGGTGCTGAAGATTTGGTGCTGGGAGAGGTTTATCTTTTATTTATAAAATCATGAGTCATGTTTCAGCCCAGATGGTGACATATAAATTAAAACATATAAAAATAATATCGTAACAAATATCATAATAAACAAATTAAAAACAGGAGAAAAAAACATATTTAAAATCAGAAAGCAGAATTACATTTTAAACCATTCAATGCTAAACACATCAAAAATGCTTTAACAGCCCACCTAAAACGAAACAATAAACGTCCTAGATAGAAAACATTTGGGACTCTCCTCTGCTGGTTGTTCTTGGGATTGCAGTGCAAACCCTGAGATCTCCTTCCTTAGCTTTAAAACTCCAAATACCTTTCACTCTCCAATTTCACATATGGGGAACCTGTGGGGTCCCATGAGATCTGGTTATGGCTCACTGAAGTAGCAAGAAAACAGTAGAACTAAATTATTTAAAGGGGCCTAATGCACCATGAATGGTAGCCAGGCCTTAGAAAAGTTGCAGAAATGTAGCAGCATGCATTGTGTCACGCACTTCAAAATAACTTAGCTCCACGGGATTCCCACCAGTGGCTGATTGCAAAAGGCTCCACTCATTGGAAGTAATGTTGATTATCTTTACACATCCCAAAAATGTGTTTTTAAGACCTCCTTATCACCCTCCAAGTTGCAGAAATGGATCGCTGTTTTAGGTTACCCCTGGCTTGAAGTAAAAAGGCAGCTGGACATTATGTGTGCCGCATGACTCATTCATGAAAGCCAACCTGCCCTTAACAACACCAGCACACCAAGCCAGATGGGTTGAGATTTGCCATTTTGACTGTCTCTTTCATAGGCCTCCAACCTTGGTCAGACTGAAGACAACAGAGTTCAGTTGGCTTACCCAATTCAGTGCTGGCATCAGGGGGGCATCATAGCTGGGCACCTGCCAACTAGGGTGGCCATGTGACCTACTTTAGAGAGAAAAGTCCTCTACGTGAACAGGTGTCAGAGGACAGTTGTCTATTTGACAGGTTGTGAAGCCCAAGTCAGGTGTAAAGGTAAAGATCCATAACAAAGGGAGGGGCGGGGTCCCGACGTTGCATGGCAAGAGCACCTGGACAACAGGCTGAGCAAGCTCACAGGTCACCTGGTCAGCCTTTCACATCGGGCAGCCGCTTATGAATCAGCAAAAAAGAGGACGTGAATCACCCCAAAAGAGGACAAACGAGGACAATGGCACCGGAGGCTGGTGGCTCCGATTTCAGTGGGGCTCTGAATCCATTCTGGGTTTTTACTCAGAACCAGCCAGAACTCTGAAAGAGCTATCCAAGGTGCTGAACCTATTTTGGGGATGAGGTTCAGCACTTTGGGTAGTTCTTTCAGAGTTCTGGCTGGTTCTGACTAAAATCCAGAATGGAATTAGAGCCCCACACAAATTGGAGCCACCAGCCTCCACTGGACAGTGGTTTGCATAATATTTGCATATGTTATACAGTACTGTGCAAAAGTCTTAGGCCACCACCAGCTTTGTTGTTTTAGCAAAGTTTTAATGACCATCCATAATTATTTTTTGGTCTCTGTGTTAAGATACAAACAGAAAATACAGGAAATATGTACAGGCAAAAGTCAGTATTTAGTGTGACCTCCCTTGGCTCTAAGCACATCTTGAACTCTTTTGGGGAGACTCTTCTGAAGTTTTCTGAAGTAATCTTTTGGTATATTATAAAGGTAAAGGTGTCCCCAACCAGTCGTGTCCGACTCTAGGGTGTGGTGCTCATCCCCGTTTCTAAGCTGAAGAGCCAGTGCTGTCCGAAGACGCTTCCGTGGTCATGTAGCCGGCATGACTGAACACTGAGGTGCACGGAATGCTGTTACCTTTCCCGCCGAGGAGGTACCTATTTATCTACTTGCAATTTCTTGCTTTCGAACTGCTAGGTTGGCAGAAGCTGGGACTGAAGACGGGAGCTCACTCCTTCACGCAGCACTCAGGTCTTGAACTGCTGACCTGCCGACCTTCCAGTCTGCAGTTCAGCATCTTAACCACTAAGCCACCGCGGCTTATACCAGGCTTCTTTCAGCACTTCCCAGAGTTCTTCTTTAGATGTACGTTGTCTTTTATTTCTTTCTCTGTCCAGGTAATCCCATACTGCCTCTATAATATTCAGATCTGGACTCTGTGGAGGCCAGTCCATGACTGTCAGTGTTTTATCAGCTGTTTTCCTCACTAAATATGATTTCATGGCATTAGCAGTGTGCTTGGGATCATTATCATGCTGAAAAATGAAACCATTCCCAATCAGGTGCTTTCCAGAAGGAATGGCATGATGAATTAAAACCTGTCTGTACTTTTCAGCATTCATGATCCCATCTATACAGACAAGATCACCAACACCACTGGCATAAATGCAGCCCCAAACCAGGACAGACCCTCCACCATGTTTCACTGAAGGCTGCAAGCACTCATTCGTCCATCTCTCCAACTCTTCTTCTCAAATATTGTCGACGATTGGACCCCAAAATTTCAAACTTGGATTCATCACTCCATAATACTCTTTTCCACTGATCCTCATTCCAATCTTTGTGAGCTTTAGCATATCTTAGCCTTTTCACCCTGTTCCCCTTCCGCAAAAGTGGTTTCTTGGCTGCTACCCTTCCACGAAGGCCATTCCTGGCCAGGCACTTGCTGTTACTCTAGTGTAAGGGGAGGTCACACTAAATTCTTGCCACTTTAGCCTATGGAAGCTGTTTTTTCTGATTTTTTTTTCTATTGTTGAATACTGCATACAAATTTCCTGTATTTTCTGGTTGCATTCTAATGAAGAGACTGAGAAATAATTATATATGGTCATTATACCATTGCTAAAACAACAAATCTAATGGTGACCTAAGACTTTTGCACAGCACTGTATGCATATATGCATAGCTGCAGATCTAGAAATAATTATTATAATTTAAACAGAAATGAAGTACATCTCAACACGCTATGTGGTGACCAGGGCTGGATCTACACTAGTGTTTTTTGTCAGTATTGAAGTGCGCTGATAACTACATTATGCATTGATTCTGTCTATTGCTTTCCTTGTGTGATTCCCTGCTTTTTCATTCCGTATTTTTCAAAATGCCGCAACAGATGTCATTGTGTGCGCTACAGGGTACAAACGTGCGGGAGGGATATAGCAGCACCAAGGTGGGATCGTAGCGATATGACACGCGGTGTAGATCTGGCCCAGGTGACCTGTGTGCCTTGTTCAGTCTGCTGCCCAGGTGCTAACTACTGATGAGCAATTTCAAGGCTCTGCCTTCCAATAGTTCTTTATATTTAAACTGGAATTGGATGGCACAGTCCTCCAAATAGAGGATGGTCCTCTGGCAGCCCTTCAAAAAGAGATCTGTCCTCTGCCAAAGAGGACACATGGCCACCTTGCTCTCACGCTTTGGTGACATGCTTTGTAATTCTATTTAAATCAGAGCCATACTTTCCAAACTTGCATGTAGGCATGTAAGACAGCACATCTGAATGTCACACAAATCTCTGTCCTCTTTAGTGTTGGTGCATCAGTGGCCAGCCTACTGCCAAAGCTCCAGTCCCAGCAAAGGGCCACTGCCAAGCAACAGAGCACCCTGTCTGTGCTCACTGTTGTAACAGACTGTTTAGCTGCCCTCTCCAAGTGTGCAGTCCATGATGAGAGAGAGAATGGAAGGAGAAGCAGCCACTCTCCATGCTCTCTTCCTCCAGACAGCAATGTAGATTGGGCCCGAAGGGAGTGGTCAATTGCGTGGGGGCAGCAGAGACTGTGCCTAGAAGGAGACTGGCCCACTCTAGGCATTTTGCCCAAGTTTGCCAAGTACTTTGTTTTCACTAGGGCATGGGTGCTGAACCTCAAGCTTGGAGGGCCAAATCCAGCTCTCCGGGATTCTCTAGATGGCCGACCTACATCCCTGAACCGCCAACTGTTTGGTGGTGCCCTGGTGTTTGCAGTCCCCCACCCCCAGTTCTAAAAGGTTGAAATGTCTCTCCTAGGGCTTAGTTACAGGCAGTAAGAGCTTTAAGCTAAAACATGCTGGCTATTTATTTATTTGTTTGTTTATTTATTTATTTATATGCCACCCAATAGCCGGAGCTCTCTGGGCAGTTCACAAAAAATTAAAACCACAAAGCGCAGCATAAAACAATATAAAATGTGAAAGCTTAAAAGCACAATACAGCAGTACAACCAGACTAAAACTTAGCAGCAATGCAGTGATTTAAAATACAGATAAAAAGCTAAAAGCCCAGGAGGCTAAAATGCTAAAATACTGGGAGAATAAAAAGGTCTTCACCTGGCACCGGAAAGAGTACAACATAGACGCCAGGCGAACCTCTCTAGGGAGGTCATTCCACATCTGGGATGCCACAGCAGAAAAGGCCCTCTTCCTTTGGCGGGGGCTCCCGTCTGTTATATTTTGGCCCCATCCACCACCGGGATGCAGTCCTTAATGCTCCTCTGAAACGGAGTTCAGCCCTTGGGCTGAGAGAGGTTCAACCCCCTGCACTAGAGTGTGGATTGGACAGATTGTCTCTGAGTAGCAATAAATAAAAAAAAATCCTCATGACTTTGTCAGTTGGTCCGAACAAAATATATTACACCACTGTGGCTTTTGAACTGTGTTTTCCAAATGGATCAGGAGAGCTATATGAATTTTTTGCCTTAATCCCCATTGTTATGTAACTGCATTCAACTTGCATTTTTAGAGGTATACATACAGCAGTATACCTTCACAGGGAAGCATAATGCCACAATAATGCATAATGCTTTCTTGTTTTTTCTGATGAAGTCCAAGCTTTTCCTTAATTGATGCCCCTAATTAAAACTGCTAAAGCATTTGTAAATCAAACCACAATTTCAAGGTTTGTTATCTCCCTCTTTTAAATGATACTACAGTTCAAGCCGGGCGGGGGGCGGGGGAGAGACAGAGAGAGACAGAGAGACAGAGAATCTGTGTTTTTCATAAGCTATTTTTGGTCTGGTCTTTAAATAGGCTTAAATATATATAAAATTAACACATTTCCAGCTTTGCTACTTATTTACCACTCAGAAAAATGACATTTTTAACAAACTACAAATCAGATAGATGATAGCTGGATCTTTGTCAGTTTGAGGTTTGGCTTCATTTTCTCAAGAAAACCAATAGAAGATAACTCAAGATCACCCCACCACCACCTTCTTTAAGTTCCAGCATCTAAATAGCATGCTTTTGAGCCTCAAAACAGCCCATGTTATTCTGAGCCCCAGAAAGGTGGCAGAAATCTGATGAATTTTGAAATATGCTAATATAATGCAAATTACTGTATAAACCAACTTCTGCCGCATCCTTTGATGCACCTCCCTAGTGGGATACACACATCTCATTAGCATTATAATATACATAATAGACAGAGGATATAAATAGGTTGAAAATTAAGACAAGCATCCAACATCCTTAAAAGAAATGATGCTATATAAAGGCAGGGCAACTGCTTTCTGCTCCTCATGACACAGTCTAATAATCATGGCATCTCAACCACAATGAGAAATGCACAGATAGATTCTTGCAACCTTTCCTCTTCCCCGTACTACAACCTTCTATCTGTTTTATACCAGAGTCACTGATGTAGCTTTGCTCAAGGAATCCGTGGAATTATAGTTTGGTGAGGGGCACTATGGTTCCCTAGAGCAGTGATGGGGAATCTCTTCCACCTCACAGGCCAAATTCCATTTCGGAGAAGCTCTAGGAGATGCCTTCCAGTGGTGAGTGGAGCCAAAGGCAAACGGGGTACATTTTATGCTATACTAGCATATTTTAGCTTAAAGCTCTTATTCAGTAACTAAACCTTAGGAGAGGCATTTCAACCTTTTAGAATGTGGGGGTGGGAGGACATGCAGTAGCCAGGAAACAAACAGATGATGGACAGGGAAAGCAATGGGACCCAGAGAAGGTGGTGGCGCCATCTGGGGAGTGCTGGAAGACCAGATAGGGACCGAAGGAGAGCCACGTTTGGACTGCAGGAGTAATACTTGAGATTCACCACTTCCACCCTAAAAAAAGGGAATGACTGTTAAAGAAGTTTACATTAATAGTGGAGATGCAGCCTCTGAGTACTAAGAATATAAGAACATCAGAAGAGCCCTGCTGGATCAGGCCAAGGGTCCGTCTCATCCAGCATTCTGTTCACATAGTGGCCAACCAGTTGCCCACAGGAAACCCACAAGCAGGAAGTGCGTGCAACAGCACTGCTGTTCCACTGCTTTCTTGTAACGTAGGTAGAGGGAATGACTGTTAGATTCAGCAGGCCTCAAACACAACCGCCTTTTATTTATGACACACAAAATGGTGGAACTTAGCAGAAGCTCCACCCACTGCTGCTACTCCCAACTCTCTACAGAAGCTGCCAAGGATCAAAACAATAACTAAGCCATTGGAGCCCCCATCCCTGGCTACATAATAATAGGCCTGCACAAAGCTACTAAAACTGAGTTGCTGGTATCCTTTCCCCAACCATACACTAAAACTTAGTTGTCACTGAAGCGGTGTCAGGGCTGAACCACTTCAAATTGCAGGTAGGGGCTAACTTGATTGAATGTTCCTCCACACAACAAAATAAATAAATAAATAAATAAATAAATTCATTCCTAGATGGCAGGGAGAAGGATTCCAGCTTAGCCCTCTCTCAGGCGTGCTGGTTGTCTATGTGAAGTAATCTTTCTTTTTCATGGAGGAACAGAGACGGTGCTAGATACTGAAAAGATCCGGGGCTCAGGCCCATAGAACAACAACAAAAAATGCACAAATTTGCATATGCTAATTTACATATGCAAATATTTGTGCATAATTCAAAATGATTACTATAATTTAAGTTTCATACAAGGCAAGCTAATTAACCTTTTGTTTGCTTTCAGGACAGAACTGTGCAATGTCCCAAATTGTGCTTGCTTAAAATTTTCCCTCTATGCACCCATACTTTTCCTTGTTCTTTCAGATCCAAATCCAGATGGGGTGGATGGAGTGCCCAGGAACATCAAAGAGCTGTATGGTACTTTCAACATTTACTGCTTAATTGCAAAGTGTACATGGGATACAGGCAAGGGAGAGTGTGGGAATGTATTGTAGACTTATAAAAACAAAGCTCTTAGGCTGCAAACTCACACAATTACTAGGAGTGACCCCCCCATTAAACATAGTGAGATTTACTACTGAAACTGAAACAGATTTCTCATACATCCCTGCCAGGTGCTGAAAACCCCACAACAGGTGAGCCTCTCTGGGAAAGGCATTCCACAACCAAGGTGCCACCACTAAAAAGGCATTTTCCTTAGTGACCACCTGCCTTGCCTCATTTGGTGGGGGCACCCAGAGGAAGGTCTCTGGGAATGATCTTAGGGTCTGGACAGATATATATGGGAGGAGATGACAGACTATTTCTTGAGCTCTAGGTGCCACCAATGGGTCACAGTTGTCTACCTCTAGCATAAAACAAATAGTTGGGAGATATTTTCCTAACATTTGGCCTAAGCCTCTTACAGTTTGAGCCTTTTACTTCTTGAGCTATCCTCAGTGGATAGACCCCTTCCTTCCTTCCTTCCTTCCTTCCTTCCTTCCTTCCTTCCTTCCTTCCTTCCTTCCATCTTTTGAGCAAAAAGAGTTTGGCATCCTTCAGTTGCTGAGGAACTTACGTCAAGAATAAAGCCTGTCTGGAGATGGAATGTATGGTATTTGAGAAGTACTGGCTTGTGAAGTATCTTACGGGAAAAGAGGGAATTGGGTCAGCGCAGCCCAAGATTAACAAGAGATGACAGCACTGCCATTAAGCATGGGCCTGTGTGTGCATGCAGGCACAGGGAGAGGGGAAATGTTGTAGGTTACCCCTTTGTCATGAACGGCAGAAAGAACTTTATTGGAAGACCTTGGGTAGCTTCCAGCAGACTGCTGCTGCTGCATATTCCCACTGTGGTAAAGTTGTCCTAAGACAAGACAATCTGTAGCCCTCCAGATGTGGTTGGACTGCAACTCCCATGATCCCTCACCATTGGCTATGCTGGCTAGGGCTGATGGGAGTTGCAGTCCAACAACATCTGGAGGGGCACAATTTGCTCACCCTTGTGCTAAAAGCAAGATTCTTATAACACAATCCTATATGCGCCTTCTCAGTTCTTTTGAGTTCACTGGGGCTTGCTCCCAGGTAAATGGGTACAGGATTGCAGCCTTACAGAAATGTAAAAAAAAAAAAAAAAGTGGGGGGAGGGGAGCAGAGGAAGGCAAAAAAAAAAAAGGAACATGTCTGCCTGGAAAGAGTCTAGGTTTGAGATGGAGGTTCAAACTCATGTTACAAGAGGTAGGGATGTGTGTGTGTGTGTGTGTGCGCACGCGCGTGTGTGCGCATGTGCGTAGAATGTAGGGATGTACAGATTTTATAGAATCCATTCCATCTGCACTTCACAGATGTTCTGTCGTCCTCTCATTGACAGAATCAGAACTTTTCTAATTTCCTGAATTCGCGCAAAATCACACTTGTGAAAATGTGCAAATTCCCCCCAAATGCAGAAACCCCCCGGTATACTTTCGTGCTTTAGCCTGTGGAGGAAATGTACATGTCCAGCCAGTTTTTTGTGTTTTTTTACATATTTTTCAATTACTAAATTTGCGTAAAATTCTGGAAAGTTTTTTTAAAAACCTGGTCCACAAGTCCACAGAATCTGTATGGTTTGGGAAAAGCCATTCTATTGTGGAATCCACTGATCAGATTCATAGAAATCTAAACTCATTTGATTCTGTTGCAGATTTCTCTTACACCATTAGTAGGAAGTCTTAAGGAATTTCATCTTCGTGAATTCTGATACAACTGACCCAATTCACACATCCTGTACTAATGTTCAGATCTGAACTCAGCTATCCATCAGATTTCATGCTTCCCGAGGGTTCCAGCACAGTTCTCCGCTCAAAAAAAAGAAAAAGAAAAAAGATCATAAAACAGGAACGTTCTTTTGAAAGGCAATGCTCCCACTCACCCCCTCCCCTCAGCAAGAGGATAACAGGTAGGAAGATTGAACAGGAAAGAATCACAATAAATATAAAGGGAACAATTTCACTCACACTTCCAGGCTCAGAAACTACATAGCATCATGGAGTTGGAAGGTACCTTGGAGATCATCTGATCCAGGGCTGGGCAAAATGTAGGTCTCCAGATGTCTGGGTTTTCAATTCCCATTCCTGTCCATTGGCCATGCTGGCAGAGGCTTCCAAGAGTTGGAAGCCCAAAACATCTGGAGATATATTTGCTGCCTACCCCTGATCAAGTCCACCCTACTGCTCACATGTAGAGAATCTCAATATGGTTCAATATAGCTTGTTCCCCACCCCACATTTATTTACAGAAGCAGTGAGGTGGAATATTACAAAGAAATGGGAGATCTGTGTTGTACCTCCCACAACCAGCCCTTTTCTTTTTTCTGACTGTGTTCCATGCAAGGCGGGCGGGGGGGGGGGGGGAGGTCCAGTGGAGGCTGGTGACTCCGATCTTAGTGGGGCTGTGAATCCATTCTGGGTTTCAGTCAGAACCAGGCAGAAGTCTAAACGAGCTATCCAAGGTGCTGAACCTATTTGGGGCTAAGATTCAGCACCTCAGATAGCTCCTTTAGAGTTTTGCCTGGCTCTGATTGAAACCCAGAATGGCATCACAGCCCGACTGAGATCAGAGCCTCCAGCCTCCAGTGGAGAGAGGGCTGAGTAGAAATATGGGAGGTAGACACAGATTGCTTAGCCCCTGCCCCCACCCCACATACCTGAAAGAAGTTGTAAAATTAAGAGAATCTGGAGCACCACAAAGTACCAAAAAGGTCACATAACACCTAGCTTCTTTGCAAGCTAAATTTTACCATTTTAGGGCTCTGTGGCTGCTATGGAGCCCTAAAAGTGTCAAATTCAGCTTGTACACAATCTATATTTGACCTTTTTGGTGCTCCAAAGTACTCTTAATGCCAATTTTTTTGTACAAAAATAAATACATTTTTCAGGAAACTGCAGCCTGTGGGGGTGGTCCTTTTCCTATGCAGCCCTAAAAGTGTCAAATTTAGCTTGCAAACAATCGAGATTTGACCTTTTGGGTGCTCCAGAGTACTCTTAATGGCATTGGGGGGAGGGGTTAAAAAAAAGAAAGAAAAGCATTTCTCAGGAGACTGCAGCTTGTGGGGGTGGTCCTGGGACAAAATGGCCCCCAGGCCTCCCAAAGTTGCCTACCCTGCTGCACCATCTCACTGTTGGTGCAGGTGAGTTTGCACATGCATATATGTGGGCTGGACAAGGCTCTTATCGAGCTCAGTTGGGGTCTTCTACATCTGGGGACTGTATCCACATTCTGCATGTGCATGACTCATGTCCCAACTTTTGGTGGAGGTGGCAATTAGGAATATCAGAGTAATCTGTAGTAGAATCAAATGAGGTTGGATGTCTATGAATCTGACCCACGGATGCCACAGTGGACTGGCTTTTCCCATGTATTCCACAGACTTGTGGACTGGTTTTTGTTTTGTTTTTACTTTCCAGAATTTTATGCAAATTTAGTTGTAGTTTTTTGGGGGGTTAAAACCCCACAAGCCAAAAATGTGCATTTCCCCCATAGGCTATGTGACGTATCACCCTTCTGCCACCTGTGATCATTATAACGTCACCACTCCTCATAAATATGTTGACAACACCAGGTACTGATTCCAGCTCCAGAATTTCAGCACCTCTATATTCTCTCAACCTCTTCCTTGAGGTAAAACCTTAGAGTGAGTATGTGTGGAAGAAATACATCAACTATAACCTAAGCAACCACTTTATTAGGCTGCTGCCACCACCCTCCTCGTCATGAGGAGAAAACCTTCCATTTCTCTGTGTGGGTGTGGGCGTAGATTCGTAGGCCATGGCTTACTTCTTTCATAGATTCATCTAATCCTTTTACTGATAACAAATGAAACCGAGAATAGCATGGTTTGAAAGTACAAATTAAAAATGAAACTTTATTTGCACGGTATTTATTTATTTATTTATTTATTTAAAACTTTTGTATCCCACCCTGTATCACTAAGATCTCAGGGCAGTGTACAGAACAAATCAGTTTAAACAATATAAAACAATAAATAATTTAAACACCTAAAACATATTAAACCATTAAACAAGCTAATACCATTAAAATCTCAAAAAAATAAAACAGTTAAAACAGTGTGCTACTTTAGGGGATGCATTTAGCCCTCAAAACCTTTGGTAAAAAAAGCCATGTTTTTACTTGGTGCTGAAATGAAACCAATGTCTGCACCAATCAGGCCTCCAAGGGGAGGGCATTCCACAACTAGGGTGCCACAGTAGAGAAGGCCCTCTCCCACATCCCACCATAGCGTATGTCTCGCACTGATGGGATGCAGATCTTTAAGATGTTTCAATGCAGTTTTAGTTTTATGCAGTAAAATTCTTGTTTCAAGTTTTTATTAATTCTTTACCTATTCTATTCTTTCTAATAATAAGACATAAAAACAATAAATGTACCTCCCTCCATCTCCCAGGGGAATCTAACCACCCCTCGCCCCCAAGCTGGAGCCCAGTGCCCTATTCCTACCCCTCAGAAAGCCAATCCCCATCTCAACCTCTAAAGAAAACCAAGTGCCTCTTATTTCCTCTCTCCCCTGACTGAAAAAGCAACAGCCAATTAGAAGACACCATTTAAATTTGAACATTCTATCTCCCCTTCCCTACTTACCATAGCCTTTGGGAGAAAAGATATTCTAGAATACATTAATCAAGCACATAAACATCAAAATATACAATTAAACAACAAAACAAAATACTATTTCATCACAGGCTAAAGCATGGAGATATGTCTCGGGGGGGGGAATTGCACATTTGGGGGGGAATTGCACATTTTCACAAGTGTGAATTTGCGTAAATATGAATTTGTGCAAATTCTGGAAATTGGAAAAATTTTGATTCCACTAATAAGCGGATGATGGAACAAAAGGCACCTGACAATCCATGAAACACAGACAGAACAGGTTTTACAAAATCCATATATCCCTAGTGGTAATTAGTGTATTGCTGAGAAAAACCTGGCCAGTTATCCAGCATGTGCTGCTGATCACCTTCTATTTCCGTTCAGGAAGCCAATGTTGTTAATCACTCATACCGGAATAATATTTCCTGTCTTGAGATTGATACTGCACACCTGATGCTTCGCATATGTTCACCTGCCTGGCTTCTAATTGGCCTTACTAGTGTCACTTGGCCCTTAGAGGACCTTTCAGCCAAGTGTTCCGAGGTCTATCAAGATCAGATGATGTATGGATTTGAGGTGCAGGTTAATAGCTTCGTTTTCGGCAAGCTTGGGTGGTTGCAGAGAACGGTGGATGATGTGGCTGTTAAATATGGGAAAGTTGGCTTATCTCAGCATATTAACCATGCATATTCCAAAGGGTGGGTTGAAGTGTGGCAGTAGATTTTTCAGGATGTTGCCAAGCAGCAAGGCTGTGAAATTTGGCGTCCAAGGTGGGTTGGGGGGTCCATGCACAGCCCTACTAATCAAGACGTCTGTGCGGCCTGTTGCCACTACACCACTGTTTCTACAGCAAGAACTGATGTGCTTGGACAGGAGATATGGATGGATTTACTGGATTTACTGGATGGAAGTAAAAAAGTGGGGTCAGACAGAGCAGGAGAGAGTTCCTTACAGAGAATGCTTTGGTTCTCTCCAAATATGCCAGCAACGTGAGTTAGCTGTGCCCACTGCCCTCACACTACAGGAGAGCATTCCTCGTAGTAGAAACCAGTGTGAAGGCACAGCCACCGAGCATAGGAAGACAGGAAGTTGCCTTATAATGTATCAGATCATTGGTCATAGAATCATAGAATAGTAGGGTTGGAAGGGGCCTACAAGGCCATCGAGTCCAACCCCCTGCTCAATGCAGGAATCCAAGTCAGAGCATCCCTGACAAATGGCTGTCCAGCCTCATCTTGAAGGCCTCCAGTGTGGGAGAGTCCACCACCTCCCCAGGTAACTGGTTCCATTGTTGTATTGCTCTTACAGTCAGGAAGTTTTTCCTGATGTTCAGCTGGAATCTGGCTTCCGGTAACTTGAGCCCATTATTCCGTGTCCTGCACTCTGGGATGATCAAGAAGAGATCCTGGCCTTCTCTGTGACAACCTTTCAAGTACTTGAAGAGCGCTATCATATCTCCCTTCAGTCTTCTCTTCTCAAGGCTAAACATGCCCAGTTCTTTCAGTCTCTCTTCATAGGGCTTTGTTTCCAGTCCCCTGATCATCTTTGTTGCCCTCCTCTGAACCCTCTCCAGTTTGTCTGCATCCTTCTTAAAGTGTGGTGCCCAGAACTGGACACAGTACTCCAGATGAGGCCTAACCAGTGCTGAGTAGAGGGGAACTAGTACTTCCCGGGATTTGGAAGCTATGCTTCTAATGCAGCCCCAAATAGCATTTGCCTTTTTTGCAGCCACATCACATTGTTGGCTCATATTCAGCTTGTGATCGACAACAATTCCAAGATCCTTCTCGCTTGTAGTGTAGTTGAGCCACGTATCCCCCATCTTGTAACTGTGCATTTGGTTTCTTTTTCCTAGGTGTAGAACTTGGCATTTATCCCTATTAAATGTCATTCTGTTGTTTTCTGCCCAGCGCTCCAGTCTATCAAGATCACTTTGAATTTTGTTTCTGTCTTCCAGGGTATTAGCTATCCTGCTCAATTTTGTGTCATCTGCAAATTTGATCAGCATTCCCTGCACCTCCTCCTCCAAGTCATTAATAAAAATGTTGAAGAGCACTGGGCCCAGGACTGAGCCCTGCGGTACCCCACTCGTTACCTCTCCCCAGTTTGAGAAGGTCCCATTGATAAGCACTCTTTGAGTCCGATTCTGTAGCCAACTGTGGATCCACCGGATCGTTGTTTCATCTAGCCCACTTTGAGCTATTTGCTCATCAGGATATCACGGGGCACTTTGTCGAAAGCTTTGCTGAAGTCGAGGTATATGATGTCTACAGCATTCCCGCAGTCTACAAGAAAGGTGACTTGATCAAAAAATGAGATCAGATTTGTCTGGCAGGACTTGTTTTTGACAAATCCATGTTGGCTTCGAGTAATCACGGCATTGTTGTCAAGGTGCTTCCAGATGGATTCCTTTATCATCTGCTCCAGAATTTTCCCAGGGATTGATGTCAGAGTGACTGGTCTGTAGTTCCCAGGTTCCTTCTTTTTACCCTTTTTGAAGATATGGACAATGTTAGCCCTCCTCCAGTCATCTGCCACTTCCCCTGTCCTCCATGATTTCTCAAAGAGAATAGACAGCGGTTCTGAGAGTTCTTCTGCCAGTTCCTTTCTTACTCTAGGATGCAGTTCATCTGGCCCTGGAGATTTGAACTCATTCAAAGTAATTAGGTGTTCCTTGACCATATGCCTATCGATCTCAAGCTGCAATCCTGCCCCTTCAGCCTGTACTTCACCTTTGCCAGGGGGGTCATAGACCCTCTTTTGGGAGAAGACTGTGCCAAAGTAGGAATTGAGCACCTCTGCCTTTTCTTTGTCATCTGTTATTGTTTTGCCATCCTTATTTAATAGCTGAACCACCATTTCTTTCCTCCGCCTTTTACTATGCACGTAGCTGAAGAAAGCCTTTTTGTTGTTTTTTGCATCCCTTGCTAACATCAGCTCATTCTCAGCTTTAGCCTTCCTGACACCATCCCTGCAATTCTGTGCTACCTGCCTGTACTCTTCCTTTGTTACTTAGCCTTCTTTCCACTTCCTATATGTGTCCTTTTTTGTTTTCAGGTCATCCCTAAGCTTTTTGTGAAGCCACATTGGCTTCTTCTGTTGTCTTCCACCTTTTCTTCTTGTTGGAATTGTTTGTGATTGTGCCTTGAGAATTTCCTTTTTTAAAAGCTCCCACCCATCTTGGACTCCTTTTCTCGTTAGCGTCGCTTGCCATGGGACCTTACTGATCATTGTTCTGAGTTTATTAAAATCAGCTTTCCTAAAATCCAGGGTACGCGTTTGACTACACTCAGCTTTTGCTTCCCTTAGAACCAAGAACTCAAGTACAACATGGTCGCTTTCCCCCAGAATTCCTGTAACTGCTACTTTATCCACTAAGTCATCTCTGTTGGTTAGGATCAAGTCAAGGATAGCTGATCGTCTAGTTCCTTCCTCTACTTTCTGTAGGAGGAAGTTATCTACCACACAAGTCAGGAATTTCCTGGAGGGGCCATGTTTTGCAGAATTTGTCTCCCAACAAATATTGGGGAAATTGAAGTCCCCCATTACTACTATATCATGCTTCCTTAAAACATTGGCTATTTGCTTTTCAAAAGTTTCATCCTTGTCTTCGCCTTGATTGGGTGGCCGGTAGTAGACTCCGACCACCAGGTTCCTTTTATTCTTTGCTCCATTTATTTCAACCCAGATGCTCTCGATGGGGCTACCAAGCTCCTCCTCCTGTATTTCTGTGCAGAGATATGTATTTTTCACAAACAGTGCAACCCCACCTCCCTTTCTGTTCCTCCTGTTCTTTTTGAACAAGTTATATCCTTCAATTGCTGTATTCCAGTCATGAGAGTCATCCCACCAAGTCTCAGTTATACTTATCAGGTCATAATTTCCCTCTTGTATTAAGAGTTCAAGTTCATTCTGTTTGTTTCCCATACTCTGGGCATTAGTATATAGACACCAAAGACCATGTGCTTCATAGTCTAGCTTTCTTCCTACATGTGTCTGAAGACTATTATTGGGCGCTATCAGAGCTGTTCTCTCCGTTGCAGTGCATGCACCTACGTCCATTGTTACCCCCAACCTTACATCTCCCTTCCCCGTAGGATTCAGTTTAAAGCCCTCCTGATGAAGTTCTTCATGCTGTGGCCAAACACATTCTTCCCAGCCTTTGTGAGGTGCAACCCGTCCCTAGCCAACAGCCCATCTTCCAGGAAGTATAGCCCGTGGTCCCAGAATCCAAATCTCTCTTGTCGACACCATCTTCGTAGCCAGTCATTCACCCGGAGTATTTTTCGTTCCCTTTCTATCCGTCTTCTAACTACTGGAAGGATGGATGAGAAAATTATCTGGGCCCCAAAGTTCTTGAGTTTCCTTCCCAAAGCTTCAAAGTCTGATCTCTTCGTAGCTACGCTTGGCGGTATCATTTGTTCCCACATGGATGAGAAGAAAGGGATACCTCTCAGTGGGCTTTATGAGTTCAGGCGACCTTTCAGTCACGTCTCTAATCTGTCCTCCCGGGAGACAACATACCTGGCGTGTCCATGGGTCTTCGCGACATACTTGGGTCTCAATCCCATGCAGCAAGGAGTCTCCCACTACTACCACTCTTCTCTTCTTCTTGTAGGCCTGGGTTTCATCGCCTCTGTTTGACTGACCTTCAGTCTCTTGCTCACTCTCATGCAGGTTCCCCTGTGATTCTTCCTCTGCAGGCTGTCCTCCAGTCTCATCTGCAAGTACCTGGAATTGGTTCCACAGCCCCACTGCTTCCACTGGTGCAGAGTGGCATCTAGTTCTTCTTCTCCTGTCACCCTTTTCCAAGGAGTATCCTCTACTCCATTTTTCTTCACCTCAGCATTTCCCACTGCCTCATCTTGCTGTTGCTCTTCAAGCTTCTGGTCTTCCCTTTGCTGCTGTAGTTCCCCCATTCTGTCCAAGAACTCTTCATGTTCTCTTATTCCCCGGAGGGTCGACAGTCGCCGCTCCAGTCCACTTACCTTTTCTTCCAGCAGCGTGATCAACTTGCACTTGTTGCAGGTGTAGGCCATGTTGTTCTCAGGCAAGAAAACAAACACTGCACACACCTTGCAGGTCACCACCACTGGAGAGTCTTGTCCTTCCATAGTCTCTTTTCCCTTTTTGTGTCTAGCTTTGTGATTGTTCTAGACTAGCCTGTGCCTGCTCCTGTACTTGGTAGAGGTTAAAAGCAGGTTCCCACTGGTGTGAAAGTGTGTGTTACAAGACAAATAAATGGAAAAAAGTTAGTTAAAAAAATTAAAAATAAAAATAAAAAAAATGTTAGGGGCCTCCCCCTTGACCTCCCCTGCCGAACTCCCCTGGCCAACTCCTGTTTGCTCACCCTGTTCACTCACTCTGGTCGCTCGCTCTCTGGGAGCTTGCCTGCTTCTGCAGTCCCTGGAGCAGCTGGAGCCGCTTGCTCTGCTCTGCTCTGCTCAGCTGGGAGGTGGGAAACAGACTGAAGCTTCCCGCCCAGTCAGCTGCTGGGAGTACTCAGGCCACACCCCTCCAATTCAGTTGGAGCTCTCAGAAACACCTGGTGAGCTCACAGCCAATCAGAAGGATAAAGGGCAGCCCCCTGGGCTTCCTGCAGCCCACTTAGCTCTTAGCCTCTGTCTCCTTTGTCTCTTCAACTACTGCAACTCCCCTGGCCAACTTCTGTTTGCTCCCCCTGTCCGCTCGCTCTGGTTGCTCGCTCTCTGGGAGCTTGCCTGCTTCTGTAGTCCCTGGACCAGCTGGAGCAGCTTGCTCTGCTCTGCTCTGCTCAGCTGGGAGGCGGGAAACAATCAGCTGGTCCACCTAGGCCAGTATTGTTGGCACTGACTGGCAGCGGCTCTCCAGGGTTTCAGGCCAGATTCTTTCCTAGCCCGACCTGGAGAAGCCACCAGGGATTGAACTTGGGACCTTCTGCATGCAAAGCAGGGGCTCTGCCACCGAGCTACGGCAGCCACTTGGGATCAAAGTGCTGATGGCTGAAGGGAAGGAACGTGCCTGATTCTTGTTTCCCTTCAGCCCAGTCAAAGCGCCCCCCATGAGTTCAGATCAGCTCTTTCACACTCCTGCATTTCAGGCCAGAATCCACTGCAGAGGCACAAGTGCGCTGGAGTTGGGGGGATGGATGAGATTTGCTGTACTCATCCACTGAGCCCAAGGCATGCTCACCCAACCATCTCCACCTCAGGGCTGAATGAGAGGGGGAGCAAGTAGGCTCCTACCCTCCAGATCCAAGCCCACTGTAAAAGCTAGGCAAGAAGGCTCACATCTCAAGAATGTTGGGAATATTGCAACCTCATCTGCAAGTTATTGGAAGGGGGTAGTGTTGCAGTTAGTTAGTTCATGGGAATTTTGACCACAATTAGCCTTAGGATCTCTACAACCTACAGTGTGGTTTCCTGTGATTTCTTCCTTTTGCTCCTTCCTTCCCCACCCCCCTGTCTCTCTGACCTCCACAATTGCTGGGAGCCCATATGTTTGCTCTCTCACTCCTGCCTGCGTAACGGAACACAAAATGGACTGAAGAAACTCTTTTCAAGGCTCTATGCTGCACCCGCATTTTATATGCAAGATTATTTGTGAGTAAAACCATTTTACCTTTTCTTCACTAAAGCAGGGTGCGGTCTCCTTTTGTTCTAATATAGCCTTGTGTGCATGTGAGACTGGTAAACGCTCATTCTGTTTTGCCTTTCTCTCTGTCTCTCTCTGTCTCTCTCTGTCTCTGCTAATTGCCTTTCTAACAGAAGGCATCATTACTAAATTATCCCATCAAAAAACACTTCCAGGGAGCCTCACCTTGGTCAAAACTAGGCTGTAGGCAGTAATCGGGGGGGGGGGGTGAGCCAGGAACTGAGAACTAAGAGTCATGGAACCAGCCAGGCATCAGGATCAAAGAATGAGTCACGGCTGAAGGACAAACCAGGAGGAATGGTCAAGGAACAAGCCAGATGTCAGAGCCAAAGAATAACCGAGGATCCAGGAACACACCAGAGCAGAGGAAGAGCTTCTTGCTCAGACAAGGCTCAGTTGGAACAGGAAGTCCTGTTATACTCCTTCCTGTCCAGGAGGATCCAATGGCCAGCCTGGGTGGGCAAAGTCAGTCCAGGATCTGGAGAAACTTCTCTGAGAAAGCTGCTACCTGCAGTTCTACGGTTCATAACGCAGGGGAGCTGCACAGAAATCCAGCATTTCCTGATATCCTGTCACATTGCTTGGACCTACCAGGCAACTGGACTCCTAGGATCCCCAACCAGGCAACTGGACTCGTAGGATCCCCAGTGTTGTACCCCTAAATTATTTGGATGTGGCACCAGGCTCCTCAGGATTCTCTATCACATCTGGTGAAGAAATTGTAGTCAATTGTCAAGAGCTCCTTGGAGGGCTCTCTCAGTCTAATCCAGTAGCCAAGTCCAGACACATTCAAAGGGATTCTTTTCAAAGCTTTATTATTCTTCTTTTACAACTTAACAACTCTACAGGTAGCAACTAGATCTGAGCAGCAGCATCCCTATGCCCTAAGTTGGAACAGTTGGTCCCTGTTTGAAAGGCATTTACTGGCAGACACCTGAATATAAGGACTAGGGAGAATCCCTCCCCTTTTCCCTTGGATCCTCTGGGCGCAACCGTTCTTTGAGCGCCAACCGGGCACTACGCCTCCTTTCCGCACCCTCCATTTGGCGCCGCTCTCTGCGTCTGCGCCGCGCATCCACCAAGTCTGCTATCTGTGCTGGGTCACTCCCTGGGCTGCTTTCTAATCTAGGAATGTTGGTGGGAGGAATCTCTGTCAGCTGCGGGCCCTGGGAAAAAGGGGCACGCTCCTCTCCCAGGAACGACTGCTCTTCCTCCGAATCAGAACTACTCTGGGATTCTATGGGCTCAGTGTCCACCCTGACATCAATATTGTTGGAAGGTGTGTGGCCACATTGTTTCATACTTTCATCTTTGGTGGGAATGATCTACAGTGTGGGAGTTCTGGAACATGATTGCTGATTACTGTCAGGAATTTCCTCATGTTAGACCAGCGGTAACTCCTAAAGCAATGCTAATTCATCTTTTTGAATCTAATGATCCTGGATTCCTGCATAAAGACCTTCTTAAGCAATTGTATACAGCTGCAAAGTTATGGGACTGGAAGTCCCCAAAACAACCAACTAAAGAGCAGTGGACTAATAAAATTTGAGACATTGGCTGTGTTCAGACATCATGCTAAGCCATGATGGTTAGGAGTTTTCAGCTAACCCATGTTGGTTTAGCATGATGTCTGAACAGGCGTCTGTCCCAACCATGGTGGTTTACTAACCACAGACTAACCACGTTCACTAACCACTGGCTGCAAGATGGTTAGTGGGCTCTACCATGGCTTAGTGTGATGTCTGAACACCCTCCATGGTTAACTGACAGCTGCTATAGGGCTCCGAGGCAAGAGCAGCCAAAGAAGGAGTAGTCACCGAGCACCAAAATGGCTGACAGAACCAACCACCAAAGTGGCTGGTTGCACCAAAATGGCCAACAGTGCAAGGGCTGCTGGGATGCATGGCTGCCCATCCAGAGGACTGTGGGTTCCTGCAGGAGGGAGGGTGGTTAGAGAATGGTTAGTCTAACCATGTTGTGGAACATGGTTACATGCACGTGTGGCAGTAGCACTTGCAGTAGTTAGCATGCACCATGGTTGGCCTAACTACTTTTCCCCAATGTGCTTCTGAACAGGGCCTATGAGTATGAATGAACTTACTCAGCAAGTGCAGTGAGCAAGGAATCCTAACTTCAAGAATCATATTGTGGCATCACGGTTTCTGTTCATTTCCTGTGTTGAGGCACTTCAACCTTTTGATAAAGTTCCAACGAAGTACAGTTGCCTGTATTTTTTTCTGATTAATATGCATAAACACACAAAGTGACATACACTTACACACGCTCCTTTTGTATGTTGTGGAACTTGTATTTTCACTTTCATTAGATATTGAGCTCCTACTTAGTTTGTTTTAGTGTAGATGTTCCATAAGCATATTGTTTCTTCAGTGATCATGATTTATTATTATGTAGGTTCTTCTTTTTGTTGCCTCTATTTTGTTAACCTTATTTTGAAATAAAATAAAATTTCATGACAATAAAAAAGAAAAGAAATTACACAGGGAGGATGGGGGTAGAAAATACCCATCCTCTTTCCACCCCTCCCCCTGAGTTTGTCTAGGTACTCACTTGTCGCGACTACATGCAAACTGGCTGTTACGGTTTTCAGCTAACGCTTACCCATTTCCAGCCACATCAGCCTGCAGTGATATCTTTAGTCATATCTCTATGCCTCAAAAAACAGTAGGCTGAAGCCATGCTGCCTGTATCAACTTATATATGAATGAGGGGAAAAAAGGATGTAACAGAGGCTTTCAGACCCATTTCACCTTTGGGTTTCTTTTTCTTACAGTGTTTTACTTCTTGGGAAAAAGAAGATAAAACTGTTTTTCACACATGGATATACATCACTTAAGACACAATCCTATGCTGGCTGGGGCATGCTGGGAGTTGTAGGGCTTTTTTCTGTCTAAACCTGCATAGGATTACACCATGATTGACTACATTTCATCAACTGGGGAGCACAGAATCATAGAACAGTTGGGTTGGAAGGGGCCTATAAGACCATCAAATCCAACCCCCTGCTCAGTGCAGGAATCCAAGTCAAAGCATCCGTGACAGGTGGCTGTCCAGCCTCATCTTGAATGCCTCCAGTGTGGAGAGCCCACTACCTCCCTAGGTAATTGGTTCCATTGGCGTATTGCTCTAACAGTCAGGAGGTTTTTCCTGATGTTCAGCCGGAATCTGGTTTCCTGTAACTTGAGCCCATTATTCCATGTCCTACACTCTGGGATGATCAAGAAGATTTGAATGTCTAAATGAACTATCACAGAACAAAGGGACATAGGAAGCTGTCTTATACTGAATGAGACCATTGGTCCATCAAGCCCAGTATTGTTGACACTGACTGGCAGCAATTAAGAACAAAAGAAGAGCCATTCTGGATCAGACCTTTGGTCCATCTAGCCCAGTATTGTCAACACCGACTGGCAGTGGTTAAGAACATAAGAAGAGCCATGCTGGATCAGACCAAGGGTCCATCTAGTCCAGCATTCTGTTCACACATTGGCTTACCAGCTGCCCACGGGAAACTCAGAAGCAGGATATGAGTACAACAGCACCTTCCTGACCATGTTCCCTGGCAGCTGGTGTACATAGGCATACTGCCTCTGATTCTGGAGGTAGCAGATAGCCATCAGGACTATTAGCCATGGTTTTCCGAGCCCTCCCATCGTCTGTGGGACTCTCACCCAAGGACCTTAGGATTGCTCTCTTAAAAAGCTAATGAGAGTTAAGTCCTCAGAAAGGCTATTGAGGAATGCCATGCGCAGGATTGCACAAGGCCTGGGTGCTAAATTTCCATTTACTTTCAGGATTTGTCATAAGGGAGGGGGAAAGAAGGTTTCAAAAATAGAGTCATGTATCATGGTTTTAAGTGGCACTCGTTTGCTCTAAAAATATCAAAACTGCAGACACATTTACCCAAGCCTTGCTCACCGCTAGCACTTTCCTGCCAGCACATGTCTCTTCCCCATGCTCACGTTCTCATGGCATCTTGGTGAGTAAGCCACTTGCTAGAGCTCCTTCTTGTTAAAATAACCTAGAAGTGGGCAGCGCTTACTGTAAGTGGGTGACACTCTGCTTGCTGTCACCATGAAAAGCGTGGAAGAAAACGATGCAGGTTTGTTTGCCAAAGAACCACTCACAGAAAAAGAGCATGGAGTGGGCAGAGAGAGAGAGAGAGAGAAACCCACTGTTTCATCTTTGACAACTTTGGTTGAGCAGCATCCACGTTAGAAAAAGCCAGGCCTCCTTTTAAAATGCCACCAAAGTCTACAGGGTGGGCTGGCCAAGGGTCTTACTTTACGGATGATAGTCCTCTATTTGAATGTGTCCTCTGTTTAATGGGCTGCCTGGAACAAATCTGGTTTAAAGTCAAAAAAACATAAGAAAGGAGCACAGCTGGGCCTTGGTGGTGTCCATCAAGAGTGAACACTTGGACTTCAGACTGAGCAGGGACACAGGTCACCAGGTCATTCTTCCTCACTATGGTGAGACACATTGTATTTGTAGTTACATTATAGTAATTATCTGTAAATTTGCTTAGGATAGCCAAGTGTCCTCTTTTATAGAGGAGAGTCCTCTATTGGAAGGGTTGCCCTGTCCAATTCCAGTTTAAAGATAAAGAGCCGTAAGAACTATTGTCCATCCACAGGTAGCACCTGGGCAGCAGACTGAACAGGGAGGCACACAGGTCAACTGGTCACAGTTGTCCTCGCTATTCTGAGATGTACTGTATTTCTCTTAAAATTATAATAATTCTTTCTGCATTGGCATCAATACATAACAATTAGCATAAGCACATTTTATGCAGATCTGTATCCTCTGTTGTCCTCTTTTTTGGTGATGTGTTTCCTCTTTTTTGGCAATTTGTAAGTGGCCACCCTATTTGCCTTTTTACCTATAGATTAGCATATGCAAATGTAATGCAAATTGATGTCCTGTTTTTCAGTGTGATGTGTTTCCTCCTTTTTTTTTTAGCAATCTGTAAGTGGCTAGCCTAGTACAGGAGCTAAGGTGCAAAGCTCCTCTTGGATTAACAGTGGACAAGCTCTGCTGGGAGGAGGGAGCCCTTCAAATATCCTAGTCATAAACCCTTTACTCGCTTTGTAAGCAATAACCAGCACCTTGAATTAGGCCTGGAAAAGAATTCCATATCTACCACCAAAGACATATGAGCATAAGAAGAGCCAAGCTGGTCCATCTAGTCCAAAATTCTATTCATACAGTGGCCAACCAGCTATTGACTGGGAACCCACAAGCAGGACAGGAGCGCAACAGCACCCTCCCACCCATGTCCCCCAACATCTGGTGTACACAGTCATACTGCCTCTGATACTGGAGGTAACAGAGCCATCAGGACAAGTAGCCACTGATAGCCTTCTCCTTCAAGAATTTGTCTAACTGCCTTTTAAAGCCATTCAAACTGGTGGCCATCTCATCTTGTGGCAGAAAATTCCATAGTTTAACTATGTGCTATGTGAAGAAGGACTTCCTTTTATCTGTCCTGAATCTCCCACCAATCAGCTTCATGGGATGACCCCGTTGGGTTCTAGTATTATGAAAGAGGGAGAAAAATGTCTCCCTATCCACATTCTCCATACCATGCATAATTTTGTACCCCTCTATTAAGTCTCCCCTCACTCTCCTTTTTTCCCAAGCCAAACAATCCCAGCTGTTGTAACCTTCCCTCATAGGGGAGATGTTCCAGCTCCTTGAGCATTTTAGGGGCCCTTTTTTGCTCATATACTCCTTCCTGTCCAGGAGGATCCCATGGCCAGTCTGGGTAGGTGGAGTCAGTCCTGCTGGGCCTGGAGGAACTTTGTTGAGAAGCTGCTGCTTGCAGTTTGGTGGTTCACCCCATGGGGGAGCTGTACACATATCCATGTAAGCTAAGCCCTTCTCAAACTTTGCTTACATTTGCACTTGGACAAATGTCAGGTTCAGGCGTTCATACTCAGTGCATTCTTACACAGACGGAAACTGACAGATTGGTCTCAAAGATTAAGAACAAGGGTGCAGAACCTCAGGCCTGAAGGCCAAATCTGGCCCTCTGGGGTTTCCCAGAAGGCCATGGCTCCTTTCCCTGGCCCCACCCACTTTCCCCCAACCACTGATTATTTGGAGGTTTGTTTTCTGGTGTGTTTCTTCCCCATTCTAAAAGGTTGAAATGCCTCTCCTAAGGCTTATTTACTGACGGCAAGAGCTTTAAGCTAAAATAGGCTGGTGTGTTTTTGGTTTTTGGACACACCCATTTTACCTTCAGCCCCACCCACCCCCAGAATACGGCCCCAAGAGCTTCTCTGAAATGGAATTTGACCCTCAGACCAAAAGAGGTTCTGCATCCCTGCTTTAGAAGAAGAAGGAATGTCAGAACACAAAAAGTATGTGTGTGCATGTGTGTTTATGGGGGTCATTTGGCAATTGCTCTGATAACTACCGGAAACGAGCTTTCCCATTAATAAGGGAATATCAGAAATAGATGACCAAACCTGCCTCCTGTTGGCATCAGGTTTGAGACTGGGAGACCCCATCCTCGAGTTACACTGGCTGGCTGGGGATAGGAGATCCACCTTTTCTCTTCCACTGGCATCAATCCAAGTTACGCCAATGCAGTCATGTTGCAGCAGCAGAACATAAAGTGGGCACAGGTGCTTCATTGTTGTATCTACTAAGGCAGCCTTCCCCAACCTGATATCCTTCAGGTGTTTTGGACCAACTCCCATCAACCCCAGCCAGCATGGCCAACGGTCAGGAATGGTCAGAGTTGCAGTCTCAAACATCTGAGCAGAACTAGGTTGGGGAATGCTATTACTATGGCATAAGGGGAGGAATGGAGAGAACTTAGGAATATGGAGTAGGGGGGGAAGAGAAGAAGAATGAGTAGCTTAGGGTACAATCCTATGTAGGTTTAGGCAAAAAAAAAATGGCCTTCAACTCCCAGCATGCCCCAGCCAGCCATGCTGTTGATTTTATATATATATATATATATATATATATATATATATATATATATATATAGACTAGCAACAGAGTATTTAAAATATGTATTTTAAGCTAAATGTTTCAGCTTCTGCCCTCACTGGTAGCTGTATTGTTACAAGTACAGCTACTGATGAGGGCAGAAGCTGAAATGTTTAGCTTAAATATTTTTTTAATACTCTCTTGTTAGTCTATCTTTCTTATATTTTACCTCAGGACTGACAGCATCCACAGTGGATCCAGAGTCTCCTTGATGTTTTGCTGTTGTGTTGCTTTACACCAACCTCTCTCTCTCTGTCTCTTCCTCTCTTCATTGGTGCCAGTGGAGAGCCCAAGGTGACTTTTTTCCAATCTTCTCCACACCACCACCAACACCAACACCAAGGACAGGATCCTGACTAACTTTGCTGCCAGTCTTGGCACACCATGAAGACGACACTAGACCCAGTAAATGAAAACTGTTCACACATATCAAGATATGTGCCCTACAGCTTCATCAGTCTGCCCCCATGTTTAGAGAACCACGAACACATAAACTGAGAACTTGGCGATAGGGCATTTTGCATGGGTAACGACCAAAAGGAAACAGCACATATGAGACGGATAAACAACCCTCCTTTTCTCATACCACCTATAAACACGCTGCTTCGTAACTCCTGGAGACACAAACACCCACTGGGAGCCTCAACTCCACTGCAACAACTAGAGTCACAAGGACAAAGCACCCAACACAAGTATGCAATGGAAGGGATGACAAGGCCTCAAAGCCTGAATCCCACATACCATCCACACCTTCCCCACCCAAGAAAAGAGGTTGGGTGCAGAGCACCCAAATACCCATGATCATGGTGGGAAAAACCTCCCTCGTGGCTGGTAATTGGTGGAAACTGGCTTAACAACCCCCGGCTTTATCCAAAATGTAGCATACCACACATAGAGGATATGGGTAAGTACGCCATTTGCACAGAAGGGCCCCCCATTGGTTATGAACCTCCAAATGCCAGTAAGGCTGCCCTATGTCCTAGGAAGCATTATGGGAAGCACAGCTACCATTCTTGGTGAACAGCAAGTCACTCTGCTCTGACTGTTGGTCCTGCTGGTCAAACACCTACCTCGACAGGATAAGAGCCAGGAGACACCAAGTGGAACAAGCAAGCAAGAACTCTTTCCCACTGCCTCCAATGGATGGGTGGGTAAGTAAATTTTATCCTGACAGCAACATTTTCTCACTTGACAGATCATGGGGACCAAGTGAGTACCTACAAGATTTTTTTTATTAGCAATACATTTTTGAAGCAGGCAAGGATAGCTTTGTGGGAGCCATGCAACATCCCCATGAGGGACATGGTGCCCACAGGAAGTGCATTGGGGACCCCTGTTCTAACCTACCCCACAGTGCTGTTATGAGGATAAAATTGAGGGGAGAACTGTGTGTGTACCCTGTTTGGAGCTCCTTGGAGTCAAGGCAGGATATAAATGAGGCAAACAAACAAACATACTCTTAGATCAGGGATGGAGAAGGGTTGGCCCTCCGGATGTTGGTAGACTCAGAACAAGAGTTGTCCCCACCAGCTTTCACTACGCTTGGGTGTTCTGCAATATTTTGGGGGCTGGATTGACTTTGATAAGACTCAGGTAGCAGAACGGACACTTTGAAATGGCAAGCAGCTCATGAGAGAAATCTATGGGCAATTCGGTCCGCTTGGGCCCCTGCAGAGTCCTCTGGAGCTCTGCCGTGTCCACGGAGCGGCTCTCCGGCTTCCTATAAAACACGATATGCTAATGGCAGCTGCCATTAGCCTATGGCGGGAAAATTTCAGCTGTAAATGGCATGTTGTACACCATTCACGGCCGTAAAGCACTTACTTTTGCCTAAATTACAGCTTTTTACAGCTGTATTTAGGTAAAAATAAGTGCTTTACGGTCGCAAATGGAGTACAATGCACCATTTACAGCTGTAACTTTCCTGAGATAAGCGAATGGCGGCTACTGCTAGAGCATCGCGTTTTATAGGAAGACTATAAAAACGTCTTCACAAAAGTGCCTCACAAAAATGGCTGCAGACCCACAGGTGAGTGTGGCCGGTCCACCATGGACTCTGGAGGTCAGATTCTTTGGAATCCAGCCGCATTTGAGTCCGTGGCAGATTTCTCCAGCATCCCTACCTGTGGCATGCCACTTATGAAATGCACTCTCCAAAGAGATTTCCCTGGATAATGAGACTTGGTTAGTAATATCTTTGGCTGGCTAAATTTTTAAGCTCTATTATTATATATTAACTGAAGGGCAATATATGGTTAGTGGAAATGAATTGTATGCTTGCTTCCATGCTATAAGACTGATGATATGTTACTGAAACTTAAGGTTGATTACCTATGCTGTACTGAAGTGGAATATTGGCAATGATATAGGTATGATTTTTTAATAGGATGATACTTGAAGTTTGTGTGTAATGCAGTTTAAATTTAATCCCTTGAAGTAACTTTTTTATATTTTTTCTTTTTCCCCTTTTGCTTTCTTCTTCCTTTTCTTTCTTCTGATTTTTTTCCTTTCTCTCTCTCTCTTTTTTCTTTTCCTTCTCCTATTATTGCTGTGTCCTCTTGAATACTGTATTGTTGGAAACTGTAGATAATCACTGGGTTGTTGCTATTGTTTATTTTATTTATAAAGATAAAAAATAGAATTAAAAGTATTTCCAAAGAAGTTTCCCTGGCACCTACATTGTTACCTTTTTGGCACTAGGCAAAGACTTTTCTTTTCTCCCAGGCATTTTAGAGACCTAGTTCTAGATTTGTATGGCTGTTTCATTGATTCCTGTGCTGTTTGTTGTTTTGCATTGTATTGCATTCTTTTAAATATTTGTATTGTATTTTATATTTTTAACTGTTCTGTGGCATGTAACTAATCTAATCCCCTCAGAGAACATTAGTTCTTGGGTGGATTAGAAATGTCATAAATAAATAAATGGAAGTGGAGTGGGCGGTATTTGAAACAATTCTCGGGCGGCTGGTACTACAGCCTAGCTGGCACCCTCGTGGCCCAGAACGTGGGCCCCATCTACACGACACTTTTACTCTGGGGCGGCTGTAAGTCGAAGTCCCTCGGGATAGATGACATAGTCGCCACTTCACAGCCATCCGTGGTTTTCTCCCTGAAAATGCAGATTTCCAAGGAGGCGTTTTGCTGCGATGTTTTTCATTTGCTGCAGGTTTCCTGTAGTTGCGAGCTGTCTGTCCTTTCCCCAAAACCAACTTCGCATTTTTTGGTGGGCGTGTTGTAGGCATGCATAGTGCTTGCATCACTCTGTGATGCCCCTTTACTGCCCTGTCCCTTCACAGCTGTGCAGTTACAGAGTCACAGAGGGGCATGTTCATTTATTTAATCACGTTTTCGCACATTTTTGCAGCTTCGTATCTTCGCAATGGTTGTTTTTTTAAATATATTCTTATTTATTTTATCTTTATAAATGAAATAAACAGTACCAAAAATACCAACAACCTGATCAATACTACAATTTCCCAGCAATACAATATTCTGATGAGGACACCACAATAACAAAAAGAAAATGGAAAAGAAAGAAAAAAAGGAAAAGAGAGGAGGAAAGGAAGTAAAGAAAAAAAGATTCTTTCCCCCTCCCTCCCCCTCTCCCTCCTCTTTAAAGAATTAAGTTTAAACTCCAATACCCCCCGGCCTCCGATGCCATTCTATTTAAAAAACTATATCTATAACCTTAACAGTCTTACAGTTTAATAAACAACCTTACATTTCAATATCATATCATCAATCTTATATCAAAGAAACAGGTCTACAGTTCACGCCCAGTAGCCTATATTAATAATAATAATAATAATAATAATAATAATGAAATATAGTGTTATATAATAATAAAACTTAAAATAAACCTTCAACAATCAGTAATATATTTTATATATAAATGCATGTGCACAATTACCCACAAACAATAAATTTAAATACAGCATACCATATCTATTTTGAAATAAAAAATATAAAGAAAAGCAAGAAAAAAAGAAAGATGAAAGACAATAAACGAATGTGGTTGTTTTGGGCTCAGTGCACAAGGGCCGGGGTGGGTGGGGGGAGGACCAACTTTGCTCCAACCACCATTTTGGAGTGATGGCTAGGCACATACCGCTCACATGAACCAGAACCCCAGTCTCAAGCTGGGGAACTGACAAACGGATGGAGTGGAAATGAAGGGACATAGAACACCCTCTTTTTACCTAAGGAGGGATGGAAAGACACAACAGAACCCCTAAAATATGAAACAGCCACTGCAGCGTTGCACCCCCATGCTCACAGGACTGCACAACCACGCATTAAAGTTTAATGGCAAAGAAAAAGGGCATGGCGGAGTCAATTTCCCAAATTTGCACAAATTTGCACTTGTGAAAATACACAAATCTCCCTCCCCAAATGTGCAAATCCCCCCAAATGTTCATTTTCATGCTTTAGCCTATAGGGAAATGCACATTTTCAGCCGGTGTTTTTTTAGTTATTATTTTACTATTTTTCTAGGATTAAATTAGTGCAAAATTCCAGGAAGTAAAACAACCAGTCCACAAGCCTATGGAATCCATGCAAATCAGGAAAAACCAGTCATAGAAATCCAGCATTGTAGAATGGGGTGGTGGTGGAACTGTGCAACAGCTCGGAAAACACCAATCCACTGTCAGGGTAAGGAGGGGGGGCATCAAAAGAGGCTGACTGGGGTCCCAGGTAGGCCCAATTTCACCCACAGGTCTGTGGTCCAACATCCCCTGTCTACACAGATGGTGACAGGCTCAATTTCTCAAATGAATTATATGGGACAAAGTTAATCGGGGGAAATTTGGGGCCTGGTTGAGAAGGAACAAAGCTTACTTCTCCTTCTTAGAAACAGGACAGGGGCAGGTTTAGCCCCTCCCATTGGTATCCCTGAGTGATTTGCTTTCTCCCATATAAATAAATGGGTGATATAGAGAGCCATGCTGGCTATGAGGGGGCAGGGGAGTGGGCAAAGAGCACAGTTTCTGGGAACCGAGGTTGGAGCCCTGGCTCCGACCTCGGTTCCCAGAATCGGATCAATCCTATGGCTTTGTAGACAGTGTCTAATGGCCATAGGACTGCTCCTTCCTGCTGAAAAATTCATCAAGAATTCTACCCACTTTTGAACACTGTAGGGTAATAGGGGATGCATGGAGAAGGAATACTGCAACCTTCTTCTAAATCTAAGCCCTCAATTTATCTGATGGTACAGTTCACTCGTGGGCATGACTACTCAGAAGTGTCCCATTGCATTAAATGGAGTTTACTCCTAAGTAAGTTAAGATAGGGTTGAAGCCTTAAACAGATGTTCCTGATTTTTTATTAAAAGCCCATGGGGATACTGGAGAACAAGCTAAATATAAAAATGGCTGAGTGCTTAATGTGGAGGCCATGCGGCAAATATTTGCAGGTGTGCTGTCTCTCTCAAGAAAAGGCACTCTCTCTCGGAGGTGTAGATTGTGACTGTTGAACCAGCCCAGCAAAATGTGTTGCATTATACTCCAGGTCATCTTTAGTTTTCCCTCAGCTGTTTTAAACATAGACAACAATAGATCATGCCTATAGACAGGGACATATGTCCTCTACACCAAAAATATCCACAGACTCCTTTCAGCAAAAGTAATGATGCATCAACAAATACAATATTTATTTATAGTCTAGTCTATTCTATACTATATATATATATATATATATATATATATATATATCTGTCAGGAGCACCCTAGCTGCCTCTTACAGTCCCCTCCAATAGCCAATTCAGGACACAGACGACAAGGATTCTTTCCAAGGCTTTATTCCTTTATGACTCTTACAGATACTAATCACTACTGACTAAGCAAGGAGCTGCGCTGGAGTAGATAGCAGAGTAGCCTAAGCTCCAGGTAAGGCAGTTGGTCCCTGTTTGAAGGAGAACCACGGGAAGACTCTGAACTTATGGGCTATGGAGAGATCCTCCCTCTTTCCCTTGGGTCCTCAGGACACGACCGTTGTTTTAGCGCCAAATGAGCTGAGCACCTCCTTTCGGCGCCCTCCATCTGTCGTCACTCCCTGCATCTGCGCCGAGCATCCAGCAAGCCTCCCTCCAGCGCTCTGCCAGGGTCACTATCTCTCTCAGGAATGCTGGCAGCAGCTCTGCCAGCTGCTGTGCCTGTGAGAGATGAGCGAGCTCCTCTCCCATGGATTGCTGTTCCTCCTCAGAATCAGAACTGCTCTGGGGCTCTATGGGCTCAGTTTCCACCCTGACAATATCCTGCTTTCCCCCTGTAATGGTGGTGCCTGAAGTGGCTAACAAACTACAAAAAACAACACTGAAAGAAATAAACAACAACCCAATCATTAAAGTAACAGAATAAGTAACAACACACCACCTGATTAAAAACTGCATAAAAACTAACAGATAATAAACTTCAGCAGAAACAGACTTAAATGCTTGCTGAAAAAGGAAGGTCTTGAAACGCTGACCAAACAAAACTAATAGGAAGATCATCTAAGCTCTAGGGGCAGGGTGTTCTGCAAATGGAGCACAAATGGGGCATTACCACCAACCATATCTCAAAAGGCAGTGGCATGCCCAAGAGGACTGCATCAGCTGATCTCAGAAGACAGGAAAATTCAGATGGGAAATGCAATACATCATCCACAATACATTAACAAGTTTAGTGAGCAGTCCTACCAAGATAGGCGGACGCCTCCAAACTCGGAGGCGACCGCCTATCCAATGTAAGGCAGAAGAAGCATGGAGGGGATCGTCCCCTCTGCGTTTCACCTGCCCTGCATTTGCAGCTAGACAGCCAATTTCAGCTGTCTAGCTGCAGGAAGTCAGAGCGTGGGAAGTGGCGGCCGGACAACAAGTTGGATGTGTCATACCGGATTTCCAACTTCCCCGCCCAGGAATGCCCTCAGGAACGCCCCATTTTCGGCGCTCTGTGCTCCTTTTCTTACAAGGCAGCATGGGAAGAGGTGAAGGTCAGTTCCCAGGAACCGACCTATCTGTCAAGTGCTCCTTGGAGGCCTCTCTCAGTCTAATCCAGTAGCCAAGTCCAGACACAGACAAAGGGATTCCTTTCAAAGCTTTATTCTTCTTTTACAACTTAACAACTCTACCGTTTGCAACTAGATCTGAGCAGCACAGTACCTATGCCCTAAATTAGAACAGTTGGTCCCCGTTTGAAAGAGAATCACTGGCAGACCCCTGAACTTAAGGGCTAGGGAGAGTCCCTCCCCTTTTCCCTTGGATCCTCTGGGTGCAGCCGTTGTTTGCGCGCCAACCGGGCACTACGCCTCCTTTCTGCGCCCTCCATTTGGCGCTGCTCTCTGCGTCCGCATCGCACGTCCATCAAGTCTGCTTCCCGCGCTCTGTCACTCTCAGGACTGCTATCTAAGCTAGGAATGCTGGTGGGAGGAATCTCCGTCAGCTGTTGTCCCTGGGAAAGAGGAGCGTGCTCCTTTCCCAGGAGCGACTGCTCTTCCTCAGAATCAGAACTACTCTGGGATTCTATGGGCTCAGTGTCCACCCTGACACTATCCTATGTCTGTGTAGCCGCTGACTAGCGGCCATAGGATTGCGCCCTTAAGTGTGCATATCTTTGCTTAAACTTTTTTTCTATAATCATGTTAGATTTGGAACACACAGTTTAATTTTTTCCTGTTTCATTTTATTTCAATAAATAAAAATAACGAAAAATCAAATGAATACACATCTTTGTAGTTAGAATGTTTCTAAAGACCTGCAGAAATTGACTGGGATGCACTTTGTGGAGCTGTTCTAATAAATACTTTGTTTTGGGGTACTAAGTCAACACACAAGGCAGGGGTGCATTTACCAAATAATTAAAAAGATGCAATGCCCCCAAAGAGGAAGAGATGCATTTACTTTGTTAGAAATGTACAGAAAGATTGCTGCAGCATCGTTTTGCTGTATCATTTTGCTTCCCCCCCCCTCCATTTCCTGTACTTTGGGCCTCTAAATAGAACAGCTTCTGGAATTACAAATGTGGTGGCCTAATTGCTCTGCCCCGTGCTTTCCTGGGGCATCTTTCTTTCAAGAGTTCGAGGGTGATGAAATCGGAGCTGATGGCAGAAGCAGCTCAGGGATGGAGGGATGGGAAGGGTTTAAATCAATATGCTCCAGTAGTCTTCATTAATTGTGAAGCCCAGACAATTATACTAATGCAGGCAGCTGGAAGGCAAATCCATCAACCATCAGACTTTACTCAGAAGCTTGTCTGTTCGCCATAGTTGGGCATTTGCAGAAAGAGGCTGTTTCCTGGCCCTCCGTTACTACTTTAACTGAGGTCTCTCTGGCCAGCTTTTCCATCCTACCTCCAACTCCTTAAACTGCATAGTAGTACTAATACTTATTTACACTGATAATGGGGGGGGGGGCTTCTCTAGAACAGGTGACACTGTGGGTCCTTTCTAGTTCTGATTATCCCTGTTTTATCAACATAATTCCTGTAGTACACTGAACACATTTACGGATGTGTTTGCACCATATCACATATATCACATAATAGCTACTGCTTTAGTCCTGTAACAAGGATGTGCAGACTTCAGGCTTGCAGGAACTACTTTGTTTTTTTACTAGAATCCCGAGATTCTCCAAAATGAAGTTTTTCCTCATGCAAAAGACATGCACTTCAAATTAAAGAATTCTGAGGCCAGCCCAAGAATGTATTTTGAATACCAGAACTGAACAGAGTTCACATGCTTGGTTACCCTAAGCTTTCTTCATTTGAGCAGTATAACATAGGGTGAATGGGCCATTCTGTTGCTATTGTAAAACAACTGAGAGTCAGAAATCCTTGCTGATCTACTGTAGGCCATCCAGAGATCTAGCTTGGTTCCACATTTTAATTCTGCCAATCCATCTGATAAGGCTGCAGTCCCCCCAACTTTTCAGACTTGGGATCTGTAGTCCAGTAATGAAATATGAGACCTGTTTTTAATTTGTTTGCCTTGCATGTTTATCTGTCTTTCTCTTTCTCCCTCTTTCTTTCTTGCCCTCTGATTCTTTGTTCATTTTGCTTTTCTCTCTTTCAACTTCTCTTTCTCAAAACAACCTCACCAACACACACACACACAGAAAATTGTGATGGTGGCTGATGCAACTCTTGCCTCTAAGTCAAATAACATCCATTCATGGGTCCAGATCCACCAACTGAAGACTGTTGGAAGTAGATGCATTTGTTCCCATCATCCCATCAGGAAACCAGCATCAAAAGCACAATTCTAGATTTGGAGTGTCAGCAACTGTTAATATTCTCCAAACTCTTTTACATTTCTGGTATCATCATTCCATCTATTTCCAAAGTTCAGAGGTGAGTGTCCAGACAAAATGACACCACCCACACTGAAAAGCTGATACCTTATCAGCAGGCTTAAGGAAACCTCAAGGTTTGCAGAAGGGGGAGGGAAACTTGGAAGGGGGGACCTAAAATCAGAACTGAGAATGCTTAGTGGCCATGAAATGTTGACTGACTGCTGGGAGGAAACAATGGAAAACTAAGTAAGAGAGGGAATGGCATATTGTGGAGAAGGGCATGGCTGATTGACTAGAATGCTGAACAAGAAGATCTGTTGGACCTATGCACAGCTCCCCCATGTGGCAAACCACTGTATTGTAGGGAGAAGCTGGTCAGTAAAGAACCTTCTGGATTGACACTACCCATCCAAGCTGACCATTGGATCCTTCTGGACAGCAAGGAATATAAAGGGCTTTCAATTCCAGCTGAGCCTTGCTTGAGTAACAAGCCCTTCACCAGGCTTCGTTATTCTCAATCTTCGGACCTGTATCCTATGGTTTGTTCATTGGTCCTGACTTGCTCCTTGATCTGCCTTCTGGTTCTGTCTGATCCAATGGCCCAGACTGCGGGCTTCTTCTATGGCTCCTACTTCCCAGCTCCTGGTTCACCTCAGTGGTTGATTCAGCAGTCCTGTGGGAACAATTCAGTTCCAGTCCACACAGGAAAGCTTAAAAGACAATTGATGTTATGGTGCTGATTTGCAAAGATGGGTGAAACAAGTTAATAGGTTTAATTTGTTACAAATAAGTGTCAAACATAACCCATTAATCTATGAAGCATGCATGAAATAAAAATGAGTAGAACACTTAATAGTACATTTGTAACGTTTTAAAAGAATTATTTAATGAAATTTACCCTTAACTCTTACTCTTTGCCACACCTTCTTCACAGCCCTGGGGGAGAGCAATACTTTGGCCCCTAGACAGCGTTTGGGGGGCCATAGGATAGTTCGGATACCTGGATCCAAGGTTGGAGACAGCATTCCAACCTCAGAACCAGAGGTCCAAGCTCCTCTCCCCACTGACACGGAGAGAACTGTGCGGGCTGCCTCTCCAAGGTCACAAAGGTGACCTCAAAGAGGAAAGGGTTCTGTGGGTGGTGAGGGGACTGGGGAGGCCGTCTTACAAAGAATCCTCTGGTCTTCCCAGCCTCCTTCCCTCCTGCTCCACAGAGGAGCTGCTAGACAGGTGAAAATGCCCATCTAACCAAAATGCAAAGTGGAAGGAGCGCTGAGGTGAAGATCACCTCTGCACTCCTCCTGCTCTGCATAGGATACCTGTCAGCCTCCAAGTTCGGAGGCTGATGGGCATCCTCCGAGTTCAGAGGCTTGGAAGCCTCTGAGTTTGGGGGCTGACGAGCATCCTGATATGATTGCACCCTAAGGGTCCAATCCTATTCACGTTTAGACAGAAAAAACTCCTACAACTCCCAGCAATCCCAAGCCAGCAGTCTACACATGCATAAGATGGTTCCTTAATTCCTGCTTTAAGAAAACAGAAACCAAAACAACCCAAAATGCATTCTTAAAAATCTACCCAGATTTTTAATTTGACATGCTCATAAAGTTTCATCTTCATTTGGGGTCACCAAGTGTACCACCATCTCAGTGTTTTGTTTCAAAACGTACTTTTACTTTGAACTGGTAAGCTAACTTTTTTAAGGGTTCTGTTTCATTTCAGAATCAGCACAGTCACTTTGGAAATCATTTAAGGTTTTGTTGTGTGTTTTTATGAAAATAAAAGCTTGGTTCAGGTTCAGTTTGACTCTCTGTTGGAGGAGGAACCACATCCAGGCACAGAGGTTACGCATATATTAGGGCACAATCCTATGCGTCTTTAGACAGAAAAAAACCCTACAACTCTCAGCATACCCCAGCCAGGGAGTTGTAGGACTTTTTCCTCTCTAAACCTGCAAAGGATTGCACTCTTACACACTGAAACGGCAGTTCCTAGGTAGAATTTATGTGGTGATGGGGCGTAGTGGAGTAGGGAATTAATTCATTTAAGAACAGGTGGCTTAGTGGTTAAGACACTGAATTGCAGTCCGGAAGGTCAGCAGGACAGCAGTTTGAGACCCGAGTGCTGCGTGACGGAGTGAGCTCCCGTCTTCAGTCCCAGCTTCTGCCAACCTAGCAGTTCGAAAGCAAGAAATTGCAAGTAGATAAATAGGTACTGCTTTGGTGGAAAAGGTAACAGCATTCTGTGCACCTCGGTGTTCAGTCATGCCGGCCACATGACCACGGAAGCGTCTTCGGACAGCGCTGGCTCTTCGGCTTAGAAATGGATTTGAGCACCACACCCTAGAGTCGGACACAACTGGTTGGGGACACCTTTACCGTTTTTAGAACATAAATACAGATAACCTGATTTGTTTAATTCTATGTAATGCTATTTGTTCTTAATGAGTAATTGGTAATACTTCCTGAACATTTCCCACTATATCTCTACAAGTAAAAGAAATTGTTTTTACTGTTGTTAAGGAGAGCTGAAGATTCAGGAAAGGCTTGGAACACCCTTAAGGGGCAAGGGGCACTCAGCCCCCCCCCCCCAAGGCTACAGTCTTGTGAAGTGGCAATAACTCAGGGCCAAACTAGGTGGTGTTCATTGTGTGAAAGTGTTATGTATTTGGGGGGGTGTATACTGTGGGTTGGTTATTGTGTTGAACCTTGGCAGCTCTTGTAGAATTGGGAGTAGCAGCAGTGCATGGAGCTTCTGCTAAGTTCCACCCTTCTGTGTGTGATAAGTGAAGGACAGTTGTGTTTGAGGCCTGCTGAGTGAGTCTGACAGTCATTCCCTCTACCTGTACAACAGAAAGCAAGTCACATGCATGTTTGAAAACATGTAAATATCTGCTGCAAGAAGACCCACGACTGTGGAAGGCAGGAAAGTGGTATTTACTGTTTCCCCTGTTGTGGTCCTAACAAAAATCCCTCCACAACTTGTAATTAGCTCTGGCAACTTTCCGCAAAAAGAGGTGGTGGGGTGAGGGGCGGAGGGGGATTGTATTTCTCCTTCCTGCCTGTCACAGTCCTGATCCTACTCTACCTCCTCCCTCTGCAGTGGTTATGCACGTTTTTAAATGTGCATGGTAATTGCTTTCACGGAATTAATATCACATCTAGTTTGAACCTCACACACTGACTTAACCATTTATCAGTAGTGTAGTGGAGTCAGGGCTCACAGGGACATAGCACTGGCTCTTTTTGATTAGCAAGGATGCTGACATCATCTGCCACCCCACACAGAATTCCCTACTCCCTGTGAGCTTAGCTGCAATCCTCACAGCAGCTGGGAGTGGGGGATTAGGGGATTGGGTTTTCTTAACAACCATATAAGTTACTTTTTGCGACCGCGGTGGCTTAGTGGTTAAGATGCTGAACTGCAGACTGGAAGGTCGGCAGGACAGCAGTTCGAAACCTGAGTGCCGCATGACAGAGTGAGCACCCATCTTCAGTCCCAGCTCCTGCCAACCTAGCAGTTTGAAAGCAAGAAATTGCAAGTAGATAAATAGGTACCGCTTCGGCAGGAAAGGTAACAGCGTTCCGTGCACCTCGGTGTTCAGTAATGCCAGCCACATGACCATGGAAGCGTCTTCGGACAGCGCTGGCTCTTCGGCTTAGAAATGGAGATGAGCACCACACCCTAGAGTCGGACACGACTGGCTGGGGACACCTTTTTACCTTTATATAAGTTACTTGTTATGATACAAAGTATTTTGGGGTGGTTCATCTTGAATGGTTAATGAAGACCCTAGAGCGGAATCTTATGCCAGTTTAGAAAGGAAAAAAGTCCTTTAACTGATATGGATCAACACAGTTGCTTGCATTTTGGGACTTTCCTTTCGGGGCGTGGCTGTGGGGACTGTCATGATGAGTGCCTGCACTTCCAAATGTACCACTACATCACTGCCAATTAATAACCCGTTTATGGTCCTGTTTACGGGGCCTCTGATCCTACCTTAGGTTGCCACACACAGCTAATTTTGCTATGCTGTCCATGACGAACAGGAATTATTTGAGTCTGTATTTCCTTGAAATAGCATTTACATTTACCTACACCTTCCTTAAGTCTCACCTCCATATTTAACAGAGGCAGTTTCCAATGAATGCATAGTAGGAAGTGGTTGGCCAGCCAGATGCAGAATATTTGATACTCAAAATTCCTTCAATTTATGCTGGGATATACAGCTTTGCTCTTTGAAGATTTCACAGATCTCAGGGCAAGAACTGGTCACAGTGGAATGATTCTGCAAAAATCAAGGGCAGTGACTAAGCTTACATCTTAAAAAGAACTGTCGGAGGGTTTTTGTCCGTGATGGAAAAAAGGAGAGGGGATGTTGAGATTGCTCTGATTATTCTGAAGTCTGGTGAGTGGGGGTGGCAGGTGGGGAGTGGCTATACAATAACTGTGACTTAATTTAAGAATAGGGAGCAAATGGCATGCTTGGTCTCTAGCACTCCCCTCCTCCTGCCCCCCCCCCCACAAATCTTCCCTCTGGCTATAAGTTTCATCTCATTCTAATGCAGACTGAATACTACCAACATGTAAAGGGGTAAAACTGAACTGGGACTAACAGTCTATGTGTTACCAAAATGTTCCACTACCCAACAGAGCCCTAGCTTGGACATGAAGCTGGAGAAGAATAGCAATAACAGTTCCCTTTTATGGAAGATGAAACGTCCGAGCTTGAATGGCTTCTGCTGTTATAAATAAAATAAGATGGCATAGCTATTGCATTAGGAAAATAATGTGATAACAAATCGTCAATTCCTCTGTTTTATGGCTCTTGCAAAGATATTAATGGAACATCTGAAACTGACTTCATGAACACAGATTCTTTACTACAGTGAGCTTCTAACAATAGAAATAGCAGGTTCTGATAAAGAGCTATCTTTGGGCAAAATGTGTGTGTGAGAGAGACAGAGAGAGGATGGGGGGAGGGAGAGGTAGTTATGTTAAGGACCTGAAACCGGTCAGCAAAAAAAGATGAGCATATTTTCCCCTAGACAGGCAATTATCACTAAACTCTTGGTGACTGTACTCAAGAAATCACACTGTACACAACACCATTCACATAACATTATGTTTAGTAAAGATCATGTGTACTTTGGTTTTTCATTTGGTTGGAGACTTTCCAAGTAACTTTTAATAGATTTACAGAATTACAGAACTGGAGGGGACTTGTGGGCCCTCTAGTCCAACTCCTAGCAGCAGAGAATAAGTCTTTGCCCTCTTCTATGTGGCAATAGGGATGTCGGAGGAATTCGTTTTGGGGTGGAGCTCGGCAGGTTTTTGCCAGAGCAGCCCCCCGGATTCTGGCTGGATCATCTGCGAGCTAGCGCAACTCAGTGTGTGACAGGTCAGGCCAACTTGTGGATTGGGTGGTGTTGCGCAAATCGCAATCTGTGCAAAATCGCAGCCATACATGGTCTAATTTGCGCAAATTAGACGATCTGCATCCGCAATTTGTGCAAATTGCACTATTAACAGCTGTGATTTTGCACAAATCGGCCCACAACTTTGCACAACTCCTCCCCCCGATAAAGTCCCAGGTTTCAGGAACTATTGTGCGGCTCAGCTCACAAACACAAGCTAAGCCAGGTCCATCACTGGGATCTGTTGGGCCCCCCAAAGGCCAGATTTCCCAGTGACAGATAACCCTATATGGCAGCTTCTCAGGCATTTGAAGAGTGCTGTTATGTCCCACTTCAAATGTCTCTTCTCCAGACCAAGTTCCTTCAACTTTTGCTTATAGAACTTGTTTTCCGTACCACTATCTGTATTGCCCTCCTGTGGCCGTGTTCCAATTTGTATATATCCTTCTTAAAAGTGTGGTGCCTAGAACTGGACACAGTACTCCAGATGAGGCCTGCCTAGTATGGAATAAAGTGGAACTATTACTTCTTATGACATGGAAACTACGATTCTATTAATGCAGCCTAAAATAGCATTTTTGCATCTGTGTTTCACTATTGACTCAGGTTCAGTTTATGATCGACTACAATTCCAAGATCCTTTACGCTGCCAAACCAGGTATCACCCATCCTAGATCTGTGCATTTGATTCCCAGCCCCTGCCCCAAGTGGTGGAGTTTGCATTTGTCTCCATTTAATTTCATTTGATTTGTTTCAGCCCTGTTTTCCATTTTATCAAGATTATTTGAAATTTACCTGTCTTAGAACTGTTAGCAATCCCTCCCAGTGTTGTGTCGTCTGCAAACCTGATATGGATTCTCTCCACCTCTCCATCCATCTAGGTCACTGATAAATAGGTTGAAGAGTACCAGGCCCAGGACAATGCCCTGCAGCATCACTTCCTCCCAATTTGATGAGAAGCTGTTAGTGAGCACTTTTTGAGCAGGGCTGGCCTTACCATTGGGCAGACTGAGGCAGTCACCTCAGGCAGCAGATGTTGGAAGGTGGCTGCAAGGTGTTGGAGGAAATTGCTGTGGTCCATGTAGCCTGCCCTGTGCACCCTAAGCTAGCCAACTGCCCTCAGGTATGGTGGAAAATGTTGTCCCATTGCCAGAGTTGAAGAAAGATTCAATGACCAGTCCAGTCAGGTTTTGTATATGGAATGTGAGGGGGCACCATTTTGTCCTTCGCCTCAGGCAGCCAAATATCTTGGGCTGGCTCTGCTTTGAGTATGGTTTTGCAACCATTTGTGAAAACACCTGACAAGTTCACCACCTAGCCCGCAATTAAAGTTTGCTATCACGGGGAATTTTGTGAAATGCTTTGCTGAAATCCAGATAAATTATTCTGTGGCATTCCAACAATCCAATAAGCTAGTAACCCAATCAAAAAAAGGGATAAGATTAGTTTGGCAGGATTTATTCTTGACAAATCCATGATGCCTTCTACTAATTACTACATTGTTACCAAGATGTTTACAAATTGACTCCTTTATAATCAGTTTTAGTGTCGAAGTCAGATTGATCCCACTTTTTGAAGACTGGGACAATTGCCCATCTCTAATCTCCTGGCACCTTGCTTATTCTCCAAGCTGTTCTGTTCATATTATGTATTTTGCTTTGTTTTTAACTGGATATATGTTTTATTTTAAATTATTATTAGAGATGCTCACAGAATCCACAATTGTACAATAGGAAAGATATTTTTTAACCCCAATTAAAATCCTTAGATGGTCAGCCAGTAAAGGAAAAAATGAAGTGAATTAACACCACCCCACAAAATGAATGAATGAACTAGAGCTCTGTGGGAGAAACTGCTGCTTCCAGGTGCCGTTTGAAATCATACAATGTTCTCACAGCACTTTGTTACAAATGCCAAACCTTGGGATTTTGATTTTTTTATTCCCCCCCCCCCCAACCCCAACCCCACACACAATTGTAATTGATCTCCTGCAGGAAGGTTTTAAAATATTAAAATTTATTTTCTTTAGGGACAAAGGTCAGACTTGTGAGGGTGTATATACAAAATCCATTATTGGTATTCTAAAATCTGGAATTCCTACTGAAAGACAAGCAGAGTGAAGCCCATGGAATATCAGAATGACAGAACAGTAATGGAGCAGAACTAGGGGAAACCAGGTCATTCCTAATTGCTATTTACTCCCTTTGGGAGAGGACAACTAAAATGTAAAGACATTTTCTGAACATGTTGTCAAAACTGGTTGAATACAGCTGTGTTGGGACAAAGCAAAATCCAAAAAAGCAAAATCTGCTACATATTATTAGAAAACATTCAAGTACAACACTTTGCATTTGCTTATGCAAAGCTGCTTTGAATGAATGTCTTTGCATTAATCCATAGATGATAAGGTGCGTCATGATCCAGCAAAAGTTTGGCATTTTTAAGCTCCATTGAGTTCAGTAGGAGAGATTTATGCACATGCTTAACAGTATACATGTCTACTCAGAAGTAAGCCCCACAGAGATCAATGAGACTCCAAGGTAAGGATTCCAATCTTTCTCCCATTGAAATCAATGAGCCTTAAAATGCTTAATGTCAGCGATTTTAAATAAATGTTTAACAATGAAGAAAAATAGATAAAATAATAAATAGTATGAAAATGAAAAGCTATGCTATCTTAAATTCTTGACAATGGCAATTTTACCAGCAGATGGCATGTTATCTTACTATATCACAGAAGATCCTTTTGAATGCTCCCTCTCAAAAAAGTAGTAGAAAATAAAATACTGAGAGTTTTACTTTAATGTTTCGAGGCACTATAGCATTGTTAAATTTCATTTCTTAGATATATGTTGTATTTATGCTTAGTAATTTTAAAATGGTGGGTGAAATGGGTTATTAAAGCAACACACAATAACAGAGCACCATTCTAGCAACTTGCAATAAATAAAGGGTAACATTTCTAGTCCTGTATCAGAGTTCCTTGTAATTGTGCAAAGTACGTCCCCTACAAAAGCTCTTTATGTTTTAGGGATTCATTATCATGTGCTTAGCTTAGCCCATCTAAAATGTGGGGTCCTGATTATGGGCTATTATAGTTCTTTGAAAGTTTATTAAAATAATCTCATTGCTAGCTAATGGTATGTAAATATGTTCTCGAAAATAACTACCATTTCTATTCTACAGTAGAAGTGCCATGTAGCCTCTATACCTACAAATTCTCACATATGCTGTTCAAAAACTATTTCCTGCTTTACAATTATTCTAAAAAGCTCATGTAGACTGGGAGTTAACTACAGATTTCAGGAACATATTATTTCCTATAGAATGGTTTGTTTAACTGAAGACATCATTATAGTCTGTATACGCTAAATAATGTAGACATGTCAATCTTTGGACTGTGAGTTTTCTCCTTTAAACAGTAGGATTGATGTATGCAGTTTCTAATGGGTGAGTATAGCATTTAGAAAGTTGACATGAATTTGGCTAGTGAGTTCAAATGAATATTTGAAATCCAACTCGGTCTTCCTGTTCCCATAGCATGCAAAGACCTCTTGTCTATCTCCTCCTTTGCCAGACAACAGGGGACCCTAGGCCTGGGGACTTCAACATGGTGCCCATAGGCACATCTCTTGGCACCCTTCAGGCTCTCACCCCTCTTGATATTTTTTTCTAGATCTTTTAATTAAAAAAATAAATAAAATAACTGGGATCCTGGCATGTCACAAAATGAAGTGGTGGCCTCCAGCACCATTTGTATTTCTAAGACTGCTTCCAGGCCCCACATGGACCTGTGGCATTCATAAAAAATTGAAAATGGTGGGCCCAGCATACCCAGAAAAAAGAAAAAGATAAGCTGGCGGTGGTATGTGGTGTCATGTGGGGCTAGAGGGGGTGGGAAGTGAGGGGTGCTTTGCCTGTGCCATGTTGCCTGGGTCTCACAAGTTTGCCTTCTGGGAAATTGGTGTTTTGTGACCCGTCACCTGCTTCCATAGGCAGCCATTTTGTGAACGGGCAACCCCGCTGCTTGACAATAATTTTGTGAGAGTACCCATGACACTATCAGAACATTCCAAATGTGCCCAAGACAAAAAAAGTTGGGGACCCTTGCTGCAGGGCCTCCATTCTTTCTTTATTTTCACCAGCCACATTTTATTTTCCTCCTTTCTTCGACTCCATACCCCTTCTACTTGCTGTTCTTTCAGGTCCCTGTTTTCCAGCTCACTACATACTCTATCCCACTATCCTGGCTCTATTCCTCCCTCTCAATTTTCTAGGCTTCATCTTCTCTGTATTCCTAGCACTCCTCCTGGCCCATCCTTCCTGCCAACAGCACATCTTTCCCATCGCTTGGCTCTATGTGGGGTTTGCTTGAGTCCCCTTTTGCATTGGCATCTCCTTTCCTCAGTTCCCTGTGTCCTCTGCCCATCTTTCCTTCTGATATTAATGTCCTTTACCTATCAGTTCCTCAGATTTCTGTGTGTCAGATTGCTGAGAGCTTGCCCTCTTACTTCATCCACCCTTCCTCTAGGGCCCTTCTCCTTTACTTCCCCCTACCACCGGATGGATTGTTGTCCCAATCATGGTGCAATGCCTGTCTTACTTCATTCAAATCCTTCCACAAAACCTATCATTTCCATGAAGCTTCTTGTCATCATGTCCTATGGTAATTCAGCCCATAACCAAGCCTGAACACATGCACCTGGAACAACTGCATATTGGCTCCCTGTTTATCCATACCCCCTCTTCCTCTGAAGCTTCCCTTCACTGAATTTTAGATTGCAAGCTCCTTGAGGTAAGGATTGTTCTCTTGTACTCTGTAAAGCACCATGCACACTTCTTAAATCATTACTGTTGTTGTTTCCTACATATTGGACGCAACCCTATGGCCACTAGACAGTGGATAGATGGCCATAGGATGTAAGTTTTTGGGAACTGACCTCAGAGCCCGCACTCCGAGGTCAGTTCCCAGAAAACCACTTCCCTGCCCCCACCTTCACCGCCTTGTAAGAGGCACAGATTGTCCCATGTTCTGCGCTCATAAAAGCAGCGTGGAACGGGGGAAAAGGGGGTGTTCCTGGGGGTGGGGGCAGCAGAAGCATTGTTACAATGCTTCCTATGTGCTGGCCACCTGCCACCAACCCCACTCTGAAATGCTGCAGCTAGACAGCCGAAGTCGACCATCTAGGTGCTAATGCAGGGTGGCCAGAGTGCAGAGGAGCACTCTCCTCCATGCTCCCCTCCATGCTCCGCCTGACCTGCATTGGATAGGTGGCCGCCTATCCCCGTAGCATTGTTCCCTTAGCCTCCATACCTGCCTACACATAACGTATAGTCCATATGGCCTGCGTAAGGCTTTTCTCAGCCTATACACTTTCCACATTTCTCACAGAAGCTGCTTTATTCACTTTTAGTCTTCTGTGAAAACTTACGATGCTTCCTATGTGCCACCTGGGTGCCCCCCTCCACAGCGCTGCAGCTAGACAGCTGAAATCTGCCATCTAGCTGCTAATGCAGGGCAGCCAGAGCACGGAGGAGCAGATCCCCTCCATGCTCCACTCAGAGTTCAGAGGTGGCCGCTTATCCCCATAGGATTGCTCTTAGCCTCTGTACCTGCCTACACAGAACTTACAGTCTGTATGCCCTGCGTAAGGCTTTTTGCAGCCTATACAATTTTCACATTTCTTACAGAAGCTGCTTTGTTTATTAACTTTGTTGATAGTCTTCTATGAAAAGTTGAAATGCTTGTGAGCATTCCGTATCACAACAGGTCAACCAGCACTGCGTATGTGTGCATATAGCCAAGGCTCACACTACTTTCTGACAATATTCAGTAAAACAGGAGAAGTGTCACTGTCTGAGAAGAGATTTTGTTGATCACCCATTGATCCAACGTCATTCAAGGCGATAGTTGCAACACCTAGTTGTTCAAAAGAAAGTGCGCAGCTTAGACAGCACTGCAGCTGCTTTCTTCTAGTTCAGTGTTTCTCAACTCATTTCAGTCCACGGACCACCAGGCCAATAAAAAAAAAATTCGTGGACCACCTCCTTTTTTAATTTTTATTCTTTTTGGTTGATACATGATTAAAAAGAGCAGACACATTTTGGTTTGAAACGTATTTATTTATTAGATGTTGCAATTGTCTTCTCACTGATAAGCTTCTCAATGTTTGGAGTATACTTGATAATGCACAATGAATATCACTTTCTACTGTGAGCTGATTGCTCTGTTCGGACTTAGTGTGCAACAAACATGAAAATCCCATCTCACACATATAAGATGATGGAAATGGCAAAAGAAATCTGACTGTGTGTGCTGACAGATTTGGGTAACTCCCAGTCATGCTGGCCCAAAATTTCTCTAAGGTCGACTGCTTGTACATACATGTCTTGGGTCGCAAAATCATGCCAACCTGATAAATTCAACAGATGTAAAATCCCCATACAAACCCCCCACAAAAAACAAAAAGCCCACAAACGAAATAGAAAAGTGTATAATAAACTAATGAACATAAAGTTGAAAATCGTGTGCAAACTTATATTTTACAACATAAAGTATAAAGAAACTAAAACAGCAAATTTAGCACAGAACAAACAACATGATAACCACTCAGCACGATAGTGGGATCTACACTCACAAACCACATATATCTAGACAGGTAACTCCCACCTTCTCACTAAAAACAAGTTTTTAGTTGTGGTCCAGCCATTAAGTGGCGCTTTTGTTGTATGAAAGTGTACAAATGTAAATAATGGGTTTTATTGTGCTGTTTTCCTCCTGTAAAGAAAGTAAAGTTGTGTAAACATGCCGACTCTAAAACATTTTTATTCAAAGGGTATAAATATAGACCCCCACAAACTTTCTCTGACAATGGTATCTATATTTAATTTTATAGTTATATATTTGTGTGGACACTGAAAAAGTCACCATAGACCACCAGTGGTCCATGGACCACCAGTTGAGATCCACTGGTCTAGTTGCTCATTCTCACCCATAAAGGCAACAGGTCCAGTTACGGCGGCAAACAATTATTTTAAGATGTAAAAGTGTTTGGTTAAAGAAATGCTAAAATTGGTTATTAACTATTCAGCCACCCCTGTGCCTGTAAAATTAATGACTTCAGCAAGACTATGAGCTCATCACAGAACATTTTAGCATTTCAAATGTCTCCATTAGTGAACAGTACAGGTTGCAACTAATGCAGTTATCCAAGAGCACAAGATTTGTACCCAACAGGACCAACTCTACAGAATGGCAGTTGCCGCTCCCACCAAACATGTATATTACATTACAATTCTGAGACCACTTTATATTTTCTAAAATATATAACTTGTTTTGTTTATGACTAGTTTGGCTTCTTTACCGCTTTTTAACAATGATGAGAAATTCTTTGTAGCTTGGAAAGCTTGCAAATTCTTTCCCCAACAGAATATGGTCAGACTTAAATTTGGAAAACAAAACACAATCATCTTTCAACTTAGGGCCAAAACAGATATAATATGGGAGATACAATTGTTGTATACGCATAATACATAATCTTTAATCATACACAACGGTTTTTTGCCACGTGACAGTGAACCAGAGAGCTTCGGCTATTGGGCGGTATAGAAATGAAATAAATAAATAAATAAATACCCAATATTGTCTCTCCCAACAAAACTTGGGCTGCAATCCTACGCATAAATATTTGAAAGTTGCAGTACAATTCTAAACATGTCTACTTAGTTGTAAGTCCCAGAGTTCAGTGCAACTATTTAAGTGGATGTAGAATTGTAGCTTTAGCCTAAGGAAGTTCCATGAAACTTACTTATGAGTAAACATGCTTAGGATCAGGAGCACAATTTAGAGACATTGATTCCACAGCCCATGTTTTGCAGTTATGTTTCTTTTTCCCCACAGGAACACTTCAACTTTTGGCCAGCTCACTAGTTCTATGCACTAAATTACATAAGCAACCAAACGTGCCTTCGGTACTGTTTCCTTTTTATTTATTTGATTCTTTTCCATGTATTTTTATTATGTTGTGAGCTGGTTTAGGTGCCTTTGGAGACAGAAATGGCAGGATTATCAATTTTTAAATAAATAAAACAAATCTTAGGTATGCATGCCAGAGGCACAAATCTGTTTTGTTGAAAAAATAAAACAAGAAGGAGTGATTGTTTCACCTCTGAGGTAACTGTAATTATAGCAATGTTATTTTTGCTGCATTCTGATGGTTTAAATGGTTGTGGCATTATTTATTAGTGAAATGTATTACTGTATTTTATTATGGGTACTTCCAGATGGATGAGTCCTCGCGCTACTAATCAAAATACATCGTGGAGCTAGTCTGTCTTTTCCTCATTAGATTTTTTGTAGTAAGAAAAAATACATAGGCAGTAATGAGAAAACCCAGGAGGATTACAAAAGGAAGACAACAGTGTCTGGATGCCCCATAAAATTCCATAATGAGGCAGGGCAAGTTGCACAGTAAGTCCAGTCTTCTGTAATTTCTGTAAACCACCCAGAGAGCTTCACCTATGGGGTGGTATATGAAATGTAATAAATAATAGTAATAAGTCTTCGTAATCCGACGGTAACAGTGCCTTGTCATTGACGGTGTGGGATATAAATCTGAGAAATATATTCATAAATTAGTATTTCTAGCATTTGTTGCCTGCCTGTTTTGCTCCTGGTAGTTCTGTTGCATTTCGTGTTTATACACACAAAATGAAGTCGAAGCTTTTCATGCGTGTGGGTTTTATTTGTATGTGGGTGTGGGGAGTGTGTGTGGGGGGGTCCTTTTGTATGGTAATAAGCCTGCCTTGAGGCCTTTGCCCAACACACATAAGCGGAATATAGAATGTTTTAATTAAACAGCTGTCATCTAGCAAAAGAGAAGTTACCACAGCTTAATCTCACAGTGTGAGAGCCAGTGTGGCGTAGTGGCGAGAGTGTTGCACTGGGAGCCGGGAGATCCGGGTTCTAGTCCCCACTCGGCCATGGTAGCGCACTGGGTGACTTTGGGCCAGTCACAGACTCTCAGCCCAACCCACCTCACAGGGTTGTTGTTGTGAGGATAAAATGGAGAGGAGGAGGAGGATCATGTCAGCCGCCTGGGGTTCCTTGCAAGAGGAAAAACAGGCGGGATATAAATTCAATAAATAAATAAATAAATAAATCTTACTCTCTCCAAGAAGTTGGTATTCCAGCTCTGTTATTACGAGGCCAATTTCTGACATCTTTTTAACTGCCCAGCAGTTGTTTTTCATCACGGTGCGGTCTGCCGTGGCGCGTGCCGGGGGTGTTTTGATGGGAGGAAAGGGGGAGAAACACCCTCAACAAACGTGCCGCGCTCGCGTTCTGCGTTTTACGAGCGGGAGATTCGTCTTGGCGCCACCCGAGAGCGGGGCTCGGGCGCTTCCAGGGAAATCTCTCCCGGCGCTGCAAGGGGAAATGGCGCCGAAACGGCGGGAGAGAGGCGGGTATCCCCCTTCTCTGCCCTTTCGGCCCCTCAGGTGCGAGGGCCGCGGTTCGCCTGGGGGGGGGCTGGCGCGCGGGCGGCGCCGCCGGTTACCTCAGGGGCCCCACAGCACAGGCCGCTCCCAGCGACGGTTTCCCGCCCCTCAGGCAGGCGCCGCGCAAAGAACACTCGAGCCCCCGCGCCGCCGTTCCCCGAACCTGCCCACCCTCCCTCCGTCCGTCCGACTGGCCGGGCTGGTTCATCGGAAAACCGCCCCCACGCTCCTCTTGCGCCCCGCCCCCCTCCGCACGCGCCCGCCCGCCCGCCTGCCTGCCTTTCGCGCGGGGGCTGTTCCTTACATCGGGCTCTCCCCCCCGGGGTTGAGAGGCGGGGGCAGGGACTGTCCCGGCCGGCGCTGATCTCGAGCCGCGATTGGCCGCTGTCTACGCTGACGTCACGATCATGATGAGAATTAATGATCGGAGGCGCTGATTTCATTGTGTGACGCCGGGACCGACCCAGCCGAAACCGGCTGAATTCGGAGCCCTGGGGCCCCCCGGACCAGCCCCGCCCGCCCCGCAGAGCACGGTGGGTTCGGCGGCAGCGGGAGGGCGAGGGCAGGGGGAGGGGCGCGGGCGGCGCGCGGACCCTGAGGGGGGAGCGAGGGGGCAGGGCGGCCTCCGCGCCTGCCTCTGTGGGGGCTGGGGCTGAGGGAGATGCCCCTTGGCTGACGGGTTGGTGGGGGAGGGGCGGGGCGGGGCGGGGGGCGAGCGAGGCTCGGCTTCTCCCCGGAGCTCGCGGACCATAACTCGGGGCGCGCATGCGCTCTCGCCGCTTCGCTTGATCTGCGGCAAGAGACGCCCGTGTCATCCGCCGTCGCGCGATTGCGGTGGCGCGTGAGCGCCGCGTAATTATGGAAACCCAGTTAACGCATGCGCGGAAGAGAAAAGAAAAGAAAAGTACGGCGCTGCCTCCGGGGCTGCCCCCCCCCCTCCGCGCGTGCCCTGGGCCTTTTCGGCGCACGCCCGGCTTCTGCAAAGCCTGGGAACAGCGCGGATGGGCGCAAAAAAAGAAGAACGCTCGTGCTGTGGCTTGTGATGTGTGGCGCATGCTCATCGCACAGAGAGCTGTCTTTAAAACAAAACAAAACAAAAAACACGGAACGTGGTACGCATGCGTGGTGTGACCCATTAGCTGCCCAAAGAAAGTTGAAGATACACAAAGGGGAAAGTAGGGACGTTCGCTATGGGTTGATACGTACCGTTACCCGCCCTCCACCCGGTTTAGTAGTTGGAGTTTTTCGCGCAGAGGTTGTAGGAGAAGGAATGAAGAGGTGGTGTCGGTTGGATTTGGGCACCAGCTAATTGGAGCTTGCCTGCTAAAAATAGCAGTTAATTACATAGTTGAATTCCTTTTATTTCACTTTTGAATTTTTATATATTGCCCTTCAACCTCTTTGGTTTTTCAGGCTATTGTACAAGTAAGATTACATCAAAATATAGAATATATCAATAACAAAGCAAATACAATATAAAAACGGAGGTAACCAGTTGTTGATGTACAATTGATTGCTGTCTGTAATGAGGGGCATAAAATACAAGCTTTCTAACAATTGATCATATATCTGTGTTTTGAAGAGTACAGCATATTGGTATGTGTTTGTGTGAGTTAGGAGAATAGCTGTGTTTAATATGTAGTAGCTCCCCTGTGCTATGTTAGCCTATAGACAAGCCAGTGGGGTTTTGAGGTGTGTTCTGATCTTAAGTATTCAGCTCCACTGAATTAAGTAGGGCTGGAATTGTAGACTCATGGCAGCAGTGAGAAGGTGCTATTAGTTACTTAGAATGGGTGGGCAGAATGTAGATCTCCAGATGTTTTGGATATCAACTCCCAGCATTCCTGATTAATGGTCATGCTGGTGGGGGTTCTGGGATTTGAAGTCGAAAACGTCTGGAGATCTACCTTTTGCCCACCTCTAACTTAAAACATTTATGTCCATTCTTTTGATATATGTGTCCAAGGTAGTGTACTGCATAAAGCTGTGCTGGTTAGGACTGATGGCACACATACCTCACCACTGATGTCAAGTTTAAAACAAATTGTCATAACAGTAATAAACATTAAATAAAATTCATATCACTGTCATACAGGCTAGCACTAGTCAGAACAAACAAACAGTTGGGTTAATTGTAAGAATAAGATGGTCTTCTTCTGATGTCTAAAAGGCAGAAGCATGAGTGCCAGCTGGGTGTTTCTGGGCAAGGTGTTCCAGAGACAAGGTGCCACCCCAGAAAAGTCTTGCTGCTAGTTGCTACACACCTAATGTTTGAAGGCCAGGACACCAGGAGCATGGCCTCTGATGAAAATCTCAGTGAAAAAGCAGGTTCATATTGGAGAAGGCTTCATATACTCTGGTCTAGTCTATTAATAGCATCATGTATCAAAACTAGTGTTTTGAATTGTGTCCAGAAATATACTAGGAATCAGGGTAGATCTTTCCACTTGGGGAAAGATATTTTCATTGCAGTGAATTTCTGTTCATCTTGCTGCCATATTCTGACCAGGATGAACAGTATAGTGGTGGAGAGCTAGAGAGTCAGGAAACCCCTCATTTGAATTTCACCCTTGCCCTGAACTCACTAGGTGGCCGCTCTCTCTTAGTCTCAGTCCACCCATCTGCAGTCTTGATGACTTGCCTTGCAGCAGGGGTGGACAGATCTGGATCTCAGAGTGATTTCCAGTAGATCAGGAAATATTTTTTTTCTTAGTCCTAATTGTTTAATGATAGCATTGGCAAAATGACAGGAGCTGGGAGATCCGGGATCTAGTCCCCACTCGGCCATGGAAGCTCACTGGGTGACTTTGGGCCAGTCACAGACTCTCAGCCCAACCCACCTCACAGGGTTGTTGTTGTGAGGATAAAACGGAGAGGAGGACAATGTAAGCCGCCTTGGGTTCCTTGCAAGAGGAAAAAAGGCGGGGTATAAATGCAATAAATAAATAAATAAATACTCCACCCCCAAATTGTATTACTGAAATGAAGAAAGCTTAAGATAACCAGGAGTGGATTTTCCTGTGGAAGGACTGTGAGCTCCATTCAGTTCTGGTACTCAAAAAAAATTCCTGGGCTCAGAATTCTTTAATTTTAAGTAGATGTCTTTTGTGTCTGATGAGGCTTTACAAGTAGCTGAGGAAAGAAGGGAAGCAAAAAGCAAGGGAGAAAGGGGAAGATATATCCAACTGAATGCAGAGTTCCAGAGAATAGCAAGGAGAGACAAGAAGGCCTTCTTAAATGAACAATGCAAAGAAATCAAGGAAAACAACAGTATGGGAAAGACTAGAGATCTCTTCAAGAAAATCCGAGATCTCAAGGGAACGTTTTGTGCAAAGACGGGCATGATAAAGGACAAAGAAGGCAGGGACCTAACAGAAGCAGATGAGATTAAGAAGAGGTGGCAAGAATACACAGAAGAACTATACAGGAAAGATCTGAATGTCCCTGATAGCCATGATAGTGTGGTCACTGAACTTGAGCCAGACATCCTCGAGAGTGAAGTCAAGTGGGCCTTAGGAAGCATTACTAACAACAAAGCTAGTGGAGATGACAGTATTCCAGCTGAGCTATTTAAGATCCTAAAAGATGATGCTGTTAAAAGTGCTGCACTCAATATGCCAACAAATTTGGAACACTCAACAGTGGCCACAAGACTGGAAAAGGTCAGTTTACATTCCAGTTCCAAAGAAGGGCAATGCCAAAGAGTGTTCAAACTACCGTACAATTGTGCTCATTTCACATGCCAGCAAGGTTATGCTCAAAATCCTACAAGCTAGGCTTCAGCAGTATGCGAACCGAGAACTACCGGAAGTACAAGCTGGGTTTCGAAGAGGCAGAGGAACTAGAGATCAAATCGCCAACATTCGCTGCATCATGGAGAAAGCAAGAGAATTCCAGAAAAACATCTATTTCTGCTTCATTGACTACGCTGAAGCCTTTGATTGTGTGGATCACAACAAACACTGCCAAATTCTGAAAGAGATGGGGGTACCAGACCACCTTACCTGTCTCCTGAGAGACCTGTACGAGGGTCAAGAAGCAACAGTAAGAACCAAACATGGAACAACCGATTGGTTCAAAATTGGGAAACGAGTACGACAAGGCTGTATATTGTCTCCCTGCTTATTTAACTTATATGCAGAGTACATCATGAGAAACGCCGGGTTGGATGAATCACAGGTCGGAATTAAGATTGCCGGGAGAATTATCAACAACCTCAGATACGCAGACGATACCACCCTAATGGCAGAAAGTGAAGAGGATCTCCAGAGCCTCTTGTTGAGGGTGAAAGAGGAGAGTGCAAAATTGGTTTGAAACTCAACATTAAAACAACGAAGATCATGGCATCTGGCCCTATCACTTCCTGGCATATGGAAGGGGAAGAAATGGAAGCAGTGACAGATTTTATTTTCTTGGGCTCCAAGATCACCACAGACGGTGACTGTAGCCATGAAATTAAAAGACGCTTGCTCCTTGGGAGGAAAGCTATGGCAAACCTAGACAGCATAGTAAGAAGCAGAGACATCACCTTGCCAACAAAGGTCCGTCTAATCAAAGCTATGGTTTTCCCAGTAGTAATGTATGGCTGTGAGAGCTGGACTATAAGGAAGGCTGAGCGCCGAAGAATTGATGCTTTTGAACTGTGGTGCTGGAGAAGACTCTTACGTGTCCCCTGGACTGCAAGGAGGTCCAATCAGTCCATCCTAAAGGAAATCAACCCTGAGTGATCATTGGAAGGACAGATACTGAAGCTGAAGCTCCAATATTTTGGCCACTAAATGCGAAGAGAAAAGTTGCTGGGAAAGACTGAAGGCAAAAGGAGAAGGGGACAGCAGAGGATGAGATGGCTAGATAGCATCACCGATGCAATGAATATGGACTTGAGCGCACTCCGGGAGAGAGCGGAGGACAGGAAGGCCTGGCGTGCTATGGTCCATGGGGTCACGAAGAGTTGGACACGACTGAACAACAACAACCAGACGAGGGATCTCGGGGTTCTAGTGAACAACAAAAGTGGATCCCAAAAGCTTGAAGTCTGCCCACCCCTGTTTCACAGGGTTCTTGTAAGGATTATAACCAGATAATCCATGTGGTCCTTTGAACACTTCAAACCACTATACAAATCTTAAGTATTATGGCTCTTATAAATACTTTTCAAGAATAGCCCACATTACAGATTACATTAATCCAGCCTGGAAATGTCTGAAGCATGATTAACTGCGGTAGTTATTTATACATACATAGGCTGCAGTACAATATAAAACTGACAGATTTGTATGGTCCTCTGAAGAATTTTCAGGTCTGACCCTATCTAAATTTTTAAAAGGTGACTTGTAAATGGCAGGCAAATTCATATTTGGTAATTAAAAGTGTGTTGGTGCTAAACCCTAGTTATTTGATATGACATGCCAGCCTCCAGATCTGAGCTTGTTATGGAGACCACTGGTTTCCAAAGTGGGGTGCGCAAGACTGCACTGGAGTGCATGAGCTGCCTCCTGCTGCTCCTACGAGCTGCGGTTGTGTGCAAGGAGGGTGGCGGCAGTGGTCGCAGCGGCTGAAGGAAAGCAGGAAGGAGATTAACCCTACCTACTCAGCAAAGCGGGAAGGAGATTAACCTTTCCCACCCTCCTTTCAAAGCCTAGAAGGAAGCAGGCACTTTCCTCTCAGCTTCCATCCTGCCAAAGGAGAGCGGAAAGGGTTAACAGCCCAGGCCAAGCCACCAGTTGTCCAAGGAGTGGGGACTCTGCACAGGGTGTGGGGCTGTTTACAACTTTACAGTGGTGCCCTTGCTCATCAGCATATAGCAATAACGTGTGCACAGTTAAGTGGATTTATAGATTTTATTAATATTTTTTTAGGTGAGAGCAAAAAGGTTTTTTGTCCCGTTAATAAATACAATAAAAAATTATTTTTTAAAAATACTGTTTATTTCATCTTTATCACATCTTGTTTATTTTTTATTTTTTGTGTATGTTTTATAATGTAGGTAATATATTACACAAACATGTATATAATTTATAAATAAATATACACATATTGAGGGTCTGTGCTCAAAAATTTTTCACTGATGGGGTGCGTGATCAAAAAAGTTTGGAGACCACTGATTTAGACTACAGTAAGGGAACTTCTTCTCTACTGGGTTTAACATAAGGGAGCCTGTGTCCATATTGACTTATTCACAATACATTTTTGTCCATGCTGGCTTTTCCCCAGGTAAGCTGTGAGCCTGAAGCATCCTAGGGTTTATGGAAAGTTTGGGTGAGAAAAATGTTAAGTAGCTTTCTCCAACCTAGTGCCCTTCATGGTGGCTTGGGATGATAGTAGTTGTAGTCCAGCACATCTGGAGGGCACCAGGTTGAGGAAGGCAAGTAACACTCCCATTGCAGTGTCTCGCAGTATGAACTCACCATTCAATGGTGTATCATTCCTTGGGACTTTGCCAGGAAGGAACAAAATACACACTCCTTGCTGCTTAAGGAACAATGAGGGCATATGTGGTTCTGACTGGCTACTTTGCATACACCATCTGTGTCTGCTCTGGGTCTTACTGCTGCTTCACAGAGAATCTGCTCTGCAGTAGGGTTGCTCAGGATGCCGTTGGAGATATTAGCAGAGTGCCCACTTTATTTTCCTTTTGCAGCATGGAAATTACAAGCAATTATACAGTTTCCCAATTAGATCAGAACTTTTGGAAGGACTTCTGTTTTGTTTTATGATAATATGTGTGTCTTTGGCATGAAAACTAGGAAATACCCTCAAAGTTGTTCATGCCAGCTCAAGTGTTTTGTGTAACCATGCATACTATCTTCCTGTTGTTAGTAAGCTAAGTACTAGAGAAGTAAGCTAAACAGTGCTAGAGAAGTACCAGAGGGGCAGCCATGTTAGTCCGTTGTAGCACACACACATGGGTCTTGTGGCACCTTAAAGACTAACGAGTTTGTAGTGGCATTAGGTTTTTTGTAATAGGACCCACTTTGTCAGATAAATACGTAGTTCAGCTGACCTGTGTATCTGTATAAGTTATTTAGATGATGACAACAGCCTTTCTGAAAAATAGAAGCACACACAGCACTTTGAGGATCTGTAACTTGTACATCTTTTCATCCAGCAAAGCAGTAAGGATATCTATTTGCTGATATCCCTCTGCATAAGAATTTTGATTTTCAGAATAGTTTGTGAACTAACATCCACTCCAATTAATTGTAGCTTACATCACATATTGGAGATAAACGCCAACTAGCAATCTTGTGAGGCTTTTATCAGCAAGTATTTTTGCTATTTACTTTTCTCATGTCTTTGTTCACTGACTGTAGATGAAGTCTCTTTAATGGGTGTCCACTTCATGTGTAGTTATTGGCTTTTCAATCAAACCTGATATATTTCTCTATGAAAAAAATGGAGTCAACAAGTACCTCTGAAATCCAAGTTGATAATGCTGATGGCATAATGAAAGTTTGTAACAAGGAACTTGCAAGTAATACATAATGGCTTAGATGCTAGGCTTATAAATGCAGGATGCTGTTTTGCTCTCCATTAGTTGCTAGGAAATGTACACATTCCCTGGAGCAGCATGGAGGTAACCACAGAGGTGGTAGCAACCGCACTGCTCAAAAGAACTTGTATTGTGGGCCTACATCCCATTGAAACCAATGAGATATAGTAAATATGTAAATATGTCATAGTAAATATGGTTAGGTTGAAACCAATGAGATATAGTAAATATGAAACCATTGAAACCAATGAGATATAGTAAATATGTAAATATGTCATAGTAAATATGGTTAGGTTTGGGCTGCTGATTACTTTGCCCTTTCCAAGTCAACCCTTCTGGAACTATGTCTGATCACAATATGAAATGTGTAGTTCAGCTGCTTGTGACTGTCATTTTGACAGAAATGATTGTTTTTATCAGGTTATTTTAAGCCAATGTATAATTCAAAGAAGCAATTCCCATTTAAATGGATATGTTGTACTTAATACATGGCAAAGTACTGTTGTCTCAGGTTGCAATCCTATACCCACTTATTTACCTTGGAGTAAGACCCATTGAACCCATTAGGTGGGGATTGTAGTTCAGTGGTAGAGCACCTGCTTTACATGTAAAAGGTAAAGGTGTTCCCAGCCAGTCGTGTCCGAATCTAGGGGGTGGTGCTCATCTCCATTTCTAAGCTGAAGAGCCAGCACTGTCCGAAGACGCTTCCGTGGTCATGTGGCTGGCATGACTGAATACCGAGGTGCACGGAGCACTGTTACCTTTCCCGCCAAAGCGGTACCTATTTATCTACTTGCAATGTCTTGCTTTCGAACTGCTAGGTTGGCAGGAGCTGAGACTGAAGACGGGAGCTCACTCCATCACGCGGCACTCGGGTCTCAAACTGCTGTCCTGCTGACCTTCCGGTCTGCAGTTCAGCGTCTTAACCACTAAGCCACCGCGGCTGTACATGTAGAGGGTCCCAAGTTCAATCCCTTGACTTCTCAAGTTAAAAGGATCAGGTACTAGGTGATGGGAAAATCCTCAGCCTGAGACCCTGAAGAGCTACTGCCAGTCAGAGTGGACAATACTGAACTAGATAGACAAATAGTAGATGACTATTAGTACTGTTAAGAGTAAATAGTATTCTTCTGGAGTACTGTGTCCAGTTCTGGGCACCACACTTTAAGAAGGATGCAGACAAACTGGAGAGGGTTCAGAGGAGCGCAACAAAGATGATCGGAGGACTGGAAACAAAGCCCTATGAAGAGAGACTGAAAGAACTGGGCATGTTTAGCCTTGAGAAGAGAAGACTGAGGGGAGATATGATAGCACTCTTCAAGTACTTGAAAGGTTGTCACAGAGAAGAAGGCCAGGATCTCTTCTTGATCATCCCAGAGTGCAGGACACGGAATAATGGGCTCAAGTTACAGGAAGCCAGATTCTGGCTGAACATCAGGAAAAACTTCCTGACTGTTAGAGCAATAGGACAATGGAACCAATTACCTAGGGAGGTGGTGGGCTGTCCCACACTGGAGGCCTTCAAGACGAGGGTGGACAGCCATCTGTCAGGGATGCTCTGACTTGGATTCCTGCATTGAACAGGGGGTTGGACTCGATGGTCTTGTAGGCCCCTTCCAACCCTGCTATTCTATGATTCTATGACCAGGTTTAAGGCAAATTCCTATGTTTTAAGTAGACATGTGGGATTGCACTGTCAAAACGTGTTAGCTTTAGATGGATGTTTATTTCAGAATACATACTGGCATTGTTTGTGTGACTAGACAATTTGACTGTTTTATGGTTAAATATGTGTGGTTTTTCACGTTGATATAAATGGATTGTTGTAAATAATCTTTCACATGGGAAAGTTTAATTTACTATAAATCAACACTAGAAGTACAGATGTGGTAGATGGAGTGAGTGTCCACACTACAATGGATCTTTTCACATTCTAGGAGCAGAATTAACTTGCCTGCTTTTATAAACACGTGTTTATTGTTTTGGTTTGACTTTCCTTATGATAACAAAAATGGCAGCTGCTCCATACATTAAAAAACAACAATTGTATTTTCATTATACCATGAAAAAAAGAAAAGAAAATCACAATCACTCTTTCTGTTTTGTTTAAAATACTCTTTCCATCTGAGGATCTGTTTCCGACACATTATACTTAATGAGGAGAGCAATCCTGTGACCCCTAGACAGTGTCGGGGTGGTGGTGGGATAGGATAGTTCGGATTCCTGGATCTGAGGTCGGAGACAGTGTTCTGACCTTGGACCCAGGAGTCGGAGCTCCCCTCCCCCTCACAGCTGGCGCAGAGAGAACGATGCTGGCTGCCTCTACGAGTGCGCAAACACAAGCTTGGAGAGGACGGAAATGGGGAGGTTCTGTGGGCAGGGAGAGGAGGAGACCGGGCCGGCTTACAAACAATCTTCTAGCTGCCTTAGTCTCCTTCCACTCCCTGATGGCTCAGCTAGACAACCGAAAATGCCCATCTAACTAAAATGCAGAGTGGTGCGCGTCTAACTAAAATGATCACCTTCATGCTCCTCCCACTATGCACAGGATGCCCATCAGCCTCCAAGTTCAGGCTGACATGCATCCAGATAGGATTGTGCCCGAAATAAAATACGGAGTCCAGATCTGAGCAAGCATACTCTTCCGGTAGGAACTCTACATATGGCTTAATCTGTGTTCTCTGAACTGGATAATATAGTTTAATTTTAACCTTTATACGGTCCATGTTTTTCATAGCTATTGTTTTTACTGTTGGGGTGTAACATACTTTATTTTTATGTTACTAAAATTTTAGCTGAAATCAGCTGACTATATACCAATTCTGTTTATCCATTAAGTTGTTACCCAGGCTTTCTAATAAGTATAGAAAACACTCAAGTAGAAACCTTGGATTTAGTCTTCTCTAGAGCCCTATTCAGACATTCTGTACCTGAATAGAACCAAGATGCTAGGAGAGGGAGCGCTCCAGCCCCACCCCTCTCTGTTGTTGCATCCATCACCCTGTACTCACGGAGGGCAACTATTTAAAGAGGAGAGCCTCCTGTATCCATGGATGCTCTCCATGCAAGCCAGAATACTGCATTTTGGCTCATGTGGAGAGTCTACAGATACAGGAGTCTGAAGCATTCCTTCGTCTCATGTGTTTGCTCTATTCAGATATGGGGCTTCTGTTTGGCATGTTTGTATAGATTGATACCAAAAGAACAGATTGTGGAGAAAATATGTCCTTTTATCTGCAAGCAGCACTTTATTTGTTATATTTATGTGGGTCTCCCAAGCAGTCTCCCATCCAGATACTTGCTTAGCTTCAGAAATGGCATGATATCAGGGACTTTCTGGTGTTGGGAAGGGTAAATTCCCCAACTTAGGGCTCAAGATAGTTTCTTGGGGACGGCTTGCTATCAGATCCCAGGTAAGCCAATGTGAAGGCTGTACCCTTTGGGGAGTGTCCTTTTAATTCCTAGTCTTGGGCTCTGAGGACGATGTTTTTCTTGGCCCCCTTCCTCTTTGTAGATCAAGGATGGGGAACTGTTTTTTTGCTGAGAGCTGCCTGCCTGTGGTGGGCGAAGTCAGAGCCAAAAGTAGGTGCAGGCACTCTTTCTCTCTCTCTCTCTCTCTGTTGTAGTGCCATCCCATTTTCCCTCCCTCTTTCTCCCTTCCCAGTGGGTTGTTGGGGAGGGGCAAATGGCTCTTGCCAGAGGTCTGAGCTGACTTTTTGTAGAGGGCCACAGGTTGCCTATTCCTGATGTAGGTAGTTATATTGGGGAAGGGCTGTAGTTCAGTGGTAGAGCACTTGCTTTGTATGCAAAAGGTCCCACATTCAATACCTGGTAACTTCAGGTAGGCTGAGAAAGACTGTCATCTGAAACCTTGGGCCTGCTGCTAGTCTGCGTAGTCGATACTGATCTGGATGGACTAATGGTCTGCCTTTGTATAAGGCAGCCTCCTATATTTCCAGATCCTTCCAATAAGAATAAACAATGATAGCAAGCCAGCTACACCAGCCTTCCCCAACCTGACTCTCCAGATTTTTTGAACTACCACACCCATCATCCCCAGCCCTCATGGCCAGTGGTGAGAGAACTGTACCATGCTAATTCAACTGTGGCTCTTCCATTGAAGTATATTACGGAGATCCCTTGCTACAGTGTCCATGGCACTTAACAGGTTGTTCCCTTCCTCCTCTTTCCCCTCCTTGCTATTGGCTGTGTCCCGGATTGCAAGCCATTTACTTGTCCAATAGAACACGCTGGAAGTGGTTGACAACCAAGGCCATCCAGTCTGCATAGCTGTACTTGGTGTCCCGTTTCTTGGTCACTCCAAGTGTGACTGAGAAAACACAAAGCCTATTTCTGAGTTCCCGCATATATGATTCTATTGACAAACCTCTTTTTAGTTATTTTTAAAGCATGCTCAATCTAAGCTGATTGCTGAATGTAAAACAGCTTTTGGTTTTTGGGAAGTACAATTAAGAAAATTGAGAGTGGATGAACTAGAATACAATAGAGCTCGATCCCACTGTAGTTTTCTATTTGTTTGGATAAATGAGAGCTTGTTATAAAAGAAAAATCTGCAAGTCTTAAATTATTCCAATTTCAGAGTATCTTCTTTTATTTTTAGATGAATCTGCGTTCTGTATTTACTGCAGAACAACAAAGGATATTGCAGCGTTATTATGAAAATGGAATGACAAATCAGAGTAAAAATTGCTTTCAGCTCATATTACAGTGTGCACAAGAAACTAAGCTGGACTTCAGTGTAGTCAGGGTAAGTACTGAGGTCTTCCGTGCTCAAATTTACATAACAGTTTAACAAATACACGTGTTTCCTTATTTATCTGCAGGGCATGGAGCTGATAAGAAACCGAAAGCTTCATTCTCCAATATAACTTTTACTCATCTTTTTTTCCTATTGACAGTTCCTCTTTTTCCTATTGACTGCTCTTTGTAGTCATTCTCTGTTGTTTGAGACAGTGGCTTGAAGTGCTTTCATCTTGTCCAAGCAACATGAATCTCTTTAACATCTGAAGTTAGGTCTGTCGTTGAAAATCTGGCTTTTATATCTCTTTGAAAATTTGCTGTCATCTTTCTAGTTTGGATGCTTGATAGCTATTTTTTTTTAAGCTAGATTGCTTGATGAACGTAAGCGCCACTTTACACATTACGTTTTGAGGTAGGGGTGGGTGGTAGTGGACACTTAAATCACCCTAGTTATACGTCTACAAATTTAAAGCATATGTGCAACAAATATGTGTTTGTAAAGACCTGTATCATATAGGTACATTTCTCAGAAAGTCATAATTGCCTATAGCTCCCTTTTGAATGTCTGCTTTATGGCGAACTTGGGTTTACCTCTGCATAATGTGTGAGAAATGGCCTTCAAATGGTAGTTTGTCGCATTTGTGTGTGTTAACCCTAGTAAACCATTGCGGTTTAATGTAGTTAAGCTAAAACAGAGCTGGGCAGTTCAGTTCATTTCTTGGCAAGCATAAAATGTGATGTATGCCACCTGCTATAAAACACAGTGTTCTCATTATCAACTTCTCTTGCTTTATTCTTCAACGTTGGTGAGAAAGCCATGGGGAGAATATTTTAGATTTGGATCTTTGAGGTTCTTGAAATGGCTTGGAAGCCAGGAAGGGTCTTAACAGTGTGAGATCTTGTTCTTACTATTAGCAATAATGACCATATTATTGTTCACATGAGAGGTGGGGCAAATGCTGATTCTTGGTAGTTCTGGGTTGGGGAGACTGCACTCTTTGGCCCAGAAAGTGCCAATTGCCTGGGAATTTGAAGAATTTTGCCAGCCCTGTACAGGGTAGCATTTTATTCAGGAGATTTACCTGGTAGTACAACCTACATGATGCATTGCAAGAAATAAAGGCTATAGCTTGATAGCAGGACCAGCATGCAGTGATCATTGTCTTCCGCAGACCTCAGTGAATGACAGGCCTCATTCAACATCTGTTGTCTGTGCATATTACTAAAGGGTGAGGGGAGAGAATACCTTGGGAAACATTGGTGTGGTAATAGAATTCCACTAGTGAGCCTCTAGTAGAGAGAACAAGCCTTTCCTCTTTTTTTCTTCTCAGACAATAATTTGACTGAAGAAAATGTTGCTATGTGTTGTTTCTTATTGTTGTGCCATTTTCTGTTTTTAAGTTAATCCACTGTTGAGCCCCTGGGATTTCGCCTATCTGTTCTATGGGATATAGAGGAGAATTAAGAAGCCCTTGTTGGCTGGTTGCAATAGCAGCTGTTCAGGCTTATTTACCTGAATGAAAATTCTTCTTATGCCTCAGGATCCTCTACTTGCTCCCTATAAACTGTGGTTCTTTTCATCCCTTCAAGACCCCTCACTATACTTAATGACATCCCACAGGGTGCAGTATACCTGCCTACACTTCCACGCAACCAGCACCATCTCACAGCTATAGATGTGGCTCCCTCTTAATTGTAGTAGGTACTACTACTTTTCATCAAGCACATACTCAAGAACACACTTAACATATTAGTTATTCCTTTTAACTACTCTCTTCTACTTGCAGTTCAGTTCGTTTCCTGAATACAAAATACATGTGTCATGAATCAGACACTGCTTGTGAAAATTTCACTGCTTGTCTCCTTAAAATACACATAAGCAGTGATCAGTTGGGATCATGCTCCACTCAGGTGTGCATATATACAGATGTGTTTATGGCTGATGAAAACTATACTTGCTTTGTACTATATAAAACGAAAACTGTATAGAGCAGTTTATGGTGATTCTGAGTGCAATACCAGGCAGTATTGCTACTTCAAAATTAATGCAGATTCCAAAGGTGAACTTGTGTGAGTTGTATTAGTAGGTGTATTTTGATCCTGGGAAGAACAAGCAATTTCTACAACTATGCTGACTACACTTACGAAAAGTGGTGTTTTGTAGTATTTCTGTGAATATATATGAGAGAGATTTTATTGGTATGACACCACAGAGTTGTCATTTTAAAAGATCAGTCTTTTAAAAAACAAAAACAAACAAACTGCGCATCCAGTGTTTACTGTGGGAAACTGCCTCCTAAGCCTCATCCCATTAATCTATATTGATTCTCGTAAGAAATCCAATTACATTTATAAAATACCTCTTGGGGCATTTGGGGTTCATGTTACTATCTCTTCAGTTCTACTTTTAAAAAAACGGATGATGTTTCAGTCTAGTTCTCCATGTAGTAGTTATTCTGCTAAAAAAGTGCCTTTCCTGTATTTTACCAGTGGTTGGGTGGTGGTGGTGTTCTTTTGTTTATGTCTGGAGCATTTCTCCAATGATTTTTGGTCTTACCTTTAAACCAGCGCCAATGTTTGTGTTATGGCTGTCTTGCGGTAGGTGCTAGAAATGCTTCTGCATGGTGGTAGCTCCTTGCAGTGGCTGTAAAGTATGAGGCTCGCTCATCATATAGATCACTCTTCACATCAGTACCATATATTGCTGGGGAATGGCTGTGTTTTGGAGATCCTGCACACAATTCTTCTCCTGATGAATATGTTTCAGCGACCTCCTGTTGGTAACCATAATTTGGGACTTGGTTCTTAGAAATTTGGCTGTGGATTCTCCTGTAATATGCGGATGCATGCACTTATTTTCTGATGAAATCTAGCTGTTAAGCTACAGTTTTTGTGGCAAGATAAATAATTTTCACTAGGTGTAAAAAATGAAATTTGGAGGAAAATAAACCCGGAGAGCTCCTAGTGCTAACAATCAAAATACATTTGTGCATCTATTCTGTCTTCCTTAACTGATTTTTTTCTGGTAAAGAAAAGGTGGAATAAACAGTAGGAAAGTACAAGAGGGCTACAAATTGATATTGATGACATCTGGATCTCCTGTAATATTCCATAAATGAGCCAGTGCGATTGCATAATAAAAGTCTTATCTGGAAGCACCCACAATGCTTCTGTCTCAAAAAAAAATTGGAATTAAAATCCACTAGTTTATGGAGCTGCTGATATATATGCGGTGTTTTATGATGGGAATTAAAAGGGAAAAAAACACCCCAGTGAGATTTCAAAATGTGGAGCAATTGAAACTCAAGGAAGCTGATGCTTCCCTGTGGGGAGGAAGATAATTTTACAATGCTAATGTTTAAAAATATGTAACCAGTTAATAATACATTTCTGTAAAGACTTCATTATGTATATAGATGTTGGATGGACCAGATACTGTAAGTTTCTATTAGATGGGAGAAAGTTCTAAAGTAAAACAACATAAACTGCTCAGCCTTTGTCTTCCGCTCTCATCTAGAGTAGCCAGCTGACCAGAAAAATTAAGCTTGGTCTGCTTTCTTGCAACTTTAACAGAAGTTTGATCTGTAGAAATGAGTAGGTGGAGCTTCTTATAGCATGGATTTAAATGCTAGTAGATGATAATGTGTGCACACCAAGCTGCTGTTAAAGTTACAGCTCCTGAGAGTAGTTAAAACTGGCAATGCTACCTTGTGATAGAAGACCGGAGGGCAGAAAGCCCATGATGCTGGGTGTCCAGAAAGATTAGAGCTCATCATCCATCCTAATCCTTTCCCTTTCCTGGAAGGAAAAGATAAAAGGCATGGTAGAAAATACCCCTGGTGGAATTTTGTTCTCTGGCTGCTCTTTATGGACAGGGTCTGAAGTGCAGGAACAGCAGCTGGAAAAGTGTAACTGGGAGTTAATGGTATTTATTTATTTATTTTTATTAAATTTATTAATTGCCCATCTGGCCCGTCACCCAGCCACTCTGGGCGATGTACAACAATAAAAATAGTTTACACAATAAAATTCAACATTAAAAACATCACATTTCTAAAATTACCCTAGCCCACCCCAAATGCCTGCCTGAACAACCATGTTTTTAATGCATGATGGAAGCTCATTAAAGAGGAGGCATGGCGGAGTTCCCTAGGGAGGGAGTTCCACAGAGTGGGGGCCACCACAGAGAAGGCCTTCGTCCTCACCAGCCTAGCTGTCCTGGCTGATGGGACAGAGAGAAGGCCATCCGAGGCTGATCTTGTTGAGCGGCCTGTCTGGTGTTGCTGGAGGCGCTCCTTGAGATAGGCTGGGCCAGAGCCGTATAGGGTTTTAAAGGTCAAAACCAACACCTTGAATTTGGCCCGGAAGACAACTGGTAGCCAGTGCAGCTCCTTCAGCACTGGAGTGATGTGATCTCACCAGCAGCTGCCTTTAATCAGGCGAGCCGCCGCGTTCTGTACCAGCTGCAGCTTCTGAACCGTCTTCAAGGGTAACCCCACATAGAGCGCATTACAGTAGTCTAAACGAGAGGAGACCAGGGCATGTACTACCGATGGTAGAAGTAGACGTCACTTATATGTTTCCATGTCAGCTGTTCAGCCTTTGTGCGATAGAGCCTCCTATGTGATATTCTGATCTGAGTTCAGTGACTTTGTATGAGATCCTTTGATGACAAACCCTTTTGTGTTTGCAGACCTGGGTTGGCAACAAAAGAAGGAAGATGAGCAGCAAGAATGTTGTGGATTCTGGAGGAACTCCACCGGGAACTGTTGCCAGCACGCTGACCATGCCTCCAGAAGTGGCAGTCCGAAATGTGGTCAGCATTGCTCGCTCCCAAAGCCAACAGTCATCATGGACATCCTCCAACAATGATGTCATAGTAACTGGTATATACAATCCATCCGGTTCAACTGGCAGACTGGTATCCGCTAAACAAACTAATGCATTGATGAGTGATATACATAAAAACTCTCTTCCAAGGCCTCCTGTGAAAAGTGATCCTGAATTTCAGCGGCAGCATATTGCAGTCGCACGGCAAACACCCCACTGTAAAAATGCTTCACTGTTCCTGGGAGAAAAAACAATTATCCTGTCAAGGCAAACAAGTGTGTTGAATTCAGCCAACTCGATTTATAATCACACTAAGAAAAGCTATGGCGGTTCTTCGGTTCAGACTGCAGAGTTGGTTTTACCTCAGAAGCCTGTGTTGTGCCACCGACCATGCAAAGTGGAGCAAATGGGGTGTCAAAGGTTACAGAAGCCAGAGCATCCAATCCTTGCCTCACACATGCCATCTGGACAAAGGGCTAACATTAGAGATCCTTCCTGCAGCACGCACAACTTGGAAATCCGGGAGGTTTTTTCCTTGGCTGTTACTGATCAACCTCAGAGAATCCTGGGAGGAAATGCGCAGAAGTCATCGTCTTCTTCTGGAGAAGGCAGTTGTTTGTCAATTGCCATGGAAACTGGGGATGTGGATGATGAGTATGCTAGAGAGGAAGAGTTGGCATCAATGGGTGCCCAGATACAGAATTACTCCAGGCTAAGTGGCACATCCCTCAGAATCGAGAATCCAAGCACTGGGCTATCTGGATCAGGCAGAAGTATCAGCTGCAGTTCACACATGGGGAGTGGCAGGGACTTGCATGACAATATCCTGTATCATAACAGAGACTATCGCTTGCCTCCACGGACCTCCTTGCATACCACATCCAGTACACTGTATAGCAGTTCTTACCCATCAAGAAGTAACCTTTCTTCTCATTTTGCAGCCTCCAATCAACTAAGGCTATCTCAAAACCAAAATAATTACCAGGTAATAGTAAGAACACCAGTGTTCTAATACATGGGGTTTAAGGCATTATCTTTCTTTTTTTGGTTGCAAACCAGGAGCTCCAGCTAGCTAATCTCATGCAGCTTCAGAGTCTTGCAATGGAGTGAAGTCAGAGATAGGAAGGCCATGGGGTTTCTCCAAAGTTTTCAGTACCCCTTGCCCCTACTGGCACAGTACCTGCCCTTGTTTCTTCTTCATTACCAGCTTGGTCTAAAAGTTTCTGCCCATGATACCTGAAGGGAGTTCACATGTGCCTTTGCTACTGCTCCCCCTCACTTCCCCTGTCCGTCCATCCCCACGCACTTCTGGTATGGTGCCCAGACGTTTAGCTGTTTCTGGCAGAGGCAGTGGAACAAGACCATTTTAGTTTATTTGGGTTGGTACCTGATGCAGCTGCCTGAGCCATCTGGGTGTTGATAATATCTCTCCAGGATGTGCAACAAATTATTGTTAAGCTGGGTGCTGGATTGCTATCCAAATTATCTGTCAACCTGAGAGTGATAGCTTTTACTCTTAAGTTGATAGGAAATTTTCCTGATGTATGAAAGGTGACAATTGACTGATGTAGTTGCTCAAGTGTGCAGTTTTACTACAAATGTTGTCTATGAACCAAAGTTTGTGAAAGACATCATGATTTATTTGTTTTACAGTGAATGTTGTGTAATCAGATTCCTATAAATCTTAATTCAGTAGTGAATGGTAAAATGATTTGTAATAGTCAAAGAGGAGCAACGGAATTATAGTTCTAAAATAGCTCCTCAAAATAGGTTGTTCCAAGATACCTTGACTAAAGGGGAGAGGAAATGTTACATAATCACATGAATTTTACTCTGGAAATGTGGCTTTTTTATACATATATGGCCCATCCTATCTCAGAAGATTAGGGCAGGTTACAGATTCGTACCATGTGAAAAGATTAGTTTCTGCATCCTGAACTTATGCTATAAGGGTCAAACTATGCAAAGTGTTAAATGTGTGTAAGCATTTAATGTACGAGATTTTTGTTGGGGGTGCACAACTTGGAATAGGATGATGGGGAGGGGGTTAACCTTTCCCCTGCATACCTTTGTCCTGCTGAAAATCTCCTCCCCCAGTCATTAGGGTGGAAACTTCCATTGGCACTTACTGAAATGTCCTTCTGGGGCTAAGAAGAGTGTTGGCAGGACAACAGCATAGTTGGAAATGGTTATCTTGCTCCCTTGCACCTGCTATCTAAAGAACAAAAATTGTGCATGTTAACTAAGCCTTCATTTTAAATGAGATAGGTGATTGTTTCTTTGTGGTTGTCTCCTCCCACTTTTAGAATCCTTCTTGTTAATTTGCATTTCACCATGTAGTTTAGATCTCTTCGGGTAATAAAATAGCAAAACCTTTGGGGTATGTTTTGTAGAAAAGGTTGATAAGCCAATTATGGATTATTTTCCCAGTTTGAAAACCACAATTGTGATCTGTGGCTTGATTATGAAAAGTCATTGACTGGGGACATAGTTCATTGTATCTTGACAATTTTAATGTAACTAAATTTGATTATAGGGAAGCAAATTGCTAATTATTTTCATTGCATACAAATATTTTTACCGGCAGAAATATTATTGTATTATGTTCACTCATGCAATACTGCTAGTTATTAAAATGTCTTTTTCTGTTTTCTTTTTGGATGCAATTTTTGGGTTTTGAGATGTAGCATTTTTTACAGAATCAAGTTACTGGACATGGAAGGGGGTTGCAGACTTGAAAAATAGTAGCCTATAAAATTTCAAAAACAAACCCTGCTCCTTTAGCACGATGTCATGGCTTTGCAGTGCATTGTGGATAGGGCTGCAGCCATGCTAGCTCAAGGTGAAACAAGCCAGCTTCAAATAATTGTTTATGAAGCTGGCTTGTTTCAACTAATCATAGTTAAGATTACCCAGTTTAGGATTGGAATGACACACTAAACTGCGTAATTTAAAATGAAAGCGGAAGCTTCTGATCTCCTTGCAGCCACACCAGAGGAGTAGAAGGGAGTGGAGGAGAGCATGTTAACCTGTGGCCTATTGTGATCTGTTCTCGTAATGCTAAACCAGGCTTTAGTGTTACTTCTGAACACAGCCTGTGTCTGGGAGTACCTGTATAAGGCCAAACACCAGACCTTGCTTGTGTTTTGGAAATGGAAGTATCTTCAGACAAGTGTGTTACTAATGCAAGTTGCATACAGGCCTTTTAAAAGTGACCCAGTTGGTGGAGAGTTGGTCAAAATGTGGACTCAGTGTATGCTGCTGACTTTTCTGTCATTGAGTTTATGGTAGCAGAAGGAAATTAGAAGAGTTTCCGCTTCTAGAGCAACTATTAAGTGGCAAGCATGGCTAGGTTTAAGTCTCAAATGTAATTACCGCTTTTTGACAAACAGAAACTTGGTTTGCAAGTTAACAAGAGCTTGTGTGTGTTAGCTCATGTGGTGTTTTTAGTTAACATAAACTCCTATTGGTTATCTTACGGTGTTATGTTAGAACATGGCTTTTTATGAAACCTTTATAGAACTTTTTTTTCTGTCATTGACAGACACGTCAATCCTGGTCTTTATTGGAATGAGCCATGTGTTGATTTGCTCCCTCCTTACCTCATATCCCTGACTTCAGCAAAGCTTTCTTATTTTTTAATTAGATTCTGGTCTCATATCCTGGTATGGAGGGAACATTTAAACAATTGTTTTCCCAGTTCCAATGTCATGGTAAACTGGTTTAAGAAATCAAGAAAGCTTTACATGAGGAGAAAGGCAAGGAGGTAGCGTGGGACTGATAAACCATGGTTTATTGGACTAGGATCATTGGCCCAGTTGACATGACATGGCATGGCATGGCAACCCAGAGTTCTTTTAAACTCTGGATTGCCACAAGGCAGTTAGCATGCTAGTGCAACTAAATGGCTCGATCACTCTTGCTTGGCTCCTCCTGCCAGCAGGAGTAGCTAAACAACCCAGGGTCAATCTGTGCCCAGCCTTTGTTAGTGTTACATCTGAACCTAAATCTCTTCCCAGACAAGCAAGGGTTGCAATGCAAGATCAAACCCTGGGTTATGACTCTGGCTTGACAGGGAGAAGCCAGAATTCTACTCTAACCAAACAAGGAAAGGAGAGTCCCAGGCTTGTTTGGTCAATTCTGCTGGTAGGAGGAGACAAGTCCCCCATGTGTTAGTACACCGGCTCATTCATGGTAAACCAGAGTTTTAAAAACCATTGGGTTGCAATTACATGCAAACTCTCCCATTAAGTCTGAAATGGGCTATTTAAAGATGAGACTTATGTTCAACTTCTTAAACTAAGAAATTATAGGCACTTTTTTTTGCATTTGAATGTGTTCTTCAAATGAACTTGTATTGCCCAAGTTTGGTATAATCTGTAGATTTAACCTTCTTAGTAATACTATTTTTCCTTCCACAGATTTCAGGAAACCTTACTGTGCCTTGGATTACGGGTTGTTCCCGAAAAAGAGCAGTAAGTACTTCTCATGGGAGCTAAAAGTGGACAGAGTGCAATCTTACATTGTATTTTTAAAGTTTCAACCTTGATAACTATTCTAACTAGGAGTTGTGCAAGGTTTTGGTTTGAAAGGAAATCCTTTCACCCCCTGGCTTCCTCAAGGTCACTCTTCAAAGAGCAAATGTTACATTGACTGGGTTTTGATGTCACAATAACCCACAATGGGCTAAATAAGTCCTGATGGCTATTAACCCATTGTGGGTTATCGTGTTAATTGTAAGGGATTTTTTTAACCTACAGTGGCTTATTTGGCCAACATAACCTACACAGATAACCCACAGTCTGCAGTAGGGTTTATTTAAACCATCGTGGGTTATCATGTTGTCTAGTGGTCACTGGGGGTTATTTCGGCTGCCTACAGAGCTGTGCAGCAAGAGCAGTCAAAACGTCTGCCGCTCTGCTCCTTGCCGGCTTTAGCTCTTTAAGGCGACCAAGCCCGCATTGTCAATTGGGGGAAATGCGCAATTTCCATATTGGAACAAGGTAAAGCAAGTAAGCCAGCAGTGGCAAGGGGGGGGGGGAATGCCCATTTCCTCTTTTGCGCAAAAGCAGTATAGTGGTATACTGGCATTGGGATCAAGTAAAAGCAAATTCGCTAGCGGTGACAGTGGGGGAAATGTGCATTTTCGCTGTTGTGCAAAAGCACTACAGCGTTTCACCAGTATTAGGAGCCCATTAAAGTGACCAAGCCCACAGGGTCGAGGGGAGGGGGGAGAAATGAGCTATTTCCCTGTTGGGAACAAGTTAAAGCAACTAAATCACTAATGTCTATTTTGTGCACCCAGGGTTTTCACTCCTTTCACAGATAGTGCACAAGGTTTTAATGGTGCATCAGGTGCCTCCTGAATAGGGGAGGCTGCATATGATGATTGGTCCCGATCCTGCAAACCTAAGGTTTTATAGGTTTTTACCTTTTTGGTGCACTTGGGATTTTTGCTCCTCTGGGGTAATTATGCAGGGTTTTGATATTGGATCAGGTGCTTCCCAGTTAGGAGAGGCTGTGTGTAAAGTTTTGTCCCGATCCTGCAGACCCCTAAGGTTTTATAGCCACCACTCCCTTTTTAGTGCTCTTTAGTGAGTAGTCACGCAGTGTTTTGATGTCAGGTGCCCCCTGGCTGAAAACTTCCAGCACTTTAGAAGTGAAACAGCACCGCTGCTCAGGCAGGAGGAGTGCAGCAGGACAGGGGGTGGGGGGTGGTGAGTCAAATTACACATAGTCCCTTCATAAGCTACTCACAGTAGCTTATTAGCTTGCTCATGCGGCAGGGGCTCGTGGACTATTTTAAAAATAAGCTATTGTGTATAGCTTATTATCTATCATGGGTTATCGTGATGTCTGAACATGTCCATTGTTGGATATAAAAATTTTTAAGCTGGCCTATGAGGAAGAAAAATCTGAAATCCATAGTTGGCCAATTAGGACCAACTAAAATGCTACAAAACATTGTGCATTCTTTCAAGATCTCCAGAGCTTTTCACCAAGCTTGGTGATTTTTATTTTTTTTTTATGTGATGGGGGAAGAACAGAAAAATCCCCAAATTAGGTCAGATGTTGTGGCCATGAGGGCTGCAGTTTAGACCCAGTCTCAAAATGGAGAATGGATTAATCTTTGGTACATGTTACAGTATTAGATTATACCTAGGCATTCTGCTTACTCAGGAACTTGTGTGCTTTGCAAGAGACAGATCTGAGTTATAGCCAGCCTTTATGTTTTCAGAAATGGGTGTGAGCCAATCAAGGTGCAATCTGATACCTGCAACACTTACCAGTGACTAATCGATTCAGTTCGCAGTCTCCATTTTGAGACTGGGTCTAAACTGCAGACCTCATGACTACAACGTCTGGTCTAATTTGGGACTTTTCTGTTCATCTCCCATACCCTGTGGTGGTAGTGGTTGTTACCACCTACCCTGATTATGAGTTCTGAAGAACTTGAATGTTTGCATGATCTTGTAGCGTTTTGGTTAGTCCTAACACAGGCAATGCTGAACTGGATATGGATTTTGGATTGTTGGATACGTTTAACTACAGATAGAAGTATTTACTATCTTTCCACGCAACTTTGCATGTCATCAGCAACAATTCTGATTCAAGTTACTCTTACCCTGCAACTGTGTGTAACGTTCTCAAACCATATCTGTCAGTGCTGACAGTCATGAATTAGTAAGGGTGAAGATTATCTTCTGTGTGCAGTGATTATCCTTAAATCCTACCCATTGACGCTAATGTCTTCAATGTCATTGTTGTATTAATAGCTGATTATATCAATTCACAGTTTTCATTGCTAGGTTTAAGTAATAGCATAACAGCAATAAAACCTTAGAATTAAACCCTCTGTTAGAAATCTTCAGTTTGTAAGACGGACTGCAATATATTTTCAGTTATTGAATAATTCTGCTGATGGATTGTTGTCACTAAAAGCAACTGGGAAAACCCAATGAAGTGAAAAATACCATGGCTGTTTGGAAAGTAGAATAAGGCTTTAAAAAATGAGCATTACTAATGGCAGAAGTAACAAAGACAGTTCTAATCGTTGGCTCTCAAAGTAAAAGCTCCATATTTAGAATTTATAGTCCATTTCAACTAACTATTGAAAGCGCTCCTCTTCCATTCTGCATGCCTCTAAATAGTTTTTGCCTTCTCTTTTTCTGTCTCATTTAATTAATTTAGAGAGACTGATGTCCAGGCTGCCTGGCACATAGCAAAAGGAAAATGTGATGATAAGGAACCGTAAATCTTTTAGTTCTGCAATAACGCTAAATCTACCCTGGAAAAACAACAGTGCACAGATTCCTCTTTTAGTGTTGTTGGTTAACTATATTACTATTAATTTGTGGTGGTGTTAAATAGCCTGAATCCTTGCAATTGAAGATGCTTTTAAAGCAATTTTAAACCTGTTTGCAGATGCTCTGGTCTAACGAATGGCACAATTTCTAGGCTTTCATATAATCTCTCCACTTGCACAGGGAAATTGTATTCAATAAGATTTGTGAGAAGGGATAAAGTAATTTGTAAGTGTCTCCAGTTATGCTAGGATAACAAAATAGCTCAGTTTTTGTGACCCAGAATAATCTTGAGTGCCATTCTAAAATGAGTAATGGAGAAATTTGACCCAAGGCTGAAACACTGCACAGAGATCCCATTGTGTGTTTCATTTGAAGTAATGCTTAAGCAGTCAGCTTCTCGATGCTTTAAAACCATGGTCCCCAAAGTGCGAAGTGGTCTTCCACAACAGAGGTATAGATGGTTGGAGGGAGGGGGGGTGAACTTCTCCCTCATGCCATCTAATTTTGTGTGTGAGTTGTAACATGGCATGTTCATTGACCTGTCCTGTTCGCATCAGTGCAGACAAAATATTTGTGTGAGTTAAGCTGAGCTTCCATCTTTCAGGTGGAAAGGGGGTTGGACTCGATGGCCTTGTAGGCCCCTTCCAACCCTACTATTTTATGACTATTCTATGATTCATTAACTGGGGTGGGGGGATGTGGCAGTCCTATATTTAAGAACCCTCCTGGATCAGATCAGTGGTCCATCTAATCCAGCTTCTTGTTTCCCATCAAGTTACTTGCCTTAACAATACTACAAGCAATAAGGATCTTGGAATTGTTGTAGATCACAAGCTGAAGATGAGCCAACAATGTGATGTGGCTGCAAAAAAGGCAAATGCTATTTGGGGCTGCATTAATAGAAGCATAGCTTCCAAATCACGTGAAGTACTAGTTCCCCTCTACTCAGCACTGGTTAGGCCTCATCTTGAGTACTGTGTCCAGTTCTGGGCACCACACTTTAAGAGGGATGCCGACAAACTGGATTGGGTTCAGAGGAGGGCAACAAAGTCGATCAGGGGACTGGAAACAAAGCCCTACAAGGAGAGACTGAAAGAACTGGGCATGTTTGGCCTTGAGGAGAGAAGACTAAGGGGAGATACGATAGCACTCTTCAAGTCCTTGAAAGGTTGTCACAGAGAGGACGGCCAAAGATCTCTTCTCCATCATTCCAGAGTGCAGGACATGGAATAATGAGCTCAAGTTACAGGAAGCCAGATTCCAGCTGAACATCAGGAAAATCTTCCTGACTGTTAGAGCAATATGACAGTGGAACCAATTACCTATGGAGGTGGTGAGCTCTCCCACACTGGAGGTATTCAAGATGAGGCTGGACAGCCATCCGTCAGGGATGCTCTGACTTGGATTCCTGCATTGAGCAGGGGGTTGGACTTGATGGTCTTATAGGCCCCTTCCAACCCTGCTATTCTATGATTCTAAGACCCCCAAATACTGATGGAGCATTCATAGATACTTACAACTCCCATTAAAGGCACCCTTTCAAAAGTGCCAAGACTTCCAGTTCACACAGGGGATGGACATGGCTACTTGCATGCATAGAACTCTGAGGGATTGGCTGTTTTGAAATGAGGCTATGGGCCTTCTAAAATGGAATTTAGTTGACCACACTCTTTAAAGATACAGCTGAGGTTCCACACATTCTGCTCCTTCATCTGTCTGTGTCTTGGTTTGATCACTAACCAAGCTGCCTGTGTGTGTATCTTTTCCGTTACTCCTTGAGAGGCTGAAGCCGGGCTTTTTCATCTGTTTGGGAAGCCCAGAGCAGTCAGAGGGCATATGATGCTGCTATGCAGCTATCGGCCTGGCCAGTGCTTAGAAGAGGGATTATTGAAGAGCCCCTTAAAAGCTACTCTGAGTTTTCCCTAGAAAGAAGCGTGCATTCTTATGCTTCCTTAAATAAATCATAATTTAGATTTTCCTAAAATGCAAAAGAAGAACTGCTTGAGACATATAATGATGCTCTGGAGCCAACCCCCTGTTTGAAAGGTTTTAGAGATGGGGCCTTATACAGATCAGAGAATCTAAAATGTGGAAAGTTTATATTTGTGTATGTATATATATATATATATATATATATATATACACACACACACACACGCACACACACGCACAGTGAAACATAATCTTTTATGAAATCTTTGTAGTTGTGCTTTGTGAACTCACATGATGGTATCCCAGAGTGTTCTGCTGTCCTTTCTAGAGAAGTCCATCTCTGTATAATTGGAGTGGAACCATCAGAAGGAGTGACGTGGCTTACTCTGGTAAAGATTGCTCAGGAATCCATGCTGTCACTCTGTCTTCATCTTAACTCGTCTGTCAGCAAGAATGCTACAGGCGTTAAAGCATGCTAGCTAGGGATTTTAAGTGTTCGTTTGAGGATGATCTTAATTAGCTGGAGAATATAACACAAAATAGTTATAATAAGTCTTAATGGGTATGCCGGGGCAATAATAATACCTCCTTATATCATCCATCTCTCTTCTCCCTGGGTTTTCGTTGAGTTGTGATGTAGATATCCTGGGTTGAACGTTCACTCTGGTTAAAAGATCCTTGTTGTTTGTTACCTTCAGTACCGCAATTCCAGTTCTATAGCCATTGTGGTCCCTTGAAAAGCCATTCACATGGGGGATATCTTTGCAGAATGCTCAGAAGGTATAAGAACTTGGAAAAGCAGCCCTTTAAAGACTGTCCAAAAGAGTCAATGCTCTTTGCAGGGGGGCCTTGCACAGTGCTGAAAAGAAACAAATGTTGACCTTCACACATGAGAAACCATGTGTAATCTTGAGCATGACAGAGAGGCAGCCTCTGCTTAGCCACAAGGGCTGCTTTTTATAGTGAATTAATTGAAGCTCTTTGCCAGAAACTGTCTGACAACCTGTCCTTCAGAATGTGTATAACATGACTGATGAATTTAACACCAGGCAGGATGTGAGTGATTTAGCAAACAGTGGTTCTTCAAAGGGCAAAGTGAAATCTTCACTCAGAGAGCTTGTTTACATAGATAACTTTTTTAACCTCCTGTTTCCTAATACTTGACTGGTGATGATCTCAGCCAGAGCTTCTGGGTTCACCTCCAACTTGCATCCTGCTGTGCTTTTTTCAACGGAGGCTTGGGAGGCTTTAGATAAGTTAAAGGCAATGGATGGCAGCAGCAAGAAGCGTAAGAGACATTAATGACTGCTGGGGACATTAAGGTGGACGGGGGTGGGGGCGTTAGGGAGGAAGTGTGGCTCATGTAGTTATTAGTTTCCATAATTGCATCCCCTTCGCATTTTTTCATACCATGAATTTGCTATACCACTGTATAGCAAAAGACATCCAGACAGTTTGGGAAGACACTAATTATCTGGATCCATTTTAGTCTGGCTTTTGGCCTGAGTATAGCACTGAAATGGCTCTTTGGTTGCCCTGATGCTGGGTGTTCTGATCAGTCTGTATCCAATACCCACAAGGGAAGGCTAGTTGGTGGGTAGCTCCAAGTGAGCAACTTGTTCCAACAGTGGCTGGAGGCAGACTGAGGTCTTATGACCCTCCAGACCATCCCTTCCAAGCACTGCCCCCTTGCATAAAGAATATTAAAAAGCCAGATGGCTGGCCTGGAAAAAGCCATCTTCTCTACTTGGTGACCTCCTGCCTGGTGCCCTCCCTTTGTTATTAGGCAGACGTAGAGGTACAGGAGGCACTTGGCTCTTCAGGGGAAGGTGATTGTGGGGCTCCAGGCTCTGGCTTGGTGTTCAGAGCCCGGTCCTGCTCTTCAGCCCACTGGCTTAGCCAGCTCCTCTTCTGAGCTTGACTTGTGGCCATGACACTGGGAGGACGATGGGGGAGTTGAACCATGTGAATTCCTCTGAACCTCTCAGTAGCTTTCAATACCATTGACTATGGTATCCTTCTGGAGCGGTTGTCTGGGTTGGGGATTGGGGCCCTCGCACTTCAGTGGTTCAATTCCTGTCTGGATAGCTAGTTCCAGAAGGCGAGGGTTGTGGTCGTATTGCTCTGTCCCTTGGCATGCTGTGGTATGCTGCAGGACTCTGTTTTGCCCACCATTCTATTTAACATCTACATGAAACTGCTGAGTGAAATCATACAGGGATTTGGAGTGTGGCATCATCTGATGATACCCAACTCAATTTTTCCTTTTCAACAAATTTAGGTGAAGCTGTGGATGTGCAGTGGACTGGATGAGGGCCAATAAGCCAAAGCTCAATCCAGACAAGACAGAGGTAGTGCTGGTGGGTGGTTCTTCTGTCCTGGGTGATGTTCAGTCTGTTCTAGACAGGGTTGCAGTCCCTGTTCACAGCCTCAAGATGTTTTAGATCTGTCCTTACCTTTTGAGGCCCAGGCAGTTTCCGTGGCATAAAATTACTTCTACCCGCTGAGGTAGATGCACCCGCTGTGGCCCCTTGTGGAGAGGGATATGGCCACCGTTATCCACAATCTAGTAGCATCCTGCTTACAATGACCGCAAATTTCACAGGATGATAAGTGCTGGAGAGAAAACAGTCCATAGGCTAATCTAGTGCATATGCTACAGAGTTACCCAATAATGATGCCTTTCTGGCTCGAGTCCTAACTAGGATCAACATGGTCCTGGAAACCTCATTCAATGCAAAAGATGCCCATGCCTTAGCAGGATACATTCTGGGCTAATGGGACTTGGCAGAGGGGCATGATGCATGGTTTGGTAAGGCCGCACAAATGGCTAAGTGTACTCTACAACACTGGAAAGCAAACCCCCAGATATACACAAGTAGATTCAAGATTGGTTGACCTTAGCTGCCCATGAAAAGGTATATTACACCAAATTATGAAAAAAAAATCCAATTAATATAGGGATATGTTCTTGAATTATAAGCAGAGTAATGTGGTACACTGTAAAACCATCACAGGCCAGCAAAGAGATGTGCATGACACAACTCTTTTACTTACTTACTTACTTTATTTATTTATTTATTTATCCATCTCTTTTTCTATGTAACTTTTTATTTATCCAGTTTTTGCTTAATGCTTTTACTTATATACATGAAACCTTTACTGTTTAAATACAGTACAATATGAGGAAGGGACAGAGAGAGAATGGGGAAGGTGACAGAAAGGGAAGTGTGTATGGTTTGTATTGTATTGGAAAAACAACACCACCACTAATAAAACAGTTAATAGCAACAAACCAAAATTACTGCAATGTCTTGTATGTAGGGCTGTTTTGGAAGATAGCTCAGAAGCTTCAATCGATGCAAATACAGTAGCTAGATTGATGACTGTGACTAGGCAAACAGAACATTTCTCACTATTCTTAAAATGGTTTCACCGGCTCCTGTGTGTTTCTGAGCACAATTCACCATGCTGGTTTTAATCTTTTAGAGCCCTAAATGGTCTGGGACCAGGATACTCCAAGGACTGTCTTCTCCCACATGAACATACCCTCATTTGATTTCTCCTGCCCTCAGAGCTGAAGTGGGTTATGGCCCAAGATAATGCCCCTCCAGTTGTGGCATTCTGACTGAGCAATGCTTTCCCTAAGATGGCTTACTTAGTGCATTGTTTGATATCTTTTTGGTGTCATTTGAAGACTTTTTAAAAATTCACTCAGACCTTTTAGGTCAGGAGTGGGGAACCTCTTCGAACCAAAGGGCTGAATTCCATTTCAGAGAAGCTCGGGGGAGGGGATTTAATTGGTGGGTAGAGCTGAAGGCAAAGGGGGCAATGTTGTCTAGGGAATTACAGAGGGCTGGATTTGGCCCCCTGGGCATGAGTTTCCTCACCTGAGTTTTAGGTGCCTATGCTGTTGAATTGTGTTTTAACCTGTCACTAACATAGCCTGGCTGTTAAAATAAACAATACCGCATCATTTATATCCTTATGCATAGTGGGGTGCTCTGCTGATGCCCTGACCCCCTAGTTCTGGACTCTTCTTCCTCTTGAATTTTGGCAGAGTCCAACCCTGAGCTTCTTTTGTGGGTGATGGAAAGGTTTTGATTTGGGGCTGATGTTCAGTGACTTGAGTTGTTTTATTATTATTTTAAGGAAATTCAAAGTTCCTTTTGTCTAACAGTATATTTTATAAAGTGTAAGCTGGACTTGCAGCTGAAATTCATGGGGTAATCATGACACACACACACCCATTTTGCCAAGGTGAAGGGAAAAGGGCATAGCTGCAGCATGCCGCTATACTTTTCCAGCCCAAACCAGCCATTTTTATTCTCTACAGGTTACCAGGCATGCGCTTTATTACAAGCCTGATCCATAGTCTTATTACATTTATATAGAGTAACTTTTGCTAATAAAATTTATAAATGAAACCGGGAATACTTTTTATTGTGCTGAATAGTTACGAACAGGGCATTGGCTTCTGCCTTTGCAGTACCATGCAGAATGCCTTCATTTTCAACGTCTGTCCTTCTTATCTGCTTTTTGGCACTTAATAAAACATAAACATATGCTTGTTTTACAGCTACAGGATCGTACACAATTCAGCGACCGGGATTTAGCTACCCTTAAGAAATACTGGGACAAGGGCATGACCAGCCTTGGTTCAGTTTGCAGAGAGAAAATTGAAGCAGTCGCTACGGAGTTAAATGTTGACTGTGAAATAGTACGGGTAAGAAGCCTCCAGTCCTCTCGTTTCTGGTTGCAGAAGCGAAAATAGCCTAGATGAAAGCTTTTTAAAAAATTGCATGAGGTAGACTGAAATAGATTGCACGTGTTACATAATGAATGGCCACGTTAGGAAGTAGTCTCTTGCTCTGTCTATTTATAGTTAAAATCCCTCAGGTGAGACATTTATCGATTGGCAGTGTGAGCTGGATGTTTGACATTCCAGTTGGGCTGCAAATTTATATAAGTTTTTAAACCTTTTTAAGAAAGGGCCTTCTTGATAGCTGAAAAGGAATAACTGTTGTAGTTGGTCAAAATGCAACGCTCCTTTGAAGCAGAAGAGAGTAGAACGTTGTTTTCTTTTGTTTCCTCATAATGGAGAGCCATCACTCAGTGGCAGGAGCAAAGCTGTGCATGTCTCAAGTCCCATGTTCATTTCCTGGCTTCTTGACTTGAAAGATCTCTCAAGTTAGCAGGCTGTGAAAGACCTTTGCTTGGAACCCTGGAGAATGGTGGAAACAATGTTGGGCTAGATGAGTCATTGTTAGAGAGAACTGCTTATTGAGTTTTGTACAAGAGGAGAGGGAGGGCCACTAGGGGTGTGAGCACTGTGTAGCCACTAAGAGTGTGAGATCTGTGATGGAAAGACCCCAGTTCAGATGTCCCCTAAGCCATTAACTCACATGATTGGCAAACCTCTGTTCTCTCGGAATCAGTCCCCCATCTGCAATATGAAGATAAGAATAGTGCCCTACTTTATGTGGTTATTGTAAGAGTGAAGTGCTTTGAACATTGCAGGAGCACTATATAAATGCCAGATATTATTGTATATGACATTTTTATCTTGCCCTTCCTCCAAAGAACTCAGAGTGATGAACGTGGTTCTTCCCCTGATCCCCATTTTATCTTGATGGAGACCCTATGAAGTAGGTTAGATTGAGAAAGAGTGATTTGCCCAGGAGTGAGCTCCATAGCTGAGTAGGAATTTGAACCCCCAAATCTGACCAGTCCTAGTCTGGCACTGCAGTGCATAGTAGTAGTATCTTTAAAAAGATGTACATGAAGGTAATCAAAAGCACATAAAACATTTTCCTGAAATGAAACAAATCTCTTTTTATCTCTCTCTCTATATATAGGAATGAATATTCAGGCCTGTGAGTATTCTGTTTCTCTCTCCCCATCCCCACCCAATAGCGCATCAAGAAAATCCAGATTTTGTTTCCACAGTCAAGTATGCAGATTAAGTAAACATGCACATGTTTACTTTGCAGTGTTTTTATTCCATGTAAAAGGTTCAAGTTATCCAAAGATATAAAGTACATTGGAAACGATTAGGATATCATAAAGGAGTGGAGAGAGAGGAAATGGAAATACTGAGAACCAGGTCAGTTTAGCCCACTGCATTCAGTGGGACTAAAATGTCTTCATTTGTTTTAGAGATGTGTATCCTTCTTTTCTTCCAGTAGGGGAACTCAAAGCAGTTAACAGTATAGAGATACAGATAATCAAGACAATATGAAACTGCTTGATAAAATATTACAATAAAATTGGCAGCCAAAACAGACGATCAGTTGAGCTTCCTTCAAAAGTCCTCCTTCAGAGCCAGGTCTTCACCAGGTGTTGGAATAGTGATAGGCCTGTATTGATCTCTGTAGGGAGGGCATTCCAGAGCATCAGCACCACAACCGAATAAGTCCTGTTTTTGCACCCACCTGCCAAATCTCAGTTGGTGGCAGGACAACCTGAACCAGGACCTCAGATGCTGAACACAGTGTATGGGAAGGCACATATGGCAGAAGGCCATCCTTAAGGTACCTTAAATTCTAGTAAAGTGCAATTGTATTACAGGTAGCAAGATGGGAAGAGAGGGAGAGGAACATATGTGGAGTTTGAAACCCCATCTCCTGGCCACTGGAAGATTTAAGTAGTTTCTCATTGGTTCTTGCCCAATCCTATTTTCTACACATTTCCAAACTGTATATTGCATCTTCAAGAATGATGGCAAACGTACGGATGTTCCTTATTCATTTATCACATTTCAGCTAGTGACTTGCGTGTGTGAAACAGCCAACTCAGGTCAAACACCACAGAAAGTGTTTTCATATCTCTATGTGCCCCTTGCAGACTGTGTAATCAGTTGCAATTTGTTGAGCATTGAATCAGCCTTTCAAAAAGAGGGTGCCAAGTAATGTGCTAATGATTAGAAATCAGGTGACATCCAGCTGAAAGAAGATTACAACAAAATGGTTAACAAAAATTGAGGACAACAAGTAAGCAAAGTCAGGCATTAAGAAGCTTGGGCGGAGGCGGGGGAAGCAACAGCTTTGCTGCATACTTGACTATGTTGCCAGAGCAACAGTTGGCAAAGGATATCATTTGCAGGCCAGTTGAATTGATGCAATTACTGGGCTGGCTCCATGTTAAAGGGAGCCTTTGGCAAAATGCCCACCTAGTGGTCTTACCTGGCAGCCATAGGCAACAGCAGCACTCTGATGAGTGCTAGGTGGCTCCCACTGGTGTCTGGGGAGCTGCCATATTAATTTCCTGCAGTACCCCAGTGATGTTACATTTAGGACTATAGAGAACTTAAAATGATGGATCCCAGACTCCTACTGGAGACCACTCAGTGCTTATCTGGAGGGAGGTGGGCAGGGCAGGCATCAGTGGTGGGGCCCTGATAGTGGCCTGGGGATGCCACATGGTGACAACAGGTCTGTGCACTTACTTCAGCTGCATGTGAACTATGCTATAATAACTGACTGGGGCATGCTGGGAGTTGTAGGACTTCTTTCTGTGTAAATATGCATAAGATTGCACCCTTAGTGTACCCTAAAGTAGGTTAGAGGGACCGAGTACAATAATCTGAAGAGCAACTGCAATTTAGCCATGTGGGCATTTAGCCTACAGGAGCCTTATGTGACCCAGCCAGATTGCCAGCTGACCTCCAAAAGCATCGCAGGTTTAGTCAGGGTGTATGTGTGGGATTCTATATAAGGGATATAGAAAGATGAAAGTCCTTTATGGGCTATCAGGCTACCAGAGTTCTAATCCTGGCTGTTGATTTAGGTCTTGTTGGATTAGAAAGCAGATGCCAGTTACTGGTGTTACTGGGTGTTACTGGGTGTTACAGGTGTTACTGGGCACCTGTTCCGAGGCTACCAGGAAAGAGATTAGTTTCTTCTGCATGAAATTTTCTAGACAAGTATCTGCAATATTGAATTAGTGAGAGGATAAACATGATGACAGAAGTTCCTTCTTTTTGCTTCTTTTTGATAACTCAATTCTACTTACATCCCCCACACACTTTTGAAATCTAAGGTGCTTTTGTAGTGATGATTTACTTGTGGAAATAAATAAATCCCCACCATCACCACCTCATTTTCTTTCTTCAGGAGCTCAATTAAACACTGCTATAATGAAAACATTATCTTTTCAAAAAGACTAAGTAGGCTTCTGGCAAGTGCAGCGTGATTTAATCAACAATTAATTGAAGCATACAGTTAAAAAAATACTTCATTTGTTGAAACAGTGGACTTTTCAGCTGAAGAAGCAGTTTATGAGCATTCTGTTTTTGACTTAAATTTATCTGATCTGTTGGGCATGCTGCAGTGTTGTTTTCTAAAAATAGAAAGACATTAGATACAAAGATAGTTTTAAGGTTTTTGGTCTTCTGATGTTAAATATTTAAAGTGGAGCATGTTGTATGATATTTTATTAGTGGTATTCCGTTACTGGATGAAAGAGCCAGGAGATTGTGACATGAGGAACTTTCAGATATGCAATCCTCCACTTACAGTCTGAAATGGTACGATTTCAGGAGCTCTGTACTGTGTGAATTTATATGTGTAGATCAGTACTAAGCATGCAGAAGATTGGGCAGCTCATCATTAAACATGTCCTTGGAGTCAAGGCAACATTTCAGCACTTACATCCTGTTTTCAGCAACATTCAAAGTAGTAAATAGCAAGCAAGCAACAGAATAGTTTCAGAGCAATTCACTATACGCAATCCAAAAGCCCTCCAAATATATGTCTTTGTAAGATCCAGGGGTGAGAAGGTCAGGCAAGCATCCTGGAGAACACAGTTCCCAAGCTGGATGTGTTGCACGTAAAAGGCCCTATGCTGCATATTCACCCACCTAACCTCAGCAGGGAATGGGGGAACAGAGCAGGTTCGTAGCCAAAGACTTGACAGGAAGGAGGAAGGAGGCAGTCTTAGGGCCAGTGTGGTGTAGTGGCAAGAGTGTTGGACTAGTAGCTGGGAGATCCGGGTTCTAGTCCCCACTTGGCCATGGAAGCTCACTGGGTGACTTTGGGCCAGTCACAGACTCTCAGCCCAACCCACCTCACAGGTTTGTTGTTGTGAGGATAAAATGGAGAGGAGGAGGATAATGTAAGCCGCCTTGGGTTCCTTGCAAGGGAAAAAAGGCGGGGTATAAATGCAATAAATAATAAATAATAATAATAAATAATCAATATCAGCATTTAGAATTAGGTCTGGAAGTAGATATGGAGCCAATAAAGCTGACATCACATTAGGGTCGTATTAGGGCTCCAATTCACACTTTTGCATCTACATGTATCTATGTATCCTTAGGGAATCTGTCCTTCTTCTTTAGTGCCAAGAGAGCTACCCAATTCTACTTGCTTTGTATAAGGAAATCGTGATCTCCTAGACTTAGAAATCATGGGGCTTTTCCCCCTTAATTTTCCAACTTCTGGCTCAGATAACTTCTGATATTTTCCATGTCTGTTTCTCATTACAAGACTTGGATTGGGAATCGGAGACGAAAATATCGTCTAATGGGAATTGAAGTCCCTCCTCCTCGAGGTGGTCCTGCTGATTTTTCCAATCAATCTGATTCCAGCAGTAAATCAATACCCATTCCGGGAGATGATGGTTCGACTGATGTGGGAGACGATAATGACAGGAATGATGAAGTATCAATATGCTTATCGGAAGGAAGCTCACAAGGTATTTAAACCTGTCACCGGTATTATATTGTAACAAGTGGGACTTGCAATAAAATGTTGCAATGTGGAGTGCCTCTGTTCTAGCCAATCAGCCATGCCTTCTTCCAGGATACTCCATTACATTCCCCCTCTCCTTCAGTTTTCAGAGATTTTCCTCCCAACAGATAGTTAGCATTCCATGCTGCATTTGTGCTTTGGGTTCCTTGTGCATGGATGCTGCCATTTTGCTACATAAGGAGTGGTGCTCAGAGACAGAGTTTATGATTAATATATACATAGAGTTGCAGTACGTAGTGTGTCTGCATGAGGTTCCAGCTCCTCCATTCCATTCCCCTCTCTCTGGTTTTCTGCTCCCCCTCCCAACAATTGGCTATCATTCTATATCCACTGAGAATACTCAGTCTTCAAGGTTTTTTCTGTAGTTTTTTTTTTTTTTGGGGGGGGGGGAATCTGCAAATTTTGGGGGTTACCCCAGCCTGCTGATACCTCTTTCTTGTGCATGGATGGTGTGATTTGGCAGCATAAGATACTTAGATAATTGAGTTTGTTATTATTTTATATGATTTATGTTCAATCTTGCATACTATCTCAGCAATCTGAATTTTCACCCTCCCTATGTCCCAGGAAGTAGCTAGCATTTTGATCCTAAATGTATTTATATAGGAGTAAGTCTGAGTGAATGTGCATAGAATCACAGCCAAAGCTAGAAAAGTTTTAACCATGTGGGTAACATCTTTGGAAGACAGGAACACAGAAAATTACAGCAACTTTCCAGGGGTTCAAACCCTGACAGCAACTTTCCAGGGTTTCAAACAGGGGTCTTCCTCAGCCCTACCTGGAGACATCAGGATTTGAACGTTGGATATTCCGCATGCTAAACATATGTTCTGCTACTAAGCTATGGCCCTTCTCCAACAGAAAGCTGAAAAAAGTATCTGAAAATCAAAACTGAAGAAAGTGAAATTTGCCAGAAGCAAACACATGCTAAGTTGAAATGGGGGTTATCTATAATATAGAGATATTGAAGGCCAAAGTCCATTGCACATATTCACAAAGCACCATAAGGAGTGAGAGTTGAATCTTCAGGACATGTTTTTTTTTCTCGGCTCAGGGTGATTTGCTCAGGCAAATTGATAGATTGAATGCTGTGATGTTTCCCTGAGTCTTCCAGGAGGATAGGGTATAGCTAGCCATCTGGTGCCTTCTATGAATCTCCCTTAGTTTCCTCCGAATTGGTGAGGGTGTACTTAAGGAGGTAGTGTGGTTTCCCAGAGGTAGTAGTGGTAGTTCAAGGAAAAGAGGAAACTTCAATGTGTCCTCCCCATAGTCATCTATTCTATTGACTTTCCCATAGGGAGGTGTCTAGGAAATGTATGTCCCTTCAAACTCCACCGCCAATTGGGGAGCCAGTATGGGCAAGGTTGTAGTCCAATGTCAATGTGCCCTTGCATCTTCCATTGGCAGTTGAGCAACAAGAAGGGCCAGGCAATCCCACTTGGTACTCTCTATTTACCAGGCTGCTCCAAAGAGAATCACTGGCCTTTCAGAAGGGGAGAGGCATGATGCCATCAGGACCTGAGGGGCCTTGACAGTGACCCTTTAAGAAGGATGGTGCAAGAACAATCCCATTATACAAAAGAGAAGACAGTTGTTGAAATCTGCTATCACACAACAGGTGATAGAAGCAGGGTGTAATTATGTTGGAGCATTGTTTTATAAAACAGAAGAAGCAACAATTGTGTCAGTTACGACTGAACATGTGTTCGCACATTTCACAGGCTTCACACGTTCAGCTAATTGCTCCTGGTGCTTCCAACTAGAACAAATCAACAAAGTCTGTGGCATCTGAACTTCAGAAATAGCCCATTTCTGGGGCACTTTTGCAGATTTGTATGCCAGGCTTGATCTTATCATTTTGTTTGAACAACTTGGAGTAGGCTGAGAAACTGAGAACTGTTAGAAACAAACTTGTGATAGGTCTGTCAAAATTTCAATTATGAAGAGAATAAGATAACAACATGGAATTGGTTGGAAGTGACTGAAAGTCTGCAGATCTTCTCTTTGCCTGGGGGTGAAGGAATTCCTCCAGCAGGAGAGTTGAGAAATAGTCAGAACACTCTGCAGCTCAAGTGAAAAGCTGTCTTAATATTAATTGGGTCTGGCACTCAGAAGCTTATGATGGAACCATCAGGGAGAGGCAACGAGAAGATGATTGTAATCCATACTTGCACAGCTGCAGGATGAATGCTGGGTCTTCTTAGGAGCAGGAAATGAAAGCAGACTTGGGTTTTATTCATGCAAAATGGGTATATCTCTCTCCCCACTCCCACAATACTGTAAACCCAAAAACTAATTGAACTTAGACAGCAATGGGACACTTCTGGGACATGAAATAGATTTACCAAAGGGTATTCACTCCCCTTCATGGATCACTGCCTTGTTGTGGCGAAGGGGCTTGCGTAACTCAGTGAAGCCATAAGCTATGCCGTGCAGGGCCACCCAAGACGGACAGGTCATGGCAGAGAGTTCTGACAAAATGTGGTCCACTGGAGAAGGAAATGGCAACCCACTCCAGTATTCTTGCCAAGAAAACCCCATGGAACGTATCACAAGGCTAAAAGATATGACGCTGGAAGATGAGCCCCTCAGGTCGGAAGGTGTCCAATATACTACTGGGGAAGAGCAGAGGGTATTTCCAGGTAGCGCCAGAAAGAGTGAAGCGGCTGGGCCAAAGCTGAAAGGACACTCAGCTGTGGATGTGTCTGGTGGTGAAAAGAAAATCCGATGCTGTAAAGAACAATATTGTTTAGGAACCTGGAATGTCAGATCAATGAATCAAGGTAAGCTGGAGGTGGTCAAACATGAGATGGCAAGATTGAACATCGACATCTTGGGAATCAGCGAACTAAAATGGACAGGCATGGGCGAATTTAATTCAGGTGACCATCATATCTACTATTGTGGGCAAGAATCCCTTAGAAGAAATGGAGTAGCACTCATAGTCAACAAAAGGGTGGGAAAAGCAGTACTGGGGTACAATCTTAAAAACGATAGAATGATCTCAGTACGAATCCAAGGCAAACCATTCAACATCACAGTAATTCAAGTCTATGCCCCAACCACTGATGCCGAAGAAGCTGAGGTTGATCGGTTCTATGAAGACCTACACCACCTTCTAGAACTAACACCAAAAAAAGATGTCCTCTTCATCATAGGGGATTGGAATGCTAAAGTAGGAAGTCAAGAAATCACCGGGATAACAGGCAGGCATGGCCTTGGTGTACAAAGTGAAGCAGGACAAAAGCTAATAGAGTTTTGCCAAGAGAACACGCTGATCATAGCAAACACTCTTTTCCAACAGCACAAGAGACGACTCTACACATGGACATCACCAGATGGTCAATATCGAAATCAGATTGATTATGTCCTTTGCAGCCAAAGATGGAGAAGCTCTATACAGTCAGTAAAAACAAGACCTGGAGCTGACTGTGGCTCAGATCATGAGCTTCTTGTTGCAAAATTTCGGCTTAAATTGAAGAACGTAGGGAAAACCACTAAACCATTCAGGTATGACCTAAATCATATCCCTCATGAATATACAGTGGAGGTGAGGAATAGATTTCAGGGATTAGACCTGATAGACAGAGTGCCTGAGGAACTATGGACAGAGGTCTGTAACATTGTTTGGGAGGCAGCGACTCAATCCATCCCAAAGAAAAAGAAATGCAAGAAAGCCAAGTGGCTGTCTGAGGAGGCTTTACAAGTAGCTGAGGAAAGAAGGGAAGCGAAAAGCAAGGGAGAAAGGGGAAGATCTATCCAACTGAATGCAGAGTTCCAGAGAATAGCAAGGAGAGACAAGAAGGCTTTCTTAAATGAACAATGCAAAGAAATCGAGGAAAACAATAGAATGGGAAAGACTAGAGATCTCTTCAAGAAAATCGGAGATCTCAAGGCAACGTTTTGTGCAAAGACGGGCATGATAAAGGACAAAGAAGGCAGGGACCTAACAGAAGCAGATGAGATTAAGAAGAGGTGGCAAGAATACACAGAAGAACTATACAGGGAAGATCTGAATGTCCCTGATAGCCATGATAGTGTGGTCACTGAACTTGAGCCGGACATCCTAGAGAGTGAAGTCAAGTGGGCCTTAGGAAGCATTAGTAACAACAAAGCTAGTGGAGATGACAGTATTCCAGCTGAGCTATTTAAAATCCCAAAAGATGATGCTGTTAAAGTGCTGCATTCAATATGCCAACAAATTTGGAACACTCAACAATGGCCACAAGACTGGAAAAGGTCAGTTTACATTCCAATTCCAAAGAAGGGCAACGCCAAAGAGTGCTCAAACTACCGCACAATTGCGCTCATTTCACATGCCAGCAAGGTGATACTCAAAATCCTACAAGCTAGGCTTCAGCAGTATGCGAACCGAGAACTACCGGAAGTACAAGCTGGTTTTCGAAGAGGCAGAGGAACTAGAGATCAAATCGCCAACATTCGCTGCATCATGGAGAAAGCAAGAGAATTCCAGAAAAACATCTATTTCTGCTTCATTGACTACGCTAAAGCCTTTGATTGTGTGGGTCACAACAAACTGTGGCAAATTCTTAAAGTGATGGGAGTACCAGACCACCTTACCTGTCTCCTGAGAAACCTGTACGAGGGTCAAGAAGCAACAGTAAGAACCGGACATGGAACAACCGAGTGGTTCAAAATTGGGAAAGGAGTATGACAAGGCTGCATATTGTCACCCTGCTTATTTAACTTATATGCAGAGTACATCATGAGAAATGCCGGGTTGGATGAATCAGAGGTCGGAATTAAGATTGCTGGGAGAATTATCAACAACCTCCGATATGCAGACGATACCACCCTAATGGCAGAAAGTGAAGAGGATCTAAAGAGCCTCTTGTTGAGGGTGAAAGAGGAGAGTGCAAAAGCTGGTTTGAAACTCAACATTAAAAAAACTAAGATCATGGCATCTGGCCCTATCACTTCCTGGCATATAGAAGGGGAAGAAATGGAAGCAGTGACAGATTTTACTTTCTTGGGCTCCAAGATCACCGCAGACGGTGACTGTAGCCATGAAATTAAAAGACGCTTGCTCCTTGGGAGGAAAGCTATGGAAAACCTAGACAGCATAGGAAGAAGCAGAGACATCACCTTGCCGACAAAGGTCCGTCTAATCAAAGCTATGGTTTTCCCAGTAGTAATGTATGGCTGTGAGAGCTGGACTCTAAGGAAGGCTGAGCGCCGAAGAATTGATGCTTTTGAACTGTGGTGCTGGAGAAGACTGTTACGAGTCCCCTGGACTGCAAGGAGGTCAAATCAGTCAATCCTAAAGGAATTCAACCCTGAGTGTGCACTGGAAGGACAGATACTGAAGCTGAAGCTCCAATATTTTGGCCACCTAATGCGAAGAGAAAACTCTCTGGAAAAGACCCTGATGCTGGGAAAGATTGAAGGCAAAAGGAGAAGTGGACGGCAGAGGATGAGATGGCTAGATAGCATCACCGATGCAATGAATATGAACTTGAGCACGCTCCGGGAGAGAGCGCAGGACAGGAAGGCCTGGCGTGCTATGGTCCATGGGGTCACGAAGAGTCGGACACGACTGAACGACTGAACAACAAATTCACTGTTCAGTCATCTGCGTTACTGGAGGCTTGGGGGAACTTGACTACAATTAAGATGTTGAACAGAGTAATGGACTCTGATACAGATAATCCTTAAAAGGAAAATGGTTTTCTGTGCTAAAGGGCTGCCATAGAGATCCTTATGACTGGATCACAGTATTGTCCTTTCTGGTTCAAATAATTACATCCTCAGAACAGACACAGGAGAAGTAAATAGGACTGGAATTGCATATGACAACTGATTGTCTTAGTATATGATTATTTCTTTGGTATTTTCACACAATACAATACATTTGAAGAGTGATGAGCAACACAGTCCTTTATTTTTATAGAAATGAAGGTAATTAAAAGCAGGGCCTGCTGCATAATCCAGATGACATCTGTCTACGAATTCTCTGCACTGTTTTGTTTTGAAGTTTTCTGTTTACTGTGTGGGATAGAAGCAGAAAGAAGTATCATTGAGCCTCCAGCCCACACTTGGTCCAGAAGAATACCATGGTTGATGGTATCAAAAATCACTGAGAGGTCAAGGCAAATTAAAAGAGTTGCAGTCCCTCGTCTCCCCTCCCAACAGAGTTGATCCATGAGGGCAATTAAGGTGTGTCTGTGCTGAAACCTAGATTGATATGGGTCTAGAAAATCCATTTAATCTAAAAGTGTCTGGCGTTGAGCCGGCACCACCAGCTTGAGCACCTTCCCCAAGAGGGGGCATTTGCACTCTCTTGTTCCATTGTAAGGTTATAGCAATTTGCTTAGAACATATTTTATCAGCAGACAGCTTGTTCGTAGTATTCTTCTGTTAGGATCCTGGAATGGTGGTTTTACCCCTAAAGTTGCTAAAATGGGACAAGGGATGTCATTTAAGTACTTTCTGGTCTGGCATTTCTGGGTTTGCACTGTTGATAAGTGGACCCCAGAACTGTCCAGGGCATGCCTTGTCAAATTGCTCTACTTTTCCACCACTTTCCATGCACACCGAAGGCCCTGTTAGCTAGGGTGGAACTGTAATGGAAGCAAAGTGGCCAGATGATGGTTAGGGATGTACGGATTTTGTAAAATCCATTCAATCTGCATTTTGTGGATTGTCAAGTGCCTTTTGTTCCATCGTTTGTTCATTGATTTTTTCCCCAGTTTCCTGGATTTGCACAAATTCACATTTTTGGCCGGTTTTTTATTTTAGATATTCCTCTGTGACTAAATTTGCATAAAATTCTAGAAAGTTTTTAAAAAATGGTCTACAAATCCGCAGAATCGGTATGACTCAGGAAAAGCCAGTCTGCTGCGGAATCCACAGGTCAGATTCATAGAAATCCAAACTCATTTGATTCCATTGCAGATTTCTCTGACATCCCTAATGATGGTATTTGACTCTTCTCTTCCCCTTAGCACTGAGGGGAGAGTTGTAGCAGTTCTGTTGTAGAGCGTACTGGGTCACCTTTCCTGAGATAAGTCCAGAACCTCTAACTAGCTTGGGAGTGTTCACCCTATAGTTAACTCTTTTAATTGTGCAAACAAATGAGGGGTTAAACTGACAGAATAGGTTGTCTTAGAGTAACTCATAATGATTTTAAACCCACAGAGGAATTCAGTGTTGAAAAGAGTATGAAATGGGCAAGCAAACTTTTATTTAACTATCTATTTCCATATGGCCGATAGCTGAAGCTCTCTGGGCAGTTCACAAAAATTAAAAACACAAGGTACAGCATAAAACAATAAAAATATGAAAGCTTAAAACCACAGTTTAACAATACAACCAGAATAAAACCTAGCAGAAATGCAGAGATTTAAAATACAGATTTAAAACAGCAGAGCTAAAAGATTAGGAAACTAAAATGCTAAAATACTGGGAAAATAAAAAAGTTTTCACCTGGCACCGAAAGAAGTACAAAGTAGGTGCCAGATGAATCTCTTTAGGGAACTCCTTCCACAGCCAGGTTTCCACAGCAGAAAAGGCCCTCTTCCTGGTAGCCACCCGCCTCACTTCCTTTGGTAGGGGCTCACAGAAAAGGACCCTTGAAGATGATCTTAGAGTATGGGCAGGCACATGTGGGAGGAGGCAAGCCTTCAGATAACCTGGCCGGAAGCTATTTAGGACTTTGAATGTTAATACCAACACTTTGACTCGGGCCTGGAAATGGACTGGCAGCCAGTGCACCTGGAAAAGTACTGGCATAATGTGATTTTGTTGGCCAGTCACTGGTCACAATCTGACTGCCCTATTTTGGACCAGCTGAAGTTTCCGGACAATTTTCAAAAGCAGACCCACGTATAATGCATTGCACTAGTCCAAGTGAGAGGTTATCAGAGCATGAATAACTGTAGCTAGGCTATCTCTGTCCAGATAAGGGCGTAGTTGGTATATCAGTCTAAGCTCTAAGGTATACTGCATTTACTGAAAGTTAATTTAAAACCACGTGGTTTGTTTATTTCTGTAGAAGAACACAGTGAAGTTCTTCAGAATGAAGACATTGGCCACAAAGAGGGGGACCAGACTACTGTATCTGCTGATAATGTGGTAGGTACACTTCCTAAAATGTAGTAGTTTGATTAAATCCCATTCATATGATGGACTGATATATGAAGGGCCACAGATTGCCACACCAGCATTTTTGGTAGGGCATGCTTGGGGCTCTATCGTGCAAATGCAGAAATTGTACTGAGTACAGTATTCCACATCCTGGAAATCTTTAACTTCAAAAACAGCAGCTTTCTCAGCCCTTTGATTGCAAAGATAGGCTTTATGGAGGAGTGTTGATAAGGTTTTAGAAGTTTCATTTTAAAAATGAAATGCATTGTTCGCTTTTTCAGAAAATAGAAATCATAGATGATGAAGAAAGTGATATGATAAGTAATTCTGAAGTGGATCAAATGAGTTCTCTTCTGGACTATAAAGTAAGTTAACTTACATTTGTTTGTTTTTAAGTAGATAGGTGAATAACAAATTACAACCCAAAATACTGACTTCATTCAAGTAGTCAAAGTGGGAGTATGAAGCAGGGTGCTATTATTCCATGCCACCAGCAGGTGTTGCAGTTAAGTTTCTGTGAAGTTCACTGAAGCTTCATGAAGTTGCAATGAATGTTTGAAAGATATTCCGGCTTTTTAGAGTGATGTGATGAGAGTTGCTGCTTCCTTTTCTCTACCATCCTCTTACCTTGCAAAAATATGAAACTGTCATTCAGACAGGCTGGCTGTTGCACAAGGACCCATCGCTCTGTCTTCCATAGTCCATCCACCAAGGGGTTTCTTTTTTTTAAGACATAGTTTTATCAATATCTCACTTTTTCCTTTCCCTTATTAAGCAAAGATTGCATTTTCATCAAATACGAATATTTATTGGATTGGAAATCTGTTTTCCCTTGTGTTTTAACACAACCTTATACTGCTGGAGAGGGGGTAAAGCAGGAGACAGAGATGAGCAATTTATTCTGACATAGCACAATAGAGCAACTCTGCTCTCCATTATTACCAAATGGTGACAACCTTTTAAGGTAACTTACTGCTGCTTTAAGTACGTTCATGTCTCCAGCTTAAGCCTTACTAAATGGTGCAATCTTATCAGTGTGCATTGAAGAATGTGGGGATATTATTCTGGGATCACAGGCAGATGGTGCTGGAGCAAATGTTTAGGAGTTGGATGCTGATTTCTTTGAAGACAGACAGACAGACTGTGCCAATTTCAGCAGCTTGTGGATTACAACCTAACATTTGTTTTTGATGCAATATAAGCAAAGGTAGTTGGAAACTGTGACAACTGCTGTTTTTTGCCGAAATTGCAAAGATTACATGCGTACATAAGAATTGGGGCAGTTCATTTTCGACTCAGATGCCCTCAAACAAATTTCAGTTGGTGTTAGAATAAAGAATTTTGTATGAAAACTTTACCTAGATTTAAAATGAGCGGAGTATCTTTAAAAGCACACAATGCATGTGTAATTGAGGTCCACACATTAATTTCCTGAGTTCTGCTTTTGGGATAAGGGCGGTGTTGAATGAATATAGATATGAGGGGAAGAGAAGAAGTGACCTTTTCTTAATGTCACTTGTCACAAACTGAATGACTTGTTGTGATAGCATGTCCTACAGAAGCCCATTTGTTTTCTTTATTACATTTTGACATAAGCTGTTAGTCTTCCTAACCAAATTGTCCCTGCATAAATGTGCATATTTGGTTGGACTGGGCAACAGCAGAGCAATGTAGGTGACCAACACACTTCTATTACTTTTAGGAAATCAGGCAAGCATTTTAAAATTGTGTTTATTTTATTCCAATCCTTGAAATAAGTGTGGAGAGTGCTTTTGTATGGGGAAACATATGAACAGCAGATATTAGTTCTGCTTGGATTGAAAAAAAAAAGTTCAGATGTAAGTTATCTTGGTATTAGACTCTCTACTGATTTAAACCAGGTAGGGAAATTAAATTATCAAAATTCAGTTATTAAGATAAAAAAGAAACTGAGGGATGGTGAAAGTTAAAACTACCATAGCTTGCTAAAAATTCAGGTATTAAAATGACAAAACGTTTCTAAGTTTTTGTTTTTTATTTATGGTTTTACTTTTAGTTGTGGACTACAGAGAGATACTGAGCTTTTGATTAGGTTAATTTGGGTGGGTGGGGGAAACCTGCTAGAGTAATAGTGGATGCTTCGCAAGCTTCTCCGACTGAAGGGGGCTTGGCTTTTCCTTGAGATTCTATTTTGTAGCTGTTCAATAATTGCAGTAATCAGAACCGCTGGAGCATTCTAAGGCCTCGGCAAGGCACTTTGCAGATAAAATTGATCAGATTAGGAGTGTTACTCCATGTGCCATGGATACAGTTAGCGAGCGAGAGGTGGCCTATGGCAAACCGGTTTTGTGGGATCGGTTCCAGCTTCTTCCTTCTGATGAAGTGGACAAGGTGCTTTCATCTGTAAGACTGACCACCTGCTTAATTGATCCCTGCCCATCTTGGCTCATTGTGAACTGCACAGAGAGGCTGGGTGAGGGGATCAGGGTGGTGGTGAACGCCTCCCTTGAGGAGGGAGTGATCCCATCAGCTCTCAAGAAGGCAGTGATAAGACCGGTTTTTAAAAAGCCCTCCTTGGATCCCCAAGTTTTGAACAACTTTTGCCCAGTCTCGAATCTGCCATTTTTGGGCAAGGTGAATGAGCAGGTGGTGCCAATGCAGTTGAAGGCACACTTGGAAGAAGCCAATTATCTAGATCCATTTCAGTCGGGCTTCAGGCCTGGGCATGGGACAGAAACGGCCTTGGTTGCCTTGGTGGATGATGTGAGGAGGGCTTTGGATAGGGGTGAATGCTCCTTGCTTGTTCTCCTCGAACTCTCAGCGGCTTTTGATACCTCCTGGACCACCTGGAGGGGTTGGGCATTGGAGACACCGTATTAGGGTGGTTCTGGTACTTCCTCTCCAGCAGGTACCAGAGGGTAGCACTGGGAGAGGAGGCTCTGGACCCATGGCCGCTCGCTTATGGGGTGCCACAGGGTTTCATCCTCTCCCCAATGCTATTTAACATCTATGAGAAGCCGCTGGGGGCTATCATCAGGAGGTTTGGGGTGCAGTGTCATCAATATGCAGATGACACGCAGCTCTGCCTCTCGTTTAAATCTTCACTAAGGTTGGCCATAGAATCCCTGTCCAAATGTCTGGAGACGGTGAGTGGCTGGATGGGGAGGAATAAGCTGAAGCTGAACCCTGACAAGACCAAGGTACTTTTGGTGGGAGACAAGAGGAGGTTGGGGGATGTCAACCTGGTGTTGAATGGGGTACGGTTACCCTTGAAAGACCAGGTCCGCAGCCTGGGAGTTATTTTAGACTCCCAGCTGTCCATGGAGGCTCAGGTGTCAGCTGTCTGCCAGACAGCGCTGTACCAACTCCATCTGATACAGCAGCTGCGCTCCTACCTTCCTGACCATCTGCTCCCATTGGTAGTACATGCCCTGGTCTCCTCTCATCTAGTCTACTGTAATGTGCTCTACCCTTGAAGATGGTTCGGAAGCTGCAGCTGGTACAGAACGTGGCGGCATGCCTGATTAAAGGCATCCACCGGCGTGATCACATCACTCCATTGCTGAAGGAGTTGCAGCTGTTTTTTGGGCCAAATTCAAGGTGTTGGTTTTGACCTTTAAAATTCTATATGGTTTCAGCCCAGCCTATCTTAAGGAGCACCTCCACCAACACCAGATAGGCCACTGAACAAGATCAGCCTCGGATGGCCTTCTCTCTGTCCCATCGGCCAGGAGAGCTAGGCTGGTGAGGACGAGGGAGAGGGCCTTCTCTGTGGTGGCCCCCACTCTGGAACTCCCTCCCTAGGGAACTTTGCCATACCCCCTCTTTAATGAGCTTCCACCACATAGTAAAAACATGGTTGTTCAGGCAGGCATTTGGGATGCTAGGGTATTTTTAGAAATATGTTTTAAAGTAGAATTTTATTGTTTTAGAATTGTATTGCTGTACATCGCCCAGAGCGCCTGGGTGACCGGCCAGATGGGTGATGAAGAAATTCAATCAATCAATCAATAAGAAATTTTAGTTTATTAAATTCAGTTGTTTGTTGGAACTGGAACTAATCACAGTAGTTTACTGTAATTAGTTTACTTTGGATGTCCTTCCATGGTTAAAAAGAATATCATCAGCAGATCAAGCAAAACTTACACATTTCCCATAATTTATTTTGCCACCACCAGGCCACTCCTGTGATCTGCGCCGTGAGGCAAAAGGTGGGTGGGATCTGGCCTTTGAGACTTTCATCACTGTGACATTACAATTTTTAGTGGTGTCGCAATAACTTGAGACAATGGGATTTTGCTGTGCAAGACTTTGTATGATTGATGTGGCTAGAGAGGGGTGGACATGTTGGGGAGCAGGCCAGAGGAGTGGTAACACTAAGGGAATAGTGCAATTCTGTCCATACTATCTTCCTCTCCCGCCCCTTTTTAGACCAGTACAGTGTTACTACACTGTTCACCACTGTGCAAGACATAAATATTAACTCGGAAATGCAAATGCCAAGCCCCCCAGCCAAAGAAGACTGCAGGATGCACATCTAAGAAGAGGATGGCTTACTTGCACTAGTGTAAGTGCTGAAGAGGCAACAGCCTTTCACAGGCATCCAAAGGTTTTGGCTATTAAGTAGATAATGCAGTTCTTTTTTTCTTTTTCTTTTTTAACTAGAAAAAGTCATTGTCATTCAAAGTGAGGATGAACACGAATTAGACCTACAGCCCCCACAATATTCTTCACGCGGTGCTTATATTAATGGAATTCACTGCTACAGTGGTAGCCGCTTTCTTAGATGGCTTTGAATGGGCATTAGACAAATTCATAAAGGTTAGGTCTATTGGCACCTATTAGTTATGACATATATTTGGAATTCTCATGTTCAGAGGCAGAATGCCACTGAATACCATTTGCTGGGTCAGGGAGAGGGAAGGAAAATGGCAGGGGAGAGCTGTTACTTTCATATTCTGCTTATAGGCATCTAGTTGGCCGCTACAAGAAACCTTGGTCTAATCCAAGACTGTTCTTACAATATCGGTCAGATTTTCCTTAAACCTCTTGGCTGTATATGTAAAAATAACATATTTTATTAACATTGTAACATTGTTCTTGACATACTATACTTGTCCATATTAGATTTTTTTTAAAAAAGGTGTTCTTTCTGGTGTGTGTGTGTGTATTCCTGTTGTATTAAATGAGGAGAAATGTAATAGACAATCGTTTAATAGCCCCATTGGTGAACTTCCCCCATCATACATCTGCTCTGCCCTCAAAATATATTTGTTCAGAATGAACACTGTGGAGTTCTAATTTGCAAGTCATCCTCACAAGTGAGGGAAGAGAAATCATCCATACTTGCTGAAATGTTTTCTTCTTCTTCTGCGTGCTGTCTTTGTTTCTTCACATCTTTCATTTAGGAAGGCTCACATCTTTTGGGGGTAGGGGGGGAGATCAAGCACTCCTAAGAGAAATAGCAAAAGATAACTGTGCACTATTATTTCTAGTGTCATACTCACAGCAGTGTTTATTGAATGAGCTCTGTGGAACATAATTCTTGTGTCATCTAGTTTCTGATGATAATTACCATTTGATTATTCCTAAATGCTGTCTATTCTGTGTAACTTGCACTTTTCACCAGGTAGCTCAGGCAGCAGCGTAGATACAGAAAACTGTGGGGTGGAAAATGAGGGAGACTCAGCAGGCTAATCTATCACTGAGCAGCAAAGATGGAATCATAGATTTGGAAGGAAGAAAAGGCCATCTAGCCCAACTCCCCGGATCATTTACTTAGCTTCTCCTCACTCCCCCATTAAGTTCAGATTTACTGTGGGTGGTGCTACATCAAAGCGCTCCATTCCCCTGAAGCCAAACTAGAGGAAGGTGGGCATATTCACTTCTTAGTTATAAAAGCTGCATTTATTGAGGAGCACATTATAGTGTCTGGTCTAGTGGTTGCCTCACCCCATGGCCCATACCCCTCTGTTCTCACCTGAGTAAGGCTCCGAATGCAGCCACGTCTGCACTGCTTATGCACTCCTGTGCAGTATTTCCTCCACCAGGGAGTCGTATTGAGCCTGGGCCCACTCCCACTCAGGCTGGAGTGTATGTCACTCCAAATAATAATACAAAAATGTATTATTTTTTTCTCCTTTTAGAACGAGGAAGTAAGGTTCATCGAAAATGAACTGGAGCATCAAAAACAGAAATATTTTGAACTGCAGGCTTTCACTCGGAGTTTGATACTTGCCATCAAAACAGATGATAAAGAACAGCAGCAGGTGAGACGAAGCCCAGAATAAGCAGTAGAGAACCTTAATCACATCTTCTCCCTTTGTATTTTGCCACTTTTTTAAGATTCAAAGGTTCTGATCCAACAACACATGAAAGCTCCAGTGTCCATGTGAAGCTTCCATGTTTAAGGACTTCCCTGTTCACTTCAGGGACAGGAGCAGCTCTCCGCACCTAATGATACACATACAGAGCTGGTACTGCCACTGAATTGAATGGGGAAGACCTTGAATGGGGAAGACATGGGGAGCTTCTTAAGTGCGTTGAAACTTGGTGCACATGTAAACTGGCTGGATCAAGGAATATGCATTTTACCTGTATTTGTGTCCAATAGTAACTGGAAGCAACAGAAAGCAACAGAAACAGAAAGCAACTTGACAGCGCCTCAGCACAACATTATTTCTGTCACTCAAGTGGCTCAGCATCACCTTTGCCTTCTGTGTGGCTCTCCCGCCACCCTGCCCTTTACACTTCTGCAGCGTGGATCCATATTGCCTTCCATCATTACCTCTCCCAACTTTGTGTGTGTCTCCCTTTGTCCTATCCAACCACTGAATGTTGATGACTTAGAGAAGGTGACAGTCGGTATGAAATGAGTTGCTTGATCCTTATAGTTGAGCATCACATAGACAGCATTCTGATACAAGTTTATCAGATCTCCGCCCCAAAGGGATTCTTGTACTTGTGAAATCTGATCCTCTTCATAGTTACTAGGAAATAAGTTCCACCAATTTCAGTAGAACCTACTAAGTGAGTAAGATTGCAGCCTTAAGCCTTTTTAGACTGTAAGCCCGTAATCAAATTAGATGGTAATGTAAATAATTGCTGTACAGCAGCTAATTGTTAAGGTGTTTTATTTTAATTTTTTATTTATTTAGGGTGCAATTGTATGGCTGCTAGACAGCCGCTGGATGGCCATAAGATTATTTGGTTTTCAGGTTCCCAGAAAACTGCCTCCCTGCCCCCTCCCCCCACCACCTTGTAGGTGGCGCAGATCGTTCCAGGCTCCACGTTCGTAAGAGAAGTGCTAAGTGGGAGCAAAGGGGGCATTCCCAGGGGGAGGGGAGGGGACCTCGGAAGGGCCGGCACAACCGGTATGTACGTAGAAATCGGCCGTCTAGCTGCAAGTGCAGGGCAGCCGGAGCGCAGAGGTGAAGATGCCCTCCACGCTTCACCCACTTTGCATTGGATAGGTGGTCGCCTCCGGGTTTGGAGGCGGATGCCTATCCAGATAGGATTGCTCCCTTAATCAGTATATATATACCTTAGCTGTCTACCAGAGTATGCAAGGAAGCTTACCTTAACCCAGCCTTCCCCAATCTGGTAAACTCAAGATGTGTTAGACTACAACTTCCATCTTCCCTAGCCAGTGTGGCCAATATGTCAGGCCACAACACATCTGGAGGGCACTAGGTTGGGGAAGGCTGCCTTACCCATTAAAAGCAACAACTGGAGTCATCGGCAACAAAATGTTGCAGTGTGGAGTGTTTCCATTCAGGATTCCAGCAATCAGTGTTCTGTGGCCACTGGACATCTTCAGCCCTTATTGAGCTGTTTTGAGGGGGTTTGCCTCCTTAAGATACCTCAGTCTTGTGTCTGGATTTTGTCATTTTGGCTATATAAGGACCGGCTCTTGGAGAATTGAGTGAATTCATTATTATCATATGATAACATAAATTATGTAAATTACAAATCAAGTAAGTTGCACAATGAGCAGATTAAATCCTTACTGCTTTATAAGTAGCAGCAATTAAACCATCAGCTACAGGGTAGAACTGCAGTACTATGAAATGGTGGGTGTTACCTTCTTCCCCTCCACCAAGTTGTCCCTACCCTTCTGTTTTCCCCATTGAACCAGAACACTGCAGGTCAGATCTGGACCATGATGTGGGAGGGTATCATTTCTGTTCGGCTAAGAACTTCAGCCCACTGGAGGCTACAGCAGCTTACCATTTATTTGTATTTTATATCTAACTCAGGCACTCCTAGCAGATTTACCTCCGGAGTTGGAAGAGATGGATTTCAATCATGCATCTCCAGAACCTGATGATACCTCATTCAGCTTATCCTCTTCATCAGAGAAAAATGCCTTGGACAGTTTGTGATCTCTTGACAAAGGAAACAACACAGTGTAGTTTGCCTGATGTGTATGTTTTGAACTAATTACATTTTGTTAGGCAAAACCCTTAAATATGAAGGGGAGAGATGGGGGTGGGATGGCAGACTAACAACCTTGTGTATTGGGTGTGGTTGATGATAGCTGCAAATTCAGAATTTTGTTTTTAACAAATGTGGAAGTTACTTGAGGAAAACAGACTTTTATTCTTCTAGCAACTATGCCTTGACGATGGTACCTTTATACTAATCTCTGTTTAGTAATAAAACCCTGATCTAAGCGGGGCATCAAGAATGGATGAGAAGTAGCCAATTATGCTAATAATTCAACCACATCTTCCAAATCTAGCCCACCAGTCCTGTTCAATCTGATGTTTTGCCTTCCCTTGTTCTTGCCCCCTTCTCAGGTAGGTGGACTCATAATTGGAAATTATGGGCTTCAACAAATCAGTGGGTAAAAGTTGGGCCTTCACTAAAATGATGATCATTCAAACCAGGGATCAAGCTAAAGAAGTGCTTTTTTAAATCTGTACATAACAGCAAATCATTGTGTCTTCTCTTGTCTTCACCCTTACCTAATGCCTGGAAAATTATTGGAAAGTAAACCTATTTAACTTAATTAGCTCCAATAAATTATTTTATGTATTGTAGCAGATGGAAGTTCTGAATGAAGATAGTCGGCTCTTATTAAAAATGCTTATTGGTTCAGGAAAGCAACCATTTCCAGTAGTGCAGGGACTTAATGCAGAGTCTCCCCTTAGAACACCCTGGTGATATGCGGCAATAAAGCCACAAAGATACAGTGTATACATGAATCCAAAGGGTGTGTGGATTCCTGTAGCTTATTTACAAGCACTCAGTCCGCAAGCCTCATCTGAAGGCTCCTCAGGACTAAGGCTTTGTAGTTTAAAATATAGCCTTCCCCCCATGACCCTTGGCAGAGAGAAGAGCTAGGAAAAATGCCAGTGTGTGCCCCAAGAGCAAGAGGCCTGGCTGTGAAAGGCATTGATGAAAGGTGTCCCCAAAGGAAGTATGTAAAATACTGTAATTCAGAAAACTGCTTGATTGGATTAGGATATATTAAACAAACAAAACCTGAGTTATGAATTGGCTCTGGCATATGGGCCACTTTCTTCAACTTGCTAGGCAATTAGAAGCCCATGCAGAACTGAGTTCGGTGACAAAACTGGATGTTCATCTTGAGATGTCTAGTGCTTAAATTGCCCATGTTCCTCTATTTCAACCAGTGCTGAGGACTGAGTTTGTTTTTAACCTTAACCATTTTCAGAATTTTGATCTACAGTTATGTATTTTGTGTCTTTGATTGGATAATGAAAATAGATATACATTTATATAGTTTGGGATATTGTTTCTCCCATGAATACATAAGAGAAATAAGAGCTGTTGCCAAAGTACCATAGCACAAACAAAAAAGGCACAGTTTTTCTCCTTTCGGAATTGTAAATTTTAAACCGAAACTGCTGTGAAAGAACTCTGTCATCCTACTCCTAAAGCAACCTCGCACAATGCTTGTAAGATCTATTTTGTATCTTCCTCACTCTGTTCACTGCCATACACTTCTGCTATTTCCTGACTTTTTCCACCTTATGTCTCTGCTTTCCTGCTTACTGCCCTCCCCAGCTTGAAAGGTCCAGGAGAGGCAACTATGGTAGAAATCCAACACCTTCCCAGCCTAGGAAGATAAGTGTAGTAGCCAAGAGGGAAGAGGTGTTTCTACTTGACTTCTTATCCAAGGGCAATCATTCCTTGCCCTGGGCCAGGAAGAAAATGGCTAACTGCTCCTCTGTATGAAACTTCTGATCTACTTAGCTATGAGTGCAGATGTGCATACTCAGCACTAAAAAAGGGTGAAAAGGGAATTATTATTCTGCACCTGAAAAATCAAAATGTGCGCCAAGGAAAGCTATGTTCCTTTGACTGTTACATAGCATAGTTCTGCCATGCTTTCCATTTTCTACTTTGCTTCATTCTGTGGAGGGACAAGGAATTATACAAGATATTGAAGCCCCCATCTCCCCACCTGCCCTATCGCTCTCCCCAGCCACCCCCAGCCACTAGGAAACTCATTCAACACCACACTGGCTTCTGAAATGTTAGCAGGCACTGCCCATAAACCTTTTCTAGCATATCATTATAGCAATGAGGGCTAGGGACCTGCTTTAAAAAAATGAAAATGTAGATTCTCAGGAAGTTGAATTCTGTGCCCACTTGTCATGCTGTGCATGTTTTCTGCGCTCTCGTAGAATTATGGCATGTGCACATCCATTCTATGAGGAATAAAAATAGAACTTGAAATGTGTGTCTGCAGTAAGAGCCTGAGAAAGATGAGTTTAACCCTTAGTGACAATGGTAGGAAGGGGTGAGGAAGAGATGGTCATGTGGGTAGCAGTTAGAGAAAGAAGGATATTGTTTGAGAGTATGGGGAACAACAGCCAAACATACACTCCTTTTTTTCCAGCCTTTCTTGTCTGTAGCTGTTGAACTCCGCCTGTAGGATATATCATAGGTGTCATCTGACTCAAAGTCCTTTCCACTAGCACAGAATTAGGTCATATGGATTGTTTTCCATAGGACAGGGGTGGGCAAAATGTAGATTGGGATCTACCGGTAGATCTCTGGGTGATTTGCAATAGATGGGCAAGAATTTCTGACTCCCAGTTGTTTTATGTATAGCAACAACAAAATGACTATTTCCACCTTAATTAGGCTGCTGAAATTAAGAAAGCTTGGAGTATCCAGTAGTGGACTTTTGTGTGAAAGGACTGTGAGTTCAGTTTTAGTACTGAAAAAAAGTTCTTAGGCTCAGAATGCGCTCAGAGAAGTGGAGGCTGGTGGCTCCAATGTCATTGGGGTGATGAATCCCCTCTGTGTTTCAGTCAAAATGCTAAAGGAGCTATCTAAGGTGCGAAAGCACCTTGGACAGCTCCTTTAGTGTTCTGACTGAAACCTGGAGTGGATTCACCACCCCATCGACATCGGAGCCACCAGCCTCCACTGGCTCAGAGGAATCCTATTCTTTAATTCTTTTGCTCCTGGCTTCAGTTGGTGAACTGTGTGGTTCTAGATTAAAAAAAAAAAAAAAGTAGTCTGTACGACAACCCTGAAGTCTGCCCGGTCTTGCCATAGGATAGAGTGGAAAAGATCTATACAAATCTGAATTGCCTTGCAAAGTATCTTAATGGTGAAACCTTTTTTTTCACATACTGTTTCAGTTTGATTGGCACAATGCAACACTAGGGTTGCTTTGCCAAGTACACTGCTTGGTATGATCAATTCTGTGTGTAGCATAGTTGAGTCTCTGAAAAATCAAGGAATTGCCAACAATTCAGCCAAAAGGTTAGTTTTCTGTACTTAACTATCTCCCATGTAGGTGCCCAGATTTTGATGATATAAAGGTGCTGATCTCTTCCTTCTGTCCTGACTTTAAAATTTCGAACTATACTAGAAGTGCAGTACGAAAGCTTGAATACTTCTTATGCTCATCCCTTGTGATTGTTTAACTGGAAAACTTGGGAGTAAATTTGATTATTTTATAAATCATTTACATAGGACTTTTGTTGTGCCATAGAACTGTATTCATTCTGTTGGCAACTTTGGACAATAAGTTGTTCTGATTTTACAGGCATGACACAGCCAGTGAGTCCGTGGGCTCAGGTGGGATTTGCATATAGCTCTGCGAGACATAAATCTAACATTCTTTTGAGGATATGACAGTTCTGGCTGTGATCTGAGATGGCTCATTGACACAGATGTTAACATTCTTCAAGTGATGCAAATAGCATTTTTATTTATTAAATATATTTAAATGATTTCTTTGCCACCTTCCTACACTGAAGTATACTCAAGGTGGTTTAGAGTAAAACAAGAGATCATATGCATGTTTGAATGGGCTACCACTTATCCACTAGAGCAGAAATCTTCAGTCTTTTCAGACCCAGGGCGCACATTTGTAACTAGAACCTGCAATGCAGACCCACATCTAATTTATTAATCCTTCTTATCTCTTATCCTGCTTTTCTCTCTCGAGACTAAAGGGAGAGGTTCCTGTACCTATTACTTGTTGCATCGAACAGGGGATTTTGGCGGGATCAGCTTGTTGTGGAGGAGAAAATCTGTTGCTGGTGAAATTCCCTTTTCTACACAGCTATGATAGGAATAGGAGTCTGGTCCTCTTCACCTCTGGTTCCCCACCCCCTCCCATCTTGCTCTTTGAAAACAAAAAGAAAATCGTAGCAATGCCGCTGCTGTGACACACTCTTAGATCCTGACCTGCCAATCAAGGACTTACACTAAGACATACTATTAAGTCAAAGCCCTTTCCAACTTCATGATGTCCTATCTGTGCATGAACTTAATGACTTCACCACACTGACCAAATTCTTTAACCTGGGAGGCAAGGGGCCAAACGGTATCAGAATACTGGAACAGTCTTTGGTAGTAGGCACTGTACTGTATTCTTTCACAGAGTAGATTCTGAAGTTCTTTTTTTACTGGAGAACCCTCTTCCCACATGGATTAATGTCAACCTCAGATGGGCTATCATATTAAATACTGTTTTATTTGAAAGGTTATGGGACTCTATAGTAAGAGTAGCTTGAACAAAACGACAAATGTTTGCTTGTCTTATGTTTTCTGGTTAGATCTGGAATATTAATTATTTAATTTAATTTAATTAACACAGTACTTCAAAAACCCCAAAACATTTTTTACATGCTACCTCTGCAAGATGACATCACCTTAGATGCCACACCAGGCTATAATGTGACTTTTCACACCCTTAGGCAATAAATAGCTTCCAGCAAATGGATATGTTTTCTTTCAGGGTTTTTTTTGGCCATTGCCTAGTGATAAATACTGTTACTGAATATTGGATTTTTTTTTTGTTTGGATTTATTTTTGTTATTCTAATATTAGCACTATGAAAAGAACTGATGGCTGATATGTTAGGCAGGGGTGTGTGTGTGTGTGTGTGTGTGTGTGAGAGAGAGAGAGAGAGAGTTTTTATGACACTGAAATATTCCTATATTGTAAAGGCTCAACTCCCTGGGAACGTTTCCTGCAAGGGTCCCATTGAAAAGAGTGGGAGTTGTACAAGTTCCCCACAGGATTTTGCCTTAAAGTTAAAATGGATATGATAATAGATAAGTTGATGGCTGTAGGTCTTCTCCCCACCCCAGTTTTTCTCTTGGAGTAGCTGTTGCAATGCATGTTGCAACAGTATAGCATTAATGCCAGTGCCAAAGGACACTAAAAACTGGGCTAGTGCCAGAGTTGCTTTGGCCCATGGTCAAGCTCTATCAATGGGGCCTAACCCTACCTTTGTAATTGTCCAACACTTCTAGTTACCTTCCCAACATGCGTCTCTCAGCTAGAGATGCCAGCTACTTAGGAACTAAAGGGTAACTCCTTCCCTTTTAGTAACCTCCCTTGCTATGCTGGAGGGTACAGGGGAGTGTTTTAAACTAAAGTTTTTCTCCTGTTTTAACCCCCTCTTTCCTGGCCTTCACAGTAGGCTCCACCTACCTCTTTGGCCAAAACTGGCCATGCCTAATCAACATTCCTGTAAATTATTATTATTTTTTTAAAGAAACAGGAAGGGCATAGTATACTTCAAAAAACTAAGTTCTGCAGAAATTCACTGAGGTTGCATGTTCTTACAACCTTGTTGCCCTGCCACATCAATGGATGGTTCGGAACTTAATTTGCTGTCAAAGATAGCATGTGTGATACCAAAATGCACACGTATGTTTTGGATTTTCAGTACAAAGGAAAATGTGTTAGCATTTTCAAATGGCCCTTTCAATTCCTCACCAACTTTTCCCCAGGATAAAATTCACTGGCCTGTAACAGTCTTCTGCAATAGTGAATTAGCTCTCCTTCGCTACCCTAGAACGTTTGGTGTGCAGGAATTAGATTAGATGTTTAAAAGGAACACACACCATTTGAACAAAGTAATGCTTTTTTCTAAGAAAGAAAGGAAACAAGGCCTGCTCTCCCACGGAAGTGTCATACAGTGGCTTGGTCCTAAATCTTGCAGGACCGGAAAATTAGGTGGTTGGGATCAGGCATGCTAACTGTGCCCGAACTGTGTATCTTAGGACAGGTACAATTCACAGAAAGCTAAGTGTGCTTTGGTCCTGTGGATATTGGTGAGACGTGGACTCACGGATCCTTAAGACATGTTGATTTCAGCGGGACTTGGTCTGTGCAAAATTTGTCTGGATTGTATCAAGAAGTGTTGCACCAGTGTGTTGGGTTGGTTTTAAAAGAACACAGTTCAGTCACACTTGCATCCAACATCCTATTACACTGTTACGTTAACATAATAAAATGGGACTTTGAGCTGTTATATCTACTAAAGGGGTGGTGCAAGGAAGAGAAACATTTATTATTATTTATTGCATTTATATCCTGCCTTTTTTCTCCTTAAGGAACCCTAGGCGGCATACATAATTCTCCTCCCCTCCAGTTTATCCTCACAACAACAATCCTGTGAGGTGGGTTGGGCTGAGAGTCTGTGACTGACCCAAAGTCACCCAGCGAGCTTCCATGGCTAAGTGGGGATTAGAACCCGGATCTCCTGGCTCCCAGTCCAACACTCTAGCCACTACACCACACTGGCTGTCATTGGCAAATGACTTCCTGTAACAGTGGCATAGTGCTAGGAATCTGCCACTTGGACAGATGTTGAGCAAACACATCCGTGCAGAAAGGAAAGTCTGTTCCTTTCCTCTGTGCCCCCCACCCCCAATGCATACACACACAGAAGACAAAGACTTTTGAGTAACTGGAGGACCACTAGTCAGGGTTGCAGCTGCTGGAAATTCAGTGGCACAAGGAGATGAAGGGAAAGGAAGACAAAGAGTTACAACAGAAGTCTGCTGTATTAGCTTCTTGTCCTTTCAACTTCTTGCATTGCAGTAATCCTCTTCTGTTAGCAAAGGATCTACTAGTGTACACCATCCGCTGTTGTGTACAATGCATGGGAAGCAGGAGAAAATAAAATACATTGTCATTCTTGATGAGTTGGTAAACATCCAAATGCAAAAACTTGCATATCCTCCTCTCCTGGCCCAATAGTATCAGTTATTTGCTGGATAATTTCCTAGCAAGTTATATGCAAAACCAGTTTTGGATCAAACATGAACAACACTTTATAACTGTTCATTGTGAATGATCTTTCACTGTTCAATGTTAAGCTGCTAGGTGTACGTTGGCAGCTGCGTAGATGATCTCAACATGAAGTGGTCAATGCGATCTCAGTACGTAAGCTACCCTTGTAAAGCTCCCCCATTCTTTTGCTGTAGTAACACTTGACTTCAGTTTTTGTTGAAAGCTTCTGAAGGTTTTAAGTATTTTGTGTTTTTGTTTGTTTTTAATATAAACTGATATACTATTAAAATGTGCCAACAAAGTCGAAGTAATTATCTTTTAACATAATGTCCGTTTGGCCAGTTTGGGCAAGTTTTGTAAATTTAGTGTGATTTTAAAACTGAATTTCTCTGTGAAACTCAGTATTTATATTGCAATTTTATGACATGTAAATGGTATGTGTAGCAAGAAAACTATGACAGATATTTAACTTGAGTACCTCCACTGTAACCCAAGATACATGATCTTGGTTTATTGGATAGATGGATTCCATCCATTTGTATTGATCTTGTTTCTGTGTATATATAAGGATATTTATAATCTTGTATTAACAAAATCCATCACACACAGAAAAGGTTATTTCCTTCATTAGAAACCTGCTCAGCTATTTTTATATAAAATTGGTCTCTGCCTTAACTTTTTTTGTGAAAATTTGTGCCATAAAGTTTTTAACGTATCAACAGATAGCTTACCAAATTTGATTTGGTTCACATTTTAAAGTAAAATATGAATATTGGGTTTGGGTTACTGAATAGTTTCAAAGTCACCTATTTTGTTATGGACTGTTCTTCAAATGTATCCATCCTATATAGCTGCATCATTTTTTTTCTTACTATGTTTCTCCTTTTTTGTAGTGCTTTTTCTTTCTTTTCTTTTTTTTTGCATCCACACTGAAATGCACACTCTTAATAATTCCAGGAATTGTCACTGTTTTTTGTTTGTTTGTTTATTCAGTTTACCAGATATAGTTTGGCAAAACCTTAATTAATTAATTAATTGAGTTGCTTGTTACAAAACTTTTATCTGTTAGGTCAAATTGGTTATAGTAAAGGGCTAACTACCTTTGCTACCTTTGTCTATTACACTCAAGGATATTTTTCTACATCTACCAGATCTTTAAGACTGGAGAAATTCAATAAAAGCTAAGTGATTCGTTTTCCTACATGAAGTTTTCAGTTTCTGTATTAATTATCATTGGCCTGTAAGAATTCACTATTCAGATAAATGTGGCTTTCACATTCTTGAAGTCCCCAGTAAAACCAGTAGTAATAAATGATTGATGATGATGATTGTTGATTATATTAGCGTACTGCCCACCAATGGTGGGACTGTTGTGTGCAATAGTTGTCCTGGTTATTTTTACCCCATATCCCCATGTTTATTCTTCACCATAGCTTCTGGGCTGTTAAAAATGGTATTTATGCCATTCTTAGTATGAAGTTTGTTGACTGCTAGGCATTCACAGTAGGTCAGGTTTTTGCAGGGAGGAGAGATTGGTGTCATGCCTGCTGATGTCAGAAATAAATTGACGTATCTTTAAGGCGGTGATATCCCCCTATGTAGTTACTAAGACAAAAGAGCTTTTTGGAGGATTCTGTCCCAGGTAAAAGAGTGAACGTTCCCAAAACGCAGTGCTATTACATTTCTCTCTGTCAGTATTCTGATGATGTATCTCCTGCTCATGACACCATGATTCAGGAGGAAAAGATGAACAGACAGACAAATAGAAACTTCCAACAATCAGACGTGAGCTTCTTTACCTTGTGTCCAGACCTTGTTCTTTTTCAGGCCTCCGTAATTCTCTGCCCTCAGAGAACTTATACAGGTTGTCTCTGGACACAGATGCTCTTCATGTGGCAATGTGCAATGGTCCTACTCCTGACTGCAGCTCTAAAGCTGTGCCTGCTCCATATCCATGCCTCTTCTTCCCAAGGAATCATTAATCTTCTGGATGCCCTTCTTCTGGGACCCAAGAAGCAGAATCAAAACTTGAAGCCCCATCCAGCGAAAGGGTCCCAGGAAGACCCTGCCTCCTAAGCCTTTGCAAGGCTGTTTTGCGGTTTCTTAACTTACAGGCAGCAGCATTTTTTCTTCCTCCTGCACATCTCCCTTATTTAGACTGTCTAGGGTAGATTGCAGGAAACTGCCATTAAATCCAGCAACCTCACTGGGCAGGGCTGCAGCTTCATCATTACCAGTACTGAATGCCTCTAAACCCAAGGTTGTGGAGGCAATTTTAGTCCCATTCTCCTGTCCTTGCCTGTGGCACAAAGGGCAATCCAGAATAAGAACAGCCATGCTGGATCAGACCAAGGGTCCATATAGTCCAGCATTCTGTTCCCATAGTGGCCAAACAGTTGCCCACAGGAAACCCACAAGCAGGACATGAATGCAACAGCACCCTCATGCTTGGGTTCCCCAGTAATTGGTGTACATAGGCATATGCCTGATACTGGAGGTACCATATAGCCATCAGGACTAGTAGCCATCGGTAGTCTTCTCCAGGAATTTGTCTAACCCCCTTTTAAAGCCATCTAAATTGGTGGCCATCACCACATCTTGTGGTGGTGAATTCCACAGTTCATGAGCTGTGTGAAGAGGGACTTCCTTTAATCTGTCCTGAATCTCTCACCAATCAGCTACATGCAATGAGCCCGGGTTCTAGTATTATGAGAGAGGGAGAAAACTTTATCCAGGTCTTCAAGGTGAAATGGAACACTATGACCACATATCTACCCATACACAGAGACACTATGCCTGAATAGACCAGGCAAGTCAGATGGGCTATCCAATGTCCAGGGTAATCTCTTTCCCTGCTCTCACTCGGGGTAAGGATTCTCAGAGACTAAAGGACTACAAATCCATCCTATAGGCTTACAATGTAGGATAAAATCTTGGCCAAGCAACAACATAGGGATGGAGGAGGAAATAATTAATCAAGGCCCATGCAGTCCAGCTGCATAAGAATGTGAGCACCCTTCACCTTCCCCACATGAGCATGGCAGAAAGCCCTTTCTAACCCCACCTCTGGCCATAAATCTAACCCACAATTCAAGAATGCATCCCTGGCACAGAGGGAATAGCTCCAGCACCAGAAATTTCTCTCTTGCTGCAGGTTCCCTCCAGATATTTTTGGCTAGAATTTCTATCACCCCCCAGCCAGCATAACCAATAGTCATGGGTTACAGGAGTTGTATTCCAATACATCTGGATGGCATTTGGTTGCCTACCCCTGCACACGAAAAATGATTTTTAACTTGTAAGGTATAGTGATATGCTATGTGAGAGTCCATATTTACAGGTCCATGAGGTATTCCTCCGTATCCGGTCCTATGTCTTAATATAGATGTATTGTAAGTCCCAATCCCATGACTACTACTCATGTAGATCCTACTCCCAATTACTTCACAGAGAACAGGTGCTGGTCATACAGATCTACAAAAGAGACACCATCCTCCAAAGCTAACTGTAGCAGTTTTGGATTCCACAACATTTGACAGCATGGAATATGTGAAGGCTCGTATTTGAAGCCACAAACTCACTGTCTCCATTCTCTGAAGACACATTTGTTATAAGAAGACCCCCAGATAAGAAACTTGCATCTAGAAGCTCTGAAAGGAAAGGGTCTTCCAAAGAGAATATTTCCTCTAGGAGACGGAGGAGGGACTTCTTTTTCTCAGGAGGAGAGGACGGCACGATACAGGTGAGATCATCCAAGGTTCCCCAAAATTAGGAAGGGGAGCACTTTTCTTGGCTCAGGTTCTCCAGCCTGCTCAGAAGCCTCTGCAGTCTTGTCCCCAAGAAGGTGAAATATATCCTGAAGAAGGCCCGAATCTGGACCAAAGACAAAAAAGATGCTTTCCCAAGCTTGAAAGCATTGCATCTCAAGAAGAGCCAACAGCGATGAAGGAAGGTCTCAGTACTGCCCTTTCTTCAACACGTGTTTAGTTTCCAGGTTGTTTGATGGAGTGATTCTGAGTGAGGATGCAGAAATAGGTTTTGCCAAAAGATCTATCATTACTAGTTGGCTCTAGTGGTGACATCTTACTAGGTCTGTAGGTCTTGCAGCCTGGTCCTTACAGCTGGCTTTGTTGTCTACACCCTGCACCTTTGTGGAGCTAGAAGCATTTGTCTCCATCTCCCACTTTCACCCTTTGGTTTTTGATTTCTGTTTTTAAATTTACATATGCCCACCAGAGAACTGCCCTCAGTAGTAATAGAGGGTTTCCTTGTCACAGTTTTCTAAAGGCCAAACTACGTGTGATGTTATTGACGTTTTCAAATAACCTGCCTTATTTTGTTGAAAAAGCCACCATGGCTTTCCTATCTGAAACATGTTCCCAACCCGAACTGGGTCCCCGTGCCAGTTTTCTGCAAAAAAAAAAAAAAATACCACTCTCTCCTGGTGGCTTTTTGCTCCCAAAACTGTATATTGAAAACAGCACCCTTCAGGGGCAAAGAGCAGCCAGGTAGAGGACAATTTTCAGCTGAAAACCAGTGTGGTCCCTGGCCCGAATCAGGATTGTGGCCCTATGACTGCTTTTTCTCCAAATTAAAGGGGCCCAGTTAAGCAAGCTTGTTTAAACACTGGAATATCATCACGTGTAATGTGACCCTGGATAAGTTTTTGTGAGGTTCGTGGGGGGGTGGAGCAGTTGTGCAGCTTTGCAAGGTTGATACATTATGGACATGTCAGTGATAACTATAAGGTCAACCTTCCCCAACCTGGTGCCCTCTAGATTATTGGACTACAATTCCCATCACTTACAGCGAGCATGTTGTATGGGGATTGTGGGAGTTGTAGTCCAACACTTCTGCAGGACACCAAGTTGGGGAAGACTGCTATAACATGTCCTTGTATGGCCTGCCCATAAGAAAAGTGTATTTCTTACTAGTACGTAAAGCAGAGGGCTGAGTTCAATTTCAGAGAAGATATCAGGGCTGCATTCCAGTGGCAGGTGGGGCCAAATGCAAAAACTTGGGGCAAAAGGCATAGGGCCCAAATCCTTCTTTCTTTCTTTTTACCACCATGTTATAGTTTAAAGCTCTTACTGCCAGGAACTAAACCATAGGAACTAAGCTCTCTCATCTGAAATTTCAAACTTTTAGAATGGGGGAGAAAATATGCAAAAGCTGAGAAGCCACCAAACAATTGATAGGGAAAGGAGTGGGGGCCTGGAGAAGGGGACAGAGCCATCTGGTTCCCCACCCCTGATGTAGAAAGTAATAATTTCTGTAATGGCTTTCACTATGTGAAGTATACCTGAACAAGCAATCCCATACAGTAATTTGGACTGAGTCATGGTACCTTACCAATACATTTCATGCCCATGTTGTGCAGTCATCAAAAAGGCTGTAAAAGAAAAGCACTGATATTTCCATTCAGTAGGTTCACATCCACATAGCATAGCAACTGCTATATGGGATGCACTGAAATAGTCCTGTTTCCCCACATATCACACATTGTGCATATTTATTTATTTGAAGTATATTATGCTGCTCCTTAGCCAAAAAGGATCCCGGCGCAGCTTGCTTATGATCAATTAAACAAGACAGTCCCTGCCCACAAGCTTACAGCCTAAAAAGATATGACAAACAAGGGGAAAGGATGGGGGATTAGTTTTTCCAGGAGGGCTGGCAGAATGGCCCTGCTCTCCCCCTCTCTCCTCCCTCAGTAGAGCCTGCTGTAATATCTGCTGGTGGTAACAGCTGAGGGAGGAGGAGCCTTCGTGAGGGAGGCCTTTCAGAAGGAATGGTTGATGATCATTATATGTTCACTTCCTGAACACTTTTCAGTATTATTGTGTGCTTTTGCTGTTATTTGTACATCTTTACCCCACCCCACCCTGCAACAGCTTCAGTAATGAAGGCTAGGGGAACTGTAGTTCAAGCTACCAGAAATTAATTTTCTTCCCTTGCTCAATCAGCTGGTATAGAAATCTTGGTTAAAGCAGTTTACCTCACCCACAACCCATGTTGAGAGAAAGGAATGCTGAATGCTTTTGTATTTGCAGCATGTACAGTGAGGCCAAATAAATACATTAAACATGTTTGCAAAAATAAAAATGGGAACGTAAGTATTGCCTTGCTGGATAGATTTAGATGGAGTTCCTCGTGTTCTCACCCAGAAATCATCTGGTCTGCTGGATTCTATCAGGGCTGTAGCTCGCTAGTCCCAAGTTTAGACTAGTTGCCAAAGCTCTCTTGGCAGTTTACAAAACAAAACTTAAAACCATAAAATACAATAACATGGTAAAACACAATTATAAACCATATGTTTAAAACAGAATGGAACCAAAAAAGTAACCAAAGAAGATAAAAGCTAGCAGCAGTACAATGATCTAAAAACATGTGTTTAAACAAACAAACAAAAAACTTGAAGGGCTAAAAAGCCTGCAAAATTAAAAAGGTATTCACCTAGTGTCAAAAAGAGCATGATGTAGGCTCCAGGTGAGCCTCTCTGGCAAGGTCATTCCAAAACTGGGGTGCTACCACAGAAAAGCCCCTCTCTTTAGTAGCCACCTAGCTCATCTCATTTGGTGGGAGCACGTGGAGGAGGGCCTCTGAGGATGATCTCCTTCTATATATACCTTCCAGGTATATATAGAAGGAGGCAATTGTTCAGGTAACCTGGCCCCAAGCCTTTTAGGGCTTTGTAAGTTAATACCAGCACTTTGAATTTGGCCCGGGAATGGACTGGCAGCCAATGCAGATCATAAAGCACTGCTGTAATATGATCACATTGGCCAGTCCCTGTTAACAATCTTGCTGCCCTATTTTGGACCAGCTGGAGTTTCCAAACTGTATTCAAAGGCACCCCCACATATAACACATTGCAGTAATCCAAACGAGAGGTCATTAGAACACGGATATCTGTAACTAGGCTATCTCTTTCCAGATAGGATTGTGGTTGCTATATCAGCCTATGCTGATAAAAGGTGCTCCATGCCACCAAGGCCACCTGTGTCTCCAGTAACAGTGCTGGATTTAAGAGCAACCCCCAAACTATGAACCTGACCCTTTCAGGGGAGTGCAACCTCCTCCAGAACAGGTTTAATAGTCATCTGGGTGGAAGAATCACCTGCTAACAGTACCTCTGTGTTATCTGAATTGAGTCTCCATTTATTGGCCCTCATCCAGTCCATTACCACACCTGGGCACTGGTTCAGAACACCTACTGCTTCACCTGGATTTGATGAAAAGGAGAGACAGAGCTGGGTGTCATCCACATATTGGTGACACCTCAGTCCATACCTCTGGATAACCTCCGCCAGCGTTTTCATGTAGATTGTGAAAAAGGAAAGGTTCCTCCTGTGCAAGCACCGGGTCATTACTGACCCTTAGAGGGACGCCGCTTACGCATGGCGTTTTCATGGCCATTGCCTTCCCCAGTCATGACTACCTTTCCCCCAGCAAGCTGGGTACTCATTTTACCAACCTCGGAAGGATGGAAGGCTGAGTCGACCTGAGCCAGCTACCTGAGACCCGGCTTCCGCTGGGATCGAACTCAGGTCGTGGGGAGAGTTTCGGTTGCAATACTGCCGCCTACCACTCTGTGCCACACGAGGCTCTAGATTGTGAACAGATGGGGAATAAAATAGAGCCATGTAGCAGCCCATGGCATAACTGTCAAGGGACAGAGCAATAATTCCCCAGCACCACCTGGATGACTGGAATCAGTCATCCAAGTAGGAGCAGAACCACTGCAGTGCATTACCTCCATCTCCCAGCCCAGATAGCCTATCCACAAGGATGCCATGGTCGAAAAAAGCTGCCAGGAGGTCCGAGAAAATCAACAGGCTCACACTGCCCCTGTGACATCTTCTGTGCCAGTATACCCATAAACTTTGCTAGTCTCATTCTGAGCAAAGACACAGTATAAATTTCTGATGTGATTGAACCAAATATCTTCAGCAAATGTCAGCTGGGGAGGGGGGTGATCTTTCTGGATGGTCTCTACCCTATATTCCAGGTACGTACTTTTCAACCCCATCCCCAAGGTTGGAAAACATTTTCTGCATCTGGATTTTTAAATAATCCACTACAGGAGTCAAGATAATTCCAATTTCAGCAGTATCCCTAATGCCAAGTTAGATGAACTGACTGTCTTCCAAGCACAGTCAGCCAGCCAGATGCCTGGGAGAGATTCACAAGGAATGTGTGAGTGCAATATCCATCCCCAGTTGTGAATTCTCAGATGCTGGCAATCAAAGATATACTGTCTCTACAAATGGAAGCTACGTCTTTGGTTATTATTATCTGTTGATATAGAATCATAGAATAGTAGGGTTGGAAGGAGCCTGTAAGACCATCGAGTCCAACCCCCTGCTCAGTGCAGGAATCCAAGTCAGAGCATCCTTGACAAGTGGCTGTCCAGCCTCATCTTGAATGCCTCCAGTGTGGGAAAGCCCACTACCTCCCTAGGTAATGGGTAGGGATTTTGGAGAATTCCACCATGGACTCCAGTGAGGCCAGATTATTTAGAATCCTGCCCCCAGAGTCCATGGCAGAACAGACTACCCCCCCGCCACCCCCCCTGGAATGGACCTACCTGGTGGCGGCGGCTCTGGCAGCGGTGGCGGCAGCTCCGGGTTGTCTTCTGGCCACTGCCAGGCTGCAGCCACAAATGGAGGCCGCTACGCCAGCCACCATTTGCATCCCTGCCGAGCCGTGATAGGCTACGTAAGTATCTACGTAGCCTATCATGGCAAAAGACAGGGACGCAAATGGCATAGCAGCCGCCATTTGCGTCCCTGCCTTTTGCCGTGATAGGCTACGTAGATACTTATGTAGCCTATCACAGCTTGGCAGGGACGCAAATGGCGGCCGGTGTAGCAGCCACCATTTGCGGCCACAGCCCAGCAGCAGCCGAAAGTGGAGCGGAGCAGAGCCAGCCAGCGCGGAGCGGAGCCAGCCGGGGAGGATTCCGGGGGGGGAGGGATGGGTCACCTCCCCCCCCCCACCATGGACTGCCGGCCAGAACGGGGTAAGTGTTTCGCACAACCCTAGTAATGGGTTCCATGGTCATATTGCTCTAACAGTCAGGAAGTTTTTTCCTGATGTTCAGACAGAATCTGGCTTCCTGTAACCATTATTCCGTGTCCTGCACTCTGGGATGATGGAGAAGAGATCCTGGCCTTCCTCTCTGTGACAACCTTTCTAGTACTTGAAGAGCGCTATCATATCTCCCCTCAGTCTTCTCAAGGCTAAACATACCCCGTTCTTTCAGTCTCTCTTCACAGGGCTTTATTTCCAGTCTTTGTCTTGGTGCTTTTTGTCCGACACTAGTTCTCAGTATACCAATTCTGTGACAGAGCACTTTCTAAACAGAAACTTTGAGGAGTTATTTGCACATACAGGAAAGGTTATTTAAACAACATATCTCGGCCTTGGAAAGAACATATTATTTTGGGTTATTAAAATGGATGTTGCCAACATCTCTTTCTATGTGTTGGCAATCAAAATTGTTGATTACACAGATGGAAGCAGAATCCATTTGGATAAATCGGGGACTTTGGTAGAAATGTAGCTTGTCATGGGATGTAACCCGATTCCAGATAATGAGAAGTTCTGAGTAACAAGCTGCTTATACCACCGACTTAATTAGTTATACATTTTAACAGTGAAAGAGACTACAAACTCTAGCCAACTTTGAGGTGGGGCTGAGGGGGTGGCCTGCAGAGGATGAAGGAAGAGAAACCTTCCTTTACATGGTCTTCTCTCAAAAGAGCTGATCAGTGGTCACAAGAGGGGAAAATGGGCCTAATGCCAGAATGTTGGAACATATTTTTAGCGCAGTACTGTTACCAATTAGGGTTGAGCCAAAATGCCCCCAAATGTGTTCAGTGATGTTGGGGGGAAATGTGCGAACAGAGACAAAAGTATGGGGTGAACTGAAGGGCTGTGGCAATTACACTCCTAGCTGCTGATGGATGCCATTTTTTTTTCTCCCACAAGCCTGCAGAACAAGGGCAGGAAGCATCGTTGTCACTGAAGACTTTTGGGAGAGAAAAAGCTGACTTCTACCAGTAACTAGGGTGACCATTTACATAGCATCAAAAATGAGGAAATACACCACCCAAAAAGGGGATAAAAGAGGACCCACATTTGCATATGCTCATATATGTGTATGGATACAAATTTAGAAATAATGACTATAATATAAATAGAAATGCAATGCATCTCACTATAGTGGGGAAGACTGTGACCAGGTGCCCTGTGGGATATGCCTCCTCAGTCTGCTGTCAGGTGCTGATGGGAAACTTCAAAGCCCCAATTGCTCTCATTTCTTATAGTTCTTTATCTTTAAACCAGACTTGGGCTGGACAGCACTCCAGATACAGGATACTTTCAAATAGAGGTCTGTTCTGTGGCAACCCTTCAAAAAAGAGGACTGTCCTCTGTAAAGTAGGACACCTGGACACCCTACAGCAACCGAGAGTGCAGACCATAGAATAGGTAAGGGTGGAGGAAAAGGTAAGTGGGGAGGATACCATTTTGTAAACCATCGCCCCTCAAACCCCCACTTCGATCAAACTATTTCTGCAATTTATTTTCACTCAGCTCTCGTTGTGACATGTGTCTTGTTTTCATAGAATCCTAAAGATGGAAAGGAGCATTTAGGCCATTGAATCCAAGCTCCTGTACAGTGCAGGAATCCCACAGTGAAGGGGCGGGGGGAGGCACCTATAGCAAGAATAAAAGGAAAGGACAGCTCAGAGGTGCATAGAAGGCAAGTTATTGCCAAATGCGTTTCAAGTATTATAACATATGGCAACTCCTAGAAGAATAATGTACAATGGATGAACAAGTCAGTATAAACACAAATATAATACCTCATACTTATTTTCATTATACATTTCAGCGTTTAAGTTACGAGTTCAGTGTTTAAGACATGGTACTGTTATCAAGAAAATTATACTAATTCTTGGAACCCAAAGTGGGAGACATGAAGACTGACAGGTCAGAGTAACAAAAGAAGTGGTGCAACCACACTCGGAATGCTGTGTACCATTCTGGTCATGGCACCTCAAAAAGGATAATGTAGAGCTGGAAAAGTCTCAGAAAGGGGCAAGCAAAATGATCAAGTGGTTGGAGCAGCTCCTCTGTGAGGAAAGGTTACAATGACAGGGTCTGTTTAGCCTAGAAAGAAGGTGAATTAGAGGAGACATGATAGAGGTGTATAAAATTATGCATGGTGTAGAGAAAGTGGAAAGGGAGACATTTTTCTCCCTCTCTCATCCTTCTAGAACCCGTGGTTATCCAATGACGCGGAATGGTGGGGTATTCGAGACAAACAAAAGGAAATACTTCTTCACATAATACATAGTCATACTATGGAATTCGCTACCACAAAATGTAATGATTGCTGCCCACTTGGGTGGCTTTAAAGGGATTAGACAAATACATGGAGGAGAAGGCTATCAATGGCTATTGGCTACTAGTCCTGATGGCTACCTCCAGCATCAGAGGCGGTATGGCCCTCAATACCGGTGCAAGTGGAAGGGTAATATTGCACTCATGTCCTAGGCATCCGCTTGCCACTGTGCAAACAGAATCCTGGACTGGATAGGCCTTTGGTTTGAACTCTTATTAAATACATTATTTTGGCAGAGTTCTGGATTAAGCTGAGGGTCCCCTGTGTGGCAGTGGAAGACCTGAAGGAGGTTGTAGCAGCAGGTGCAGAGAGGAAGGGCTATACTTTTGCAATGTTGCATAGGAACATAGGAAACTGCCTTATATTGGCTCAGACCATTGGTCCATTTAGCCCAGTCCTGTCAACACTGACCAGCAGCAGCTCACCAGGATTTCAGCCAGGATTCTTTTCTACCTGAAGATGCTGGGGCTTGAACTTGGGACCGTCTGCATGCAAAGCAGGTGCTCGAGCACTGAGCTATGCCCCCTCTCAAAAGGGATCTGGGGAATAAGGGAAGGAGAGGAGTCAAAGATGAAGTCCATACTTCATGCACGCTCAAGAGTATGATCATGTTTATGATCATTTTATGCGGATGACATGGCTTTGCGTTCATATGCCAGTGTGGTGTAGTGGCGAGAGTGTTGGACTGGGAGCTGGGAGATCCGGGTTCTAGTCCCCACTCGGCCATGGAAGCTCACTGGGTGACTTTGGGCCAGTCACACGCTCTCAGCCCAACCCACCTCACAGGGTTGTTGTTGTGAGGATAAAATGGAGAGGAGGAGGATAATGTAAGCCGCCTTGGGTTCCTTGCAAGAGGAAAAAAGGTGGGATATAAATGCAATAATAAATAAATAAATAAATAAATAAATAAATAAATAAATAAATAAAAATATATACATGAAAGGTTTAAGGTTAAGGGCCTTGAACACTTTCCTCAAGTGAGAACATCTCGAGATCAACTATTCTAAAATCAAAGGAGTTTGAGGGACTGGTGGTATAAAGGTACAATTGCATAAAGGGGGAACTACTGAGCTGGTGAAATCATGGAACAGGGTTTTTAGACAATTATGAATGAACTACAGAGGCTGCCAAATTAAAAGCTGACATTTCTTCTTGGGCTCTATTTTGCTTCTGGAGGAAAATTTTAAAAGGGGTGATGATGTGGTTTTCCCAGCACTACAAATCTTTCAGACCAAACTATGGGCTGAATGTTTGTATGCAGCAAACAAATGGAGTGAGCTAGATATGGGTTCTGTTCACTTTGCCTATTGGCACCCCTGCACAATGGTAATAGCAGGATATTTTTGTTCTTTCTTATTTCTTGAGCTGCAAATCTGAGCCTTTTAAAACTATTGGCTGAAATGATTATATAGAAGACAAAATTGTTTGAAGACTGTGCTCCTGATAACAGCTTGACTGTCACCCTTCCTGTAATACCTCCTCAGTTTTTTACACTTGTTACCTTAACTGAACCCTGTGGTTCCTCTTTAGTCTATCTGAACTAGCTTAGGTTGTTGATTGATCTCTAAGTCTGGACTGTGTGATATGAAAATGCAAAGAAAATTTCAAACGTATCAGAGAGTCTTGATTTTCTTCCTGATTTCTTTGTGTGAAGCAGCAGGCTTATTTTGAAAACTAAAATGTTTTTACAGTCCTTTGCTTATAAATGATGCCATAGAAGGTAAGGGGTGGGGTGGAGGAGTTCACTGAAAGGCTCATTATGAAGATAGACAGGGTGGGTTTAAGGAGATTGGGTACTAATGAACCCTGTACTTATTGTAATGTTTCATAGACAATGAGGAGGTTTTAGATCGCTTTTTAAATTATTACTGTCTGGCCTCCTGTTCTGAAAATCCAATTGCTTTTAATAAAAAAGGCCATACAGTTACCTGTAACTGTAGTTCTTCAAGTGATCATTTGTGTAGTCACATATATGGGCTCTGTGTCCCCCCCATTCCGGTAAACCGGTATAGCTGAGGAATTTTGGTGGGAACCCTCCCCCACCAACCTAGTGTGCATGCACCTGGCAGGTTCCTGCCTGGTGGAGACTTTTTGAGAACATTTGCCTTTCTCCTTATGAGTAAATGTGGATTATCCTTGCTGGCCATCAAGTGATCACTCCTGCTCTATGGTATCTAGCCCTGTTGCAGACATGACATAAACCAGTTGTGGGCTGAATGTACATCTCCACATTTTTTGGAGTTCAACTCCCACAAGCCCCTGCCACCATGGCCAATGGTCAAGAATGCTGGTAGTTGAAGTCAAAAACATCTGGAGATCCTACCTTTTTGCCCACCCCTGGCCTAAATCAGGCCCAAACAATTTGTGATCCTACCATTTTCAGCCCCAACTGCAGAACAATGAGCAAGCTGTACTCTTGTGATATCTTAACCATCTCATGTCAAGCCACTTCCTGTAAACACATATGCATGAGAGCTATCGTTTATGCAGCCAGAAGACTACAAAAGCTGTGCTGCAGCGAGACTGTGAAGGATAATATGCATGCACAATAATATCTGGGAATTTTTGACAACTCTTGATAGTATTCCAAGACAAACAGCATCAATGAAAACAACCTGCAACCTACCAAAAGGAATATAACCCACCAGCCACATATTGGTGCCCTGCTAGGTGTGAGATATCACTTCCTCCCATAGTCTTCAACCAGTTATATTTATTTACTCTATCAAAGTCTACTCTGCACTCATTTTAATGTGAAGAATGTTTGATCACTTTGGACATTTTTCCAATGTATCTTTAACCAATAAGTGCAAGAGGGCTGGGAACCACCATTTTAATTTCCCCCATTGTCCCAAAGCAATGCCATATTGGGGAAATTAAAATGGCAGCATCCAGACCCAGTAACTTGGCAATGATTGGGCATTAATGGTGGGCAGTTGTGATCCTGTTCCCATCCCTGACCTCAGATTCAGAAGACACACTCCTGGGGCATCACCCCCACATCATAGGAGCAGAAGAAGACAGTGACCCTTTAAGGCCATAGACAGCTCTTCAGGGGGTGGAGTCAGCAACAGCATTAGTCTGCCTCGCTTTCATAAAACACCAAAAGGCTTGTACACTGTGCAAAAGCCACAGCTCACCTTCCATGGGTGAGGACGCTCCAGCTAACTTTTTCATAGTGCTCTGTCCAAGGTGCTGGCCGCTTCTGCCTTGCCTTACTGTGTCTCCTATGACTTCACCTTACTGGACAAGACTCTGCCTACTCTTATGTTGCCCTGCCAGTAGGTTCTACTCTTCCAGTCTGTTTTGCCTGTGATCTCAGAGCCCTACAATCATAGAATCATAGAATAGTAGGGTTGGAAGGGGCCTACAAGGCCATCGAGTCCAACCCCCTGCTCAGTGCAGGAATCCAAGTCAGAGCATCCCTGACAGATGGCTGTCCAGCCTCATCTTGAATGCCTCCAGCATGGGAGAGCCCACTATCTCCCTAGTTAATTGGTTCCATTGTCGTATTGCTCTTACAGTCAGGAAGTTTTTCCTGATGTTCAGCCGGAATCTGGATTCCTGTAACTTGAGCCCACTATTCCGTGTCCTGCACTCTGGGATGACTGAGAAGAGATCCTGGCCTTCCTCTCTGTGACAACCTTTCAAGGACTTGAAGAGCACTATCCTATCTCCCCTCAGTCTTCTCTTCTCAAGGCTAAACATGCCCAGTTCTTTCAGTCTCTCTTCATAGGGCTTTATTTCCAGTCCCCTGATCATCTTTGTTGCCCTCCTCTGAACCCAATCCAGTTTGTCTGCATCCTTCTTAAAATGTGGTGCCCAGAACTGGACACAGTATTCCAGATGAGGCCTAACCAGTGCTGAGTAGAGAGGAACTAGTAGTCCCTGGGATTTGGAAGCTATGCTTCTATTAATGCAGCCCAAAAGAGCATTTGCCTTTTTTGCAGCCACAGCACATTGCTGGCTCATATTCAGCTAGTGATCTACAACAATTCCAAGATCCTTCTCGCTTGTAGTGTGGTTGAGCCACGTATCCCCCATCTTGTAACTGTGCATTTGGTTTCTTTTTCCTAGGTGCAGAACTTGGCATTTATCCCTATTAGATTTCATTCTGTTGTTTTCTGCCCAGCGCTCCAGTCTATCAAGATCACTTTGAATTTTTTTTTCTGTCTTCCAGGGTATTAGCTATCCCACCCAATTTTGTGTCATCTGCAAATTCCCTGCACTTCCTCCTCCAAGCCATTAATAAAAATGTTGAAGAGCACTGGGCCCAGGACTGAGCCCTGCGGTACCCCGCTCGTTACCTCTCCCCAGTTTGAGAAGATCCCATTGATAAGCACTCTTTGGGTCCGATTCTGTAGCCAACTGTGGATCCACCGGATCATTGTTTCACCTAGCCCACTTTGAGCTAGTTTGCTCATCAGGAGATCATGGGGCACTTTGTCGAAAGCTTTGCTGAAGTCAAGGTATATTATGTCTACAGCATTCCCACAGTCCACAAGGGAGGTTACTTGATCAAAAAATGAGATCAGATTTGTCTGGCAGGATTTGTTTTTGACAAATCCATGTTGGCTTCAAGTAAGCACTGCATTGTTTTCAAGGTGCTTGCAGATGGATTGCTTGATAATCTTCTCCAGAATTTTCCCAGGGATTGATGTCAGACTGACTGTAGTTCCCAGGTTCCTCCTTTTTACCCTTTTTGAAGATAGGGACAACGTTAGCCCTCCTCCAGTCATCGGGCACTTCACCCATCCTCCATGATTTCTCAAGGAGAATAGACAGTGGTTCTGAGAGTTCTTCTGCCAGTTCCTTTATTACTCTAGGATGCAGTTCATCTGGCCCTGAAGATTTGAACTCATTCAAAGTAATTAGATGTTCCTTGACCATATGCCTATCGATCTTAAGCTGCAATCCTGCCCCTTCAGCCTGTACTTCGCCTTTGCCAGGGGGCTCATAAACCCTATTTTGGGAGAAGACTGAGCCAAAGTAGGATTGAGCACTTCTGCCTTTTCTTTATCATCTGTTATCATTTTGCCATCCTTATTTAATAGCTGAACCACCATTTCTTTCCTCCGCCTTTTACTATGCACGTAGCCGAAGAAAGCCTTTTTGTTGCTTTTCGCATCCCTCGCTAACCTCAGCTCATTCTCAGCTTTAGCCTTCCTGACGCCATCCCTGAAATTCTGTGCTACCTGCCTGTACTCTTCCTTTGTTGCTTGGCCTTTCTTCCAGTTCCTGTATGTGTCCTTTTTTGTTTTCAGATCATCTTTAAGCTTTTTGTGAAGCCACATTGGCTTCTTCTATTGTCTTCCATCTTTTCTTCTTGTTGGAATTGTTTGTAATTGTACTTTTATAATTTCCTTTTTTAAAAGCTCCCACCCATCTTGGACTCCTTTTCTCATTAGAGCTGCTTGCCATGGGACCTTACTGATCATTGTTCTGAGTTTATTAAAATCAGCTTTCCTAAAATCCAGGGTACACATTTGACTACACTCGGCTTTTGCTTCCCTTAGAACCAAGAACTCAAGTATAACATGGTCGCTTTCCCCCAGAGTACCTGTAACTGCTACTTTATCCACTAAGTCATCTCTGTTGGTTAGGATCAAGTCAAGGATAGCTGATCCTCTAGTTCCTTCCTCTACTTTTTGTAGGAGGAAGTGATCCGCCACACAAGTCAGGAATTTCCTGGAGGGGCCATGTTCTGCAGAATTTGTCTCCCAACAAATATCAGGGAAATTGAAGTCCCCCATTACTACTACATCATGATTCCTTGAAACATTGGCTATTTGATTTTCAAAAATTTCATCCTAGTCTTCTCCTTGATTGGGTGGCCGGTAGTAGACTCCAACCACCAGGTTCCTTTTATTCTTTGCTCCATTTATTTTGATCCAGATGCTCTCAATGGGGCTACCAAGCTCATCCTCCTGTATTTCTGTGCAGAGGTATGTATTTTTCACATATAGTGCAACCCCACCTCCCTTTCTGTTCCTCCTGTTCTTTTTGAACTAGTTATATCCTTCAATTGCTGTATTCCAGTCATGAGAGTCATCCCACCAAGTCTCAGTTACACCTATCAAGTCATAATTTCCCTCTTGTATTAAGAGTTCAAGTTTGTTTTGTTTGTTTCCCATACTCTGGGCATTAGTATATAGACATAGAAGACCATGTGTTTCATTGTCTGGCTTTCTTCCTACATGTTTGTGCAGACTATTATTGGGTGCTATTAGAGCTGTTCTCTTTGTTGCGGTGTATGAGCCTTTGTCCATTGTTACCCCCACCTTTACATCTCCCTTCCCTGTAGGATTCAGTTTAAAGCCCTCCTGATGAAGTTCTTCATGCTGCGGCCAAACACATTCTTCCCAGCCTTTGTGAGGTGCAACCCGTCCCTTGCCAACAGTCCATCTTCCAGGAAATATAGCCCGTGGTCCCAGACTCCAAATCTCTCACGCCAGCACCATCTTCATAATCAGTCATTCACCCGGAGTATTTTTCTTTCCCTTTCTATCCCTCTTCTAACTACTGGAAGGATGGGTGAGAAAACTATCTGGGCCCCAAGGTTCTCGAGTTTCCTTCCCAAAGCTTCAAAGTCTGACGTGATTTCTTCGTAGCTCTGCTTGGTGGTATCATTTGTTCCCACATGGATGAGAAGAAAGGGATACCTGTCAGTGGGCTTTATGAGTGCAGACAACCTTTCAGTCATGTCTCTAATCCATCCTCCCGGGAGACAACATACCTGGCGAATCCACGGGTCTTCGCGACATACTTGGCCTTCAATCCCATGCAGCAAGGAGTCTCCCACTACTACTTCTCTTCTCTTCTTCTTTTTGTAGGTCTGGGTTTCATCACCTCTGCTTGACTGACCTTCAGCCTCTTGCTCACTCTCATGCAGGTTCCCCTGTAGTTCTTCCTCTGCAGGCTGTCCTCCAGTCTCATCCTCAAGTACCTGGAATCGGTTCCACTGCTTCCACTGGTGCAGAGTGGCGACTAGTTCTTCTTCTGTCACCCTTTTCCAAGGAGTATCCTCTACTGCATTTTCCCCCACCTCAACATTTCCCACTTCTGCCTCAGCTTGCTGTTGCTCTTCAAACTTCTGGTCTTCACTTTGCTGCTGTAGTTCCAGTATTCTGTTCAAGAACTCTTCATGTTTTCTTATTCCCCCGAGGGTCGACAGTCACCACTCCAGTCCTCTCACATTTATTTCCAGCAGCGTGATCAACTTGCACTTGTTGCAGGTGTAGGCCATTTTGTTCTCAGGCAAGAAAACAAACATTGCACACACCTTGCAGGCCACCACCACTGGAGAGTCTTGTCCTTCCATAGCCTCTTTTCCCTTTTTGTGTCTAGCTTTCTGATTGTTCTAGACTAGCCTGTGCCTGGTCCTCTACTCACTAGAGGTTAAAAGCAGAGTCCCACTGGTGTGGAAGTGTGTGTTACAAGAAAAATAATTTTAAAAAATGTTAGGGGCTTCCCCCTTGACTTCCCCTGACCAACTCCTGTTTGCTCCCCCTGTTTGTTCGTTCTGGTCGCTCGCTGTCTGGGAGCTTACCTGCTTCTGTGGTCCCTGGACCAGCTGGAGCAGCTTCCTCTGCTCTGCTCTGCTCAGCCGGGAGGCGGGAAACAGCAAAACCCTGTTAAAGCAAAACAGCTACTTGAGGTGCTGGCTGATGCTGGGCCTAAATGGCAGGTTGCGCTACATGACACCTTCGTGTTTGTATTCATGCATTTGCATACATGTGCATTAGAAACAAGATGCATGCATTCCCCATGCAGAGATTTAACTTCTGGAGATTTGGGAAAGGGAAAGGAACATAAGAAGAGCCATGCTGGATCAGATCAAAGGCATATCTAGTTTAGCATTCTGTTTGCACAAAACTAGTGGCCAACTAGATGCCTATAGGAAGCCTACAAGCAGGACATGACTGCACCAGCACCCTCCAACAACTGGCATACAGAGGCATACTACCTCTGATACTGGAGGTAATAGAATCATAGAATTATAGAATCGTAGGGCTGGAAGGGGCCTACAATATCATCGAGTTGAACCCCCTGCTCAGTGCAGGAAGCCTGACTCCCAGGCGGTCTCCCATCCAAGTCCCATCCAGGTCAGCCCTGCTTAGTTTCTGAGATCAGACGAGATCAGGCTATAGCCATCCTTACTAGTAGCCATTGATAGCCTTATTCTCCATAAATTTGTCTAATCCCCATTTAAAGCCATCCAAGTTCATGGTGATCGCTACATCTTGTGGTAGCAAATTCCATAGTTTAACACTACACTATGTGAAGAAGTATTTCCTTTTATCTGTTCTGAATCTCCCATCATTCAACTTCATTGGATAGCCCCAGGTTCTAAGTATTATGACAGAGGGAGAAAACCTCCCAATCCACTTTCTCCGCACCATACATAATTTTTACCTTTATTATGTCTCTCCACTTACTTGCTCCTCCCCCCCCCTTGCTAAATAGCTTCTCATATGGGGAGTTGCTCCAGCCCCTTGATCATTTTGGTTGCTCCTTTCTGCACTTTGCAGAGTTAATCCTTGAAGAATGACAACTCTAGTAATTCACACCAGCCCAGGTTCAATAAGGCACCAACAAAAAGCAAAGATAGAGTGATTTGATCTGGATAGGGACTGCAAAATTGGGAAGGTCACTGGTAAATACAATTGGAGTGTATGCCCTCCCATTTTTGCAGACCCAGACTAGTAGCAAATCTGGAAAGCTAACAGTCTTCTGGTAGGCCAACATACATGACTGGTGGATTGTGACCAGCTTGGCATGTTACATGTTATACAGATCTGGTCTAAACTGGTTTCAAGTGAACAGACAAAAACAGGTTATGGCCAATCACTCATTTATTTATTGTTTTAAAATTAAAATGTGAATAAGATCCATGTGGGAGCATATTTCTGCTTCTCTTTGAAAATTCTTTTTCCTTGTGTCATCAGAAGGAGGAAGAATGTTCCTTTTAACTGGATCTGGATCCTTGCCAGATGTAGCTGCTTATGTCAGGCATAGATGAAAGTCCTACATGGAGCTGCTGCCTTTGTAGCATTCACTGCCACTCTCCATCTCTACAAGCTGTTAATTAGCAGTATCAACAGTGGGGCAAATCAGAAAAGGCTGGATTGAAATCATTAATGCAGTGTAAGGCTTGCAATATTGATGGAGCTATTAGCAGCCCGCTAAAGCACGTGCATCCAAAACTGAAATGAGCAGCTTTATCTAGAGGGAGCAAGCCAGATGGTTTCTAGAAAATACAGACACATCCATGATAAGAATTTTCTATTCCATAGGGGCACCGAAAATGTGGAGAGACAATGGTAGGACTACAGAGCCACCCTCAATGCCTACTGGACTACTGCTTGTCTCTCTCTGTGGGATTAATACGGCATCATCAGTCTTTTCATCCATCCAACAGTGAATGGAGAACTCAACTGCTGGGTTGGGGGTTTCTTGTTAATCCTGTGGCTGCATCCTCCAGGTGATTTAATGTGGATTAGTTGCCCCTTTGTACATAGCCATGCTGAACTCTGCAGTCCATATGCAGAGTTTGTTCTCTCTACCTTCTAAGTGCAATTTTTCCATGAATGTTAAAAGTATACTTGGGGGGTGGAGAGACTGTTTTATAAGCATGCACTGCTGTGAATTGAGGTGGAAGATTTTAAGACTGCATTTCAAAAATGAAAAAAGAAAACCCCAAATCCTACATCAAGAAACAAAGATTCCATGCTCACTGAGCTGATTTGTTTTCCTCTACTCCTCTGTGTTTCATCTGTATTTTAAATTGTGTTATGTTTTTAACCAGTTGCCATTATTTATCTGATTTTATTATGATGCTGTTTACTTGCTTTTATTGTGGATTTTATTGCTGTTAGATTCCTTGGACTTTTTTTTTTTTTTTTTTGAGAAGCAAGGCATAAATACAAGAAACAAAGACCTTGGGGTTTTAGAATATTTCTCTAGTATGATGGAATTTCAGCTTTTCACCTGAATTCCAGTCTGGGCAGCATCTTAATCTCCAAAACCATAACAGCTAGTAACTTGTTTAAAAACAACAACACATCAGCAACATAACTGAGTCTCAGGAATCCATGACACACGGCTGTTGCTGTGTATGCCAATTCTGTGCAAAATAGTCCTTATGGGTAACTGCAAAATAAGATAAATGAAAAGCCTGGATAAATTAGAGTTTTAAAAGGAGGATCGGGTAAAAAGTCACAAAGAACAATTATTGTGATAAAAATGAATGGGGGAAAATTGCAGCATAATTTCTTCTCCTATAGGTCAAAATCTTGATTTAGGGAAAACGAAACGCAGCTTGTAAAATATGCTGCTGTGCTGACATCTGGTGGTAAAGATGTATAAAGAATAACTGAAAATGTCCCATTTACCATCAAATAAGAGCTAGTATGCTGCAGGAGTTAGAGACCAGGGAGACCTGGGTTCAAACCCTCACTCAGCTATGAAGTCTTGGACCAGTCTCAACCTCTCTCTCTCTCTCTCTCAGCCTAACCTACCTCATAGAGTTGTTGTGAGGATGAAAAAGGATTGTCATCCTGAGGTCTTTGAAGGAAGAGTAGGATGAAAATATAACAAACAAAAACACTTGGCAAATAAGACCAGAAGAAAACTAGTTGACACTAAATGCTATACTATGACCCAGTATAGCACAATAAGTGCACACACAATAAGACTGGATATAACCTTAACTCTGCCCCTCTCAATTAAAATGGGATCCAGATGACTAGGTTTTCCTCCACCAATAAGTATTGACTTCTACACTTGTTGGGTTTTGGGAATCAGACTTGAAAGGATCGAGCACATAATGGTCTCTACAGCTAATACTCATTGGAGAATCCAGGTTTCTTTTCTTTTTTCAGCTTCTCAAATAAGCTTTCCAAACTTGAGACCAGCCTACTTCGTGATAATCCATGCAACACAAGAGTTTTGCAATGTCTATCCATCATGGCTATGTGGCAACCAAACAGAGACCCTGGGCATGTTTCCATGCTATCGGCTTTACTTGGTTTGCAAGTTTGTTGCAATGTATCCCCAATCACATCTTCTCCTTTTCCTGTTTCCACAGTCCTCGAAGACCCAGCTTATCATCGCTGTAGCCTAGGGCACTATGCTGTTTCCATGGAGCTCTACTCGAATTATTTTCTTGATGGCTGGGTGGAGTCTGTGCTGGGTCTGATTACCTCATCAATGTTCCTGCAGCCTCCTCTTGCCGATTCCCCGCTCCCTCACCCCTTCTCCTCCGCTCCAGTTTCCCTCTCTGGCCAGTATCCTCTGCGCCTTCTGAGTAGAGGTGTACGAAACCCCACTTACCTTGCTCCGCTGAGGTCCGCGGTGGGGGGAGGTGATCCAGTCCCCCCCCGGAATCCTTGACGGGGGGGAAGGCGATCCGTTCCTCCCCCCCAGAATCCTCCCCAGCTGGCTCTGCTTTGCGGTATGTCTGCGGAGCCGCCAGCCAGGCTGTTGCAGACGCAAATGGCATCCTGCATAGGGGACGCCATTTGCGTCTCTGCTTTAGCCATGATAGGCTATGTAAATTTTTACGTAGCCTATCACAGCTAACGCAGTGACGCAAATGGCGTCCCCTATGCAGGACACCATTTGCGGCCATACACCGGAGCAGCGGCCAGCAGCGGCCAGATCCGGACTGCCAGAGGCAGGTAGGATCCAGTCTGCAGGGACTTTGCGGGGTGGCGGGGGGGATTGCTCCGTTCCGTCACGGATTCCGGGGGGGGGGGCGGATTCTAAAGAATCTGGCCTCACTGGAGTCCGTGGCGGAATTCTCCGCCATCCCTACTTCTGAGACTCCCCCCACCTTTAAAGTGAGTTTTAAAGCGCAATTTCACTTTAACAAAGGCCCGAAATCCCCCTTTTTTGTTTAAGCGGAGCAGCAATCTCCCCCTTTTAAATCCTTGGTTATTCTGCTAAAAAGTGGGGCTTAAAGCACAATTTCACTTTAACAAAGGACCGGAAAAGCATCCCACCCCTTTTAAGTCCTGTTTTTTCCTTAAGCGGAGCAACGTCCTGTATGCAGCATTCCTGCCCTTTTAAACCCTTGGTGATTTTGCTAAAAGGGGAACTTAAAGCACAACTTCGCTTTAATGAAGAGGCGCTCATTGGCAAAGTCATGTGTAGAGTGAAATCGCACCTTAACGACTCTCCTTGAAGCCATCTTTGCAGCTGTTGTGATTTCCCTGCCAACACCATGGCTGGGAACCTCATATGGATACCCAGCATGGACAGACACTGAACTTATATGTCAGAGGTGCCTCTGTGTGCATCTCTTCCTCTCTGCCTGACTGCTCCCTCCAGTATCTTCTCCCCTTCTCCTACACATGCTGCTTCTGGTTGTGAGGTCATGGGCAGGTGAGCAACACACCTGCAAGGGCTGGGCTACATGCCCCATGGGCAGGACTATGATACCAAACCCAGTGCAGTTGTGGAAACCAGTAATGGAGCCAAAGTAAGCTGGAAAAGTTGGACTATAACCAGTCTCAGAAGAAGCGTTTTTTCCGTGAAAAAAATGCGGAGCTGGTGCTGAATGGCCACAAAGTCATGGAAACACAGAGACCTCACTGCACAGCCAGGTTGGAGTAAATCACTGGTGGAAACACAGCCCCTGTGTTTGTGTGTGTATGAAGAGGATCAGTGGGCTTACTTTGGCTACTGGTGAATGGCAATTGTTGAGATGGCTTATAAAGAATTGTTGATAAAGAAGATCAGTAATAAGGCAGTCCCTGCCCTCAGGCTTACGGTCTAAGAGGCATGATACACAAGGGGGTGGAGAGGGTGAAAAGGGAAGAAAAGGCAAGTTCAGACACAACAAGGACTTAAAGTTACAGTTAGAGGTGGAAACAGTTCAGGTAACCTGATAGAGTGGCTGCTGCTAGTGACAGCTAAGGGAGGGCCAAAGGCAGCTGGTCTATCAGCAGCAGGTGATGGAATAGCCCTGCTTCTCTCCTCTATGCTGTTTTCATTCTGGAACATGGTAACCAGGACAAATCAGCTGGCAGTTACTGGAGAAATGGTGGCAACCTGTACCCTGCATTGCTCCTGGATTCTCAAGTTGTGCCCCAGAGAGCTCTGCCCCCCCCCCCGCCCCCAGCTTCAGCTAATATGCCAGCTACTCCCACTGCTGGAAGACAGAGACATGGTCAGATATGGCTTGGCAACTTCCATATTAGATTATATTAATGCAGTGTATTGGTGTTAACCTTGAGGTGGTCTTAAAAACTACAGCTGGTTCAGAACATCACAGCCTGAGTATTGACAGGTGTGAGTCAGGATACTGACCTATCCTAAAGCAGCTGCACTGGTTATTGGTTTCTTTCCAAAGTGCTGGTTTTGACATATAAAGCTCTGGTAACATCAAAACTGGACTACTGGAACACAGTCAATGTGGGGCTGCCCTAGCAAAGTGTCTAAATCCTTAGTTGGTCCAAAATGCTCCCAGACTGTTGTCTGGGCTGGACCAGATGGAGCATATACTCCCAGTCCTATTTGATCTGCATTGGTTACCTGCTCATTTCCAGGCTCAAATCAAGACACTGGTTCTTACCTTTAAAGCCCTAAACAGTTTGGGACCTGGGTATTTTAAGGACCATTTCCTCCCATATGTGTTCTCCTGTATGTTCTGGTCACCTTCTGAGGTTTGGCTTCAGATTCCTCCCACCAACTGACTTTCAGCAGATGGTCACAGAAAAAAACAAAATAGGGCCTTTTAGGTTGTGGTGCTGATAATCTGGAATGGCCTCTCCATATGCTTCTGGTATCTGGTAAAGACATGGCTCTTTAGGGAGGCCTTTGGGGAAGTTTGAACCAATAATCTGTTTGAACTACTGGTTCAGTTATTGTAATATTTTCTTTTACCTGTTGTGTTCATGCTTTTTTTAAATTTCTATGTTGTTAGCTGATTTGGATTGCCCTAGTGGAAGGAACATGAGATAGAAAATGTTCAAATAAATGGACAGATGGTCTTGACTATCTCAGGAGATGTCTTCTCTGATATTGCCATCTCAAGATTTGAGATCAGCAAATGACGAACTGTGGAAAGTACCCTCTTGTGTGTCTGAAGCCAAATGAAAAGGCCATAGCTCAGTGGCAGAGTTTATGCTGCTCAGGTTCAATCCCTGGCATCTCTAATTAGGGCTGGGAAAGACTCTTGCTTCAAACCCTGGAGAGCTGCTGCCAGTCAGTGCAGTCAATACTGAGCTAGCTGAACCAATGGTCTGACTCGGTATAAGGCAACTTCCTATGTTCCTGTGATTATGTTACCCTCCACAAAAAGCAGAAGCTTGGAATGTTCATTTGGCCTCCTTTCCAGTATTGTTCCAAAGGTAGGCAAAAACATACTTTTATTTTTTAATTATTTTTTGCCCTGCCTTTGGAAGCTGAGACCTTTGGTGTCCCTTCCACCTTTTGCTTGGTATGCCGTTTTGTTTGTATTGTTTCACTGATCTGATTAGATTTTAAATGTATACCATTTTGTCTTACATTTTAAATTGCCTTGAAAGCAGAAGTTGAAATGTGTTAGGGAAATAAAGGCATACGTTTTAGGTGGGTGTATAGTGAAAAGAGGGAGGAGCAGAAAGATTCACAGTGCAATCCCATAATGTCTACTCAGAAGTAAGGACCATTGACTTCAAAGGGACTTACTCCCAGGTAAATGGGTACAGGATTGCAGTCTCACAGAGAAATCCTATAGAGTGGGGAAGGGAGAATCCTCAATGGAGGAACCATTTCTTCCAAAGCCCTGCAGGGCTCATGCTAGCCAGGGTGGCTGTAGGGAAAGTAAGTACACCAGGTCTGGTATATTTCCCCTCCCTTGCTGGGGACATGTTTGGAGCACAGCAGCGCTTTGGATCATATCCAAAGTCTCCCTGGATCTGTCCTTGCACAGCCCTTCCTCCCTCCCCGCTGTTGGAGCACCAATGGCACAGAATGGATAATGGTGGATGTTTCTTCCTCTGGAACAAGGAGGCCTCTGCGGGCTGACCTCCCTGTCCTCCCACCCCCAGTGGCTTAAACCTCTCCTGTAGGAGATGTGAGGCATAGCTAGCCAGCTCTTGGGTTCAATTCTCATCTGACAAATCAGTATTGGCATAGATCAGTACCTACACAGCAAGTCATATTGCCTCTAGGTGAAAATCTGAGGAAGGTGAGAACAGATTTTTGAAAGCTTAAGCACTGTTGTTGATAAGGATAGCTATAGTATTTTATTTATCTTTACCACACTCCGACCCTTTTTGTCTAAAAGCACATGTTTCTCTCTCCAGTATCCTAACATAAAATAGCATTTCCGTCTGAATTATTGATGCTGCCCTTTTGAAAATTCCCATTTGATAGTGTACGGAGTTATTTTTGCTGAAACCTAGGGCTGATGTGCCTCAGGATTCTCAAGAGGCCATTTGCTCAGCATCTGTGCAAGAACTTCCATGCAAGATTCAATAATTGTCCAAATGCATTTGCTTCACAGATGAGCAACTGATTTTAGGGAGAGGTGAATCCAGGGGACTTTTGTGGTCAAGGTATGATGGGAACTAGTTTGCCTAGAGTGGCTCAAAGCATGATAAACTGACCAGCAACTACTTGTTGAAGAAGCTGCCAAAAGTCTAATTTAGTTCTATTAGTATAGATGGTAAGATTGATCAGGCATTGGACAACTTACAACAAACAAGGTTACTGTGACTTCTTCTGAACTGAGATTGGTGGTTATGTAGGACAGGGCCTTCCCTGTAGCAGCCCTGCCTTTGTAGAATGCATTTCCTGAGGAAAGTCCACCTCCTGAAATCTCATGGCGGTGGTTCTGGAGAAAGAAAGAAAAATACATTTGCTCTGCTGAACCTTGTGTTAGAATCACAGAATCATACAGTTGGAAGGGGCCATTTAGGTTGAGTTCAACCCCCTGGTCAGTGCAGGAATTCAGTTTAAAGCATCCCTGACAGATGGCTGTCCACTCCTTGCTTGAATACCTCCAACGACAGAAAGCCTACCAATTTCCTTGGCAGTTGGTTTAATTGTCTGACTGCTTTGACGGTTAGGAGGTTTTTCCTGATGTTCAACCAAAATCTGCCTTCTTGTAACTTAAACCCATTATATTGTGCCCTACAGTCTTTGATGATAGAAAATAGGTTGCATCCCTCTTCTTTTGACAACCCTTTAGGTACTTGAAAAGTGGTATCATATCTCCTATCAGTCTTCTCTTCTCAAGGCTAAATGTATCAAGTTCCTTCTATCTTTCCTCGTAGGACTTAGTTTCTAGTCCCCTGATCATCTTTGTTGTCCTTCTCTGAATTCATTCCAATTTATCTGAATCCTTGTGGTGCCCAGAACTGGACAGAGTATTCAAGATGAGGTCTGACCAGCACACAGTAGAATGGAATTATTTCCCATCATTTAGAAAATATACCTCTGTTGATGCAACCTAAAATTACATTTGCCTTTTTTGCAGCCACATCACACTGCTGACTCATATTCAGCTTGTGATCAGCTACAACTACATTTATTACTGTCAAGCCAGACACCTCATCTTATACCTGTGGATTTGATTTCTTTCCTAAATGAAGAACTTTGCACTTGTTTCTGTTCAAACTGAGTACTAAATTATGGTATAGCTACTGCCAAGCCCTTGTTTTAACTCTCTTTTCCTCCGTTTGTATTGTTAGTTTTGATTAGATTGTTGTAATGTTCATGGCTGTTATTTTATATATAACTGTCATTGTTATAAACAATACTGTTATTGTTATAAATGGTAGGACAGTAGGTTGAATAGAGGGATATGCATTTTTAAAAAAAATTAACAAAAACTCAGTGGCTGTGGGGATGGGTGGGGAAAACTTGAGCTTCTGGATCTGAATGACTGTCTCATACAAATAGATCTCATGCTCCCCCTTCCTCCAGGGAGCTCAAGGTGGTATACATGGGACAACAAGACTGTGGGGCAGGCTAGACTAAGAAATGACTTGCCCCATGCCACATGCTCTATTTTTAAAAGATTTGCTCCTCATTTGGGAGCTGAAGGGTTAAGTAGTAGAGAGCTCTGAGCAAAGATGACCTTTGATTGTAAAGCGATTCTTTTAAGCATATAACACCGCATTCATTTTCTAACCAAAACCATTGGACAATTGCCCTGTTCAGAAACTGCCTTTGAAGCCCATTCCACCATGTGATATTGACAATGGACCTTTTTTTGTTCTAAAAAGGAGCAAGAGCTTTGCTCAGTGAGTGAATCATACGCACATTCCCATCTGTACTATAAACATGTTGGAATAATTCTGCCAAATATTTCTTATTGAATTTAGTCTTCCTTCCTGTGCACACATCCCCCTCCCCGTTGTTCTAATTCTGCCAACTGTTTGATTCAGCCACTCATCTCCCTCTTTTTGCAACCTACAGCTTTGTACGCTGACCTTATTCTGCTTTATTTGATTGATCTGTAGTAAGTCCTTCCTCTAAGGATTTTAGGATTGTATACAGAGGGTTATCTCATTTTTTTTCACAACAACCCTGTGAGGTTAAGTATTTTGGGACCTTTTAAAAATGGCTTTGGAACTAGTATCCCTGGTACACAATTTGGATTGGGAGATGGGCAGAGAGATGCGGCATGTCTGAGGAAACAGTTTGCCTTACACAGAGCATTAGAGTTGCCAGACAAGGCTTCCTAGATCCTGGTGCCTCACAGTCACCCTTCGAGGTAGGTTAGATGGAGAGATAGTGACTTGCCCCAGATCATCCCAAGAACGTCATGGGGATTTGAGTATGGGCTTCCCACATCCAAACCCAACACTCAGGAGTGATGTAATGTCAGTTTTGCACAGTAAACAAACTAGGATCCCCCTGTTCTACTGATGCATTTAGATTTTAAAAGGAAGCATGCATTATCTGGATCATGTAACTACTAAACTGTGTTCAGTGATTTAAGTGTGCGCTCTGGCCTGGTGCCTTGTTGGATCAGTCCAGTGTGCACCTAGCTCAGCATTCCTTGCAAGAATACTAGTACCCAACAGGTACAAAGTGATTAACCCAAAACTGGCTGGTGGACCACACTCTCCCTTTTGTCCACACCTGCTCTAGCTATTATACTACATTAGCTATCAGGAGCTTGGCTGGCAGTGGCAGAAGGCTCCTTTCCTTGGCATTAGGCCTTTAGCCTCACACACACACACACACCCATTCTGGGATTGGTTTTCTTTGGACCCTGTTTGTTATAGGTGGTTCCAAGTCAATCCTAGCCTCTTGCCTCAGCAACAGCTCCCCCATGTGCTCATGGCTTTTTTCTCTCCATGTAGTATTGCTGTTCCAGACTTGTCTTCCAGACTTGTCTTCCAGACTTGTCAGTCGCTCTGACTCTGCTTCTATTCCACTTATCTCCCTCTTTGGATGGAAAACTATGGCTTTATCCATGGTATCTGGATCTCATCCCAAGACTCGTTTTCTGGCTGCTGCTTTAGTTTGGCCAATGACCTCTGTGTGCATCATGTTATGTTTAATGTTATTGCTGTCTATATTGCCATCAAGGCACAGTATTAGTTACAAAGAGCAATGGGACAACTATCTTTTTTCTCCATAGTTTCAGCATCTTGAAGCATATATAGTGTCTTTCATTTTATTTTTGGGGAGGGGAGAAATTGTTTTAATTTTTGTAGATGATGATGATGAAATGATAGTATTTTAGTAACCATTTTTGGTTTAAGTGTGGAATAAAACACAAGAATGGATGAACCAGTGTTGTGAATAATCAAACTCTGAGCGTGAGCACAGCCTGTCTCCTGAGTCATGCTCCAAGAAATTAAGCTAGTTGCATTTCCACTCCGCCCAACATCCATGGTTCAGTGGTAGAGCACCTGCTCTGTATGCAGAAGGTCCAAGATTCAACCCCTGGTATCTCCAGGTAGAGCTGGAAAAATCCCTGCCTGAAACCCTGGAGAGCTGCTGCCAATCACTGTCAATGATACTGGGCTAGATGGACCAATAGTCTAACTCATTATAAGGCAGCTTCCTATGTTGGTATCTTAGAACTTCCTGTCTGCACATGTGCCTGTCCATACATGAAAATCTTCAACAGAGACCCTGCTCTGGCTTCCTTTGCCATCTGAGGTGCAGCAGGAGTCTACCACAGAGAGGGCCTTTTCAGTGGTGGCCCTCTGACTTGGGAATACTCTCCCTAGGGAGGTTCACTTGGTCCCTATGTTGATGTCCTTTTAACACCAGGCAAAGACATTAAAAAAATAATTCCCACATTTTTGAACAAAATCGTTTTAATCCACTTCTTGTTTTACCTGATCTTTTAGACCTGCTGGCTTCTGGTTTGCTGCTGTATATTTTAATTGTGTTGTTCTTATCTTCTATTTCTGGAAACTTGTTGGCAAGTGGGATAAAGATCCCTGTAACAGATAACAAAACATGCATGAAAAATCTTATCTTGCTTGTGGCAGGGTTGGCAAGGCCCACCATAACACTTTCAGAAGCCCTTTGGTTTGTGGAGTTCACTGAGCTGACAGTGCACTCTCTTTGCAAGTGAGTTTCTGCTGCCCTATAAGCATTCAATACTGGTGGATCACGAACCTGGATTGTTTATTCTCAGTGAAAAATTCAACCAGGTCTTAGATGCTAATCATATTTATCCTTTGAATCTCATATAGTTCAGCACAAGCTCTATTGATGCCAGAATAATTAGCTGTTAATTGGACGCCTCGTTGGTCTTTAGTTTCAGCTCCCCTTGGAATGCTCTGGGCTTATGTGCTTGATGATAGCTTTGGAATTGTTGCTGCTCCTCCTCCTCAGCCTGATCATTGCTGGCTCCTTCAAGGCTGCACGATAGAGCACATGCTGACATCACCCGACTGCTCACTTCTCCCACGCTGAAGCAATATGTTGACTCAGTGTGTCATTAATCTTTGCATCTCAAAGCTACAAGCCTACCATTGGTTTCCAAGCTGCCCAAAAGTCAAACCCTTCAAAAGCTGGAACCCTTGTCAGGATACTTCAGATAGTGTTGTCTCCATATCAGACACACACACACACACACACACACACACACACTTGAGCAGAAAATGTATGTGTGGCAAGAAAAGGTATTGTGATATGCCTGGCACATAAAACCACTAAGCTGTTGGTAATTTAGTGAGTAGCCTTTAAGTCTGACTCAGAGCTGAATTAATGGTTGGCAATACGTTAACACACTAACCTAACATCTAAATAATGCCTTCAAGAACATTCCAGGCTGGACCTGAAATCAAATGCTTTGGACTAGATCCATCTTCACTCATATATTATAGAAAGGGTTCTCCACCCCCTCCCTGTTTCTGTCTTGCCAAGAAACCTGTAGGGTTGGTCCTTTCAGTCAGCAGTGTACGTATTCTACACATCCACCACCACACTGCAGATTTTAATTGGACATATCCATCACGTCTTCTACAGAATTCAACATCTTGAGAATATCATCTTTTTTAAAAAAAGGAAATCTAAGGAATTAAGCATATAAAACAAGAAGAAACTACTTCAAATGATTAGGTTCAAAGTGTGTTCCTTTGTTCTGGTTTTAATATGTACTCATTTGTTGTTCATAAATGTATTTCTATTTCTTTAAGCTGCAGCCTTATACCCACTTACCTAGGAGTAAGCCTCACTGAAATCCATAGGACTTACTTCTCACTAGACATGCATTGGATTTGCACTGTTAATCATAACACTTCAACACTACAAAATAAAAGTCCCAAGGAGCGGTGTGGTTGTAGATTTACTTCAATGTCTGGCTGTGTCATGCTAGCGAAGTCGATAGTTATCAGCTCCCTGAAAAAGCAAGCTGCATTAAAAAAAAAACAAAAAAAAATTGGCTAATGTTTCTTCACCTTTTGATAGTTTAGGAATATGGGAGGGATTGTTGGATTTAGATGTAAGATTTAGATCTCCGTGGTATAAAATGCCCCACAAGATGATGGAAATTGGAGGGAAACAATTGCATAAGGTCATCCATATGAATCAGCAAACGGCCATCCTACAGGAGACCTTTATTATTAGTGATAATTTAATGCTATCTTATTGTGATACTAAGCTTGTAAAGAGAACAGAACAATAGGAGGCAGAAATCTTAGACTGGTGGCAAACTGCTGGAGATTTTGTCTGTTGTATACATTGCATGTAGGCTGGCAAATTATTCCTGGGTCTATATTATCTCTTCTTTGCAGGCATGGACAGAAAATGCAGCCTACTATTCCATTCTTTCCTATGCTGCTTTAGGTAATTTTTTTATGCTCCACTCCAGCACAGAAAAGGGCAACTGAAATTAATCCAAATTGGGTAGCCGTGCTAGTCTGTGGCATGAAAACAATAAAGTGTCTTTTAAGGTGCCACAGGCTGTTTATTGTTTTCAAATGAATCCAGGTGATCTTATGAAGAATTCGGGAGGGGGGCAGTGGCTTCAATTTCGCTGGGGCTGTGAATCCATTCTGGGTTTCAGTCAGAACCAGCCAGAACTCTAAATGAGCTGTTCAAGGTGTTGAACCTATTTGGGGGGATAGGATTCAGCACCTTGGATAGCTCCTTTAGAGTTCTGGCTGGTTCTGACTGAAACCCAGAATGAATTCACTGCCCCACTGAAATCAAAGCCACCAGCCTCCATGGGAAGAAATGTTTATGAAGCAGAAGATCTTAATTTGGGCGTGGGGGAGCGGATCAAAGTGTGACACATACAGATGTTTATAAAATTATAAAGTATGTAGAGAAAATGACTAGACATAAATGATTCATTCTCTTTCAGAATACTAGAACTCAGGGCCATCAAGTGAAACTGATTTGGCTGCAGCAGGAAAAAAATAGGAGGTGCTTCTTCCCACAATGCATACTTTCACTTAGAGAATTCATTGCCATCACATGTTGTAAGAGCCACTAGCTTAAGATGGCTTTTAAAAAAGGAATAAACACATCTCACTATTCAAATTACTATCTTACCATTCAGTTTACAACAATGAGAATTATATATACAATAACAGTTCTGAACATTCCAACAATCAGTTAATCTGCTGCTATGTCGGTCTTTCTTCTCGTGCACTCATGCATTGTGCCGCTCTTTCAGACAGAGGGCAATGTTTCCTTCTTCTGCTTCCTCCTAAAAAAATGTCCCATGGCAACTATGGACGTCAGCTGAAAATTGTGCTGGTCATAACTGCTAGTTCATCTGTTATGAGCTACCTAGACCATAGGAAGCTTCCTTATACATTAAATCAGATTATTTGTCCATCTAGCTCGGTACTGTTTACTCCGATTGGCAGCAGCTTTCCAGTGTCTCAGGAAGAGATGGATCTTTTTCATCATATCCTACTGGATACTTCTATCTGGGGAAGCTAGGAGATGAACTTGGGATCTTCTGAATGCCAAGAAGATGGCATTAAATCCCATTAATTTAGGATTTAATTAAATCTACCATTAAATTAGGATGCTCCCCAGTTGCAAGAGGAGGAATAGGGTTTTTCTGGGAAGTTGGACATTGCATGATACACAAAATTGTGATTTGGCTCCAAATCCCCCACTTTTGGAAGTGAAGTGGGTGATGACAGGGCCTTTTCTGTTGTGGCACGCCATCTTTGGAACTCCCTCTTGTCTGACACCATTTTCTCTTTTTTATTCTTTGTAAGTTGCCAGAGAGCTTTGGCAGAGTGGACAATAATAAGTGCCAATCAATGAATCAATCTGCTGTTATCATGCAAGTCACTACTTGCACTATTTGCTTCTTAAAGGGATCCATAGAATAGGAACTGTAACAATAAACAACTACTGTTAATCTTTCAGTGTCATGCAGATACAAGTGACAGAAAATGATGGATACGTAGGAGAGACGGTTAGATATTATTTTTTTTCCTCAGGTGGTAAGACTCAGTTAAACAAACAAACAAAACAAAACCACCTTCCAGGTCACCCCACTCAGCCACATGGAATACAGCTCAAACTGGATGTTCAAGAAAAGTCAGTGACATGTGGCAACCTGCAGGAAGGTTCTTTAGAGCTACCCATTAATTAGGGAGGGAACCCTTGAACTGTCAAAGTTTGCTATCATATTTTTTTATATCTTCTACATTTTCAATTTCTTACAAGGCATTAAAAACTAATGTAAAGAACCTGGGACAGCCTGTTAGCCTTTGACTTCACTGGATTTGTATTTTTCATTTTGATTAAAATAATAATAAAGGCAGTAGCAGGAGGAAGACAATTATATAGACTGTGATTCACATTGCCATTCTTTTCTGTATCAAAGTCATTATTTAAAAATACATCACAAAAGTAATTGCTATTTTGGATGTATCTTTTAAAAGCAGAACAAGAAAAAAATGAAAATTGTAGCCTTTATGGATGGCACAAGGGAGAACTAGTTAGAACTTCAATTCCCATTGTTAATTTCTAAAAGGAGAGGTACTTGAATTCAAGCTTATTTTGAAGCTGCAAACTCTTGATGTGGAAATCCCAGCTATGTGTAAGTTGGCCATGGTTACTTGGTGTTAAAGAAAAGATGTTCTACACATGCTTGGGGACCCTTTCTTTTGCATATAGCCTCTCCTGGACAGGGATAACTTGGCCACAGTGGTACAGGTGCTAGTAACCTCAAGATGGATTACTGCAATGTGTTCTATGTGGGGCTGCCCTTAAGGCTGCTCCAGAAGCTGGAGCTAGCGCAGAATGCAGCAGCTTGGCTGTTGTTGGGAGCTGCCCCTTTTCAGCATGGAACTCTGTTGCTGAGGGAACTGTGCTGCCTGCCCATTCACTACTGGGCCAGGTTTAAGGTTTTGGTACTAGTGTACAAAGCCCTAAACAACTTGGGACCAGGATACCTGACAGAGCACCTTTTCCCTTACCAACTTGCCCTGTCACTGAAGTCATCAGAGGGCCTGCTCCTGGTGGTTTCACATGGACCTATGGCCCAATTGGAGTCCACCCGGAGAAGAGCCTTCTGTGTGGCAGCCCACTTTCTTTGGAATTCCCCACTGCTGGAGGTCAGGCAGGCGCCAACATTGTGCTGTTTCCAGCGCCTCCTGAAAACAGTTCTGTTCCAGGAGGCATTCCTTAAATGACCAGCCATGGTTTTTATTGGCATTTTGTTTTTAATAATTTTAATATGGTGCTTTAATCTTTTATCTTTTTTACTGTTGTACCTCTTGCGTTCACTGCTACAGAATCTGTTTGGATGGGGAGCGGTATACAAATATTGTAAATAAATACATAAATAAGTGGTCCATATGTTCCAAAGATGAAGTGTGGCATTGAGACTAGGCTGAGCCTCGATTGACTCTAAGCATTATTACTCCCACTTCCTATCACATGTTTTGCTTGATGGCAAGCCATTGCCAGGGACTTGCCCTTGCTTTTAATTTATGCAGCACATGGCACAATAGTAGGTGCTTTATAAATAAGTAATTATTGTTTGTATACTGAAAGTGCAAAGTACATTCAGCTAGATCACTATTATATTTCGAGTTTACATGTGGGGGAACTGGAGCCTAGAGATTGGCTTAGGCATGACACACCCATAGATGAGAAGTTATTTTGGCCTAGCTCTCCCAGGCTCCAAATGGTATCTTCTGGATAAAAATCTGCTTTTCTACAGAATCATGTAACATTGGAAAGTAATGGCTGAGTTATCTGGGCCACTGCTTGTTGTTAGAGTAGGATATCCTATAACTAAGGTAATCACACTCACACCCAAACAGATTGTCTTCTGTCCCAGATTCTCAGCCCATGGCCATATCAGGCATGGGATGGGGAAGAAATACATTCAGTTCACATTTGAATGTGAACTTACCTAATTTTGCACTTTCAAACCAATACATGAACCGAAACTCATTTACTCTTTGAAATTCTCACAAAAACATGTATATTAGTGAAAATCATAGCTCCACCTAAAGTGCATTGCAGTAGTCTAATTGAGAAGTTACCAGCGCATGCACTACTGTGGCTAGGTTATCTCTGCCCAGGAAAGGCCATAGCTGGTGGATCAGCCGAAGCTGGCCCCAAGTACTCCAGGCCTCGGAGTCCACCCACAGCACCAATACAGAAATAGATCTAAGAGTACTCCCAAGCTACACACCTGCTCCTTCAGGGGGAGTGCAACTCCATCCAGGGCAGGTTGCTTACCCAATTCCCAGTCTTGGGAACCACCAATCCACAAAGCTTCTGTCTTGTCAGGATTCAGGTTCAGTTTACTGGCCCTCACCCAGCCCATTACAGCCTCCAGGCACTGGTCCAGCTCCAGGGACTGGTCCAGCTCCCCAGCTGACTCCAATGACAAGGAGAAATAGAGCTCAGCATCATCAGCATAGTGGTGACACCCCACCCCCAAACTCCTAATAACCTCACCCAATGGCTTCATATAGATGTTGAATGACATGGGAGATAGAATAGAACCCTGTGGCACCCCAGAGCTTAATAGCCATGGGGTAGAACAGGAATCCCCCAGTACCACTCTCTGGAATCAGCCCTGCAGGTTAGGAGCAGAACCACTGTAGCACAGTGCCTCCATCCCGCACAACCAATCCAGTAAGATACCATGTTCAATGGTATCAAAAGCCACTGAGAGATCCAGGAAGATCAACAGGGTAGTATTCCTCCTGTCTTTCACCCAGAGTAGGTCATCAGTCAGAGCAACCAAGGCTGTTTCAGTGCTGTACCCTGGCCTGAAACCAGACCAAAATGGGTCCAGATAATCAGTTTCCTCCAAGAACGTCTGAAGCTGCCCCGCCACCACATGCTAAAGCATCTTGCCCCCAAAAGGGATATTAGCGATGGGGCGATGGTTCTCACATACCTCTAGGTCCAGGGAGGTCTTCTTCAGGAGGGGGCGCACTACAGCCTCTTGCAAGGCAGCAGGAACCACCCCCCAACAGAGCGAAGCATTTACCACCCCCTGGACCCAACCAATCAATCCACCCCTGCTAGATCATATTAGCCAAGATGGGCAAGGGTCAAGCTTACATGTGGTGGGATGGACTGATTCAAGCATCTTGTCCACATCATCAGGCTGTAACAACTGAAACTGATCCCAAGAAACACAACCAGATGAAGCACTGGACACCCCTCAGACTCTGTGATAACTTGTAGATAACTCTGCATCAAGTTCTGAGCAATTTTCTCCTCGAAGTGCCTAGCAAATTTATTATGTAAATTTGTTATTAGTATTGTGTGCCACCTAGAGTGGCCAGGTAGCTGGCCAGATGGGTGGCTAATAAATCAAATAAATAAATAAATTTATAGCAAATGACCGAGGGTTCCAATCCCAATTTCTCTGAGCCCGAGCCAGTTCCCAACAGGCTCTTCACCACTTGGAACAATTCTTCTGGGCAACATTTCGAGGATGAAATAATAGAGGTATAATATGATTCTTTTTTTGCCATCCTCACTGCCACATAATAGAATCTTTGCTAATCTTCGATCGTACCTGCTCCGAGACCTGCACCACCTACACTCTAGCCGTCGTTGAGCCTGTTTCATTGCCCGTAGATCTTCTGTAGACCAAGGTGAATTATGGGCTCCACAGCACTACAGCGGGCACTTGGGAGCGATTGTATCAATGGTCTTTCCCATCTCACCATTCCATAGTGAGACCAAGGCCTCAACCAAATTGCCAGCCCTGTCAACGAGAACATCCCGCAGAGTGTTCAGGAATCCATCAGATTCCATAAGACTCTGGAGGTGGACCATCTTAAGTGGTCCCCCACCCCTGCAGGGAGGATCTGCTACTGCCAAACCAAACTTCACAAGGAAGTGATCTGACCATGACAACAGGGTTGTTGAAACACCCCCACACCCCAAACCAGATCATCCCTCATCCACCCAGCAGTAAAAACCAAGTCCAGGTTATGTCCTGCCACATGTGTCAGGCTAGTGATATACTGCAACAGTGCCATGGTTGCCATGAAGTCCTGAGCAGGCCCTGTCATGATAGCCTCAGCATGGATGCTGAAGACCACCAAAACCACAGTCCTAGTGTTCTCCAGCACCACCTCCGAGACCATCTCAGCCAGCTCAGGCACGGAGACTGCTGGGCAGCAGGGCGGTACACCAGCAGCATACCTGTTCTGTCTCTTTGGCCTTACACAACGTACAGACCCTCAAAACGTGCTAGGATGGATGGGTTTTCTCATGAAGGAGGTGGGATCCTTATGGATGATGGCAACTCCTCCCACGTAACCCTCTGATCTGGGTTGGTGCTGCACTGAATACCCAGGTGGACAAAGCTGAGACAGATCCATCCCGCCCAGCTCATCCACACAGGGTCTCAGTAATACACACAAGGTCAGCCCCTTCATCCACAATCAAGTCATGGATAGTAATTGTTTCATTATGGACCGACCTGGTATATTAGGCAAAATTGTATACAAAATGCATGTATTAAGAGAAATGCACACAAAAATGTGTACGAATTTTCATGCAAACTTTTAGCAACAACAGATCTTAAAGTTCAGGACAAACTGACATTAAGATTGGAAAAAAAATCTCAAAGTTTGGGATGAACCAGACTTAAAACTGAAAAAAATGAGAAATCAAGAGAAAGCAAAATTGACAGTTTTGGCCATCCCCATATCAGGTCTGTTGAGCCTGCCAGACTGATCCAATAAGCTTCTTCCCCTACCATTGCTTGGCACTCTCATTGGTTTCTTGGAATGGCTGTCAGATGCACAATATTGTAAGGAAACATGGTGGCTTTGACAAAGGCATAACACTCTACTGCAAGCGGCAGATGAATGGCCTCCAGACAGTGGATCAGAGGCATGGGACAGCCATGTCCTGCTGAGAATTAGTGCAGAATTAGTCCCTTGGCAAGAACAATCTTGTAAAGGGTGGAGCTGGTACTCAATTGCATTAAAAGGGGACCTGGTGGGACTGAGGAACTGGGGTGTGACGTAGTAGGAAATCTGAATACCACAGTTCCACCAGGGCTATTCAGTACTAGATGTGGAACATGTAGCACCCCGCAAGGACCTGGCCAGAAAGGATCAGGAATACTGCTTCTCCAGGAGCTGGGGCAGATGAGACAGAGTGAAGTCCTTAAATGCTGCTATCCCTGATCTCTGCTTTGATCCAGTCCTCAGCTCTGGCCTTGAGAAGTCTTTAAAAGGCAGAGCCCATGTAGAGGCATGAGCTTTGGTAGTGCTCTGTTTCTCTGAAACAGAGAATTTCCTAATTCTCTGTTGCCCTTGGCATGAGTCTGATGGGGAGTGAACATCCAAAGCTGCCTTATACTGAGTAAGACCATTGATCCATCTAGCCTAGAATTATCTTTTCTGACTGACTCTGGCTCCCCAAGGACACAGGGAGGGGATCTTTCCTAGCCCTTTTACCTATGATCCTTTTAACTGGAGATGTTAAGGACTGAATCTGAAGCCTTTGGTGTGCAAACTCTGTGCTCCACCAATGAGCTATGCCCCTGTCCCCTAAATTAGGGATCTTGCTGGGTCATTGCTGGGACAGTTGGAACCCAGTACTAGTGTCAGAATCACTATGACCTGCTGCAGAATTGAAAATGGAATTTCTGTCTTCAGGGTATTGTGGGGGACCTGGAGTGGCACTTGCTTGTGATCACTTGTGGGGCATGAAGTGGCACTCTCTTCCAAGCCTCAGTGGCAGATGGCCTCTTGACATTTAATTATTTGAATAATGACATATTAGTCCCTAATCAGAATAATATCCAGCATGGCCTATTCTATAATGCACCCCATCTGTAATATTCAGTATCAACCACTTTTGGATAACATCGAATAACATTGTTCTAAATTTCCATTCTTTGATTTAGACTGGAACTCTTCGACTGCTTAACAAAAGGCCCACTGGAATAATATCAAAAGCTGTATTTAGGGGTTGATTATTAATGCCTAGTACTATATAAATCACATATACATTGCAAAGGTGGCTCTCATCAACGTTCTACAGTGTATGGGTGTGTGTGAGTGTGTCTGTGTGTGAATATATAGACATAGATTCATATATGCCATGCTATCTTGTCAAGAGCAATCTTTGAAAAGTGTGTTGTGCTATATACCCATCTTTTCCTGAACAGGTTGTACTGACGGCATCTAATTATTTTCTCTGCTTGTGTAAGGTTTAATAAAAGTATTATCCAGGAAGAGGAAGAAAAGAATGGAAAGGAGCTGAGATTAGCCTGTTATCAAGGTATGACTAAGATGTAAAGATTGATAGAAACTGTCAGGCTATTGTTCTTGAAATAGAAATCTTGCAAGCAAAGAAATGTGAAGTCGGAAAAGGTTTAACTAAAATCTTGATAGCAGTTACTTGTTCCAGCAACTACTGAGATAGGTGGGAGTCAAGATTGTAACAACCATACCTGATTATAAAAAAGTGGTCACTACTGAGTATTACAGATGGGGTGCATTATAGGATAGGCCATGCTGGATATTCTGATATTCTCAGTATACACAGTGCAGAGTAGTACATTGACTTGTCTGGCTAAGGAACTTATTAGCATCTGCCGAGGAACTCTGCATGTTGCAGAAGATTCTGGGAATGTTATAGGGTATATACCATCCACACAAGGACACTGCCCGGGCCTGCTGGGTCTCATCTACACCTCCAAATGAACTGAAAGTATGCAAAGAACACACCCAATACTCCATATAGCTGTGCACTGCAGAGGGCATTTGGCAGTGGTGGGCCTGCTGTCTTTCAGGGAAACTCTCCTTTACAATTCTTCTCTGTAAGGAACACCAGAGTTCCCTCGGTTTGGAAGACACCATGGCCCTCAAAGGGCATTCATTGACCATCCTTCCTAAAAGTCAGGAACATTTCTATCTTCCATTAACTTGACTATCATTCAACAAGGAGAGCAGTAGCAAGTATCTGCTATCAAGGCTTTAGTTTTATCTCACTGAATTTACTTTGCAAATTTTCAGGAACAATAATTTGCTGATACCTACCACCCTTTCTGTCTTAGTCATAACCTGATAACAGTAATCTGAATTAGTTTTCCATTCACTAGTTAGAGCATGAGGACAGCTTCACACTTCATGCACGAGCATGTTTTAACCACTGTGTATCACATGATGAACACCATCACTTTTAATAGGGAAATGTGTGTCTGTAAAGACACGATGGACACATGCATACTGAGGGCCAAAATAAACATGATGTAAATTGCATCAGTGGGTGTTTGTGGTGTGTGTGTGTGTGTGTGTGTGTGTGAGAGAGAGAGAGAGAGAGAGAGAGAGAGAGAGAATTAATGGGATCAGAGCAAGCATGGAGAAGGAATTTAACCTTTCCCTTCCCTCCTGTGATCCTGAAGAAAACGCTGTCTCTAAAGCTGGTACTTACATTGGGAGGCAAGCACTCCCCTACTAGTGCCAATGGATTTCCCCCCCAAAGCAAAGAAACAAACAAACAGCTTTAGAAGAGGGATTTTCCTCAGGATTGCAGCAGGGGAGGAAAGGCTTAATTTGCTTCTCCATACTTGCTCAGATCCCGATATTTATCAGCCACCTCCCCCTTTGGTGTTGCAATTTACATTTTTTTAAAAAATCTGTAGATTAGATGGAGATGCATTTATCATCGCATATAGTTTGGCCTTGAAACCCTGGAAAGCTTCTGCCAGTCGGTGCAGACAATACTGACCAAGGGCACTTGAAGATGAGGGTTTTCTGTCACCGTTGCTCTTCCTCATTCACAGAATTTACAAGGGGCCAGACAGCAACATCTTCCTGTGTCTTCGAATTCCCCCTGTGTTTTCCCACTGCTTCTTCTTTCTTTTTCCTTTTTGAGGAAAAGAGGGAATTGCTGCACAATGTTTTCTGATTGGTCATGCTAGGAACCTTCGATCTGGAAGCACCCCTAGATGAACCAATAGTCTGACTTGGTATAAAGCAGCTTCCTGTGATCATTTTTTCCACTGTGTGAAAAATAATTCACCATTTCCTTTATAGGCATCATGTATCGATTTGGGGGGGGGGGTTGCAAGGGGAGGGGGCTATTCCATGAAAGACTGGTGTTATATCCACATATTCTGACAGCTCTTCATTTAATATTCACCAAGAGCCAATGTGGTATAGTAGATAAGAACAGAAGAGCATGTTGAATAAGACCAAAGGCTTATCTAGTCCAGCATTTTGTTCACACAGTGGCCAACCACAGTGGCCAACCACAGTGGCACAGAATACGGGGGCAATTAGCACCAGCAATGACTTTTCAGCGGTGGCACCCTGATTGTGGAATGCTTTCTCCAGGGACACTAGGCTGGTTTTGAATGGTGTTTTCCCCCTCTTTTTGGCAGCAGGAGAAGATGATTTGATTTCCCCAAGTTTTAAATGGATCATTAAATTCTGCTGGTTCTGGTTTTATTGTTGCTTCTGCTTTTAGCTGTGTTTTACTATCAGTATAATTTTAAATAATTTATATTGTTGTATTTTTAAAAAAGTTGTTTTATATTGTTTTGGGAGCCACCTTAGAAACTTTGGCTGCAATCTTTAAAATAAAATAAAATAAAATAAAATAAATGGGGAGGAGTGGGGCCACTTGAGTTCAACTCCCTACTCTGCTATACTCATTGGGTATGCCTGGGTGAGTCTGTGGGAAGAACTGTGTGCTAAGTACACATGACTTCCTGACATGGAGCATCTCTACACCAGCCTAAAATCCCACGTTTAAAATATGGTTTCTGCTTCCATTTTAAATGCAGGATCACAACAGACTATCTATACACGTGCTTCCTTTCCCCCCTTCCCTTTCCCCCTCCTTATCCCCCTTCTCTGAGTCTTTCATATGTTTCATTGATCTCGTTGGACTCGATGGCCTTGTAGGCCCCTTCCAACCCTACTATACTATTCTATGATTCTATGATCTAGCTCCTCTTCTTGTGGGTTTTCCTTTTTCACAGAGGGAACTCAAGCAGAACCCAAGCAGGGTAATTTGATACTGCATCATCTCTGATCTATTTAAAAATGGAATTTTTAAATAGATTTAAATAGATTTAGTCATTTAGGGCACAATCCTATGGCCGCTAGTTAGTGGCTAGACGGCCAAAGGATAGATCGGTTCCCTGAAAACTGACCCCCCCCCCCGCACTGCCTCACAGGCAGCGTGGAATGGCCCCATGCTCCGCGCTCAGAAGAGGAGTGCGGAGCGTCAAAAACGGGGTGTTCCTAGGGGCGTGTCAGGGCGGGCAAGTCAGAAATGCTGGTACAACACATACTACGTGTCATCTGGCTGCCGCTTCCCACACTCCAAAGTCCCACGGCTAGACAGATTTGCGTCCGAAGCAGCCCGGCAGTGGCTGGAGGCCCCGCTGCAGGTTGGCCCAGGTGGTGGCTCCGCGGACTGGCTGCGGAGCGGAGCCGGCCGGGCAGGATTCCGGGGGGAGAAACGGATCGTCTCCCCCCCATCGAGGATTCCGGGGGGAGGAATGGATCGCTTCCCCCCACCTGTGGACCCCAGCGGAGCCAAGTTAGTGGGGTTTCGTAAACCCCTACTGAGAACATGCCCAGCCTGGGAATTTATTTTCAGTATAAGAACTGACCTCATAGTCCTTTCACTCAAAAATCTACTCCTGGTCCCCCACACCAAATTCAGCAGCTTAACTAACATCACAGTTCTATATACACTTACCAGGAAGTAAACCTAATCAAACACAGTGGGGCTTGCTTCTGAGTAAACATACATAGAATTGCACTGTTAAGGGAATGGCTTTTAGGGAGCAATCCTATCTAGATAGGTGGCCGCCTCCAAACTCAGAGGCGACTGCCTATCCAAAGCAGGGCAGGAGAAGCACAGAGGGGATCATTCCCTCCGCGCCTCTTCTGCCCTTCTTTTTCGGCTAGACAGCTGATTGGGGCTGTCTAGCCGCGGGAAGATGGAGTGGGGAAGGAGGCTGCTCTACAACACATAGGATGTGTCGTACAAGCAGTTATGCTCTCCCCACCCCGGAATGCCCCCAGCCATGCCCCTTTCCAGCCACTCTGCGCTCCTCTTGCAAGCGGGAGAACGGGGCTGTTCCATGCTGCCTCAGAGGCAGCACAGAAGTGGGGGGAGGTCGGTTCTCCGGGAGATAGGATGTGTCATACCTGCATTTCCGCCTTCCCTGCCCTGGAACGCCTCCTGGAATGCCCCATTTCGGCCGCCTGACACTCCTCTCCCAAGTGGAGAGTGCGGGGGGGGGGGAGAGGTCGGTTCTCCGGGAACCGACCTCAGAGCACGGGCTCTGAGGTTGGTTCCTGGAAAACAGCATATCCTATGGCCGTAGCTGCTGTCTAGCGGCCATAGGATTGCTCCCTTAGTTATTGTTTTAAAAATGTGAGTCAGAAACCCTAGTTGATCTGCTATCTACAGCTAGATGTTGATCTACCCTCTGCCCACCCCAGTTAATAAATCTGTCTCTCCCCCTTGTATTACATTTTGTATGCAAGGGAATCTTGAGATCTTTCTCACTCTTGAGATCTTTCTCACTTTAATTTTTACTGGCAACTGGATATAGGAAAACTCTTATGAACATATGTAGCTTTCTGCATATGTTTAAGCCCCATTCAGCTTAGTATCAGGTATAACCACAGGAACAAAACCTTTCTAAATACTTTCTCGGAAAAGAACACATTCCTGAAATAGAGTGCTAATGAGAATTCTGGGTAGTGAGCATTATGACAGTAAATCAGCATGAGAGGCTGGAATATGAAGGAAAGATTAAATGTCCATTAACTGGTGACATCATTGAGAATAAAGCTGAGGTAGTGAAGAAATGTAGTCCAAATAAAGAATTGATGAATCAAGCTGGGCCTCTTAGGGAGTTGAACAGAAGGCTTGAAAGTAGCCTTCATTATGAAAGAAGAGAAAGCAATTGAGGTAAACTATGCAAATATATGGAAGCTATGTAATAATACCAGCTGGTAAAACCTGTGTATTTACTAGAGTCCAGCAGCTAAAGCTTTTGCTAGTTACCTCAAAACAGCATATGCTTTTTTGATATACTGCAGTTTCTGGCCAGATAGACCACAAGATGGGCCCCCTGGCTACAAAGTTCCACTCTTTCCCTGCCAATCAGGCAGTGCCCCCTCTTATCTCTAAGCCAGATGTGAGTTTCTTTCCCCGCAGTGCCCCTTTCTTTGTAGCTCACCCTTTCCATAACTCCCTTCCTCCTGTGCCCATTTTTTCTTTGGTCCCTAATTAGCCCATCTTTCCACTTTTGTCTGCCACCCTGCCTACTCAAGGTCTCAGCCTATTAAGCAAATCTTAAGGTGAGTCCCCTCTCTTAGAAGTGCCACCACAATCAGACCCTAGTAACAAATTATTAGCCCTAGACTACCGAGTATCAATAAGGATTCTTAAGTTTTGTTTATCATTACACATAGTCTTCTTTGACGTTTTTTTCATGCCCTCCTGTCATCCATGGTAGGACCATGCAGTCAGATCCCATTATTCAGTAATATAAAGCCACTAACGAAGCTACAATTTCAAAACAATATCTTATTGCAAAGATACCATCTGTTACATCATCATCATCATCATGAAAGAGAGAGAGAGATTCTCATTTAAATCTCAACAAGCATATCGGCAATAAATCAAGCTTGTTGAGCAAAAGGGCAATCAGTCTTTCTAAAATAAAGAGATTTTTCATCTTGGCTGATAGAAAAACCAGTTAACAGAAGAATAATACATTATAAAGTACAAGTGCACTTACAAGTATTTCATAACGTAGCATCAAGTGATAGGGAAAATAGCACTGAAGGTTTGTGTGATAGTAGATAATTTTTCACAAACTGCACATCTGAAAGCAAACTTAAGGACAACTGGCTCTGGTTCATGCACTCCAATCCCTGTGAAAATGCAGGCACAGCTTGGAACAAGCAAAGGAATGCCAGGATGCATAAGCATGCCAAAGACCTTCTCCAGTACTATCCTTTTCCCCCTCTAAGGTAGGGAATGATCTCCAATTCAGCTAGGGACTCATTAAGATGGATCCTACTCCACTATACCTCTAGCTGTTTTCTCATATGAAAAGCTGTATTGTTTAGACATTGTTTTTGCTTTAGACCAGCCTTCCCCAACCTGGTGCCCTCCAGATGTGTTGAACTACAACTCCCAGCATCCCTAGCCAGTATGCTAACTGGGGGCGCTGAGAGTTGTAGTCCAATATATCTAATGAGAATCAGGTTGGGGAAGGCTACTTTAGACATTTCTGTGTTTAGTTCATACACAGCAGCCACCCTGTCCCAGTGTGAGATCATCCCTGGTATAAGTGATTGGAATAGTAGGGGGAAAGGGAACTAATAGCCAGTCTGAATGGATTTGCCCTGCTGATATGAACAAATATCTCGATATAGATATCACAGGCTTCATCAGCATTTTGTGCTATGGGAAGAGTTAGACTGGGCCAGGGTCTGTGTCAGAAGTGTCAAGAAAGAAAAGAATGACCATTTGCAGAATTGGCAGCACACTGGAGAATTAATGCAAATGTAGTTATAATAACTGTAATTTGAATAGAAATACAGCACATCTCACTATAGTGGAGAAGACTGTGACCAGGTGACCTGTGTGCCTGCTCAGTCTACTTTCAAACATCAAGACCCCTGCTCTTCCTTCTAATGGTTCTTTGACTTTAAACCAGGCTCGGTCTGGGCAGCCCATCAAACAGAGGACTGTACTCTGACAGATCTTGAAATAAAGGCCTCTTCTCTGTATAGTCAGACAGCTGGCCACTCTCCTAGTAGGGAAAGTGCCATTTAAGGTTTGGTGTTGTGACTGGACACAAAACAGACTTAAGGAGCAATCCTATGGCTGCTAGTCAGTGGCTAGATGGCCATGGGATATGTGGCTTTCTGGGTAACGACCTGGGAGCCCGTGCTCCGAGGTCAAATCCCAGAGAACTGACCTTCCCCCCCTTCCACGCTCCCTGCTTGGAAGAGGAGTGTGGAGCAGCTGAAATGGGGCATTCCAGGAGGCGTTCCAGGGTGGGGAAGACAGAAATGCTGGTATGACACATCCTATGTGTTGTCCAGCAGCCTCCTCCCCCACTCTGCCGTCCTGTGGCTTTACAGCCAAAATTGGCTGCCTAGCTGCAAATGTAGGGCAGGAAAAGCTCAGAGGGAACGATCCCCTCCATGCTTTTTCTACCCTGCATTGGATAGGCGGCTGCCTATCCCCATAGGATTGCGTCCTTAGGGTGCAATCCTATGCATGTTTAGACAGAAAAAAGTCCCACAACTTCCAGCATTCCCCAGCCCGCATGGCTGGCTGAGGGATGCTGGGAGTTGTAGGACCTTTTTCTGTCTAAACATGCATAGGATTGCACCCTTAGAGAACAATCCTCGCTAGATACTATCTAGCGGGCCATAGGATATGCTCATTTCCAGGAACCGACCTCAGAGTCCATGCTCCGAGGTCAGTTCCCAGAAAACCAACCGCCCCTCTCCTCCATGCTGCCTCCGAGGCAGCACGGAGAAACACCATCCTCCGCGCTTGCAATAGGAGCGTGGAGCAACTGAAAAGGGGCAGAGCTGGGGGGCGTTCTGGGGTGGGGAGAGTGGAGCTGCACGTACGACACATCCAATGTGTCGTATAGCAGTTTCCTCTCCTGGTCACCCCTCCCCTGCCGCTAGACAGCCGAAAATGGCTGTCTAGCGAAAAATAGCAAGGCAGGAGAGGCACGGACAGAATGATCCCCCTGTGCCTCTCTTGCCTTGCTTTGGATAGGCGGTCGCCTCTGAGGTTGGGGCATAGAATCATAGAATCATAGAACAGTAGGGTTGGAAGGGGCTTACAAGGCCATCGAGTCCAAACCCCAGCTCAATGCAGGAATCCAAGTCAGAGCATCCCTGACAGATGGCTGTCCACCCTCATCTTGAAGGCCTCCAGTGTGGGAGAGCCCACCACCTCCCCAGGTAATTGGTTCCATTGTCGTATTGCTCTTACAGTCAGGACGTTTTTCCTGATGTTCAGCCGGAATCTGGATTCCTGTCACTTGAGCCCATTATTCCGTGTCCTGCACTCTGGGATGATCAAGAAGAGATCCTGGCCTTCTTCTCTGTGACAACCTTTCAAGTACTTGAAGAGTGCTATCATATCTCCCCTCAGTCTTCTCTTCTCAAGGCTAAACATGCCCAGTTCTTTCAGTCTCTCTTCATAGGGCTTTGTTTCCAGTCCCCTGATCATCTTTGTTGCCCTCCTCTGAACCCTCTCCAGTTTGTCTGCATCCTTCTTAAAGTGTGGTGCCCAGAACTGGACACAGTACTCCAGATGAGGCCTAAACAGTGCTGAGTAGAGGGGAACTAGTACTTCCCAGGATTTGGAAGCTATGCTTCTATTAATGCAGCCCAAAAGAGCATTTGCCTTTTTTGTAGCCACATCACATTGTTGGCTCATCTTCAGCTTGTGATCGACAACAATTCCAAGATCCTTCTTGCTTGTAGTGTGGTTGAGCCACGTATCCCCCATCTTGTAACTGTGCATTTGGTTTCTTTTACCTAGGTGCAGAACTTGGCATTTATCCCTATTAAATGTCATTCTGTTGTTTTCTGCCCAGTGCTCCAGTCTATCCAGATCACTTTGAATTTTGTTTCCGTCTTCCAAAGTATTAGCTATCCCGCCCAATGTTGTGTCATCTGCAAATCTGATCAGCATTCCCTGCACCTCCTCCTCCAATTCATTAATAACAATGTTGAAGAGCGCTGGGCCCAGGACTGAGCCCTGAGGTACCCCACTCATTACCTCTCCCCAGTTTGATAAGGTCCCATTGATAAGCACTCTTTGAGTCCGATTCTGTAGCCAACTGTGGATCCACCGGATCATTGTTTCATCTAGCCCACTTTGAGCTAGTTTGCTCATCAGGAGATCATGGGGCACTTTGTTGAAAGCTTTGCTGAAGTCGAGGTATATGATGACTACAGCATTCCCACGGTCTACAAGGGAGGTTACTTGATCAAAAAATGAGATCAGATTTGCCTGGCAGGACTTGTTTTTGACAAATCCATGTTGGCTTCGAGTAATCATGGCATTGTTGTCAAGGTGCTTCCAGATGGATTCCTTTATCATCTGCTCCAGAATTTTCCCAGGGATTGATGTCAGACTGACTGGTCTGTAGTTCCCAGGTTCCTCCTTTTTACCCTTTTTGAAGATAGGGACAACGTTAGCCCTCCTCCAGTCATCTGGCACTTCCCCCGTCCTCCATGATTTCTCAAAGAGAATAGACAGCGGTTCTGAGAGTTCTTCTGCCAGTTCCTTTCTTACTCTAGGATGCAGTTAATCTGGCCCTGGAGATTTGAACTCATTCAAAGTAATTAGGTATTCCTTGACCATATGCCTATTGATCTCAAGCTGCAATCCTGCCCCTTCAGCCTGTACTTCGCCTTTGCCAGGGGGGTCATAGACCCTCTTTTGGGAGAAGACTGAGCCAAAGTAGGAATTGAGCACCTCTGCCTTTTCTTTGTCATCTGTTATCGTTTTGCCATCCTTATTTAATAGCTGAACCACCATTTCTTTCCTCTGCCTTTTACTATGCACGTAGCTGAAGAAAGCCTTTTTGTTGTTTTTAGCATCCCTTGCTAACCTCAGCTCATTCTCAGCTTTAGCCTTCCTGACACCATCCCTGCAATTCTGTGCTATCTGCCTGTACTCTTCCTTTGTTATTTGGCCTATCTAGTTAGAATTGAGCCCTTTGTCAGGGGTTCCTTGGAGGCCTCTCTCAGTCTAATTCAGTAGCCAAGTCCAGACACAGACAAAGGAATTCCTTACAAAGCTTTATTCTTCTTTTACAACAACTATACTGATTGCAACTAGATCTGAGCAGCACAGTACCTATGCCCTACGTTGGAACAGTTGGTCCCTGTTTGAAAGGGAATTACTGGCAGACCCCTGAACTTAAGGACTAGGGAGAGTCCCTCCCCTTTTCCCTTGGAGCCTCTGGGCACAGCTGTTGTTTGCGCGCCAACCTGGCACTTCGCCTCCTTTCCGCGCCCTCCATCTGGCGCCGCTCTCTGCGTCTGCGTCGCGCATCCACCAAGTCTGCTATCTGTGCTTGGTCACTCCCTGGACTGCTAACTAAACTAGGAATGCTGGTGGGAGGAATCTCCGTCAGCTGTTGGTCCTGGGAAAGAGGAGCGCGCTCCTCTCCCAGGAGCGACTGCTCTTCCTCAGAACCAGAACTACTCTGGGATTCTATGGGCTCAGTGTCCACCCTGACACCCTTAGTGTATTATGTTGTTACCTTAGGACTAACTGTTTTTCATAACTTTCCTATAGCAGAAGGTTGGGGGATATTTGGGGAATTTAGAAATAAGTGGTAAAAAGTGGTCATTGCTATATTTTGATGCTTGGGGTGGCACAACATACCAGTTTGGTTGCTCAATGTCCTGATGGTAAAGAAGAGCACAGACCATTGAAAAGAGTATTGTGCTGGAAAAAATGTAAACCTGCTTTAGATGCTGGTTTGGAAAACAAATGTCAGTAAAGCTGTCTTAGGTGAGCTAAAATTGCGAACGTAGAAGGTGATATATGGGTAGCTATTGACACATTTAGAAAGCAATCTTCTATTCTTCCTGTCCAACAATGTTTTCCATGTTTCATTCCTGTTTCATTTTTTTTTCCACAACAGGTAAAAGGTTTTCTTTATCCAGACTAATCATTCATCCTGTTACATACAAATTTTGCATGTACAAGATCTCCAGTTAAAAAGGAGCTCAGATAGTAGGGGTGGGAAAGTTCTCTGCCTAAGACGCTGGCAAACTGCTGCCAGAGTCGATAATGTTGGATTAGATGGGACAGTGGTCTGACTCAATATTATTTGAACTTATATGTTCAAAGACGTTGCAGATAGAAAAAAATATTTCTCTTCTATGAGCAGCACAGATTCCTCCATTCTAGAAAGTTGTGAGGGTGATAAGAACATAAGAAAGCTAACATTTGAACATGCATCATGCAGACTGGCATGACTATCATGAAGATGAAGGAAATATAAAAGATGATTAACGAGTCTCTTGGGAAAGTAAAATGACCTAATCAGTACTAGAAAGGCATAATATTGGTAGCAGGACAGAAAAGAGCCTACCAAAGCAGACTTCTAGATGCTCTTCTGAAGAGATAATAAGTGTGCTCCCAAGTCCCATAACCTGCATATAAACTGGTTTTGGATTATTCTAGGTTGTTTTATTGTTATCAGCCATAGGCCATTTCAAAGGCTGCTTGGGTAGAGGTCTTCTTATGAAACAATGAATCCAAATTTCTAGGCTTTTGACAATGACACCAAAAGACAGATCTTGTTGTTCATGATATGGCTACATGTGTGCATCTTTCTTAACACTGACAATATTCACTTCTTTTGGAATCATATAGCTGTGTTACAATGTATTATGGTTAGTTGAATAAAACATGTAGTCCTTTCCAACAAATTCAGATAAAACAACTCTACAACAGCCTGTAGCTTGTACCCAGATACACAAATGTGATCGCTGACTTTGAACAAAGACAGAGAAAGAATCCTTTCCTGAACCATGTGGCGCACCAGATTGTTCCATCATTCTTGCCAATGTTACAGAAAGAAAAGCGGGGAAATTGACAGGCCCATGCAGTGCCTTGTTGTTGCTTCACTTGCTAGTGTCTTCTGTGATGCTCTAAAAGTTGTAAGCAATGCCAAATGAAAACAAAGACATGAAGACACCCTCAAATTTTGCACTGGAAGAACCAATCTGAAAGGGCAACATTTCCATGAAATTTGGAGGTATGTTACTGTTATAGTTACCAGAAGCACTTATGCTCCTTTTGTTGTTCAGTCGTTCAGGAATAGTCCCTGTTTCATGGTTCCTCTTATGACCTTTTGGGAGGTTTTGAGGATGCCTTTTAAAAAAATGATATTAGTGAGTATAGCACACAAGACGGAACTAGCTGACCTTCCTCATTCCACAACCACCCGTTCAGCTAATAAATATTGTTGGATATCTTTGATTGGCACCCATTCCATAATATGTACAACCAGATCCATTGTGGGATGAAGTATTCTATGAAAGATTTGTATTTTTAAGGCAATTGTTATTGTCAGTTTTCTCATATGCCTTGCTTCGTAAGCCAGTGCAGAACCAGCTACTTTATTGTAGGGTAAATAAATACTAAGAGCCAGTCTGGCGTAGCAGCTATAGTGTTGGACTGGGACTGGGAGATTTGGGTTCAAATCCCTACTTGTCCATGAAACTCAGTGGGTGACTTTGGGCCAGTCACTGACTCTCAGCCAAATCTACCTCACAGGGTTGTTTTCAGGATAAAACGGAGAAGAGGAGGCTAATATAAACTGCCTTGGATTCCTTGGAAGAAAAAAGGTGGGATAAAAATGTAAAACTAAATAAATAAATCCAGTACAACAGGCTGAGGAAGGCCTGATTATGTATTTATTTGATTGATTTGATTTATCAGCCGCCCATCTGACTGGCTACCTGGCCACTCTAGGCGGCGTACAATACTAATAACAAATTTATGTAATCAACTGAACAACAACAACAAAATAACAAAACAACACTGCTGTAAAAGATTAAAGAAATTTGGCAATGCATTCTTTATCCACTTTCCTGTGACTAAACCCCATTGCACTCAGTGTGACTTACATCTGAATAAGCATGTATGTGATTGTGCTGTTGGTCAATTCATCATATGAGCTTTAGTTGATAATTCAATTAACCTATTGTTTACATTTGCATAAGTATTAAAAATTACATTTCTGAAACCAGCAGCATACTTACTTAAAAAAAATGCACATATGAGTCATAGCAGTCATCATCTTAAAAGACAATTCCTCCTGTGTGAGAGAAAAGGTGGATGCTTCTTTTAAGATGGTGCTTGCCATCTTCAGCATTTATAATTACCTATACTAAAAATAGTGTGTGTGTGTGTGTGTGTGTGTGTGAGAATGGGAATTAAAAATCTGCTTCTCAATTAACCGGGATAATTTTTAGTTGATTAACTATTTTAATAGATTAATCTATTTAATTAAACACTGCAGCCCTAATAATAATGGGGGAGGGGGTGAGAGGGAGATGCACTGAGTCAGTGATCCTTGCCGATAGGGTAAGGGTATTATAAGCATGGAACTGTGTCCTCATTTTCATTTGGGAAATACTGGAGGGTAGAAAGAAATGCTTTGCATAAAAACTCATGTGTGTAGTGGGGAGCAAGTATCACAAATGCCAAAGCCAAATGCATTTTTGAGTGTAGTGTGGAACAACACAAACATGATCTTTAATGTGGTGTTTGTGCAAACCTGTCCTAAACAGTATCTCCCTGGTAGGAGTTTCTAGCTAGTCACCCTTACACAACTTTTTAAGGTCACTGGGCATGGATGGTTGCAAGGAAATGGCATGGGAGGGAGGAAGGAACATTGCCTCGCCTACACCTTTTAGCTCCTACGAAGAAGCCAAAGCCAGATGCTGCCCAAACAAGTGACTGCAGTGCCTGCTTCCACTGCTGTGACACAGGAAATGGTGGGAGAGAGAATTAATCACAGGAATGGTGCTAAAATTTTGCTGAAGCAAAGCCATGCTTGAATCAAAACAAGTGGGGATTTTCATCTTGAGGCCCTTATCATGTTACTCTGTGAAGTCATGGTTGCATGCACACATCCATAGATGCATACAAATGTAATATGGGATGGCTAACAAGAGACCATAACTTCTGGAGTAGGTGAATGCTCAGGCTGCAAAAATCTGCAAAATGCACATCTTTGGCAAATACACATCTCTATTACTGTTCTACATTGCTTACATTTTCATGCCTCCTAAGGCAAACTTGCCTGGTATACAGCAGTCAGTTTGGGGCATCTTGGTTCAAGAATAGATTTATGAGGGTTATACAGAGTGTCAAGCAGTAGACTTCAGCCTTTTCAAACCTAGGACAAACCTGCAATATGGGATGTATTTTTTAAAAAATGTTTATGTCCCTCACACTCTCCCTCTCTGTTGTTGTTTTTTTTCCTCTTTCTTTTGGTAGGGAGTAGGTACAGTGCAGTCAGTCCTTCTTGCTAGGGAACCTTGGGATTGTAATTTAGGGCAAGGGCTAGCAATCTCTAACAGAATTCTTAGCAGGTGTGTGTGGATTAAAATACACTTCCCAGGGTTTTGTGTGGGTGTGTGTGGGTGTGTGTGATTGAGGAAGCCAGTGCAAGTAGCATAAGATTACTGAATCAGTATTTTTTCAACTTCTTTCCCAACCTATCTTTCCACTTCCCTTAAAAAAAACAAAAAAGGAAATGTGGTACCACAGATATGCCCCATCTGCTTGTGGTTCCTGACCCAATCGTTAGACCAGTGGTCTCTAGAGGATAAATCACACCTAGAAAGGTGAAGATATTAGGTATGTTTACCTAAGAGATATGAGAGAGAGAGAGAGAGAGAGAGAGAGAGAGGATAAATGTGATGGCTAAGGGCTGGGAGAACAATAGTATGTGGAAAGGCTGAAGTGAGGAAGATTAAGCAGGGAGGAAGGCAGGTTGACAGCCTGTCAATTACTCAAGGAATGTCAGAAAGAAATGGGAGCAGAAATGGTCTGCCCTGTTCACTGGGGATCGGAAAAGAAACAATGAATATGAAACATTAGAAGTTTTTAAGACATAACTAAACCATTATAGTCAAATGTGTGTAATGAAACCTCAGTGGCTCCTTTCTGAAAGAAAGAAAGAAAGAAAGAAAGAAAGAAAGAAAGAAAGGCAGGCAGGCAGGCAGGCAGGCAGGCAGGCAGGCAGGCCACTGTGGGAAGAATAATATAAAGTGGAGAAACAGTGAGGGGAAGAAGGGAGCACTTAACCCAGTGGTTCTTAACTTTTATTCCACTACTGCCCATCAAGTATTGTTGTTCAGTTGTTAAGTCGTGTCCTAATGCCTCCCAAGCCAAAGGACTGCCAGCTACCCATCCAGTTTAGAGTCTAGCAGAGGCAGCAGATAAGTAATACTGGGACTGGGAAATGAAAGAAGGAATATAGTGGTGGTGATGGTTATTGTGGTGCGGTGGAACTGGGGACGGGGTTCAGACAGGGCCATGAAGGGGAGCATAACAAGAAAAAAAGACTGGGCAACTGATCATGTAATTGCTTTTAGATGGTAGTAAACTACAAAAGTCCTCCACTGGCTGTCAAAAGCCATTGTACGAGGTTAGAAAAGGCCGCCTAAAATTCCATATCCCCCCTGCCCCAAGTTCTGAATGCCCAACCAAGATTTGTAAATGCCCCCGCCGGGGGGGGGGGCATGTGACCCCAGTTAAGAATCACTGGTACTTTCCCTACTCATTGCCTCTCAACCCCAGGCCAGTCATCCTTTGAGGTGCTTTCCTCTGACACCTGCTTAGGGTTCCAAACATGTGTTTGCAACAAGAATACCTTTTGAACCCCACATTTTAAATTCCCCAGTGCCATGGGAATTTAGAACAAAGAGATAGTGGGTCAAATGAAAGGGTTATGTATCCCCTCCCTGCTGATTCTTCACTCTAAATCACTCCTTCCCGAAGTGGTTATTATTATATGTAACATTTACATGGTGTATATGGACTGTTAAGCAATGGAGATTTTTAGGGAGATTGTGGAATCTCTTTCCTTGAAGATATTCAAGAAAAAGCTGGGAATGCATGTGTTGGTTATGCTACAGAACAATATTTTCAAAACTGTTTATATCCAGGGCACAGTTATTGTCCAGATTAAAACTGCAGGTACACTTTACTGTACAAAGATTCAGATATATTTGTTTGATCAGCTTTCAAAACCATGGAAAGGCATCTTTATAACTATAGGCTAGCACTATTAATATTGCCTTTCAAGTGCCCTGACTTTCCGTTGCCAGTCTGTCACATTTTAGGGAGTAGATCCTGTTTTCCTGTCAATTATGATACTGCTGTGATTCTCTCTTTCAAGCTGCATTTCAAGCTGCACTGGGGAATCTCTCCAACGGCCTTCCTCAGCTTCCAGATGTATCAGACTACATCATCCACAGCTAGCATAGCCAATATCCCTGTTGGCTGGAGATGATAGGAGTTGTAGTCCAACACATCTGGAAGGCACAGGTTGGGGAAGGCTATTTGCTTTCTATTATAGTGAGCAAAGGGCTGGATGTGCCTGATCTCATCTGATCTTGGAAGCTAAGCAGGGTCAGCCCTGGTTAGTACTTGGATGGGAGACCACCTGGGAATCAGGCTTCCTGCATTGAGCAGGGGGCTGCCCTAGATGGTCTTGTAGGCCCCTTCCAGTCCTATGATTCTGTGTGCACAAATTGCAGGTTTATACTGCATTTTCACATTAATACTGGAGCATTTTCTCCTCATATGCCTATTGGAATGGAAGAATGCTAGTTTTTCCACTTTGGTACTGTGTCCTGCAAGTTTGCTAATGTATTCAGAGTTCTGAACATTTTGAAATATTATACACTCTGAGAACTAGACTGACATGGTATGTTTTATAATATATCAGATTTTGCTGTATGTCAGTGCAAAAAGATGTGTTTCTTGTGAGTTCACATTTTGAAACAGACGTCTCCGAAATTCATAAACAAAGTGTGCCATCCACTGGACTCTGTGCACTCATTCCACTTTCAACTATGAGTTATTTTCTCTTTTGACATTAAACTACAATGTGTGTTTGTGTGGAGGACAGGAGGATCAAGTGAGTTGCTAACACTACTCTGAACTACATTTCCATACCATTCCAGAGCTTCATTTATAAAATGAGAAGCCACAACATTCAACACTGTTTGGATGTTGCTTCCTCTAACCAATTAGTATTTCTTTACTCCTATAGGTGGAGGGGGCATTTTTCCCAAGGGGCATCAATATACAGCCTGATTCTCATGTGTATTCAGAAGTAAATCTTATCAGGTTAAGTGGGGGGCTCCCACTAAGTGTGCATAGGATTGTAGCCATAACATAGTAAAATATGCTGTGAGCCACTACTACCTTTAACCCTCAGCCTCCCTGCCCCCACCCCCATGCGCAATGTTAAAGTGGTACAAATAGTAGTCAACCTGACAGAGATATTCTAACAATAACTGTCAGAATATATGTGAAGTGCTTTCAGCATTCAGGAAAAGCACTATATAAATACTAAGTAGTATTATTTACCCAGCTATCTAGGTGGTGCTTAGCCTGTGCATATCTGCAGTGATGTATAGGATTTGGTTTTGAAACATTACATTTCCTTTCAGGAGTTTATGGAAGTATGGGATGTTATGATGTGGTAAAAACTGAACACAGTGGCGGGCCCAGTGCCTTATGCAGTGCACACCTTTGTAACCATAGCCAAGTATATAGGCCTTACTATGGAAGAAAGGCACTCTGAATATACTTAGAGGCAGTTTCTTATGTTTTGTAATTTGCACATGCTGAGTAACCTGACATGGAAACAGGTTACAACTTTGCACCTTCCTTCCTTCCTTCCTTCCACCCATCCATCCTTCAGTCAGTCAGTCAGTCAGTCCATCCGCTCTCTCTCTCTCCACCCATCATTTTATTTCAGATAAATTATGTTAAGTCCCTTGCAGTTAAAAACCAAAACCAAATCACCACTCTTGTGGCACTTTTAACAGTGCAGTGTTTTCTCCAAAGCATGTCCAGTTGTAGTCAATGGAGATTACTCCCTAGGAAAGTGTGTTTAGGGTTGCAGCCTAAGAGATTTAGAACACAACCCTAAGCATGATTAGACAAAAAAGTCCTACAACCCCATAGCTGGCTGGGGAATGCTGGGAGTTGTAGGACTTTTTCCTGCCTAAACATACACAGCAGGATGGCACCCTTACGGTTGCAAAGCTACATACACGCTTACTGGGAAAGATTGAAGGCAAAAGGAGAAGGGTACGGCAGAGGATGAGATGGCTAGATAGCATCACCGATGCAATGAATATGAACCTGAGCACACTCCGGGAGAGAGCGGAGGCCAGGTCACGAAGAGTCGGACACGACTTAACACCCCACTGAAGTCAATGACTTCTGAGCAGGCACACACGATTCGGATCGTGCGCTCACGGCGGCGTCAGCTCCCGCGGGCTACCGTCCGCTTCAGTCTCTGCCAAGTTTTAAAGTGTCGCCGCAACCAGCCTCTTCCGCCGGCATTTTACTTTCGCCACCCCAGCGCTTGCCCACCTTACCCAAGCCAGCGCCTCCTCTACATTCACGGCCAATAGACTACGTAGCGGCAGAATAATCCGGATCGCTGCTGCTGCAGCAGCAGCAGCCGCATCTTCTCCCGCGTTTGAACATTGCCCTGTTTTTGGTTGGGTTGGATTGGTGGGGGTGGGGGGGGCGGCGGCGGCGGCGAAGGGTGGAAGAGGGCGGGAAAGAGGCGCGCGCCAACGTCATCACCAACAACGTCATCCTCTCCGAGCCCACGCAACCGCTGACGTCACACCTCGCCCTCCCCGCCTCCTTGGCTATCACCCCTCCCGCTCTGCGACCCCCCCACCCCGTATGGCGCTCGCAACTCCCCCCCTCCCGCTGGGGGATTCTCCTCGCCGGCCTGACATCAGTGTCTCCCGCCCGCTCCCCGCCCCGCCACTCGCGGCTGTGTCGGCGCCGCCCCCTCCTCCCCTTCTCCCCTCCCGCCATGTTAGGAGAAGGAGGGGAGGCCGGCGTAACGCGGAGCCGCCCCCGCTTGCCGGGCAGCAGGAGCAGCCGCGCCGCCGCCGCCGCCGCCTCCTCCTCCTCCTCCTCCTCCATGGGCCAGGCGAGCCCTGACGGGAAAGGCTGGAGGGAGCCATGAGCGGCGCCGGGGCCGCCGCCGCCGCCGCCTAGGCGAAGGGCGAGCGGCGAGCGAGGCTCTTCTTCGTCTCCTTCCCGTCCCCTCAGAGAGAGGGGAGGGGAAGAGCATGAGCGGCTGCCCCGTCCCTGCCCGCCGCGGCGCCGCCTGGGCGAGAACGAGGAGGAGACGAGGACGGGGGGGAGCAGCGCGGCGACCGCCGCCGGGGCGACGACGACGACGACAGCAGCGGCGGCGGCGGCAGCGACATGGTGCCCTTCGCGCCGCCGGAGGGCGCGGAGGAGCCTCAGCCTGAGCCCGAAGCGGAGCCCTGCTGCCCTCCGCCTCCCCCGCCGCCTCTCCCCGCCGCAGCCGGCCTCATGGAGATCGGAGGGGGAGGCGGCGGCGGCGGCACAGGCGGCGAGGTGAGCGGAGTCCCGGGTTGGGTTTGTGAGGGAACAGCAGGCGGCGGCGGGAGGGGGCGGCGGCGGCGGCGGCGGGAAGCGAAGAACTTGAGGTAAAAACGACGCTTCTGAGGGAAGTGGGGGGGAGGCGGCGCGAGCGGGGTCGGTTAGAAGGAGGAGGGGGCGCGTGGTGGGGGGGTTGAGGGGACGGGGAGGGTACCTGCCTCCTCCTCCTCTTCTTCCCCCTTCCTCCTCTCGCGCTCTTCTCCTCGTGGGTCTGCGGAGACCGGCGGCTATCTGAGGAGTGGGGGGGGGTCTATGAGGGGCGCGCGGAGTCCGTGGCATCCGCCGCCGCCCGCTCCGCGCGGCCTCCCCGGCGTGCCCTCTGTCGCCCCCCCCCCACTCCACTCCACTCCACTCCACCTGGCCCTTCAGCTCGCTTGCCTTCTCCTTCCCCCTTCCTTTTTTTTTTTCACCTTCCCCTAATAAGTATCAGCCAGCCCTTCTTGCCCTCCCTGCCTGTCAATCCTCCTCCCGGAACTTTTGCTGTCATCTCTCTCTCTCTCTCTCTCCCCCCCCCCCCCCGAAAATCCAGACCGCTGAGGCAGGACTCGCCTAGCACACCCCCTCCCTCAGTAACTCTGCCCCCGTTCTCCTACTTGCCCCTGTTCGTCCTTCCCTTAAGAGAACGGAGGATCTTGCCTTATTTATTTATGTAGTCAACGTGTAAGCTGCCTTTCAATCACAGGCTTCTCAGAGCAGCAGCATGCAGTTTGAAAGAGATATGATCTAGCAGTCAAAGCAGAAAACAGTTCTTTCTGTTTTCCATCTTCTCTCTTCCCCTTCCTCCTCCTTCAACCCAGGCTCTTCTTCCTCAACTACATAGAAGCCGATGACACCCAAAGACGACCCCCCCCCCGCCTTAGTATCACTTAATTTTAAAAGTCTTGTCTTTTTCTCTCCTCACTCCTCCACTGCTTCCTTCCTCAAATGTGACATTTTCCCCAATGCACTTTGACCAGATGAGTTCCCCTGTAAGGCAGCCCCTGTCCACATTTGTTTGTCTCTTTTCCCTACCTTGACAGATTTGGTCCAAGTCCTGAATAAGCCCAGTTCTGAACTGTTGCAAGATGCCACAAATGCATACTTTCTTATACCCTGCTCCCACTTTATCCTGTATTAACAACCACTTCTTGCTTTGTTCTCTTAGTATTCCTTGCTCGGTAATCCCAAACACAAAGAACTGATGCATCCATTCTCTACCCTGATTACTACTACTTCTCTCTGGCCCCACAACAAGGTGCTGTACCACCTTATTTCCTGACTCTTAGGACTTCCCATTTCTTGGAACTGAACAGAAAGACATACTACCCTCTCTGCCCAGTTTGTGTGATCAAACAACAGGCCGTGGTTTCTTTGAGGGTTCTTTGAGGGTTGTTTCTGTCTCAAGCCATGCTGCCCAGGTATGGATGCCACAACAAGCTGTGCCCTACTGTAACCTACTGCTTTAACAGGGTTCTTAATGTGAGTATGTTCATACCTACTTTCTCAGTCAGCATTAGTTCACTCTAGACTTTGCTATGGTCTTTATGCTTTGGATCTTTTGTAAACTGCCTTGGTCGGTCTTAGAAAAGCAGTATAGAAATATTATAAATAAATAAATACCCCAACAATAAACTAGTTCTCTTATTCAACATTAAAATGTTTTATGCACTACCAGTGCAGTGTGTGGGGGCGTAAACTGTTCCTGTTCGCTTCAGTGCTTGTACTCCTGCAAAGCTGAACTACTTTACTCTGAATATATTGCTGAAGTAAATTACTGTGCATTCCCTCCAGTATACTAAATTATGAAAAGCTCTGAATTATTTATTTATTACATTTATATCCCACCTTTTTTCCTCCTTAAGGAACCCAAGGTGGCATACATAATCCTCATCCATATTATCCTCACAACAACAACCCTGTGGGGTGGGGTGGGCTGAGAGTTTGTGACTGGCCCAAAGTCAGTGAGCTTCCATGGCTGAGTGGGGACTAGAACCCAGATCTCCTGACTCCTAGTCCAACACCCTAGCCACTATACCACACCGGCTCCAAAATTTCCAAAAGAATTGTCCACTTCACCCTTCTATTCCAGAACCCTTGTTTGAACTTCAGGACTCAAGAGTACCTAGCTTTGCCCTTGAAATGTCTCCTTTAACTAGCCCTAGCTACTTTAACTAGCTACTGGATGATGCTAACATTCCATTTTAAAAATAAGAGGCGCAGCACTTGATTTGGGAATGGACTTAAGGGATATTCTGTAAAGCTTAATACAAAAATAAGTGATTACTGAGGACTCTTTCAAAAGATGTCAAGGTGTTTTCTAGATGGTTCTGATTTGCTACTACCAACCACCTTAAATAACACTTTATCGCATTTGTTACACTTATATCCTGCTTTTCTTTAATAGAGCACAAGATAGTGTGCATGGGTTCTCCAGGTGGTCTCCCATCCTGGCACTGACCAAACCTGCTTAGGTTCAGCAAGACTGCTACATCATGTATTGGAGCCCTGGCCCAAGCTTAGAAGCCGCATGCATCACTTAAGATTCCAGCTCCTGCTCAAAAGTTCTATCTTCGGTTATTCCATCTTTCAGCTCCTCCTGTGTTTTGTATCTCTATAAGCCTCATGCACTTTGGGCTTTACTTGTCCTTAGAGGATCCAAGAACCTATGTGGTTACTGTTTCTAGGCCAAGGAAAAGGTGACAAATCTCTTGCCCTCCCAAGGGCTCATTTATTATGGAAAACAACTTGTACAAGGTTAGAGTCTGCAAGATGTTGTTCAGGTGAATGGAACTTGATAAAATGTATGTATTATGACATCCCTAAGTTTGTATGCCCAGTTTCTATATTGTATGTTGTTATTGCCAGGATATTAGAAAATGCTATTTGGTGTCAGGATCTTCTATATCCACTTATAGCCTGTTACAGTTTTTATCAGAATGGCTTTTGTTTTGGGTGACTTAATTGTAGTAGTCTGTCTACTGACTCTTTTCCCTGTCCCAGATACCACCAGAACTTTCATTAAACAAACATACTCGATTCATCAGTTAGTGACAGTTATAACAATGTTGGGACATTTTTTTAAAAAAGGGACTCAGCAGTTTCATGGTAAACATAAGCATAAAGAATTTCTTTAAATATTGGTCAGTTTATTTGGCAGCTCTAATCTTAAAATGGCTATTGCTGGAAATGGAGTTCAGAAAACTCACACTGTGCAAATAATCATGTTTTACTATGGGGTGCTATATGATATGGAAGTATTTATGCGATAATAATATAAACAAGGTCATACTTTGCACTAGACCTCATGTTTCTGGAACTGGTAGATGAGAGTTGAACTGAAGTATTACATATATGGCTTAAATGCCAATTTGCATGCAATGTTAATGAAAGATCTTATCTAAATACTGTTTCAGAAAACTGGTCAGACTTGCCTTTGGCTGTAATTCAAGTTAGTTTTTTTAAACATACTAGTTTTTTTAATGGTCCACTTCTTTTAGAGGGACTCCTGTACAGTTAGAGATTGTTGTATTTTTATGTTGTATATACATGAGAGAATAAGGTGGCAGTTTAGTCTTCTGTCTTAAATGCAGTCCAATCCTTTTGTTTCCTGGAAGCAAGTCCTACAGAATTCAGTGGGATATAATGCCAAAGTAAGCATGCATAGATTGAAGTCAGTGGGATTTAAGCAACCTAACTGTGTGCAGGATTGTAGTCTTAGCATTTTATACTTTCTTGGTTTGTGTGTCCATAGAATGCTGTTCTTAAGCACTGTAATTACTGTGTAATTCTCTATTATAGCTGTATACACTTGAAATATTTCAGCGATTGAATACTTAATCAGGGTCTATATGACTTAGTAATTTAGGAAAATATTATAACATTACACTAGTTATCTAAATAAAAACATCCAGTTACCTCTAGTGTGCTGAAGACTGGTATTTATACTTGGAACTGTTAAAAAATAACGTAGCTGAGTTGGCAACAAAGACTTAATTTTAGCATTATTCTAAAGAACCTGTGTGCAAGATGGCATGCTTGTTTTTGTTCAGACATTACAGGGCTACTTAAGCTAATATGTATGCCACAGTTCTGGTGGTAGTTACTGTCTTATGAGGCTGCACTCGTATGCATGCTTACTCAGGAGTAAGCCCTACTAAACTCTGTGGGACTTGTGGCCAAACTGCACATTATGGTAAATGGGTTGAGGACCAGGCGGCCAAGCAGGGCTGTTTGCCAGCCCCTCAGTTGAGAGGGGAGAAACCTCTGTGGGTCGAAGTGTTCATGCTGCTGCCCCTTACTCGCCCCTCTCAGTGTTCTGTGTAGCCTGCTCTACCCTGAAAGCAGAAACAGTGGCGGTGGAACTGGTGGGAAGGCTTTGCAGCAGGAAAGAAGTCAAACTATCAGCCACTCTGTATCTTTATTCTGAGCCTTCCTTAGTAACTGTGCCTTCTTGGTGAGACTTGTCTCCCTTTTGAAGAATCCTGTGTTTTCAACTATTCCTTTCCCAGAAGCCTTCTAACATGTTAATGCTTATATGAAGCCTCTTTCCTCAGTGCTTCCTCTCCCCCATTCCAGCTTCAATCTCCTGTCTGCTCATGCATTTGCTGATAGAAAGGCACCAACAGCCAGTTTCAAGGAGACCACTTTTATTTTACACTGAAGCCACAAATATGGAGCTGCTGTGTATGAGTTCTGGCATTTCACACTGTGTGTGTTTATGTGTGTGTGTGTGTTTGTGTGTAATCTAAAACAATCTATTGTTTTAAAATCAGGGATTCACATGTAAATTGAATGATGTCTTACGCATTTGTATCTGTTATTGTCATATATTGAACTACTGTTGTCCAGGTTCTGCTTACTATCAAAAGGGCTGAGGATGCTTTTGAAATTAAAGTTGCCTTTAAAAGATCATCACTATAAAAAGGGCTTGTTGATCCAATTCCTAGTTTTATGTTTAGCAGATGATATGGAAATACTAATGGAATCTTGGATAGCATCTATGGTAAATTGTGAAACTACTGAAGACAGTAACAGTGTATTTGTTAACTTTGGACAGATTAAGAATCACCTGTAATGCTTTCTACATCCATTCTTGGACAGATAAGTAATGGAGTTTTTTAAGTAGTGGTGCGTTTGATATGTGTGCAGTGTTACAGAAACTGTTCCACCTGTAATATTCTGGATATATGCTGAGTGAGGGTAATTCTTTTTAATGTAGAATTATATTATAACTTAAATTGCAGTTTGTGCAGTTTGTTTTCAGATCTTGTTAATAGTTCTGTAGATTAGATTACTAGGCCCACACATTCAAACTTTTAGTTTCTTTTCTCTTATTCTTTCTGAAAAGTAGATTTGTACATGGGAAAATGCTTCACTCTTTGAAGTTCATGAGGAAATCAAATGCTGGAATAACATAGTGACCTGAGATGAAATTATTCAGCCATAACAAAAGGAATGTTTACATAGGACAATGCTGTTGGATTTGGAGGCAGCAAATATTGTCATGAATATGAATTGAACCTTGCTCTTTCTGTTGCTTTGCCAGCTCAATGCTTCTTTTGTGTGTGTTCTCATTGTGGAATTGGTGAGAAAGAAGAGTGCATCCTTAGATTATCAGCTTGGTCCCTATATTCATCATACATCTGAAATCAATACTTTCCGTTGCTTTTTACAATTGTCTTTATTTGATTTTTTCCCCCTAGGTTGTCAACTCACTGAACATAGAATAACATTTTTGCAAACATCCCCATCAAAGGAACTGTATTTTCCAAAGAGTACTGTGTGTGCATAGATTGTTAGGATTTCAAACCTCCTATAACTGGTAATGTCAGATATATGTCTGTAGCCAGTAACAATTACTACATTTTTGGAAGGTTACTTACGTGCTGTAGTGGTAGAGTTCATCTGGCTTTTTTGTTACTGTAATACTTTAGGGCTGAATTAAAGGGATTCTGGATAGGTGAGGAAAAGTTCTTGAACGGAAATAAACTTGTTCTTATTAGTTTGCCTCTTGATTTCAAGTAGAGACTGGTCAGGTATTGTGCATCGTTCACACTTCCATTATTGTTTGTGGCTGGTGGTTTATGTGTGCACTTTTTCTTGATTAGTCAGGATGAAGATTTGCAGGTGAATGTGTGAAATAACTCCACCAAAATCTATTACATTGAGGTACTATGAAAAGTGATATTTGATCTGGGGATAGTTCATTCGCAGAATCCAGTTACCGTGCTGTTGCAAATGACTCAGCAATGAGCATGCTATGTGAGAATCCCCTTCAAGTCTTAGTTTATGTGGGATCCAACCTTCTATATATCTTATTTTCCAGATTTATAATACAGTATTATATAGTTGGAAGGTGTTCCAAAGCAGTTTGCCACTTCTTCCACTGGAAGGAAAAAAAGGGACACTACTGGCATTGAGTGCATTTAAATGAACATCTGCAAAACCTAAATTTGCTAACATTAAAGCTGGGGATGGTATGGCTGGATTTGCAAAGAGTTGGAGAGTTCTAACACTAGGAAAATAGCAACACCATAGTTTACAGGGGATTAGCAGGGTGAGTAATAGCTTTCCTAAACAAGCAATGTGTAGGGATGGGTGAGAATTTCTTTCAGTTCACATTTCAGTGTGAACTTACCAAATTCCCAAACTTGAACATGAAGCAGATCGCAGTTAGATGCTGATATCCATACTTTTGCATATTTTGCAATGCAGTTAGCAAAAAATTGCATGCATTTGAAAAAGTGTACACAAAAATGCATAGATTTGAAATGGTACTATAAAATGGGTATATTTGGAAAACTGCACAAACACTTTAATTTACAAAATTCCTTGAAAAAATGTGTATATTTGAAAGAGTGCACAAAATACAGATTTTTTAAAACATGCACACGAAAATATATCTGAATTTCATGTGAAGTAAACAAAGCATCTGCAATCTAATGTGGAAATGGGACGGAACAAATTTAGCAGTGGAAAAATGGGAACCTGAGAAAAATCGAACTTGACAGGTTTGCCCATTTCAAGTAATGAGAGGCAAATTAGGCCTATGCCCTTGAAAGTCCTCTGCTGTTGATGTAGCCAGAAAAAGGGCACAGTGCTCTATGGTTGCTACTTAAGTTCCATATTTTCTTCCCCACCTTTAAATGATCACTGGACAACAGTTGGCTGTTCTAGTTTCTTCCTGTATAATAAAATTGCAGAGTGATGGGAATTCTGTGGAACTAAGTTATCTGAAAAGGGTAGCCACCTTACTTTTATCAAGCTTTTGAAAAACAAGTTTGCTGAAACCAAGGTGGCAATGGAAACTGCTCCAGAAATTCTAAGTATTACCGATCCTTTGGGTTATCTGAATTTTTCTGTAGATGTCAGGTGGTTCTGGCAATGTTAGCTGTTTTTATTGGCTTAGAGGTGAGCAGTTTAATTGGGACAATACCAGGTTTAACAAAATTAACACAACATTGGCAAATAGATAGTTATTTACTTACAGATTTCCACTGTGTGTTAATAACAGCAACACCCTGCAGTATGTCAAAGGAAGCATAGGGAAGAAATGTGATCGCCCTCTCAACTCCTTAGACAGGCACTCCTGAAAAACTATGGTTTAAACAGGGTAATAAAGAGCCACAAGTAGGGATGAATCTTCATAACACTGTCAATGAACTTGTCAAGAGTTATTTGAGTAATTCTCTTGAAAATGATTAGCTGAATCTAATATTAAAAAAGCAAAAACGTATGCTAGAGATAACTATAAAATGCCAAAGGAAAGCCCACTGCTAGGCAAGGAGAGAAATGGTAAATATTATCTAGGAAGTTCTCAAACTTTTAATAATGGCAGTGCTAGATTTTTAGCAAAATGGATTAATACCCATATTCATGAAAGAAAATAGGTTTATTAACTCAGTTTCTCATCTTGTTAATTCTAGAAATCCACTGGAATACAGAAAGTTATAATGTAGATATATGAAGGGCCAGGGACCACTATGATTGGTGACAAGTATTTTGAAAAAAATACTTTCTGACATGTAAAATAGATATTTATATTATTTCAGTGCTTAAAATTAATTTATATTCTAGCATATAATGTTTTTCAAATATAAATCTTGTCTCCTACTAGGATTGCATAGATGTATGAAGGAAAACTTCAAATCCTAGACTTGCTTTCTCTTTTAACTAGTTAATATTTATTGAAGTATATTAGACATTGATCCTGTTCCTTTATTAGAAATAAGAGGAATTGAAATCAAAAGGTAAACTGATATCAGTAATCAAACATGCATATTTCTACATAGAACCCATCTGCCTCAAATCACAGATTATACATGAAGGAACTTCCTTGCACCACAATTTAAATTGAAACAAAACCAATTTTTAACAGGAAGAAGGGAACTTAGGGTGCAATCCTATTGGATCTGCCCTTGGTACTTGTAAGCCTCTGAACTTGGAGGCTTACAAGTATCCAGTGCAGAGCAGGAGGCATGGTGGAGGTGATCTTTGCCTCTGTTGTGCCCCCTGCTCTGCAGTTTAGCTAGATGGGTGTTTTAGCCCATCTAGCTGAGCCATTGAGGGGGAGGAATGGAGACTGGGAGCCCTAGGGATACAGTGTAAGCCCTCCCCACCCACTGGCACGCCCCTTTCCTTTCCCTCTGAGGTTGCTTTTGTGACCTTGGAGAGGCAGCTGGCATAGTTCTGTCCATGCTAGCGGGGAGGGGAGCTTGGACTTCTGAGGTCAGAGCACTGTCTCTGTCCTCGTATCCAGGACTCCAAACTATCCTATGGCCACCCTGACTCTGTCTAGGGGCCATAGGATTGCTCTCTCCTTGTATATTTATATAGGAATTTCCCTGTAGAGCACAGGTGGGGAGAGCACATATTTTACATGCAAAAGACCTGTGTGTGAAATCCTGGAGAGCAACTGCCACATGGAGACTAAAAACACATTTCAGCCTAATAAGCTGAGATATCAACAGGCCTGTTACCAGTGCATGCAGCCCCTTCTCATCCCTTCACAGTGTGCCTCAATGAAATGCAGAAATTTCCAATGAACCATAGTTTCCCTGTTGAGACAGAATGGGAAACTATGGTTACCAGTTGTGGAACAAGCCTGGATCTGAAACCATGGTTAGTGTATGGTTCTTGGAGCCTGGCCTAGAATGCTACAACTAGCTCCCTTGGGCATGCTACATGCAATTCTTAGATCCTGACCTATATGTATTAGGTGTATGTGTTGTTTTAGAAAACTGGTGGCACTTTAAGGCCATGTTAAATTATTAACAATGAAACACTGTATGCATGTTTGTTTGGAAGTAAGCCCCATTAGTTTCAATGGGACATACTCCCAAGTGTATGTGCATAGAATTGCAACCTAACATTCATTTTTACATGCTCCCAGTTTAAATTTCAGTACGCCTGACAAGCTTTCGAGATGTTCTCTAAAATCAATGTGGTGTACTTGTAGTCCGTCATGGAATCTATTAGAGCTGTGGCAGTGAGTGTTTAGACTGAAATTGCGCTCTTTCATTTCACAGAGAGGTAATGAAGCAGTGTCATGCTGGATGTTTACAACTGTTCATCCAAAACAAGATTTAGAACTTGTTTGGCTGCAGATAATATCTTGATTTTATGTAATTATTTGGTCTCCGGCATGCAGAATTTTGTTACTATGTGTAAATCTACACTGGTGGTTTTACTGGAGGAAAATATTTTTAATTAATGTTGCAGAGCTGTCTGTCTTCCATGTTACTATTGGTTTTCACTAGCCCCTTGTTAGTTCATCCGATGACAAGGATTTGCCTTAACTTTTCAGTTTGCTGGAACTGTGTCTTTATTGGGAGCTAACATATCAGTGGGTTTACAGTTTCAAAACTAGTAACAAGGGATTACTTGCTAATTCTGCCTGGATAAATTGGATGGTGTGGATCCAGATTTGGGCAAGTTCAACTAGGCAGCCAGAAGCAGATTTTCCCACCCCTGCTCCCCACAGCAGCCTCTCCAGCCCCTTGAAAATGTTATATGTGGTCAGAGGAACCTGCTGAATGAGGTGAGCTGTAGTATGAGGGAGAGGCAATGATTCCCAAAGATAAGGTAGAGGCACTTTTCATGAGCAGAGCCAGTCCATGGATGGAAGACAGGTCCTGGATCCAACCCCATGTATATAAAATCAATCATTTAAAAAGTAATAACTGAAAATAAGAGTTTGGATAAGCAGGTACTACTTGAGGGTGGACTGGGATGACAGCTGCAGATAGTTATTTGATTTTAGGTAAATGCTTAATGCCTTATATGAGCAAGTAGATACAAGAGGCTTTTGAGATTTGCTCTTTTATTGATAGAACCACTTAATTTGTTCTTCACTGTTATTATAGCGTTTCAAAATCAAACTTTTGTAGAAATGAATAATCAAATGGCGGACTTGGTTTACAAGAGAACTCGACATTGTCTATGTTTGGTAATTTTAAGTCATTTTTGAGACTGCCTTATTAGGGCAATCAGATTTGCTAGCAATGTAATATAAAAGGCAGTGAATATATACAACTTCTTTCAAAAGGAATTAATTTCTGAAGCTTTGAAGTCATCCAAATCGATTAGTGATGGTGACAGTAGGCAAAGCATGGTGCACATTGTTTGGAGAGACACACTGCTCAGATTTAGGGCCAAACTAGATGTTAAAGCACAAATGCAAGTTTCCCAATACTGTCTGTCCCTTGTAATACCAATGCTGAGGCTCGAAAGCATTTGCTCAGGAGAATTGGTGTAGAAGGAGATAAACAACCTTTCCCATCCACTTACCAGTCTTCCTTGGTAAGTCCACCCCACCCCCACAATATCTGTTGCCTCAATAAAAGTCGGGATAGAATCATAGAGTTGGAAGGGATCTCGGAAATCATCTAGCCAGCCTCCCTGCTCAAAGCAACTACAGGTGGTAGTATCCAACCTCTGCTTGGATACTTCCAATAAAGGTGAATTCACCACCTCCTGAGGCCCTCATTGTTAGGAAGTTTCTCTTAATGTTTAGCCAAAATCTGCTTCTCTGCAATTTACACCCGTTGGTTCTAGTCCTGCCCTCTGGAGCAACAGAGAACAAATCTGCTCCATCTTCTGAAAGACAGCCTTTCAGATATTTCAAGACTGCTATCATGTCTCCCCTCAACCTCCCCTTCTCCAGGCTAAACATACCCAGCTCCTTCACCTGTTCCTCATAGGACTTGGTTTCCAGACCCCTCACCATCCTGGTTGCTCTTCTCTGGATGTGTGTCAACTTCTCAGTTCTCAGTACACCAAATGCAACCTGACTAATGCAGAACAGAGTGGAACTATTCTGGTTCCAGAGTGGAAATATTACTCTGGTTCATGATCTGGACACTATGCTTCTGTTAATGGAGCCCAAGATTGCATTAGGTTTCTTGGCTGCCATATAGCACTGCTGGCTCATATTCAGCTTGTAACCCACTAAGACACCTAGGTCCTTTTCACATGTACTGCTGCCAAGTCAGGTCTCCCCTGACTTGGCAGCAGTATTTTGTACCTACATGCAAGATTTTTTGTACCTACATGCAAGACTCTGTTGAATCTCATTTTGTTAGATTTGGCCACGTGTTCCAGGCTTTCTAGCTCTTTTTGAATCTTGATTCTGTCTTCTATGGCGTTAGCTATCCCTCCTAACGTCATGTCATCTGCAGATGATATGCTGTACACTGTCATCCAAGTCATTTATTAAAATCCACAGGGTCTAGGACAGAGCCCTGGATCACTCCACATGAGACCTTCCTCCAGGAGAATGCTGAACCATTAATTAGTATTCATTGAGTATGGTTGCTAACCAAGTATGGATCCATTTAACTGTAGTATTATCCAACCCCCATCTTGTCAACAAGGAAATCATGGGGAACCTTGTCAAATGCTTGCTGAAATCAACATATACTATGTCCACAGCATTCTCATGATCTATCAAACTAGTACCTCTATCAAAAACAGAAGATAAGGTTGGTCTGGCATGCCTTATTCCTGACAATCCCATGTTGACTGCTAGTAATCATTCGTTATTATCTAGATGCTCACAGACTGACTGCTTAATCATTTTTTTGAGAATTTTGTTTGATATTGATGTCAGGTTGATTGGTCTGTAGTTTCCTGGATCTACTCCTTTCCCCTTCTTGTTTGTTTCCCACACTATGACTATACTGTGCATCAGTATATAGACATCTGAGGCCATGGGTGTTGTACCTTACCAGTTTCCCGGCTGTATTTACCTGCAGTTTACTGGGATCCACTTCCAGTGTCTTGTCTCTTCCTTCGTCCTTTGTGTTCTTCTCTGTAATACTTAGCTCAGTAGTTAGCTCTGGGCTTATGCCCCCTGCCCCACTAAAATTGGTTTAAAGCACTCTTGATCAGGTTTGTGGGGATCTTGCGAAAAACATCATTCCCAGTCCCTGTGAGGTGCAGCCCCTTCTTGTAGGGTCCCCTTCTTACTTACAGTGTTGCTATGATTACTTCCGCTATGATGATTCTAAAGGAAGAATCCAGATGATCCACTCTCAGCTAGCCTCAGATCCCATCTGGGCACAATGGCCAGGCACCCCTCCTAATTGGAAATTGCCAATATATTATTGTTTCTGAATTGGTTACTAAGCCTAGTCATAGCTTCCAGAGGGAGTAGCAGACTTGGGCTCATCTTCTCTGGTCAGAGGTGGGCCTTGGTGTGTACTGAACCATGCTGACTGCCAAGGCTGGTACTGAGCCAAAATATACTAAATGGGAAGAGATCCATTTTTCCCCCAGTGGAAGCAACTTCTCCAAGTGAAGTTGGAGTGTAAAATGCCATGATTTTCCATAGAAAAAGGTTTATTTAATTTAAAAGTGGCATTTCTCTTAACAAATCATCTAGTACTCTATTCTCAAATATATTCCAACTTTTTTACTCATACAAGAACTACTTCAAAAATTGCTCAGAAGATTGCAGAGATTGTTTGGTTGTTCTAGAATTCCGTTTCTAGGTTGAAGGTGACAAGATATGCTGGCTTGCATGTAAACTATACAAAAAGCTGGGGTGGTGTAGTGGTAGGACTGGGGGAGGCCTAGTTTTAATTAGCCACTCAGCCATCAAACTCAGTGGGTGAAATTGGGCCAGTCACAATCTCTTAGCCTAAGCTGCCTCACAGGGGTGCTGTGAGGATAAAATGGTAGGGCGGGGTATGCTGTTTTGAGCTCCTTGGCGAAAAGGAGAGTAAGCTACAAATGAGTGACTATGGGAGAGAGGACATTTTTGGTGATGGTACCCCAGCTTTGGAATGCTCCTGGTTCCTAAGTTGTAGTTTTGATACCAAGTGAAGACCTTTTTTAATTTCTCCAGACATTTAAATCTATTTTAGCGTTAAGCTGGTTTTAATCTCCGGACTTGTGTTTTTATGCTGAATTATACTTTTATTGCTATTGAATTTTAAATAGTTTTATTTCTTGTTGTGAGCCACCTTAGGAAGTCTTGTAGGACGGCCTATATATACTGTTTTTAATAATAATCAATAAATTATTTCTCAGGATATGGTCTTGGCTCTGTGTATGTACATATACACCACAGGATGGTAGAGAGGTTATGATAATGACTTGTTACTGAATTGTATGGTAATTAATATAGCAAAATGGATAATTATCTTGCCTTCATTACCAGGCTTTTCCAGTTTTGAATGAATACATGCTACTTGTTGGGGCAAGATCATATCCTTGTTAGTAAGGCTCAACTGTTTAACCAAATTTACCAACTTCAAAGCAAGACCATTGTAATAGAATTAGATTTAAGGGGAGATGCCATGAGCCATCTAACTGAATACCCAGGGTTCCCTAACAAAATAATGCATATATTCCTGCTCCTTAAAAGCTACAAACTTCCGTAGTAGTTGATTCCTTTGTTGAACTATTCATTTATTTAAAACATTTATTTCTTTACTTTTAGAATGTTGCCAGAGTTTAAAGTAGTTTGTCTTCCTGTAGTTTGAACCCTAGGACCCATATAGAAAGTCAGTTCTAAATACTGTCTTTTTCTTCATGCCCTTCTTTAAGTATTTTAATACTGTCAGTAGGGTGGCTTGACTTTTAAATCCAGGCAATTTGAATCATTAATGTAAAAAATATATTTTCAAATCTTTCTATTTCCTGAACAAGAATGCATACTATCTGGTGATATAATAAAGAACACATATTTCTTTGTCATTATGTAGAGCCTCATTCTACTCAGAAGCATATTTTAAAACTTCTATCCATTTTTGCTACAGAGTTTGTATCTTCTTTGGGGAGCAGTTGTGAAATCAATTCTTTCTGTTTTGTTCTCTTTATACCCATGTAAGAGTGCTAAGCATAAACATCCCTTTGCTCAACTGCAAATTATATGCTGCCTTTTGGTGTATCTCCTCTATTGTATATTTTAAATCATGACCAAACATTTCGTTTTTAAAAGAGAGAAAAACAGAGGGAGAGAGAAAGCAGGGGTGGGTGGGGATGGGACTTTGACTGCAGAGAAGTTGCTGTTAGCATCAATAGCAAATCCACTCCCACAGAAAATATCAGCTGGGGCAGTGAGATGTTCATCAGGATCTTGGTGGATTCACCCCCTCTCCCTGCCTGCTATGGTTCCAATCCTGATCCCCCCGCAGCTGCTATTTTAAAAGTTCTTACATGTGATCACATATTTAACTTAATGGACAGTTTGGCCCCATAGCATTATGCATGAAGCTAATGCTGTCACCATTTCCAAAACTCTGAAACATGGCAATACCATTCTGTCTAGCACTACAACTTTGGAGAACTGCATACACTTGGGATGAGACTTGGATTTGATCTTTAGAAATGGCACTAGGCAGTTGTTCCCTCTTGATATTAATAAGAAATGCTGGGTTTTCTGCCCTTCTTTTCCATACATTTTCTAGAACATTGCTCAGAAGTGCTTGACATTAAATCTAGCACACCTGGAAAGACTTTGTCTTATTGCCTGCAAATGTACACAGAATATAATGCCTGCCTTCATCATGTAGACTAACTTCCTTTTGTTAGAGACTTAACAATGCTTGGTTGTCGAAATATTCTATAGATTCCATAACCTATTGAAAAATATTGATGAAGTCGATGGAGTTGGATGTAAAGTAATCTGGAGGCAATAATTGTGGCATCTTGGGTTCTTGTTTCAGATGTGCTAGTACCTTACGAAACTAATTTGTATAATGCTGCTATACAGATTTGACATTTCTTGTTTTATTTTTGTTAGATAAAATAAAGGCCTAATTTGTTAATACATTCTGGACAAACATTTGTGTGGTAGTACAGAACAGCTGCCTCTCACTTCTACAACACAGATTGCATTACCTGTTAACTGGGTACTGCATACAAATAGCTAATCATATTGAGAGCATTTCAGAAGTTTGGCATCATCTTTTCAGATTTCTGTTTGATCAGGGATCATTGGATAACCAATACATTTATACTGGAAGTATGCTATGTTTATTCTTGTTTTCTCTTTAACCTTAATTGTACTTTCTTTCTGCAGTTGAATGGCATTAAAATGGTGGATGAACCTATGGAGGAGGGAGAACCATATTCCTATAATGTAAGTATATTTGCAATAGTTCATAATGATGGCAGTTGCCATCAAAACACTTAAAAATAGTATATAATTTTCTTTGGGAGGTTTATGCACTGCAGTAAGCAAACTAGAATAAATCTTGGGAGATAAAATGAGAGATCAAAGAGAAGCAAGAGAAACTTGCCCTGGTTCTTTAGCAGGGGAGATTTCCTTTTGTGCAAAGTTATGACAGTACGTACATATTCAGATATGTGGGTGAGTCTAGGCATCCTGAAAGGTGATGTGTAAGCTTGCTTGAAATAGTTGGGGCATTTTCAAGATTTGTAATATTGATACATATTACAAATCTTGAAAATGCCCAAATAAAGTAGTATTTTTATGAATTCCAATTATATATGCATGGCAGTTAGTACTGATGCTTGTTTGGGGTAGGAGGAAGCAATACATTGAGAGTGTTCTTTGACATGAATATAGTTTTGCTTCATTCTGAAGATGTAACTAAACTTCAAATTTAATACTTTTGTTATATTTGAAAGCAGCCTTGGAAATAAGTGCTCACAGTTCACAGAAGTACTAGTTCAAATATTATTATTATTATTATTATTATTATTATTATTACTTTCATGCCTGCCCACATGTGCTTTGTTAGACATTTGTGGCCTTGGGTGGCAGGGGTAGGGAGACTTGTATGGTAAAGCTTCTGTGCCTATCACTTGGAGTCCATACATACTTGCCATAGGCAATCCAGATGTTGGCTAGTTATAAACCTGCTTGAAAATAAAAATAGTTCTCAAACTTTGGTACACTATAAGGGACAGAGAGAATTTCCTCATGTAGACACACATGGGTTAGAAACATTTTGGAATGATACAACATTAATTCTGATGCGTCAAATTACTTCTGAGGAATACCAGACTAAAATGGTCCAAAGATTAATTTTACCAGTGTTCTGGATTATTTTTAACTCCCCACAACTTGATTTGTGTGATGTTGCTTTACTCTGATTTTATTTGGCACTTGAGTGTATAGCACTTGCCCTGTTCTGATGACTGGAACCATGGCTTCCACACTTTTTCTGAGGGGATCCAATAGGCATTTTGTTCTTGAGATTATGGATTCTATTGCTTGACCTGGAAGCAAAGTTCCCTTAATTCCTTGTGTTCCATTGCCCCTAGCGCCAGTACTGGCATCCTAGGTACATACTAGTAGGACTCAATCTTGAATTTTTTGGCTGTTAATCGAAGTAAATATAATCTCTTTGGAGCAGGGACCTTTCTTCTTTGGTTTGTCTTAGTCTGAAATGTGTTACGTACAATGTCTGGATTACTGCAATGCATTATATGTGGGGCTGCTTTTGAAAAAAAAGTCCGGAAACTTCAGCTAGTCCAAAATAGGGCAGCAAGATTATTAACAAGGACTAGCCAACGAGATCATATTACGCCAGTACTTTTCCAGCTTCACTGGCTGCCATTCCATTTCCTGGCCCATTTCAAAGTGCTGGTATTAACTTTCAAAGCCATAAACGGCTTGGGGCCAGGTAATCTGAAGGATCACCTCCTCCCATATGTGCCTGCCTGGACCCTAAGAGCATCCTCAGGGGTCCTTCTCCGTGATGATTGATTGATTGATACATTCACATCGCATTACAATAAAAACATAGAGCATAATAAATATGAAATATAAAATATAGACAGGAAGATCACAAACGTATGTCTAGGTTACAGATCTAGTTTTTTGCTTCAGTTGTCACAGCCAGGAAATCAGCAAAGTCTCCACTGTAGGCTTGGTTTTGACACTCTGTCACTATGTGTTGGATAGTTTGTTTTTCAGCCCCATAATCACAATCTGATGATGTTATTTTGCCCCATTTATAAAGGGCATCTGCACATCTACTATGACCCATGCGAATTCAGTTCAAGGTTGTCCATATCACATGGGGCTGGTCAAATCCAGGTGGTTTTTCCAAGATGCATGGCAAGCTTCGGAGGACAGTTTCCTAGCCAATGTTGTTTCCACATGTTGAGGATATTAAAATCATATTCTAGAAGAGCTTTAGCGGTAGAAATGGCTGGATGTCTCGATCTTAGCCTGTTTCGCTCCAAGTAGGTTACATCATTTAATATTGGTAGCTGGAGATTGTCAATAATCTGATATCAAGAATATCAGAATCAATATGTGGGATTAGTAATATAAACTGACAGTCAGTCCAAGTAAGATGGATGTCCTGTGGGTAGGTGGTTTGTCTAAACAGGGAAGTGGTGTTCATGCTGTTCTGAATGAGATTGCACTGCCTCTAAAGCAAGGGTGGAGAGCCTGTGTCCCCTCCAGATATTGTTGGGCTTCAACTTCCATTATCCCTGGGCTATGCTAGCAGGGACTGATGGGAGTTGGAGTCCTGCAACGCCTGGAAGGGCTACAGGATACCTGCTCTAAGGATCAAGAATGCCACTTGAGAATACTGATAGATCCAATGTTGTCATTGGAGGCCCAAGTGGCATCTGTGCTATGAAGTTTCTTTCACTAGGCAAGGCTGGTACATCAACTGTGACCCCTCCTGAACAGAGAAAGCCTGAAAACCTCTCAGTTGGGCTACTGCCAAGCATTGTATGCGGGACTGCCTTTGAAAACTTCCTGGGAACTTCAGTTAGCCAAACTGCAGCTGCTAGGCTACTAACTAGGTTCAGCCTTAGGTAATACATCCTGTACAGATACACTGGCTTCTAATCTATTTCTGGATACAATTCAAAGCTCTAGTTATTACATAAGCCCTAAAAAGCTTGGGGCCTGATTACCTGAAATGCTGCCTTTTTCTGCACAAACCTGCCTGAATCCTTCTGTCATCATCAGATGCTCTCCTGTGCCCGCCCCTTCTGTGGTTAGGTGGGTGGTGACTGGATTCTCTGTCATAGCCCCTTCATTTGGAATGCCCTCCCCCAGAAACCTCACCTAGTGCCAACTCTCATGTTGTTTTGGCTCCAGGTGAACAGTATTTGTCCAAACATGTTTCATAATTGATTTTAGTATTGTTTTTATGGCTCTGGTGGGATTTATTGGCTTTTATGGTTGCTGTTCCTGTGTTTTAAAGGTTTTACTTTAATGTTTTAAATAAATTGTCTTAAATAAAAATGTTTTTGTCTGCCAGTGGGAGATCATCAGAGATGAGGCTAGCCAGGCCTCCCTTGGCAAGGAGTCCCAGAGCCTAAGAGCAGCCATTCGGAAGGCCTTCTCTTAAGTTCCTGCCAAATGAGCTTTGAACGTTGGTGGGACAGACCGGCCTGACTCAAAAATCTTAAAACCTAGGTAGCCATTAATGGGAGAGTACAGTCTTTCAGACAGCCTGGTCACAGATGAACTGGTTTGTAGGTCATAGCCAGCACTTTGAATTATGTCTGGAAATGAACCAGTAGCTAGTTAAGCTGTTGTAACATAGAGATCACATGCTCCCTATAACTGGCCCTGGTCAGTAGTCTGGTTGCAGCATTCTGAATCAGCTGAAGTTTCCAAATAAGTGCAAAGGTAACGCTTGGTCTATAGGAATTTGATCCCCCTCTCTAGGCATCCTGTTTGTTTGAGTGCAGATCTTGAATGACTGTACCTTGTGTTGGGCACCAGGACAGATTAGGCATTCTGCTGCTGTACCACCCACCCCGCCACCCATCAGACCGTCTGCCTGAGCTGACGGAGGTGGTCTTGGACTTGGTGTTGAGGACCCTTAGGATGATGGTTCTGGGGGATCTCAACTGACATGCCAAGGCTGCTGTATCTGGGGTGGCTCAGGACTTCATGGCCACCGTGATAACCATGGGGCTGTCCCAACATGTCATCGGCCCAATGCATGTAAAAGGACACACGCTTAATCTGGTTTTCTCAACTGGGCAGGAGGATGGTGATCTGAAAGTGGGGGAATTAATATCTGTCCCCTTGTCATGGTCAGATACTTCCTACTGAGGTTTAGACTCTCAGCAGCCTTTCCTGTCTGCAAGGGTGGGGGACCTATTAAAATGGTCTGCCCCCGGTGGCTAATGGATTCCAAGGGATTCCAGAGGGCTCTAGGGGATTTTCCTGCTGGTATGGCTGGTGCTCCTGTTGAAGCCCAGGTTGCTCTGTGGAATGCAGAGTTGACTGGGGCAGTTGACATGATTGTGTCCAAGCGCCCTCTCCCTCTGAGCAGAGCCCAGCCTGCTCCTTAGTATATACCCGAGCTGAGGGCAATGAAGCAAGAGAGGAGACAGCTAGAATGCAGGTGGAGGAAAACTTGTGCTGAGTCTGACCGAACACAAGTAAGAGCTCGTTATGGAGCCTACTCTGTGGTGGTGAGGGTGGAAAGAGAGAGTTCTTCACCACCACCATTGCATCTTCCAGTGTTGCCCAGCGGAGCTTTTCTGAGTTGTTCGCGGCCTGTTACATTCTGGGGCAGGGAGAGAAAGTGTGGAATCCTCGGTAGCATGCTGTTACGAGTTTGCATGACACCTTGAAGATAAAGTCGCTTAGATTTTTCATGAATTGGACTCCACAATTAATGCAGTTCCTTTAGCTGAAGCATCCAGATCACCACGGGTCCAGTTTTATTGAATGAGTTTCAGTTATTGAGGCCTGAGGGTGCAGACAAGGTGGATGGCCAAGCCTCGACCCTTACCCTTCATGGCTTATTACATCAAACAAGGAGGGGATGTCCAGCTGGGTCCATGAGGTTGTAAATTCCTCCTTGAGAGCGGGAGTGGAACTAGTCTCTTTAAAAGAGGTGATAATCAGGCCATTTCAGAAAAAGCCTAAGCTGGACCCAGAGGACTTTAACAACTAGCCAGTGGCCAACATCCCCTCCCTGGGCACGTTGCTTGAGCGAGTGATTACGGGACAACTCCAGGCACTCCTGAACGAAACGGATTATCCAGATCCATTTCAATCAGGCTTCAGGCCTGGTTTTGGAACAGAAACTACCTTGGTCTTCCTGTGGGATGAACTTTGCTGGGAGAGGGACGGGGAGTGTGACCCTGTTGATTCTCCTGGACCTCTCAGTGGCTTTCGATAGCATTGACCATGGTATCCTTCTGGATAGGTTGTCTGGGTTAGGAGTTGGAGGCACTGCACTGCAGTGGTTCCGCTCCTACTTGGATGGCCAATTCTGGAAGGTGGTGCTGGGGGATTATTGCTCTGTGCCTTGGCAATTATGCCATAGGGTTCCACAGGGCTCTATTTTATCCACTGTGCTGTTTAACATCTACATGAAACCACTGGGGGAGGTTATCCGAAGGTGTGGGCTGAGGTGCCATCAATATGCGGATGATGCCCAGTTCTACCTCTTGTTTTCATCAAATGTAGGTGAGGCAGTGGCTGCTCTGAATCAATGCCAGGGCATGGTATGGACTGGATGGGGGCCAACAAACTGAAACTCAATCCAGACAAGATGGAGGCACTGTTAATGGGTGGTTTGTCTGCCCGGCTATCTGAATTTCAACCTGTTCTGGAGGGGGTTGCACTCCCCCTAAAGGATCAGGTTCGTAGTTTGGGGGTGCTCTTGGATCCAGAACTGTCACTTGAGTCACAGGTGAACTCAGTGGCATGGAGCAATTTTTATCAGCTTAGGCTGATATAGCAACTATGCCCTGATCTGAACAGAGATAGCCCAGCTACAGTTATCCATGCTCTGATAACCTCTTGTCTGGATTACTGCAATACATTATATGTGGGGCTGCTTTTGAAAAAAAAGTCCGGAAACTTCAGCTAGTCCAAAATAGGGCAGCAAGATTATTAACAAGGACTGGCCAACGAGATCATATTACGCCAGTACTTTTCCAGCTTCACTGGCTGCCAGTCCATTTCCTGGCCCATTTCAAAGTGCTGGTATTAACTTTCAAAGCCATAAACGGCTTGGGGCCAGGTAATCTGAAGGATCACCTCCTCCCATATGTGCCTGCCTGGACCCTAAGAGCATCCTCAGGGGTCCTTCTCCGTGATGATTGATTGATTGATACATTCACATCGCATTACAATAAAAACATAGAGCATAATAAATATGAAATATAAAATATAGACAGGAAGATCACAAACGTATGTCTAGGTTACAGATCTAGTTTTTTGCTTCAGTTGTCACAGCCAGGAAATCAGCAAAGTCTCCACTGTAGGCTTGGTTTTGACACTCTGTCACTATGTGTTGGATAGTTTGTTTTTCAGCCCCATAATCACAATCTGATGATGTTATTTTGCCCCATTTATAAAGGGCATCTGCACATCTACTATGACCCATGCGAATTCAGTTCAAGGTTGTCCATATCACATGGGGCTGGTCAAAACCAGGTGGTTTTTCCAAGATGCAGGGCAAGCTTCGGCATTGTGGAGGACAGTTTCCTAGCCAATGTTGTTTCCACATGTTGAGGATATTAAAATCATATTCTAGAAGAGCTTTAGCGGTAGAAATGGCTGGATGTCTCGATCTTAGCCTGTTTCGCTCCAAGTAGGTTACATCATTTAATATTGGTAGCTGGAGATTGTCAATAATCTTCTGATATTCTTGAAGAAGGGCACTGTTTCGTCTTACATCCGGAGGTGGTATGTGGACAGGCAGCCAGTATGTGGGGGTAGGTCGTATCGTCCCACTAACGATGCGCTTTGACTCATGCAGTTGCGTATCTATCTTTCTCGTGTACGAACTATTAAGCCACACTTGGGCACAATACTCTGCTGCTGAGTAAACCAGACTGAGTGCGGTCATTCTCAGCGTATCCACTGTCGAGCCCCAGCTAGTGCCGCATAATTTGGGGATAATGTTATTTCTACTTCTCAAGAGGGCGGGGAACAAAGTAGTGGTCTGAAAAGGAGGAGCTGGATAGTGGGGTGTGTGAAGAAAGTAGAGCTGTATGAACAGGAAAGAAGTGGATAAATAAGAGGGTCGGAGGACTGGACCAGGGAGCTAATGGAACAGAGGTTGTAGAATCTAGATTTGACAGGAATGCTGTGCCACCTTTGTTAAAAGATGAATTCTGCCAGTTGTGACTTCTGCTGTTACAGTTGCATTGTAATGGAATCATGAGGGCCAGAATTTAGGCAGGACTGAATTTCACATATTGATTTGAACTGACAGACCAATTCTTTTATTTGCAGATGCCTACTTCTTAGTAATATGCTACATTTAAAGCTTCTTTTTAAAAACTGAAGAAGTTATCTTCATTACTTAAATGAAAGCTATTTACATTTATTGAAAAGTCCTTGAGACATTATTTGATAAGCAATATAATACTACATTCATTTACATGAGGATATTCTGTAAGATAGATGTGGGCAGATTTCAGGCTTGCAGGATCTACTTTGTTTTATTTATTACAAGCTTGAGGTCCAGCAGCCAGAGCCCACGTGCAAAATAGTGGCACAGGCAGACATACACCAAGACTTAAGCCTCAGGGCACATGCTCAGCCCAGGAATTTGTGATCAGTACCAAAACCACGCTCACACGTCCTTTCACACAAAAATCCACTCCTGGTTTCCCCCAAACATTCTTTTTCAGCAACCTAATTTAGGTGGATGGAGCTTTTTAGTGTGATTGGCAAAGGTTTCTGACTTGTCACTCAGAGTTCTACTGGTAGATCCTGAACTACCTGTTGCCCACTCCTGTTGTAACCCCTGCTGCTTACAGTAGCTGTAAGAGTGCTTAAAGCACCAGTTCTTCAAATCAGGACTACACCCATCTGGTCTTTATTTATGCTGCAAATGTTCCAGATTGTGACACACCAATTAAAGGGCTGGAATGGACAAACTAAAGGAACTTTGCATTAGCAGATAAAGCTTGTAAGTAGATGAAGGTAGGAAGAGGAAGGAAGCGGAAAGATAAGAGAGGTTTGGAGGGCTGTAGGCCAGGAAGCCAAGGATGAAAGAGGGCTGAATGTGAAGGAAAAATGGATTGAGAGCACTATGCAGTTGCCCAACACCTGTTTTTTCTGTCCCTGATACTTATGCTGTGCTTCTGTCACTACTGCCCACACTAAACAGCTGTTGAGCTTCCAAGTTCTGTTCAGTTCCCTTCTGTTATGTGGCTGCTACTCAATATTTAGGATTCACTGGATGTAGCTTTTCAAATTAGCAAATATACTGAGGAATATAATTGAGTTAATGTGGGGTCTAGAGTGACTCAGCCAGCAAGTGTTCAAATTTATGTTATAGGACAGTATTATATCATTTGCAGTGACAACTACATGAAAAAAAAGTTTTTTCTCTTAAGTTCCTGTTTAATTACTGTTGTATCAGTTTCTACAGAAACCAACTCTGATGTCAGAGTTTAGTGACTTAGCATGGTGGTGAACATTAAAGCAGATGAACTACTAAAATCATTTTTTTCAGGCAAATGTTCAGATTTATTGAAAGTTGAAAACAACATTGTTGAATGTCTTGTGTGTTGCATCAGTAGCTATTAAAGATTTCATTAGGGCTGATTGATACAACTTCTGTTTTTTCTGTCACTAAGCAACATAAATGCTAGCATTTTAACTGCTTTTTTCCTTTAAAAAAGATGCATTTTAATATGCATGAGAACAGTACTTAGATGCCTTCTAATCTTATGTGAGAGGGAGAATAAGAGGCTCTGACGTAAGTGTTTTTATTCACTGGGAATTTAGAGCTAGTGGTGTTCATATCTTCAGTGCATGGTTAGAGGAAGCCGAGTACTTTAAAAATGATTGTGGTTTGCAGTTAAGCATCTTAGATGCATCACGATTTTGAAAACATAGTCCTTGTAGCTTCTATATCTCTCAGCATCATGAGGAACTGAAGGCAATTTATCACTTAATGAATCGGAAATGTTTCATGCATACTGCAGCGATAACTTGCTTTGTGGATTAATATCTCCTTTTGAAAGGTAAGGAGTAAATGAAAGTAAAACACATTTTTAATGTGATTGATCTGGACAGGTTTAGCCCCCATATGTTCACTTGGCTTTACCTACCTGCTGAGACAACAGCCTCCTATATTTCTAGTAGGAGAGAGTTCCAGCCAGCAAAGTTCACTCCAAGCTATCCATGGTCCTGATTGCTGCTGCTCTATACTAGACGGTTTCTGCCTTTGTGTAGCTTGCTGTGCCTGCTGCAGTTACCTTGACCAGACTCTAGGCACCTGACTCAATCTCACTTGCCTTGACCTGACTGTTTGATATAAATTGGATCTCATTGTCCAGATCCGACCCTATCAGATGACCTTGGCTTCCACTGTGATCTTCAGGTACCACAGGCACGAGGCTGGGGAAGGCTGTACTGTAGCTTAATTTAAATGTCTGCAACCTCTTCTCACATTACATTTTAAGATTATGACTAAATGCAGAATCCATGGCTTCAATACTAGCTGGCATTTTTCCTCTACCCTTCCCCACCCCACGCTTTTACCTTGTTTACCATCTTCCAGAGGTGGGGAAACCTTTTGAGCCCAAGGACCAAATTCCAGTCTTGGAATTGTTTTAGGGACTGGATTCCAGGCTTCCAGCAGAAACAGAGACAAAGGGGAAGTGGGCAGGGCCAACCAGTGTGAGTCTTCCCTATCTGCCTATGCATGTCTACTCATAAGTAAGTCCCACTGAATTCAGTGGACCTTATTTCCATGAAAGTGTGCAAAGGATTCCAGTCTTCAACTTCTGTGTAGGACCAAACCAAAATCTAAGACAGCAACCCAAACTTTTGGAGCTCTGCAGTCCTGCCATTCAAAAATAATCCAAAACAGAGATCATCCAAAATAAATACAACTCCCCACAGATTGCACTTTCAGTTCTCTGCAGCCTCCCCCACCCCAGCAACAAGAAAAGAAATGATCCACCATTCAGGACTTCAACAGGGAAAAGTTTTAACTATGACGGAGCAGGAGCAGATGCACACTGGTAGCATACAATCAGCCAATCAGCCACAAACAGCTCTGAAGGGCAGTAGAGAAGAATAATTCACTGCACCAGAAGCGATGCAAGGAGGGGCAGAGGGAAGCTATCACTAAGGGGATACAGGGATGTGGCCAAGCAGGTGGCGTGGACTGCTGGGAGGTCTGGCAAACTGCAGTCAGATGTTCCCCACTTCTGATCTAGCCAGATAAAGAGTTCTGGAGAATTTGAAAGCTTGCACACTGTTTGTGACCTTTGAGTTGGCCTAATAAAAGTATTTCCCTAAAATGGATTTTGGAATTTTTATTTTTTGCCCATTGTCTGATGACTGATACACTATCTTGATAGCACTTTTTAAAAAATCTCTAATATTCATGTTAAAAAGAAGGTATAGATATCTTTCTGTATGTGTGTGTTGTTTTCCCTGCGTGTTGTCTCTCACATTGTGAACCTCCCTTACCCTGTAGTCTTTAACCTGCATTAATTCACATGAATATTGTAATTAAATTTTAAAAACTTTTTAGAAGAACATTTTTGCTCACATATTTTCAAAAAGAAATTATTATCTCTCTTAGGAGCAATCCTGAGCTCCCGAGATGACCAGCTAAGAAACCATTGGATGATGTGGACCTCCCTCTCCATTGGTGGAGAGGTAGGTCTGCTATTAGGAAAGTCACTTATAACTTATTTTTTTAGATTATGAAGCAAACAGGAGCACTTTAAAAAAAAAACCTCTATACTTCAAAGAAATATCAAATATGAATTTTTAGTTCTGTTGTACTTTGAAAGCTAAAAAAATGGGAACATTGAAGCAATCTTTGTAAGCATATCTAACACTTATTTTGGTTTGTTGCATTCCTATATGGCAGCCTTCCAAAACCTGGTGCCCTCCAGATGTTCTGCTCTTCAACTCCCATCAGCCCTAGCCAGCATGGGCAATGGTCAGAGATGCTTTGAACTGTAGTCCAAAACATCTGGAGGGCACCAAGTTGGGGAAGGCTGCTGTATGGCTTTCCCTCAATTATACACAGTTGTGTATTTAATGTACTAACGCCCAAGGCAAAAGGAAGGTTTGCTATATGGTTTCTCTAATTACAAACATACAATTCTTGTACTCTGATCCTAAATATTTGTGCTGGTCAGTCAATTCACCGTACTAGGATAACATATCTTCAGTGTCTACATAATGCCATGATTTGTAATCTAGTGTTGATACAATGACTGGTATGTCTTATCCTCAGCATTTATTTGCTTGTGCAGCTGTTTGTAGGCATGGATCATATAAAGTTCTGAAAGTCTGATAATTTTCTGTAATGTTATCTAAATAGCTATGCCTGTAAGATAGTATCCCATGAGTAAACAATATTTGTGTTTGTGTGCATACACACACACACACAAACACACACATGCACTCTCTCTCAGTCTTTCTCCCCCTTAGAGTGGATGTTAGTCATGTGGATATCCAGAGATCACCTACCCTTTCAGAACAAGGAGGGATTGGAATTATTCTGGTTTCCCCCAGATCTGACTGGCTGAGAATTCTGCCTACACAGTTTCCACATAGTGCTGCAGAACCCTAGCAGCATAAGGCACTGAACAGGTTCTAGCTTTTGGCCCACCAGGGAGGGTTAACTGTGTTGCCATGTTGGCAAAAGGGAAATAAGTGCACTTTGCTTCCTTTCAGCCAATACAAGGAACTGCTGGGTGGGATTACTCTAAGGGGGTATGACCTGAGAGGTCTTAGGCAATGGTCTGTCCTGTCCACGGTTCTCACTGTCCCTGGTTTCTTTCAGCAGCAAAGAGGATGGGTCTGCCACTGAAGCTTAGTAGTAAAGCAGTGCTTTTCATACATAAGGTCCCAGTTTTAACCCCTAGCTTTTCTAGGTAGAGCCAAAAAAGGCTTTTGTCTGAAATCTGAGAACCACTGCCAGTCAATGTAGACAATACTGAGTAGATGGACCAATGTTCTGACTCACTGGCTGCATTAGAATATCACACTAAAACAGGTGCACATGCTTTTTAGTCTTGAGGGCCGCATGTGATGCTGGCTCAGAGGTCAGGGGCCACATGTGTGCACTCACACACACATGCATGTGTACACACACATCCCAGCCATTCTGATACAGTTTGCTCTTTCATTGCTGCTAGTGGGGAAAGAGTGACCTCTATCAAGATTGCTGGGTAAGGGAGTAGAGAGAAATCTAGCAATTGGTGGTGACAAACGTGGCAGCCGCTACAGTGGTACAATCAGAGGGAAATTGGTGAGGGGAATTTTGTGGCGTCAGTAGCTGAGGGAAGGGTCCGAACACTTTAGGAAGGTGCAGTTAAGGCCTTGGGGGCATGGCTGTGCACCCCTGCATTAAAATGTGTTTGCTATTATTTAAAGCATTGCATTTTATCCTGCTCTTCTCCTGAAAAAGGCTCTCAGAGTAGCTTATAAAGATCAATAATAAGACAGTCCTACCCTCAGGCTTAAAATCAAAAAGATGCAATACAAGAGGTCACATTGCTTTAGTACAATGTGAATGAGCGGAAGGTGAGCCTTGGGCTCATGTTCTCCCCCCTTCTCCAGCATGCCAGGTGGAGGGGGGAGTTTAGAAGCTTCTGCTGTGTTGTTTGGACTGACAAACTGTTGTTAATATTAAGAATCGTTAGCTTAAAATGAGCTGTGGGTTGAAGTGGCTTTTTAGACTAACCATACTTAATGTTAGCCATAGTTTGTCGACCTGGACAGCACAACAATTGGTGTTTAAACAAAGATGGTAGCAAAAGTTTCCAGACACCTCCTCCCAGCTGCATGGGAGAGGAGAGGGAAGGAAGAAGTGTGCAAGCCAAGACTCGTTGAAGTTTGTTCATGTCATACTAACTAAACTATGATTTGGTGACATTCAAACATAGCCAGTATAAGGCAGGTGTTTATGTTTACCAGTATAAACCCTGTGATTCTAATTGTGTATTTAGAAGAAAAGATGACTACACAACTTAGCTTTATGATTTTAAGAGGAGTATGTGCCCATATAATTATGAAAAGGATTCCCCCTTGCTCTATTTCCCTTTGCCTTACAAGTAGTGGTGACACTTTTGGTTGTACTTCTGCCTGAATGTTTACACTCTAAAACACCTATGTATATTTTTCCATTTAATTAGAAAACATCTAGTCATACCTTTCTTATAAATAATAATAAATTATAACATATTGCCCTTTACAAATGTATACAAATGGGGGCACTGAAGATTATTATTTCAGTGGTGGTTACTATTGATTTTTGCTTGGGTAGGATGAAGGAAATGTAAAAGAGATACCTATTACCCATCATGTGAAAGAAGGATGTGAAAAAGCAGATCCTGCACAATTTGAATTACTTAAAGTCCTTGGTCAGGGATCTTTTGGAAAGGTAAGATGAAAGTTGTTTTTTATTCTAAATGTTGTGTTGCATGTCCTAATAGTTCCACTCATTCAGCTGATCATACACTTGATTTGTATTTCTGTACTAGATGGGAGAATGGAGTTCTGTGTGACGGGGAACTTACACTTCAATATATACTCCCTCCTTCCCTTACAAGACACTTTACTCTTTTACGTTTCAGCCATTTCAGTGAAAATTGGTGGAAGGAGGAAGATGGAAAACCATATTAGATTTGTTCAGAGAAAACGAATAGACATCATAATTGAAAAGCTATGAAAGTGCTCTTTAAGCATATGTGCGTTCACTGGTTGCACCATTATTGAAACATTAAATTATATCTCCAGAACACAACTTTAAAAAATTGTTATTGCATTTTTGTTTCTGCTTTAGCAGTTTCATATATATTAAAATTTACAAATGTTGCCCATACATTGCATAATACTGAGGGTTAAAATGTGCACAGTGGTAGACGTATGTCCATATGATAGGAGAAGCATTTTATATCTGGTTCTAAATTGGTAGGTGCAATAAACATAATGTTGGTTGTGTAATATTAATTCTAATATTGGTAGGCCTTGTGCCAAAGTTAATCTACTTGATCACCTAAGAACGCAACCTATAGGAAGCCTCCAGTGGATTGCACACAGGTGGAAGGAAGCTCTTAGGTGGAAGCTCTTAAGCAGAAGGAAGCCTCTGATTTCTGAGACTTCCAAGTATCTAATGTCCTACTGGGCTGCTAATGGCAGAGTGACTGGAGCAATGGAAGTGATTTTCACCTCTCCATTCTCCTTTTACCAAATTTTCTTCTAGATTAGCCTTTGAGCCCATCTAGAGATGGCATGCTGCCAGGGCTGGAAAGGCCATAAGATTCTTGTATCCTGGCCTCTCCCCTCCCTGCCAACAGGAACACCTCCTTTTCTCTCCCGCTGAGGCTGCATTTGCGACCTTGGGAAGCAGCAGGTGTGGTTCTTTCTGCAGTGACTGCAGAGGTGTGGAGGTGGTGGATTGGAACTTAAGAGGCCCCCATCCAAGATTGTAGCAGTGTCTATGGCCTTGGGAGGGGGACTCCAAACAATCCTATGTTCCCTGGGATGCTCTCGCAGGGACCATAGGATTGCGGTCTAACTGCAGTTAGAAGATGAGGAGCATCCCACAGGCATATATGTTTCTCCTCCCTTTCTCCTCATGTTCCCTCATATCCTCCTTCTCTTGTTCTCACATGTCCTCCTTCCCCATGGGGCAGTGTTGTATATCTGCAATGACACTTTATTAACCACTGTTCAATCCCATCAACAGTTTGCAAGTATGATTAGAAGTGGGTTTGCAAACTAAACATACAGTCAGGGCCAGAAATATTGGAACAAGGATAACTGTTTTGGCAGTTGGCTTCTGTACACCACCACATTGAAGTTGAAAGGAAACACACCCAGATGGGAGCAAAGTCAGGACTGTCAGCTGTAATTCAAGGGGTTTGACAAAAGTGGGGCACTAACCATTCAGGAAGTACAGCCAGTGGCATACCCCCCCCCATCGTTGGGGGCTCATAAATAATGGAACGAATGGCTGACAAGTACCTGCATGGCCAGGTGTGGCCTGTTTCCTGGGTACCCCATGACCAGTCAAGCAGATAAAAGGCCTGGAGGCGGTTCTGAGTGTTACATTTGCATTTGGTAGCTGTTCACTGGAACCCCCAACATGAGGTCCAAAGAGGTGTCCATGCGAGTGAAGGAGGCCATCATTAGGCTGAGGAAACAAAATTAACCCATCAGAGAGATAGCAAAAACATTGGGAGTGGCCAATACAACAGTTTGGAACATCCTGAAAAAGAAGGAATTAACTGGCAAGCTCAAAAACAGCAAAAGGCCTGGCAGACCACGGAAGACAACTAAAGTTGTTGACCGTAGAATTCTGCTCATGGTGAAGAGGAACCCTTACACAACATCTAGCCAGGTCAAGAATGCTCTTGCAGAGGTAGGCATATCATTGTCAACATCTACAGTCAAGAGACGGCTTTATGAATGTAAATACAGAGGCTTCACAACAAGGTGCAGACCACTGGTAACGCTCAAGAACCAAAAGGCCAGATTAGCCTTTGCCAGCAAACACCTAAAAAAGACTGCCCAGTTCTGGAATAAGATTCGTTGGACTGATGAAAGCAAGATTAACTTGTACCAGAATGATGGGAAGAGAAAAATATGGAGAAGGAAAGGAACAGCTCATGATCCAAAGCATACCACATCATCTGTCAAACATGGTGGAGGCAATGTTATGGCATGGGCATGTATGGCTGCCAGTGGAACTGGGTCACTGGTGTTTACTGATGACCTGGCTGCTGATAAAAGCAGCAGGATGAATTCTGAAATGTATAGAGCTATACTGCTCAGATTCAGCCGAACGCTGCCAAACTGATAGGAGCTCGCTTCATATTGCAGATGGAGAATGACCCAAAACATAAAGCAAAAGCTACCCAAGAGTTTCTCAAGGCAAAGAAGTGGGATGTTCTTCAATGGCCAAGTCAGTCACCTGATCTCAACCCAATAGGGCATGCTTTTCACTTAATGAAGACAAGACTGAAGGCAGAAAGACCCACAAACAAGCAGCAGCTGAAGGCAGCTGCAGTGAAGGCCTGGCAAAGCATCTCGAGGGAGGAAACTCAGCATTTGGTCATGTCCATGGGTTCCAGACTTCAGGCAGTCACTGACTGCAAAGGATTTTCATATGGATCACTGCCTTGTTGTGGTGAAGGGGCTTGCGTAACTCAGTGAAGCCATAAGCTATGCCGTGCAGGGCCACCCAAGACGGACAGGTCATGGTGAAGAGTTCTGACAAAATGTGGTCCACTGGAGAAGGAAATGGCAACCCACTCCAGTATTCTTGCCAAGAAAACCCCATGGAACGTATCACAAGGCTAAAAGAGATGACGCCGGAAGATGAGCCCCTCAGGTCGGAAGGTGTCCAATATACTACTGGGGAAGAGCAGAGGGAATTTCCAAGTAGCGCCAGAAAGAGTGAAGCGGCTGGGCCAAAGCCGAAAGGACACTCAGCTGTGGATGTGTCTGGTGGTGAAAAGAAAGTCCGATGCTGTAAAGAACAATATTGTTTAGGAACCTGAAATGTCAGATCAATGAAGGTAAGCTGGAGGTGATCAAACATGAGATAGCAAGATTGAACATCGACATCTTGGGAATCAGCTAACTACAATGGACAAGCATGGGCGAATTTAATTCAGGTGACCATTATATCTACTACTGTGGGCAAGAATCCCTTAGAAGAAATGGAGTAGCACTCATAGTCAACAAAAGGGTGGGAAAAGCAGTACTGGGGTACAATCTCAAAAATGATAGAATGGTCTCAGTATGAATCCAAGGCAAACCACTCAACATCACAGTAATTCAAGTCTATGCCCCAACCACTGATGCCGAAGAAGCTGAGGTTGATCGGTTCTATGAAGACCTACAACACCTTCTAGAACTAACACCAACAAAAGATGTCCTTTTCATCATAGGGATTAGAATGCTAAAGTAGGAAGTTAAGAAATCACTGGGATAACAGGCAGGCATGGCCTTGGTGTACAAAATGAAGCAGGACAAAGGCTAATAGAGTTTTGCCAAGAGAACACGCTGATCATAGCAAACACTCTTTTCCAAGACAAGAGGTGACTCTACACATGGACATCACCAGATGGTCAATATCGAAATCAGATTGATTATGTCCTTTGCAGCCAAAGATGGAGAAGCTCTATACAGTCAGTAAAAACAAGACCTGGAGCTGACTGTGGCTCAGAGCATGAGCTTCTTATTGCAAAATTTCGGCTTAAATTGAAGAACGTGGGGAAAACCACTAAACCATTCAGGTATGACCTAAATCATATCTCTTATGAATATACAGTGGAGGTGAGGAATAGATTTCAGGGATTAGACCTGATAGACGGAGTGCCTGAGGAACTCATGGACGGAGGTCCGTCACATTGTTCAGGAGGCAGCAACTCAATCCATCCCAAAGAAAAAGAAATGCAAGAAAGCAAAGTGGCTGTCTGAGGAGGCTTTACAAGTAGCTGAGGAAAGAAGGGAAGTGAAAAGCAAGGGAGAAAGGAGAACATATACCCAACGGAATGCAGATTTCCAGAGAATAGCAAGGAGAGACGAGAAGGCCTTCTTAAATGAACAATGCAAAGAAATGGAGGAAAACAATAGAATAGGAAAGACTAGAGATCTCTTCAAGAAAATCAGAGATCTCAAGGGAACGTTTTATGCAAAGACCAGCATGATAAAGGACAAAGAAGGCAGGGACCTAACAGAAGCAGATGAGATTAAGAAGAGGTGGCAAGAATACACAGAAGAACTATACAGGAAAGATCTTAATGTCCCTGATAGCCATGATAGTGCAGTCACTGAACTTGAGCCGGACATCCTCGAGAGTGAAGTCAAGTGGGCCTTAGGAAGCATTACTAACAACAAAGCTAGCAGAGATGACAGTCTTCCAGCTGAGCTATTTAAGATCCTAAAAGATGATGCTGTTAAAGTGCTTCACTCAATATGTCAACAAATTTGGAACAGTCAACAATGGCCACAAGACTGGAAAAGGTCAGTTTACATTCCAATTCCAAAGAAGGGCAATGCCAAAGAGTGTTCAAACTACCATACAATTGCGCTCATTTCACATGACAGCAAGGTTATGCTCAAAATCCTACAAGCTAGGCTTCAGCAGTCTGTGAACCGAGAACTACCGGAAGTACAAGCTGGGTTCCGAAGAGGCAGAGGAACTAGAGATCAAATCGCCAACATTCACTGGATCATGGAGAAAGCAAGAGAATTCCAGAAAAACATCTATTTCTGCTTCATTGACTACGCTCAAGCCTTTGATTGTGCGCATCACAACAAACGCTGGCAAATTCTTAAAGAGATGGGAGTACCAGACCACCTTACCTGTCTGCTGAGAAACCTGTACAAGGGTCAAGAAGCAACAGTAAGAACTGGACATGGAACAACCGATTGGTTCAAAATTGGGAAAGGAGTACGACAAGGCTGTATATTGTCGCCCTGCTTATTTAATTTATATGTAGAGTACATCATGAGAAACTCTGGGTTGGATGAATCACAGGTCGGAATTAAGATTGCCGGGAGAATTATCAACAACCTCAGATACGCAGATGATACCACCCTAATGGCAGAAAGCAAAGAGGATCTAAAGAGCCTCTTTTTAAGGGTGAAATTGGAGAGTGCAAAAGCTGGTTTGAAACTCAACATTAAAAAAAACTAAAATCATGGCATCTAGCCCCATCACTTCCTGGCATATAGAAGGGAAGAAATGGAAGCAGTGACAGATTTTATTTTCTTGGGCTCCAAGATCACCGCAGACGGTGACTGTAGCCATGAAATTAAAAGACGCTTGCTCCTTGGGAGGAAAGCTATGGCAAACCTAGACAGCATAGTAAGAAGCAGAGACATCACCTTGCCAACAAAGGTTCGTCTAATCAAAGCTATGGTTTTCCCAGTAGCAACGTATGGCTGTGAGAGCTGGACTATAAGGAAGGCTGAGCGCCGAAGAATCGATGCTTTCGAACTGTGGTGCTGGAGAAGACTCTTACGAGTCCCCTGGACTGCAAGGAGGTCCAATCAGTCCATCCTAAAGGAAATCAACCCTGACTGCTCATTGGAAGGACAGATACTGAAGCTGAAGCTCAAATATTTTGGCCACCTAATGCGAAGAGAAACCTCCATGGAAAACATCCTGATGCTGGGAAAGATTGAAGGCAAAAGGAGAAGGGGACGGCAGAAGATGAGATGACTAGATAGCATCACCGATGCAATGAATATGGACTTGAGCACACTCCGGGAGAGAGTGCAGGACTGGAAGGCCTGGCATGCTATGGTCTATGGGGTCACGAAGAGTCGGACACGACTGAACGGCTGAACAACAACAGCAATTACAGGCGATCCTTAAGTTTGAAATGATGTTGGTTTGTTCCATTACTTATGAGCCACCAATGATGTGCGTGTGTGTATGCCACTGGCTGTACTTCCTGAATGGTTAGTGCCCCACTTTTGTCAAACCCCTTGAATTACAGCTGAAAGTCCTGACTTCGCTCCCATCTGGGTGTGTTTCCTTTCAACTTCAGTGTGGTGGTGTACAGAGGCCACCTGCCAAAACAGTTATCCTTGTTCCAATATTCCTGGCCCTGACTGTATGTATAGCCTTAATGATATACCATGGTTGGCTTAAAAAATGAAAGGGAGTGCAGCTTGGGAAGGAGCATGGGAGCCTGAAGTTTGTTCCTAATCACCTAAACATGGTTAGATTAGGTAGTGTTAATATCTGCACTAGTCTTGGAATAAAAGAATTAAGAGTGCATGTTTTTTTTAATCTTGGGGTCTCTTGTACTTGCAAATTCAGTATCAGTTACAATGGCAGTGAACCTGAAAAGTATTCAAGGAATAAGCAAATAAAACTTAAATGAAAATAATTTTATGTATTTCTCTGTCAGTTCCCTTTCTCCCCCAGGGAGATTGTGATAGTACAAGATAGCTCTTGTAACAGTTTTCATATTGATAAGAGACGTAAAAGAGGAAATGCAAGTCTACATATTTTAGGCTTTTGTAGGAATATATAGCCTATCAGTTCTTACTGTGGGTGTATATTTTATTTCTATAGAATACTTCTATAGGAAGTACTATGCTAGGCTTACATAGCACAGTTTGTACCACCTGGCTAATTAGAGGTCTTGGGATTCTTGTTGTCCTTCAGTCTTATTGCTTGTGAAATATAGCATCTCTCTTGTTTGGTTAGGTTTTCCTTGTGAGGAAAATTATTGGTCCTGATGCTGGACAGCTGTACGCGATGAAAGTTCTGAAGAAAGCGTCTTTGAAAGGTGTGCTTGCTTTTTTTTAACACAGTAAAGGAATTACTTTCATTGGCTGGGTATACTTATTTAGCTGCTAAATATAAGGATTTTATGGTTCAATAGCCATCCCTTCAAGTTCCATTGAAGGTAGTGAATCTGAAATCCTAAGTAAATAGGTTTAGGATTAAGTGTTTGGCTACAGTCCTTCAAGGACATTCATCAGAAGAGTATCATGAGTGTGGCTAATTGATTTCATCAAAGTACTAATTTTATTGATGGTGGACTTCTGTTTTACCCAGCTGCTTCCTTCAGTGAAGCTGTCATTTTTAATCACTGTTTTGTATTCTAGAATGACAGGTGCTGAGGCTCAGGCCTGCCTGCCAGAAGCTCCTTGTGATGTAAAAGCCCCTTTGCTTAATCACAAATGTGTAGGCACTAGTTACATATACTATGTTAAGTGAAAAAGACTGCACATGTTCAGTGGCATTTATTCCAGAATTTATCCCAAACATTGAAAATGTGGTCTAAGACTGCACGTTAAACCATGCCTTTTAAATGATACAATTTTAAGGGTTTGTCTTAAAACAGATTGAATGAAATGTGGGCAATAGCACTCCCATTTCATTTATGACCTAGTGAATATGGCTTCTCCAAATATAGTTTATTGTACCTAAACAACAAAAGAGTCTTCTGGCACCTAAAAGACTAACAATTTTATTTATTCTGGACTAAGTTTTTGTGGACACTGTCCAATTCATCAGATGCCTGACGTGCCAACCTCAAATTGGCCATTCCATATGCAGTACAGACAATGGGCCTGTTCCCATGTCATGCTAACCCATGGTGGGTGATAAACTACACAGAGTAGGTTGTTTTGCAGCAACCTACTGTGCTCCTGGCAGGCTACCAGGCAAACAAGCTACACAGTGTTGTTTATCCCCACCCACCCCTGCCCTTCCTCCTGAAGTCCTTCTGCCCAGCAGACCAAGTATCCCAGCTTCCTTTGTTGTGGAAACCATGTCCTACTGTCCCTCGTGCTGCCTTTCGAAACGTTGCCAGGTCCCCTCTCTCAGCCCGTGTGAAACAAAAAGGGGTGGGGGCCTCCAACTCCTTGACACTTTGCAGGATGGGGACGAAATTTAATATACAGGTTCCCCTTATGTGGAGCCACCACATGCAGTGCTGGATAAATATGTGGCTTTGCTTTCCATGGAAAAGTGAGGATTTAACCACAGGTGAAACAAACCATAGGAAAGCTCTTGCAGAGTGACCATTTGATATTTGCGTAGTCTTTTGTGGATGGTACCTAGTGTAGGTTTTAGTGATTATGTTCCAGTATATAATCAAGGGACACAAATATCCACAAATTTTAGGGTGGTGGGGGGTGGGGTGGGGGATACATTAATCTTGTTAAGAATATACATCAATGTTTTTCCTGAAATTCTTGGTGCATAAGGTTGTAACTAAACTGGGATTGTTAGAGATAAACAGCGTTGGAAGGAAAACGATTTAAGTCAAATGGTGTGTTTATATAGATCATTGTTTCTTCTGTTTGCAGTCCGAGATAGAGTTCGTACAAAGATGGAGAGAGATATTTTAGTAGAAGTAAATCATCCATTTATTGTCAAACTGCACTATGGTGAGTATTTTTATTCTGGTGCTGACGTGGGTTGGTGCTGGTGTATCAAAGAGAACACAGTGTCCCACTTCTAGAATTTGAATTGCATGTAACAAAGTTGGAGGAAAAACTAGACTTTGAATTAATATTATTTTCATATGATTATGATCCACAACCCAATTTAATTGGTTAATTTCAGTGGAATTGAAACACTGTTTTCATTTAAACATTGTTCCCCAAATTTATAATAGGCTCACAACTTGCATAAAAGGTTTACCTTTTAGATCTGTCAGTCCTCAAGAGGACCCACCCCATGTTTCTGCAAGAGTTGCTTATCAGGCTGTGCTTCCTCACTGGGAGTAGGCAAGCCCAGGGAAATGACATGTGTAGTCATGCTGTGGGGAGCCAACTTAGTCAACGGCTACTTTGGGCTCATAAAGAACACAAGAAGAGCCCTGCTGGATTAGACGAATGGCCTTTTTAGTCCAGCATCTTGTTTACCACAGTGGCCAATCTGATACCTATTGGAATCCTATAAGCAGGACATGAGGGAAATAACCCTCTCCTGCTGTTGTTCCCCAGCAGCTGATATTAAGAGGTGTGCTTTCTGTAATCCTGGAGATAGTATATAACCATCATGACTAGCCTTTGATAAACAAATTAATGGTGGATCAGACTAATCCCATTTTAAAGCTATCTAATTTGGTGGTCATCACCACATCTTGTGGTAACGAATTCTGTTGTTTAGCTATGCCCTGCATGAAGAAGTACTTCCTCCCTTGGGAGTCTTTACCTGATGCATTTCTCATGGCACACTAGCGTGCCCTGATACACTATTTGGGGGTCACTACTTGAGTTGTTTGGTGGATTGGGCTGTTTATCGAGCATAGCAGTTACTCTGACAGTCATGCTGATGGCAAAGGAGCTAAATGTCTGGGGGGACATTTATCCAAATCCAAGTGGACTTTGTGTGTGTGCCTGTGTGTGTGTATTTACTGGAACCTAAAGTCTTATCCTGCTATAAAGCTTTTAATTGTGTACAGATAGCAACATAAAGAAAATATAGACTTTTTGAAGTGCAGACACTGAAGATATGAGAAATTTGAAATTCAGTCTGTGTTAAGAAGGTTGCATTTGGCCACTCTGAAAATAAGCATAGTTTTATAAGCACCCATTTTTAAAGTTGCTGTTGTCTTTTCAATCTATACTTTGCTTAAGGACTCTTTGCACCATTGATAATGTGTGTTATGTTGGTAGCATCTCGGTACAGTCTGCTAAATGTGAGATTTTTGCCTCAACATGACCAGATTGGGGTGCCAATTGTAATCCCTCATGAAGGCTGTTTGTTGCACATATTTGCTTGTCTGTCTTAATAGTGTTCAGCAGAATTAAAATCAAGGGTATTGCATATCTGAATAAACACATGAAAAAGAACACAAGCGTATGATGAATTAAAGTTAAAACCATATGGCTTTCCCCTGCATTTCTTTAAAGGCTTAATAATCAGTTGCATTATAAAATTAGATTTTTAAATATTTGCAGTATAGACTAAAAATCTTGGGTGCCTTAGGTTGTAAATAGCAGTAGCTAAACCGATGGGTTTGAATTTAGTACCTTGAGCAACTATTCTTCATAAAATGTAATACTATTAATCCCTTTTGCTTGAATAGTTTTAACTTTGGAACACCACATGTGCTCTTGGATTAAAACATATTATTTAATATGTTATATACTCTGTGTATATATTTTACCCATTGTCATAAAATTGATGGACATTTGATTTTTTTAAATCAGCCTTTCAGACTGAAGGGAAGCTATATTTAATATTGGATTTTCTCAGGGGAGGAGATGTGTTCACAAGATTATCCAAAGAGGTACGTATTTACACACACGCACATATATGTATATTAAAAACAACATTTAGATGGCGAAAATAGTGTTGCAATATTGTGACAATATTGTTAAAATATTAAAATGTCATTGTGCGCTTCCTCCAAGGAACTTCCCTCCTGTCTTTATCCTCGCATCCATGTATGTCAGTCTTTCCCAAACCCTGCCCTTCCAATGTTTTGGACTACAATTCCCAGCATTCCTAACTATTGGCCATGTACTATAGACTGGGGCTGATGGGAGCTGAAGTCCAAAACATCTGGAGGACACCAGGTTGGAGAAGGCTGATGTAATGGATAGGTTAGGCTAAGAGATGATGACTGACTCAAGGTCACCACCCGGTCAGCATAGTAGTCGGAACAGGAACTTGTATTCAGATCTTCTGAGCCTCATTTGACACTATGCCCACTCAGCTGTGAAGTTCACCGGGGAACCTTTGATCAGTCTCTCTCTCTCTCTCTCTCTCTCTCTCTCTCTCAGCTTAACCTACTTCACAGGGCTGTTGTGAGGATAAAATGGAGGGGTGGGGAGTAAAGAATAATGTATGCCGCTTTGAGCTCCTTGGAGGAAAGGCAAGATATAAATGTAGTAAATGAATATGTGCTACACTATTCCGGCTCTATAAAGACTTGTGCTGTTGTCTCTCTTTAGAATTTATCAGAATCAAATGTAAGGCATATGAGTAGAATATACAGTTAGCTCCAGTGTATTAATGAGTAAATTATACACCTCTCCACATGCTGGGAAGCATGGCTTTCTTCCTCTTTCAGAAAGTGTTCACTGGTAGTTGGCTTTTATTTGTCTTTCTGTAACCTGCAGTCATTCTCCAATCTGGAATTGTTCTGGGTATTTTAATAAAGCTGTTCAGACAAAGGGGAGTTTGGGTTAATAAAGAGGAATGTCGCTAGAGAGAATAATCAGCTATGGAGTATCTTAAATTACAGAAGCCAAAGTATTAATGTATACCAACTTCCTTTTCTCTTGATTTTTAACAATCATTAGAAAATACATGTGGGGTAAGTTCCTGATTGACTTTGATCAAGGGTGGGCAAATGGTGGCCCTCCAGATATTTTAGCCTACAACTCCCATCAGCCCTAGCCAACATAGCCAATGTTGAGGGGAGTTGTCTGGAGGGCAACAAGATACCCACCCCTGGGTATTGATATTTGGTGATAACTTGAGTGCTGAGATAACAAATAAGCAAGTTGGATAAATGAATAGCTGGGCCTGTTTAATTAGCTGATCAGAGTCTCCACTAATGGGTGTGCTTCCCATAATGAATTTCAAGCTTAAGGATGTAATCCTATGCACACTTACCTAGGAATAAGATCAACTAAACACAGTAGGATTTATTACTGGGTCATTATGCAAGGATTGAACAGTAAACTGTACAATGTATAGATTGAGAAATGTGCCTTCCATTTGTATCTAGAATTTCTCATTCATAACATGAAAATGTGTTTACGTGAATTACTTTACATGCACTGTAATAGCACTTTCACTTTCCTCCTACTTGATTCCTAGTTGTGAAATTTGTGGTAAATGGCTGTCTTCTAAACTAAACATTTGCTGTCATCTTTATACTGACAGTTGCTTTTATTATTTCCAGATCAGCCTTTGCATTTTCAATCCCATATATATTTTAACTTTATATACAATCTCCCTCTGCCCCCATCCATACATTTGGGAAAGTAGTACTACTTGTGGATGTCTCCCCATCCTGCTTACCAGATGATCAGTGGGAGGAGGGTGGAGTAAGAAGTGTCTGGACTGCAATCAAACCTTCTTTTCATGTGGAAGAAGTGGATCTGCAACCAGAGCACATGATCTGTCAGGGAGTTCAACACCATTGTACTTCCCTTCTGTCCATCTGCTCATTTTTAGCCTTGACCCTCTCTAGTGCCTGTGTGTTCCCATGGTGTATATACAGCCTGAGCTTCTATTGTCCTGGATTATTTATTTATTTCATTTCATTTCATTTCTGTACCGCCCAATAGCCAAAGCTCTCTGGGCGGTTCACAAAAATTATGAGGAATGCACACAACAGCTAATTAATCTAAATCACAGATTTTTTAAAACTCTTAAGCAAATATGTAAACAGATATGAAGAAATTTAACAAGATCAGAATGTAAATCTATATAGTTCTTATTAGGTTATGTTTACAGAGGAAGATGTGAAATTCTACCTCGCAGAACTGGCCCTTGCTTTGGATCATCTGCACAGTTTGGGAATTGTATACAGGGACCTGAAGCCAGAAAAGTAAAGTAAAATGTATTTTCTCCACAATTATAGTACTCTTGTTTAAAGATTTATTTTTGCTTCTCATAATATAAATGTAGAATACATGAAAGCTTAGCTTTACGATTTCATTTTTCTAATATATACATATATTAAAAACTGAATATTTTATTGTACATTTGTTAACAGAAAATATACATAATATTGGCATAATTCTTGTTTGTTCAGTTGCCTTATTAAAATGTCTTATAAATATTCCTGTTATGTGTATTGGTGAATGTGAATTTTAATTTTCAGCATTTTGCTTGATGAAGCAGGACATATCAAGTTAACAGGTAGGTGGAACTTACTAGTATAGCTATTTTTTTTAATATTTCCATAAATAGAGTACACAGTTTTAATGGCAAATATTTTTCATTGGGTTGTGTTGTTCCTAGATATTTTAATATGCACTTTCATGTTTGGGGGTTTCAGTTATTCTTAGACTTTTAGATTAACAAATATTAGTCTAGCTAGGATATTGTGTTAACTGCCAGAAGTGGCTTTCAAGCACTCGTGTCTCCCTCCAGTGTCCCATCCAGCTGGTTAGCCTCCTATGATACACTGTAGTCATGAATGTTAAGCACTTCAGGCAGATTTTTCATTAAATCAGGGTACAATGAGCAAACCCTATAAGATATTAAAGGAAAACCATATCGGCTTGGATACTGACTTCCATTCTGTGCATAGAATGTAACTTTCCTACTGCCCCCACCCCCTTGCCTCCCAAACATCTGCTGTTAATAGTTGTGGGACCTTCTGGAACAGAATAGCATGGGATAGGGGCTGCAGCAAGATGGGGGAATCGCTAAAACCGGGAACCTCGCTTGCATAGATGGAAGTGCCTTCCAAGTACAATGCTGCTTTTGGATATGAACTATAGTTGGAAGGATTTCCAGGAGTGATGTGTAAGCGGTTCTAGCATCCTGTTCTTGGGTGGATCAGAATCCAAAAATATAAAACACAATTAATAAACCCTCAAGACTGTTGTAATCAACCTCTCTGCAGTGGATGTCAGCTGCTAGTTCCATGTCGCAATCCAAAATTATGATGGAAGCAGATGTTCATGGTACAGTGTAGTTATTTAAATCCAGGTAAACACAAAAATGGCTGGTTAGCTAAAATTAGTGTTTGCAGTAGAAATGTAGCCAGATGGCCCAGTTTGGCAGGCATCCCCCTAGTTGTCATGTGTTGGTTTGTTTGTTTTATTTTTTGAAAGTATGTATAGGCTGCCTTTCAGGGCCATGCCCTTGTAACATAGTGTACATAACAGAGAGGATAAAACATTTGTAAATCAAATTAACATAAATTACTAAGACACCACCTCATCGTAGGTCCAAATGAAGCCATAGGATTTCAATTTGGAAGAATAAGGCAGGGAGGGGAATCACATACTCTAACACACATTAAGAAAAGGTAGCCTAGATGAGATATGTTTTTAAGGACAGTTGAAAATGCTGCGGTGGATCTAAGTGTAATTCATTCAGAAAAGAGTTCATAGCTGTGGGGCTACTTCTGAGAAGGCTCTGTCTTTTGTGCTTGCTAACCTAATTGATCTTATCAGCAAGCACACAAACAGGACCTCCGAAGCTGATCTTAATGTATGGGACAGCACCATATGGATGAAGGTGGTCCATTAGATAACCTAGTCCCAAGCCACTGAAAGTGTTAATCAGCAGCACTTTTAATTGGGCCTGGAAAATGTGGCCATTGCAATTGGTGTTACATATTCCGAGTTTCTGCACACACCAACATCCGGGCTGCCATACTAAAATTTTCAAACCATCTTCAAAGGAAGACGTGTTGAAGTTGCTAATGAGATTGCCTTCTTAGATATTCTTGGATATTCATTCAACTTCAAAATTTATTAGTCACTTTTCTTTACATTAATCATTCATAGTATTTTTTTTAAAAAAGGATTCATAAAATAGTAGTAAACATAGCAAAAATACAAACAAACTGTAAAACAAGATGTACGGTTATCAGATGGAACTTTAAATCAAGTGCAAATATAACTATTCAAACATACGTTTTTAATTACAAAGCACAAGCTTAGGATATAGAATTTGAGTCCAGTGGAGAATAGGGATTCAGCCTTTTGCAATGATTTCATTGTATTAAAGTTTGAGAGCTTTTTGTTCTTTAGAAACACCTCCCTCTCCCCAAATTTTCTACCTAGATCAAGGGGTGATAAGCCATCCCTTTCTCTGAAGTAATGTAGTCAAGGAGATTAAGGCTGAAATGCTTGCTCTTTGCCTTTAATCAGAGGCAAGAAAATAAGGCTTTTATAGGATGATAATCCCTTTAGTGCATAGTAAAATACAAAAGTTTACTAAAATGGCATTTAGGGAGGAGTCCCTGACTACCATTCCAGGGTCACTGTGATTTTACATGATAAGTGTGTGCGTGTGCCTGTGTATGTACCAGATGATACCTCATTTACATTTTATCTGTTTCAGTACATTTTCAAAAGTTTGATTTTTTACACCTAATTTTAACATGCTAATTATTTAAAATAGACTACTGTATCCTTGTTTTCTCTATAGAAGAATCAAAGTACACAGTTGAGTCATGACTCAGTGCACTGAGCATGACTTGTGTGTCTCTCCCATTGGTTTTTGATGAGGCTTGTGTAGCACCCCAGCACAAGCACCATTGAAAGGAATGGAAGGTATGCAGTATGATGGGTTATGCAATTTAAGGTTACCTGGACTTTGAGTTTAAAAACTGTTCTCTCTACCTCTTTGCTGCTCTGTGCTACAGACCCCAAGGTATCATCCAAAACAGCAGCTTTTCACAGTGTTAATTGCACTAAACAAGAGGTTTTTGAAGCAGTGCCTTGGAACAGAGAGATAAAGCCAAGTAGGATTTTGTGTAAACTTTGGGTGTTCTTTTTGGACTCTGTTTCCTGTCTTGGTATTCCATGTTCCACATTTGGATGTGGTGATTGGTACAAACCCTGTGAGGCAGTTGTGTCAGTTGTGATGCACCTTGGTGTTCAAAACAGAATCTTGCACATTCAAGGCAATTCAATTTTAAATATTAGGCCACTTAAGATTTACAGGAATTTTCAGGTGGGGGAATCAACCAATGTATTGTTTTGCAAGCTGCAATTTTAATATGGCTAGAAAGGAAAAAAAAAAAGTTAATGCATTTGGAAATTGCCAGTGAAGAGCTTATATTAGTAAGCAATCTTCAAATTTTCCTCTTCAGCATTATAGTACAGGGCAAAACAATAGAGTGGGCACTTACGGGTGTATTTTTGGCAGCTTTTCACATAGCTATAGCAAAAAAGTGAGTGTTCTTATTCAGATTGCTCAGCTTTCAATATAGCATTGTTAGCAAGGTCAGTTAATCTGTGTGGAAGACAATGTCAAGGTGTGAAGTATATATGCTTTTCAAGTGCTAAAAGAGATCCTGCAGTACATTTTAAAAGATTGTACTTGAAATCATGTTGAATATATATTTACTTAATATTCTTTCTCTCATCCACCTAAGTTTGGATGAGACGTTTACTGAGACATTATGTGGCAATTTGTCATAAAGAACATCTTGATATAAATTATACAAAAATGAAAGTAACTCTGTTCAGGTTATGTCTGCATAGGCACAAATGGCTGTTGGACTGACAAGTAACTCATCTAAATTAGACACTTTATCTTGTTATATGGTTTGTACAAAGTGGTATCTGGAGCGATCATTTGGCTGTTCCTGCACTAAGGGCTTCAAGATTATCACAAACAGTTCTAAGTGTCATAAAGCTAAAGGGGATAATGTGATTTCTGCATTTCTGAGAGGTGTCCTTCAATTGACCTACAGGGCAGAGTTTTGGAAGACCCTGTGAAAATTAATCAAAATAAATTAGAGCTTTATCACAGTTGCTGCAGTACTGGGGCAGACATGGGGTAATTTCTGTACAATTTCTTACCTTTGTGGCTGTGTTCAAATTCTTTAATATGAAAGAGGTCAAGATTCCCAACAATATTTTTTGGAACAGCTGAAATCCCATAATCATAGCAACTGAGTATCTTAACTGCAAACATTAACTCAACATACCAAGTCCTTAGGGAGTGGACTCTTGATCAAACTTAGAAACATCTTAAAAATAATAACATAATGAGATCTTTTAGCAATTCATAGCCAACAATTCATTCCATATTTGCATCTTCTAAAGTATGCCATCGTTTTGAAATTTCTTTTTGTAACACATTTTAGCACTGAGATTTCAAACCATGCCATCACAATAGCCATGGTGGGATGCAACAATAAGCCAGGGTTCCGAAAAATCCTGGCTTATCGTTTACAAGCAGTGTGCTTGTGCATGCTGCCCAATTGTTCCTGCTGTAAGCGGGAGCAGCTAAACAAACCACAAACCCTCTGTGGTTTGTTTATCATGACACTTGTATTGAGAACTCTGGCTTGTCTCTCTGCAAACAAAGTTCTTAAGCTAACAACAAACCATGGTTTATGACTCAAGATTGTTTGGGGAGAGACAAGGCAGAGTCCCCAGTTCAGACATCACGAGAAACAAACCATCGATGGAGAGCCTCACTATAGCTTGTGAGGGGAAAGTATATCTATTCCAATTAGGGATGTTGTGAGAGTCTGCGGGGGTGGCGTCTGATTGTCTCACCTGCCCTCCCACACCCTCGCAGACCCGCTCAGCAAGTACCCCGCAGCTCAGCGGGTGCCCGGCAGCTGCCTGTCCTCCCTAGCGAGCCGCCATTGTGTGCAATAATGGCTGCTTGGCCGCTTCTGGGTAGGTAATGTTGTGTAATTGGCAACCGTAAAGGGGCCATTTACACAACATTACAAGTGTGAATGGAGCATTCATGCTTGTAATGTTGCATAGATGGCCCCTTTTTGGCTGCCAATTATGCAACATTACCTATCCAGAAGTAGCCAAGCCTCCATTGTTGCACACAGTGGTGGCTTGTTAGGGAGGATGGGCAGCCCTGAGGCTTCGTTGGGTGCTCGCCAGGCCACAACGAAGCTTGCGTGGCACCGTGAGCAGGGGTGGGCAGCAGCGGCAGCTCGGCGAGTGCCTGACAAAGCTGAGCATGGGTGAGTCTATCCATCCCTAATTCCAATTTTGTGAATTTTATGGATGCTGTCTATAGCACTTTCAATCACCGTTGATTATGTGTTCTTATTTTGTTTATGACTGTAATTTCTGAGGTACTTTTGGTGGGAGACATGAGGAGGCTGGGGGATGTTGACCTGGTATTGAATGGGGTACAGCTACCCTTGAAAGACCAGGTCCACAGCCTGGGGGTCATTTTGGACTCCCAGCTGTCCATGGAGGCTCAGGTGTCAGCTGTGAGCTGGACAGCGCTGTATCAACTCTATCTGATATGGCGGCTGCACCCCTTCCTTCCCAACCATCTGCTCCCATCGGTAGTACATGCCCTGGTCTCCTCTCGTTTAGACTACTGTAATGTGCTCTACTTGGGGTTACCCTTGAAGACGGTTTGGAAGCTGCAGCTGGTACAGAACGCAGCGGCTCGCCTGATTAAAGGCAGCCACCGGCAAGATCACATCACTCCAGTGCTGAAGGAGTTGCACTGGTTACCAAATTCAAGGTGTTAGTTTTGACCTTTAAAAACCTATATGGTTCCAGCCCAGCCTATCTTAAGGAGCGCCTCCATCAACACCAGACTGGCCGCTTAACAAGATCAGCCTCAGATGGCCTTCTCTCTGTCTCATCAGCCAGGACAGCTAGACTGGTGGGGACGAGGGAGAGGGCCTTTTCTGTGGTGGCCCCCACTCTGTGGAACTCCCTCCCTAGGGAACTCCGTCATGCCCCCTCTTTAATGAGCTTCCGCCGTGCATTAAAAACCTGGTTGTTCAGGCAGGCATTTGGGGTGGGTTAGGGTATTTTAGAAAATGTTTTTATTGTAGAATTTTATTGTTCTAAACTGTTTTATTATATGTTGTACATTGCCCAGAGTGGCTGGGTAACTAGCCAGATGGGCGATTAATAAATTTAATCAATAATAATAATAATAATAATAATAATTTCCTTAATAATTGAAACAAGAAATGCTACATATGCTTTTTGCCCTTCCAGAGGGAGATGGCTAGATTTCTTGGCCCATTTTTTAATCTAAACATAGTGCCCCCTGCCCCCCCATTACACCTTGATGAAATCTGTGTAGAACAGGGGTTCGTGAAAGGATTCTGTAGGCAATTGGCTTCCTACTATCATGTGAATGCAAGCGTTAAATCAAACTTCCGGTTTATGTGATAACTAAAGAGCCCGTTGAGGCTTTCAAGAACCAATTGCATGTGGATCTATCATGTCAACCTAAAACTGAAGTACTACTGTCCATGATTCTAACCATCGTTAGACCTCCCATCTCTCATGCAAATTCCCACCTCCATTTCATTTTCAGAGCCTAACCACGGTTAGCTCAAACCACAACTTAAAACCTAGCCATAGCTGCAAATGACAATTTGGCGCTAAACATGGTTAATAAAAATACTGATACAAGCATAACGCTGCACCATAGTTGGTTCCAAAACATAAAGTGGGGAGAGCAAAACTAGCATGTGAGAGGAGAGGGGCAAGGAGCATGGAAGCCTCTTGGTTAGGCAATTGGGCACTGATTAGAATGTACTATTGTTTATTATTTATTGTATTTTTATCCCGCTCCTCAGCCAAAAAAGGATCCCAGAGTGGCTTACAATCAATGAGCAAAGAAGATGGTCCCTACCCCCAGGCTTACAATCTAAAAAAGACACGATACACAAGGAAAAGGCTATGGGGAGGGAGAGGAAGAAAACAGAATTAGGTAGACTGTCAGCAGGGCTGGTGGGATGGCCCTGTTCCCCCCTCTCATCTCCCAAAGGAGGGGCAGTCCCACTAGGCTTTCATGTTGGAGGAAATATAATTGTGTGAATCCTGAGCATTTCTGTTACTATTCAAAAAGGAAGTTGGCTTAAATTGAAGTTCACTGCCCACAAAAAAGAGAGATACATACTGGAATGATCCTTAGTTAAAAACAGCTAGCTTTGTCTTTGTACCCTTTTATTAATCTATAGACTCTGCTCCTGGACACTGGTGGAAGCCATGCAGTGGTCAAAGCCATGATCTCCAAAAGCTTTACTCACAACTGGGCAAAAGCCATGTCCCTTACCTATTTTCCCCTCCAAACTTTCATAATAGTAGCTTTTTAAAACTAAATAGCAGCTTGTCTCTTTTTCAGTATGAGCTGCTGCAGGCATATTTCTATGTAGCTTTTTTGGATCATACCCATAATTTGCTAGGATAGATTAATAAATCAGGACTTTTCCATTTTACTTGTGAACCATTTAGCTTTGCCTTTGAATGACATGCTTAACATATTACAAGGATTTGATGAGGATTTCCCTGTTTACAGAGTGGCCCAGTTTGCATGACAAGAGGGTAGTTAATAGGCCATGGAAGCTTGTTAACCACCCCCGCCCGTCCCTCCCGATTTACCTAAATACCCTTGCCTACCCTTGCCAGGTGCAGCTTGTCGTGACACCCAATCCCAGCAAAAGTGAGTGGCTAGGGTGGTTAACAAACCACTCAGCAGCCGTAGGCCATGGGTTCTAGGTGGTTTGTTAACCTTTCTAGCCACCCACCTTTGCTGGGTTTGAATGTCACAACAAGCCATGTCCAACCAGGGTAATTAGGTAAATCAGGTGGCTCATGACCAGTGTTATTAACCATCATCTTGTCATGTGAACTTGGTCAATGTCTTGATATGAGGGCTACTCATTTAATTAAACTGTGCTCGCCTTATATCCACTGTGTGTACTGTTTGTGTGCCTCATTGAATGTACAAATACAAAGAAATGCTTTTTTTGTATGTACATACTACGTTCAAGCTGGGAACATGCCTCACCTTTTGTAGGCTTACCTTAAATACAGGTTTTTATGTTGTCTGCAATATGATAGGCCAAGGAGGAGTTAATAAATATTTACAAGAGTCCTTAAGTACAGCAACCACAACTTACCTCTCATCCATCATTTGGCCTTTGAGGCAGTCATATAATATTAATTAAAGTGAGGATCTGAAGCCAATGTACTACAGGAAATGGTTCAATAGGCAATGCTATGCTGTTGTGCAGTTTGCATAGATTTCGATGGGGCTTGTACAGGAGATTTTCAGTTTTTCTCTTTAATTTGAGAGTTCATTGATTAGCTGTAATTGGTCCTATTTCTACTGTCCTGTGGTCTATAGCAGATGAGGGGATCCTGTGACCCTCCAGGTGTTGCTGGACTCCAACTCCATTTAGTTATTACACTTCTATACCACCCAAATGCCAAAGCTCTCTGGGCAGTTTACAAAAGATTTAAACCTTAAAAATACAATATCAAATATAATATAAACACCCTAATTATTGACAGTGCTGGCCTAGGCTGAAAGGAGTTGGAGTCCAGCAACATCTGAGGGTCCACAGGATCCCCAGCCCTGGTGTGTGTGTGTGTGTGTACACACACGCACACACTCCTAATTGATTCACATTGCTTCTGTTTTCAATATTCTACTGCTGCATGAAGTTTCTTTACTTGATATATCTTTATAATATTGTTTTAGACTTTGGCCTCAGCAAAGAATCAGTCGATCAAGAGAAGAAAGCCTATTCTTTCTGTGGTACTGTAGAATACATGGCACCTGAAGTTGTAAACAGGCGAGGCCACAACCAGAGTGCCGATTGGTGGTCATTTGGTGTTCTTATGGTACTGTTTATTTCATTGCTTAGTTTTACATAACAAGCGGATGTGCTGCTTGATGTTGCCAAGGATATATGAATGCTATCCATAAGTTTTTGAGATTGTGGACAGATTTAGTATAGCATTATGCTGCTCAGGTTACAATCTGAGAACAAATTTTAAGTTCTAATAGTACTTTATCTTTGACTGATTTTTGTAATTTGGCAGTATCCAGTGCTGCCCTTGCACTTCTGCTGATGGTGTTGCTCCAGCAGAGCCCACTGCCAGCACAACAGGAAGCTAGCGTTCCTAGAGCAACCCCGAAAGTGAAACAGAACATGCGTTTCCAGAATGGGACAGATCAGTGGTGCTCCCTTCTCTGAGCTTTCCTGACCTGTTCCATTCCAAAAATGAGTATTTTTGGCTCATTTCCAGTCGCTTTAGGAAGCACTAGCTTTCCATTGCACTAGAAGTGGGTCTCGCTGGCTCACAGGCAGCATTGGATACTGCCCACTGTTTCCTGAGTTGAGCTAAAAGCAGTTTAATTAAAGTGTATTAACCTGAATACATAGCTGAAAACATAGCAACATTTAAAACAATGCTTTGACAGTGACAGTCATAATATGTTTTGGTATAACAAGTTGGTTGAATGAGGAATATTATATTATGCTGTGTATATGCTTTTGTGGTTGTAATGGACTATTAAAACAAACCCATGGACAGATGAATTATCAGCCTTCATGGGTTTTTGTATGAAATATTACTTTAACACAAACAGAAGTATCTCTCTATGTTAAGCAAATGATCAATTCTTATATTTTTAGTAGTACCAAACTTAGCCAAACTGTTTATATTAAACTTTTTGTCTATCTGTTTTATTGTTGCTTAATTGTGTGCTGCTTTTCTGCCATAAATGGAATTCAGGACAGCTTAGCAAGATGGAGCTACTTATAATGGAGCCTTAAAGAGTTTTTAAAAAATAAAATAAAAATCCCAACGTCCATAATTTAAAAATTTATTTTCTAAATGTTTGCTGTTGATTTGTTTCTTTCCCAGTTTGAAATGCTTACTGGTACACTACCATTTCAAGGTAAAGATCGAAATGAAACTATGAATATGATACTCAAGTAAGTATTTTGTTCTATTTTCTCTGTCTAGAAATTACTCTATTTCTAAATATTTTCAAATGAAGAAAATATAACAAGAATTACATGTCAGTGATTTCACATTACCATCAATATACCAATTTGATTGCAAAGTAGGAAATAATAAAAAAGGTTTTTAAAAGGGTTCCTTCGTTACCTAAGCTACTGGAAAATGTTTGTGTGCAAGATGCACAAATTACTGTGATTACTTTTGCATGTTTTTATTTGTTTTAAATGTAATGTTGTTTAAGCTTTAAGTACTCTTGGAGGACTTATCAGGTTTTCTAAATAGTAAATGAGACTTACAGGCACATGGTTTAATCCTTACAATTGTGTTGGCAAATAAGGTGTTGGGGCTTGCCTGCAGCAGTGGTGCAGTGTTGCAAACTATGGCATTAGGCCAGTGTTGCAGAAAACCTGTTCTGGCAGCTTTTTATGCAAATGTTAAGATCACTGTCTTTATTTCTTATGTGTGGGCTGTTTTTTAAAAGTGTCATATAATGTTAGATAAGTTTCCCGGACTGTGCTGAACAGTGGGTTACTTGCAAGATTGTATATTTGTCTCTCCTGCTGTGGTGAGAGCTTTCATGACTTGATTCCAAGAAGGGGGGAGGCATGTGTTCTTGAGACGTGCGCACTGATTATAGTGTGGCGAAGGTGGGGAACTTTTGGCCCTCCAGATGTTGTTGAACTACAGCTCCTGTAAGTCTTGACCATTGGCCATGCTGGCTGGGAATGCTGGCAGTTGGACCCCAGCAGCATCTGGAAGGCCATAGGTTTCCCATCCTTGGTGGAGAATGGGGACAAAATTTTGTAAGTAATTCCACCAAACAGCCAGCCATCTAATGAAAGAAAGCACCATGGAATATAGTATTTCCAAAAAGTTTGTTTAGCCAGAACAGATTAAACTGGAAAATGTAATGCTGTATATATTACAATATGTAAAGTCAGTGTCATGAATAGTTAAAATCCTTCTATATTCTTGCTAAATCTGCACTTTTAGAGTACTTGGATTAAATCATTTAGGGCACAATCCTATGCAAGTTTAGACAGAAAGAAGTCCTACAACTCCCAGCATGCCCCAGCCAGCATGTGGAATGCTGGGAGTTGTAGGATGTTTTTCTGTCTAAACATGCATAAGATTGCACCCTTAATTTCCTGTCCTATTGAAGTGTATTGAACAGCTCACAAACTGCTTGCTTTTTCTTATGTTCATTTGATTTCTTGTTTAGTGACTATCCTTTGAACATAAATTCTCTCTTTTTCTAGAGCAAAACTTGGAATGCCGCAGTTCCTTAGTCCTGAAGCTCAAAGTCTTCTGAGGATGTTGTTTAAAAGGAATCCTTCAAATAGGTTAGGTAAGTTAGTATTCCTTAGATCAGGCTTCCCCAACCTGGGTCACTCCAGATGTTGTAGACTATACTTCCCATCAGTCCAGCCAGCATGGCTAATGATCAGGGGTGGAAGCTATAGTCTACAATATCTGTATGGACCCAGGTTGGGGAAAGCTTGCCTAGACCTTAAACAACAAATACTATGAAACATTCACAATCTGCTTATGAAACTTAAATCCCCCCTCTCAAATTACCATGGTCTAAAATTGGGGCTGTGCATGCTTACTCTGAGGTAAGTCCATCACACATACATGCATAGCTCTTCTAGGAAGAGGAATGTTGCTCTTCCCTAGCTGCAGGGAATGGCCAAAGAGGCTTTTCTTAAGTGTTAAAGAAAGAAAATAAATAAAACCCTCAGCCACCTCATCCTAAAAAGTAAAGTAACCCTCCTCCACTTCAAAGATTAATACCACATTGTGTTGTAACACATATATATATGGTGTATATATGTCAACACAGGCACTTCGCAAGACAAGAAAAGCTGGGGGAAGTTCTCATCACAGCAGGAGTATAGACGAGTTGTGCTGCAAAGACCCCTTGGATACATGCTAGGAGTAGGTGGAAGGACAAATGGGGAAACAAACCATGGCAAGCTGGCGAGCACCTTGATCGTCTGTCAGCAGCAGCGTGGCTTAGCGAGTGATAAACCAGTCCACCATGGCTTGTTTTTAGCATGGCTTATTGTGACATATGAGCAAGCCCAGAGAAAGCTTTCCCATAGTCAGCCAGTCTGGGATTTGAACAGCACCCAAGTTTGTTCTATTTTAACATGATAACACTGACACTGGGTATACTGGAACCTCAGTCCTTTTAGTATTATCGTAGAGTATCAATTAAGCAATTGATGCTGTCCAGAAAGTACAGCAGTCATAAAAGAGTTTTGAAAGAGCCAGTATCATAGAAGGAAATGTAAATACAATACACAACTTAAGAATAAGGGGAATTGTCTTTATAACCCAGCTCTGTGTGTCATCATACAGGCATAGTAATTTGCACCATTGGTTCCAACACTATTCTGTTGGTCAGGACCCAGTAGTATGAGAGCTTATTCTTTGCCATGCCAAAGAAGTGCCAATTTAGGAACTCTGGCAGTACTAAGAGGAACAAGTCTTCCAGTGTTTTATGGACACACTGGAGTGGAGGAGGCTAGTAAAGTTCTGTGCCATCTTTAAGCAAGACAAAGGTACTGGAGGGGGAGCTTAAGATACTGTGGAAGCTAAAGTAAAACGAACTTCTGCATTCTAACACAATTAATAGCATGCCATTTAAAAATTAAAAATAAAGTACTAAGAGGGCATAACAAATCACCCATGTAAATTGAAAACAGTAAATAAATGGGATGTTCTAGAACTGCAACCTGCTGACCTTCCTTTTTAAGCGTCTAAGAACTACTTGTGCCCAGCTTGTAATGAATCATATTAGTTTTCTCATAGTGAGCCATAATTCAATAATGTTGCTCATGCAGTTCATGTGACTGCTACAATTGAAAGTCAAGACTTCCACAAAGAACTTTTCACATCTATATAGTTGGGGCCATAGTATGAATAATTTAAAAAGTACTGTAGTGCCAAACATAAATTAGTGTTAGCTTCCTAATAAATGTGACCAGGATTTTAATTTTGATTTTATTTTTGTATTGATGAACAGATACTACAATGTGGGCAGTTGTAAACATTCTTGATTCTTTGTTCCCTTCACTTTCATTTAAAGTTAACTTGTAAAATGGGCTTGGTGTAGCTGAAGGTGCAAAAAGGCATGTTCTGAACCTTAGAATTCTTGTGTTGGCTCCAGACTTGGTCATACTTAGAGAAAACCCACTGAAATCAATGGTAGTTCAGTTAGTCATGACTTATGTTCCATTGGTTTTAGTGGGTCTATTCGAAGTATGACCAAGACTGGATCACTCTTGGTGTTTTTTTTAACTGTCATAGGTAGAGTTGTTCCATATCCTCAGACTTTCTCTTTAGTTAGCTATATAGAGCCTGAGATCCAAAGAGCTGCTTTCGGTCTGTCCAAGGGCTTGGAGGTGCCCAGTGACCTGTGTTTTTGTGATTTTTACATTCAGTAAGAGACTACTGTGTCCCACCTCCAGCTGCTTTTGAAAGTCCCTTCAGTTTTGAAACTGGCTTGTTGTGTAGCACGGACAAGGTGGGGAATGGGCCTCTTCTGGATGTCCTAAGATGTTTCTTTACCCTGTTTGATTTACAGTAATTGTAAGTACCTTGTGTGTCATGTCATTACAGGAGCTGGTCCTGATGGGGTTGAAGAAATAAAGAGGCATCCCTTCTTTTCAACTATTGACTGGAATGTGAGTACACAAAACAAAGTCTGTATTGATGTACTGTTGTACTACTGATGACCGAAATTTAACACATTACTTTGTAAATTTCGCAGTTTTTTTAGGCAAGGGGAAATACGTCAAATAGCTGAAGCAACAACAACTGACATATACTCTTGTCATCTTTATCAAAGAAAGAAAAGAAAAGATGACATGTGTGCAAGAGATGAGTTGGGAGAAAGATGATCCTATTTTTCTTCTGTTTTCCTTTCTCTTTTTTCAATTTAAGTGTACCTAATATGCACAGAGAACTTTGGGCTGGTGGCAGGGGAGGGCATGTAGAAAAGAAGTAGTAGAAAATCAGGGTAATCCAATGTTAAGAGAAACATCTACATTTTGATTCTATAATGTGTGTGTGGGGGGGAGGATATTGTTTGTGCAAAATATATGAGGTTGTATGCAATTGTGTCCCTCCACTCATACAAGGATCTTGGATCAAACAAGGCTTCTGTGAACAGAAGAGGAGGGAAAGGGAATGCTTGATTATTCTTCCTTCCCTTTGCAACCATCTCTGCCTCCCCCTGATTTACTCCAGAGGGTTGGGAGACCTTTTGGAACAGTGTGGGAGGTAGACAGGGGGCTCCAGGAGCAAGGAGAATGTGTAAAAATGGCTTTTTTCTCCTTTTTTTTCACCAGCTGAACCAAAGAAACTCCACATGGACACAGTTGTATACAACCCATGATAATCTGTGAAAGTAATATTTTATGATTCCAATTCCAGAAACTATACAGGAGAGAGATTCAGCCCCCATTTAAACCTGCTTCTGGAAGACCAGAAGACACATTTTGTTTTGACCCAGAATTCACAGCAAAAACGCCAAAAGGTAATATTGGTTGAAAAGAATATAATGCATTATTTCCCTCAGCCCAATCAATGGGTCAATCAATCAATAAAAAAATAAAAAATATAATATTCCAGTTAAAAACAAGGCATAAGAATAGGATCATATCTGCAGTCACCTCTTCACACATATTTGGTACACTGGCTGTATCAGTATCTAGAACATATCAGTACCTTGCTTCTTTTTTTAGATTTTTTAAAAAATCTTGCTTTTACCCAGCGTTATTTAACTGCTCCTTTTGCAGTTAATTTTCCAAGCTAAGTATTTTAAAAACAATCTGAGAAATAAGTCCAAGTTGTTCTCTCCCTTCTACCTTTGTCATAAGTTGCTGTTGTTGTTTGCTTATATGTCTGCTAAATTTATACTTGCCGTTATTTTTCGGAAAGGGAGACATTTTATAAGTCTGTAGTGAATAAAGTGTATTGCATTATAGATGTATTATGGGCAATCTTAACATTATGTGAATTTAACCATTAGATTCTCCAGGAGTTCCACCTAGTGCTAATGCACACCAGCTCTTCAAAGGCTTTAGCTTTGTTGCAACTACTGCCATAGAAGACCACAAATTCTCCCCTCTCAACAATATATTGCCAATAGTGCAGGTAACTTTTTTTTTCCAAACTAGGTTTTGCATGCACATATAACTACTGAAACAGCAAATTCTAGTTAGCGCATGTTAAAATTTGTAATAATTGCTTGTTAAGAAAATGTTGCTCCTATAAACTCAACCTTTTCTGCTTTGTAAGATGCTGTAGCAGCTTTCAAAGTAAACATAGTGATAGAAAGTTGTTGGTGTCAGAATTTGAAGGGGCTAGTTCACACACTTGCTCACCTGAAGGTAGTTGTTTATGGATTGGGGGGAGTATACATACTCCTCTGCACAGCTTATATAAAGCATTTAACATTTAGGCACAGGCAACTGGGCTTTCATGGAGCATCTCAGCCACACCATGGCCATGCTATCACATCAAGGTAATCCATGATTTAGTGTGATATGCAGAAGCAGGAACAAGTTGCAGTGAGCCTTAGACTCACATTCTTCCCTCTTCCTCCTGTGGGAAGCTTTGGAATGCTTTGGAAGCTTTAGCTTCTGCTTTTACTTAACTATATTTTGCTGTGTCATCCAGATTGACAAACTGTGCTTAATCATAACTATGGTTGGTTTCAAACAAGCCAGTTTCCGTAGATATGGTTGGAAATTGGCCTGTTTGAAACTAACCATTGTTAATATTAACTAGTTTGTCTGTCTAGACAGTATGATAAACCATGGTTGAGCAAAAGCTTCTGAACAGCTCTCAGGTGAGAGAGCTGAGAGAGAGCTGGGAGCTGAGAGAGAGGTGGGAGGGGAAATCTATGGGCCATTCTTACACATGTAAGAAGTTGAACTAAACTATGGTATGTGCAAACAGAGACAATGTCTCATATGTTCAGTGAGGAGAAGCATGGGTGCTTCCACTCCCTCCACCCCAGAACAATAGTCTTTGGCTAAGTGACTGTATGAACTTTGATGTAAATAACCAGTCCCTGAGCTGGCTTATGTTTCCCTCAGCTGCTATGCAGGAGTCCCTGTTTTGAGCTGTCAAAACTACCGTAGTTAAGTAGAATGAATAAAGTTGTGCCCTTTTCCCCCAGCACCATGCCTAGTTTGCTCTTATTGTTCCACCTATTTATTCTCCCTATTCTCCCACTTTGAGTGCACTGATGAAGCATCAAATTCCAAAGTATATTTGGCATAATATGTTTGGGAACTGTTTAATCTTTTACTGGAGTTTATGAAACTTCGTTAAGAATCATGTATATTAATAATACAGATTTTTAAATGACATTTTACATTTGCTTTTAGCAACTTCATGGGAATAGTGCACTATTCACAGATGCCTATGAACTTAAGGAGGACATTGGTGTTGGCTCCTACTCAGTGTGTAAGCGCTGCATCCACATAGCTTCAAACATGGAGTTTGCTGTGAAGGTATGTGTAAAACTCTTCCCCCCCCTCTCCCGCCCCATAGGCAGTATTAGTAAATGTCTAAATATTTAAAACAACCAACATGGAATTTACCACGTTCAGTAAATGCTTTATAGATCTTGGATCTTTTTTTTTTTACAACATTTGATTAATTTTAAGATTTTAATTCTTCTTACCTAGTTCATGCTAAGATTTCAAGAACTAACATTTATAAAACATAGGCCTGCCATTTTATTTTTTCTAGAACAGCCTGCTCATAAGATTGTTTAGCTGTAAACATTGCAGTAAATGGTTATACCCTTGCATATGTAGTGTAACCTTTATGCACTTGAGGAAGTAGGCTGTGACCTATGAAAACACTTACATTCTATTGGACTTACTTAGGATATTCAAGTAATAAGAATAAGCCTCTAAGGTGCTATTGTGCTCATTCTTTGTGTCCTGTAAACCAAAGGCAAACATGGAACATGGCTACCCAAAATTGTTTTTAAAGCTGCTAATCGCCTGGTTCTTTGAGGGTAAAGTTGGGTATAAATGGGATTAAATAAGGAGGGCCATAGTATGCCATCATATATCAACCTCTGACACTGGATCTGCATTAGGCAAATGTTGATCAGATCCCCACAACTAGTGCTGTCCCTTTTTTTCCTAGACAGTCATGTAATTACCATTAGCTATAAATAAAACTTGAGTATATGATATATTCAGCTAATGGTCGAGGGCAGATACAGCAGTAGTATGCAGTGTTTTCCCACTGTAGTTACTTGGCTTGGTAATTAAAATCTAGGCTCTTGAATGCCTTGCTTCTGGTTGTTCTGTAAAGGAGTTATATGTGCTCAAGAAACAGATTTCAGGTAGTGTATCATCTTTGTAATTAGCTTCAGGAAACATTCAAGGTTTCTTTTGATCTATAGAGTCCTAAGTAGTTTTGTCAGATTGCTGCCTTGTTCACAAGGTATAATTTTTAAGGTCATCTAAAAGTACAGTTTTGATAATGTATCACCTCTGCATCAACCTTGTACCACAGGGGTGATGACAAGAGAAATTCAGTGGTTTCCCCACAGGTATTGAGTACCCTTCCCTTGAAATGCACCAAAGCCTGAGCGTTAACATTTTCCAGAGGTGCTGTAAGACCTTGTTTGGGGTTGAACTTTAATGACAAGACTAATTTTACTTCATTACTACCTCTTACTAAAGTGTTGAATTTAATATTGTATAACCTTTTCATGCCATTTGATCTTTCTAGATAATTGACAAAAGTAAAAGAGATCCCTCTGAAGAAATTGAAATTCTGATGCGCTATGGACAGCATCCTAACATTATTACTCTAAAAGATGTATGTATTCTAGTTGGTTTCTGAAATAGTGAAATAGTCTGCATTGTTGCAGTGTAACAATGTCCTGTTACAACCTCTTTAATAACTGTCAGGGAAATATTCATTATTTCAGTGTACCTCATTAAAAAGCCATTACCATAACCCATTGCTATACCATGTGTTCAACTACTCATGTAGCCTTGCTATGGCAAAGACCACCTCTTTGCTTAGCCCAACAATCACAGACACACATATGCATGCAGAAATCTGTGCAGCAATGCTACCTGAATAAGAAGCAGGGTCATCTCATCATTGTTGTAGCATAATCTCATATTCAGACTGCGTTGTAGTTGCAGTTGTGTTGTAGGCTTTATTTCATGCTGGCATTCGTTGTTTTTTAGAATGTTTTAGAATGCTGTTGCTGTTTTTACTGTTTTTCTTACTGCATCAGTTTTTATTACTGTTGTACACTGTCTTGGGAGGACTCCTGCCCTGAAAGGTGGCTGAGAAATACTGTAAATAAATAAATTTGTTACTTGATAGTATGTTGTTGATGCCTGGCATTAAGTGTTGTTGATGCCTGACATTTATTGATGCCTGGTTTTCAATCAGTTGTAAAGACTTACATATGCAGTTAAAAGAAACAGTATGGACAAAATAAATGTGCATTTGAATCCACCATGGGAACCATTTGACTTGTTATGGTAAGGATGGGGAATAGGAAGCAAACACACTGACTTGCACTTCCTGGTTTCCCTGCTTATCGCTGTGTCTGTAATAACAAGAAAACTCTACAAATGTGAAGTGCAGATAAGCATCTTGACTTGAAGGCTAGGTTTAGGGTGTAGATCAGTGAATTGTAGCCCTTCTTCCCTCACGTGAATGCCCATCCCTTGGTTTCACATCCCTTGGTTCAATGTTACAACTGACAGTTGCTAAACTTAGCTAAATGAACAAAGGAGTGCTCCTAAATGCACTTCGAGAATACTAAGGTACACTCATAGTTCCTGCCTCTGTTTAGTGTAGATCTAGATGGACGACGCGATTTAAATACCTTGTACAGATTCCTTGGAAGACTTGTTACTCAACTGTATTAAACTTCTACAGGTGTACGATGATGGTAAATATATCTACCTTGTCACAGAATTGATGAAAGGAGGTGAGCTGCTAGATCGTATTCTCAGACAGAAGTATTTCTCCGAACGGGAAGCAAGTGCTGTATTGTATACCATCACTAAAACAGTTGACTACCTTCATTGTCAAGGAGTAAGTTGTGCACATTCTAATTACTTTCTATGTTTTATAATAATTACATTCCTAAACATCAATCCTAGGGGGCATATAGTTTTTTGGAATAACTTTGATCAGGTAAATACTCTGTTTAGAAGGAGTGAGCAACTTCTGTGGGACCCAGGACTGCACCACTCCCCACTGCCCCCAAAATTCAGTGGCACCACAATAAAAAGGCATAATTTTCCTTTAAAACAGGGCATGTGGGGAGCAGAATCACATTTCTGGGAGGTTTCCATGACTGCAATTCTACTTCCCCAAAAGGCACATGCTTCCCAACAAGGCAAAAAAGTATGCCTTCTTTTAAAGGAAAATTGTGCCTTTTTGTCGCTGCCACAGTGGCAGCCAGTGGGAGGATGGGAGGTGGCAGGGCCCACAAAAATGACTAGGGCAGGCCACGTGTTATACTGTTGTATAGTAACCAAGGATTGGCAGGATATTGCATTTAAAAGCTTAGTCAGATAACTGACAATCAAAGTTATATACAACACAAATGTTACTTGCTGGTAATCTGAATCTGTTGTTATGAAGGAACTGAGAACGTCAGTTCTAAAGGAATTTTTTTAACTGCAGTTGAACAAGCTGGTGGCCTGTTCATAATGCTTAGATTGAACTTAAATTGTAAATTGACTCAAAAATTAAATTGCCCATACTGTGGCCATTTGCATGTTTTTCTGCTTCTGTGTCTGAAGTACTCTTGTTTTACATATTGAAAAACCCATGCATTAAAACAGGTGCTGCTTTTTTCAAATTGCAGTCCAAACGTGTATATTTGTGTTTTGTGTGTGTGTGTTTTTAAGGTAGTACATCGAGACCTTAAACCCAGTAATATTTTATATATGGATGACTCTAATAATGCTGACTCCATCAGGATTTGTGATTTTGGTTTTGCAAAACAACTTCGGGGGGAGAATGGGCTTCTCTTAACCCCTTGCTACACTGCCAACTTTGTAGCACCAGAGGTATGTACATTTTTGCACATACTGTTCCAACATCTCAAAGTAGTTATGTTGTAAAATCTTTTTGCCTTGTATCTTCTAATAGAAAAAAATGAATTATGGTATCCTTTTTCTTATATCTTAGCTGTTGACTTATTTACCGTATTTGTTGACAGCTGTTCTTATAACTCAAGGCAGTTAACAAAGCGTTATGAATTCTGCTGAGGATAAAATACACTCTTAACATCTTGAAGCAAACATGTAAAGTCAGATTCTAATTTACATTGACTATTGTTACCTGTAATAGTGGAACATTTCAGAAAGGGGAGCTACAGTATTTAAATATAAATGTGGTGGGTTTTTCTGGATTTCCTCTAAAGCCATTTTACTTGGGCCTTTCCACTGATCATTCTTTCAGACAGTACAATGTAGCCTGTATTCTTATCTATTTTGTAGGTTCTCATGAGACAGGGATACGATGCAGCTTGTGATATTTGGAGCTTGGGTGTGCTCCTTTATACAATGTTGGCGGGGTAAGATTTTCTTTCTCGCATTTGATCATAATACTGAATGTTGCTTGCCTTCAGAGCTGTGGCTGTTCCCCTGTTTTCTAGCATTAGCACAGCATTTATAATAACGTATGAAATTTGGCAGTTCTTAATTTTAGTGAATAGGCCCTGATTATCTTTCTGTAAATTATCAAAGAGGTTAACACTCCAGGAAAGCAACATTGGTGTAACTTAAATGTAATAGAAGACAATGTATTGTAATCTTTTTCTTTTGTATTGAAACCCAGGTATACGCCTTTTGCCAATGGTCCCAATGATACCCCTGAGGAAATCCTGTTACGAATAGGCAGTGGAAAATTTTCTTTAAGCGGAGGCAACTGGGACACTGTTTCAGATGCAGCAAAGGTGTAAATGACTTTAATCTTATAATGTATGAGATATAGGCAACTGTGTAAGCATAGCAAAATAACGATGTTGGCAGAGATCAATAATTTACAGTATGAAATCTACAGAAAACTCACAAATAATTTTAAGGCATTTTATCTAAACATTTCAAAGTTAATTTTATCTTGAAAGCAATACTTAACACATCATTTTAGGCTTCAACAACACCTGTCTCCAAGGGATTTTTACCGGAGTTAATAAAAAACATTCTGTTCATTATTTTAAAAGTGCAGGCCAAAACTGCTGTTGTAGAACTCCTGTTGCAGAGATGTGTATCTCTTTAGTGTTCTGTTTATATAGCTGTATATTATGTAACTTGTGGCCACGTGATTATCCTCTTGTGTTCCTGTGACACTTGATATCTGAGGCTGCATTGATCTGGGGTTCTGATTCTGCCAGAGGTTCTGATTTCTGAAAGTAGATTATTTTGATTACCAAGATGAAACAAAACCACTTATGCAAAAGGATTTTGATAGAATCCTTTTACTGATAGAAAATTGATAGAAAATAGATGTATTGATAGAATAACAGTTCAAAGAATGGTTTATTGATAGAAAATACATGCAGAATATACATGCAAAGAAAGGTCACACTTCTCATCTGTCAATAAAGCTGTCACAGCTGAGTATCTATCTGGGCCCCCAAGGGAGACAGAGAAGCCGTTCCTAGGGCCACAAGTTTCTCCACGCTGGCTTGCATGTATATTGCCCTTTGGAGCGAGACCAAAGTGCAAAGCCTGTGATTGGATCTTGTATGCTTTTCTGCTAGATGTCCACCTCCAGCTCATGAGCTGAGAGGCAACACCTTTCTCCCCTGTCAGAAGCTAACGAGCCAGCACACACACATCCGGGAGAAGGACGGCTTCTCCCCCCATCCTCAAGGTGCTTGAAGCATCGCAGGCTGGGAAATTAATCACCCCCTCTCCAAGACTAGGGCCTCAACATTCCAGCTCCTGGGAGCAGGGCATCTCCCAGCTCTTCTGTGAGAATCAAGGCAGCACCATTATCTCTTTCACTTCATGAGATAATTGGGCAAAGACTTCACAATGTACAGTTGTTGACAAATGGAGCTGTACTTGCTTGAAACCCAATTCAGGCCTGGTGTAAAAGGCCTGCTTACTTAGCCATGAAACTGCTGGTTAAGCCAAATTACACAGGTCTACCACCAGCGTATAGGAACTCTGTGAAGTCCACTTTTTTGCTCAGTAACCAACTCACTACAGAGGCTTTTACTGTGCCACCACCTCTGAAATCGGAAGTTCATGTTTAGATGACAGTGATATGTAAGCAATAGGATTTTAAAATGGTATGAAGGTCCATACTAAAGCAGGGACGCAAAACCCGTAGGCCACATTCACCCCCCCCCCCCAAAGTCTTATCTCCTTCGGTGCTGCCATCACCAGTTAACTACAGTAGTTGTGGCCACTGCAAGTCCTACCGCTGCCGATCTTGCACCTGCAGATTGCACTCCCTGCACTGCCCATTTTTTCTTCTAAGCAACCTCTTGGAAAGGAAGCTGCTACTCTGGCAACTACTCAGAGGGCTGTATGGTTCCTGCCCTTTGAATGCTGCTGCTGCTGCTCTTCACTCCCTCCCCCAGAGATCTTCTCCCAGGTCGCTCTGTCCCCACCACTGCTAGCAGCGAGGAAAGACCAGTCTATCAGGATCCCTGGGTTGTGCATGTGTGTCTGCGCAACCTGCAAGTCAGCATCACATCTCGGGCCCAAAAAGGTTGTGCATATTTGTAGTAAAGGCATTGTCAGGGTGGAAACTGAGCCAATAGAGCCCCAGAGCAGTTCTGATTCTGAGGAGGAACAGCAATCCGTGGAAGAGGAGCTCGCTCATCTCTCACAAGCACAGCAGCTGGCACAGATTCCTCCGGCCAGCATTCCTGGGATAGATAGTGACCCTGGCAGTGAGAGAGTGCTGGAGGGGGGCTTGCTGGATGCTCGGTGCAGACGCAGGGAGCGACGACAGATGGAGAGCACAGAAAGGAGGCGTACCGCTCATTTGGCGCTCAAACAATGGTCGCGTCCCAAGGACCCAAGGGAAAGAGGGAGGATCTCTCCCTAGCCCATAAGTTCAGGGTCTTCCCGTGGTTCTCCTTCAAATGGGGACCAACTGCCTTACCTGGAGCTTAGGCTACTCTGCTATCTTTCCCCAGTGCTGTTCCTTGCTTTGTCGCTAGTGATTAGTATCTGAAAGAGTCATAAAGGAATAAAGTCTTGGAAAGAATCCTCGTCATCTGTGTCCTGAGTTGGCTATTGGTGGGGACTGCAAGAGGCAGCTAGGGTGCTCCTGACAGGCATAGGATAAAATACACGCAAAACAATGTACATATTAACCTTATATAGAACTCTCCATTAATCGTTCTTTAAAAGACTGCAATCTACAACCTGTGCAATTTACTAGTTCTGGAAGAATTCCTCTACACTTATGAAACTCAGTTGAGACTTTTAATGAATATAGCCTGATGCAGATGTAACGCTCCCAATCTACTGGTCATGTTAGGACATTGGGAACATTACATCTGCACCAAGCTGGAGTTGGTTATGGATGATAGCTAAAGGCAATACAGAAATACTTTGCACAAAAGATATTTCTGAACATGTCCTATTGCTTTCCTGAAATGTGTGCTAAGTCCCCTGTGGTCAAAATACAAAGCCCCACAGGAGCTGCAGTGCAGCCCTTCACAATGGGCTTCCCTATTCTCATCACTGAAGGGAGGCAACTCTGTTCACACATCCCCCTACCAACACACATTTGTCTCCCACTGGTCAGTAGCGGAATCTCTGGAAGTGGGAGTTCCTGCTCCTTGTGTAAACAGGACAAACAAGCTGGCTGTGATCAGCTGATCTCTATATTGCTTGCTATTACGTTTTGGAATGCGGGCCATGTTAAAAGCTTGGGCTAAAAGGTCACTCTAAACAGGGTATTATTGATGAGACCAGAGGAATCAAATTCCAACCCTTTGCACCCCACTCCCCTCCTGAGATTGAGTTCTAACTGTGCTATTTGTTTTACTTTAATCCAGGATTTGCTATCTCATATGCTACACGTAGATCCACATCAACGATATACTGCAGAACAAGTTCTTAAGCATTCATGGATAGCCTGTAGGGACCAGCTGCCACATTACCAGCTAAACAGGCAAGATGCGCCACATCTAGTAAAGGTAAAACTGGTATCATCCAATCTGTCAGTCCCTGTGGAAGATCTGTTGTTGTTACTGTGAATCATGATATGATTATTTCTTTTAATTTCATTATTTTCTAGGGGGCCATGGCTGCCACATATTCTGCACTGAATAACAAGACATTTCAGCCTGTGTTGGAACCTGTCGCAGCTTCAAGTTTAGCTCAACGGCGGAGCATGAAAAAGCTAACGTCAACAGACTTATAGTTCCACTGGGGCACTTAGCCAAAGTGGAGCAAGGGAAAAAATCCAATAAGTGGCTCTGTATCTGCCTGGCCTGTGATTTCAAAGGCATATACAAGTTCCTCCTACACTACTTGAATTCTGTTGAAGAAAGAAAAAAATGTTTGGAGGTTCAGGGGGATTCTTAATACGTTTTGCGGGAAGTGTCAGTGGTTCATTGAAGCAAAGCATCAGGGTACATCACAATGATCATGAGGAAATTCTGTACACAGTCCTTTTCAGAGATCTATTGCATTATGTTAATACTTTTAAATACTGTATAGTTTTTGCCCAATTTATAAAGAAATGGTTTAGGGGACCATAGACACTGAAGTTGTAAATTTAAAATTGAAAAAAAAAATAGTCAGTGTTTAGTATTTTTGCTATCTGGCCCTATTGTAAAGAGAAAAAATTAAACTTATGTGCTCTAGTTTTGTAAATTGGTCACTTTACCAATGGACTCCATTCACCCTAACTCACTGGTGCAACAAGGCAAGGACAACCCAAAGGGATATGCTAGTGCAAAATGCATGAGTGCTAAAATGGAAGCCCTAGACTTGCCTGATGCCAGGCAATTAAAGAAAATGTACAAAGAGAATCGGCCATGAATCTGCACTTCAATTATAGTGTGAAAGCCATCATTAGAACTATAGGACTGATCAGCCGGGGTGTGCCTTCATGTAAGGCTTTTGAGTGATGGTGGTGGTTGGGATAATAATCTATTATACTTTTAACATATAGCATCTCCATCACTGGAGGTTTTCAAGAAAAGGGCAAATAGATGTCTATTGTGTATGCTTTAGGTATAGAATTTAGGTTTAGAGTACCCTAGGGCTGTGAGTTGGTCTAGACAAGCCCCCTCCAACAATATGATCCTTCTGTGATAAGAGATTAGGTGTGTTGCATTTCCATAACATGGGCTGCACCCTTTTCATTTACTGTAGAAGGGATTTATCTGCACTGAGATTCTGAATACACACCCTCCAGAGTGAGAACCTAAAGGCTGACTGGTATTAAGACAGGCAGTTGAATCTACCTTGGTATCCACTGTGCTCTGTTATTGCTTTTTCCCTTTCCTCCATAATTTGGTTAACGTTTTGGTAGGGCTTTTTTCATATTGGGGTAGCAGTTCATTCATCCTGAATTGTAAGATACTGATGTTTTTATCACATAACATATTTCACAATGGTCTTTATTTATTCACACTTTATAGAAAAAGTTATATGATGTCATTTTTCAGACACTTTATAAAGATTTCAAAGGTAAATGCTTTGGTAAATATCCATGTCTTATTTTAAATCCTTCTAACTGCTGGATCTACGCTTTGAAATGTATTCTAGAACTTTTTCTGATCCAAGTTGGATCAAAATTTGTCTCAGTGGGGGCGTGGGGGGTAAAATCTTGCTGCCATTTCTAGCTGCATGTACCATAGCAGATCATAAATGCTGTGGTACTTCATAAGGAGATGGTCAGTATAGAATATGGCCTAGAAAAATTTAGAGCAGATGCTCAAGTTAACTCATACTGGATTTTAGATACATTGCAAATTGGTGTGTTTTCTCAGAAGATGTGAATTTATTAAAAAAAAAAAAAACATATACCAGTAAGCTTTAGCCTAGGCTGCATAATGATTCCACAGTATTTTGTTACAGCATATGCAGTTGCATATGCCCCAGGTCCAAAGAGGAAAAACACCAATATTGGCTCTTGAGTTAGTTTGTTGCAAGATGGGAACAGCTTATTGTTGGTAATCAAAAGCTTCATGTTGAAAGTATATAATCACCTATTTGATTTTGATCTGGGATAACAACTAATGCACACAGGAAGAGAGAGCTTGTTGAATACATGCATCTAAATATGAAAAACTTACTGATATTTTGAGTATTGTTAAATATCCTGGATTATTATTATTTTTAGTTTTTGTTGATGCTTCAGTTGGGAGTAACAAAGTAGCTCAAGCTGAAGACCTGAAATAGAATGCAACTTTTCTGAATTCATTAAATTGCCTCAAAGAATATACCAGCCTTCCCCAGCCTGGTGTCCTCCAGATCTGTTGGACGATAACTCCCATCATCCCAAGCCAGCATGGATATTGGGTGTTTTAGTCCAACATATCTGGAGCGGAAGGCTGGGACTCTATGATATCCTAGCTTCTGAGCATAACACACGTGAGGGGAAATATGCTGCATGTTTTCCATCCATTTCAGTGTCATCAGTAAATGTGATTTATGTTTTACGGGGGCAGGGGTTAATCCCACCCTCCCTCCAAGTTGCTCAGGACAGTGTATACGGTGTGTGTTCCCCTTTATCTGTATAGGAAAGCTGCCTCAAGCCAGATCAGGCTATCTGTCCACCTAACTAGTATTGTCTACTGTGACTGGGTCTTAGGCAGGGGTCTTTCCCAATACCTGTTACCTGCTCCTTTTGACTGAAGATGAAAGTCAGCAACTCTCTGAGGTGGAGTAGCTTGAGAAATAGTGGCTGCCATGAGGTCACCCAGCAGACTTTGTGGCTGAATGGGGTTTGAACTCGAGACTCTGGTCCTAGTCTGATATTCTAGCCAATATGAATGAACACTAAATCTTCAAAATATGCTCATGATAACTAATTAGCTAAGACTGTGTGAGAGTGCAAGGTAAACCAAAGCATCTCCTAACACCAAAAGAGCAGGATAACAGATGGATTTGCTCGGTGAAGGCAAAATGGTTCACATTTGTAATTATGTTTACACAACATCAAACACAGAGGGCAGTATCCAACAGGTTGCAACTGCTAACATAAAACTGCTAGCATAAACTATTCTAGTGCAACACTGATAGCATTAGCTGGTGCACTAATTTCCCAGGGAAATAATTGTGGCAGCTAATGCTATTGGCATTGTGCTAGAGTAACTTATGCTAGGGCAACATAATTTTAGAGGTTGTGCCCTGTTGGATACTGCCCTATATTGACTGTTACCACAGGAAAAAAGAACTTGGATACTGTATATAGTGCCATGAAAATGACAGCTTAATATGCTGTAGCAACCCAAAGGCTAACTGGTTCTTTGGGTTGATAATTTCAGTGTAGACTGTGGTGTTGGTTACAGAGAATAAGAGTACGCGATGCAAGAGGGTTTTTTTTTTAAAAAAAAAACATGTTCTGCTGGTGTTATAAGCATGTTGTAGGCAATTCAGAAGTTACACTGTTCAATAGCAGCTTAGTTTTCCAGAGCCAAAATAGTTAATAGAAATAAGTATTACTTAACCCAGTTATCATAAATCGATGCATCTTCCAACTTTAGTGCTCTTCACATAGCTCTGATAATTCCATTTTGGGGGTGGGGGAATACAGTGGAACAGGACAAGAGTGCCTTCCATGCACAGGAAAGCTAGATATTGCCATTTTGCCTCTTTACCATTTCAACAATAAACTTAACATAGAGCTGAACCTGATGGAGCAGCTTCTGGTCCACACAAGCTTCTGCCACAATATATTTGTTAGTCTTTAAGGTGCAACCAGACTCTTTGTTATTTTGTGTCTGCAACAAATGAACATGGCAACCCCTCTTTAGGGGAAAATTCTGTCTAGAGAGCACATTAATGAAAGCCAGGAACATGACTGTCATCCAGGATTGATGATCAGGGCATCCATCTAAATGCATTATGTTGCCCTTTATCCTCACTGTCCTAAGGAGAAGGGATGGCAAGGACTGGAGTATGTGCTTTATTTCACGCTTCCGTATGCATCTACATTTGGCTGCTCACAGAACAGGGTTCAGAGCTGAATGGACATTGGTCTGATTGGAATAATACTGTGAATCCTCTTTCGTTCTTATGCCTAAAGTGTGAAGTGCCTTATTCAAACTCTGGACAGGCAATTTTAAAGATGGCTGCCACAAAGAAAATAGTGCATTCAGAAGGTTCTCATTGATTACCCTACATTAATAAATATGAATGATCATGCCTATACTTTTCATTGTTCCCATACTCTCCACTGTTAAAGTAGTCTAGAATCACCGCTTTACCCTTCAGCATGCATTTTGCTACAGCAAGGGCTGGTTCACACTAGACCTTGGCAACTGCAGAAATGCCTTGGGAAGTGCTCATGTGGAGATGCCATGTAGCACCACTATTGGGGAGCTGATAATGTGGATGTCATGATATGCACAATCATACCATCCCCTTCTTTAAGCCACCACTATTGCAGAAATCACAACAGCTGTGTGTACAGGCCCTTTGTGGTGAGGCCACTTCATACAAACTGTACCACCTGGTTGCAAGTTCAGGAGTGGCCCTACTCCCAAGGCGCTCATGAGGGCCAGTGGCTAGTATGAACTTGCTTTAATTGGAGGAAATTCATTAAAGAGTTTTATGGGTCAACTAATCCCAGTTAGGTAATCTTGATTTGATGACTGTGCAGTTAGGCTTGTTTCTACCACCACCCCTCTAGGGTTTTGTCCTTTTATTCCCAATTGCATACATACTTGTTTTTCTTAAACGTTGCTTCTCTAGAGATATTATTTCTTGAGAATCTTCATATGGAATTACGATGAATGGTTAATTGTAGCACTCATTGTTAAGGTGAGGGCTGAAGCACTCAAAACACTGCTGCTGAGAAAAGGCTGGCAGGCTCAGACTCTGTTGCATGGATGAACCTTGAAGCAGTATTGCACATGGTTCAGATGCAAGACATTTCCACCTATGGGGGGTATGTGTGTGTGTGTGTGCATGCACACTCAGCTTTAACTCAGTCACCTGAAAAAAATCAGAACCATGGCAAATTTGATTGATGATTACAGTGACCCAGCACAGTTTCTAAGTAATATTCTTGATGTCTCTGAGGTTCTCTTTGCTTAACTACCTGTCAAGAATTGGGTAGGTTGTTGAAAACTGTTCTCTCCCTCCCTCAAGCTCTGGCCCACATTTCTTGCCACCTGCCTCAGAAAGCTGCATTAAAAAGGGGTGGCTGTCATCTCCATGGTGAGTGATATGTTCAGGGAGCTCTCCTTAGGCAAGTGTCTCTCTGAAAGCTAGCTCTGAAATCTGGTAGTGTGGATGCAACTTCTAGCATATAGCCTCCTTGATTTATTTCAAAAGGGTTTAGCCGTGTGTGTGTGTGGGGGGGGGAATTCCCTGAAAATGTAGGTAGCTGTGCAAATGACTTTAAGTGTGCAGCTTGGCAAGTATACCATTTTACTGAACACTTTCCAGAAAACATAGTTGTATGTTAGCTAGCTATTTAATGAGAATATTTCTTTGGGGCCAAATGATGGCTTTTAAGGTTGCTTTACGTTATCCCCAAACTTTCAGTGTTAAACAGTTGTACACTCATGGGAGTATTCAGTAGCTACGTGCCAACAGTTGGCTTTCAAGTAAGCATAGTAGTGGCAGCATAAAACATCTTCATGGGTAGCCATAGGGCAGGGGTGTGTACAACATGGATCTCCAGATGTTTTGGACTTCAACTCCTAGAAGCCCCTGCCAATGGTCAGGAATGCACAGAGTTGAAGTCCAAAACATCTGGAGATCTACTTTCTGCCCACCCCTACACTAGGGCACCTGAAGTGTGTTTTTTGTGTATGGGTTGCTGGGTTTGCTTTTTAAAACTCCCAAAATGTAAGTGATTTGGCAGGGAGAGGAGGGCCACACACATTCTCAGAATGCATCATAGGAAGGGAAATAACTTTTGAGAGTGGTTTTGAGATGGCTTGAATGAACCAAATTATGCCAGAAGAGTCTAGCTTTTATGTTGCAGCACTTGTCAAATCTGCCCTACTAAAAAATGAGCACTGTACATGTACTTCTTTTAAGCAGACAGTTAAATAAAACTACTTTGTAAATTCCTCTTTTAAAGATTCACTCCTAACTTTAGTGTTAAATACAGGGGTTATTTTTACTCTATCCAATAGGAGGTACATTTTTAGGCAAACCAATGTTACCTGTATTTAGAATAGTCCTGTCGGTAAAAAGTGGTGGTTGTGCCTGTACAGATCTATATCCAGTCTGGACTTGGCTGTATGCTCCCTTTCTGTGTTAAGTACTAAGGAAAGTGACTACAGGCTGGCTATGGTTATGATACTCTAGGAAAGTCTGCCCTACACAAGTCCCTCTGAAATGAATGGCAGTTGTGAGAGAATCCATTAGAGTCCTTGCACAGTTTCTCTTTAATTCAGTGAATCTTACACAGGAAAACTTTTCAGTGGGTTTTGGACCTGCATCTCCTATGTGGATTGAGGGACAGTTGCTCCCACACTGCAGTATTGTTAGGGGATAAGGATAAAACTAGCTATTTATGTTAATTAAAATAAGGTGGAAATATAGATATCGAGTAGCTGAAACTAATAGATGAGTAATGAAGTCTTATTAAACTGACGTCAAAAGCCATCTTTTTTTTCTTTGGGAAGGCGTAAGTAAATGAAGTTTTAAATTCCAAGTGGGCAGTCCATTAATGAGGCATGTGTCTCCCCCCTCCCCCATCATGTAGCTTCTCCATAAAGTTTTATTAAGCTGAAAAATGGTGTTTGGTTAGATTGCTGAAGAAACAAGCAAAAGCAGTATCTCCTTTCTGGATGAAAATGTTCATATTACGGCGTGGGGTTTTTTTGTTTTGTTTTGGTGATCGTTTTGCGATTGTCATTTGCTTACGCTGCATTCTTCCAACTTCCCTAGCACTTTGGCATTCTTGCACTGAATGGCCTGGTTTTGACATAACATAGCCAACATATGCATGAGCCTTGTGTTCTCATGTGTCACTCCTCTTCTTCTCAGCATGCTGCAACTGAAGAAGACTACCATCATTTTCTGTTACGTCCAAAGTGGGACAGCCAGGATCTGCAGCCACACTTTTAAGTTGGTTCCACATCCTAGTTTTTTCCAGTCCTGTAAACTGTAATCTCCCTCTTTGAACAGTAATAGTAAACTCTGGTCAATTAACCCAGGAAGTCTTCAAGTGGGGCACAGCAGGTCAGGAAGGGGTGGGGTGTACATGCATAAGGTTTGTGTATATCACAGCTTTATAAGCTGAGATATGGTATGTCTGAACTGGATCATTGACTAGTTTACATTTTTAAAACTGTTCTGGCATGTGACTGGCTGTGAATCTCAGAACCGTGAAAGCATTACAGGAAAACCCAATTGTGCAATTTATAATTAACATGCTGTTTGGGGTACAACACTTCCTAAAGATTTAATATCATACACAACAGTCTCATCCACCACCCCAACCCTGCTGTCAATATAACTGTCATTTCTCAAAACATTGTGGATTTGTATCACATTGTATTTATTCCATTCAGGTTTTCTTTTTTTCCCCCTCCTTTTTTTAAAACAAATATTTTCTTTAAGGCTCTGTATATATTGACATTAAAGTTTGCATTGTACTACATTCTCTTAAGGGTGTATCCAGTATTGTATCACATAGTATGTTGTTCTTTGCATTCATGCTGCTAAAAATAGTGTGTGCTTTCTCTCTTTGAATCATGACATTATGCCAAAGACATCATAGAAACGTGTATATATATATTTTTTTGTTTTTTGTTGAAAGTCTGTGAGGAGAATCTTTAAATTAAAAGGTCCATGGGTACTAGAATAAAAAAGTAAATTCATAAGGCTTTTAAAGTGACAAAATTTTGATCATTTGTAGTTCTAAAGCATTCCAAGGCAAAATATGTGTTTGAATACTTATATTTATTTATAACAGTATTTATAGGCGGCCTTTTTGAACATAGTCCTTACGCAGCAGTCCACAACAATAAACAAAGAACATAAAACAATAAAATCATACAGCAGCACAAAATTCAACTATAAGTCATACGTTAGTTTTCAACATTAACATTCTGAATCAAGTAGGAATTACCAATCCTTAAACGGTTCATTAATTTTAAAATTGCTTTTCAGAGTGCACCCTGGAATGAATGGCTTTTAAAGACCTGTTTTAGAACTGACAGTGTTGAAGCTATATGTACTGCAGTGGAGTGGGAGTTCTACAGTCTGGGAGCTGCCTCTGAAAAGGCCCCATCTCTTGTTCCCACAAACTGAAAAGCTCTTACTGGTGGACCTACAACCCAGGGCCTCTGAGGCAGATCTTAATGGCTGGGCAGGTTCTTTTGGGTGTATGCAGTCCTTCAAGTAAACTGGTCCCAAACCATTTAGGAACTCACAGGCCAAAACCAGCACTTTGAAATGACTGCAGAAATGCTCTAGCAACCAGTGCAGCTGACAAAAAATGGTGTCATGTTCCATTCGCTTGGCCCCTACCAACATCCAGCTAGCCACATTATGTAGAAAGGTTGAGTGTGGGTTGTCAGTGAACCTTGGGTTGTTGAAACATGGGTTGTTGTATTGTCTGAACCCAGCTAACCATGTTTTGTTAACCATGAACAACTCATGAAGATAAACTATAGTTTGTTGTTGGGTTGTGAACTGTGTGTTATTCATGGTTAACAAACCATGCTTTGTTATGGCTCGGTTCAGACAACACAACAACCCACAGTTCAATGACAACTCACAATCCATATTCATCCTTGAGCGTGGGTTATGTTGTGTGAATCTAGTCATAACCTAGAGGTGATTAGAGCAGCTGTCCCCAACCTGGTACTTCCAGATGCACCTTCCATCATCCTCAGTCAGCATGCCCATTCACTGAGAGTGATGGGAGCTGTATTCCAGCACATTTAGAGGGCACCAGGTTCGGAAAGACATGAGATAGAGCATGAGTAACCAAGGCAATATCTGATCTGTCTAGATAGGGTTGCAGTTGGCATAGCAGCCATGTGCTGCTAAAAGGCGCACTTAGCCACCACTACTGCTACCTGTGCTTCTATAGCTAGGGATGAGTTTAGAAGAATCCCCCAAGCTCTGAACTTGGTCCTTTGGAGGGAGTGACCTATGGAATCTCTCCATGTCTAGGTTCAGTTTCAGCTTGTTTGAATTCATCCATCTCAGAACTTTCTCCAGACACAAGTTCAAGATTTCCACAGCCTCCCTGGGACTTCCTGAGGGAAATTACAGAGCTGGGTGTTGTACACATATTGGTGATACTACAGCTCAGATCTCCAGGTGACTGCACCCAGTAGTTCCATGTAAATATGAAATAGCATGGGCACAAGATAGAACTTTGAGGAACCCCAGAAGCTGATGGCCATTGGGTGGAATAGAAGTCCTCCAGCACCACCTCTTGAGATCAATCTGCTAGGACAAATTGAAGCCACTGCAATACAGTGCCCCCATCCCATCCCAACAGGACAATCCAGAAGGATGGTCAATAGTATCAAAAGTTGATGCAGGATCTAAAAGATCCAACAAGTTGTGCTCCCCCTGTTCAGTTCCTGCCACAAGTTTTGGTGGATGGCTGTTTCCATCTCAAACCCAGGGTGGAATCTGGATTGGAATACCTCCAAATAATCTGTATCTTCCAAGATCATCTGGAATCGAGAGCTCACCACCTTCTCCAATACCTTGCTCCAGAAAGACAGGTAAGAGGCAAGGATGAGACCTACCAAAAATTATCAGGTCAAGGCTTGATTGCTTTAAGAAAGGCTGCACCACTGCCTCCGCTACGTCCCTTGAGTAAGGGACCACCTCTAAAATCCAAGTCCCTAAACCCAACCTGGCTGCTTCTATTACCCAAGAAAGGCTTGGCTCCAGAAAACAAGTGTTAGGTCTCAACCTTCCAAGCAGTTCACAGCCTCAGCTTGCAGAAGCTGAAAAGTATCCATAACAACACAATGTCCTAGCCCTATCCATATCTAGCAGTTAAAACTATGGCTTCTGAATTTGTACGAGTGCAAGTTGTTTTCTCTGCAAAATCTAAGGCAAACTGAGCACAGCAGGCTTTGGAACATTCTATGCTACCTCCTAGATCTCTAACCATGAAGATGATCAACCACCTTAAATAGCCCAACTGGTCAACATTGTGTACATGCAATGGTGAGAGCAAAATAAAATGTTGCCATCATCACTGCCACAGCATAAGTCTGTGAATGATCTCTTACTTATGTTTAGTTCTGCTTGCAGCAGGTTTTCTGCCATCAGCATTCTAGTAGTTGACTGCTTAATTGCCTGCAGGTCTTCAGAATGCCATGGAACTGACACAGTTCTTTGATTTGGTCAACAGGAGCAATCATATCAATAACCTTGGTCACCACTCTATTCCAGACAGTGGTTAAGGTCTCAACAGGGGCACTGGCTATAACTTCAGGAAACTTCCCTCAGCGATGTTGGAATGCCCTCTGGATTCATCAGCCTCCAGCAGGTGGGTCATCAAATTTGATCCCCCACCCTTGCAGAGGTCACAGGCAATCCGGAGGTCCACCTTGATCAGGTAATGATCTGTCCATGAGAACTGAGCCACCCAACGGTCCCCTGACTCAATTATCCTCTACTATTCCTGAACAGAACACCAAAAGAAGTTTATGCCCTGCCACACGTTGGGACGGTTAGCAACTGAGTCAGTTCCGTGGTTGTCTTGGAAGCCATGAAATCCCAAGGACCATCAGCCATGGGTTTCTTGACACCACAGCCAAGACTACCTGTGTCAGCTCTGGCAGAGGAGCTCTTGAACAGCAGGGTGGATGGCAAACCAACAGAATCCTTGTCCTGTCTGATATTCCCAGCACCAATTACAGGCGCTCAAAGCTCATGGACTCTGGAATGGAAAGTGACCATGGTGATGAAATCTTTATGGTTCCAAGGTATCCTCCTCCCCGCCCCCCAAGCCATGCTTGAGGCTGCACCTGATACCCTGGTTGGTATATTTGGGTGGGTTTAACACCTCCTCCTTTAAGGATGAGGCTGACAGTAGTGCTGGGAGGACTGATTTAAATTGTCTTCTCTTGTACCTTCTTGTTACCTCTACACACAGGAATAGCCACCCTATTCTGGAAGTATGATACCCAGCAGCAGTAGCACAACAGGCTATTGTCCAAAAAAGGCAAACAATGGTCTCAATAGCTCAAACCCTGATATATCTAGCTGGGGTCCCGAGTAGAAAGGCTGGGAAAGACCATTGCCATTATCAGAGCAGACAAGGTTGGGCCAGATGGACCAATGGCCAGACTCTACAACAGCTTCATATATTCTTAACAGACCAGTCCCGGGGGCTGCCTAGTGAGCACAGTTTTTGTGCCATCACTTGTAGCCATTTCCCACGTTCGGACTAAAAGAGTATGTTAAGCGTGGGCAAGTTGTAGGCCAAAACATCTGAAGGGCCACCACTCCCATCAGCCATAGCTGGCATAGCCAGTGGTGAGGGATCATGGACATTGTAGGCCAAAAGACCTGGAGGGCCACAAGTTGCCCACCCCTGTTAACACACTAATTTCTGTGTGTTTCTCTTTTGAATGATTGCAGTTCAATATCTCACCAGCCTTTAATAGTGGAGAGATTCCCTGGTGGTGGTGCAGGATACTACCAATAAAGTTGCAATTCTGTTCCAGAGTTGCCCCATTTTCACAGCATTCAACCCTACAATTATTTTGGGGAAAATCCAACTCTGTCCGCAGATGGGATATTCATTGTCATGATGGAGCTGGAGAATGTAGGAGCCTGGTCAAGAACATCTGAAGCCTTCCTGTTGACAGGGTTTTTGGGGGGAGGTGGGGGAGGAAGGATAAGAGAATGCACCTTTCTCATTGTGGTACCTAATAGCTGTCTTCAACGATCTGAAGGATTCTCATACAGAAGTTCATGTCGGGGAAGGGTGAGGTCTTTCATCAGACTGGCTACAAAGTGACTGCATTGTCAAAATGGCAATGTTGCACTGGCATTTCCCACAGCAAACAGAGTGTGAGTGATAGGTATGCATCCTTGAACATGCCTGTGAGACTTGAGTCTGCTTTGGCTGACACCTGTGTGTTCACACATTGGTTAATGGCTTAAACGTTAAGCCCACTCCTGTCTTAACTTCCTTTAGGGATGTGCAAAAATTTTATTGTATTTTAGTTACTCCACTTGTTTTCATTATTAAGTGTTTATTTGCTTTTCATTCATTTTCATAATGAATCTGGAACTATTTCATTTGTTTTGGTTATTTCCATTCATTTTCATTTGCCACTGATTTCAGTGGGAGATCCAGCCAGTCTTCTGCTGCTTCTTACTTTGGTGTGTTCTACCCAATTGACATAAAATTGCCAGGTATTGCCTTGCTGCTACTTCAAGGCCAAGGTAATCCTTCTGTGACCTGTTTCAGCAGAGCTCCAATGGAAACAAATGAGAAATCACTGGCTTTCCATTTGGAACTAATTTGTTTAAATTCCCACTTGTTTCTATAACTCGGGGTGGGCAACGTGTCCTGTTGGATGTACACGGACCCTCCACTTTGCTTCAGTTCCCTCTTTAGATCCACCTGATCAGCCCCACTTCAACTCGGACCAATTTGGACCCCCTCTGCTTTGACTCGGTTCTGGATCCGAAGTAAGGTTCGGATATCCGGACTACTCAGTTTGGGCATTTGCCCATTGACTTGCATAGGAAAACACAAAGGGCCATAACTTTTTAAAATTTTCATGCAAAATGCATTAAATTTGGAGGCCTCTCTGCCAACATGGAGGGGATCCCACCTGCCAAATTTCAGACAGTTTGGCCCAGTACTTTTTGTGCTAGGTGCAGCTGAAACTTGAGATTTTCTACAAACACTCTCAAAGCTAAGAGCTGTACCTCTCAACACTGCACTGCCACTGTCTGCTGCCTGCTGGCCTGTCTATGGCCGTGTTTTCATGAAAATGGAAAGAGAAGCTAAGGGAGGAGTACTGGATTTTTTAAAAGGAATCAGCTTGGGTGCACTGTGGTCCGTGTAGGGCTCCACGAGCATGTTCTCCACACCAGTAAAAATCGCATCATAGAATTCCTGGGGGCGGGGAGGATGCAGTGAAGTCATCTGACTGGCAGGGGCTGTTCAACCAATAAGAGAGGCTTCCCCACTCCCCTGCTTTCTAGTTTCCCCTGAAAGTTCAGATGCACCTGCATTTCAGGGGCAAGCCTCATGGAGCACAATGGGAGTTGCTTCTGAGTAGACCCACATATGCTTGTGCTGGGAAAGAGAGCAGTAAACATAAAGGGACAGTAAAACAAGGATCCATAAAATCAAAAAGGGATCCTCATGATTTCATACGATTTTTAAAGGGGAGATGAACAAAACCACCATCCAATCACAAAGCACATCTACCTCCATGAACTGAGCCAGAAAAATATCAGAGCTGCCACTTGTTGCACAAAAACATGGATTTGAGGCAAGGATCTGCAGGGATCCTCATGATTTTTACAAGAAACATACCCCTAACCACCATTTCACAGAGGACATCTGCTTCCATGGGCTGAACCACAAAAATCATGGATCCACCACTCGCTGGTGCAGCCACGGTGGGAAAAAATGGATTTGAGGCAGGGAACCTCATGATCTTTACAAGAAAGATACCTCCAAACACCGTCATATCAGAGACCACATCTATGCCCACAGATTGAGTGAACAGAAACATAGATTTTTGGGCTTCATAGCACCATCATGTTATAAAGCCATGGATAAGATGCCCAATTCAATATGGATCCTCTGAATTTTTAGATTGGGTCCCCCCTGCCCAACCTCCCACATCAAAGCACAGAACTCATCTTTGTTCAAGTATGCACACTAAGAATCCCAGATCTGCTACTTCCCAGCAGATCCCAGATCTTCTGCTTCACCTCAAATGATGTGAAAAATCATATAAAATCAAGAGGATCCCTGCCTTGAATCCCTGTTCTTGCACCTTGCCTGTGCCCACAAGTGGCGGATTGGTAATTCCATAGAGACAGATATGTTCTGGGATATGATGGTATTTGGGGGTATGTTTCTTGTAAAAGTCATGAAGTTCCCTGCTTCAGATCCCCGTTTTTGCACCGTGGGGGCTATCATGAGTAGTGCATCTGTGATTTTAACAACATAGGAGCCATGCTGGATCAGACCAACGGTTCATCTAGTTCACTATTTTGTCCACACAGTGGCCAACAGCTGTCAACCAGGAACCCACAAGCAGGACATGAGTGCAACAGCACCCTCCCACCCATATTCCCCAGCAACTGGTGTACATAGGCTCATTTGCTTCTGGTACTGGAGGTAGCACATAGCCATCAAGACTAGTAACCATTGGTAGCTTTTTCCTCCAGGAATTTGTCTAACCCCCTTTTAAAGCCATCCAAATTGGTGGCCATCACCACATCCTGTGGTATTGAATTCCATAGTTTAACTATGCGCTGTGTGAAGAAGTCCTTCCTTTTATCTGTACTGCATCTCCCACCAATCAGCTTCATAGGATGACCCCGGGTTCTAGTATTTTGAGAGAGGGAGAAAAATGACTCCCTATGCACATTCTCCACACCATGCATAACTTTGTGGACTTCTATCATATCTCCCCTTACCCTCCTTTTTTCCATACTAAACAATCCCAGCTCTGATAACCTTCTCTCATAGGGGAGATGCTCCAGCCCCTTGATCATTTTAGTTGCCATTTTCTGCACTTTTTCCAGCTCTACAATATCTTTTTTTAGGTGTGGTGACCAGAACTGGACACACTATTCCAAGTGTGGTAGCACCATAGATTTGTATAGCAGCAATATGATACTGGCAGTTTTATTCTCAATTCCTGTTCTAATTGTGCCTAACATAGAATTTGCCTTTTTTTTTACAGCAGCCGCACACTGGGTTGACATCTTCATCAAGCTGTCCACCACAACCCCAAATCTCTTTCCTGGTTGGTCACAACTAGCTGAGATCCCATCAGGTTGGAACTTCCAGCTGGGCCCAATGTCACTCTGGCAGCTTCCCACGGGTTTCCATGGGTGCTTTCTCAAACAGCTTTTTAAAAGGTTGAGAAACCTTTTCATCTCCCCCCTGGAATTGAAAGAGGGGGCAAGGCAGTAGCCCTGGTCAACATCTTGGGGACAAGTAACCCCCAGGAGATAGTGTGGGGGGGTGGATTCCAGGATTATCTTCCCAGAACTTTACCAACACAAAAAGCTGTACTGAGGCTCCTATTTTATAGAAAAAACAGAGCTGATGTGTTCCATAATAATATATGCTTTAAGAAATATCAACAACCTCTGAGGGATGATTTAAGAAACGTTAACAATATTTGAGAACATCTGAAGACCTGTAAGATCTGTTCGGGAGAAACATGTCTGCGCCAAGGAGAAGAAAGGAGCTGCATCTACCCCCCCCCCGCATTGTCTATGTCAAAAGTGTCGAAAACAGAAGATATAGGGGAATTATTTACGCTGATAAAGACTTCATCTTCGCAATTTACGGAACAAGTCAAAAGGTTGGATTTAATCCAAAATTCCATCACCGCCCTGCAAGGAGCTGTAGATTTAATTAATACATCATGGCAAAAAATGGAAATGAAAATTAATGAGCTTGAAGACCGAGTGGCAGGAAATGAAACTACTACACAAATTTGTTTTAAAAATATCTCTGATAGAATCTCTCAACTGGAGGCCTTCACAAAAAGATCCAATGCACATATTATTGGGATTAAAAATCTGCCTAATTATGTAAAATAGCCTATTTTTGTGGATAAACTTTTCCATGAGATACTCCCTATTCCATCTGATTATTTACTTGATATTGAGCAGGCATTTCATGTGCCAAATGCTAAAGGGACTGATTACACCATCATAGCTCAATTTGCAAAAGTCTCCACAAAGAATTATATCCTGTGTTTGGCAAGGTGGCTGGAAGCCTTTCCTGGAAACAAGATAAAGTTCTGTTATTTCTAGACTACATCAAAGAGGTGGCAAATAAAAGAAGGCAATTTATCAAAGCAAAGAATATGGCAAAACAAATGAACTTACAATATTACTTAAAATATCCTGCTACACTTTGTATTGTGTCTGAAGGTCAGATGAAGAAGTTTCTAAATCATGAAATGGTGGAGGCATGGCTGAACATAAAAATGCATGAGAATTCTGTTACAGCCCCATGAACTGGAATCTTTAAACAAGCTTTGTTAACAGTTTGTGGTTAGTCTACATGATCCAGGCCAATTCAGAAGATAAATGATTACATTTATATTGGTTTACTCTCTTTCATCTTTTATTTTTTCTTGCTTTTCTTTATATTTTTTATTTTAAAATAGATAATATATCTAGTATATAATATATTACTGATGGTTGAAGGTTTATATTAAGTTTTATCATTATATAATACTATATTATTATTATTATTACTACTACTACTACTAACAATATAGGCTTTTGGGAATGAATTTGTTGACCTGTTTCTTTGATATAAGATTGATGATATGACATAGAAATGTAAGGTTGTTTATTAAACTGTAAGATTGTTAAGGTTATAGATACAGTTTTTAAAATAGAATGGCATCGGAGGCCAGGGGTTGTTGGAGTTTAAACTCAATTCTTTTAGGGGGTGGGGGAGGGGGAGGGGGAGGGGGAGGGGAGGGGAGGGAATTTTTCTTTTTTCTTCACTTCCTTTCCTCCTCCCTTTTCCCTTTTTTTCCTCCCCCCCTCTTTTTTCTTCTCTCTTTGTTATTGTGGTGTCCTCCTCAGAATATTCTACTGTTGGGAAATTGAAGTATTGATTAGGTTGTTGGTAATTTTGGTATTGTTTATTTCATTTATAAAAATAAAATAAATAAAAATATATTTTTAAAAAAGAAGATGCAATCAGGTTATACTGAAGTTGGGATTTCCCCCCCTAATGTGCATCACTTTACACTTGCTTACATTGAACTGTATTTGACATTTAGATGCCCATTCTCCCAGTTTGGAGAGATCCTTTTGGAGTTCTTCACAATCACTTTTTGTTTTAACCACCCTAAATTATTTGGTGTCATCCGCAAACTTGGCCACTTCACTGCTCACTTCTAATTCCAGATCATTTATGAACAGGTTGGAAAGCATTGGTCCTAACACAGATCCCTTTGGGACCCCACTATTTACTTCCCTCCATTGGGAGAATGTACCATTTATTCCACGACTGCTAAGTTTGCTCAGGAGTCTTTGGGGAGGGACTTTGTCAAAAGCCTTTTGGAAGTCCAAGTAAACATTGTCTACTGGATCACCCCTGTCTACGTGTTTATTGATTTTTCTGGTTCAGTCCATGATGGCAGATGTGCTTTGTGATATGATGATGGTTTGGGGGATTTGCTCTGTAAGATTCATATGAAATCAAGACAATCCCTGTCAAGAATCCCCGTTTTCCCACTGTGGCTGGCCTCATGAGTGACGGATCCATGATTTTTCTGCTTCAGTCCATGGAGGCAGATGTGCTTTGTGATTGGACGGTGGTTTTGGGAACCTCCACTTTAAAAATCATTTGGAATCATGAGTATCCCTTGTTGATTTCATGGATCCTGGTTTTACTTTCTTCTAACACGAAGATGGAAACCAGCCCCCATTTTAACCCGCAGGATCTCTATAACGAAGAAGTTTCTTCCTAAGGCGATAAACTAAACAAAGGAGAATCAGAGCCTCAAGATCGCACTGTGCCTTCTCATTTGAGGGGGTAAATCAGTCACTGGTGGAAACACCGCCAAGGACTGCTAGCCATCTCCTACTCAAGAGGAGGAGACAGCCAGCGAGCTGCGGGGTGTATGTATGCACATGCGCTGCACTGTTGGTCAGCTGTCCTTGACAGCCGACCAGGGAGGAGGAGGAGGTGTGTCACACGCCCCTCTCCCCACTGCTAGCTGTATCCTGCTTGCAAGGAGGAGACAGCTAGTGAAAGGCAGGGACATGTGTCTTGCCTCTTCCTCCTCCTGCCTGGGTGATTCACAGCACTTTTTTTTGTATACGTCGATGTGCACACATAGACTTTTATGCAAAAAGTGCTGTGAATCGCCCATATACTCAAGATGCATGACACTTTTTGCATATAAGTGTAGTGCACTTGGACTTCCAATCGCCAAGGTCTTTACGGGCTTTCCGGCCGCAAATGGCATCTGCTAGTCAGTCAGCCCAGCTAGCGACATGGCAGTGGTGGCCATATCGCTGACACTCCAGAGATGGCCGGCGGGGAGGATCTGGCCAGGGAAGATTCCTCAGGGAGGCAGAGGTAAGCGATCCATTCCTCACGGACTCTGCAGGCCGGATTCTTTTGAATCTGGCCTCACTTGCGTCCGTGGAGGAATTCTCCACCATCCCTACTCGTACCACATGGAGGCACCTCCGAAGAAGCCCACTTTGACTCGTTCTTTGGGCTTTGGACCCGAAGCAGTGCACAGACCTAATTTTTAGCCTACAACTCCCATCACCCCTGTCAGTATAGCCAATGGTGAGGGCTGATGAAAGTTGTAGGCCAAAACATCTGGAGGCCCACAAGTTGTGCACCACTGCTATAACTGCCTTGAATGCTGCTCATTCATTTCTCATTTGTTTTCAAAGTGAATGCATATCCCCAGCTTCCAGTTCTGCTTCCACAAGTACAGGAGATCACACAAAGGCTGATAACAAACACAGATTATAGCACATGCTGGCTTCTCTCTAGCACATTGCTGCAAGTGCTTTTTTTTTTGAAGTCACTCTTGCAAGAGTTTGCAGAATGCCCATGCACATCATCAGAACAATTCTCACCTCTGCATCAAGCTGAAGGAGTTATTTCCTCCCCCAAGAAAATCAAATTTGGATGCCCTTGTTCTGGCTGTTCTGAAACCTATTAATAGTCCCTTTTGACATACATAGAAGAGGAGCCAGGAGGACAGCACCTGAAAAAGCAGGAAGGGGGAAGCAAAAACACACTGGCACCAATTAGTCTTTTTAAAGTGTAGTGTGAAATGGTGCCCCAAGTGCAGGCTATTCAATATACTTGATTAGTTTATTGTTCAAGCCCAGTGCCTCTAACAATTATGCTCCAGTGCAAATCATAAGCTGATATAATATTTCAAAGACATTAGTATCAAACAGAAAACCACAATGTCCAGCTGCCATTTCCCCCTATCCCTGCAATATTTCCTGGTTGTTTGTATAAAATTATACTGGCTTTCTGCCAACCAAGCAGCTTTTTCCATTCGCACAGCAATTGCCATTCATTTTCTTTTAGAAGTCAGTTTTAGTTTGTCTGTCCTAATACTGGATTTGAGGTAAAAATGTGGTGAAGTCTTTTCTTGCAGCTTTTTTTTTTTAAAGCAAGCAAGGAAACCAACCAACCTGAAACATTGTGCATAGTAGTAGATTTGCAACACAAGTAGCACCTAAAACACCTGCTGTTTTCCCATAGCACCCTTCCAAGCCCATAGATGCACCAGCATTTCTGTCTCTTCTCCAACCACAGATCGCTTCTCTTGGCTCAGTGTGAGGGTTTACCTCCATGTTTTTCCTAGCTTTCCTCAGCTCCCCTTAAGCCCATGAATTGTCCTGTTTGTCCCTGAGCCCTGTGTGAGATTTTCCCCACTTCTAGTGGACTCCCCTATACGTAGCTGCGTTAGTTGCCAATGATCTAATTGAGTCTTCTGTCTTAGTGGTGAATTCTGATGTCACAGCAGCCCCACCAATGGTAGGAGAACCATGCAACAGGCAACAACCAGTTTTTAGCTTGATGTAGATGTTAAGTATGTGTGCACATACAAACAATGGTGGCCTTGTGCTTTTCCAAAAGGGATTGATTGTATCCTTGTATATCTGAGAAGCAAAAACACTGGGCAAAGCAGGCTCTCTGTGCTACCTTAACAACTGTGTTGCCTTACAATTGTCATCTTTTGAGGCACAATGGAAGCCCCTGTGCATAGGATTCCTTCCCACTTGGTATTGTGTCCATAGTATATAATTGCTCACCTTACCTTAAACCAGCCTTCCCCAATCTAGTGCTCTCCAGATGTGTGGGACCGCAATTCCAAGGCTGCCCTAAATATTTATACCATTCTGAGTTTGGGAGTTTGGACAGGAGAGGATAAATGGAGCCAGTAGGACTGTGGGCAGTTGTCTTCAGGGCTCTGGCAGATATCTCCTGTTTGTTTGGGAAGTTGCAGGTAATTGACTCATAATGATTAGGAAATGGTTGGAGACTCTTCTGAAAGATTTGGAACCATTTTGGAAAAAGGGCACGCCTTTCTCTCCCCCTTCCCATCACCTCTTTCCTGGTGGGGGTGATGTCATCCAGGTGTCTGTGAAAAGAACACTACACCATCTGATGCAGAATAATGAGAATCAGAGAGAGAGAGAGAGAGAGAGAGAGGGGAGTTTTGGACTTTGTGAAAGTATCTTAGAGTAGCAGAGGTCTCTCTAGTAGGTTGAGCCACATACACATCTCCAAAAGACAGGACAAAAGAGGACACCAATTTGCATTCACATTAGCAATGCTAATATATAGGTATAGATATGCAGATTCAGGGCCAAGCCAAGGTATTTTGCTGCCAGAGGGGGAGCAGCAAATGGCACTCTCTGCAGGCACCTGAACCAGAAAATCCCACAAGGGCTTCTCCCTATCCCTGGCAGTAAAAATATTACCAATCTGCTATCCTTTCATGATACAATACAATCTGCTGCCTGAGGCAGCCAACTCACTCTCCCTAAGGCTAGGGCCGGTCCTGCTATAATTTAAATAAAAATACAACACACCTCACCATTTTGGGGAAGAGTGTGACATTTCATTTCATTTATTACATTTCTATACTGCCCCATAGCCAAAACCCTCTGGGCAGATCACAAAGATTAAAAACCATTAAAATGCATTATACACAGTGTAAAACCATTTACATAAAAACATATAAACAGACAGCACATACTCACAGACAACATATATCCACCCCTCCCAATTTTTAAACAATCAACCAAAGACAATCCAGGTCCTGATGAAAAACTCATGATATGGTGCCATATGCCTGAGAGAAGAGGACAGTTTTAACCTGGTGCTGAAAAGATAGCAATGTTGGTGCTGGGCATTCCACAAGTGGGGGGCCACCACTGAGAAGTCCTTCTCCCTTGTTGCTACCCTCCGAGCCTCCCTCAGAGGACGCACCTGGAGGAGGGCATTAGATGCTAGATGTAGTGTATGGGTCAGTTCAGACCAGGTGACCTGTGTGCCTGCTCAGTCTGCTGCCCAGGTGCTAACTGTTGATAGGCAACTTCAGGGCCCCTGCTCTTCCTTCTTAGAGTTCTTGATCCTTGATCTAGATTTGGACTGGACAGCCCTTTGAACAGAGGGTGTCTTCAAATAGACTTCTGCCCTCTGTGAAGGACATGCCACTATGGAGAAAGCCCTGCAAAAATGTAAAATACATAGGATGGCACTGTAGAATGGTAGGTAACTCCCACTGTGTTGAACAGGGCTTACTCCCAAGGGTATAGCCTTACTGTATGAAGCTACTCATACTTTAAGATGTTTCCCAGAGTCTTTATTCTGTGTTCTTCCACCTTATGAAGTAGGGTGGATGGTGATCCAAGACAGGGCCTTTTCATCAATGGTACCAAAGTCATGGAACTTCTGCCTAGGAGAGGATCATCCATCCCAATGCCTCACTCCTGGTTTCCAGAGAGTTGGTTAAGATGGATCTTTCTCAAAAAGCCCTTAGAGCCTTCTATTTTTGGGGGTGGGGGTGGGGGGATTGCTTACTCTGGTCTTAACTGTTCTTTTTATACTAATTTCTCAGTCTATACTATTGTTTCATATGTGTGTCTTTTAATTAGATCCACATGCTACCTTGTAGACCCATTGATCAAAAGAAGGGGGTGAAAATATTTTAATAAATTAATATTATTCCACATGAAAACTTTCATTGCTTCACACCATTGAAACCGTAATTTATTAATTATATTTTTAATCTGCCCAATAACCAAAGTTCCCTAGGCAGATTACAAACAGTTTAAAGAAGAAAATTCTATAGAAACAATTAAAAATATACAATACAAATATGTAAAAGAATAAAATGCAATACAATGTAAAACAATAAACAGCAGAGGTATTGATAAAACAGCCATAAATCTAGAACTAGGTCTCTAAAATGCCTGGGAGAAAACAAAGATCTTTGCCTGGCACAGAAAAGATAACATAGGTGCCAGGTGAATGTCATAGGGGAGTTCATTCCTTATGTGGGGTGCCACCACCTAGAAGGCCCTCTCTCTTGTAGCCACCCACCTAACTTCCTTTGACAGGGGCACTCGGAGGAGGGCCTCTGAAGATGACCTAAGAATCCAAGCAGGTACATATAGGAAGAGACATTCCTTTAAATACTCTGGTCCTAAACCATTTAGGGCTTTAAAGGTCAACACCAATACTTTGAATTTGACTCAGAAATAGACTGTAAGTCAGTGCTGTTGATGAAACACCTGCATCACATGATCATATCTGCCAGTCCCAGTTAGTAAAGTAGTAGCTCCGCTTTGCACTAACTGAAATTTCTGAACCATCTTCAAAGGTAGCCCCACATACAATGCATTGCAGTATTTCAACTGGGAGATTACCAGAGCATGGATAACTGTTGCAAGACCATCTGTCCAGATATGGTCACAGCTGGTATACCAACCTGATAAAAGGCATTCCTGGCCACCAAGGCTACCTGGGTCTCAAGTGACAATGATGGATCCAGGAGCAGCCCCAAGTGGCATGCCTGATCTTTCAGGGGGAGTGCAACCTCTTCTAGGACAGGTTGAACACCACTCAACCAGAAAGGCAAACCACCCGCTAACAATACTTCTGTCTTGCCTGGATTGAGCTTCAGTCTTTTGGACCTCATCCAGTCCATCACCCTGCTCAGCCACCAATTCAGGATTTCCACTGTCTCACCTGGGTTTGATAAAAAGGAAAGGTAGAGCTGGGTGTCATCAGCATATCATGGCACCTCAGTCCATATCCCCCTTCATGGATCACTGCCTTGTGATCCATGCCTTGCGAAGGGGCTTGCGTAACTCAGTGAAGCCATAAGCTATGCCGTGCAGGGCCACCCAAGATGGACAGGTCACGGCAGAGAGTTCTGACAAAATGTGGTCCACTGGAGAAGGAAATGGCAACCCACTCCAGTATTCTTGCCAAGAAAACCCCATGGAACGTATCACAAGGCTAAAAGATATGATGCCGGAAGATGAGCCCCTCAGGTCGGAAGGTGTCCAATATGCTACTGGGGAAGAGCAGAGGGTATTTCCAAGTAGCGCCAGAAAGAGTGAAGCGGCTGGGCCAAAGCCGAAAGGACACTCAGCTGTGGATGTGTCTGGTGGTGAAAAGAAAATCCGATGCTGTAAAGAACAATATTGTTTAGGAACCTGGAATGTCAGATCAATGAATCAAGGTAAGCTGGAGGTGGTCAAACATGAGATGGCAAGATTGAACATCGACATCTTGGGAATCAGCGAACTAAAATGGACAGGCATGGGCGAATTTAATTCAGGTGACCATCATATCTACTATTGTGGGCAAGAATCCCTTAGAAGAAATGGAGTAGCACTCATAGTCAACAAAAGGGTGGGAAAAGCAGTACTGGGGTACAATCTTAAAAATGATAGAATGATCTCAGTACGAATCCAAGGCAAACCATTCAACATCACAGAAATTCAAGTCTATGCCCCAACCACTGAGGCCGAAGAAGCTGAGGTTGATCGGTTCTATGAAGACCTACAACACCTTCTAGAACTAACACCAAAAAAAGATGTCCTCTTCATCATAGGGGATTGGAATGCTAAAGTAGGAAGTCAAGAAATCACCAGGATAACAGGCAGGCATGGCCTTGGTGTACAAAATGAAGCAGGACAAAAGCTAATAGAGTTTTGCCAAGAGAACACGCTGATCAGAGCAAACACTCTTTTCCAACAGCACAAGAGGCGACTCTACACATGGACGTCACCAGATGGTCAATATCGAAATCAGATTGATTATGTCATTTGCAGCCAAAGATGGAGAAGCTCCATACAGTCAGTAAAAACAAGACCTGGAGCTGACTGTGGCTCAGATCATGAGCTGCTTCTTGCAAAATTTCGGCTTAAATTGAAGAATGTAGGGAAAACCACTAAACCGTTCAGGTATGACCTAAATCATATCCCTTCTGAATATACAGTGGAGGTGAGGAATAGATTTCAGGGATTAGACCTGATAGACAGAGTGCCTGAGGAACTATGGACGGAGGTCCGTAACATTGTTCAGGAGGCAGCAACGAAATCCATCCCAAAGAAAAAGAAATGCAAGAAAGCAAAGTGGCTGTCTGATGAGGCTTTACAAGTAGCTCACAAAAGAAGGGAAGCGAAAAGCAAGGGAGAAAGGGGAAGATATAGCCAACTGAATGCAGAGTTCCAGAGAATAGCAAGGAGAGACAAGAAGGCATTCTTAAATGAACAATGCAAAGAAATCAAGGAAAACAACAGAATGGGAAAGACTAGAGATCTCTTCAAGAAAATTGGAGATCTCAAGGGAACGTTTTGTGCAAAGACGGGCATGATAAAGGACAAAGAAGGCAGGGACCTAACAGAAGCAGATGAGATTAAGAAGAGGTGGAAAGAATACACAGAAGAACTATACAGGAAAGATCTGAATGTCCCTGATAGCCATGATAGTGCGGTCACTGAACTTGAGCCGGACATCCTCGAGAGTGAAGTCAAGTGGGCCTTAGGAAGCATTAGTAACAACAAAGCTAGCGGAGATGATAGTATTCCAGCCGAGCTATTTAAAATCCTAAAAGATGATGCTGTTAAAGTGCTGCATTCAATATGCCAACAAATCTGGAACACTCAACAGTGGCCACAAGACTGGAAAAGGTCAGTTTACATTCCAATTCCAAAGAAGGGCAACGCCAAAGAGTGCTCAAACTACCGCACCATTGCGCTCATTTCACATGCCAGCAAGGTGATGCTCAAAATCCTACAAGCTAGGCTTCAGCAGTATGCGAACCGAGAACTACCAGAAGTACAAGCTGGGTTTAGAAGAGGCAGAGGAACTAGAGATCAAATCGCCAACATTCGCTGCATCATGGAGAAAGCAAGAGAATTCCAGAAAAACGTCTATTTCTGCTTCATTGACTACGCTAAAGCCTTTGATTGTGTGGATCACAACAAACTGTGGCAAATTCTTAAAGTGATGGGAGTACCAGACCACCTTACCTGTCTCCTGAGAAACCTGTACGAGGGTCAAGAAGCAACAGTAAGAACCAGACATGGAACAACTGATTGGTTCCAAATTGGGAAAGGAGTACGACAAGGCTGCATATTGTCACCCTGCTTATTTAACTTATATGCAGAGTACATCATGAGAAATGCCGGGTTGGATGAATCAGAGGAATTTGATTGGTCGGAATTAAGATTGCTGGGAGAATTATCAACAACCTCAGATATGCAGACGATACCACCGTAATGGCAGAAAGCAAAGAGGATCTCAAGAGCCTCTTGTTGAGGGTGAAAGAGGAGAGTGCAAAAGCTGGTTTGAAACTCAACATTAAAAAAACGAAGATCATGGCATCTGGCCCCATCACTTCCTGGCATATAGAAGGGGAAGAAATGGCAGCAGTGACAGATTTTACTTTCTTGGGCTCCAAGATCACCGCAGACGGTGACTGTAGCCATGAAATTAAAAGACGCTTGCTCCTTGGGAGGAAAGCTATGGCCAACCTAGACAGCATAGTAAGAAGCAGAGACATCACCTTGCCAACAAAGGTCCGTCTAATCAAAGCTATGGTTTTCCCAGTAGTAATGTATGGCTGTGAGAGCTGGACTATAAGGAAGGCTGAGCGCCGAAGAATTGATGCTTTCGAACTGTGGTGCTGGAGAAGACTCTTACGAGTCTCCTGGACTGCAAGGAGGTCAAATCAGTCCATCCTAAAGGAAATCAACCCTGAGTGCTCATTGGAAGGACAGATAATGAAGCTGAAGTTCCAATATTTTGGCCACCTAATGCGAAGAGAAAACTCCCTGGAAAAGACCCTGATGCTGGGAAAGACTGAAGGCAAAAGGAGAAGGGGACGGCAGAGGATGAGATGGCTAGATAGCATCACGGATGCAATGAATATGAACTTGAGCACGCTCCGGGAGAGAGCGCAGGACAGGAAGGCCTGGCGTGCTATGGTCCATGGGGTCACAAAGAGTCGGACACGACTGAACGACTGAACAACAACAACAGTCCATATCCCCAGATAATGTCGCCCAGTAGATTCATGTAGATTTAAGTACTGTAAGATAATGTAAAATACAGAACCACTGTAAAATAGTGCCTCCAACTCCCAAACCAGAGAGCTGCTCCAGAAGGATACCATGATCAATGGTGTCGAAAGTCACTGAGAGGTCCAAGAGAACTATCAGGGTCACAATCCCCCTGTCTCTTTCTCAGCAAAGGTCATCCCACAGGGCAACCAAAGCAATTTCTGTCTCAAAACCTGGCCTAAAGCCAGATTGGAATGGATCTAGAAAATCAACTACATCCAAGAATGCCTGGAGTTGATCAGCAACCACACACTCAAGTACCTTGACCAAGAAGGGGATGTTAGCAACCTGCCTATAGTTGTTCTCCATTTCTGGGTCCAGGTTAGGTTTCATAGAATCATAGAATAGTAGGGTTGGAAGGGGCCTATAAGACCATTGAGTCCAACCCCCTGCTCAATGTAGGAATCCAAGTCAAAGCATGCCTGACAAGTGGCTGTCCAGCCTGATCTCGTCTGATCTTGTAAGCTAAGCAGGGTCAGCCCTGGTTAGTACTTGAATGGGAGACTGCCTGGGAATCAGGCTTCCTGCACTGAGCAGGGGTTGGACTTGATGGTCTTGTAGGTCCCTTCCAACCCTATGATTCTATGAGATCTATGAGATCCTTCAGGTTTCTTCAGGAGTGCCCTGGTTACTGCTTCTTTTAAGGAGGCTGGAATAACCCGCTCTTTCAAGGAGGAATTGACAACCTCTTGGACCCAACCAGCCATCCCCTCATTAGATGTAACAAGCCAAGGTGGACAGGGTCCAGTGTACAAGTGGTTGGTCGAACTTGTCCAAGCATTGTCTCTGCATCCTCATGCCTCAACAACTGAAACTCATCCAATATAGCTGGACGAGATGGTGCTCTGGATACTTCCACTGATAGAACCACACTAATAGAGGAGTCCAAGTCATTCTTCGAGCTTTGGCTATTGGGCGGTATAGAAATTAGATAAATAATAAATAAAATTATGAATACCAGCAATTTTATCTTCAAATTGTCTTGCAAATTCATCACAGTGAGCTGTTGAAGGTGTGACCTTTTCCCTCTCAGGGTCAGATTGTTAATAGCCCCTTCTCACCCCAAACAGCCCTGATGGATGACACTGTGAAGATGCAATGGAGGTGGAAAAGAACTTTGTCATTCTCACCATCACACAGGAGGCTTGATTAGTTCTAACCAGTGTTCAGTCGGCTTCAACACAGGTCTTTCTCCAGAACAAGCCTATGCAACTTTACTCAGAAGTCATTCTCAATGTGGGGCTTGTAAGTATCTTTAGGATTTAAACCTAAGACTGCACATTTTATTTCTTTTTAAATGTGTGAGTCACCTTTCAGCCCAAATAAGACCCCAAGGCAACTTTTATAAGTCATATCTACAATTTTAAGCATTTCATCATCTGACTTGATATGCAGTGGATTGCATTGTAAGACTACTACGAAAAAGGCACTATGCCTTTGGGGAAATTGTATGATTAGAGACTGGAAATTTTCAAGCATCAAAACTGTGTAATCTAGGGTGGATCTCTAAACCACTACTCCCAAGAAGTTGAAAAACCGTTTTGCTATATTTTTGCTCATTTTGGAATTTCTCTGTATTTCCCCTTTTTTATACTTTGGTCAGAAGATGGAGCCATTGCCCAGTTTATATGATTCATGCTCTCTATTTGTAGTGTTGGGATAAGTCACTAGGACAGGGATGGGCAAACGTCAGGCTTGTGAGGTTGTGTGTGTGTGTGTGTGTGTGTGTGTTTTAGGAACCCTGAGATACAACAACAGCCAGGTGCAAAATAGTGACGTGTTCGGACATCCTTAAAATTCAGGAACAGAGCACATCTAAGCACTTGCTTGGCTTAAGAATTTGGTTTCAGTACCAGAACTGAACTCACAGCACTTTCACACAAAAATCTCCTCCCTGTTTTCCCCCAAGCTTTCTTCAGTTTAGCATCCTATTTTGGGTGGGTGGGTGAGGAGCAGGGAGAAGAGAAGCCTTTTTTTTTTCTATTGTTAAATAATCTGGAGACAGAAACTTGTTTGGATCTCCTGAAAATCACCCAGAGATCTACCAGCGGATCTGGATCTACCTTTTGCCCACTCCTGCACTAGAACAGAATAAAACTGGCATCTGGTTATTCATTCTTCTTTTCGCTCTAAAATTGGGCCTACCACCTTCTCTCCAAAAAGCACACAAATTCTTTCTTTTCTTTTTTAAAGCAAACCAACAGCAGTTATAGCTAAACTAAAGGTTGCAAGAATATGTGCCCTACTCAGAACAATGACACAACACTGTAATTAAGCTTAGAATTCTATTTCATTTCATTTGCAATGCTGTTTTATAAATCTGGGCCGCGGTGGCTTAGTGGTTAAGACGCTGAACTGCAGACTGGAAGGTCGGCAGGTCAGCAGTTCGAGACCCGAGTGCTGCCTGACGGAGTGAGCTCCCATCTTCAGTCCCAGCTTTTGCCAACCTAGCAGTTTGAAAGCAAGAAATTGCAAGTAGATAAATAGGTACCGCCTCGGCAGGAAAGGTAACAGCGTTCCGTGCACCTCGGTGTTCAGTCATGCCGGCCACATGACCACGGAAGCGTCTTTGGACAGCGCTGGCTCTTCGGCTGAGAAACGGGGATGAGCACCGCACCCTAGAGTCGGACACGACTGGTTGGGGACACCTTTACCTTTTATAAATCTACCCCAGGGAGGGAAAGATTGTAATATTTTTACTTTAATTTTTAAACGTACATAGTTATGCAAATAAGGCAGCAATCTTATGCCCCCTAGACATTGTCTAAGGGGACACAGGATACTGGGGATTCTCTCCTCTGAGGTTGAGACAGCCCTCCAACCTTGGAAGAGGGAGTCAGAGATTTGACCACCTTCCCCCAACCCCTTGCAGCTGGCATGGAAAGAACTGCTCTGGCTGCCCTCCAAGGTTGGAAAGGCAGCCTTGGAGATGGGGAAAACAGGGTGTTCCAGTGGGTGGGGAAGGGAAGAGACTGGAGAGGTTAGATGATCAGCTATCCTGAGCCTCTTCTAGCCTCCTTCCCTCCCCCTCCAAAGCCCCATTACTAGATGGGCAAAAAAAGCCCATCTAACGAAAAATGCAAGGCGGGAGGATGGGGAGGCGACGATCGCCTCCACAGCTCCTCCTGCCCTCCATTGGATGATCGGAAGCCTTTGAGTTCAGGGGCTTCCAATTGCTGAGGGGACAGTCAAGAGGACTGTGCCCTAAAACAAGTACTGAAGCAGTTGTTCACATCAGAGGAAATACTGCTACTCCCAGGGAGTGACCATATTCTGTTTTGCTTTGTTTTTTGGCAATATAATCCAATCTTCTTTTTTAACCTGCTTTCTGTCAATGTCATATTCCCAACTGTAAAATAATGGACTAAGAATGCAATCCTATGCATGTCTACTCAGAAGCCCCACTGAGTGTGTATAGGATTGCTGCCTAATAGTAACTTTCCTTCCAGCCCCAGCCATTCAAGTTGGTATGCTCTTTGAATGAGTGGTTCTCAAATTCCAGGGTAGCATCCACAGGGGAGGGGTGCAAGACACCTGGTGAAGATCACAAAATTTAAGAAGGGGAGAAGATCCAGAGACAGTCCTCGTACCAACCGAATTGTAGTATTGCAGCTACTGAAACTGCTATGCTGCTAACCATGGAAGTTTAGTATTGTAGCTACTGAAACTGCTATGCTGCTAACCGTGGAAGCTGCATAGAGGCAAGGGACATACAGAAGGTTTCTGGTCATAGCAGTTCCATCCTGTTCATGCCACACATTGAAAGGGGCAGCAGTGGACCGGCCCTACTATTAGGCAGAATGAGTCAGGGAAGCCATTCATGCCTAACATGTGGGTGCTGGGAAGCCACATGACATTTGGGGCAGGGCCAGCCACACAGCCTCACCTGCCCTGACTGAAGAGGTTATTGAGATGCTCTGTTCTAGTTCTCTTCTAATGCTAGCGTTAGAGTAGTTTCCCAATCCACAGATCCTTGTGCATGCAACAGAAGCAGACTCCATACATGCAGCTCTGTGTGAAGATTCTGTGAGCAAACTTGCTAAAGGGATGATTGTCAGTAGGATAAGCTGGGGTCCTGGGGAAGACAGAAGCCATTACCCACAGTTCAAAAGGTTTACAAAATGCAGTTTTAAATGCTTCTGCCAGGCCACAATTAAGCCTAAGCAATTTGTAGCCTGAGCCATATGGCATATTTTCACCAACTCAATTGGATATCTGGTTTGTCTCTTCAATTCAGGCTTCACGCAAGTGTTGGTAACCAAACATTTTATTGAGAGGGGTTTAAACATTGCCTTTTTTGGGCTCTTAATACAGGCCTGCAGCAAGGTTTCTCCAAAGCCAAGGGAAGAGAGGGAGGAAGCAGTCTGGAATCTGGGTTGGACTTATGGAGACAGGTCACAATTAACTCCGTACGCCTGAATACAACACAAAGTCTGACTTTTAAAAGTGTTTAATGTTGTCATCCAGGACAGGAAGGCCTGGCGTGCTATGGTCCATGGGATCATGAAGAGTCGGACATGACTGAACAACAACAACAATGTTGTCATCTGGTACGAGAAATGGTAGAACGTTCTACTGCCATGAATATCCAGCATTTATTCTCCAGAACATTACCAGATTTCTAACTTGCTGAAAATATCTGTCAAACAAAAAATAAATACTGTCAGGGTGGGGTGGGGGGAACAAAACATGATCACAGGAAAGAATGCAGGTACAGAGCCCCCACAAACACATACCCCAAACCTTTGAAAGATTAATAATGGCTGAAAGTGTCTACCAAATGCTCAACAAAAAAGTGGTACAACCTTCCTCCCAGATTAATTAATGCAAATCAACGTGTTAAGTGCTAGAGGCCAAATTAATATTTCAGAATTCATTGCCATTTATTACTTTGCTTCACTTCCACAAACATATTCAGAGCTTTGGGCAGCTGGGTATTTTAATTCTTTTAAGGTAGTTCAATGAATTATAGAGCAGGTTTTCATCAGAAATATGTATCTCATAAATCTCCAAAAGGGCTTTATGTGTGTGTGTGTGTGTGTGTGTGCGCGTGCGTGCGTGCATGTGCACACGTAGGGTGGTTGTGGTGGGGGTGGCCTTTGTTGCAATTCTTTCATGAAATACATTTTGAAAATTGCCGATGCACTTCAGTTTAAATAAGCTGTAAGCCAATTCAAGGATTATTTATCAACAGTGGTGTAGTGGTAAAGTTTGAAATGTGGGTGTCTATTATGACAGTCTTTATAGCCACGGCCCTAAGGAGAGGCCCCCAAATCAGGCAGCTGTGTTGATCCATTTATATATATATATGTATATAAAAAAATAGTTTTCCAGTTTTCATCTCCAGCAGGAGTGGGTCTTTTGTCAAGGGAATGGGTCTTAATTGCCTGTTCAAGACCAAGCCACCCCCAAAATACTTCGCATTACACCAGGGAACAATATATTGTTGCTGGGAAAATTTGTTCTCCCCAGCTTCTGCGAGGACTGCTGCTCAGTTCAGAGGGAACAGGGAAGTCTGAGGTGGGGTGTGGCAGATGATTTCAATACCCCTGCTAATAAAAAAGTGCCGGTGCTGTGTCCCTGTGAGCCCTAGCTCCACTACACCCCCATTTATCAATTTAGGGCACAATCCTAAGCATGTTCAGACAGAGAAACATGCATAGGAGTCTGCCCTTAGAGAACGTAAACCTTGCCTTTTCACACACACACTCCCAACAAGGTGGCGTGCAAAAAGTTCATAAAAATAAATGATATAACAATAAACAGATTAAAACAGTAGTGCAGAATAAACCCAGCATAAAAATGATGTTACAAACATTGTTGAAATTTAAAAGCTTGGGAATATAGGTGGGGCTTAGCTTTGATTCCTAAATCACAGTAAAGATGCCACCAGGCAAGTCTTCCTAGGGGAAGAGTTTCAAAGCTGTGGTGCTATGTCAGAAAAGGTCCTCTTTACACCAGAAGAGTGTAACAGAAGAATGAGTGGAGGGATGATTGACAGTAGGGGAGTGTGGTGGAATGGTGGGTGGAGTCAAAGTGAGTGACAGTAAGGCGTGTCAGTTGAAAAAGTCAGACGAGAGTGTAAATGTAGAGAAGTCAATGGGATCAGAGAGAGAGAGAATGAAAGAGAGAGAGAAAAGGCATAAATCAGCCTTCCCCAACCTGGTGCCTTTCAGATGCGTTGGACTATAACTTCCATTCATGCTGGTTGCAAATAATGGGAGTTGTAGTGCAACACATCTGAAAGGCCCCAGGTTGCGGAGGGCTGGTGTAGGTAATGTCAGGGTGGAAACTGAGCCAATAGAGCCCCAGAGCAGTTCTGATTCTGAGGAGGAACAGCAATCCGTGGGAGAGGAGCTCGCTCATCTCTCACAAGCACAGCAGCTGGCACAGATTCCTCCTGCCAGCATTCCTGGGATAGATAGTGACCCTGGCAGTGAGAAAGCACTGGAGGGGGGCTTGCTGGATGCTCGGTGCAGATGCAGGGAGCAACGACGGATGGAGGGAGCCAAGAGGAGGCGCTCTGCTCGTTTGGCGCTCAAACAACGGTCGCGTCCCAAGGACCCAAGGGAAAAAGGGAGGATCTCTCCCTAGCCCATAAGTTCAGAGTCTTCCCATGGTTCCCCTTCAAACGGGGACCAACTGCCTTACCTGGAGCTTAGGCTACTCTGCTATCAATCTTTCCCCAGTGCTGTTCCTTGCTTAGTCGCTAGTGATTAGTATCTGAAAGAGTCATAAAGTAATAATGGAATAAAGCCTCAGAAAGAATCCTCGTCGTCTGTGTCCTGAGTTGGCTATTGGAGGGGACTGCAAGAGGCAGCTAGGGCGCTCCTGACAGGTAAATCTGTGGTTAACAGGTGGTTAAGATGCCTGTTGAAAAGGGGAGTCAGATAGGGTTAAGTTATGAGGTAGAATTCTTATTTCTTATTTTTGTTGTTCAGTCAGTCAGTTAAGTTTATTGCATATACCCACCAGTTCTTACCATTTTACCAGGAAAGAGATGGGACACACACACACAGAGATTAAAAACAGACTGAACAAGCCAATCAGATTAATTCATGTACTCAGTGTACAGCAGCAGTTTTTAGAACATTTGCTCTAGACTGCCTTTACATTAAAGAAAAAACCCACAGTCCTATCATTGTGGAGCCTTTCTGCATTTACAGCAGACTCCCAGAAGGGAAGCTTTTAATTTTCAAGGTTCCATAGAACTCAATGAAATGGTGCCATCTAGTGGCTGTTGTAATAGTGCAACATTCCGAGATTTTTTGATTCCTCATTTTATCCGGCTCTTTTAAAAATGGGATAACCAGAAACTACCTCTGGATGTGCCCTGGAGGTTGACGACGTCATGAAAAGGACCCGCAAACTTCCCCGTGTGTGAGCAATCTCAATAGCAGGATAAAAGCTCTGTGTGAAGAAGCCCCTAATCTCAATGGATCAGCTGAGTGACATACCTAGTGCCCTCTATGGGGCTGAGCCTTCTCAGAAACCGCTAGAATGTCACAAAGAGGAAAGAAGAAGCATATCAGAGCCAGTGGGGACTTAAACTGGGAGACCTTTGAGGCCATGGAGCAGTAGAAGGGATATTAATGTCCTCCCAGTTGTCAGTATAATTTATGCCTCTTACCTTTCAGCGACCCATAGGTTTCCCTGACCTGGCCTGCAAATGCTTCTAGCACCAGAAGCAGATTAGGGAGTTCACGTGGCCTTTGGGAGACCAGTGGACCTGTCACTAACCCACCCGTACACGTTCTCCCAACTCCCAAGCGGACTACAAAATGTGCCCCTTCAAAGCACCTTCCTTGGTAGGAAGCAATCCTGCTGCTTCCTAGGAAGCCCTCTGTAGGTTCCCCACCCAAGATGGCTGTGCATCCAATATACATGGTTTTACCAAGTATGCCTTAATTTACAGGGGCACGTCGAACTCTGGGTGGTTAGGAAAAGCTGATACCCCTTAAAGCTGAGAGTCAGAGAGCACAACAAGGTCTTTGAAAGCAATTCTTTGATTTATTAAAGAAGAATTTAAAATGAATTAAAATCAGGGAAATTAGAACTGCACATACATTTGGGGAATTAGAATCATACATTAACACTCAGAAGGTTAAAGACAAGCATTTAAAGTCAATAGTGAAGTGGGATGCATAGAAACGTGTGTGTGTGTGTGTGTGTGTGTGTGCATAGCTGATCACGGAGGAAGAGAGAGAAAGCCGAGTAGGGGGGAAAGAAGGAACTTTCAGCTTGATATTTTGACTGGGGGGAGTAACAAGACTGTTTTGGGGGATTGTGATAGAATTTTAGAACAAATGTGGAGTTTTGGAAGAAGGTGGACGGAGAGGAATAAAGAGCAATGCGGAGCTTTAAAGCCAAGGGGTTTGGGAATTTGGTATGGGGTGGGATATTAGGAAAAGGGAGGAAAAGAGAGAAGGAAATAGAAGATGATGCAAAGATTTTCCTCTCCTTATCTGCTGATTTGTGAAGTGATGGGAAGCTCTGTTGAGTTCCTTCTCTGGGAAAGAAGGGGAGAAAGAGGGGAGGAAAGGGGGGGATTGCTCTTCTGAGCAGAAAGGATGGAAGGAATCCTCTTTCCTTCTCTCCCTCGCTGCGTGTTCTATGAATTTGGGTTGCTGTTGTTGCCTTTTTTCTTTCAGGATGTAGTAATCAGAATAAAACAAAACAAGTCTTTCTTCCAAGATTACTCATGGTTTTGGAAAATGGATTTTTAGGTGTCGGACATTAAGGGAAGAAAGAAGACAATGGGATTCTGTTTCTTTCCTGATGTGTGGAAAAGATGGGAGTTGATGGGTGCATATTTCTGGCTCTCAGAGGTCCCAGGTGAGCAAGACAGCCAGAGGGATTTTGGTGATGGTCTTAAGCAAAGGTGACAAAAGAGTCATGTAGGCATGCTTGCTTACACAATATTGGGTTTTCAGGGTCGCACAGCTTTAAAAGACATTGAATTATTTCTATTTGGCTTAAACAGGAAGGTTAGAAATCAGCATAACATATTTTCATGGTGGGGGCTTCTGTAGTTGTCCTGAGGCAAGATCTGAAATTTGCAAGTGTTGACTGAGGAATTAGGGCAAACAGAGCACAGTGGCTGGCCAGAAAGTTTATGCAAGAAGTCTGCATCTCCTCTTGGGTTGTGCAAGGCCTTAACATCCTATGGGACCTGCTTTTCTGCCCTTCTCCAAGGCCCCAAACCCTAGACCCTGTCCAGATACAGGCCACATTTTCCAAGATCAGCAGAATTTGCGGGTACAATGGGATCATCTAAGGACCAACTTGAATGCACCTGCTTTGCATGCAGAAGGTCCCACATTCAATCCCCAGCACCACTGAGTGAGGTTGGGAAAGAGGCTCCTGTCTGGAACCCTGGAGAGCCATTGCCAGTGAGTAGAGCAGAGGTGGGCAACCTTTTTTGGGGTATGAGGGGTGCACAGTGGGGACAGGACACCTGCACACACACTGATCAGAGTGAGCCTCTTCTTCCTCACTCCCATAGTGTTCCTCATCCAGAACACTGTCTTCCTGTTGCAAATAGCACTTGGGAAACAGCTGTCTGGGTCAGGGTCATGGGGTGGGGGGCTGCCTTAAAGCAGCCCTGATCAGCAGGCTCCAGGTTTTTGAGGGCCCCTGAGCAAGACACTCTCAATGGGCCCCTCCCTCGCTGAGCCTACCTTCTCACTGTCATTGCAACCACTTGCTCCTGTTCCTCTTCCTCTTCCTCATCATTGAGGAAGTTCCTCTTCCTCAATGTTCCTCAATGTTCCTCTTCCTCAATGTTCCTCTTCCTCAATGTTCCTCAATGTTCCTCAATGTTCCTCAATGTTCCTCTTCCTCAATGTTCCTCAATGTTCCTCTTCCTCAATGTTCCTCAATGTTCCTCAATGTTCCTCTTCCTCAATGTTCCTCAATGTTCCTCTTCCTCAATGTTCCTCAGTGTTCCTCAATGTTCCTCAGTGTTCCTCTTCCTCAATGTTCCTCAATGTTCCTCAATGTTCCTCTTCCTCAATGTTCCTCAATGTTCCTCTTCCTCAATGTTCCTCTTCCTCAATGTTCCTCAATGTTCCTCAATGTTCCTCTTCCTCAATGTTCCTCAATGTTCCTCTTCCTCAATGTTCCTCAATGTTCCTCTTCCTCAATGTTCCTCAATGTTCCTCAATGTTCCTCAATGTTCCTCTTCCTCAATGTTCCTCAATGTTCCTCTTCCTCAATGTTCCTCAATGTTCCTCAATGTTCCTCTTCCTCAATGTTCCTCAATGTTCCTCTTCCTCAATGTTCCTCAATGTTCCTCAATGTTCCTCAATGTTCCTCTTCCTCAATGTTCCTCAATGTTCCTCTTCCTCAATGTTCCTCAATGTTCCTCAATGTTCCTCTTCCTCAATGTTCCTCAATGTTCCTCTTCCTCAATGTTCCTCAATGTTCCTCAATGTTCCTCTTCCTCAATGTTCCTCAATGTTCCTCAATGTTCCTCAATGTTCCTCTTCCTCAATGTTCCTCAATGTTCCTCTTCCTCAATGTTCCTCAATGTTCCTCTTCCTCAATGTTCCTCAATGTTCCTCAATGTTCCTCTTCCTCAATGTTCCTCAGTGTTCCTCTTCCTCAATGTTCCTCAATGTTCCTCAATGTTCCTCTTCCTCAATGTTCCTCAATGTTCCTCTTCCTCAATGTTCCTCAATGTTCCTCAATGTTCCTCAATGTTCCTCTTCCTCAATGTTCCTCAATGTTCCTCTTCCTCAATGTTCCTCAATGTTCCTCTTCCTCAATGTTCCTCAATGTTCCTCAATGTTCCTCTTCCTCAATGTTCCTCAATGTTCCTCAATGTTCCTCAATGTTCCTCTTCCTCAATGTTCCTCAATGTTCCTCTTCCTCAATGTTCCTCAATGTTCCTCTTCCTCAATGTTCCTCAATGTTCCTCAATGTTCCTCTTCCTCAGTGTTCCTCAATGTTCCTCTTCCTCAATGTTCCTCAATGTTCCTCAATGTTCCTCTTCCTCAATGTTCCTCAATGTTCCTCTTCCTCAATGTTCCTCTTCCTCAATGTTCCTCAATGTTCCTCAATGTTCCTCTTCCTCAGTGTTCCTCAATGTTCCTCTTCCTCAATGTTCCTCAATGTTCCTCTTCCTCAATGTTCCTCAATGTTCCTCAATGTTCCTCTTCCTCAATGTTCCTCAATGTTCCTCTTCCTCAATGTTCCTCAATGTTCCTCAATGTTCCTCTTCCTCAATGTTCCTCAATGTTCCTCTTCCTCAATGTTCCTCAATGTTCCTCTTCCTCAATGTTCCTCAATGTTCCTCAATGTTCCTCAATGTTCCTCTTCCTCAATGTTCCTCAATGTTCCTCTTCCTCAATGTTCCTCAATGTTCCTCTTCCTCAATGTTCCTGTTCCTCTTCCTCTTCCTCATCATCTTCCTCATTCCTCTTCCTCATCATCCCCTGAGCAAGACACTCTCAATGGGCCTCTCCCTCGCTGAGTCTACCTTCTCACTGTCATTGCAACTACTTGCTCCTGTTCCTCTTCCTCTTCCGCATCATTGCTACCACTTGCTTGCTTGACAGAAAGGGAGCCAGCGAGCAAGTAGGCAGGGGCCTGTCCTGCTCCTCTTTCTCCCTGCCCACTATTGCCTGGGCCAGAGGGAGAGGCAGGTGAAGGAGCGGGTTGCAGTGGTGAAGAGGAGGAGCAACTCCAGAGGTGGGTTCTTGTCAGTGGCCCCTGCTGGGGTGTGGGCCCAACCATGCCTACCCTTGACGCTGACTCTGCAGCATCCCTGCCCATTTGCCTGGTCTGCACCTCATTCCTGCCCCAGTTTGGATGGCCTTGTTAGCTCAGAGCCTGGCCTGCAATTGACTCTGCCCCCAGATTGGCCACCCTGTGTGTTCAGAAGGACTTTCTATGAATGTGTAGATCAGCTTCTTGTCTGCTTCAGACATTTTGCTCCTGCAGGACTGATACAAACTGATTCTGTGGAACAAACTTTGTCTCTTAGGATGATAGCAGACTTTCCTAAGAACTCTGATGGGGGATCCTGAACTGGATTTACAAAGGGGCTTTTAAATCATTGGGATTTAAAATAATAATAATAATAATAATAATAATAATAATAATATTTTTAAAGCATGATGAATGTAAATGTAGACACAATACTGTCATATGTGGTCCAGAGCCAGAATATATATATGCTGCATTTATTTCCCATACGCCTATATTAACACAGCATTTCTGCAATCTGTTCTCTTCTGTAAATCTCAGCCAAATTGAGTGCTGCTTCAGTGTGTGTCATAATGAGAAGCTTTTGCTAAAGAGCCAGAATGTGCAAAGAAATGTGATATAAATGGGCAGGCTGCAGTATAGTTAGAAATATAGAGTTTTTATTATTTATGTATTTCATTTCTGTACCACCCGATAGCTGAAGTTCTCTGGGCGGTTCACAAAAAAAGAACGATAGGAGTGTCCATGTTGCAATCCTCTCCAACATACTTGGGCTGAGGCTGTTCACAAATATCCAACAAGTTGATTCTAAGGATCATCTTTGGCTCAATGGTGGAGGACCTGCTTTGCATGCAGGAGGTCCCGGCTTCAATCCCCAGCATCTCCAGGTAGGGCTAGAAAAGAATCCTGCCTGAAACCCTGGAGAGCTGCTGCCAGCCAGTGTCGAGAATACTAGACGGACCAGTATAAGACAACGTCTATGTTCTGGGAAACAACATGCCTCATGGCAGCTACAGATGCATTCCTTACTTAGACAGTAACACAGAACTAGTTGGTTTTCGCTAAGATCCAAGCTCTTAATGTGGGTCAAATCATGTCCACAATTCCACTTCTGTAGGGTTTCTGGCCGTTGACAATGATCGGAGGGCTGCAAGTTATGTCTGGGTTTGGTAGCCACTAGTTAGTTTTACCAGCCAACTGCAAAGTCCAATCCCACCAGGATACTGCAACAACTATATGATTCAATTATATCTATATCTGTATCTATATCTATATACCCTGCTCCACAAAGGCAGGAAATTTCACAGAAGAGCCCCATGATCCGTAATGATGTTCTGCAATGTCACAAATTGTGCTTGCCTAGAACTTACCTTCACTCACATTTTTCCTGGTTCTTTCAGGCCCAAATTCAGATGGGGAGAATGGAGTGCCTGGGACCAGTAAAGATGTCCCACGTTGTCTTAGTCATGTATTGCCTAATGAAACATATTAGCCTTACTGTATTGCCAGAGGAATCTTCTTGTGAGTTGACCCACATCTATTTGTTGCACATAAGCAAACACAATTTGTGACATTGCAAAACATCATTATCAATCACAGGGCACGTTAGTTAAGGCATCAGCCTTAGCTTCCAGTTTCCTGACTCTGCGGAGCATGAGGCAACATGAGATAGCCTTAACTCTGGTCTTAAATTGGCAGATTTTTGCTCATTGATTTTCCCTGGTTTTAAAAAAGGAAATGTATTATTATGGTGTTCTGACCCCTGCCCACACACACACACATAAACTAAAAAACAAAACACTATCAAGTCATTAACTGAGTCATTATGCAGAAATGAATAGATATGAACAGCTGAGGAGAAGAGGGGCAAGATATCTTACAGCTATCCCCTCTTCTGGTTCTTCCCCCACCCAGATGGTTCCTGGTGGCCTTGCCAGCTTGCCCTTGGGTCTGGTGGTGCTGCTGCTGAATGCCAAGTCGGTCCAAAATAAAATCTCCCTCATCCATGATTTGATTGTGGATAAGGGGGCCGACTTGGTATGTATTACTGAGATCTGGGTGGGGGAACTGGGAGGGGTTACTCTTTCCCAGCTGTGCCCTCCTGGGTACTTGGTGCAGAACCAACGCTGACCCGAGGATCAGGGAGGGTAGGTTGCTGTGGTCTATAGGAATTCGATCTCCCTCTCTAGGCTTCCTGTTCATTCAAGTGTGGATCTTGAGTGTCTGTACATTGTGTTGGGTACTGGGACAGATTAGGGATTCTGCTGCTTTACCGCCCACATCAGACTGTCTGCCTGAGCTGATGGAGGTGGTCTTGGACTTGGTGTTGAGGACCCCCAGGATGATGGTTCTGGGGGATCTCAACTGACATGCCAAGGCTGCTGTATCCAGGGTGACTCAGGACTTCATGGCTGCCATGACAACCGTGGCGCTGTCCTAACATGTCATCGGCCCAATGCACGTAAAAGGACACACGCTTAATCTGGTTTTCTCGACTGGGCAGGAGGATGGTGATCTGAAAGTGGGGGAATTAACATCTCTCCCCTTGTCATGGTCGGATCATTCCTGTTGAGGTTTAGACTCTCAGCAGCCTTTCCTCTCTGCAAGGGTGGGGGACTTATTAAAATGGTCCCCCCCCCAAGAGGCTAATGGATTCCAATGGATTCCAGAGGGCTCTAGGGGATTTTCCTGCTGGTATGGCTGGTGCTCCTGTCGAAGCCCAGGTTGCTCTGTGGAATGCAGAGTTGACTGGGGCAGTTGACATGATTGTGTCCAAGTGCCCTCTCCCTCTGAGCAGAGCCCAGCCTGCTCCTTAGTATATACCCGAGCTGAGGGCAATGAAGCAAGAGAGGAGACAGCTAGAATGCAGGTGGAGGAAAACTCGTGCTGAGTCTGACCAAACACATGAAAGAGCTGGTTATCGAGCCTACTCTGTGGTGGTGAGAGTGGGAAAGAGAGAGCTCTTCACCACCACCATTGTTATCTTCTCAGTGATGCCCAGCAGAGCTTTTCTGAGTGGTTCACAGCCTGTTACATTCTGGGGCAGGGAGAGAAAGTGTGGAATCCTCGGTAGCATGCTGTTATGAGTTTGCATGACACTTTGAAGATAAAGTCGCTTAGATTTTTCATGAATTGGACTCCACAATTAATGCAGTTCCTTTAGCTGAAGCATCCAGATCACCACGGGTCCAGTTTTATTGAATGAGTTTCAGTTATTGAGGCCTGAGGGTGCAGACAAGGTGGTTGGCCAAGCCTCAACCCTTACCCTTCATGGCTTATTACATCAAACAAGGAGGGGATGTCTGGCTGGGTCCATGAGGTTGTAAATTCCTCCTTGAGAGCGGGAGTGGAACTAGTCTCTTTAAAAGAGGTGATAATCAGGCCATTTCAGAAAAAGCCTAAGCTGGACCCAGAGGACTTTAACAACTAACCAGTGGCCAACATCCCCTCCCTGGGCACGTTGCTTGAGCGAGTGATTACGGGACAACTCCAGGCACTCCTGAACGAAACGGATTATCCAGATCCATTTCAATCAGGCTTCAGGCCTGGTTTTGGAACAGAAACTACCTTGGTCTTCCTGTGGGATGAACTTTGCTGGGAGAGGGACGGGGAGTGTGACCCTGTTGATTCTCCTGGACCTCTCAGTGGCTTTCGATAGCATTGACCGTGGTATCCTTCTGGATAGGTTGTCTGGGTTGGGAGTTGGAGGCACTGCACTGTGGTGGTTCTGCTTCTACTTGGATGGCCAATTCTGGAAGGTGGTGCTGGGGGATTATTGCTCTGTGCCTTGGCAATTATGCCATAGGGTTCCACAGGGCTCTATTTTATCCCCTATGCTGTTCAACATCTGTATGAAACCACTGGGGGAGGTTATCCAGAGGTCTGGGCTGAGGTGCCATCAATATGAGGATGTCACCCAGCTCTACCTCTCTTTTTCATCAAACACAGGTGAGACAGTGGCTGTTCTGAATCAATGCCTGGGCATGGTATGGACTGGATGAGGGCCAGTAAACTGAAACTTAATCCAGACGAGATAGAGGTACTGTTAATGGGTGGTTCATCTGCCTGGCTAGGTGATATTCAGCCTGTTCTGGAGGGGGTTGCACTCCCCCTAAAGGATCAGGTTTGTAGTTTGGGGGTGCTCTTGGATCCAGAACTGTCACTTGAGGCACAGGTGAAGTCAGTGGCACTGAGCACCTTTTCTCAGCTTAGGCTGATATACCAACTACACCCTCATCCGGACATGGATCCATGCTGTATCCATGCTCTGATAACCTCTTGTTTGGATTACTGTACATGGGGCTGCCTTTGAAAATGGACCAGAAACTTCAGCTAGTCCAAAATAGGGCAGCAAGATTGTTGACAGGCACTGGCCAATGAGATCACACTACACCAGTACTTTTCCAACGGCACTGGCTGCCAGCCAATTTTCGGGGCCGATTCAAAGTGCTGCTATTAACATTCAAAGCCATAAACGGCTTGGGACCTGGTTATCTGAAGGATCATTTCCTCCCATATGTGCCTGCCCAGACCCTAAGAGCATCCTCAGGGGTCCTTCTCCATGAGCCCCTGCCAAAGGAAGTGAGGCAGGTGGCTACTAGGGGGAGGGCCTTTTTTGCTATGGCCCCCTGGCTGTGGAATTAGCTCCTTGGAGAGGTTTGTCTGGCACCTACATTGTTCTCCTTCCAGTGCCAGGTGTAGACCTTTTTATTCTCCCACTGTTTTTGCATTTTAGCTTCCTAATCTTTTAGCTCCGGTGTTTTAAATCTGTATTTTAAATGTCTGCATTACTGCTAGGTTTTATTCTGGTTATATTGTTATATTGTGGTTTGAAGCTTTTATATTTTATATTGTTTTATGTTGCACTCTGTTGTTTTAATTTTTGTGAACTGCTCAGAGAGCTTTGGCTATTGGGCAGTATAGAAACAAACAAACAAACAAACAAACACATATGACCCAGTATGTTCAGAAATTCCAACAGGATTCCAACATATCCCTTCTTCTTCTTCTTCTTCTTCTTCTTCTTCTTCTTCTTCTTCTTCTTCTTCTTCTTCTTCTTCTTCTTCTTCTTCTTCTTCTTCTTCCTATCCCCTGATCATCAGTGATCTACTGAGCAGAGTGTTTCCCTCAGCCTTAAAAATTAGTTCATCCTTACCTCAGTTGACAATTTCCTTTGACCCCTGCACCACTGTCAGAATGCTGACAGGAACACTGGGATTCCTCTCAAAACACTGGAGTACTTGTGGCATTCTAACTTCAGAGTGAAACTGAGCATGCCTGACATAACTTTGCCAGCAGTTGCTGGCATAGGCTTTCATGGAGCAGACAAACCTTAGCAGCTTTTGAACTGCTGCTCAAAATTTCACCAAACCAATGAACATCTCTTTGGCACATGTCTTTGGCAAACCTGAATAAAGTATACCACCACTTTTCACCCAAATGTGAAAGAAATATATGATACTTTGAGCCACCGCTTTGAGTAAAAAGTACAAATGTCTCACATTTCAGCACTTTATACCTTGCTGTGTCTGTGGCAATTTTTATGAGATCATTTTGAAATTTTGCACAACTGTAGACCTCATCAGGTAGAACATGGATGCCAAGCTTCATATTATTATCATCATCTCAACAGGTGTTATTTTTTATAAGCAGTAGAATTGTGAGGCTTATAATGGCAGAACCTGTTTTTTGCAATGCACCTTAACAACAGGGGCACTCCTGTGCCCCTTTTATATGCATTTTGCCAACACATATATTGTCTGAGAAAACTCATGAATTTTTATCACCCAGATTTATCTAGCTTGATGAATACAGTAACTTTTTTTTTTTTTTACTTTTAACCTGTGGTTCACTCGTTGGCTTTGTACATGTTCCCTTTTTTAACATTTTAAAGTGTATTCTTCTCTCTCCTGGCTCCCGATGCCACACACACATATGTTTAATATTTGAGCTTATATTTATTTATTTATTTATTTATTTATTTATTTTATTGCATTTATACCCTGCCTTTCTCCCTCTCGCAAGGAACTCAAGGCGGCTTACATTATCCTCCTCCTCACCGTTGTATCCTCACAACAACAACCCTGTGAGGTGGGTTGGGCTGAGAGTCTGTGACTGGCCCAAAGTCACCCAGTGAGCTTCCATGGCCAAGTGGGGACTAGAACCAGGATCTCCCGGCTCCCAGTCCGTCACTCTCACCACTACACTACACTGGCTCTCAAACAACTATATAAAACAACTTTTATACTGTTATTTTCTGGTACAAAACCCTCAACATGTGGGAAAATTTGGACATTGACCAGTAAGATGTCTTTCTTGTCTGGGAATTTTTATGACAAAAAATGGAAGAACAATGTGTAGTTCTTCAAGGAGAAGCCATGTGGCAGCTTAACAGCTGAGAGTTTTTCTACACAATGCGTCAATCCCTACTCATGGTTGCTTATGGGTTCTTTAGATGATGTAGGGATCCTCCAGTTTCACTTCTGTGTTTAACCAGCACTTTTTATTTCGTTTTGTTTTGTTTTTTAGAGCAGGGGGAAATGTGCCACTGAACTGTGAAAGAAAGCACCATTTCCTCTTGTGTGTTTTGTGCTATCCTGCGATATCACAGTGCTCTCACTGCCAGTAACGAAGCCTTAGGAGAGGCATTTCAACCTTTTAGAAAGGGGAAAATAATGGCATCAGAGTCAGGAAACCACCAAACAGTTGGTAGATGGTGGGAAGGTGGGTGTTCATCTGGGGAAACCCTGGAGGGCTGGATTGGAACCCCAAGCCTAAGGTTCCCCATTCCTGAACCAAAGGGTCTGAGGCTCAAATTCCACCCATCTAGGAAGCCTTGGACAAGTCATGACCTCTCAGCCTCGCTCACAGGATTGTCATGAGGAAAAAGTCACACAGTGGCATGGAGCTCCTTGGAGGAAGGACAGGTTCCAAATATGGTAAATGCTCATTCAGGATACTCATCCCAATGTTGTTTTACAGCAATATATTTCCTCATGGTCCACCTTGATTTCCCTTCATATTGGCTCTGCTGAGAGACCAGCTGCCTTTGAATCTCAACTGTCACTGGCAGCCATTTTACGAGGTTGCAGAGCAGAGGGAGAGAAGTAAAGCTATTTCATCTGCTCTGCTGAAACGTCTGGCTCTTTGACTGTCCCTGTATTGCCATCTTACATTGGCCATTCCATCAGGCTACCCGAACTGTTTTCATCCCAGCTGATCATTTAACCCCCCCCCCCCTCTAAATTTAAGAACTGGTGCCTGAGTTTGCTCCCTCCACTTCCCTTTTTCCTTTGGTGTCATGTCTTTTAGATTGTTAATCTGAGAGAAGGAACTGTGTTATTTTTAACTGATCTTTAAGTAGGGATGTACAGATTTTGAAAAACCTGTTCCATCTCTGTTCTGCGGATTGTCCGGTGACTTTCCTTCCATCGATCCCTCACTGGCGGAATTCGATTTTTCCAATGTTCTGCATTTGTGCAAATTTGCACTTATTGAAATTCACACTTGTGCAAATAGCCCCCCCCCCCCGATCAGATTCATAAAAATCCGAACTCCTTTGATTCCGTTGTGGATTTCTCTGACAACCCTAGCTGTAAGCCACCGTGGGAGCCTTGGGACTAAAGAGTGGGGTGTAAAAATGTTTTAAATAAAGAAATAAACAAACCACCACACGAACATGGGAAGCTGCCTCATTTGTCCATCAAGCCCAGCATTGTCTTCTCCAACATTCCCCTTCCTGGTGCCCTCCAGATGTTTGGACTACAACTTCCATCATTACTGACCATTAGCTGGGACTGATGGGAGTTGAAGTCCAAAAGATCTGGAGAGCATCAGGTTGGGGAAGGCGGGTCTATTATGACTGGCAGCAAATCTTCAGGGGTCTCAGACTGGGGATTCCTGATTACCTGTTATCTGATCTATCAACTGGAGATGCCAGAGTGATCAAACCATGAAGGCTTGAATAAGTGCTCTGCCACTGAACTATGGTTCCTTCCCAGTTGCAGCAATTCTAATATAATCAGGCCATGTCTCTAAGTTGCTAATCATAGGTTGTTGGTGATGTTTTATTTGTTAGCTTTTAATAAAAGGAAGAGCTGTTCCTTGATAACAGCTGCTGCTTGAAGAATTCCCAGAGGAGAGATGTGGTGGAACTGGAAAAACCATGCTTGCTTTCTTTTTACTAAATGAATTTATGAACCCATTTTGCTCCAGGCTGGAGAGAGAAAGAGAGAGAGAGAAAAAAAGAGGCATGAGGCTGGGATAAATAACAATGACAAATAAAACTGCATGAAGAAAAAATTAAATTTTGCCACCATAAATAAATAGGTTATGCAATTAATCAAATGTGAAGATCAGTGTTTATTTTAGGACTGTGCACAGCCCCCCTTCCCTGATCCACTTCAGAGGCCTCTTCGGAGGTCCCAAATCAGCCCTGACCTGCCTTGGCCTGCTCCAGAGCTGGGCCAACCCTCTTTGGGCTCCAGATCTGAAGCAAGATCCAGAGACCGGAACTGCCCCCCCCCTGCTGCTGCCATGTGAGCTCCCCCGCCACTTCTGAGTGATCACCCCTGCTGCCACATGAGACCCCCTGCTCCTTACCTGGACCTGACGGGAGCTCCCACAGCCATCAGCCTCTGCAAGGGAGTCACCATTTTTTTAAAAATACTTTTTATTTTTTTTATTTTTATAAATGAAATAAACAGGACCAACAACCTAATCAGTAACTACAGTTTCCCAACAATACAGTATTCTTAGGAGGACACAGCAATAATGAAAAAGAGGGGAAAAGAAAGAAAGAAGAAAATAGAAGAAGGAAGAAGAAAGCATAAATATATATATATATACACACACACACACACACACACACACATATATATATATACACACACACACACACACATATACACTCACACACATATGTATGTATATGTGTGTGTGTGTGTGTGTGTGTGTGTGTATGTATATATATATATATATATATATTTAAAAGGATTAAATTTAAACTCCAGTCCTGGCAAGGATGCATGAGGAGTGCCTCAAGACTCTCCCAGCAGGTGTGGGGCTTTTCAATACATTTTACAGTAAAAAATAAAAAAAGCAAGAAAAAGCTCTCAGCCACCTTTTCATCCATCCATTCATTTTATTTCTAAACTGCCCAATAGCCAAAGCTCTCTAGGCAATTCACAAATATTACAACCCCAAAGAGAACACAATAAAAACTAGGGATGCTGGAGAAATCCACTGCAGACTCCAATGAGGCTGGATTCCCAAGAATCTGACCTGTGGAGTGTACAGTGGTCCGGCCTCCCTTACCTGTGCATCCTCCGGATTTCACACGAGGTGGCTCTCTGGCTTTATTGAAGGTGAAACAGACCAATGGCGGCTGCCATTAACCTATCATGGGAAAATTATGGCCAACACTGGCATATTTTACGCCATTTGTAGCCATAAAGCACTTACTTCTACCTAAACTGCAGCCATAAACAGCCACAATTTAGGTAGAAGCAGGTGCTTTATGGCTGCAAATGGCATAAAATATGCCAACTTACAGCCATAATTTCCCCATGATAGGCTAATGGCAGCTGCCATTAGCCTATCACACCTTTTATAAAGCCAGAGATGCCACAAGAAATCTGCAGGATATACCAGAGCTCTGGGGAAATCCACAGGGCCCCAGGTGGCCTGGATTTCCCCACGGCAGACCCCAGACCACCAGACATCAGGGGATTTGCTCATCTCTAATAAAAACATAATAAAATCACCTCATAAAGTTCAGTACAAATCCCCCCCCCACACACACACACACAAAACCCTTCCAAATTCCCCTGAAGTGCTACCCATCTGAAAGAAACCACTGGGCTTGGGGAATTCTCTCCCCTGCCTCCATTTACCATCACCATTCTTCTTTTCCTCTTCTTCCCTTCCCTATCCTGGTCTTTTTTATTCCATCTGGAGCTGGAGTCCACAACCTCTGTGGGCCTGTGGGTATGGCACAGTTGGCATTTTGAAAAAGTGCCCTGGCCACCACCAGAAATTGGCTGCTGAAGAGAAGTTGGGGGCCAGTCACAAAAAGGATGGGAGTGTCCCCGTCCTCGTATCTATGTTTGTGTGTGTGCATGAATGTGGGACTTTGTGTGTGTTTCTCACTCTGTCTTCTCCCCCCTCCGGCTTCTTTCTTTCTTTCTTTCTTTCTTTCCTTCCTTCCTTCCTTCCTTCCCTCCCTCCCTCCCTCCCCCCTCCCTTCCTCTTCTTTCTTTCTTTCTTTCTTTCTTTCTTTCTTTCTTTCTTTCTTTCTTTCTTCTCCTCCTCCTCCTCTCTCTCTCTGGCCCTTCCTTCCTTCCTTCCTTCCTTCCTTCCTTCTTTCCTTCCTTCCTTCCCCCCATTCTCTGGCATTCCCCCCCTCTCTCTGGCCCTCCCTCCCGTCTCTCTGACTTCTCTCTCTGATACCCCCCTCTCCTTCTGGTTCCTCTCTGGCCCCCTTTCTCTGGCCCTCCCTCCCTCTCTGTGGTACTCCCCCCCTCTCTTTCTCTGGCCCTTCCTTCCTTCCTTCCTTCCTTCCTTCCTTCCTTCCGTCCTTTCTCTCTCTCTCTCTCTCCCCCTCTCCCCCCTCCCTCCCTTCCTGGCCCCCCCCGGCTCTCCCTCCCTCTCTCCCTCTCTGTGGTATTCCCCTCTCTCTGGCTCCTCTCTCTCTCTCTCTGGCTCCTCTCTCTCTCTCTGGGTTCTCTCTCTCCCTCCCCTCTGGCTCCCCCCCCCCCGCTGCATCCTCATCATGTAAGTGAATAGCACAACTTCTCAATCCACTTGAATGGGGCATACATGAAAATTGGCTGAAACTTGGCTGGAGTGGGTGAAGCCCACCTCCTTGCCATGGACTCTGTTGCCCCAAGGATCTTTGCTCCCTCAGCCATTTTTAGGCAAGGAGGCTCCCCCCGCCCCATTCACAAGGAAATGGAGGAATAGCTCCATTCAGTTGTAGAGGAGGGAAAATAGCTTTGTGGGCACCTCAGCTTGGCCTTGCAGGCACAGTGGTGCCCACAGGTGCTGCAATGGAGACCCCTAGATCCAGACCAAATTTGGGAGAATTCTCAAGAAGGAAGCATAGCAATATAGGAAGCTGTCTTATACTATGCCAGACTATTAGCCTATCTAGCTCAGTATTGTGGGCCCTTTACGCCTGTAATATTGAGTAATTTCCCCTTGAAAGCAGCCATAGATGCAACTTGAGATATGCAGAAATAACTCAGAGCCATGATCGTGCACATAATTGCCACTTGGTAAGGGGATGGGCAGCCTCAGTGCTTCCCGCCAGTCACTGAGGGGGCAAGCGAGCCCCCCACAGCCCAGGAACTGGGGTCTGGGTAGCCGGGCAGCGGGGGGAGTCCATCAAATTCTACCCCCTGCTCAGACTCCTGCGCCATCCCTAGTTGCCACTGATCAGCAATGGAATGACAAGCGTTAATAAAAACAGGAGCTAATTGGAGGTGGGGGAAAAGAAATACTCCTCACTTATACAATCTTACGTATGTCTATTCAGACCTACATACCATGGTGATGATGTGGCTCCTTCCAGGCGTGAACCCTGGGACAATTTACCCCATTAAGCCTAGGAAAGACCTTCTTTGGAACAAGGACCTATGCAGGACCATGGCCACACAGGGGCCTGGGCGGCTTTGTCCCCCTCAGGAATATACAAGGATTATTATTTAATGTTCTTTTTTAAAAAAGTTTCTATTTAGTTTTTATTTATAAACTTTTTATAAAAGTTTTTATTTGTGGAAATCTAAGGAAAAGGGTCCATGCAGGATTCTACCCAATTGCTCAGTAAGAGGTAAACAGGAGAACCTGGGATATTTGAGCTTGCCAAAATTCTCAACTTCCAGGCTTGGTTGGCTCACTTCTGTGTTTGTTTGCAGTGTTTTTTGGTTGTTCAAACAGGAAAAGTGTGTATTTCTAATGGGAAAAGTGTATTTTTTGAAGTGTGCACTTTCCCCCATCAATAAAGCATGAAAAATGCATATTTTGTTTCAAGGTGCATTTCAAAGTGTGCATTTAAAAAAAAAAAATCAAAATCAAACGTGATTGCAAGTTTGGATGTGCAAATATTTTTGAAAAAATTGCACTGCCATTCACATTCAGGGTTGTGAATTGGGCAAGTTCAGATGATTTGTAAACTGAAATAAAATTGTCATACATCCCCAGAGGTAAATTTACTCCTGGCTTCCAGTGTTTTGGCCAGTGAGCATTCATGTCTTACAAGCACTCATTAAATTTTATACCTTTAACCATTACACTACCTGTATTGAGGTTCTGATTGTTCTGTGTTGATTCCCACCCACCCCCTTTCTCTCATGGTATGCTCTTAGGCCTCTTCACCATAACATTTCTGACACTGGCCCAGGGATGACATGAAGCAAAAAACAACACACTACTTATTGAATAAATAATTAAAAACATAAAACTTATTAGTTAAAAATATCTCATTGTCAGGCCATGACACAAGCAAAAGAAAAATAACTCACAAGCGGTGCAGTTTTGCATCCTGATGATGTCCTGCTCAGATGTGCTGCTGGAGTCACAATGGGAAAAGATCTGACTGCTCCTGTTCCTTCACAGTAATTTTCTATGGGAGCATCATATAGATGCCTATCTCTGGTCTGCACAGGTGAATAGATTTCATCAAAATAAGCTGCCTTTCTGCGGAAGTTACCTTCGGGTGTTCTGTGTGGCATTTTCTTAGAATATGGTAGGGTTGAATTGATGACAGTTTTAGGTGACTTTTCCTGAGCAGTTGTTGGTGAGGTTTCCTGGGTACTTGCAGGTGAGGTTTCCTGGGTACTTGCAGGTGAGGTTTCCTGGGTACTTGCAGGTGAGGTTTCCTGGGCAGTTGAAGGCTCAGGATGAGATGCAACCATAGTTGCTGTTTTGGCCTCTTCTTTTTCTTTCCTGAAATCTTCCTTGGCAGTTTTCCATGGTGGTGCACCAGTTCTGGCGAACAAACGTCCGCGCCTCTGAGATTTGAGAGAGGTGATGGGCACAGAAGCCACTTCTTTGTGGAACTGACTGGGTGATACTGATGACATGGGCATATCTCCAGCTGGTGACTTGGGCACTGCTTTCTCTGGAGATGCTTGAAGTGCACTGGTGTTAGCCACAGGTGAAATTTCCTGACCTGTAGGATAAGTAGTGAATGGCTCAGGCAGCCCTGTTTCTGGAGCTGCAGTGGGGTAAAGGTTGGCCTCTTCCTTTACTTTTCTGGAATCTTTCATAGCAACATTTTGTGATGGTGCAGAAATTCTGGCAAACAGAGGTGTGTGCTTTTGATAGGAGAGGGAGGTGGTAGGAGTGGAAGCTACCTCTTCGTGGAATTCATCAGCTAGTGATGCAGACAGTCTGCTCTCTGAAGCCTGTTGAAACTGGCTGTCCTTAGTTACAGATAACATCTCCTGACTTCTAAAATGAGTAGTTGAAGGCTTTGGTATGAAGTCTGGAGACAACTTGTTGTTGTCCGTTTCTGGTGGTAAAGTGATGGAAACAGATTTGCCAGGTTGCATTCTTTCTTCTGAGGATTTCAAAATCCCTTTGGGTGATTTGGGTGGTTGCCGAACACAGACTTCAGGAACACAGGGTGTAGGTGGTTGTGTAGACTCATCAAATATTGAATATGTTGACATTGGGATTATTACATCTGGTGGAGGATTCAGATTGGCATTTTTCTTGACACGGATACGTTTTTTAGATTTAGTTTCTGGAGAGGCAGTGTGTAGTGATGGAGGGAATGTAGTGACCTCACGTGTCTTGCTGACATAGGATGAAGGTTCTTCAGATGGTTCTACAGGTGGTGGTACAGGTGGTTCTTTGGGGGCCTCTTTTTTCTTGAAACATGGTAATTTGGCCTTTATTTTACCCCAGAATGATAACTTCTTTTCTGGCTCACTTGAGTCTGATTCCACAGACTGTTCTGAGACAGAGACCTGATGTGGTTCTGGAGATGATGCCTGAGGTGCCATCTCAGGACTTGGAATATTTGGAGGCTTGTTTTTTTCAGATTCTGCTTTGGGTGGTTCTCTGGATGGTTTTTCATCTTCAGATGTAACAGATTCATCTTCTTCCGGGGGCTTTTTTTTCTTGAAACATGGTAATTTAGCCTTTATTTTATCACAAAATGACAACTTCTCTGGTTCTTCTTCTTTCTTGCTGGGCTGTCGTGAGATGGAGACTTCACGGGGTTCTGGAAATGATATCTGAGGGGGACGTCCAAAGGTTAAACCTGGAGGCTTGCCATATTGCTGAAACGGAGCAAGAATCAAACTACAAGTTAGTAATTCAGCCATGGGGAGAATGAGGTGGAGATAAGAAGCACAGAATCCAAGGTGGGTTTGACTAAGTAGACCTTACATCTACTGTGCTGAGAGAAACCACAGAAGGTTCCCAACACTCCAGCACTCTGATACCAATCATCACTTGCCTGAGTTCCACCTTCTCCATAATTCACTTCTTTGAATGCTACTCCTGGGCACCACAGTTCCTACAGACATGACCCTTGCTGCCCACTAGGCTCTCTGCCACTCCTGATTTTTTTTTTTAAAAAAAATATTATTAACTAGGGCTGTGCAAAACCCCACCTGCCCTTTCACATGGTCTTCATTTCATTGTGAAAGAGGCAGATGTTTTTCTCCTGCTTGCCTTTAAAATGGAAGGTCTTGATCTCCTTTTGGTGCCAGGTCGTACTGGTTTTGGGAAGTCCAGAGGAAAACGTAACTTGGGCAGTGGCTTTTGTGCTGAGTTGTAGCATTCGATATCTGAAATATAGATAGAAACGAGAAAGAATTTTGAACTTAAAAAAGTCAAAGGTGTAAGAACATTGATAAAGCACACACATGCAATATAACTTAGTGGCAGGAACAGAATCTATGAATTCACTTGAGTACAGCGCATAAGATCTGGGGGTGGGGGGTGAATCTGAGTAGTGGGCGGGGCTGAAGGCAAAAGGAGCGGAGCTAAAATACCAAAAAGACCAGCCCATTTTAGCTTAGAGCTCCTCCTGCCAGTAACTAGGCCTTGGGAAAGGCATTTCAACCATTTAGAATTGGGGGGGGGGAACTGTGCAAAAGCCAGGAAACCATCAAACAATCTGACATTGGCAGGAAAGGGTGGAGCCAGGGGAATGGGCCTGGCCATTTGGGAAGGGCCAGGGGAAGAGGGTGTGGCATCTGGAGAACCCCAGAGGGCCAAACTGAGACCCCAGTCAGGACGTATTGGGACCCCAGGTGGGGCAGATTTGCCCTGAAATTCAACGTCTCTGGTGTAGGGGGAGAACTCCTTCCCCATTCCACATAACACGACAGAGTGTCTCCACAACAGCAGTGCAAGGCTTTAGGATCAGAGAAAATCAGCTCATTGCTCAGGGCCAACCCAAGACATTTTTCTGCCTGAGATGAGTGACAAGATGAGGCAAGGGAAGGGGGTGTGGCCATCTGGAGAACTTTGGAGGCCTGGATTGGGACTCCTGGAGGGCCAGATTTGACCCCTGGGCCTGAGGTTCTAAGAACATAAGAAGAGCCCTGCTGGATCAGCCAAAAGGTTCGTCTAGTCCAGCATTCTGTTCACACAGTGGCCAACCAGCTGTCGACCAGGAACCCACAAGCAGGGCATGAGCTCAACAGCATCCTCCCACCCATGTTCCCCAGCAACTGGTGTACATAGGCTCACTGCCTCTGGTCCTGGAGGTAGCACATAGCCATCAAAACTAGTAGCCATTGATAGACCTTTCCTCCAGAGGGAATACTGCCTCTCTGCTTGAAAGACAGCACTGCGGATGCTTAAAAAGAGGAAATATTGCAAATATGTTGCAAAATCCACAACTTCTTTGTAGCACTGGAGCACTCTGTGTCAGTGGTGCCCATCCTGGCACACTTCCTGCTCAGTGGCTCTTTCCTCGGGAAAAGCTGGCCAATGGTGTGTGTGTGTGTATGGGGGGGGGGTGTTGGTGACCTCTGTGGAAGGTGCTTGGAGCACCTTCCATCAGCAGTGCCCCAATGGTCACTCTCCTTGCTTTCAAAGGCCCTGCCCCCCTCAAGTGGGTGGTTGCCCAGTGTGTGGCATTTTCCTGCCTAAAGGTATGAATTCAGCCAGCTGTCATCTTTTGAAAAGGGGGGACATTTCTGGCATGACATGTGCCAAATGTCTGGCATGGCACTTCTATGACATAAGCCATGTTTATATAACCACTCCCCTCCAAATTTGACTACTCTCATTCCACAAAAGATGCTAAACTTGTCCTTCTGAAATTTTGCATGTTTCTTAACTAGGGCCATTTCTAGGCTGTGTATCCTTTCCATAGCAATTGCCCACAAAAACCATAGGGGGGCCAATATATCCTTTTTTGAAGCCCCCCAAACTGTAAAGACCGCCCTTGCACAAAGTTCCCTTCACCCATGTATGTGAGATTTGTCAGGATTGAACCCCTCAGAAGGGGAAACTATTCCTACACATTTCATCCAATTCTGCTGAGAAAGAAAACAAAAGTTATCAGCACTTCCCTTTAAAAACAAAACAAAATCTAAAGTTTTGTACCACAAAACCCCCTGCACCCATTCATCTGAAATTTTGCAGTCGTAGTCCTCTCATAATGAACTATTATGTCTGAAAATGTTATTCAGTTCTGACAATGAGAAACAAAAAGGCATAACCATTTGTGGATTTCCAATGATAGTTAATGGGAGGCATGAAGATTTGGATTTCTGAATTGAGATCTGGATTTGGATACAAGTCAAAGTGGGCAGTCTCTGTATCAGTCTGAGCTGAATTGGTTATTGGACTGTTTTCCAAACTGAGGTCTGAACCAAATCTTGTGGTTGATGCACACCCTTACTCTGCACTAATAGTTTAGTCTGGAATTGCCTTCCTTCTTTTCTTCCTTTCTGCTTTATGGAGAATCCCAATTACATCAGTGCCAGATGGCTGCATGCTGTTGTTGTTGTTTTTTTACTTATTTCCCATCTTTTTTTCAGACCTATGGTGTGTGTTTAAAATGCAATTGTAGTGCCAGCCTGGGCACAGTGGGCTGGCAAAGTGCTATTGAGGCTTTTCCAGTGATATTATCCCTTTAATTAGGAGCTTGCTTCATCTACTCCTGTCATCACTTCCTGTTCAGCATGACACCACCATTGCTAATGCATTGAAATTTGTCCCTGTTCCATGTACATGTAGGAGTGACTTTGATATTTGTCCCTGTTCCATGTATGTGTAGGAGAGACTGACTGACTGCAGGGGACCTTAACTAAGTGAACATAAGAACATAAGAACAGCCATGCTGGATCAGACCAAGGGTCCATCTAGTCCAGCATTTTGTTCACACAGTGGCCAACCAGCTGTTGATGAGGAACCCACAAGCAGGACATGAATGCAACAGCACCCTCCCACCCATGTTCCCCAGCAACTGGTGTACATAGGCTCACTGCCTCTGGTACTGGAGGTAGCACACAGCCATCAAGACTAGTAGCCATTGATAGCCTTTTCCTCCAGGAATTTGTCTAACCCCCTTTTAAAGCCATCCAAACTGGTGGCCATCACCACATCCTGTGGTAGCGAATTCCATAGTTTAACTATGCACTGTGTGAATAAGTCCTTCCTTTTATCTGTCGTGCATCTCCCACCAATCAGCTTCATAGGATGACCCCAGGTTCTAGTATTGTGAGAGAGGGAGAAAAATGACTCCTTGTCCACATTCTTCACACCATGCATAATTTTGTAGACTTCTATCATGTCTCCCCTTACCCTCCTTTATTCCAAGCTAAACAATCCCAGCTCTAGTACCCTTGTCTCATAGGGGAGATGCTTCAGCCCCTTGATCATTTTAGTTGCCCCTTTCTGCACTTTTTCCAGCTCTGCAGTACCTTTTTTTAGGTGTGGTGACCAGAACTGGACACAGTACTCCAAGTGTGGTTGCACCATAGATTTGTATAGGGGCAGTATGATGTTGACAGTTTTATACTCAATCCCTTTTCTAATTATGCCTAACATGCAGTTTTTCTAGGGATGGCAGAGAAATCCGCCACAGACTCCAGTGAGGCCAGGATTCCTTAGAATCCACCCCCCCGGAGTCTGTGGTGGAACTGACTGCTCCCCCCCGCCACCCCGCGAAGTCTGGTAGAGACGGACCCTACCTGGGGCCGGCCAGTCCAGGTTCATCCGCTGCTGTCTGCAGCCATCCACTGCCGGGTTGCGGATGCAAATGGCATCCGGTGTAGCAGACGCCATTTGCATCCCTGCCCTTGGCTGTGATTGGCTATGGAAGTATTTACGTAGCCTAACATGGCAAAGAGCAGAGATGCAAATGGCATAGCAGACGCCATTTGCATCCCTGCTCTTTTCATGATTGGCTATGTAAATATTTACGTAGCCTATCACAGCCAAGGGCAGGGACGCAAATGGCATCTGCTATGCTGGACACCATTTGTGTGGCAGCGGCTGGAAGTCCGGCTGCAGATGGGCCCGGCCAGTGGCTCTGCGGACTTGCCACAGAGCAGAGGCAGCCAGGAAGGATTCCGGGGGGAGGGATGGATCGCCTCCCCCCCCAGCAGATGCCCCAGACCAGACGGGTGAATGGGGTTCGTACACCCCTAAGTTTTTCCTTTTATACAGCAGCCGCACACTGGGTTGACATCTTCATTGAGCTGTCCACCACAACCCCAAGATCTCTTTCCTGGTCAGTCATCACTAGCTCAGATCCCATCAGGCTATACTTGAAGTTGGGATTTTTTGTCCCAGTGTCCATCACTTTATACTTGCTTACACTGAACCACATCTGCCATTTAGATGCCCATTCTCCTGGTTTGGAGTGATCCTTTTGGAGCTCTTCACAATCCCTTTTTGTTTTAACCACTCTTAATTATTTGGTGTCACCCCCAAACTTGGCCACTTCACTGCTCACTTCTAATTCTGAATCATTTATGAACAGGTTGAAAAGCATTGGTCCTAACACAGATTCCTGTGGGACCTCACTATTTACTTCCCTCTATTGGGAGAATTTACCATTTATTCCTCCTCTCTGCTTTCTGTTCTTTTACCAGTTATTGTTCCATAAGAGGCCTGTCCTCTTATTCTGTGACTGCTAAGTTTGCTCAGGAGTCTTTGGTGAGGGACTTGGTCAAAAGCATTTTGGAAGTCTAAGTAAACAATGTCTACAGGATCAAGTGGGGGGCTCTTTTTTCTAATGAATAAAAATTATAGAAGAATCTTTACCATGGAGCAAGCATACAGCACTATATTAAGTGTGGTGTGGGACCACAATATTAAGTCCACATCCAGTTGAGAGCAGAAAAGCAATGCCTTAGCAATGCTAAAGGGGCCTGGCATAGAAACAATTAGACCGTGTATTCACTGAGTGACAGGAAGAACTCTCTCAGCATCTTTTAGACTCAGTTACTTAATTGGCGATAGGGAAATAATATGTTTTACTCATAGATCTTCATCAAGTTGCTGTGGATAAATGCAAAAATGTTGCTAATAATTAGCCGAAGCTGCATATTGTGAATAGGATGGTGTGTATATCTCCTCTTTTGTCCAGAAGATGACAACGTAAGTACAATTGTGTATCTTTCTCTGAACCAAGGCAATGTTTAGTTTAGTATTCACTTCCATACCTGGGATGTATTTCTCATATAGCTCAAATCTTCTGTTGTCACTGCAAGAGAAATGCGGGGGGGGGGGGGCGGTGTTAAAAAAACACTGATTGATATATGGATTGTTTGACCAGTACTTAAGATACTTCCTTACAATTTGGCACTCTAACAGTGCTCTGGTGAATGTATCTACGCAGAAGTAAGTCCCACTGAGTTCAGTGCAGCTTTCTCCCAGGTAACTGGGTATATGATTGCAGGCTAAAACACATTTGCTTTTTCCATTGGAATTGGATCTGTTTGCTGTACTTGATCAGCTGCGATTTTAGGTTTTTTTAAATGCAGGTTTAAAGTAAAGTAAATTTGATGAACTGTGCTAAGACAGCTGACAACACACATGCAGCAAGCTTCGTAGTGTCCTTGAAACGTTTCCCCACAGACAAACACAATGACATCATCCCTATTTCACACATTGCACCACAGCACGGTTACAGCACCTGTCAAGGGCCGCCCTGGACTTGCTCCTCCTCTTTGCCATTGGAACCCGTTTTTTCATCTGCCTCTCACTGTGGCCCAGACAACGGTGGTGGTGGTGAGAAAGAGGAGCAGTAGATGCCATGACCTACTTGCTCACTGGCTCTTTGCCCATCAAGCAAGCAAGTGGGAGCAATGATGAGCAACAGGAGGAAGAGCAAGAGTAGCTAGTTACAATGGTGGTGAGAAGACGGACTCAGTGAAGGAGGGCCCCCCACTGAGGGTTTCTTGCCCAAGGGCCCTCCAAAACCTGGAGTCAGCACTGCATCACACAGTTACTGCTATTTGGTTATCGTCCTCCCAGATCTACATTTGTTAGCAACTGTTCCACCTAGCATTATATTACTTCATTATGTAATGGCATGCAAGAGCTGGTATTTGGACTTCCTTGTTTTCCTGTTTCCTGTTCCCTTTTCCTTTTTTTTTTGTGTAACATCTCTTAAACAATAAGCCCTTATTAAAAGGTAAAGCACCTGAGTGCGTTGACAGAAAGGCAGCATGTGTGTGTGCATATATTAATTAAAAAGTAACAAATAAATGTAGTGCTGCTTAACAATGCACTTCATTTGAAATGGAGGGCTGAACCAGACATTTTCCTGATACATAGCATGTAGCTATGCATCTTTTTTTTTTTCTTACCTAACTACAGGTGTGCATAGTTAGAAGTGTGTGCGTTGGAGGGATCTTTACAGGAAACACAATGTGGGGAGGGGATGCTTACGTCTTTCCTCCCCAGTGTGACTAGAGCCAATTCCCCACAACCAACATTTGACTAGGATGCTTAGGGGAAGAAAGAAAAAACAACAACATTGTGATATGCCATGTTATCAAGAGAACGTCTGGCTTGACCCTGAATGGATACAGAAAGACTGTTGGAGTTCTCTCCTAAGGTTATCTACTGTTAACTGTTTAACCTTTAACTGTTTATCTCATGTTTTCTATAGTTCCAATTTGCTGTTTTCTCCCACCCTCCCTTCCCCACAAATCCCAGTTATGTTCCAGTTCAACACTCATCATGGTGACCAAAACAGAATCCAGGCTGGATTTATTCTAAAGACCTGGCTGGTGTGCAAGATCTCTTTTGATGCTTTGGAGCCTGGGGCAAGATGAATAGAGAAGAAATTACTTCTTTGCTGTGCATCTTTCAGAATGTGAGTGTGTTTGTGCATAAGCCATTTATATGAATGAAAGAAAATAAGTACCTATTGGCCATTTGAAATGAAAATACAATTAAAAGCTGCAAGGTCTGGTGCGTATATTTACCACTGTGGTACTGTTAGCTTGAGAAATATTTAATAATGTCATGGTCATGCAGAGAGGAGATTACTTTTTCTTTAGGCATTAGTTTGGCTGATCACTAAGATGTTTCTTTAATGAGCAATAAAGGCTATGAGAGGCTTTCTTAAATGAGCATTGACTTTTATTGATGATGACTACTAACTACCCCAGACACTCAATTGGCTGGTTGTGGGTTAGCAAGGAAACCATTTGGGAGTTCCTATGTAGCCAAAGAAGGAGACTGAAATCTTAGAGTTTCTTTTGCAGCTAGCTGAAAAAAGGAGCCTTTGGTGGCTTCAGATATGGTTTGCTTTTGAGGAATTGATGCTACATTACGAATTAACGTTGTCTGTCTGAATGCCCATTTTCTCCCTGCTGCTCAGTGTAGAACTTTGTAAAAGAATATCACAAGGCAATAGTAATTATAACCATTTGAACTTAAGGTTTTGTAGCTTGTCTAGAAGCAATGTATGAACAGGTCCATATAAATGGATTTCATGACCTTCCTTGGTGTCATTGAATAAATGTGTTTGTAAGTTTCTAAAGACTGCTGTCAGCCATTTTGCATGCATTTTATAGTGTATAATACATTTTAGGGGTTTATGTGAATTTGTACTGTCCATTGCCTTGGGGACTTCATTAGCAGAGAGATGATTCATAAATACATTTACGTGATTTTAAGAGATCGATGCTATGACCCCTAATGGCACCTGAGAGACCATCGGTTAGAGCAAATCTCCCCCTCCAAGAGGCTGGATATCAGACCCATACTAGAAGAGGTGGGTCTCACTCAAAATGGGGCTGCAGTGAGGGAAAATCTCATGCTTCCTCCACTGCTGACACTGGGGTACCTTGTCATCACTGATGAGGCTCCTGAAGGGGGTGGCAATGTGTCTCTGTGCACAGAGAACTATTACCCCCCCCGGGTCTTGCAGTGCACAAGCCAATCACCTCCCAGCCATCATAACAATGGGCCTTTAGCTAGTACATAATCAATGTGGGCAGTTTTCCCTTTTTAGATAGTTGCAGAATACAAGGTTGGATCTGGATTTCGTGATGCTGAGAACAGAAATGTAATGCAATTAACTTGTCTCTAGGGACAGCCATCATGGGGAAATACAGCCCTTTTTAGGCTTGTGGGATTTCCCTGGAGCCCCAAGTTCAGCTTGCAATTGTGACCTTCATATGCATAATTTGTGCAAATTACACTTGTGATTTGCACAAATTAAGCATCTTACGGTCACAACTACCACAAATTAAGCAAATTACGGCTGAAATTTGTGCAGATTATGCAAACTGCAGTCACAATTTGTGTAAATATTGATTTAACCCCCTCCCTCAAAAATCCGCAAGCTGGCCCAACTCTATCTTCATTGAGTTGGGCCAGCTGATGGGTAAGCGGGCTGATGTCTGGGGGGCTGAGCTGATGAAATCTCAGTGGACGTCACCCCCTGGATGTATTCCTCTAGAATCCCTACATGTCCCATTGATTTCAGTGGGTCTTCTCCTAGCATGACTAAGGGCACAATCCTATTCAGATAGGTGGCTGCCTCCGAACTTGGAGGTGACCACCTATCTAATGCAGGGCAGGATAAGTACAGAGGGGATCATTCCCTCTACGCTTCTCCTGCCCAGCATTTTTGATTAGATAACTGATTGTGGCTGTCTAGCTGCAGGAGGGCTGAGCGTGGGAGGAGGCTGCTGTACGAGACATAGGATATGTTGTACTGGCATTTCCACCCTCCTCGCCCAGGAACACCCCCCGGAATGCCCTTTTTGGGCCACTTCGTGCTCCTCTTGCACGAGGGGGGTGGTTGGTTCTCCGAGAACCAACCTCGGAGCATGGGCTCCAAAGTTGGTTGCTGGAAAACCAGATATCCTATAGCTGCTGTCTAGCAGCCATAGGATTGCTCCCTAAGCCTGGATCCAACCCATCATCTTCTCCATTCTCTTACTCTACAACTTCCAGCTGAATTCATCTTTGCATATATTTGTGTGTCTGTGTGTGTGTGTGTTGCGGGGGGGGGAGTAGGGGGTGGGTTACAACTATGAGGCGACTGGCACAATTTATAGAAAAAGCTGAAGAATGATTTTTGTCACCTGCATATTCCCTGGTGTCTTCATTTTTTTTTTACTTTGAAATTATATTGCTCAACAGCTTTTAAAGCATTTGAAAAGCCCCACCACCCCTTTTGGTCTTGTTTTGTTTCTTCTCTTGTTAATTAAACCATTCATCCAAGACTGGTGAGGAGAAGAAAGATCTAATTTATAGACCAAGCCTAGTGAAAAGAAACGAAATGAAGAATAAGCTGGACCATTCAAAGGATTTATTACAATTGCAGTGAAAACCTTTTAAATAAACTTCAATGGAAGACTACTGGGAAATGTGGCAACTTCATTCCACACGAAGAAGACAAAGATCTTCTGGATGCTAGAAACAGAGGGAGAAATGATGATTTTGGACTGCAAACCTTCCTTTGGAATGCAGATGGTCTGTTGTTATTATTATTATTATTATTATTATTATTATTCCTTGAAGGAAAAACATTTTTGGATAATACACTACTTTGTACATTTCACAGTTCTGTGGAAGTGGAGAAAAAACATAGACTATAGTAAGGCGCACAAAATCCAGCTTGCTTCCCGAGGATCTCAGATTTCATGTCTTTTTAAAAACAACAACTATGTTTCTAGACCTTGTTGCTGCAAATATCAATGTTGGCTGCTTAAATGCCCAGTTTAGACAATACACTTTCTCCATATATGGCAGGGGAGTGAAAGCATCTGGGCTATTGATCATACTGGGCTATCTGGGCTATTGATCATACATGTTACAGCCACATCTTTGTGGCCTTGGAAGAGGAACAGGGATGTGTGGTGGGTGTGGAGGGAACACATGCCCTCGCTTCCCCCACCACACAGACAGGAAGAGTAGCATCGACTCCACTCTGTGTGTGTTATGCTGGCTGAAATCTCTGAACCCAGCAGGGTTGCTTCCTTAAGATTTCCCATGTTTCAAGATGAGGCTTTAGTGCTGCACAGAGCTTCTCACCTTTCCCGTCAATAGCAAAACCCCATGAATGTATGCCCAAGCATGAATACTGAAGAGCAAATTGTGCAAAATGAGGGAAACCATGCCACTTTCCTCAATGTGCACAGCTTTTCAGTGCAGAATTTTGATTGACCAAGTACAGTATTGTCCCTTGACAAACGAAGCACGGATAAAGCATGGAGAACTGTCTGGGACTGTTCAGCTTAGGAAAAAAAGGCATGGTAGAAGTGATGAAGAGATCAGTAGAGGTGGTAGAGGTGATCAATAGAGGTCGTAGAAGGGGGAAAAAAGGCATGTTAGAAGTGTACAACATTATGTGTGGTGTGGAGAAAGTGGATAGGGAGACATTCTTCTCCCTTTCTAATAATACTAGAACTCGGTGTCATCTCATGAAGATGATTGGTGGGAGATCCAGGAAAGGTAAAAGGAAGTACTGCACACAAGATGTAGTTTGATGGCCACCAATTGGATGGCTTTAGAAGGGGATTAGACACATTCATGGAGTCTAGTCTCTAGTATCAAAGGCATCTGCTGGGGAACACCAGTTGCTGGAGAAAATGACTGGGCGGATGCTATTACGCTCATGTCCTAATTGTGGGTTTCCTTTCCCACAGCTGGTTGGCTACTGTGAGAACAGAATAATGGATGGGATGAACCCTTGCTTTGATCCAGTAGGACCCTTCTTATGTTCTTAACATAAGAAGAGCACATCTGGTTTGCCACAGTGGCCAATGAGATCCCTCTGTGAAGCCCATGAACAGGGTACTAAAGTAATACTCTCCTGCTGTTAGCCTCTTATAACTGGTATCCAGTGGTATTTGTGATCAACATGGGTGGCATGGATTTCATATAACCATGAACAGACCTATTCTGCATGTTTTTGGCTACTCCCCTTCTCCATTTAAAGCCATATAACTAGGTATGGCAGAGAATTCCATCACAGATCTCAGTGAGGCCAAATGCCAGTGCATTCGGCCCCCCAAAATCTGTGGTGTAATGAAGCCCCCCCCACCCCACGGAAAGCACGCAAAACGGAGCATCTACCCGGTGCCATTTGCACTGCTTTGCAAATGGCGGCTGCGTCTGTTTCACGATTTTTCCCATGATAGGCTACGTAAATACATACATAGCCTATCATGGCTAACACCATTTGCATCCCTGCGGAGGCTGTGATAGGCTACGTAAATATTTATGTAGCCTATCATGGCAAAAAAGGGGAACGCAAATGGTGGCCACTGTGGCCGCTGCCATTTGCATTCCCTTTTTTTTGCCGTGATAGGCTACATAAATATTTACGTAGCCTATCACAGCGAAAAAAAGGGACACAAATGGCGGCAGCTACGGCCGCCGCCATTTGTGTTCCTGCACAGCCCAGCAGTGGCCAGATGTCGCTGTGGGTGGCCCCAGCTGGTGGCTCCTTGGAGTCGCCAAGGAGTGGAGCCAGCTGGCAAGGATTTCAGGGGGAGGGACAGAGCACCTCCCCCCCACTGCAGATGTCACGAAACGAAACAGGTAAGTCGTTTTGTACATCCCTACATATAACACTCAGCCCTAGGCATGACTATTGGGGAAAAATATACATCCACCTTTGCTCATCTCTGTTCATCTTTAGTAGTCCAAATCACAGATCACCAGAGAACTAGTGTGATGTGTCAGACTAGGATTGGGGGACTGAAATTCCTACTCAACCATGTAGCTTATTGGCTGACCTTCAGTCTGTCACTGTGTCCCAGCCTCACCATCTTTACAGGGTTGCTGGGAAGGGGGCAGGGCCAGCCCTGCCATGAAGCAGAGTGAGGCAGTTGCCTCCAGCAGCAAATTTGGGGTGTCATAAAAGGGCAGCAATTTATAATTATTTACCTTGTTATTGTATTTCTACTGCCGTGGAGGGAGAGGGGTGGTTATGGCATTTTCTGCCACATGTACCAAAATAATTCAGCTAATTCGGGGTACCATGCACCTTGACTTGGGGGGGGGGGCATTTGCTGCTCTGCCTCAGGCAGCAAAATGTCCTGGAAGGAGGAGAACCTTGTTTGCTGCACACATCCACTTCTCCAAGGCAGCTGTGCTGCTCCAAAGTGGGTTGTGTGGGGAGACCTCAAAGGATTTCCAAGAGGCCACTGGATGGTGTGCAACAAACTTCATACCTCTTTGAAGGCTTCTCGTGTAATGCTGAATCTTGCAACCAGCAGTGCAGAAAACTGCCAGCTGGAGACAACCTCCATAGAACTGGATGACATCCCAGAAATTAAATGAAACAGAATTCAAATGAAAGAGATCATTGAGATGTTCCAGTCTGATTTCCTGTGTAAGTATGGTGACCAGATGCCCCTTATTTAGACTATCTCTCAGGGCCAGGCCTCTTCCCAAGATGCCACGGATTGGTGGCTTTGAGAAGCAGATTCAAGAGGAAGCATATTTTCCTGGCAGCTATCTCCATCTTAAAATAACATCAAATACAAAAACATGCATGGGGACATTTCTGTTCAGTCAAGAAACTACTAAAGCCAGCCTGGATCACAGGACCCAGCCCCAGGATCAGACTGTACGTGTCACCAAGGGCAGCTTCCCTCCCGGAGTAAATGGCATCTTAGGGCTGGGAGATTTTTACTGGGATCATGGCATGAGAGAAAGGCTTAACCCAGGGGTGCAGAATCCGAATCCAGAACTCAGGAGTTCTCCAGATGGCCACACCCCTTTCCCCTGGTCCTGCCTCTTCCCCCTGACCATCAATCGCTTGGCACTGTCAGGGTTGGATCTGTGCCCATGGAGTCCCAAAGCAGCTCTGATTCTGAGGAGGAGATACAATCCGTGGGAGAGGAACTCTCTCAGGTTTCAGAGGTGCAGCTGGAGGGGGATCCCCCCGCTCACACTCCTGGGAGCAACAGTGACCCTGGCATGGAAAGGGAGGGGCAACTTGAGCTTTTAGATGTGAGGCGCAGGTGCAGTCACAAGCAAGAGGTGGCGGGAGCCAAGCTCAGGCGCTCAGCCCAATTGACCCAACATTAACAGCTGCACCCCAAGGCCCCATGGGAGAGTGGGAGACCTTCCCCACCTACTCCTTAAGTTCGGAGGGTTGCTGCGCTTTTCCCCAAACGGAGACCAACTGATGGCCTGACTCTTAGAAACCCCTAGTAAGCTCTTCCTTTGTATTTCCCCTGAGTCTCAGGTAGTTAGCATCTGTAAACTTCATTAAGTTAAATAAAATTAAAGCCTTAGAAAGCAGCCCTTTTGTCTAAGTGTTAATTCTGGCTATTAGAGGAAAGCAACAGGGGCAATCCTAACAGGCACTTACCTGGCTTTTGTACTTTTCCCCCCACTCTAAAAGATTGGAATGCCTCTCCTAAGGGTTAGGTACTGGAAGTAAGAGCTTTAAACTAAAATAGGCTGGCATTTTTGACCCCACCCCCTATGGCCTTCATCCCCACCCACCCCTAGAATGCAGCCTCTGAGAGCTCCCCCAAAGTGGAATTCAGCCCCCAGGGGGAAAGTGGTTCTACACCCCCTGACTTAACACCTTTCCTGCGTGCTGTGGTTCTGCTCAGTGAAGGCTGGTAGCCCCACTTTCGGTGGGGCTGCGAATCCGTTCTGGGTTTCAGTCAGAATCAGCCAGAACCCTAAAGAGATCCAGTGTGGTGTAGTGGCCAGAGTGTTGGACTGGGAGTTGGGAGATCTGGGTTCTAGTCCCCACTCAGCCATGGAAACTCACTGAGTCTGGGCCAGTCACAGACTCTCAGGAAAACCCACCTCACAGGGTTGTTGTTGTGAGGATAAAATGGAGGAGAACTATGTACAACCGCCTTGGGTTCCTTAAGGAGGAAAAAAGGCAGGATATAAATGTAATCGATCGATCGATCGATCAATCGATTGATCATGAAGGAGCTATCCAAGGTGCTGAATCTATTTCGGTCTATGATTCAGCACCTTGGATAGCTCCTCTAGATTCCTGACTGGTTCTGACTGAAACCCAGAATGCATTCACAGCCCCACTGAAAGCAGAGCCACCAACCTCCACTGGTCCTGCCTCTGATTTCCCACAGCCCTCCTGTGGTTTTTTTGAGAGTTCTTGTGTGTTTTTTTAAAACATAAATGCATTCACATGTTTAATGTCACATCTTGTTTGGTCCTCGCACCTACTTCTTTCATTTAGTCCCAGAGAGGGAAATAATCCTGGAATCCCTCTGTGAGGCTGTACCCTCTCAACAACTGTGCATGGGGCTGGAGCAAAGCTCACAGTACATTAATTACAGCCCTGTTTCGGATGTAGGCCAGATGGTATGACATTTCTGTGCTAAGCACTTTGCTAGAATGTAGTGTGGATTCCTGGTCTCCACTAGACTGAACTCTGCTTCTTAAGTGCATGCTGAGATGGGGCCTACACACAAGAATACCACATGGATACCATGTGCACTGACACTTTGTCCAATGTTCATGGGCCTTTCTATGGTGAAGGGGCACCCACAAACCAGAACGGTGCTCATAATTCCAAGGATTTTTCACCTCATTCTTCTTTCTAGCCTTGATGGTAGAACTTGTTTTCCTGCAGTAGCCATTTGCTTCCCTTCTTGCTCAGGATTTAGATTGTGAAGTCACCCTGTTGATGCTTGGGCAGCAGATGATGATGTCATAAAGAGATGGAAGAAAATGAATGGAGAGGCAGGTAGAGATTCATCATGTCTAACATGAGGAGCTCCCTAAGGTACCTTGGACCTAGACTATGTAAGGCTTTAAAGGCAAGAACCAGCACTTTATATTTTGCTCAGATTTAGTTCTCCAAAGCAGAAAAGTTTCTTTGCTTTATTAAGTTGCAGCTGCTAGGATCCTGTAGAAAGATTCTGGAACTGGGTGACTTGCTCCAAGACTCAACTGTTGAATGACTGGATTGTGTAGATGGGTTGTTTGGTGGATTGCTGTCCCAGGTACCTCTGAAAACTGTCATGGCCCAGGATCTAGAGCCCTTTGAGACTGAGGTTTCCAGCAGCAGCAACTCTGGGGATCAGTCAGAACCAGTCCCTGGACCTTCACAAGTGGGTCCCCTCCACGTTGGATCCTGCACCCTGTTGACTTGATCCTGAGGAGGCACCGCTGCTCTCTTAATCTGAGAGATGGACCTCAGACACCTCCAGTGAGCAGGGAAGCCCTGGGGAACATTCCCCAACCAGCTCCTCACACTCCAATCCCTCAACACTCAGCAGAAGCCAGCAACAGTGGAAAAAGTCACCGCCCTTTTTTAAAAAACAAAACAAATGCACCAACATTGTGTTTTTTTGGCTCCTCCTGAAAACATCTTTATTTCAAGAAGCCTTCCTTGATGGCCAGCCAGATTTTTTTTAATTGGTATTCTGTTTTTGAAAGGAGTTTTAATATAGTTATTCTTTTTATCTTTTGTTGTTCACCATGCCGAAATCTGTGAAGCAGTATATAAATGTTGAAAATAAATAAATAAATACAGCACTTGATGAGGTGAAGCTCCCAGAAAGGCTCACAATTTGCACAAATCGTAGCCATAATTTATGCAAATTCACTAACACTGAAAATTCGCTAGCTGGCCTGACTTGCTGCAGGTAGGATTGCTCTCCGTGGTTCTGAATCTGAGCCCACCATTCCAGAGTCAGCGCCTACAGATCTGTCCAGGGTCCTGAACCTGCTCTGCTACAGCTGTCACCCATCCCCATGTCCTCTTGCTTCAGCCATCACCTAGTATAGATCATGGGATCTCCAAAACAACAGGAAAACCATTCTGTGTGACAAAAATGTTCTACCTCTGGCTCGGTGGGTCACCAAACTGTTGAAAGAATGTAAACACCCTGCTAGATCAGACCAAAGGTCCTTCAAGTCCAGCAACCTGTTTTCCCCAGTGGGAAGCCCGATGCTTCCGGGAAGCCCACAAGCCAGGTGAAAAGGCAACCACTCTCCCTCACTGTTAGCCTTCCAGTAACTGGTATGCAATGACAAACCTGGAGGTTCCATGCAGCCATCATGGCTAATAGCCACTAATAGCCTTATCCTCCCTGAATTTGTTTAATCCCTTCTTAGGATCATAGAATAGTAGGGTTGGAAGGGACCTAAAAGACCATCAAGTCCAACCACCTACTCAGTGCAGGAATCCAAGTCAGAGCATCCCTGACAGATGGCTGTCCAGCCTCATCTTGAATGCCTCCAGCGTGGGAGAGCCCACCACCTCCCTAGGTAATTGGTTCCATTGTCTTAAGCCAGTGACCCTCACCACAACTCAGAGCAAAGAATTCCACAAATTCTGCATTTTGTAACAAAGTATGTTTCTCTGACTGTCCTGAATCTACTGACAATCAGTTTTCATTGGGTGGCCTGATGTTTTTGTGTTATGAGAGAGGAAAGGAAACATAAACATGTGCTACATAAATCTTTCCACTCTATGCATAATGTTATATACTTTGGTCTCTCCCCCAGCCCCCAATTGTCTTATTTCTAAACTAAAAAGCCACAAACACTTCCTCTTAGGGAAGGTGATCCTAAGTCTTGATTGTTTTGGTTATCCTGTTCTTGTGAGTCATTTTGTTGTGTAATATCTCTCTCTCTCTCTCTCTCTCTCTCTCTCTCTCTCAGTTTGGCACATCCTGGTAGTTGACAGGGTATGATCGGCACTAATGTGCAGTTGCATCTTCCAAACCCTTGGAGTGTGTCGCATCTTTGTGCCAAGTAAGATGCTGAAGCCAGGTTTTGCCTGACAGCATATGTTTGTGTGTGCGTGTGTGTGTGCATATGCAAAAAGAGCTGAACAGAAGCAGGCAGAGGCCAGGGAAACCCAGGGTAAGGCACTGAATAAATACTTGTTATTGATAAATTAATATGATATACAGGGTTCTAAGCAGGCATGGAATAAGGAATTGGATTGTCCCATTTTGCCTAACCCTCACTTTGGCATCTATACCTCTCACATCTAGGAATCTTAGGCTTTGTCTTATTCAGCAAAAACTTTTGTTTCATGTCTATTGGATATCACAATGTCTCTTTAATAAGGGTTTGCCTAATTCAGCTAATTCTTGACATTGCAATGCAGCTAATGCTGCTTTTAAACATTTGTTTTGGCAATGTCCAGTAGATGCTTCTTTGGGGGAGGGGGTTATTATACAGATAAATTTTGTCCTGGAACAGCCTTTAATATCCACTGATCTATAAGCTCTTTTAAATTATCTAGCTGCTTTTTGGAAATTAACGAATGGTCAAATGATAAATGATTACTTCCTATAATGCAATGGATTGAGGACCTTACAACACTTTCAATATTTGAACAGGTGGTGTATAGATGCCACCTTCAAATGGATATTTATTTGGATATCTGGTCCACTTTTGTTGAAGCTTATGTATAATAACTAGAAAGTTTATTTTCATATACATGTATTTCATATGTATTCATTGACATGGCTATATATAAATCTATGTATGTATATAATTTCTCTCTTCTTTCTTTTTATAATTTTTTGGGGGGTGAAATTTCACAATAAAAATGAACCAAAACAACAAAACCATGGTAAACCAGAATGAGCTTTGGGTTTGGACACTTCCAGCTCTCCTCTCCTCCTCTTCTATGCACCAAACAGAAATATTCCACTTTCAAGTTTCAACTAACCACAGTTCCTTGTGATGTCCAAACTCAGGGAACCATAGTTTGTCCAAACTGGTGTTATGACTTTGCTGTCTGATTGCTGGGAATAACCCTGGGATATGAACAAAAGAGTCAGAATGATTGCTTTAATATTCCTTAATCATTGGCTGAGAGTGCAGCAGCTGGATATTTTGCTGGCAGAACTACAGCTCAATGGCCCAGAATTGCCAGGAAATAGTTGGAGACACCCCTGGACTTTTTGGAATGGAGAAACACTTCAGGGACCATAGAAAATGTCTCATCTCCCCTATATAATTGAAAGAAGCAGGCAAGCTAGATGTGTGTCTGTGAAAAGGAAAGGAAAGGAATAGGGATGGCAGAGAATTCCACCATGGACTCCAGTGAGGCCGAATTCCAGTGAATTCGGCCCCCCAGAGTCCATGATGGAACGGAGCAATCCCCCCCCCGCCACCCTGTGAAGTCTTGGTGGACCGGCTCCTACCTGCCTCTGGCAGGTCCAGATCCAGCTGCTGCTGTCTGCCATCCAGTCTGCAGCTGCAAATGGCGTCCTGCATAGCGGATGCCATTTGCATCCCCGCTTTAGCCATGATAGGCTACGTAAATATTTACTTAGCCTATCATGGCGAAGCAGGGATGCAAATAATGTCCCCTACATGGGGCGCCATTTGTGGCCACTGCCCGGCAGCAGATGGAAGTCCGGCTGCTGGCGGCCCCAGCCGGTGGCTCCATGGACTTGCTGTGGAGCGGAGCTGGCCAGGGAGGATTCCAGGGGGAGGAACAGACCACCTCCCCCCCCCAGCGGACCCCCCGCGGATGCAGGTAAGTGGGGTTTCGTACACCCCTAGAAAGGAAGATAAACTCACTGTAGAGACAGAGAATGATGTCAGAGTAAGCTAAATGAAAAAAGGCTGGGCTGTCTCTCTGGGGATCTGAAATAGGCCAGTGGACTTGCTTTTTGTAGAGTGCTATGCTACCTCTCTTCACCTATGCTAAACCATAGTCTAAATCAGGGGTGTTCAACCCCAGATGGAACCTGGCCCACCTGGACTTCCTCAGGTAGCCCCCTTTGCTTGGCCACACCACCGTCCCCCTGATCGCCATCCATTTGGTAGTTTTCTGGCCTTTTGACAGCCCCCCCCCTTTTAAAAGGTTGAAACACTTCCCCTGGGGCTTAGTAACTGGCCATAAAAGCTTTAAGCTAAAAGGTGTGGGGTTGTTGTTGTTGTTTGAATTTTGGTCCTGCTCCTTTTAATTGCAGTCCTGACCATCACTGAAATGTGCCTCCTGTGTGCTTTTCTGAAATTGAATTTGCCCCCCCCCCGTTGAAAAAGGTCACATAATGGCTACCATGGGGGCCTAGCTAGTCAAAAGTGAGCTAAAGTAGTGGTGGTGGTGGGGAGATAAATAGTGAGGCTAGAGGCTGTGTGCAGGGAAAAACTGCAAGGTAAAGAGATGGGGAGGGAAATGGAGACACTGGAGGCTGCGGGAGTGGGAGGGGGAAACAGAAAGGTAAAAGAGTAGGGAAGGAGCAAGGCTAGAGGCAAGGAGGGGAAGAAACAGTGAGCTAAAGAGAGGGGGGGAACAGCAAGGCTAGAGGCTGGGTGGGATGAGGAAAAAGCAAGGCAATGAGGTACAGGGGAGAGAAAGAGCAAGGCTAGAAGCCAGAAAGTGAGAGAAAGAAGACTGCCCTAACATTTTTTTTCCATTTTTCTTAGAACAATTTTTTTGAAGGTGGCAGGGAGAGGAGAGCTTTGTGGGCACCACTGGAGGTCTCCATGGGTGCTGCATTGGAGACCCCAGGGCTAAAATAGCTTAATCTTCATATGCAAAAAGGGATGCAAGCTGGATCAGACCAAGGCCCATCATGTTTCCAGCAGTGACCAATCTACATTGATGTATTTTATGTTATTTACAAAAATGTGTCCTGCTCTTCCACTAATCAAGAGCTAAAAGAGGCAAACAGTAAGGAATGCAAAACACACAACTATCAATGAAGCAATGCAATAAAACACACCACAGCAGTATAAGTAATGTAATCCAGCAACAGAAAGGTCTTAAAACCTCTAAAGGTCTGGTGAAAGTGCCAGGTCTCTAACCTGATAGCAGAATCTGTGTAATGCTGGGGACAGACAGGAATCCCCAAGGGACATACTCCAAACCACAGCCTCCAGCCCACATGTCTAATCCAGCCTAAAGAGCTTCCCAGGGTTCCTCCAGAGGACTTCCCATGATGTGTGACATTAGCTGGACTATTCCTGATTTGTGTCATGTGCACGACTCACTGCTTTGAGCAAATAAGGATGTTTGTTGCTGTGCTCGTTGCTAGAGGTCAACCTTTGGGGCCTTGACTTTTATTATCTAAGATGTAATAGTGCATTTTAATCTACCAGCTCTTCTTTTTCTAGGTGATCACATGGTTTCTGTTCACATATCCTCATCTGTGAAGAGTGGACCCTCCGCTGGCACTGGCAAAACCAACATGCCGCCGATGCGAACAAAATATTTCTTCAGAATATCCTGTGTTTCATCCTTTTTCATAACATCTTGGATGGCTTCCTGGCTTCTTTCTTCAGCTGCTATGCAAACCTTAAAATAACAATAGCAGGGACTGTTATGCATTCTTAGGGTAAATCTTATGAAAAGCAAATGCCAAAATACTGACCTGCTACTACCTTAAATATACTTATTAGATCCATAATTCATCTACTATAACAGGGGTCCCCAACCATTTTGGACCAGTGGGTACATTTAGGAATTTGAGAAACTGCAGTGAGCATCACCACAAAATGGCTCCCATGGAGGATGTGGCTAGTCCAGCAAACTTCACACATCATGGGAATTCATCATTTCCTGCTACAAGAACAAACCAGGGCGAATCTCAGGCTCACATATTCACCTCCCTCCTTTCCTCCTCTTTCATGCACTAGAGGAGGCTATCAAGCTTCTGCTCCCATTTTAAACTAACCATAGTTTCTCTTGGCATCAGTACTCAGGAAACTGTGGTTTGTTTAAACCAGGGATGCTGAACCTTCCCCAACACCTTTTAGCTTAACACTACTGTGAGTTACTAAGCCATGGAGAAGCACTTCAACCATGGACAAGCTTGGACAAGCTTGGACAAGCTTGGCCTCCAAGCCCCACCCCCTGAAGGAATCTACCCCCCCTCCCCACCCCAGAGAGCATCCTCACTGTTACCTCTGATCTGATATAGCAGCAGGGAATCAAGTGTCAGGAACTTGGCCTGTGCTAGGAAGAGTGGCCACTATTCCTAGCACAGAGTAGCTTTGCACAACATCCAGCATGCACAGGGGCATAAGGAACCTCATAAAGCCAAGGAATTAGCCAGCTTTGTGAGTAGAGATGTTGGAGAAATCCGCAATGGAATGTGTTTGGATTTCTATGAATTTGACCTATGGATTCCACAGTGGACCAGCTTTTCCCTAGTCACATGGATTTCATGAACTTGCAGACTGTTTTTTTTTTTTTTTTTTTAACTTTCCAGAATTTTACACAAATGTAATCATAGAAAAATGATTACAAACAACAACAACAACAAAAACAGCTAAAAAGGGACATTTCCCCCACAGGCTAAAGAATGAAAATGCATTGGGGATTGGGGGGGGGGATTTGCACATTTTCACAATTGCGAATTAGTGTAATTATGAATTTGCACAAATTTGGGAAATTGGAAAAAAATCCAATTCTGCCACTGAGCGGATGAAGGAATGAAAGGCACCTGGCAATCCACAAAAAGCAAGTGGAATGCAAAATGCAAAATCCATACATCCCTAACCCAGAGGAGCCTCTGCTTTTCCTGATGTCATCCAAATCCCTTTCTCTGTGCTGTCTTCAAAGGCAGCCCCACATAGAGCACATTGCAGTAATCTAACTTGGACGTTACCAGAGTATAGACAACTGAAGCCAGGTGATGACATTCTCTTCACCTCTTGACTGCAGTACCACATGCTAACATTACCAGTGTGTGCATGCAGAAGAGTTAAACCTTTCATCCCCCTTGCCATGTGATCCCATTCCAGTTTGCGGATGTGGGCACTGTGACTGCTCATGATTGCATCCATGCATTTCATGTCATGTCTTGTTTGACACTGAGGCTCAGAGCTGGAGATTCAGGCGATGGAGCCTCTTGGAGAAGGGGGTGGAGTTTGATGGTAGATGGCGACTTCTTTAAAAAATGAGACTTTCAGCCTCTCCTTGTAACTGATCTCCAGTGCAGAGCTATTGATCACTTCCCCATGCAGTTTCAAAATAGATTTATTATGTCTGCAGTGGTGCTGTCCATCTCTTAGACATTCCAAAGAAAGAGAGTGAAAGAGACGCTGAGAATACACTGGGCAAAGGGGTGGCTTAAAAAGCAGCATGGGAGGAAATGCTGGAGATGAGTCCTATGGAAAATAGAATTCCACCATACTTCTCACCCTAAGGTTTATCTGCTTCCCCTGGGGAACCCAAGAAGGAGGCTAAGAAAGGCCTGAAACTGTGCCAGATAGGGAGATCTGCTAACTCTCTGCAAATCTCCAATTCTATGACCACACCATGTAAATCTTAAATGTAGATCACAAATCACTTACTTTGGTGAAAAACAATGGCTGCTTTGTTTGTGGTCTTTGCAGAGGATGCGGTGGCTTCGGAAACAAAAGTTTTATCTTGATCAGTGACTTTGGAGGCAGCTCACCAAAAAGGGAATCTAGGACTAAGAAATTATAGCTTTCAGTAATGGACACAGTTGCTGCATTTAGGTGAGACCTTTAAGGTTCCCCTCAGATTGGCTTAGGATGCTTCGCGAAAAACAACAACAACCCAAGCCAATCTGAGGGCTCAGAAAGCCCCTCCCATTAGCCCCAGCCAGCTTGGCCAATGTTCAGGGATTATGGGAGTTGTAGTCCAAAACACTGCCTACCTCTGGTTTGAAGTTTCATGGAATGCATACTGTAAGGCATACATCTGCTGAGCCTACATCCCCTCCCAAACTCTCCCCTACACTACAACTTCAGCAGCCCAGCCCTCTCCAACCTGGTGCCCTCCAAATATTTGGGACTTCAACTCTCATCAGCCCCAGCCAGCCCCAGTCAAGAACACTGGGAGTTGAAATCCAAAATATCTGGAGGGCATCAAGCTGGGGGAGGCTCTGCTAGATTGCTGAAATGTAAGGACAGGTGAGCAGGAAGCCTCAGAGCTCTGGCCTCAGAGCTCAGCAGTCGCTTATTCCCTGCCCCCATGATTCCTCCCAGCCCCCTAACTTTGTATTATCAATTGGCGAACAGGGAGAGTAGAAAACATACGGGTTTTCTGGGTCATTTCTTGTGGACTAGCAGCTTCTTGGGAGGTGTGTGTTTCAGCGGCAGGCTGCTCAAAATCAGTTCCGTTTGAATTTTTTGTGCCAGAGTCCATTTCATCATCGTGATACTCCTCTTTTTCACCATCTTCGCTGTCTCTGTTCACTTGCGTCTTCACTACATCACACAAGAACTCTTCTACTTCAGTTTCATACAGTTCATCGTTATTGCTGAGGTGGAGTAGGGGAAGGGAGGAAACCCCAAAACATGGAACATGACTTAAGTTCTCCTGTCTATGACTAGTCATCAGCTTTTCTAGTCAGGAATATATGGCCAAGGACTTTGTTTTCACTCAAATAGCAAAATGCTTACACTTCATCAGGATTTCAATTCAGTAAAATAATAGGAGACCAGCGTGAAAGGCCACGATCCAGAAAAGGGGCATGTTTGATGGAGAGATGTGTGCATGTGGACAGTACTTTGCTTTGTGCTTTTCACTAGTTTCATTTTGTATTAAATTTTCTCTGGAATTGAAAAAAAAGAAAAGAATGGGGGGTGTGTGTGTGTGTGTATGGGGGCTTTAAAAATCCTGAAACCTCTCCTAATTTCCCCTTTTTATGTGGAATTTCACTGCAGTTCACAGCTTTAATCAGCTGCTGCTTTGTGCCATCTTTTTTTTAAATGGCCTTCTCCCTAGAAAAAGCAAGAATCAGATTCAACTACATAACAATGTCACTGGGGGCAAATAAAGCTTATTCAGAGTGAAGGCATCACCTATTACCTTCAATGCTGTCACCACATACCCAATTAAGATGACCTCATTATATGATGATATCCTCAGAAGAAGGTTTCTAAGAAGGATGCAACCATTTTGCAAGCCACCAAAGAAGCAGTTGTTCAGAGCTACAAGTGGGCTAAAAGGTACCATGGAGGGAAGCATCAAAGAGGGGTGCAGCCATGGGGGGCAGTCAATCCTTCTCTCCCCCTTTTGGGCCCCCATCAGCAAAACGTGTGTTTGCAAACTTTTTATTTCTGCACAAAGTGTACAAGGGGACTTGCACATTCACCTATGTTGCTGGAGAAATTCAAGATGGACTAAAATAAGTTCAGATTTCTAAGAATCTGACCTGTGGGATCTGCTGTGGACCAGTTTCCTCCAGCTGTGCAGAGCCCATGGACTTGCAGAACTTTTTTTGTTTTACTTTTCCGAAATTTATGCAAATGTATTTGCAGGAAAATACACAATTTTCTGTGGAGACTGGTAAATATACGTGGGGAAAACTTCAATAGGATGGGGAACAATATGCTAAATATTACATACTAACCTAAAATATGTAAATTGTTGTGAACCCTCTTACGGAATTATTTGCATTTGGGGGGCGGAATCCAAATCTGTCTGTGAACAAGACACTGGAACGAATGACACTGCACAATCCACAAAACACACATGGGGTGGATTTCACAAAATTCAGACATCCCTAGTTATGACTCAGCATGCTCTTTCACACTGAAGAGACAAGCTTCTGTTCAGTTTTAAAATGTAGCTTGTCTCTTCAGCATCGGGAGCTGCTGCTAGGGATGTACGAAAGTGACTTACCTTTCGCGAATTATGTTGATGGTGGGGGGGGAGGCGCTCCGTTCCTCCCCTCCGGAATCCTCGAACGGCCGGCTGTGCTCCGCAGCAGCTCCGTGGAGCAGCTGGCCAGGCCTGGCCAGGCCAGAGCTGTCCGCAGCCGGATTTCTGGCCACGGAGGGCTCTGGGTAAAAAAACAAAAACAAAAAACAATGCATACGCAAATGGCGGCGGCTACGGCCACCACCATTTGCGTTCCTTCTTTTTACCATCTTAATCTATGTAAATATTTACATAGACTATGATGGCAAAAATCAAGGGGAACGCAAATAGTGTAGCGGGCGCCATTTGCATCCCCTTTTGATTCCCCTTTTTAGCCTATGTAAATATTTACATAGGCTAAAACGGTGAATGAAAAAGAGACACAAATAGCGCCTGCTATGCTATTTACATTCCCCTTGATTTTCGCTGTTATAGTCTATGTAAATATTTACGTAGATTAAGATGGCCAAAAAGAAGGAATGCAAATGGCGGAGGCCATAGCCGCTGCCATTTGCGTACACGTTTTTTTTTAAAAAAAACACCACCCCCAACCATGATAGGCTACGTAAAGATTTATGTAGCCTATCACGTCTTTTATTTTTCCCCCACAAGCCTGGAAATGGCGGCGGTGGAAACCGGTTGGAAGACCAGCTGCCACCGGAGCCGCCGCCAGAGCTGCTACCGAATCTGCCTCTGGAGCCGCTGCCGGAGCTGCCACTGCCCGGAAGATCCACCCCAGGTATGTCTCGTCCCGGGGGGGATCCGCGGGGGGGGATCCGCGGGGGGGCGGGGGGTGGCAGGCCGTTCTGCCACAGATTTCGGGGGACCGAAGGCACTGGCATTCGGCCTCACTGAGATCCATGGTGGAATTCTCCGACATCCCTAGCTGCTGCAGTGAAAACAGAAAGCAAAGCTCCAGCTTCATGTGTATTTTCCCCCAGCCCCATGTATGCATGTTACCTTCCTTCTCTGGATCCTGGATTTTTCTTGGGTTGTGTAGGTCTTATGAGGGAGGTTCATATGTGTAAAGGGGGTCACGCGGATATGGGGGCTAATCCCCCTTCCTGCTGCTGCCCGCAGAAGAGACATTGCATCACGGTCTACATCTCGAGCCTGTCTAGGGGAAGGTGCCACACACATCCTGATTTACATAGCTCCTCCACTTGAGGGGTAACTTAGTCCAATCGGAGCCCCCCACTCTTTGCACCTCCTTCAGTATGCATGTAGAGCCCTTTCCCATGGTGGTCAAACACATGGATGGCAGGGAAGCATTTTCCGTTGTGGGCAGTGGTGGGGAGCAGGTGGTGGTGTGCAGGAGGAGGCAGGGCCATTAGGACCTGCAGCCAGTGGTGTAGTATAGGTGCACATCATGACGGTCCCCATAGCCACACCCCTGGGGGAGTCCAAAAATCCAGGCAGATGTGTTGCTCCATAGCAACAAACCAGTTCTAGCCAGTGGAGGCTGGTGGCTTCTATTTCTGTGGGGCTATGGATCCATTCTGGGTTTCAGCCAGAACCAGCCAGAATGCTAAAAGAGCTATCCAAGGTGCTGAGCCCCACCCCCAAATAGGTTCAGCGCCTTGGACAGCTCCTTTAGAGTTCTGGCTGGTTCTTGTCATGCCCCCTGATGACTCCTCCGAGGATGAAGGGGAATGGCAGGCTCCAGACCAGGGAAGGGACCAGCACAGAAGGTGTCCAAGACCCCTCCCCTCCTGTGGATGTTCCATGCCCAGCTACAGCCCCCCCTCAAGGATTCAGAGGGCAAAATGCCACTGCGCCCCATGGAGCAAAGGCTGATGCATGTCCGGGAGCAGCATAGGCGAGCCTCTGTCTGTCTAAGGCAGAGAGGCTCTCAGAGGCAGGAGGACTGATGGGATGCAGCTAGTGGATTCTGTTCATGGGGGGAGGCATTCTGTCCCGCCCCCCAGAATCCTCGACGGGGGGGAGGCGATCCGGTCCTCCCCCCCAGAATCCTCGATGGCTGGCTGTGCTCCGCGGCAGCCAGCCAGGCCCAGGCCAGGGCCATCTGCAGCCGGATTTCCAGCCGTGGAGTGCTCCGGGTAAAAACAAAACAAAACGCGTATGCAAATGGCGGCGGCTACGGCCGCCACCATTGCGTTCCTTATTTTTCGCTGTCTTAGTCTACATTAATATTTACGTACACTAAGATGAAGAAAAGAAAGGGGAATGCAAATAGCATACTGGGCGCTATTTGCATTCCCCTTTCTTATCTTCGTCTTAGTCTACGTAAATATTTATGTAGACTAAGACGGCCAAAAATAAGGAACGCAAATGGTGGCGGCTGTAGCTGCCGCCATTTGCATACGCATTTTTTTTTTTACCCAGACATGATAGGCTATGTAATTCTTTACGTAGCCTATCACGTCTATGGGGGGAAAAAAGAGAAAAAAACACAGACTGCAAATGGTGACGGCAGCAGCCAGTTGGAAGACCAGCTGCCGCCGCCAAAGCTGCCGCTGGAGCCACCACCATCCGAGACACCCGCCCCAGGTAAGTCTCATCCCGGAGGGGATCCTCGGGGGAGGGGTGGCAGGCCGTTCCGCGATGGATTTTGGGGGGCTGAATGCACTGGCATTCGGCCTCACCGAGATCCGTCGCAGAATTCTCTGACATCCCTAGATGCAGCTGCCTCAAGCTGTGGCCGTTAAAAGGGGTTGGCAGACTGGGGCAAGGCTGCTGAAGAGCAACGTCGCATCACACGCCGGACCTCAGCCTCAACCTCGGACCTGGCCCGCTGCCTTGCTCATGTTCCCTTGTGTGTTTTGGACCTTGGACTGGACAATGGTCTTCTCTCTGCCACATCACTTTGGATTCAACTGCCTGGGCAAAAAAGCCCTCACTTCAGCCACTTTTTCACTCCCCCAGACTTGGACAGTTTTACAACCCTGTTGTCAGCCCGTGATTTATCACCACCAGCTGTGGTCAGCTGGCAGGAGACGGCCATTCTGGCTGAACCCCAGAAGTGATTCACACCCCCACTGAAATTGGAGCCACCAGCCTCCAGTAGTTCTAGCAGTTTTAATCTCCACCAGGAGCAGATCTTTTGTAAAGCCGATGGGTCCTATTTATTTTTATTTATTTTATTTATTACATTTATATCCCACCTTTCTTCCATCATGGGACTCAAGGTGGCTACATGTGGTTCCCGGGTGGCCTCCCCTCCAAGCACTGACTGGACCCAAACCTGCTTAGCTTCAGCAAGGTGGCTGCCTCATGTGCCTTCAGACCCTGCCCTGGGACCTTAATTGCCCATTCAAGACCAGGGCACCCCCAAATACTTCACCCTGCAACAGGGATAGCTCATAACTATGTATTGTTGCTGGGAGAATTCTTGCCCCCTTACAAACTACTGTGGGGATTGCAGCGAAGCTCAGATGGATCTGAGGATGTTGAGGGGGGTGGCAGATGATGTCAGTGTCCCTGCTAATCAAAAAGTCCTGGTGCTGCATCCCTGCAAGCCCTGGCTCCACTGCGCCACTGTTGCCAACCCCCTTTGCATGTTCTTTCAATGTGTGCGCAGTCATGTGAGCCTCCCCTTTAGAACATCAGATTTGGCTCAAGAAGGATTGAGCATGGATTCCTCACTCAGTGTTTAGGGCCACTGATTTCAGAAGGAGAGTTATGTACATCCTTAAGGGCACAATCCTATGCATGTTTAGACAGAAAAAAGTCCTGCAGCTCCCAGCATTCCCCAGCTAGCCATGCTGGATTTGGGATTGTCCCCTAACTCTCTCTTACTGAAATCAATGGGGCTTAAAAAGCACTTGATTTGGGCTGGGCTGTGTCCTATATGTGCACCCAGCTTCATGTGCAGGAGTGGGCTTCAAGAATGCGTTGGGAAAGTTCCTTCCAAGGGCACACTGAAATCCAAATTCTGCATGTGACTATGAATGCACATGCTATAGGTTGGGAGGTGCTGAATGACTGTCTGAAATGGCTCTGAGACTCAATCCTTACTGCTTAGTGAAAGTGATGAGAAAGTCCTTCCGAATTTTTTTTTTTTTTTTAGGAAGCTTTGTGGGAGGTAACTATGTGATGTGTGATATGAAAGATTCTTGTTTAGTACTTGCCAGTCTAGTTGCTCCATGGTTTATTTTCTTTCCCTCACCTCCTTTTGCTGGATGTTCAGTCAGGAAGCTGGATTTGCCCACTGAAAAATGTAAAACTTCAGTTTATCTGGAGCACGATATTGTCGCATCAGCTGATAGGACATTATGATGCAATGATTTCAATGTTTCTTTTCAACCTATCACTTGAAAGCTCCAAAGGAGCTTGGGCCAGTGTTTGACTCCTCAGCTCTTGCCTTGAAATGAGGCATAGGGCCAAAACAGACATCTCTGTCTAGCAGCTATGTCTTTTCTCTCTCTCCATTTTTACTCCAGAGTAGTCCTGTTCCAGATTGGGACCCTAGGATGGGGGTTGGGCTTTTAAGACCTGGATCAGACATAGCTGATAGATTTAAAGGAATCTCTCTTTAGGCTCATAGAGTATACAGTTAAAAGACATACATGGGAATGTCAACATATGCTTTCCTCCCCCTCCAGAATTCCTGAAAACAATGTGTTGAAGCTGAAACATTTGAGAGTGTGCATTAGAAAAAAGTGCACACAGAAATACATGTATTAGTGAAAGTAAGGTTTAAAATGCCTCATATTAAGGAGATGGTTTGCAAAAAAAAGTGTACATTAGGCAAAACTGCATACAAAAATGCATGTATTAGGAGACACATGCACAAAAATGTGTATGAATTTTCATGGAGATTTTTTTAAAAAACCACTTAAAAAAATGCTCAGTGTTCAAGGTAAACCACAATTAAGACTGGAAAAATGAGGAACTGAGAGAAACTGAAGTTGACAAATTCATCCATTCTCACCTGTGGTTCTAGGACCATGTGTGGATAATGGAATATGTAGTTTACAAAGTGGTTAAATCTTGGGATCTCTAGTTAAAGGGTTTCAGGGTCAAAAAAGACATCACATGAAGCACATGCTTTAAAGCATGTGTTTACAACTCTCCGTTCTCTTCTCTCTTTTACAAAAAAAAAAGCAGCTGCCAAGGGCCTGGATTCAAATCAGGAAGACAGACATGGAGGGGATGGGGTATAATTCTTTCCTCCTTGTTCTGTTTTCCCACTAACCCCACTGACACTGCTATTTGCCCCAAATGTGTTATTTGCAACAAATAGGGGGCTTTAGATCACCATAGGGACAACTTTGGTAGTTCTGAATATCCTCAACAGGTCACTAGATGTCAGGGTGGACACTGAGCCCATAGAATCCCAGAGTAGTTCTGATTCTGAGGAAGAGCAGTCGCTCCTGGGAGAGGAGTGCGCTGCTCTTTCCCAGGACCAACAGCTGACGGAGATTCCTCCCACCAGCATTCCTAGTTTAGTTAGCAGTCCAGGGAGTGACCAAGCACAGATAGCAGACTTGGTGGATGTGCGATGCAGACGCAGAGAGCGGCGCCAGATGGAGGGCGCGGAAAGGAGGCATAATGCCAGGTTGGCGTGCAAACATCGGCTGCGCCCAGAGGATCCAAGGGAAAAGGGGAGGGACTCTCCCTAGTCCTTAAGTTCAGGGGTCCGCCAGTAATTCCCTTTCAAATGGGGACCAACTGTTCCAACGTAGGGCATAGGTACTGTGCTGCTCAGATCTAGTTGCAATCAGTATAGTTGTTAAGTTGTAAAAAAAGAATAAAGTTTTGAAAGGAATTCCTTTGTCTGTGTCTGGACTTGGCTACTGGATTAGACTGAGAGAGGCCTCCAAGGAGCCCTTGACAGTGGAAAAGTAGAGACTTGCTTGCAATATGCCTATGCTCAAACCAAAGATCAATGTTCAAGATCCCCCCTCCCCATAACGCATTGCTGAAAGCTGTCTGTTGGATGCTGTTTGTGTTGACTGAGCATAATTTGCCCTGCATTAATTAAAAAAGCTAAGATGGTAGCTTTGAGTTAAAGATTAGAAAAACATAATTGGCTGATAGTATGTTTTCACTGCTCAAGATATATTTTGGCATTTGTAGTATGTGAAAGGGCTGCCTGTGCATTATCAATGCTAGAGATGACACATCTGGTCCCCTTCCTGAGATTTAACTTCTACAGACCATGGGAAAGGAGCTGAGCCCTGAAGAATGACAACTCTAGCAAGTTACACTGAATGGGACTGGCCCTACCACTAGGCAGAGTGAGGTGGCAAATGCAGGGTGCGATGGCTAATAGTTCTAGAATAGAGCTGTGTGTGCAACATGACCTGCCCCAAGAAATAAGAAGAGTTCTGCTGGATTAGACCAAGGGTCCAGCATTCTGTTCACACAGTGGCCAACCAGCTGCCTGTGGGAAGCCCACAAAAGGACATGAGTGCCAATGGCATCCTCCTGCTTGTGTTCCCCAGCGACTGGAGTACAGAGCCATATTGCCTCTGATACTGGAGGTAGTATATAGCCATCATGACTAGGAGCTATTGATGGCCTTATTGTCCATGAATTTGTCTAATCCCCCTTTAAAGGCAATCTAATTGGTGGCCCTCATGTCATCCTGTGGTAGCGAATTCCATAATTCAGCTATGCGCTATATGAAGAGTGGTACCCTGCACCATCTAAAGCCAGCTTCCTGCTCTGTGGCATATTGGAGGATGTGGTCAGAACTGCTGACCACTTCCCCAAGAGGCAAGCCATGTCAGTAGAGCTTCTCAGTGAAGACCCTTCCAGACTGACTCAACCCAGGCTGGCCATTGGCTCCTCCTGGGCAGGAAGGAGTTTAAGAAGATTTCCTGTCTTAATAAAACTTTGCTCAAGCAACAAGGTCTACCTAAGCTCTGGGCTTGCTCTCCGATCCTGTCTTCTGCTTTGCTCCCTGATTCTGATTGCTCTTTCATCCTGACTTCCAGTCCCCGGCTCCTGAATCACTCCAGACTGTGGCCCAGCGCCCAGCCCTGAGACCCATCACTGGTGTTGAAGTGAGATTCAGCTATCAGTCTGGTAAGCTTTGGTATCATGGAGGGCTTGGGGGTGGGGAATGATATATTGTTCTCCATTTCAGGCAAAATGTCATGGGTTGGCCTTGAATTTTTTAGCAAGGCCTTCCCAAAGGCAAACACAAAGACATAAAAGTAGTGATGGGTGAACTTACCCTGAGTGAATTCCTTATTTATTCAGAAAGTAACAAATTCTTCCATGTGAGCTCAGATGAGAGTTCTCCATGTAATGCAAATGTTTGTTCTGTGTATATGAGTGTTTGTGCATGCACAGTATCAAGGCGCATCTTGGGAGCTGTAGATTGGAATTGTGTAGCATGGCATGATGTCATGCATCACCACATCATGCCCCCTTTCTGATTGGTTGTAGTCACATGGTATACCTTCGTGATGATGTTAAATGACATTTACTTGCTATTGCCAGTCACCAGTATGAAGACAGAAACTGTGGAGTCCTCCTGCTTCTTGTAGATCCTGACCTGTGCTGATGACAACAAGGGAAGCAGCGAAGGAGACTGCTTCAAGTAAGTTTTGGGGGTGGAAGGTTATAAGTGATAGGACAACTGAAAAAAAGGGGGCAGGGACAACTGTGTGCAACTTCACTATGCATGTTCTGAAGCTCTTAACCAATTCCAGACTTAATTGCAAATTCGTAACACATTAATCTAATCTTGCTATGAAAATAAGCATTAAGAATGGATGAATTTTTACCAGTGAGCTAACTAATTACAAAATTTGGCAGCATCATTACATAAAAAGGGGCAGGTAACAAAAAGCCTGGGATTCTAGGCTTGGCGAAGGCATAGTTGGGGTGTATCTGTGACAACATTTCAGATATGAGAGTTCTTAGTCCTGGCATACTCTACTTTAAATAGCTTCACTTGTACACTCTCCTAGAACCAAAGAAATTGTATAATTCTTTTGCATTCCAAGCATGTTTAGCTATAGAAAAATCAAAGGAGTCTTAAGGGAATGATTCTTAATGAAAATCAAAGGAAAGAGGCAAATGTTGGTGAAGTGTGTGTGTGTGTATCTCATAACCACCTTCCTAACCTCTGAATAATTCTTCAAAAGAAAGCAGCAGAACTTGGCTGTGTGACCATACACAGATTCAAATTTAGTAAAATTAATCCATAGACATGTGTTCTTTGACTCAGATTTATTCATACAATAAAAGACAAACGTAGGAATAAAAGCAATATTAATTCATAGATATGGATTCTTTGACCCAGATTAATTCATGAAATATTTGGACAGAGGGCGGGCAATGCATTTAGTGTAGCAGTAACTGTGTCCTTGCTGAAAAGTCCCCCTCAAACGGACTAGTTGTATGCCTAAGTATTTGTTGCTTGCCAGTACAAATGGATGTTACATTTCTGAGCCATGCTTCATTAGATAATAGGCCACACACGACAAAGCCCGCCACGATGCTGAGCTAATTAATACGTTGAAAATGAGCGAACCCCGACAATGGGAATCTATCCCTCTAGTGGAAGATGTTTGAATTACACTCTTCTAGGCTCTACCAGCTGCCAGTAAAGTGTGGTCCTCGTATCTCATGGTGAAGAGATATGAACTGGGGTGCATCCAAAAGCCAATTCATTCTCTGTGTGCCTTGTACATTCTCTGTGTGACTTGGTTCTTGGTTACCCAGGCTTCTGGAGACAATTTCAGTGCAGGGCTGGTCTTACTGTTAGGGAGAGTGAGGCTGCTGCCTCAGGCAGCTGATTGTGGAGTATTGCTAAATGGCAGCAAATTGAGCATGTATAGTGTTTTTACTGCTGGGGAGGAGAGAGGTGCTTGTGGGTTTTTCTGTCTCTGGTGCCAAAATAACTTGATCGACCTTGGGTAGGGATGTACGGATTTTGTTAAACCCGTTCCATCTGTGTTTTATGGATCGTCAGGTGTGTTTCATTCCGTCATCCGCTCATTGACAGAACAAGCCCATAGTCAGCCTTAAAGTTTGGCGCGGGCAGCCCCCCAAAGGGGGGGCAGTTCATCTGGTCTGCAGACCTTTTAAAGACAAAACTGTAAACTGTTTTCAATTATTTCTTTGTAAAAAAAAAGAAGAAGAAGAAGAAGAAGAGGTTGGCAGAGAAAATTTAGGGGTGCATGGCCCCAGCACCCCCCTTCCAGCTACAGACCTGTGATGGAATCAGACTTTTTTTTAACCAGAATTTCATTGTACTTGCGCTAATTTGCATCAGCGCTAATGCGTACTTGCACAAATGCTCTAATCCACCTTTGTTAAAAAGTGAAAAACCCATCGGGAAGTCTGCAGGATCTGTGCATCTTGGGGAAAAAATAGTCTCCTATGGAATCTGCAGGTTGGCTTCACAGAAGTCAGAACTCATTTGAATCTGTTGTGGCTTTCCCCGGCATCCCCCACCTAGGGTGCTATTGCACCTTGACCTGGTTGGGGTGGGGAGCAGACACCAGCGTGTTGGGCCAGCCCTGCCGTGGTGAGTGGAAACTGCTGCTTGAGCAAGGAGAGGTGCCACCATATCTGTAAACCAGGAGCCCAGAACCTCAGGCCTTGCTGCTCCCCTGAAGGACAGGTCAGTCTTGCAATGCCCATAGTACAGATGGGGAAGCTGAGGCTGGGAGATTTGGGCTTCCCTAAGGTCACCTAGTGAGATCATGGCAGAGGTAGGATTTGAACTAGGAACTTCTTCCTAATCTGTACCTCAGTCTCTTAGCTGCTATGTTCCACAAGTCCAGCCATTGATCCTTCCTAGAGAGGCTTGGGCTCAGGTGTGTGTGTGTGAGAGAGTGCATGCTGCGATTCCACAGGAGTGTGGAAAAGCCACAAAATGCAACGCTGGCCAGAGAATCTGCTGAGAATCTCAGCTTTCATTTAAAGGTAAGCGACCCCAAAAGCCAGGGGAGTTGTTTGCCTCATATCCCCCCCCCTCTCTCTCACACACACACGAGGGCTAGAAAAATAAAAGCACGGTTATGCAGTATTATGTGAAATGCTTAATTTACACAATTAATCCTGGTCACAGAACCCAGCTTTTCATGCCACAGAATTTAGACTGTTTTGGCACATTTTATTACACACACAGAGAGAGGGAGAGAGAGGTGCAAAATAAGAACAGCAGGGGCTGCAGCCCAGTGGCAGGGCACATGCCTTATATGCGCAAGCTTCCTGGCTCAGTTCATCAGCCAAAAGGATCCCAGGGAAAAGAGGCCCAGGAAAGATGCCACACAATAGTCCAGAGCAAGGCCAGTGTTGAGGGGGGGTGTGTGTCAGCATCATGGGGCATCTGCTGAGGCCCATGCCCCCATAGGGGGGCCCCCTGCTCATGCTCTGCCTTGCTCTCACTATCTGTGTGCCTTCCCTCTCTGAGTCAGTGGGGGGTGAAAGAAATGAGGTGGAGCAGCAGCCTCTGCAGCTCTTGCCCCTCTCCCTCTGAGAGCCAGGGTGGACTGAGGGAGAGGCAAGCAGACGGGCAGTGGCAGCAGTGGCGACGATGAGGGCGAGCATAGAAAGCGGCATGCACACGGTGTTGTCCCCCCCGCAGCAAACCCGACTGGCACTGCCCTGGAGAGCCACAGCAGGCCACCCTGAAGTCAGGGTGGCTCCAGGGATGAGTTCCCCCCGTGTGTTGCGGTTTCTGGTGGGCCCTCTGCTCTGTCACTGGGCCCCAGCAGTTTGCCTGGCTGTGGTGGCAGGTCTCCCTGCAACGCTGGGCAGCCGATTCCACCCCCCCTCCCCTCTACATTTCTCACAATGCTCAGAGTGACGGTAGCTCCAGGGCATTATGGGAGGTTAAAAGGGTGGCTAGATCGAGCATCCTGGCACTGCTTGGAGTGCGGGGCCAGGTGAATTAAATAAGGGGGACCAAGGCAGGCATCAGGAATGGGCCCTGGCAGGGTTCTAGGGCCCTGGCAGATGCCCAAGGATGGCAGGTGCTGGTGCCCAGCGTTGACCGAGCCCAGGGGCTCCAATGGCCTGCATCTGGCATATTCTGCCAGCCCTGCTGAAAGACTTGATTTTTCCCCCCTCTTCCCTCCCCATTCTTTTTTTCCTTGCGTATCATGTCTTTTCAGATTGTAAACCTACAGGCAGGGGCCATCTTGTTTTAATGAGTATACGGAAGCTGCTCTGGAAGCCTTTGTTGGCCGATGAACGGGACAACAATACTTTAAACAAACAAGCACACAAAACGGCCCTTGCCAATACTCTGCGTGGGATTAGCCATACCCCATACCCCATGCCCAAACCCTTCCACACACACCTCCTTTGCACGTGTGTGTGTGTGTGTGTGTGTGTGTCTGCATGCATGTGGAAACGGGTGGGGAAGCATAAACAACAATGGCCAAGGGAGCAGACAGCTCTTTTGTTCTGAGGCGTGCTGTCCTCTCATAGGGAAAGAAAGAGCCCGGGAAAAGCTGTTGTTGCTTGCATTACCACCAACACTGTTTTTTCAATGAGGCTGTTTCTTTTCTGAGGGTGATAATCAAGTGAGATCATGGCATCCTTTGCCAGGGTTCTGTTGCTAGGTGACGAAGGTAACACTTTTTGGGCCCACATTGCAGAAGTTTGGAGAGGTAAAGCAACCTCTTGTATGACTATAGCCATCGTGCCTGGAAGGTGACCATCGCTCCACACGCTGCACATTTTCTGGTGACTTTAACATGCACATTTCATTTTTCTTTGCCTGTGCCTCCTAGTCCTTGAGCACCCACCAGCCCCCACTTTTTCATTCTCTCCAGCTATAAGCTTCTCTCTGTGAGCTTTTGTTTTGCTCTTGCAGTTCTTAAGGTGGCCACGTGTCCTGCTTTATGGAGGAGGGTCCTCTGTTTGAAGGGTCATCTGGTGCACATCTAGTTTCAAGATAAAGAACCATCAGGAGGGAGAGCAGTTGGGGCCTTGAAGTTGCCCACCAAAAATGCCTGGGTGGCAGGGTGAGCAGGGTCACCTGTAAATGTCCTCTTTTGTCCTTTGGGGGGGAGGGGGAGATGGTGCATTTCCTCTCTTTGGTACTTTGTAAGTATCCACCCTAGTAGCTAGTGATGCTAGGACAGGTTATGTTCAGTGTCCTCTAGTGGGTCACCTCCTATGTCAGCAAGCTCCTCTGGCAGGCTCCCCTGATGGCTACAGCAACACTTTCATCAGCACCAGTCAGCAAGATGTCATTTTAATTTCCCACAATGCCCCAGAGGGCATTGGCATTGTAGAAAATTAAAATGGCAACTCCAACTCCCCACTTTGGGCTGCTATTTTAATTTCCCACAAGGTCACAGAGCCATGCTATGGTGGGGGACCACCACCCATGGGTAGGGGAACTTTAAACCTTCTCACCAAGTGTCCCCTCTTTTAACTAGCCAAGGAGGGTATAATTTTTTTTCTTCCACAGGGTCTTGACCAGACCATTAGATCAGGAGGCAGACTCTTATTGGCTACCTTATTTGAGTCTACAAATGATAGATGCTCATCTCAAGTTGAACTTCTTAACAGTTGAAGAGCTAAAGGGTAGGATTCAGGCTTAGTTATACTTTGAGTAGCCCCAATGGGAGCAATGGGACTTAAGTTACTCATAACTAATGTAAGTCCAATTATTTCAATGGGTCTACTCTAAGTATGACTAAGTCAGGGTGAACAGCCTTCTATTTTCCCTTGTCATTGCTTTATATTGCAAAATATTCCTGGACTACATCTTGATTATAACAAAATAGTGTTGAGCATCCAAATAAAAATAGAATCCATCAGAGTATAATCTTTAAATCACTTACTGCACTGGAAGCATTGGGGTGGGGGGAATGCAATTTGTCCTTTGGGATCATCAGACCTCGACAGGAAAATCATTATTTTTAGCATTCCCACGACAAAGCTCTTTCCAGTGCCGTTTTCCTCTTTGAAAACAAACCAAACCCCACAAACATTACTAATTCCAGTGATAGGTAATAATTTGCCATTTGACAGCTTAAATGAAAGTAAAATAGCAACTGTTCCTTATACATAATCCCATTTATTAATGGTATTTATTTTCAGTGATAAAAAAAAATAATGCTAATTGGGTGTCTTGGAAGAAAAAGCAGGTTTTGGACAAGTCATCAAAACTTACACAAAGTGTGCATGCAAAGCACTCCCCATTTCTGTCTTCAGAGCAGTTGCGAAGACAATATTAAACCTTACTTGGCAGGTTTTCTTACCACGTTTTAATTACTTGTCCTGTCTGTTTATATTCAGTTGCATTTTGCGGAAGATACAAGGGTTTGTGGTGGTGGTGGTGGTGATTTTTTAAAAACTTGGTATTTAGGAAATCCAAAGCTGGGGTGATGCATGCTCAGGTGCTAATTTATTTACATCAATTAATTCCAGGCCCCTGATGTAAACCAATTAGTATTCAACCCTTAATGGAGTCATTATCTGTCAGATTAGCTTTTCAAAATGCTTGTCACCGTTACAGGACTAGACGGCAGAACTTTGCTAATAAAACTAGCAGAATTAATGGAGTGAACAGCATAGATAATGGCTTAATGTGGAACATACACTATAGAAGAGGGGACTGATCAACGGTATTCTCAAAATGAAGATGTCAGGAGTAGCTACTGTATTCTGGGGAGAAAAAAAACAACAACCCAGGCAGCAGGTGGGTGAGAATTAAACAATACCATTCAAACCAACTTCAGGAGCGCCTTGCTGAGTCTTTGCAAAGTTACATCACAGAATAAGTACATTTCCAGTTTTGGGAAACCTTCTCTCAGAGTCATACACTTGTGTCCCAGTTCAGCAAGGGGGATTTGTGCACTGAAGAAGCTATAGTGCATGGATTCCCTTCCTGGACTGGGAACTGTCCATACAGCTAGGATGGAGGATGAACATTTTGGGACAGGGCTGTACCATAGTGGTAAAACACCTGCTTTGCATGCAAAGGTCCTCTATTCAATCCCCATCATCTCTGAGTAGGGTTGGGAAGGGGCTCCCATCTGAAACCCAGGAAAGCCATTGCCAATTGGTGTAGACCAGGGGTGGGCAACCTTTTTTGGGTGGGAGGGGTGCATAATGGAGCCAGGGGTGCATAATGGGGCCAGGGCACCTGCGCACACACAGTGATCAGATTGAGCTTCTGCTGCTTCTTCTTCTTCGTCTTCTTCTTCTTCTTCTTCTTCTTCTTCTTCTTCTTCTTCTTCTTCTTCTTTTTCAGCTATCTTGACCAGGGTCATAGTGGCAGGGGGCTACCTTAAGGCCTTTCCCCCACAACAGTCCTGATCAGCAGTGTTGGCTCCAGGTTTTTGAGGGCCCCTGGGCACGACACCGTCCATGGGCCCCCTCCCTCACTGTGTTTATTTTCTCACCACCATTGTCACAGTTGCTACTGCTCCTCCTCTTATCATGGCTCCCACTGGCTTGCTTGACAGCCAGAGAACAATTAGACCATGGTATCTCCTGCTCGTCCTTCTCACCACCACTGTTGTCTGGGACAGAGTGAGAGTCAGGTGAACAAATGGGTTGCAATGGTGAAGTGGAGGAGCAGCTCCAGGGGCCTCTTATCAGTGGGTCCTTGCTGGGGTGAGGGCCCTTGGCAGGTGCCCAACCATGCCTACTCTTAAAGCTGGCCCTGTTGATCAGGATTGCTGGGGGAGGGGAGAGAGGCTTGAACCCCTCCCCTGAATCCCAATGCAGGCAAGATTGCTATTTCCCCACTACCTTCAGGGGTGTGTGTGAGGATAACACACCCTTTCTCCCCTCCCCAGATATTCTGATCAGGCATGCTGCATGGAAAGGCTTTAACCGACCCCTCTGTGATCCCAGTCAAGATTGCTGTTCGATCAGGATTGTGCTGTGTGTGGGGGGGGGGGAGTTAAAACCTCTCTCTTCCACCCAGCAATTCTGATACAGGGAACATAGCTTGGGGGTGGGGAGAGGCTTTATCCTCACCTCCTGTTATCTTTTCCTTGCTGCCCAGCTGATGACAGATCAGCTGGGCAGTGGGGGCCCCTTGTAATCCATGGGCTGCATAGAGAGTGGCTGGAGGCTGCCCACGTGTGGTGTAGAATCTACTGAGCTTAGAATGACAGGTGGTCTGACTTGGTTTAAGGCAAGTTCCTCCGTAATCCTTGGAAGAAGCATTGGGATGTGGAACACCCAATGTAGTCCGATTTGTGCTCTATGGTGTCGATGAAGGTAGACGTTTCCTTTTATACTGCCACGAAGATGGGAATGTGTTTCACCAATTACTATCTTGGACTGTGCACATGTTGACAGTCTACAGCTATGTCTGGGTCAGACTATATTTTATTTAGTACTTTTGCATCCCACCTCTCTTCCCTTCTGGCACTCAAAGTGATGTCCATGGGGTTCACAAACGGTCTCCCATCCAAACACTGACCAGACCTATACCTTCTTAGCTTCAGCAAGGCAACTGCATCATGTGTCCTCAGACTATGCCCTGTCTTTCCTTCCATCGTGGTACAGTTTGCAGATAAACTCTCTACCTTTAGAAATAGCAGTGAACTTTGGGTTAGTAGCAGCTCTGGCCACTGGATTTCAGTGTGTGTATGGGTGATCCACTTTTCCTAGACACATTAAAGAGGGCATAGTGTTGGGGAGGTAAGCTGTTCCTTTAAGAAACAAGAAACAAAGAAACAAGAAACAAAGAAACAAAGTCTGTGCTGAGGGTGGGGACACTGTGGCTGTCCAGATGTTGAACTACAACTCCCATCATATCTTATTTTTGGTCGTGCTGATGAGAATTGCACTCCAACATCTGGGCAGTCATGGCTTTTATAATTTGCTCTCTGCCCTCTTCCCCCTCTGCAAGTTCTTTCCCAAAGATTTTTTCTGTTCTGTGTTAGGAAAACAATGGATATTCCAGTACCTAAATGGTGCATAATGAAAATGTAAGCTTCTTCCCTGAAAAGTTAGTAGATTCACAAGAGGAATAGAATAAAGGGATTAAAATAAAACCCAAACAACCCTAGTTGTATCCTGTTTTCAGGTTTTCCAGAACCAAAGGGTGCCATTGCACCTAATAAATTAAAGAATTAAAACAATGATATTATCATTGCACCTGTCTGGTGTTGAATTATGGAGGTTGCACTTTCTGAGCAGCAATAATATAAGAGGTACCAATCTAGGAAGGATGCTTTCTTTACTTGGCTTTCTTTTTCTCATCATTTAGATCATGAGCTTTCTGCTGAATTAAAATCTGCAAAATGGGATCCCCTTTCCATCTATGGCACAAAAATAATCCCCTTACCCTCACCCCCAACAACCGCTCCTCTGTTCACAAGATCCACTGTCCCCCCTCACTCTCTGTAATATAATAGAGCCTCATTTTCCCCTTCGTATCCTACCGCTTTTATCTTTCTTAATTGGATTGACATATCTGTCAGTCAAAATGCAGGTATGAAACGAACAAGGATCTGTGTTGCAAATGCACCAAGGGATTTTGCAGTGGTGGCAGTAATGCCTCTGGCAGTGATTGGCTGAGCTTCTCTGCTGTCACAGAGGTGTGGAGCAGGTGTTGGGAGCCATGGACTTTTGCTAAATAAAAGGAGTGAAAAACAGTGTCTGAAGGGTATGATCAGGATTCTAGAAGTAGGCAGGGAGATAATGCTTAACCCATCCCCAGCCACCAAGTGGCTTTCCCCCTGCAAGGCTTGGAACACCTGTTTGTTGTGGGCAAATGCACAAAAGCCACCTGAAATCTTGCAGTTTGCTCTTCTGCAATTTTTCAGTAATGGCCAGTAGGCGGTGCTACTGGAATAGCATGTGTCACCTTTTTCTGCTAAGTCAGTTTCCTTTCCTCCCCACCCCCCAAGTTGTCTTGTCATTTTTATATCAACAATAAAATTTTGTGACTTGGAAAGGGGATGGGGGAAGCTGCATCGCAAATGTGGATTTATGGTATTTGCGTCTTCTTCTTTTTTAATAGCAGACAATAAATGATTCAAAGTTTGGAGGGAGCAATCCTATGGCAGCTAGACAGTGACTAGAAGGCCATAGGATATCTGGTTTTCTGGGAACTGACCTCCCCCCACTTCTGTGCTGCCTCAGAGGCAGTGTGGAACAGCCCTGTCCTCCGTGCTCGCAAAAGGAGCATGGAGCGGCCGAAAAGGGGTGTTCCTGGAGGGTGTTCTGGGGTGGGGAGGGTGGAAATGCCTGTACAACACATCCTATGCATCGTATGGCAGCCTCCTCCCTCGCTCTGCCCTCCCACAGCTAGACAGCTGCAATCAGCTGTCTAGCTGCAAATACAGGGCAGGAGGAGAGTGGAGGGAACGATCCCCTTCATGCTTCTCCTGCCCTACATTGGATAGGCGGCAGCCTCTGAGTTTGGAGGCAGCTGCCTATCTGAATAGGATTGTGACCTAAGTGTATGAAGGATAATCAAAGGGGTGAGGGGGAGTCTAAGGAAGAACTGGAACCTGTTTGTGGCCCATTGGTTTGGGAAGGATATTTTTACTTCTTGTTACCTTGGTTCCCCCCCCCCCTTTTAAAGCAATGACTATCAGTTTCTCTATTCTTGGGGCAGTATCAAATGGTAGTCCTACGTAGACTAGGTCCATTCACTTAAATGGGTCTACTCTGTGTAGGAGTACTACTGGATACTACCCTTGGATTCCAGCCAATTCTCTGAACAGCAGTCTGGTAATGTTTGGCATTGGTACTGTTGCTTTGCAGAAATTTCTTGCATGTTTTACTGCAGAACTAACCCTCTTCATGAATGGTCAGGTCTCTATAATAAAGTCACCTCTCAGTAGATGAATCTAGGGAGCTGGGAAGCATATGCTTTCAGGTAGCCAGTCAGTAGGGATGAGGGAGAATGCCAACTTACTAGGGATGTCAGAGAATTCCACGATGGATCTTGGTGAGGCCGAATGCCAGTGCATTCAGCCCCCCGAAATCCATCGCGGAATGGCCTGCCACCCCCCTGCCCCCGCGGATCCCCCGCGGGACGAGACTTACCTGGGGTGCATGTTTCAGATGGCGGTGGCTCCAGCGGCGGCGGCAGCTGGTCTTCCGACCGGCTGCCACTGCCGCCATTTCCAGTCTGTGTTTTTTTCTACCCCCCCCCAGACGTGATAGGCTACGTAAAGACTTACGTAGCCAATCACGTCTGGGTAAAAAAAACACACAAAAAACAAATGCGTATGCAAATGGTGGTGGCTACGGCCGCCGCCATTTGCATTCCTTATTTTTGGCCATCTGAGTCTACATAAATATTTATGTAGACTAAGACGAAGACAAGAAAGGGGAACGCAAATAGCACCCAGTACGCTATTTGTGTTCCCCTTTCTTGTCTTCGTCTTAGTCTACGTAAATATTTATGTAGACTAATACAGCCAAAAATAAGGAACGCAAATGTCGGCGGCAATAGCCGCCGCCATCTGTGTACGCATTTTTTTTTTTTTTAACCCAGAGCCCTCTGCGGCCAGAAATCCGGCTGCGGACGGCCCTGCCCTGGGCCTGGCCGGCTGCTCCGTGGTGCTGCCACGGAGCACAGCCGGCCGTTGAGGATTCCGGGGGGGAGGACCGGATCGCCTCCCCCCCTGTCGAGGATTCCGGGGGGGAGGGACCGAACGCCTCCCCCCCACCATGAACAGAATCTGTGAAAAAGTGACTTTCATACATCCCTACAACTTACCTGATCTTGCACTTTCAAACCAATATGCAAACCAAACCTCAGTTATCCTTTGAAATTTACACTTCTCCAAACTTTATGATGGAGTTCTCCAACCAAAAGAATGCATGCAAAAAAGTTTATATTAGGGAAACATGCTCACAAAAACATGGGTCTTACTGAAAAGAACATAAAAAATGCATTATATTATACAATTGCTTGCAGAACACGGGCATATTAGGCCAAAAAGAAGAAGCATGTATTAAGACAAATGCATCCAAAATCATGTAAACTTTAAAAAAAGAGAAATTCTCAAAGTTCAGGATGAAATGAAATTGGAAAAATGAGAAACGAGCAGAACAGAATTTAATAGATCCATCCCTATGCACCAGTAGGGCAAGAAGGTAAAAATAGCCCTGTCCTACCCTGGTTTCCCAGCTACTGGTATTCAGAAGCATATTTGATTTTGCTCCTGCAAGTAGCATATCACCATCATCATTAATAGTCACTGACTGCATCAAGAAGTTTCTCCTTTAGTCTGTCCTGAATCTCCCACCCTCCTGCTCGCTGCGTGATCCCGAGTTTTAACTTTCCTGATCTGGTGCCCTCAAGATGTTTTAGACTGAAATTTGGGATTTGTAGTTCAAAACATCTGGAGGGCAGCAGGTTGGAGAAGATCTTTCTACTACTATGAGGGAGATTACTTTCTCCTTCCACCCTCTCTACGCCATGCATGATTTTGTAAACCTCTTATCATAATGGTGATGAACCTCTTTCAGGTGGAGGGCCAAATTCAGTTTTGGAGAAGCTCTCGGGCATCGCATTCTCAGATACTGAATTTGGCCCTCAGGCTGAAAGGTGACCCTGGTGTAGAGAGACATCCCCTTTTATTTCATTTTGTTTATTATATTTCTATACTGCCCCATTGCCGAAGCTCTCTGGGCGGTTCACAAAAATTTCCATGTAACATGACAGAAGGACAGCAATGCAAAGCTTTAGGACAGGGGAGGGCGACCTGTGGCCCTCCAGATCTTGCTGGACCATGACTCCCATCATCCCTCAATATTGACTATGCTGCCTAGGGCTGATGGGGGTTGCAGTCCAACAACATCTGGAGTGCCACTAGTTGCCCACCCCTGAGTGAGGGGAATAGGAAATCAGAGCATGGCTCAGAGCCGGCCCAAGACATTTTGCTGCCTGAGATGAAGGACAAGATGGCGCCCGCTTCCCATCCTGTGTACAAAAGCCAACCACCCTACCGGTTTGGTCTAACTTTTTAACCCTGGGGATGAGACAGTATCCTCCGCTGCACCTGAGGGAAGTAGGCCAGGTTGGAGGGTGGCACACACAGCTCTGTCCTCCACCTAATCACCCTTGCTACCAGCCTTTTTGCATCAGCCGCCTGAGGCAGCTGCCTCACTCTGCCCAAGGGGAGGGCCGGCACAGTCATTGGTCCCTGTTGCTCAGCATTGCCTATGCTGAATGGCAATAGCTCCCCAGGGTTTCAGATGGGGGTCTTTCCCCGCCCTTCCTCTGGGCCCTTTTGCTGGCAAACTGTGTGCTGCATCAATGAGTTACACAGCCATTCCCCATGGAATAAATAAATACGTGTCCATTTGACCCATCTAAGGGCACAATCTTATGCATGTTTAGACAGAAGCAAAGTCCTACACCTTCCAGCTGGCAGGTGTAGGACTTTTTTCTGTGTAAAGACACATAGGATTGGACCTTAAAATGTCTCCACTGACTGGTATTAGCACTTCAGTGTCTCATGTGAAAAGCTCTATGTGCACAACTGCCCACCCCCACCCCCAATAGTGGTATTCCTGCACTTCAACTTGAGGGAACCAATTAATTATGTAGCATGTTTCTTTTGGGAAACAGAGCAAGTGGAACCGAACGTGTCAGAAGATGGAGTTGCCCTTTCTGAGTACGAGAGCCGTCGGGTCTTGGGGAGGGTCACACCGTGTGATGCGCCTGAGGCGTGCCTCCCATAAATCATGACACTGGCGTGCCCGGTTTTTGCGTTAATCCTTCCTTATGTGTAGAAAATGCTGTCTCTGCAGCTGGTGATAAGGCTGAGAAATTAAATTGTTTTCCTGCGTGCATGCTATGGCAAGGTGCTTATGCAACGTTTTAATGAAACCTCGGCACCGCTGAGGCAGTGCTGGTGGTGGTTAATTTAATACCAGTCAGAATTTGTCCCCTTAAGCTTGATTGCATCCGAAACCACACAGAGGCCTGAAACGTCTGGCTCTTTGGTGCGCAGATATTTGCACAGGTGGTAAAAAAGAGGGAAGAAGGTTTTTAGAGAGGTGAGAATGCTTGGATGTTCACCTGGAGCTGCCTGTGGCTGGGGTTGTCATGGGAGTCCAGAAAGGGGATGGAGTATGGTGAACTTCCCTGTGCTCAGTCTCCTGGGATCCAGTTAGCAGATCACTGGGCTTGCCCTACTCAGCGTGCACTGAACCAGGCAAGCACAGTGGTCCCTGTTGGTCTGCCAAGCCCCCATTTTGCATAAAAATAGCAGCATGACCTTTTTCATAAATCCCCATTTATGCAAATGGTGGCCGTAAAGGGGCCATTTACGCAAGATTACAGGCCTAAATGGAGCATGTATGCCTGTAATCTTGCATAAACGGCTGTTTTATGGATGCCATTTGTGTAAATGGGGATTTACAAAAATGCGCTGCCATCTTTATGCAAAATGGTAGCTTGGTGAGGGATTGGGTGGCTGCTCACCAGGTGCGGCAAACAGGGTCGGCTGCTGGCAAGGGTCTGGCGCATGATGTGGGTGAGTTCAGCCATCCCTACCTGTGGCTATATGTTAGGAGAGGTGAACCTATGACCAGTGGAGGCTGGTGGTTCCAGTGTCAGTGGGGCTGTGAATCCATTCTGGGTGTCAGAACCACTCAGAACACTAAAGGAGCCATCAAAGGTGCTGAGAGCACTTTGGAGAGCTCCTTTAGAGTTCTTACTGGTTTGGACTGAAACCCAGAATGGATCCACTGCCCCACTGACATCAGAGCCACCAGCCTCCACTGCCTGTGACCCTCCTGATTTGTTGAGCACCTTGGGTTCAGCACCTTGGAGAGCTCTTTTAGAGATCTGGCTGGTTCTGACTGGAAGCCAGAATGGAATCACCGCCCCACTGACATCAGAGCCATCGGCCTCCACTGGTTGGGCTCCAACTCTGGTTAGCCCCAGCCAGCATGCAAATGATCATGAATGATGGGAGTTGTAATCCAATGACATTGGGGGGGCCAAAGGTTCCTGACCTTTAGTATATGCAGTATTAGTGTTCCAGTGTAGAATGGGCAGACTGTGTACTTTTAAATCAGTGGAGAAACGCACTGATGGTGACATATTGGTAAAAATGATCCTTGGCTCTGATTCAAACTGTTGAGCCTGTTCTGAGGCAGACGTAGAGCTCTTTTGTGAACAGGATTCCCCATTCACCTCAGTGCAACAGCAATAATAGCACTCATACAGCACTTTATATAATGTTCAAAGCACATCACAGATATCAGGGGAGGGCAGAAAGTCAATCAGGATCTACTGGCAGAACTCTGGATGATTTGAAGTGGATTGGTGAGGCTTTCTGACTCTCAATTGCTTAATAAAGGCAACAGCAAAATTACTCTCCCCCCGCTGATTGTACTTCTGAAATGGAAAAACGTGCTAGTGCTGGAGAGTCACCAGGAGTAGGTTTTTGTGTGTGTGTAAGCTGGGGGTGTACAAATCCCACTCACTTGAGTCCACTGGGGGGTCTGCTGGGGGGGGAAGGTGATCCGTTCCTCCCCCCGGAATCCTCCCCGGCTGGCTCCTCTCCATGGTGAGTCTGTGGAGTCACTGGCCAGGTCCGTCCGCTGCCGGACTTCCATCCAGTGCCAGTCTGAGGACAAAAATGGCATCTGGCATAGTGGATGCCATTAGCGTCCCTGCTCTTTGCTGTGATAGGCTATGTAAAGATTTACGTAGCCTATCACAGCAAAGAGCAGGGATGCAAATGGCGTCCATTACACCGGACACCATTTGCGTCCACAGACTGGCAGCGGATGGCAGCAGACAGACCTGGGCCTAGCCGGTGGCAGGTAGGATCCGGCTGGTGCAAACTTCGTGGGGTGGTGGAGGTGAGTGGTCTGTTCAGAATTCAGCCTCATTGGAGTCTGTGGTGGAATTCTCTGCCATCCGTACTGTAAGCTCTGTTCAGTTCTGGTACTCAAATTTCTGTGCTCAGAATCCTTTGATTCTCAGTGTATGTCTTTTGCACCAGGCTCTAGTTGTTGGATCTTGATGTTCTAGTAAAAATCAAAGTAGATCCTCTATGTCTGAAGCCTCCCCATCCCTGTCATACACTGGGCAGCATCCATAGTTTCTGAACTATGCGCAAGAGGAGAATCCAACAAATGTTATGTTTGCACATGTGGGGTTGCACAATCAGTTGTGCATTACTCTTGTGCAACCATTTGCTCAACTGCTTGCACAGCTGTTTGCTCAACTGATTTTGCAAGTGTAATGGGCAACTGCATAAGCAAAGGAGAGATTTGGTGGAGCTCCGCCGGTGCGGTTTGAGTTTGCAGAATGGCAATGTCGGATATTGCCCTTCATTCATTCATTCATTCATTCATTCAATATCTAATTTAGATTTATATAGCACTGGCCATATTTTAAAATATCTCTATGTGGTAATTATGTCAATAATGCTCACACGAGTCTTGTAAGGTAGGACAGTATTATTAAGCCCACACTGCAGGTGCATGTTGTCACCGGGGGAAGTGCAAAAGTGATTGCCTAATGCTGCAATCTTAAACACGCAAGAAGGAAATAAACCCCATTAAATATAATGGGACTTATTTCTGAATAAACATAAATAGGATTGTGCTATGAGCCACCTACCGTGTTCATGGCAGAGGTGAAATCCGAACTGGGCCGTTCCTGGGTCACCACTCAGTTTATCCACTGCGCTACAGTAGTTCTTGAAAATGCAGATTCCTCTCCTTACCTTGGGGCTGGTCTTGTCCACTGAAGTGAATGGGGATGGCTTTGTATGTGCAGGAGCTTCATAGTTCATACATTTCAACATTTTACAGGCCAACATGGGGACACTCTCTTGTGTACGACATCCCTATTCTCCCACTTGCCTGGACCTTGCTCCTTCTGCCGAATTACATGATGCTGGCGCGTCTCTTCATCTCCTCTATGGTAATATCTTCTGTATGTTAAAATGACCGTAGCACCTCCACCCAGATGTACTTGCCCAAACATTTAAGATTGGCACTGGAGGCTCTCTGGTCCACCAGCAGGAGCTGTTAGGTTGGCAAGCAGCAGGGACAGGGCCTTCTCTGTGGTGACCCTCCTTCCCTAGGGAGAAACATGTGACCCTCTCTCTGTTGGCTTTTTAAAAAGCCCTAAAAATTTCCTTTATTCCAGTTTGCATTTGAGTGGCACTGTGGGTTAATAACAGTCTTATCTGCTGCCATTGCTCCACTGTTACTTTAATTTTGTCGTTCGCTATTCTGTTGTGTTACTAGCTAGTACTCTTATTATATTGTTTGACTGATTGCTTTGTAGGTCTCTTGGGGAAAATGAACACCCTAGAAGGCAAGATAAAAACCTATTTAAATGAATAAATATGAGCCTACGTTTTAATTTTAAAAAACATGCATGCTAAGAATGCATTAGTCTCACAATGGGTCTGGTTATAGCACAGATGGCACTCACATCAAACTCAGCAACATGTACTTATCTGGATACATATAATGGGGGCAGTGGGAGAAGTAAAGAAATGCCATACATTGGTATTTTGTGTCCATGTTGTGCGTGCTTTTACCATGCATTCACACTAGAGTCAACATGCATCTGCTCCACATTTGAATAGTTAATGTCTAGAGAATCCTAATATTTTGTCAGAAGGTAAAATAGAGTGAAAATAGAAACAGACAGCTCCACTTGGGACAGGTACCAGGAAAAGGGGACTGTACCTGATCAACAGGAACAGTTGGACTATATGGAGCCCCATGCATGCATTGGAGCTCCTATGAATGCACGGAGAGCCTGGACCTCAATTGAGTAGGAAGAAGCATGATGACTACCCTGTTCAACCTTCACCCTTGAGATGTGCTGGACTACAACCCCCATCACCCCCAGCCAGCCAGGCATGTTTGGGGATAATGGGAGTTGTAGTCCAACACACCTGGAGGCAGCACTGGGTTGGGGGAGGCTGATCTAGTTCATTGTAATGATATAAGAAGCTTATGGCCAGTCAGATCACTACCCATCTGGGAGCACCTCTTCCCATACAAACCAAAGTTTAAGATTGGCGATGAGATTACAACTTATTTGGAAGCAAGGTTAGCCTCCTTAAGGAGCAGGGCCTCCTCAATTGTAGCCCCAAAGCTCTGGAAAGTCCTTCCACAGTCTATTTGTTTATCTCACTTGTTAATGGCCTTCTGTAAACAAACAAAAAACATTCCATTCTGTTCTGCCTTTGGGAGTTAACCCTCTTTATTATTTGTTAATTTTTCTTATCCTTTGCTGTCCTTGTTTGTTTTTGCGGTTGTTGTTTTTGTTTTGTTTTTAATATTGATTTTGTCTGTCTGGGGTTTTGTTCTTTAGATATTGATTTTTTTAAAAAAAAATAATGTGTTTATGACTTTGGAAGGACAATGCTGAAAGCTGGTATAACCATTCCATTAAATATAAACATATACTCTCCTTTGACTATCAGTATCTCTCTAGGAACTCAAGCAGAGGTATCCCAGACTTCCAGGTGGTGGTGGTGGTTGTTTTACTTTTGTGGCCATTCCGTAACAGTGGAGGCTGGTGGCTTTGATGTCAGTGGGGTCGTGAATCCTCTCTGGGTTTCAGTCAAAACCAGTCAGAACTCTAAAGCTATCCAAGGTGCTGAATCCATTTTTGGGGGATAGTGTTCAGCACCTTGGATAGCTCCTTTAGAGTTCTGACTGGTTCTGACTGACACCCAGAGGGGACTCACTGTCCCACTGACATCAAAGCCACCAGCCTCCACTGTTCTGTGGGTGCCCCTGCCAAAGGAGGTGAGGTGGTAGGCTATTAGAGAAAAGGCCTTTTCAGCGGTTGGCCCCTTCAGTGGTGGAATGATCTCTCCACAATGGTAGCTACACTGTGGACCTTTCAGTGCTGGGTGAAGACATTTGTTTCCCTTTCCCCTTGCTTTTCAGTCTTAAAAATCTGTTACTGCTTTTCAGATCTTGTACAAATGTGACTCACTATTGCTGTTGTTTTCATTCTGGTTTTATGCTGTTGTTGCTGTGTGTGTGTGTGTTCTTTAATCTTGTTGCTTTTTAAATATCTTGTTTTTGATGTGTATGTTGGTGTTGAGCTGTAGCTCAGTGTGATAAAGCCCCTGCTTTGCATGCAGAAGGTCCCAGGTTCCATCCCTGGTGTCTCTAGAGTGGCTGGGTAGCTGGCCAGATGGGTGGCTAATAAATCTAATTAATAAATAAATAGGTAGGGCTGGACAAACTCCTGCCTGAAACCCTGGAGAGCCACTGCCAGTCACTGTCGGCAATACTGGGCTAAGATGGACCCATCGTCTGACTCAGTATACAGCAGCTTCCTATGTTCCTATGTTCTACGCTAGATTTCAGGTGGCTCTAAAGGCCACTAAGGGTGCAATCCTATGCCTGTTTAAACAGAAGAAAGTCCTACAATTCCCAGCATTCCCCCACCAGCATAGCTAGGAGTTGTAGGACTTCTGTCTAAACAGGCATAGGATTGCACCCTAAGGGCATTATTTCAGAGGAGTGGAACCTCCAACCCATGGCCCTAATGCATGTCGTGGGGCTGCCCAATGTAGCCCATGGAGGGATGGGCGTCCTCCACAGGCCCTGCTCCTTCCCTCCCCAAGCCCCAAGAAATAAAAATGGGGGTTCCCCATCAGCAGAATTGGGGATATTGGTCCTCTTCCAAATGGCCCCAATCTGTATATGGAAACTGTATTCAATGAGAACTGCGCCTTCCTTTTTTTTCCCACCATTGTAGGGGAAGGAACCATATACTGTAAACTGCAGCCTGTATTTTCCCCAATATTTCTACTTTTATTTCTACACCAACAAACAATTCATTATTGGTAATTAATATTAATTTCATCCATTTAATTGCTAGTATTATCAAGGGTGGGTAGATTGGTTTCCCAGTGTTAAATAATTTTTGCCAATTTATCCTGCTCTGCTTGCTGCTCTCCTGATTTCCCAGTTGCTCCATCTCTTTCTCTGCCTCCAGTCAATGGGCTGGGGAATCGGAGCTTCTCTGAATCAATAGATCAGCAGCTAGCATGAGTCAAGTGATGCAGATTTGCAGGATGGCAATGTGTGATGAAGACAGATACAGAAATATTGGATGTAGAAATCTGCTTGATGGGGATCGTGTTAGCCAAACTTCAGCGATCTTGTAACTCTTTTCTCTCTTGCCTAGTCCAATATTAAACCAGCCATGCACAACCTGGTGCCCTCCAGTTGTTGTTGTTGGACTCCAGTTCCCATCAGCCCCAGCCAGCATAGTCAGTGGTCAGGAATGGTGGGAGTTGTAGTCCAGCAACAGGTACCCCAGTGCTGTTTTAGGTGATGTAGACATCCATCATTGCAGGCAGCACTTTAGAGCCATCCCTTCATAGATTAATAAAAGGGGGAAATACCTCTTTTAAGATGGTTCTTGCCATCTGACACTTTTATAAGTCCTTGAATGAAAAATACTTTAAAAACAAAACAAAGATGGCTGTCTGATCCATTGGGAGAACTTTTAGTTGATTAACTTAACAAACAAACAATCTAAGTGGTTGATTAAGGCTGCTGCCCTATACTCATCCGGGAATAAGTCCCATTGATTTCAATAGTGCTTACATCTGAGTAAGCATTACTAGGACCATGCTGTAAATGTTGTTGTCCTAGAAGCTGTATGAGGTGAGGCTGTATGTACATCTGAAAAATGAAAAATTCTAATTTTGCACCAATCAGATAAACTCTATAGCTTAACAATACAATCTTATACATGTCTACTCAGACGTACGCCCCACTGAGTTCAATGGAGTTTATTCCCAGGTAAGTATGTATACTTGCAGTGCTAGTTTAAGGTCAGTGGGACTTACTTCTGAGTAGATATCAAAGGATTGCCCTGTCAGTGACATATATTTATTATTAAATTTATATCCCATCCTTTTTTCCCCTTGCAGGGAACCCAAGGCAGCTTACATGATCCTCCTCGTCTTCATTTTATCCTCACAACAACCCTGTGAGGTAGGTTAGGCTGAGATTCAGTGACTGGCCCAAAGCCACCCAGTGAGCTTCCTGAATGAGTGAGTATTAGAACCCAGACCTCCCAAGTACCAGTCCAACAGTCTAACCACAACACACACTGGCTCTTTATTTATTATTTATTATTAAATTTATTAATTGCCCATCTGGCTGGTCACCCAGCCACTCTGGGCAATGTACAACATACCATAAAACAATTTAAAACAATAAAATTCTACCATAATTTTTTTTTTTTAATACCCTAACCCACCCCAAATGCCTGCCTGAACAACCACGTTTTTAATGCACGACGGAAGCTCATTAAAGAGGAGGCATGACGGAGTTCCCTAGGGAGGGAGTTCCACAGAGTGGGGGCCACCACAGAAAAGGCCCTCTCCCTCGTCCCCACCAGTCTAGCTGTCCTGGCTGATGGGACAGAGAGAAGGCCATCCCAGGCTGATCTTGTTGAGCGGCCTATCTGGTGTTGCTGGAGGCGCTCCTTAAGATAGGCTGGGCCGGAACCATATAGGGTTTTAAAGGTCAAAACCAACACCTTGAATTTGGCCCGGAAAACAACTGGTAACCAGTGCAACTCCTTCAGCACTGGAGTGATGTGATCTCGCCGGCGGCTGCCTTTAATCAGGCGAGCCGCCGTGTTCTGTACCAGCTGCAGCTTCCGAACCGTCTTCAAGGGTAACCGCACGTAGAGCGCATTACAGTAGTCTAAACGAGAGGAGACCAGGGCATTTACTACCAATGGGAGCAGATGGTCGGGAAGGAAGGAGAGCCAGGGCCTGCAGGAGAAGCCACCGCCACCACCACCGGGGAAGAGGCGTGCTTGCTGCTGCTGGGCCTGCTGCTGCCGCCGCTGCCACCACCACCAGGCCTTCCCTGTGGACTTCTGCCTGGCAGACCGCCAGTCCCTGCAGGACCAGGCCCCCAGGTACCAAGCCAGCTGTGCTGCTCCACCTGCCCCTCTCTGGAGGGGCTACATAAGCTGGCTGGCTGAGGTGATGTAATGGCTTCATATCTTCATATGTAATGGCTAAAATGAACATTTTTATTTTGTGTGCTGGTGGTAACTTTGCAAGTTGCTAGAAGAACCTCATCAGAAATGACCATAAAACATACAGGGCATAAAAAGAGTAAATTGTACTGAAAGTCCCGATTGCGAAGGCTTTGATAAATGAGGATGCATGGCATATCTTTTGAGGCATCTCCCGTGAATTATTGTCACAGAACTGAGAGCAAGAGAGACAGTCTATGGCATGGTGTGTTTTAAGACAGCAATTCCTATCCAATTTGTACATATATGAATGATTCGGTTCTGCACCACGATCTCTGGGTGTGCACCCCTGCCCCCGTAGTATCACCAAAGAAGAGAAATAATATTATGTCACTCTCTCTTTTTTGTGTACTCTAATTAAAAACATTGCTTTTAGAAGGGATTCATATCTTGTCATTTTCTGCTCTCGTTACAGTGTTTGCCCAGCGTAGACTGTAAAGGACTATAAACATTTAACAGACTCATAAACATAGGCTTTAACCTTTTCAGTATTCTGCATTTGGATTGGCTACTTGTCTGTCATCTCCCCTACAGGTTGCCAAGGCCTATAAACAGAAAGGATGCAAGTGATGAACAAATCAAATGGTCTAAAAAGAAGTGAAAAAGCACCCTGAAAAGGTCAAACTAGTACATTCACTACAATCTTCCACAGAATATATGAAGCATTATAGTGTTGAGACCCTAGTCTAGAGCTTGTAATAATGGCAAGAAACCATCACCAAACGAATCCTTTCTTAAAGCAGTTGCTGTAAAGTTGGTGGCTTATCACCATCACCATCCTCATCATTTTCTCAGCCTACCTTTCCACTCAAATCAGATTAAAAACAGATAATCATCTTTTATTTTTTATTTTAAATGGAAATCACTAAAACAGGGATCTATCAACCAAGCCATAAGCAACAGCACCAACACAGCTAAAATCCATTAAGGAAAAATCCAAGGAAATAAAATAGCCATCTTCTTCTCCTGGTGCCTAAATGGTAACAGCATTGGGTGCCAAGAAAGCATTTCTGTAGAGGGTGTTCTGGAGACTGGCTGTCACCACAAAAAAGGCCCTGTCTTCAGCTGCCACCTACCTAACATCTAAATGTGGGGGTACCACTAGGAGGGTCTCTAATTGATAGCCTTATATGAATGGGCAGCAGGGGTTGGCATCTTCAGGCCCTTCCTGAGTCCCACATCACAGCAAGGGGTGTAGTCCTAACAACTGGAGCCTCCTGACCTAGCTGCTCTCCCTCTTTGCCACTAGGGATGTCAGAGAAATCTGCAATGGAATCAAATGAGTCTGGATTTCTAGGAATCCACAGGCTCTGCAATGGAGCAGCTTTTATCAAGTTCCATTGATTCTGCAGACTTGTGGACTGTTTTTTTTTTTTTACTTTCCAGAATTCTACACAAATGTTGTCATAGAAAAGTACATAAAATAATAATAATTAAGAAACACCAGCCAAATACATTTTAAAATGCACATTTCCCCCATAGTCTAAAGCATGAAAGTGCATGGGGGGGGGGGATTGTGCACATTTTTGAATGTGCAAATTGGTGCAAATGCAAATTGGTGCAAATGTGAATTTGCACACATTGGGGAAATTGGAAAAAATCTGATTCCACCAATGAGCAGATGACTGAATGAAAGGCACCTGACAATCCGTGAAATGCAGTCAAGACAGATTTTAAAAAATCTGCACATCCCTACTTGCCACCCTTGCCTATTCACCTGACTTCTCTGAGCAAGAAAGCTGTGGCAGGAGAAGGGCAAGCAGCCTTGGTTCACCTTGTCATCTCTCCCTTGGCAGCAATATGGATTAGACTCAGAGGAAGTGACGGGGCAGTGGAGACAGTGGTGCGGTTTCAGTGGCAACTTCTGAAGTGCAGGGAGCTCATCATCATCAGATTAGGGATGGCGGAGAATTCCGCCATGGATCCCAGTACGACCGAATGCCAGTGCATTCGGCCCCCCGGAATCCATGGCAGAGCGAAGCTCCCCCACCCCGCGAAACATGCGCAAAATGGAGCCTACCTGGTGCCGTTCGCCGGTGGGTGCTCCTCGAATGGCGGCCGCATCGGCGGCCACCATTTGCCTCCCCAGGAATGCCATGACAGGCTACGTAAGTATTTACTTAGCCTATCACGGCTAACTCAGGGACGCCATTTGCGTAGCTGCCTTTTGCCATGATAGGCTACATAAATACTTATGTAGCCTATCATAAAGCAGGGACGCAAATGGCGTAGGGGATGCCACTTGCGTCCCTGCTTTAGCTGTGATAGGCTACGTAAATATTTACGTAGCCTATCATGGGCTAGCATAGGGACGCAAATGGAGTCCCCCATGCAAGACACCATTTGCATCCGTAGCAGCCCGGCAGCGGCTGGAGGCCCCGCTGCGGGCTGGCCCGGCCAGCGGCTCTGCAGACTGGCCGTGGAGCGGAGCCAGCCAGGCAGGATTCTGGGGGGGAGGAATGGATCGCCTCCCCCCCTGTCAAGGATTCTGGGGGGAGGAACAGATCACCTCCCCCCAACTGCGGACCCCAGCAGAGCCAGGTAAGCAGGGTTTCGTACACCCCTAGTACAGATACACACACACACACACACACACCAGTTTACTAGGATCAGCATGACTGCAAGTCTATGCGTAATTAGCTGGGAGTAAACTCCATTGAATTCAGAAGTTTCTGATTTTGGATTGCATAGGTGCAACTTGTAAAACACACACTGAGCTTTAACAAAAGGTTTTCATCCAGCTGAAATGCCACCTTTCCCTTTTAGCCAGAAATGCCAACAATCTTGCAAGGGAATGTTACCACTGAAAACGTTAGAGAGAAGTAGGAATCCTATTAAGGAAAAAGAAGTATACAATCTCTGCTTAGCTGTTCTCATTCTCTAACTTTCTCTGCTAATCTGTCAAAAGCAGACTTGAAAGCTTCGTTATCACCTCATTCACTTTCCAGAGCAAGGAGGGGTCTGTCAATTACCTTGGTGCCAGCAGATGATATCACTGGGAGGTGAACCCATTCAGTGAGTGAAGCAAAACAGAACAAAGAGACTCGTGGCACTTGAAAGACTAACCAATTTATTATGGCATAAGATTCTGGGGACTAGCGTCCACTTCTTCAGATATGCTCCACTCAGAGAAAGATGTCTTACCTAAGCCCCCCGCCCCACCTTAATCTGCCATTGATAGGCAGGTTCATTTGGAGAAAGGCAGCCCTTTGGATACCCTGGTCCTAGGCTGCTTAATTCAAAAGCAAGACTTTGAATCACATCCTGGAAGTAACTGGAAGCCAGTGCAGCTCATTCAGCACAGCCAAAATATATTCATTAACGTCAACCTGTTGTAAACCGGTTGCAGCATGCAAGGCACTTTAAAGAGTAACATAAGCAAAAGGCAAGCGCCTGCCCCAAGAGGCTTACAGTATTTAGATGGAGACAGGTGGGGAGTAGCTAAAAGAGAGGGAAGCAGCAGGAAGGGAAATGTCTAGGAGGTATGTCTCTCAATATTTTAAAGTTGTAGATCAGGGGTGTGAAACCTCCAGCCCATGTGCCTATACTGGCCTGCAGAGCTTCCCCATCAAGCCTGTGGATTCTTGGGCTGCCTCCCCACCCTATGGCCTGGAGGCTTGGGGAGGAGGCAGGGAGAGGAATCCCCTTGTTACCTCTGACCCGAGATAACAAGGGGATTTCCCTCCATGCCACTCCCCCTCCTGATGGGAGGGCAAGTGATGCAAAGTGGAATCCCCTTGTTATGTCCGATCACAGATCAGAGATAACAAGGGGATTACAACTGGGAGGGGGAGTGGCACAGTACACACTCATCATGATGGTAAACAAACAGCACTATCTTCTACATGTCTACTCAGAAGTAAGTTCTGTTGAGTTCAAGGGGGGCTTACTCCCAGTAAGTGGGTATAGGATTGCAGCCTCAATCTCTTTTCTTTTCTTTTCTCTTTTCTTTTCTTTTCTTTTCTTGTTAATAGGAGAAAAGGGTGGAGACAAATAAATTGCCAGATTTAAAATAGCAGAATTTGCAAAGTAGATAAATATTATTTGTACTCTTGCGTGCAGGAGTTCAACTCCTACATCATTAAGAAAACAAGTTAAAGGCAGAATAATGCGTTGACTTTGTGTCCTATGCTGCTAATGATTATTTTGCAGAACAACTATTCATTTCTTATACCTTTAAAGAACCCTAAAGCGATGGGGTAATTATTGAGCATCGGCATTAAGCAATTATAGGGAAGTGAGGATGGAAAGTGACAGAGACCCGTGTTACATATTTTTCACTGCAATCAACTTTTTTTTTAGTGCAATTTTCAGCATTCCATCTTTTATCAAATTGACAGGGGATAATGCAAAGTGAAGAATAGGTTTAGCAAGAAAGAAAAGAGCTGAGAAGAAGGTAACCAAAATGGTAACCAGTAACATCATCTCATCTTTTTTTGACAGGTTGGAAACAGTGGAAAATATTCCCTCTTGGACTCACCAAGGCCTCCTTCACTCAGTGAGCTGGAACCAGAGAAGGACTCCTTCTCCCTGACAAACCCTTCCTCATGCGTGATGGCTCAGTAAGGACTTGTCTTCACTTTAAATCTCTCTCTACCTTGGAATGTGATAGGAAGGCCTTGTTCTAGGTTTCCATCATAGCAGGGGAACCTTGCCCAACCTGGAACCCTCCAGAGGCGTTGGCCTACAAACCCCATCATCTGCAGTCCACATTCTGATTGGGGATGATGAGAATTGTGGTCCAACGTATCTGGAGGGCACCAGGTTTATTTTATTATTATTTATTTACTGTATTCTTATCCCACTTTTCAGGAAATCGTTGTCTCTCAAATAAGAGAGAGAGAGAGAGAGAGAGAGAGAGAGAGAGAGGAGACCCTGCCATCAAGGCTTATGAACTAAAAAAGGAAGGCACACAAGGGAAGGAGGGTGAAGGGGGGAAAGGAAGATGATGGAGATCCATTTTTCTAGGCCCAGAAGCAGATGGTGACCTTCCAGCGGGCATTGAATGTACTTTGGGATAGGGTGATCTTCCTTCGTTAGTGTTCTTCCAGGAATGAGGTTCTTGTTCCTTTCACTGATGGAAGGGGCCAGATCATTTCGCCCCTTCCTTCTGCACTCCCAACAGGGCAACTGTCAGGTGGTTCAAAGGTTCTTTCTGGAAGGGAGGGGAAAGTGAGCTGCCTGAAACTGCTCCTCCTCTGGCCGATGGATGGGCCACGCTGGTCTCCCCTTGGCTTGATGGCATTCCTGGGAAGCATGGGGTGGCCCAGTGGCCCTCAGTTGATTGGCCAATGGCAGGAGCCAGAATGCACTTCCCTTCTGCTGTCCAGGCCCGGGGCAACTCGAGTTGTTTAGGCTGGCGAAAGTCAGTGGGGGCTGGTGGCTCTGATGTCAGTGGGGCGGTATATCCACTCTGGGTTTCAGTCAGGACCCAAAAGACACTATCCAAGGTGCTCCACACCTTGGATAGCTCCTTTAGAGTGCTGACTGGTTCTGACTGAAACCCAGAGCAGATTCACTGCTTGACTGACATCGAAGCCACCAGCCTCTGCTAGAGAGAGTTGAAGAAAAGTAAGGCCCAAACGACACATTGCATTATTCAAACTCACTTAGAGAGCAATCCTATGCCCCCTAGACAGCATTGGGGGGGGGCATAGGATTGTTCAGTTTCCTGGCTCTGAGGTCAGAAACATGGCTCCAACCTCAGAGCCAGGACACTGCATGCCCCTCCCCCTCACAGCCAGTGCAGAGAGAACCATGTCAGCTCCCTCTCTGTGCTTTGAAAACGGAGTGTAGAGTGGGCGGAAAGGGGCATTCCTGGGGACAGGGAGGGGAGGACACTGGGGCAGCAGCCTTATGGCAAATCCTACGGCTGCCCCAGCCTCCTTCCCTTCACCTCCCCAAAGCCTTTGTTAGACAGGCAAAAGTGCCCATCTAGCTTAAATGTAGAACAAGTTCAGAGGCTTGCAAGTACCTAGGGTGGATCTCTTAGGATTGCACCCTTGAAGTTCCCTTGAAGGAAAACAAACAAAAAAAAAAACAGCTGTGGAGGCCTGATCTAGAACCCCTGATCCAGATTGGGGGCACATACCAGTGTCTTGCTCAACCCCTCCTCTGTAACTGCTATTTCCAGATGGCACCTTTTGTGGGGCCAGTTTAAGCATGGCTGGGTATGTGTGTTGTTTTTAAAGTATCAATAACTTAACATGTCATTTGGCTCCAAGGCTGAAACCATATGCATTTGTGAGTAAGGTCCGTTGAAAGGAATGGGGTTTATTTCGAAGTTTGCACAGTGTGAGGCTGCATGGCTGACATCCTGTGTGTGCAAACTTGGGCATTTAGTTCTAAATCAAGCTACATAGAATGAAGGGGCTATTGCTAAGTGTCCAGGGCAGGTCCTTTTTGGTGGTGGTGCCACTAATTTCAAATGCCATCGGCAAGAAGGCAAGGCGGGCCAGGATGCTGAGGAATTATTTTAGATGAGCTTGCTTACAACATTTACCTTAACTTGATTCCAGCTTTTGTTTATTATTGTTCTTCAGGCTCTTCTGCTTCATTGTGGGCTTTTGAACTCTTCTGATATTCACGCTGTCAGTTATGCAGCCCCAAATCCTATGCACAATTTACTCCAAGTGAATGTGTGCAGCATTGCAGCCTTCATATAATTGCCTTTTTGGTTGTAATCCTAGCCATCGATGTGCAGCACCAGGTCAGAAGCCTTTGTGCTCAGCCAGAGACATTTTGAACGTTTCTACAGCAGCTGCTTCCAGGGTGGGGATGTTGAATGCTTTTCCATTTGCATCTGGAAGACCGCCTAACCCTTGATAAGCCTGCCAAAGCATTAAGATCAGCATTGGAAGCCCTCCTCTTTGGCCTACCAGTAAGAGCTATTGGGTACTAGCGAAAGGGCCTTCTCAGTGGTGGCCTCATTCCTTGCAAACTGCCTCCCCAAAGAGATGCATATGACCTCATCACTGAAGACACATTTATTCCAGTCTGCATTTGGGTGTTTAAAAATTATTCACTGCTGCTTCCAACCTACTTGGAATGAAACAGGCTAAGATCGAGACATCCAGCCATTTCTACCACTAAAGCTCTTCTAGAAGATGATTTTAATATCCACAACACATGAAAACAACTAGGAAACTGCCCTCCACAATGCCGAGGCTTGCCTTCATCTTCGAAAAACCACCTGGATTTGACCAGCCCCATGTGATATGGACAAACTTGAACTGAATTCGCATGGGTCATGGTAGATGTGCAGATGCCCTTTATAAATGGGGCAAAATAACATCATCAGATTGTGATTGTGGGGCTGAAAAACAAACTATCCAACACATAGTGACAGAGTGTCAAAACCGAGCCTACAATGGAGACTTTGCTGATTTCCTGCCTGTGACAACTGAAGCAAAAAACTAGATCTGTAACCTAGACATATGTTTGTGATCTTCCTGTCTATATTTTATATTTCGTATTTATTATGCTCTATGTTTTTATTGTAACATGATGTGAATGTGCCATATGATAAATAAATAATAAATACTGCTGCTTCTGTTGCTCTCTGTGCATGTTTCATTGTAATTTGTATGTTCGTGCTTTTGTAAAATTGTAAGATGCCTTGCAAGGCTAGTGTGGCCTGAAAGGCAGATTTATTTTTTAAAAATAGATAAATAAAATAAATATTTAAAGCATTTTTATCCCACTCTTCAGTCAAAAGGCTTCCAGAGCAACTTACAAGTATCAATCATTAGTGGTAGGGCTGACCCGGCCTCCTAGTTTAAAATCCCCTTTTGTAAAAACTTTCCTTTAGAATCCGTTTCCAGATCTGCTGCTGCTGCTCCTGAATTACAGAGTAGGGATGTACAGATTTTGTAAATTCATTCCATCTGCGTTTTGCAGACTGTCAGGTGCCTTTTGTTCCATCACGTTTGCAAATTTGCACTTGAGAAAATGCAAGTGCCCCCCAATGCACAAATCCCCCCAAAATGTGCATTGTCGTGCTATAGCCTATGGGAGAAATGCTCATTTTCAGCCAGTTTTTTTTTTATTTTACATATTTTTCTACGACTAGATTTGCATAAAAGTCCAGAAAGTTAAAAAAAAAAAAAAAAAAGTCCACGAGTCTGCAAAATCCATGCAGCTCAGGAAAAAATGGTCCGCTGTGGAATTCATGGGTTGGATTCATAGAAATCCAAACTCTTTTGATATTATTGCAGATTTCTCCAACATCCCTATTGCAGAGTCTTAGCTTTAAAGCATCCCTCCAAAAATACCTGATCGCAGGGGTAGGCAACCTTTTGGGGCCATGGGTACATTTGGGAATTTGATAAATGGTCCTGGGCACCAACACAAAATGGCTACCATGGGAGGCATGGCAAAGGACAAGTAACCTGCCCAAAAGACTGAATACAAGTCAGAGGTGGGGTACCCCTGTCTTAAAGCTCCAATGTAAAGAGGAAAAACAACAAATTGCAACACCCCACCATCTCCATCCATCCCACAAAGCATCCAACAAAACCCAACAACTCCCAAATTCCCAGTCTCCTATTGTTTAAACACTTGGATTTGGCAGTTCAGGCCCTAATTTTAGCCTGAAATCCTATAAGGGAAATCTTAAAAGCATTGGGAAATCTGTTCTGATACACTCACAATCTGCATTTATTTCATTCTCTTCCTTTCCCTGTTTGAGGGCTTTAGTGAAAAAAAAATGAAAAGAAAAGAAAGAGGAATGATGCGTTAGGCATGGTTTTAATACAGGCATTATTTAGCAAGTTGTTTTAAGTATAATTGCTTTTGATATTTAAAAAAATAAAATTGAAAACAGCTGAGAGACTGCGGTCATGGGGGGGGGGAGAGAGAGAGAGATGGCTGTTGAACATTTGAAATAAATTTTTATCCTGCAATCGCTTGTAAGGATCTACTGTAGCTATCGCATATCCTAAATACATAATTGCTCTGGAGTCTTTCTGGTCTGTTGGTTGCAGAATGCTTGTGTGTTGAAAGTGGAATTTGAAAAAAATAAAAATAAATGAAGGCCCGGATGCTGCAAAGATTCTAGAGAGAGGCAGTGTCATTGTGCATACTCCTGTGAGAGCAAAGTCAGGCTGTGACACAATGCACTTCTAGTCACAGGACTACTATCCAGAGCAAAGTGGCACCTATAGTTTTATTGGCTGCTTTTCCCCAAGCATATCTGTAACCTCCATAAAATCAAAATAATCCAAAATACAATCAAATAAAGCCTAAAACAATCAACTTTAAAACAAAATTAGCAACCATTAAAACCACCACCACTTAAAAACAGCAGTAGATACACAATCAAAGAGCTTGCCTCAAAAAGCTTGTCTAAGAAAAACCATCTTCACCATCTACCTAGATGCAGGCAGTGAGGGGGCCAAGCAAACTTCTCTCAGGGGATTATTTGAATTCCTGGGCACACAACCAAAAATGCCCTCTCTGAGGCAGAGGAACCCAAAGAAGGCCTCTATGGAAGTTGATATTTCTCTTGGTTTGCTCTTCTCTGAAAGAACAGGTGTGCAATTGGGGGGTACTCCTAGATTCAGCTTTGCCACTAGAGGCCCAACTGGCTTTATTTTATTTTATTTTATTTTTATTTCATTTATATCCCACCTTTTTTCCTCCTTACAGAACCCACAGCAGTGTACACAACCCTCCTTCTCTCCATTTTATCCTCACAACAACCCTGTGAGGTAGGTTGGGCTGAGAGTCTGTGATTGGCCCAAAGCCCAAAGTCACCCAGTGAGCTTCCATGGCTGAGTGAGGACTAGAACCTGGATCTCCCGACTCCCAGTCCAAAACTCTAGCCACTACACCACACTGGCTTTAGTGGCACAGAGTGCCTTTTGCCAGCTTTGGGAGGTTCACTGGCTGCGGCCATTTCTGGCCAAGGCAATACACACTCACTCAGATAACCTTCTTGATGGATTACCACAATGTGTTATACATGGGGCTGCCCTTGAAGACTGCTTAGAAGCTTCAATTGGCACAGAATGTTGACTTGTAGAGGCAGGTTCATGCATGTTAGACCAACTTTGAAAGTTGGCTGCCTCTTTGCTTCCAGGCCCAATTCAAGGTGCTGGTACTTAGCTTAAGAGCCCTACAGCTGCTTGGGACCCAAATACCTGAAGGAAGAGCACCTCTTCTCATATCAGCTTTAGGATAGCCTTTCCCAGTCTGGCACCCTTCAGATGTTTTGGACTACAACTCCTATCATTCTTTAGCTGGGGGCCATGCTAGCTGGGGAAGTCTGCTTTACTATCTTGTGCTGACGCTTTTCTCTAGGTTCTTCCACTATCAGAGGTAAGTTATGTAATGACAAAGAAAGAGCTTTTGCAGCAGAGATAGCTATGGAATGCTTCTGAGGTCATATGCCCACCCACCTGACATTATGCAACCCCCACTGGGCTGGGTAGGGTGTCATCCAGCCCCTGGCCCCAAAGTGGTTTCACATTGCTGCTAAAGAGAGTTGCCTGGCACCTGCCCTGTAAACTTCTCCATTTGTTGAAAACTTTTTAATAGTTAAAGATTTTCCCTGGCATTTTGTTGCTTTATTGACTCTAACACTGCCCTAAAACCCTGAGAGGATGGGGGATGGTATATGCTTGTTTTAAATCAATCAGCAGTGAAACAAAGTTGTGGGCAGCTTCATTTGGCAGCATGCATTTGGCCATCTCAGCTTTTGTATTGTGGGTGAATAGATTGATTTTATGGATCAACCACATTTTCTTATGTTCCAGACTCTGGGTTGGATCCAAACTTAATCATGCTTAGAGTAGAGTCTTTGAAATAAATGGGACAAGTTAGTTATGAACATGATTTAGTCTGGACCCAACACACTATTGCTCGAAACTGAGGCTGCATACAGACATACCTTTAGACAAGAGTGGGTGTGAGTTTTTCAGCTGCAGGGTGAGTTCTGCTCTCACCACCTTTCCTCCACAAAGGACACACATTCTCCCTCCCATCCTTCAGGTAGCCTGTACAAATTGGGGTTTTTCTTTGAGGGCTTTACATGCTTTTCTGTTCAAGCACTTCTTCTGTACTTTTTTTTTTAAAAGCTTTTGTTACACTTTTTTAGTTTACAGTTTAAAAACTGATCCAAAAACAGCAGAACATGACCTTGTGATTGAGACAAGGGCTAGCCAATCAGCATCGTGCACAGTTCTGCTCCAAGGAGTGGGGAGGTGGCTTTGCAATTTGCTCAAAAGCTGGCCAAACAGTGTGGTGTAAATCCAGCTCCTGCTGAAAACCAGAATATTTGCTCTGGAATGTTTGCTCTGGGACATGACTTTGTGACTGATGCGAGGGCTAGCCAATCAGCATGGTGCACAGCTCTGCCATGAGGAGCAAAGAGGTGGCTTTGCGATTTGCTCTAGCACTGGCCAAACAGTGCAGTGTAAATCCAGCTTCTGCTGAAAACCAGAATATTTTCTCTGGAATGTTTGCTCTGGGACATGACTTTGTGACTGGTGCAAGGGCTAGCCAATCAGCATGGTGCATAGCCCTGCCATGAGGAGCAAAGAGGTGGCTTTGCGGTTTGCTCTAGCGCTGGCCAAACAGTGCTGTGTAAATCCATCTTCTGCTGAAAACCAGAACAGTTTTCCTATGAGCAACTTCCAGGGGAGAAAATGGTATGTATGCCCAAAGTGCAGTGAGTGATGTTCCACAGCAGTCTTGCCATTAACATTATAGACATTAGAATGTGCCTTGGTACTCAGTTCTTTCTGCTCTCTGCTGCGGCTGCAGGTAGTGTGAAAGGAAAAGGGAAGCAAGGGGCAGGGTGCAGAACCCCTTTCAGCCTGAGGGCTGAATTCCATGTTGGACAAGTGGTGGGCAGGGCTGAAGACAAACAGCAGCCAAAGGCAACAGGATTGGGGGGAAAATACCCCGAACACCAGCATATTTTAGCTTTAAACTGAAAATGGGGTGGGTGGGGAAACTACACCAAAACTGGGAAGCCACCACAAGATCAGTAGTAGGGGGGAAGAGAGGGAAGGGGAACCCCAGAGGGCTGTTTTGGGTTCCAGGAGGGCTAGATTTGGCTCCCAGGCCTGAGGTTTGGCCCCACTGACATAGGGGGTGGCAAATAGCCCTAGCTAAGCTCATCATTCCCTCTAGTTTCAATGTTCAGGCTTGTGCAGCTGAAATGTCACCACCAAGGCACAAGGGGGAGCTATTGACAGTTTTTTGGGGGGGAAATTCGGGGGTTTGTAGAATTACAAAAATCTTTAGAAAAATAAAACCCTAAGGGAGGGGAATACCCTCAAATAGCTCAATGATGGCTGAATGTGTTCCGTGGTGGCCACAGAATGCTGACTGTTGGGTAGGGATGTGAGAATCAGCCAAACACAAGCTCGCCAAAGTTCTCCACATTCTACCTCGAAGCTCATTCTGACTCGACTCCGTATCAGGTTGTGAGCTTTGTTGGTTGGTTGTTTTTGCATGAAAATCCATGCAGATTTCCCCAAATTTACTCCTCAATTGTGTGCATCTTTGAAATGTACACATCTTTCTCCCATTGAACAAACCATCTTTTTCAAAAGTACACATTCTTTTCATGCACATTTTTCAAACGTAGGCATGTTGTCGAACACATTAAAAAATATATATCCGCGAATCACATTGTGAGCTTGGAAGCATACGGGCTTAGATTGGAGATTGCAACTGAGTCAGTGTTTGATCCAGAAGGTGTGATGTCAGTTAATCCTGATCAAAACTACACTGAAACCAAGTTCTCATACAACTCTACTGCTGGGAGGAGAGGGAGGGATGGAGGAGAGGGAGGGAGGGAAAGGAGACAGGAATGGAGAAGCTGGAATTTGGAAAAGGACCACTCCATACTGCATTATTTTGTTCCATTCTGGAATGATGCATTCAGTTCCAGCATCATCACTAGGCAGAGGGAGAAAGTGCACAACGACACATGACACAAAATGTGCAATTCCATTTCATGTGCATGTTTTTGAGCATAGCAGCTGTGGGATTAGGATCATGACCATAGCATATGCAGAGGAGGGATTTAACCCTTTCCCCTCATACTGCAGTCCCAGCGAAAAATCATCCTATCCCTTATAGCTGCTTCTTTCCTGGGGCAACTAGCAAAGTGGTGGTGGTGGTGGATTTTTGTCAAGATCATGGGGGGGAGGGGATGGAAAAATTAACTCTGCTCCCCATGTGCTGTACCCCCCCACACTTTTATAAACAGAACCAGACATGTTACATGGGATCATGCATAATATGTAATATGACCCAAGGGAGTAGTTGCTTTAACTGGCAGATTTGGGACATTATTAAAGGGCAGAAAATGGCTATTCATTTGTTTAAGCATTGCACTGTTCTTTATTTATTGTGGAACAAGAGGTATTATTCTTGAGCCCAGAACATGGTCTGGGGGCACATGATATGGCTGTATTGCTGAAGGTGCAATAGGTTTAGCAATAATGACTATTAGATATATGCTTAGAGTTATTTTTTAAATATGTTCAGCATGATAGAAATCAATTAAGGGCAAAATCCTATGACTGCAAGTCAGTGGCTAGACAGCAGTAGGATTGCCTGGTTCCCAGAGAAACGACCTCCACCCCCTCCCGCGCTGCCTTGTAGACATGTGATGCTCTTCTGCCTCAGAAGAGCAGCGTGCAGTGGGGGAAACAGGGCGTTCCTGGGGGCGGGCCAGTGTGACACTTCCTATGTGTTAACTGGCTGCCCCTTCCCATGCTCAACGGTCCTGCAACTAGACAGCTGAAATCGGCTGTCTAGCTGTGAAACTAGGGCAGTGGGAGTGAGGAAGAGATTCGCTCCTCACCACTCCTCCCACCCTGCATTGGATAGGCGGTCGCCCCCAGGCTCGAAGGCGACCACAGATCCAGATAGGATTGTTGTTGTTGTTCAGTCGTTCAGTCGTGTCCGACTCTTCGTGACCCCACCAGATAGGATTGCTCCCTCCATAAATAAATTTAAATAGAAATACAGTACAACAACAACAACAACAACATCTCATGATAGTGTGAAAGACTCTGACAAGAGGGCATGCATGCCTGCTTAGTCTGCTGCCCAGGTGCTGTCGATGGGCAACTTCAAGGCTCCTGCTCTTCCTTCCGAAGACTTTAAATTGGACTTGGACAGAACAGCCCTTCAAACAGAAGATGCCTTCAAATACAGGACTGTTCCCCGACAGTCTTTAAACACCATCCTCTGTCAAGTAGGACATATAGCCACCATAGCTGACTGACCTAAAGTCTGAGTTGGGGATTTTGAATCTGTTTTCCCCATCTAAGACCCATTCGCTGTCCACTTCGCCACACTGGCAAATGTGATGCACCAACTTGATTCTCTATTTTGAGTGGCCATGATGTCTTGGACCGGCTCTGAATGTGTCCCTTCCTCTTCATCCCACTTGTTCAGTACAGCTGTTCCTGTTGCCTTTCCACTCCTGCCAAAACGGAGTTGTTTGTGGGAGTCTCGAGAGAAATCAGAGAAAGTTGGTCTGCAGGCTGGCTGCAAGTATGCTGGTCCGCTTGTGAGCTGATTGCCTGTGATCTTTTTGTGGATTGGCGAGGGAATGAAAAATGATCATACCCCCCCACTTTGAAAATCGGGCATTGCCTCTCTAATTACGCAAGTAAGCGGAGGCATGCTTTCACACAAAGTTATAGGTCAGCCTATGTTGGTAAGCTATATAGATATTTGCTAAACCCTATTCCCATATTGTTATCAAAGTTTTGGGTGAGACTCCACCTGGGAATGATTGAGAATTGCTAACATATCCATGAAACTGTGAATCTGCTTTTATAAGACCTGGATCCAGCCAGTGCATTATAACTCTTGCTATAAACATTGACTGTGAGGTTAACCACTGCATATTATTTACAGGGGTTTTTCCCTCTTTTTTTCTGTATACTCCTGAGCACAGGGAGTTTTTAATCAAGTTTCCCAGTCCCAATGCTGCTGTTTTAAAATCAATTGCTTTATGTTCCAAAATGGATTTGCTCCTAGATGGAAAGGCCCTGGGAGACTATCAGAGAGCTTTGAGAAACTCTCCTTTATGCCTTTTTAAGATTGTGTTTCTGATCCTTGAGCTAGGAAGCATTGGGCCCAGTTCCAACAGAACATTTTCCATTTGTTTGCGGATTTCCCTGCCCTCTTCGCTGGAAAAAAATAACATTGTTTCTGCAGTAGCATCCCTCCGCAATGCCCCCAAAGGAAATGCATTTATAGCAGTCTTCCCCAACCTGATGCCCCCAGCTAGGGATGTTGGAGAAATCCTCAGTGGATTCAAATGAGTTTGGATTTCTATGGATCTGACCTGTGGATTTTGCAGTGGCCTGTCTTTTCCCAAGTTGCACAAATTCTGTGGACTTGTGGACCTTGTTTTTTTGCTAGGCAGGGGGTTGCACAAAGTCGCACTTGTGCTAATGTGTATCAGTGCTAATGCACACTTGCACTAATGCGTGCTTGTGTGAATGCGCATTTGTTCTAATGTGCATTAGTGGAAGTGGAATGAAATTCTTGTACATCCCTAAAAAAAACCCTGATTCTGTCAGTGGGTGGACAAAGGAACAAAAGACACCTGACAATCCATGAAAAACAGACAGAATGGATTTAACAAAATCCATACATCCATAACCCAGACATTTTGGACTACAACTCCCACAATTCCTGACCATCAGCTATGCTGGCTGAGGCTGAAGGGAGCTGAAGTTTTAAGCTTCCGGAGGTCATCAGGTTGGGGAAAACTGATGTATAAGGTCCATGGAATCTATAGGGTGCAGTGGATGGAACATGGACAAGGAAGTAAGTTTGGATGGGGAAGAGGTGGCTCAACTCCCCACTGAGTGGTCTTGGGCAAGTCATTAACAAAGTCACAGGCAAGGCAACTAATCCTAGGCAACTAACCACAAGAAGTGCCCTGTCTGTGGCAATTTGGTGGTGAGAATAAAAGCTGCATTTTCCCTTGAAAGCAAGGTATGCAGGGAGTGCGCACCTTACGTTAATGCAAAATTGTGCTCCCTAAAGCCCCAGGGAAGCACAGGGCTGCATTAAAACAAGAAGCATGTTCCAAGCATGCCTTGCTTTAAAGGGAAAAGATGCCTTTTCTCTCACTGCCACCAGAAGTTGATGGCACAGTGACAATTTGGGCCTGGCGGGCACTGCAAAGAAAGGACAAGGGGCGCATGTCGTGTACATGTTGACCACTCCTGGCCTAAGACAAGCCCTGTACCCTGCATATGTACCCTGCTACTGCTGTGCATACTCAGTTTGTGAATCTAATCCAGGGGTGCAGAAACTCAGCCCCAAAGGCCAAATCCAGCCCTCCCATTCTGGCCTTCCTGGATTTCACGCCCCCTTTTCACAGCCCCACCCCCTTTTGTCCAACCACTGATGGTTTGGAGGTTTCCTGGCTTTTGTGTAGTTTTCTCTCATTCTAAAAGGTTGAAATCCCTCTCCTAAGGCTTAGTTGCTGGCAGTAAGAGCTTCTGGCTACAACGTGCTGCCATTTTTGGTATTTTGGTCACATCCCCTTTGTCCCTGCCCCCTTCAGCCCCACCCATCCCTGGAATTTGGCCCCCGAGAGTTTCTCTGGAACGGAATTCAGATGTTAGGCTGAAAGATGTTCTACACCCTTGATCTAATCTATCAGAGCATCTCCTTCAAATGTATGTGAGGCTATCTCAGAAGGCGACCTGAGGGAGCACCTTCTCCCATCTCAACCTTGCCCATTCACTGAGATCTACAGATCAGGGCTTCCTGGCTGTCCCATCATCTGCACAGTTGCATCTGACAGCAACCAGGGGAAGGGCCTTTTCCGTTGTGGCCCCCCACCTTTGGAATTCTCTTCCCCTTGTAGTGTGGCAGCTGTCATCCTTGATGGTGTTTGGGTACCTGTTGAAAACATAGCTGTATACATTTGCTGCTTGGAACACCTAGCTTGGTAGGTTTTTTACATTATTGTTTGTAACTTCGTATCTTATTTTCATTGTTTATCATACATTTTGTACACTGCCCTGTGATTTGATAATGAAGGACAATATATAAATAGTTTAAAAGAATGAATGAATGAGTGAATGAATGAATGTACCTTCTTGGCTGATAGGGTTCCAATTTCTTGCTTTGATGCACCTAAATCTAACAATTCTGCTAGCAACGCCCCAATGTTTTACTGATGACACTACAGTAGGGATACTACTGTGTATCTGTAAGATTCCATTTCTTACAAAATATGCCCTTCCCTGCCACGACACCTTTTTAAAATCTCCCTTCTCTGCCTGCTGTACATTGTATTCATTTACTTTGCAACAGCCTGTCCAGTGACAGCTTCTGCAGCAGGGTGCATTAGTAAACACACACCGTAACTTTTTCATTAAAAAATAACAAGCAACAAACAAGCTAGCCAGCCACCCTTCTGAATGTCTAATTTCACAATGGATCTAGCATACGTCTCACAGAATAGCTGCAACTCAAACTCATTCAGCATTGTTTACTATCCGGGTAGGTGGTCATGAAGGACAAAAATGTGAGCAAATGCACTCTACTATGTGAGTATAGACTAATACATTTTTAACAGAGACACACACACCCTGCTCAATTTCCCTAAGAGGTAATGTGGGGGGGGCATATGTACTATCCTAAAATCTGCAAGCTGGATGTTTATGGCACAGGGGGGAAAGATACACATTTATCCTATTGGTGACAATGTCTTTCCTGTGTAAGTAAAAGCCATGGGGTGGAAGGAGGGGGATCCAGGGAAATGGCTAAAGAACCCCTCACTACATGGCACAGACTCAGTCTGGATTGGGGCTTCTGTGGCTGCTGTTGACTTTAAATTAAAAAGTAACACAGTTACCAACTGCATGAATAACATCAAGTCCGTTTTGGCTATATATAATACTGTGCGTGTGTGTGTTTGGGGGTGGGTAGGGAGTTCTCTAGTTCCCATGAAACTGCAATTCCACTGGACACGTTACTCCAGCTTCCTTCTCATGGTTCTTTTTTTATTCTTGGGGGTGGGGGGTGTACACACAAACACACACACACACACACACCAATACAAAATACACACAGTTCATGTCAAATATGAATGCCAAATGCATATATTATTCCAAATACAGGGAAATTTGGAAGTTGAAATTAGTGGTTCTCTGCTCACAAGTATGTGGAAAGGAAGAGCAGGAAGTAATCTACAAAGTATATGCCTGCTTTCCTGATACCCTTACATTTGCAAGATTTTTCATCTGTAGTCTAGTCATGATTTTGATCATCCTTCTCCAACCTGGTGCCTTCCAGATGTTTAAGACTTCAGATCCCATCAGTCTCAGCCAGCATAACTAACAGTCAGGAATTCTGGGAGTTGTAGTCCAAAATGTCTGGAGAGCTCGAGGTTGAGGAAAGCTGATTTAGATAATGTGGATTGTCAGGGATGGCAAGTGAAGTTTGGGCTTGAAGATTCTACTTTGGAGTTTGTTTGTATACTATAACTCCCAGGTCCACCAACCTGAGCTAAGTGCAAAACAGGGGTTAGGAGGGTGGAACCATATGCAAAATGGAGGCTCAGGGAGGCACAGCCATTTACCTTCTCAGCGGCATGAGCCACATACTGGGATAACGTGCGTAGACAAGTATAAATGTACATCTGAATTACTACAGATCAGGGATTCTATAACCAAACTCTACGACTGGACAGCAGAACCACATAAAACACCAGTGAAGGACAATCAATAAACACTCCTATTAACACCCTAGGTGAGAATTTGAACCCATGTCTTCCCTATCCAACATTCTAGTTGCCATACCATGCCAAGTCTCCCCATTACATTTAGGCATTCAGCATTATACTACATAGAAGTAAGTCCCATTGTTTTCATTAGGGATGGATGAACCTGTCAGCTTCAGTTTCTCTCAGATTCTCATTTTTCCAAACTTACGGCGTGGCTCATCCCAAATTTTGAGAATTCCTTTTTAACAGTTCTCATGAAAAAAATTAAGGATTTTTGTGCACATTTCTTCCAATACATGGATTTTTGTATGCAATTTTGCCTAATATGCACACATTTAAAAAGCATTTTTCTAACAATGCATTTTTCATTTTATTTTCACTAATATACACATTTTGTATGCATTTTTGATCAGACAACATCACTGCAAAATTCAGAGAAATACAAATTTGGAAGGAATGAGTTTGGGTTAGGGATGTTGGAGAAATCTGTAACAGAACCAAATGAATTTAGATTTTCATGAATCCAGCCCATGGAATATGAAGCAGACTGACTTTTCCCCTGTCAGGCAGATTCTGTGGACTTGCAGACCGTTTTTCTAACTTTCCTGAATTTTGCACAAATTTTGTCATAGAAAAATATGTATTAAAAAAAAAAAGCCAAAAGTGTGCATTTCCCCCATAGGCTAAAGCATGAAAATGCACATTTGGCAGGAATTTGCACATTTTCACATGTGCGAATTTGCACAAATTCGGAAACAAAAAAAAATCTGATTCCGTTGATGGGCGAATGGCAGAATGAAAGACACCTGACAATCAGCAAAACACAGATGGAATGGATTTCACACAGTCTGTACATCCCTAGTTTTTGTTTCCATTTTGGTTCAAAACTGCCAAATTAGGTAAGTTTGCATTAAAATATGAACTGAGAAAATTTATCTTCCATCCCTAGGTTTCACTGTATGTTATGTCTATGTACGTGCATTTCAGATTGTGACTTTGCCATTTGAAACACCTTTAGGGTGCAATCCTATGCATGTTTATACAGAGAAAAGGCCTACAACTCTCAGCATGCCCAGCCAGCCCTGCCGGCTGGGGCATGCTGGGAGTTGTAGGCCTTTTCTCTGTCTAAACTTGCATAGGATTGTGCTCCTAGTATTTAAAGAAATCTGTCTACTGCACAACAGAGGTTCATCTGAATGGAGCTTGGGTAAGGTTCCTAAGCAAGGACCATTGAAATTAATGGAGACTAGCCTGCAGCAATGATTGGTGGCTCCTAACGTCATTGGTACTGGGTTTTTCTATATATTAGATACATGCATTATCTCTATATGCTGTATCTATAAAATGAGCATTTTAAACCTACAGTCTGCATATACATCTAATCGGGGTAGATTTGATGGAGGGGGCACTTCCATTAGCCACCAGATCGATGCATGTAGAAAGCAAGCTTCATTACCCAGAAGCAGACGGGACAGCCTTCTTCACCTAGAAATAGGATGGAGAAGAATTCCTTTTTGTCTGCATTTTGAGCCTCATCCAACAACCCTAAACATATATATGCCAATGTCTTTTGGAGTCAATGTACTACCTCAAGCCATTTTCCAGTGTATCCTGGGGTGAAAAAATGCCTCACTATCTCAGATCTGTCTGTGGTGTCATCAGAACTGTATTTTAAACTAAAAAGATTAGAAATATTAGAAAAGTATCATAAACTGTCAAGGCGAAACTTTAGGCAAAACCTTACGATGACTAAAAACTGATGTGTTTTAGTCATGTGGGGTGTTTTTCTAACCCCATGAGTAAACTGCCTCTGGTTAGGTAAATGATCCCTGAGTGAAATCCCAAGGCCTGCTAATCTACTGACACACAGAGTACTTAAAGCTAGACAAACTTTCTTTGGAAAAACTCATGGGACATTTTACTGCCTAATATGTTGCTTGTGTTTGGTGCATAAAGACACCCCAATGGCAATATCAATAGATCTTTGGGATATTTTATGCCCCAGGCATGTTTTTGTTCCCAGAAAGAAAATGCTAACTAGTAAAAGGCTAAAATGTGAAGATATTCTGTAGGTGACTGGATACAGCAATATCATGCATGGACTATGTTGCAGGTCTACGTCTGTGTAAATTCTGCAATATAAAATGCACTTGGGGTAAGTTTGTCACCCCGCCTTATTGGACAAGGGCTGTGAACCAAAATTGATTCATACTTCTTGGACTAATAATATGTGGTTCATAACAGAATTATCTTTCAGATTGCATACTTCTCCAAATTTCGCAATGCAGTTCTCAGCTCAAATTATGTGCAAAGATACGTATTTTAGGGGAAATTGCACACAGGTGTACATGCAAACTTTTGTATGTGTTTCTCTTTTTTTTAGATCACATGTGGAAATTGGACAGAACAGATTTGTGACTGAACACATGTGAAATTGTCATGGGTCAGAAATAGACTGCTTCATCTTTCCCTCCTTGAAAGTAGGGATGTCAGAGGAATCCACAACGGAACCAAATGGGTTTGGATTTTTATGAATCTGACCCACAGATTCTGCAGCGGACCAGCTTTTCCTTGTCGTGTGGATTCCATGGACTTTTGGACTGTTTAACTTTCCAGAATTTTATGCAAATGTTGTTGTAGAAAAATAAGCAAAAATAATTTTTAAAAACCTGGCCAAAAATGTGTATTTCTCCCATAGGCTAAAGTGTGAAAATGCACATTTTAGGGGAATTTGCACATTTTGGAGGAATTTGCATATTTTTGCATGTGTGAATTTGCTCACATTTGGCAACTAAAAATAAATAAATCTGAATCCGTGGATGGGCAGACAGTAGAATGAAATGTACCTGACAATCCACGAAACAGAATGGCTTTCACACAGTCTCGACATCTGTACTTGGAAGTCACTGAAAATGGTATTATTATTATTATTATTATTATTGTTGTTGTTGTTGTTGTAATCTGGATGGTGGATGGATGCTTGGACCTCAGCCACTCACATAATGAGAGTATCAAAATCATTTAGGTACTTCTTGATGCACTCTGCTCCCACAAAATGCAGATTGAGAAAAGACTGAAAACAGGATGTTGGTATTACTCTCCCTCAAAATAGGGATCTCAGAGTATACCCAAATTATTAAAGTATTTCTAGGCTGGGAAAGATTGAAGGCAAAAGGAGAAGGGGATGGCAGAGGATGAGATGGCTAGATAGCATCACCAATGCAATGAATATGGACTTGAGCACACTCCGGGAGAGAGCGGAGGACAGGAAGGCCTGGCGTGCTATGGTCCATGGGGTCACGAAGAGTCGGACATGACTGAATGACTGAACAACAACAGGCAACCCAGGAAGCTAACATTTGGCATATGCATAGCCCAAGACATGCTGATAACATTTTTAAAAGTCTGAAAACTAGACATTTTTACACCAGACAGTCAGAACTTGAAGTACAGTAGAACTCTGTGTTTCAGTTCAGAACAATCCAAACCATTTATGGGATAAAATTTCGGGGTTGGGGTGGGGGTTGTTGCATCTTCAGGGTTGGAACTGGAGGGCTGGAGGATTTCCAGGACCAGTCAGTTTATGGGGCATTATGGAAGTCCACACTAGCGCGAATGTAAATTACGTTGTGCGCGTGTAAGTGACCTGTAGCACAACGCCAACAGCATTAGCTGGCATGGTGGGTTTTCTGGGCATTGTGCTAGAGGTTGCTTAGTATAGTGCAATGTAATGTACGTTAGCACTAGTGTCCACTTGGACACTGCCCAGTGTCTGCACATGCTGAAGCTTGCTTTCTAACTGATTCCAGAAGTGCCCTCTCCTCTAACTCCAACCCTGATTATATGTATAAGAAGGCTGCAGCCTGATTAAAATATATGTATTGATTCATCACATGAGTCTTTGTTCATTGATTGATCTACGGATTACATTTCAGTATGGATTAAAAACTATATTTCAGCAGCAAAACACATATTGCTTTGTTTTTATGTGATGCACCTATGTGTTGTAAGAAGCTGCCTAATGCCAAATATGACCACTGATCCATCTCTCTTGCTATTGTCTGTGCCAGCCTTCCTCGAGCTGGTGTCCTCCAGTCATGTTGGACTATTACACAAATCATCCTCAGCCATGGGGATCATGACAGTTGTACTCCAACACATCAGGAGGGCCCCAGGTTATAGAAGGCTCAGCTTCACTGGCTGACAGGAGCAGACCAGGGTTTTGGTCTGGAGTCTTTGATAGCTTTATCTGGAGATGGGAGGGGCCATACCTGGGACCTTCTCCATGCAGTGCATGCACTCCACCACTGAGCTATGACATGCATCACCTTAGAAGAGGCATTCCTGCTCTGTGTGTGATTTCAGTGGTTCTACTCTAAATATGACTAATTTTGGATCCAAACCCTTAAAAAAAAAAGTCTGCTGCCTGATTATTTGGGTGCACCTCTGTAGTCAATTTCATTATTTCAATCCATTAATCTAACTGATTAGTCCATTAAGGGCACAATCCTATGCATGTTTAGACTGAAAAAGTCCTACAACACCCAGCATTCCCCAGCCAGCAAAAGTAAGGTAAATGATCCAGCCTAAACACATACATACATACACACACACAAACACACACACACACACACACACACACACACACACCCTATCTCTGTATGTCTACAATTTTCATTTGATAAATGCTGCATATATAGATAATGCAATGTATATAATATAGTACATATATATATTGCATAAAAGGATGATTCACATAAGCATGAACTTCACTGTGAGCTTCCATCATATGATTCCTCAACACTTGGTTGTTTTCAGATAAATGTATGAATGGTGTCCATTTTGGGAGTGGGGGGAATATACCAGCTTCACCTGAGGAGATATGAACATTCTAACTGTGCTGATTAACCTGCAATTTCTCATTCATGCACACAAATTATTGCTCGATGTGTCATTTGTGCAAACTGGCCTGAAGAAACTGACAGTGATATGTACTTAACATTAGGTGGCAGGAAAGAGTTTCCTTTGGTCAGGAATATACTGGACTTTAAAATGTGAGGCGCAAAAGAACTTTTCTTTAAATTTAATTGGATTTACTTGTACCTCTGTTCCTCTAAAAAGTTCTTTCAAACCTGCCCTGTTTATATCTGCCTTTTATTGTATAAATGTTTGTCTTTCAGCAGGTGAGTTAAATTCAAGAATTTGGGGTGGGGTGGTGGGGGATGGAAACAAAAGAAAACCTTCCAGTTGCACAATAACAGAACTGGCAGAAACATCACACTTACACTAAAATGATATCTCTTTACAAATAGCTAGGGCTCCAGCAGGTTCCATAACACAAGAAGCATTTTGATCCTTCGTATAGATATTTCATAATAAAATAACTGATATAAAACAACTGCCCTTAAATGACACTATCTAGATGGTTTTAATTCTTGCAATATTTTAATTACACTGATAATTTTTTGTGCAATTTAGCCTTTTCTTTCTTTCTTTCTTTCTTTCTTTCTTTCTTTTTTAAAAGAAGACTAAAGAATGATATGAGTTTGGGAATCAATTTCATTTCTGCCATCATCTGGGTAGTGTGTGTGTGTGTGTGTGTGTGTATGTATAACACGCACGCATGCACGCACGCAGGCATGCACACAAACACACACACACACCAATCCTGCAATATAAACTTTCCTCTTAAGCAGAACTTTGTGTATAGGGCCTGATTAACTGAAAATATAAGCGCTCTGAAGAGAAGAGGGACTATCAAATTGGATCCTCCTCACTATGGAATAATTATCAGAGAGCTTTTCAGTAGAAAAGCATAACCAGCATACTTCTATGAGGACATACAGATAACATGTGTGTGTGTGTGTGTGTTTCTTTATAAAAACACAAGGGGACAATGGCAATTTTTCCAAATGCAGAAAAATTTAAAATACAAATTTTCTGCCCAGCAAGGTAAATATAACAGAAATGTGTGCAAACGACCTCTTGAAATTATCCACCCTATTTGTGGGCAGATACATTGGGGGACAATTTCTCTGAATTTCTCCAGAGGGAAGAGAATTTCTCAAACTGTTTCTTGGAGGTGGAGCTCAGCTTCAGCAGTGGCTGTAGCACAGCTTCTTTCTTTTTTCCTCCATTTTTTGTTTTTGTTTTGTGTTTTGTGTTACCACTTCAAATGGCAACAGCAGCAAATGTGTTAGCAGCCTGGTCACCATTTTACATCCTTCATGATGGCCCATTCCTAGAGTGTGGGGAGGGGTGGAGAAAATCTGGCAGTGGCCAAGCGTGAAGTGTGTGTGTGTTTTCTTTCTATTATACTTCTTTCCATTCCTTTGCAGCCTCCCAGGCTGCCTGCACTTCCTGATCCGAAAAAGCCCTATGGGAGGAATTACCTCATGATGTCTTCCCCTGGGCTTTAATTGAAGTGTGGGAAGCCGAGGAAGCTACAGGATGCCAGACAGATGAGTGTACAATGAAAGACAGGACACTTGTGTGTGCACACACACACACTCTCCTCGGCCACTAAGTAAGAACACTGAACCAAACCAATCAGAATTTCTCCCGCATTTTCTTCTCTTTCAAATTTCTTTTCAAAAGCAATTTCTTTTCTATCATAAACTTGAATGAGAATGGTTGAAAAAAATGTGGAAATCTTTTTTGGCACAGCATTAATATAATACTTCCTGGATTACCACAGACTGTAAGGCCAGGATAATCATCAAGAAATCTTCCATTACTTTCTTGTATATGATGCACACCATCTCCATACATTACCATCTCCATACACACCATTCTGTATACATTAGGTCAGGCCTGCACAACGTGTCACTCTCCAAGCCAAATGCAGCCAATCAGTCATACATGGTGGACCACAAGGCATTTGATAAACCTGTTTTGCTACCCACTCGGGACTGCAAAAATGGAGGGGAGGGGTGATGTCAAACCCAGCTCCTTTGGCAAGCTGTGCTCAGCTGGATGGCTCACATGTTGTGCATACCTGCATTAGGGTTACATCCCATTGGGGGATACTATAATCTATGGGATATCTCAGCAAAAGCTTTAGAATTAGACAATTACTAATCCCTGGACTATGACCCTATAGGTGCTTTGCCATGGCAGGACAGAATAAAATGGATGGGAATGGGAGCATATAAATGAGAAAATGATAGCTTGTGAGTTGGGGATTGGGTCCACAGAAAGCACCCCTGCACAGTCTTTATTCTGGCAAGAAACATGGATGGCAAAGTCCTTGCAAAATTGCAGGAACTGCAATCCATAGGAACCTGCCTTCAGATCAAAATATCTGTCCCTCAAGGCCAGTATTGTTGGCTCTGGCTGGCAGTGATTGTCAAGAGCCTCAGGCAGAAAGTCCTTCCTGCTCACCTTCAGCCCAAAATCTTTTGATGTCAGGGATTGAGTCTGGAAGGTTCTGTGTGTGCTCTGCCATACGATCTACACTTTGTGTATTGGAAGCTCTTACTTTCCTACACAATCTTAAGCTCCTTCATGGATCATAACTCTAGAACAACTTTCCCCAACCTGGGGCAATCCAGATGTGTTGGGACTACAACTCCCAAGATTCTGCTGGCTGGCTGGGGCTTATGGGAGCTGCAATCCAACATACAGGGAGGATGCCAAGTTTGGGAAGGCTAATCTAGAGTACATCAGGTGGACCATTTGAGAGGTAATGGAGGTTGTACTGTCAGTTGACTGGAGAGAGTACAAAAGGGTAAGATAGTTGTGAAAAAAATAAGTACTTTTAAAAAACAATTATATGGGTCTAAAAAAAATATGTTTGGCTTTCATTCACTGCCCAAACTGAGCCCGATTCCGTTACAATGGAAGAACATTATTGTACTTTAAAAAATGTTGAACAATATAAAACAAAATTATCAACAAGACCAGGCTCACAATCTAAATAACGGCTGGATGATCTCTCACTTGCTTGCTCTCATAGCTTGATGTGATAGGAGCAAATGGAAACCTGTGACTATTAAACAAGGGGTTGTGTGTGTTTTAAAAAGAAGCTTTAATAGGAACATCTCTCCCCCCCCCCAGCCCCCAATATATAAAGAACGTTGTGCAACTTGCTACAAAAAACAACACATTGATCTCACTCTTAAAGGAAATATTCTGCAGGCCTTCATCTCCCCACCCCCAATGCTGCCTGTCCTGTCCAGATTAATTTCTAGAGTGCATGGATGGATGCTTTGCATTAAGGTTTTGTTTGCTGTTGTCTAGACTTTCCCCCTCCCCACACAACACCTATGGTTCAGATCAGGTGACTGAGGAAGAGGGGGAGGTGAAATTAAAGCTCTATTTCATCCCATTACATATGATTAACTGTTGTTGTTATTCCACCTTCTTTCTTTCTTTCTTTCTTTCTTTCTTTCTTTCTTTCTTTCTTGTTCACATGGAATTGAAGAGCAGCCCTAAAAAAAGAACAACAACAAAAAAACCCATAGGTGACCTCCTACCCCCTACCCCAGCCTTATTTAAAGTCTTTGGTGGAACTCAAGCCAGTCCAAGGGTACCTCTTAATTCTAAGAGGTTTGGGGCTTGAGGGTGGAGCGGAGACAGCTAGGCATGTGACAAAAGAAGCAAGACTCATGCACAATAACTGCTTCTGCTCTAGCAACCATCTAAGCAGATCCAGTGGCCATTTCTGCATCCTAGGTTGTTTTTGATCGACATTAAACAGAATGCCATTTGGCTGATGTGGAATGTAGGATAGAAAATGACTGTTCTCACCAAAGTTGGGCACTACAATTCTAGAATGAAATGCTTGCCTCTGAGCCACAGGGACATTATGGGGAATGCATTCCCCAAAGCTCTGCTCACATCCCCAGTGAGCTGAAGGCAGCTTTTATTCACAGGGGTTTCAAGGGGACAAGCATTCAGTTGTGAAACAGGTTTCCTAGGGGAAGCAAAGCAATAGGGACATAACTTTCAAGTAAAGGGGTGGGGGGAGGTCCAATATCTGGTGCAAATTTGGCTACTTTTGCTTCAGTGGCTTCTGGGGTCCCTTCTAGGCCTCTAGCACTTTGTTCCTCAGCCTCATCTGGAACTTGCCCATCTGTATACATTTTATATCATAATAACCTAGCATACTGGGGTGCTTAAAAGATAAAATGAAGGCTGGAAAGTGGTGGGGTTTTTTGAGGGGGTGGTGGACATTGAAAAGCACTATAGAAATAAATAGCATAACTACTCCTACTCCTATTACTACTAGTATTACTATAATTACTACTACCATTATTACTACTTGTGTGACTTAAACAAATGTGCTCCTACTACTTTACAATCTGATAACAGAAATGGGTAGAACCCCACACATACCTGCTTTGTTTCCCATGGGTGTCTCCACTTCCTACAATGATCACACCTTTAAACTCATTAATGAACGAACAAACCCAAAACAAACAAACCAAAGGCTCTGTCTTCACAAAGGAATTGCCACAACCGCCCCTCCACCCATCCACCCACTGACCGCTTAGCAGCGTGCTTCTCTGTTTTAAATTATAATTTGCAGGCAGGATGCATGCGCTGAAACATCCATCCACACACATTCAAGTAAAAGTAACATTCATGTGCTCCCTGTTTGTCAGTTTCAAATGGCTGGTCCAAGCAGGGCTTCTTAGTCCTACCTATCATCACTGCCTAGTCACCATCATCTCTGGGGCTGCCTCTTAAAGGGGGGGGGGGGACACAGATAGACAGACAGACACACAGAGAGATTGTGCCTCTAACATGGAAAGATATGTCATCCCAACATTTTTTTTCAACCAAAGAAAAGGCCCATCTTGCACAAACTCTTAAGTGAAATTGATTTGATTAACTGGTCCAGCCCAGTAAAGCAAAATTTGCAGCCAACACCAAAGGGGGGGGGGGCGAGGGAGGGAGTAAGCTTCCACTAGGATTTCTCCAAGGAAACTGATCCACCTACAACAATCACTTTAACTTGAAGCTGTTGTACTACTGGAAGGGGGGAATATATCCCTAATGTTTCCCATATCCATCCCTCCCGTTAGGTGATTTAGAAAACTGATTGAGGCCTTCCGGCTGGTGATACATAGAAACATGCACAGTATATTAGCCTCAAGACTGGGAGAGGAAATTGACAATTATTTTTATTTATTTATTTATTTATTTATTTGCAAATTTCATGTAAGCTTGAAAGGAAGGGTGGCTGAGAATTTGGACTCAAAAAAGGGACACTCCCCTTTTCAAAAGTCACCAAGTTGTTAACCCTAAATAAAATAATAATAATAACAATAATAATAATAAATAATAATAAGCCACAAAGAAGACTGGAAGGTAGAAAATTGAGACAGTCTTCTTTTTTTCCTTTTTTTTGGGGGGGGGCAGGGGGAGGTAAGTCTTTCAGGTTCATTGCACCCCACACAAATAACGCAACATTTTTTTTTAATTTGTAAAAATGTTTTATTTAGACCTTTTTTGTGTGTGTGTTTTTACAACAATAAAATATTGCATCAATATAAACCCCCTCGACTAAAAGTGGTTGACAATCAAACATCACAAGCGAATCATTTTATTATTATTTTTTAAGCCTTCCTTCCTTCCTTCGACAGCCGCTTCGGGTATTATTATTTTTTTATTTATTTTTATTAATTTTTTTTTAAACATAATGCGGAATTTATTGAAAATAAATAATTGTTGGCAACTGCGATAGGCAATTTGGAATAAAATAGTTGAAAAAAGCAACCTTTAATGAAAATAGCGTTTATTATACATCAGTTACTAAATGAATAATCTAAATGATTTTTCCTTTTAAATTAATAACTTCCCAAAAAACGTTTAGAATATACAAAACTGTACAAGTCTTTTTTTTTAATTATTCTTATTTAATATAAAGTTGGCAGAAAGATAGCAGGGTGTTCAGTGTTGTGATATTTAAGAGCATATTCAGGATTGCTGGAAGGGATGGGAAAGACATGTGGAAAACAAACATTGTGGTACTAGAAGAGAGAATGGGGTTTGTGGGGCGGCGGCGAGGGGGGGGAATATCTGGAGAACAAATCTTTTTGTATAATTAACTTGGCAATGTATTTCTAGGATGCAAATTAAGGGCAGTGAGGCTTTCATATGTTAGAGATAGCTGTGCGCTGGACAGAATCGGGAGAAAATAATTTCCTGGGCTTTGGTTGGGGGTGGGTGGGTCGTAGACGGATTTTTATCCATCTACTTGCAGCTCTGTAAAACACAACATGGGTAGAAAGCAATAGATACCCGCTTTGTGTTCTGTTCTGCGTGAACCTCCTTCGAAATATGTATCCATGTAAGTATACATATTATTGCACACGGGAATTGGGGGGTGGGGGTGGCGGTCTCTATAGGTGTATCTAGACGGACAATGCAGCAAGGGTCTGTTTGTACATGGTGATTGTACACAACCCTATCATGTGCACCTTTGTAAACACAACACATCTACAAATGGAGCAGAACTATTTCCTAAGCCAGACTAGAAGAGGAAGAAAAATAAATAAACTCTACAAGAAAAATAGTGTTTTTTCGTTTTCTTGCTTTTGGAAAACCCGTCTTTTCAAAGCAACAATAACAAAACAAAACACGTTTGACCTGATCTCGCATTTCTCCAGTAGAACATCACCAAATTAGAACCAAATGCAGACATTTTCCTCACTGCTTGTTCTTAACAGCCCCCCCGCCCCCACCCCAAATTAATTTCAACCCACTCCGAACTCCCTTTGACTCCTGGAAAGAGAACCCAGGCAAACCGATTTATTCTGAAGCTAAAGCGCCGAAGTGGAAAAGTGTTTTACTACAGACCGTAGGTTCAGGCGCCGACCAGGGATCCAATATATATGTATATCGTTGAAACAGGTCTTTAAAATAACAAGTTATTCTGGTGGTGATGTTGCGTTTGAGATCTTTGTTTAAAGAAGCCAAAATCAGAAAGGGAGATGGGGGTGGGGGGAAGGAGGGAGTGCGTTCCGTTAGAGAATTTCCATCTTGACATTGTACAATTTTGAAAGTTATTTAAACATAAAAGGAAAGGAAATCAGGAACGTTTGGGAAATCCCTTGTTTCTGTCTTTGGGGGTTAGAAAAGAGGGCTTCCAGTTTTTCCTCCTGGAAGTGGGCAAATTAGGAGAATGAATTTTCCCCAGTCCCGATTAAAAATGACAATAATATTAATGGCATGTAATAGAGAAAAAAGGGGAGCTGAAGAGCTGATCAATTGGCTTCCAATTTTAGGTCACAAATGTTGCGTACAGGTTGTAGTAAAACACCCCAGACCTTCAAAAGGCCGCCATATCGAAGTCTCATTTAGGAACGAGCAAAACCGAGTCCAGCCAAGCTAAAAAGTCTATCTTAAAACAAGATTCATCACCTGAAAAACACCGGATCTGACCAAGGCGCTGAAAGGTTATTCATAGGCACGTCTTGTCTTTTAAAAAGTGTATATATAGACACACAGAAAGAGAGAGAGAGAGAGAGAGTTGCTATTATTATTATTTGTTTTGTCTTCCTAGTAGACTTTTTTTAAAAAAAACAGACAAACAAAAAGCCTCGATGTTTACCCCAGAAAACCGGCAGGGGGAGGGGGGAAAGGAGAGAGGAAAAATAAAATATGTATATGTATATAAATATGTATAGCTATATATATATATATTTTAAAAAATGCTGTCCGGAAAAAGGGGAAGAGATGTCATCATAGGCGATCGTCTCTCTCTCTCCTCCCCCCCCCCCCCCAACAACCTCCCCACTTCTTGGTTTTGTTTTGCCGCGGATTCTGGGATGTGATCGGTGTGTTAACTCGTGTTTTATTTTCTGAACGTTGAGGCCGGGTGGTTTTATTCTGCAAAATCCTGATGAGGGGAGGAGGAGGAGGAGGGGGAGGAAGAAGAAGAAGAAGAAGGAGGAGGAGTGGGGCGGGGGGGGGGGAGAAGGAACAGAAGAAGGGGACGCGGAAAAAAATATTAAGATAATCACACCCAAACGCTCCGCGTGGCCGCTGCCCAGATCCCGAGCGGGTCCTTCATAGTCAAAGATCGTGGCAGGAGTCTGTTTTCACGCTGTGCGCATAGACCTCGTGCGGCTGCGGCGGCTCGCCCGGCGGCGTCATGCGCTTCTCTTTCTGCCGTCGGTTGCAAAACCAGACCCGCACGACCTCCTTCTCCAGCTGGAGGCTGTCCGCCAGAGACGAGATCTCCTGGGCCGCCGGCTTGGGGCATTTCAAGAAGTGAGTCTCCAGCACCCCTTTGACGCTCACCTCGATGGAGGTCCGCTTCTTGCGCTTGCGGCCCTGCGCCGCGATCTTGTCGATGCTGGTGGGGCTGCCCGTCGAGGAGTCGGCCTCCTCCAGCCACTTGTTCAGCAGGGGCTTGAGCTTGCACATGTTCTTGAAGCTCAGCTGCAGAGCCTCGAAGCGGCAGATGGTGGTCTGCGAGAAGACGTTGCCGTACAGGGTGCCCAGCGCCAGCCCCACGTCGGCTTGCGTGAAGCCCAGCTTGATGCGCCGCTGCTTGAACTGCTTGGCGAACTGCTCCAGCTCGTCCGACGTGGGCGTCTCCTCGTCCGAGTGGTCCTGGCAGTGGTGCGAGCCGAGCTCGCCGTGCTCGGCCGCCGCGTCCCGCAGCACCTGGTGCAGGGCCTGCTGCGGCGTGACCGGCGCGGGCGGCGGCGTCAGCCCGCCGTGCTCCAGCATGCCGCTGACCGTGAAGCCCGCCTGCGAGTAGACGTGCGGCGGCGGCGGCGGCGGCGGCCCGCTCGACGGCAGCGACGCGTTGTGAGCAGGGCTGGCCCCCCAGGCGTTGGGGTGGCTGGTGTGGTGGGGCGAGTGGTGGCTGACGTGGGGCGAGCGGTGGTGGATGATGGCCCCCAGCTGCAAGTCCTCCCGCCCGGGCTTCACGTCGGGCTGGTCCAGGGGGCTGCTGGTGAGCGTGGACGACCAGGGGCCCGCATCGCTCAGGCTGGTCACCCAGTGGTGCCCCAGCGGGTGCCCGTTGCTGGGCACCCCTTGCAAGTAGTCACTTTGGAGAAGTTTCTGGGGGTTCCTGAAAGGGCTCCCTTGCTGCATGCCCGTCGAGTCCGCGTGGACCAAGGAGCTGGAGTTGAGGATGCTGTAGGGATTCGACGCCGCCGTAGCCATGCTTGCTGCTCAGGATTCCCCCTACTAGTTATAATGTGGCAAAGGGAGACGCGTTCAGCCTTTGACATCTACCCAGCCAAAAGGGAGCCAAATCAGCGAGCGAGCGCTGACGGGCGGCCCCCGCCGCCAATCCCAGAGCCTCTTCCCGCCGGGAAGTGGCCGCCGCGGCCAATCAGGGCTCGACGAAGAGGTTGGCTCTGCGCCCGTTCGTCCCACACCCTCCCTCGCCCCCCCCCCCCACCGGCAGGAAAAAATAATTAAAAAACCCAGAAAGGAAAGACGATGGCGGGACGCGAGGGGTTAAAACGAGGGAGTCTGGGAGCAGGAAGTGAATCAATCTTCAGGCTCCATTGGCTGCCGCGAACGGGCGGCCCACGGTTCAGCGGGTTAACCCTTCCTTCGCTGCAGGACAGATCGGTTTATTTATTCTCTCTCTCACACACACACACGCAGCAGGACCCACTTCATCTTTCAGATCTTATTAGGAGAGGAGGAAGGAAAAAGAGGTGCAGGGGTGGGAGAAAGGAAAAAGAGGAGGACGTGAGGGCACGGCTGGAATTTGTCGAGATTAATTCCAGGTTTAGCTCCCCCCCTCGTTCCAAATTGGGGGGGGGGGGAGAAGCGAAGTTAAATACCTGCCTCCAAGACTGACAGCTTCTCCTTAGCAAAGTTTACAGGGATCGCCCCAGATCCCTCCTCTTAACATTTTTTGAAGTCGGTCTGAAAGTAATTGAGAGCTGGAAAGGGGGCGGAAAGAGAGAGAGAGAGAGAGAGAGAAAGAACAAACAAACAGAACCCATCCCAGGTCAATCGTCCTGGATACTCAAAAGTTATATACCTTGTCTAGGATAAATGTGTATGTGTGTATTACACACAAACCCTTATCACATCTCTCTCTCTCTCTCTCTCCATATGGAGAGAGAAATTATACACACAGATACGGAAAGGAAGATGAAACAGGAATATGTGTGCATGTATATATGTGTATCTGTGATTATATATATATATATATATATATAGTGTGTGTGTGTGTGTGTGAGAGAGAGAGAGAGAGAGAGAAAGAGAATGTGTGAGAGAGAGATGGATGCAGTCTAGGATAGGGACTCATTTCTTTGCTTTCCAGTGAGGCTGACTTGTTGGTAAATCAGTAGTTAACTCATTCCCTGATTTAAATGCAAATCCTGACTGCCTTTGGTATAATTTAGGTGGTGCCAAGCTTCCTTCCACACAGGCCCTGGTCATCCTGAGGCTTGGTTCCCTCAACACCCGCCACCCCTCAGGTGGGAAACGCGCGTTTCCTAACAGCTCCTCAACTTTTGCAGTCTCCGGGAGCCGCCTGTGAGTGAAAAGCACACAACTTGTGAAGGCGACAGTAGAGACGCACGTCTTGCAGCCCTGGCTGACAAGAGCTCTCCTGCCTTCTGGATCCATGCGAGAGGTTATAGTGCCTTTGTTTTTCGACTCCTTTCCAAAATACAGAACACACGCGCACACACAGAGGATCTGGCAAATTGTTTGAATACATTAGAATTATTTCTACTAACCCTTCCCCAACTTAGACAGAAAAACAGATGTTGTGTATTTTATATTCTTATCCTTTCAAACGTGGCTTTACATAAGAAGGAATGTCAGATCATAAATAGGTGAAACGATGACAAAACAGAAGAAGTGTGTGTGTATGTTGCGGGGGGGATACGATTGCTGGTGTTTCTCAATCCATTTTGTGAATAATAATAATAATAAATACAGTCTATTGTGTGTTCCTCTTTCAAATGTTCGGCTAAGGAGCAAAAATCTGAGCATTTCGGATTTGTTGTAGTGCTCCAGCTGAGAAAATTAAACCCTAATACCTTCGTGGAGGGAGGCAAAAATCTCTGAAGTTTTTTTTTTTTTTAAATGACCTTTCCTTGCATAATTTCGGAGGTAACCTAGCTGCGTAATTATATTTGCACTTACAGAACGCTGCATCACAGTTCCCTTATTGGTTTGAAATTCCATTAAATATATTGCAGGAGCTCCTAGGTTAAGCTTGATTTAAATTTGCATACATTTTCATATATTTAGCAGAAATAAAAGAAGGCTTGCAGCTACCCGAAAGTCATTAAGGCATTAAGTTCTCTAGGAAGACAGATCTGGAGAAAAATTCAAGAAAATGAAAATATCGCCCTAAACAAGGTGAGCTCCCCCCCCACACACACACCCTCTGTCTGTCTGTCTGTCTGTCTGTCTGTCTCTTTCTCTCATTTGACCTGGATCCTTTCCTTTAAAAACAACAACAATAACAAAAACCTTAGGATAAAACAGCTCCTGTTATAATTTCTTTGCAAAGTTTCACAGACTGGTGTGTTGGTGTTAAGAACACTGAATGCAGGATTTGTTTTCTTGTTGTTTTTGGTTTAAAGTTTGGCATATATATATATATATATATATATATATATGAGAGGGACTTGGGAAACTTTGATTGTCTTCCTAGCAAACTCGGAATGTCTTGAACAGATCTTTGCAGTCCATTTCTCCTTTTACACTTTGACGTGATATGTTGGGAGGGGTACAGTTGTTGGCAAAGTGTGTGTGTGTGTCCGTCGCGTTCTCTCAGTTGCTGGCTGAGGGCTTTACTGGATATTCGTAGGATAGTCCTAAGAACTTGGGAGGGCGTCTGCGCCAGGTTCTGTAGAAGCAGGATTATTCTTCCCACTGGGAGCAGGACTCGAAAACCCAGAAAGGGTCAGTGTACTGGGTCAGAAGGTGGGGGAAATTAAGAAAAGAAAAGTCTGCAGTAGAGGAACAACGAAAGCCATCCGGCCTAATATGCCGACTGAAAATCGGAGCCACTGATCCTATGTTTAGAAAGATACATCTGCCAAACTGGAACCGAGAAAAGCCATCTTTGCCAGATTCTTTCCAACGTAATGCCTGGGAAGAGAAGAGACAATAAATGAGCCAAGAACAGGTTAGAATTGTAACGCCGATCCACAACATCGTTGTGGGTAGACTCTACAGTCCTAGGCACCTACGCTTGCCTAGTTGAAAGCGACACTACACATACTGGGATTTACTCCTGAGTAAACACGAATAGCGGGATCGCTCTCTTCCGCTCCCTACCTCTTCAACACACTGGTTTGGAACAAGGGCGCGCATTGACTGCAGTGGCTGGCTGGCTGGCTGGCTGGCTGGCGGGCGGGCGGGCGGGCGCTTTAAATCACAAACGTATCCAAAGTCTGATTAAAGGCAAGAACGAAATCGACGGGAGGCCTTTCCTCCAGTTCGTCTCGACTCATTTGGGGATCGCGGTGGAAAAAATGGCTTTTCTCTCCCCCGCGCCCCTCCAAACTTCCCAATGAACTTAGCCAGCATTCGTCTTTCTGCCTAAGTGAAACATATCACTCTAGACCAGGCCTGGGGAAAATCAAACACAAAAATGGCATAGTGTGTGTGTGTGTGTGTGTATGCATCTGAAGGCATGGTTACTATAACGTTCTGCTTCAGCTTCATGGGAGAATATATCCTTGATATCCCCCTCCCCCTCCTTCTTTCTGCTTTTCTGGAGTGTTTTTTATCTACACGGAGCCGAGTCCTTGCTTTGCCTCCTAATCTGCTGGAGAGGGTTTCTTTAGCTCTTTCCTGTCAGTCTAACTTCCCGAGTGTAACAGATGCTGCTCTCAGGCGCTCCTTTCTGCTGCTTTGCTCTATTCAGCTCTGCATATTTCTCCCCATGATCCGGGTTTCCATAGAGAGGGGCATAAAAGGGGGACCACAGCCGCAAATCCATTGCCCCATGCAGAATAAAAGGACCTCATTCAATAGACCGACCCCGTCTGAACATGAGAGAGTTTTACTTTTTTTATATAAAAAAGGAGAAAAAAATAAGGACATGCAGAGTAACTGTTGCAAGAATTTGTAACTTATTTTTCATAGACTTCAGAAGGACATTAATTTTACTTATTTGTTTATTGGAGAAAGAGAAAATCAACCAACTCTAAGAGGCTGATGAGAGGAGTCTTTTTCTTCCTCTTGGGATTTTTAAACGTTGTATTCTTTTTAAAACACAACCCAGAGTTTGGATCTCTGCGTTGTGTTCCCCCCCATCACGAATAACTTTCGCATGTAGTGGTTCACCGCCCCCCCGCCCCTCACACGCCACCTCCAGTTGGGGTCCATCTCTGAATAAATGCACAAGAACCGCACGAGGAGAAAACTCCCATCTTGACGGAGGGCGAGGAGAAGCCGCTACAGAAGAGAGAGAACTTGTTTATTTGTTTACGTGTTTGTTTGCCGACGCCGAGGAGGTGTCAAAAGAGAGTCCTCTCCTCCGTCGGCTCCCCCCTGCCCCACAAAACGCACTTGACTAAGTTAAAGAAAAGAACCAACCATCACCGCAGCCGGAACAATTGATGGAAGCCAAGTGCACGCTCCCTCGCAACTTTTTCCCCCCTTCCCCAAAGTACTTACTATTGTTATTGGGGGGGGGGGGCGAGGGAAGGGTGTGTATATTTATGTGGGGGGAGCGTGGTGGGGGGGGGAGAAAAAGAGACGGTATCTGCGAGTGACATGGATGGTTTATCCAAAACAGAAGGGCCGTAAAGACTCGGTTCCAATCCTATACGCTCTTTATTTTTGAGCAGAACTACATAGGCTTGCACACTGTCAAGCTGCAGTCTTACACGCACTTACTTGGGAGTCAGCCCCATCGAACTCAGCGGGGCTTACTCCTGAGTAGACATGCCAAGGATTGTGCAGTGATGTCCGTGCTCCCTCCCTTCCTCCTGGAACCGTGCGCGCCTCCTAAAAACGCGACCCTGGCCGCATTTACTTGGAAGGAGCCCTCTGAGGTCAGTGGCAGTTAATCTTACAGAAGCGTGTTCGGCGACTGCACCCTTAATGCACCGTTCAGCACAACGGAGTTCTATCAGACAGAAATCCCCTCTTTGTTACTGTAAGCCGCCGCTGTACGTAGGTAATAGGTGAGGGAGAAGGACACCTGAATGTGAATTATTTACTACTTCGATACACCGCCTTTCCGCCAAGTCACTGCAGGCGGTTTGCAGCGGAAAATCGTGGCGAGGAAGTCGAAGGGTGCAACCCTATGCACGCTAGCCCGGGAGCGTCCCATTGGACTCAACGGGACTTCTCAGCAGACGTACTTAGGGGGGCGCTGGACGAGACGTGTGTTACAAAAAGGATAGGTAGGGAAGAGGAGCATGCATGAGCCAATTCCGCAGGTACATACTTTTTCCTTATATATAGATGTGTAGTGTGTGTGTGTGTGTGTGTGTGTGTAAACCGGCCAGAGGGCTTGGCTATTGGGCGGCTTAGAAAGTAAGTAAAAAAATCTGTATTGTGTGTGTGTGTGTGTGTGATGAGCGTGTCTGAATGAGATACACACGTGCATCTGTGTTTATCTCCCTCTTTGTGAAACCCGTGTGTGTGTGACACACACACACACACACACTCACTCAGAAACACTCATATAACACAAAGTCACCGCACAGCTCTCTCTCTCTCTCTCTCTCTCTCTCTCACGCACATTCGTGTGATCAATAAACTCAGAGCGCCCGTGTGTGTGTTCGCCAATGGAAGAGAAACTGCAGTAACATATTATAATATCATTGTGGTTATACTGTTGCGAGAGATATAATCTGAGTCCCTCAGCCATTCTCTCTCTCTCTCTTTCTCTCTTTGTCTGTTCTTAGGAAGGTGGCGGTTGCCGGGAATGGAAGAGTTTTGTCCTCTCCCTTGCAAATTTGGATGGGGGTGGGTGGGTGGGTGGCAGGCTACTCAGTTGTAACTTTTCCAGATATCTCTCTGTCGCAAGAGTGGAGGCGCGGGGGTGGGGGAGAGGAGAGGTTTTTCAAGGGTGCAGTTTTGACTGTGTTTAATACAGCATGAAGACGCGAGCGGTAGGCAGCGACGCGGGGTCGCGACCTCTATAAAGAAAACTTCACCTCTTCGCCCAAGTTCACTTTAGAGGCAGGGACGGCTTGTGAAACGACTCTTGGTGGGAAACAAGTGTAAAAAAAAGGAAAAAAAAAAAAAGACAGGGGAGGGGGGGGAACCCCAACCTGGAAAATAGGAGCATAAAGGGAAAAAGAGAGAGGAAAAAAGAGGGTGAGGAAAGGAAAGAGAGAGAGTTTAACTGTTACTTATACAGAAGTTAAAGTTTTTGGGGGGTTGTTTTAACTTTCCTAGCAAGTTATCTACACCCCCCCTACACGCCCCTTTTACGGTAAGTGAGGTTTTAGACATAACACAAATGCAGAGGTGGGGAAAGAGGAGGGGAGTGGGGGAGAAGAGATTTTGGGGAGCGTTTGGCAATAGAAATGAGCAGAACTTAGTTTCCTTTAAAAGGAGGGGGGTGGTCTCTGTTGGCTGTTACTGGTTGAAAGGCAGCTCTGTGCTGGTCCCCTCCTTCCCCCATCAGAGAAGCTTTAGCAACATCTCCCCCCCGCCCCCCGGTAATCGGTTCTAATATTGATGGCGTTTTGTTGTATGTGGTTAGATGAGATTATTCTGCATTCAGAACTCTGGAACGGGGAGGGTTAAAAAGAGACTTCCTCCGTGCCCTGGCAGAAGGAGTAGCAAGGTCGTCACCATCATCAACTACAACAACCCCCCTTTTTTTCTAAACCGCTCACGACCCCCCCTCCTGCCTTCAACTCATCTGCTTCTTTTCCCCTTCCAGTGCAAACGCGTGGCAAAAACGAGTTTGCTGGTACCTTGTTGTTCGTGTGCGTTCTCACGTTAAGAGTGTCACGGTGGGATCCTATGGGTGTCTATTCAGATGTAAGTCCCATATAACTCAATGGGACTTACTCTCAGGTAAGTCCGTATAGGATTGCAACCTTAATGTTCCTGTGTATTTAAGAGGTATGTTCTTTATTTCGATCGGGATTGATTCTAGCACATTTATTTCTTTGGCATTTCTCCCACCCCATTTCCGAAGGGCGGGATGGGTGGGAAATCAATCCATAAACTGACGCCTCTTTTCAAGATTTTGGGATTATTCGCGTGTATGACATAATGAGCGGGGAACACTGGCCATGTATTAAATCAGCTACTGTTGGCTTTCTTACTTGCTTTTGCTTAGCTTTAGAAATATTCTTTCTTCACCAGCTTATGTAACGCAAACCTATGTAGGTTTGCTCCGAAGTAAGTCCCCTTGAGTTCAACGGAACTTACTCCCAAGTAAACATACATGAGATGTTCCAAACTCAGTCACTTTTCACGGCAACTAAACAAAACAATTGCATAAGGTCATAGAAGAATGACGACAGTGGACCATGTTCGTAATTTCTGGTCTCATTTCCCCCTAAATGTCCGAGCTCAGAAGGATCTGATCGTCAGAACAGGACGGCTGATTCTGAAGTAACACGTCCGTGCCTTATTGAGTTGCTCTTTTTAGTAAGTGGTGAGACAGTTGGTAAATTACCCTTAGAAAAATTCGGCTCTCCAAATTCCACACCTCGCCCTCCGCAAGATATTATTAAAATGAAATTCAGCTACAGTATAAATCTGAAACAATTTATTTGGTAATATGCCAAAAAATACCCCCCAAAAAACAACCATCCCCAAACAGGACACCCCCGAAGGAAGCGAGTTGCATTTGAAAAGACACTCAAGACATCCATTCAACCTCGCTTGAATGTCCCTTCGAGGCTGTAATCATGGACACTCTTACCTGGGAGTAAGTTCCATTGACCTCAAAAGAGGGTACGTCTGAGTAGACATGTATAGGATTGCACTCTTAAAGTCGTAAAAATAATTCCAAAAAGGGGTGATTTTTTTTTTTAATATCCAGAATCTTTTGAAGGCTGCAGCATCTTACTGAGACTCCTAAATAATATATTTAAAACAAACAAACACAACGATGCACCTGTATATCGGTGTAAATCTCATCAAATTAAGCAAAGCTTTATATTTACCTCCCAGTCCAAATATAAACAACCTAATGATAGTCATGTTTACTCGAAAGTAAGTCTCGTTGAGTTCAGCGAGGTTTACCCCTGAGCAAAGGTGCATAGGCTTTCAGCCTAAGAATCGACATCTAATTCAGTTGAGAGACGTCCAAAAGGTATTTTGAAATATCGCTTATATAAAACGCTTAAAACAAACAAGCAAACACAAAACAAATCAGGGAAGCCTCATTATAGATAGAAATGCAAAACTTTTTAAAAAGCCTTAATGTTTATATCTGGAAAGGGATTTATTTAACCTGCATTCTGGAGTGACGTTCCAAAATCCACCCCACCCCCTCGTGGGGGCGGGGGAACCTGTCGATGCTCAATATATACAGCCTGGGAAAGAAGTTATATATTTGGTAGTATCCAATGTTAGTCCTACGTGGAACAGACCCATTGAAATGAATTAAACTTAAGTTAATCACGCCCCATTCATTTCAGTGGGACTACTCTATGTAGGACTAACATTGGATACTACCCAGTGAAATTTTCTTCCATGTCAAGAGGCTTATATAGCCAAAATCTACGTATGTCTACTCGGACGTAAGTGTTGTACAGGGCTTACTCCTGAGGAAGTGTGCAGCCTTGGGATCGCAACCCGAAGTCGAGTCAATCATCTCCTCTTCAGGGAAATGGCTGGGATTTCCCCTCCCCCGGGTTGCGTTTAAAACATAAATAAATCTACAACTGAGATGGGGAAGAGATTGAGCGCGGGAGCCGTAAAGAGAAAGGGCTGGGGCGGGGAAGGGAGCTTTCTCAGAGCACAAACCAAGACAATGGAGTCTCAGCGCTGGAAGAGGCGGCAGGTCTCAAACAAAAAGCTGGATGGGAGAAACAACAAAAAATAAAAATAAAAAATAAAACAAAATAAAATAAAACAAAAAACAGACAAACATCCCTCAATGATTCAGGGTATCCCTTTGCTGCATTATTGCACAGTTGGAAGGTGGCAGTTCTCCAAATTAATAGCCCGCTTTGAGTGGGCGGGGCTTGAGGGTTGGACTGGCTTAGTTCTCCTGCGGATGGAGTGTGGCCCCACCCCCTTCAAAGCGGTTCTCGATTGGAATATTTTCCACCCCACCACCATGAGGACTAGCAACATACATATATATATATATATATATATATATGTATGTATGTATGACAGTTCTTTCTGTGTCGTGTGCTTAAATGAAGAAGGATTTCCAGACTAAATTTAGACTATTAAGGGTGCCATCCTAAGGACTTTTAGACGGAAAAAGCCCTACAACTCCCAGCATTCCCAAGCCAGCCATGGTAGCTGGGTCCTTATAGGACTTTTTTTCTGTCTAAACATGCTTGGGATGGCACCTTAAGATGGGTTTAGAGGTCTATCAGTGTGGATAGCCCTGACAGGCCCTTTCAGCTTCAGCACCTTGGATAGCTCCTTTAGCATTCTGGCTAGCGACTGAGTCCCAGAATACATTCACAGCCCCACCGAAATTGGAGCCACCAGCTTCCACTGATCTGACTCTCAGATTGGGGGCGCGGGATGGGTCGGTGGGTTTGCAAACAAAAGGTGAAGGCTATTGCCTTCCCGTTCTAGTCCTAGGCTTCCCGGTGGAGTCTGGCTGGCCATTGTGGGAAACAGACTTCTGATATTCTATCAGGGCATCATCAATGCTTTAATTAAGATTTTCTTAAAATTTAAATATTACATTTCTATCCCACCTTCTTTCCTCTTTGCAAGAAACCCAATACGGCTTACATAGTCCTCCTTCTGCTCTCCATTTTTATCCTCACAACAACCCTGTGAGGTAGGTCAGGCTGAGAATCAGTGACTGGCCCAAAGTCACCCTGTGAGCTTCATGGCCGAGTGGGGACTCGAACCCAGATCTCCCAAGTCCCGGTCCAGAAGTCTAACCCTTATATCACATTGGCTCTTTTTGATCTGTATTTTACTGTTAGCCCGCCTTGAGCACTTTTTTGCGGGGGTGTGTGTGTGTGTGTGTGGAAACGCAGGATATAAATAAAGGGCACAATCCTATCCATGTTAGAGAGAAAAAAAATCCTATAACTCCTACCCATGCTGGCTGGGGTGTGGTGGGAGTTGTAGGCTCCCGCCCCCCCCTGTCTAAACACGCATTGGATTGTGCCCTAGATGAACAACAAAAGCTGTAGACAATCACACACATGTTTACTCGGAAGTAAGTCCCTCTGAATTCAATGGGGCAAGCCCCAAGTAAGTCTGCATGGGGCTGCAGTCAGTCCTAGGCACTCTCTCCAGTCTAGGTTAGACTTAATCCAATTTATTTTAAATCAACCCCCACCCCCATCCCCGCTCGCCCAAGGAAAGGAAAAGACCGGGGCAACAACGAAACCACCAAAACCAGAGAAGCGAACTTATTTACAAAGTGGGCGAGAGAACTTCCTTGCTTTGTCTTGATCAGTCAAGGATGGGGGGAGGAGTGGGGGTGTTGACTGTTGCCGATATGATTAACTACTTTCCAAAGATTTTTTTTTGGTGGGTTTTGATACGTCCTTTGGAACTCTCCCCACTAGTAACCCCCTCATTTCCTCGAGGGCTATCCAAACACCCTGGATAGCTCCTTTAGAGTTCTGACTGGTTCTGACTAACACCCGGGCCGGATTCACCCCCCCCCCCGCCCCGACATCTCAGCCGCCAGCCTTCACTGCCTAGGGTACCCTGACTAACAACCCTACTTTCCTTATTCTTCTTTGTTGGGGGAGATGTAATATGTCTCCAATCCCTCATCCCTGCTGGAGGTGTTGGGGAGACAAGCAAACCCACCCACCTCCAATCTAGGACCCTTTGCTGTTCCAGCCGGTGTTGGGGACGGTTTTCATACCCAACAAAAAGCAGCTTTTAGGGCAGGGGTGGAGAAGGGGGTAAGGGGAACTCGCTGCCTATCTCAGTCGCACTTACCTGGTGCCCTGGATCGGACGCAGGTGATTCAGTTAGACACCTCTCTTCCCCGCCTGCCCCCCCGCCCCTCAAGACGCCTTTCTCCGCTGCCGGTGTTGCATTCATGGTTTGTAGTAAACTCTTATTGCGACCCAATAGAATGCAGCTCACGCCCTTGAGCTCTTATGGTACCTGCAGAGATCTCGGTGGTTTGTCTTCTTTTTTCTTGGCTACTCGATATCTGTTATCTTATCATAAACTGTAGCGTATGTACTCTCACATCTCTCTCTCTCTCTCTCTCTCTCTCTCTCTCTCTCTCTCTCTCTCTCTCTCAATAAGCATAGAAAAAATATGCCACAGAATATCTGTCTACCTATCTATCTTCAAACCGGACTTTTGCTCTCCTTGTATGCATAATTTAACAATACACTCCACATATGTATGCCACATGTATGTATTTGTTATTGCACTTATATCCTGCTGTTTATCCTCTTGCAAGGAACCTAAGGTGGCTTGCGTGGTCCTCCGCCTCTCCATTTATCCTCACAACAACCCTGTGAGGTAGGTTAGGCTGAGAGGCAGTGACTGGCCCAAAGTCACCCAGTGAGTTTCATGGCCGAGTGGAGACCAGAACCCGGATCTCCGGGGTTCCAGTCCAACACTACACCACTACACCACACTGGCTCTCCTGGAAGCTTGCCTTTCTTCCATATGTTTATATATAGAAGCATCTAAGGAGATGGGAAACCTGTATCCTAAGGACTTGTTGCAGTCCAAAAGAAAAGTGGCAAGGCTTCAGGGTAGCAACTCAAGCCCATGCGTGTTTACTCAGAAGTAAACACCCCTTGAGTTCAATGAGACTTGCTCCCAAGTAAGTGGGTGTAGGATTGCAGCAGCCTCCGACAGATAAATCAGATGAAAACAGTAGTGAAGCGAAAGGATTGTAAGGTGTGTGGCTGTTTTCTGTTTAAAAGACACGCACAGTTAAAGCCCGATCCTAAGCATGTAAGTTCTTCTAAATTAAATGGAATTTATTTTCTAGGAAGGCTGCAATCTTATATACCATTTATCTGGCTGGGACTAAGCCCCATTGCATTCTGTGGGGCTTACTTCTAAGTAGATAGTGTAGGATTGCTCTGCGAGTGTGTTTAAGATTGAACCCGCACCCATTCAGTTCCTTATTTATAGGACGGTAAGCCCCCGCCCCCGCCTCCGCCTCCAATCTGTAAGACTTCCTTCCAGGCGAGGTTGCTATACTATGAAAATTTATTTGGGAGTAAGACCTACTGAGTTCAGTACACTTGTTTCGAAGTCAACATGCTGAGGATCGTGAATTTAGGATCGCAACCCTTTAGTGGTTGATGCGTTGTGTATCCCCCTTAATAATAATAATCAGTTAATTATCTCTTTACATCTGCAGTCTGAATACTTTGGTTTCCACTGAACTCGGTGGGTCTTACTTTCAAGTAAACTTATGTAGGATGTAGCTCCATGAAATAATACAGCCGATCTCCCAAAGAAGTGAAGCTGAAGTATTTTAATCTTTGGAGAGATTGACATCCTGAGCCTAAATTACTGGAAGTTACCATCATAATAAATTGCATTATTATTTAATGCATTTATATCCTTCTTTGCTTCCACCACCACTGCCTTTCAGGAAATTCAGCCAAATTTACTTCCGAGTAAATGTAATCCGGATTAGGCTGCAAGCCTACATACCCCTGGGAGGAAGTCCCATTGAACTCAATGGGATTTACGTGCCGAGAGATGAATAAGGACTACACTGAGAGAAGGTTAGTTCGCCGGAATTCAGTGGGACGTTGAGCCAGCATCCTAGTAAGCCCCACTGAACTAGGTGGGGCTTCCTTTACAGTAAACATACGATAGGATTGGGCTTCTACTGCACACCCTATTAGATCTGACACATCTCCGTCTAGGGTAGCTAGCCAATTTTATAGGAGAAAATTGGGTTTTCCGCCTGTTCTCGTCTCCTACGTCCACTGTCTTTCGGATTCTACAAAGGAAGGACCTCGATTTTGCTCCTAGTAAGGTTTCCTGGAGGGGCGTGTGTGCGCGTGTGTATGTGTTCGGGGGTGGGGGGAGTATCACCTCCAACGATCTAAGAGAAATGATTTTTTTTTCCCCCTTCAGAAATGTTAAGTGTGTTTGTGTGTGCGTGTGTGTGGGGAGGGTCCTGTTTCCCCGCCACGTAACTTTTTAATTTAATTATTTGGGTTAGGGTTGGGTTGGGTTGGGCTGGGCTAATAGAGAAGAGAGAAGGAAGAAATAGTGCGTTGTTGTTGTTGTTGTGCTCTCAAGTTACATGGCGTTTTAGGCCACAATCCTAGACATGTCTACTCAGAAGTAAGTCCCGTTGTGTTCAATGGGCCTTCTTCTCAGGTAATTGGGTATAGGGTTTCGCAGTCTTACTGAGCCTCTGCCCCGAGGACTTTACACTACAGTCCACATTTAAGACGGGAATGGGACAGACACTGGGAACCGCAAAACTCAGTTCAGTTCTATCTCTAAGCCGATGCCTAACCCATCGGAAACCTACTAGGTCGAAGTCTAATACCGTTCCGTCTGTTGGAACGGTATTAGAATGTAGGATTAAGAATCCTACGAAAGCCGAGTAGATTGCTGAGATGACCTCACATGCTCACCGCAAAAGCAGATTCACTGGGTCGTAAATCCCGTGGCTTTCCGGGTGCCTTACCTCCGCCGAAGGTAAATTGGTTTCCAAGGAAATGTGTTCACGATCCAGGGTGTTTTGTTGGGTTCTTAGCTGTGGAAGCTGGTGGCTCTGATTTCGGTGGGGCTGTGAATCCATTCTGGGTTTCAGCCAGAACCAGTCAGCACTCTAAAGGCGCTATCCAAGGCACTGAAGCCATTTTAGGGATAGGGCTCAGCACCTTGGGTAGATCCTTTAGAGTTCTGGCTGGTTCTGACTAAGACCCAGAATGGAAGCATAGCACCACCGAAATTGTAGCCCCCAGCCTCCACTGGTCTTAAGTATGTCTGAACTTGGCAATCAAGCTCGACTAAATCAATGGGATTTTCATCCACGTATACTCTCAGTGGATTGCGGTGTTAGCTCTGGATTGGAACGCCATCGCAGTCCAGGGCAGGGAAATCAGTTCAGGAGCAGGGCACTATAATCAGACTTTTCTTATAATGACTTGGCTTGCAGTAAATCGGCTTCATAGCCAAATCGACTGGTGCGTGTGGATTGGCTTGTTTGAAAGGAGATGAACACAGGTCCTGCCTAACACAACCACACCTCTGTCCTGCCCCATCCCTACTTCTATTCCTGGATGCTTCCTTTTTGTTATTTATTCCAGATCTCAGTTCCTACATGGCTTAGTTCACACATATACATAACTCTATTTGGTAGCTGAACGTGTGAAGTGCCTCCATCAAAACAAAGCGTTTGAGGGGGAAGATGTAACGTTTTCAGAAATTCCGTCCTTCCTTTCCTATAGCTCATTCCCATGTGCAATTCACCATGTTGACTCTGTAGCGATCAAGTGGGGGGCACACACGCACATCTGAATGCTGGCAGCTGAATGTGCCAGTTGAAGCCACATTGAAAAAGCAGCATTGTGTTTGACGTGAAATCTGGCAACATTAAATTTCTTTTTGTCATGTTATATGTTGATGGCTCTTTCATATATGCAAATAGTCGCGTGGTGAGCATTATGTGTGACAAGGTGCTAGGCACGTACCTTTGAACCTGCGAGGTTCCTGTGGTCCTTCCTGTCCTTTATGCAGATAGAAGAAAGAGACAAGCGTGCGTGCCCGTGTTGAACGTGAGAACGGGGTTGGTCTCTACTGTGCCTGCGGTTTTTCCCAATCTTGACTTTTTTCTTTCCTCTGAGGCAATGGCCCGCTCTCTTTCATTATTACGTCTCATGTTCCGGGACTGAAATTGCAAACCGGTGCTGGGGCTAAATTCTGACTCGGGTTAAGTCTTGGCCTTTTGAGCAGGTACAGAGTAACCCCTGAGTAAGTGTAACTGGAGCCCTACACCTACCCAGGAGGACCAAAGCCCAGCAGGTCTGCGGGTGCAGATGATTTCCAGACTGGGTTGAGTCCCCCCCCCCCCCGCACTTCTCAGTGTTAGAAAAAGTCCCCCCAGCCCCCCCTCCCCCATCACCCGCTGCTTCTCCAAACTGTTTAGAAAGCGACTAGTAGCGGCTAAGTAATTTGCCAGCCAACCTAGTGAATTAGGATGTTCCTCTCTCCGTTTAATTTATGTTTTATAGTTGGTTTAGCCTTCTGATTTGATTGCCTTAGTAATGCGGGTTGCCTCCAGCTGCTGATGATACAGCTTTAATTCTGTTTTAAAGGTCATGTAAACATGTGCCTGTAGCAGAAGGAATGCAAATGCAATGGCTCTCCTCCCCCTCCCCCGTTATAATGGCGCCTCCCATTTGCTCGACCGCTTTCTGCCTGGAAAATTAACATGAGTGCATTTGTGTGCACACACGCACAATGCATATAGCCACGACACGCACACGTGTATATACACACTGAACGTCTTTTGTCTTTGTACCTGCAGGAAAAAGGAGAACAGATCCCTGGGACCCAAATTTCATAAGCTGTTGATACTATAAACTGTGTATTCCTGCATGCATGCTGATGCAGCTAGGACCGAGCTGGGGGCAAAGTCCAGGGACCTGCAGCTGGGCCCACGGGTGGGGGGCAAACGCCCACCCAGAGAATAACAGGCGATGCAGGGAGCAGCAAAGAGATCCAATATCCACATTTGTGGTGGCATGGGCTTGCCAAGGCCCACCAGTGTGCTGAGCTCAGCCTTCCTTATTTTATTTTTGTAGCTCACCTTTTCTTTCTGGTTTTATTTTTATAGACAGGGGTAGCCGGCCAGGTATGTACATAGTTACAGTTACAGATGGCCATTTTATTGGTTTTATTTTTTAAGGGCTCTATCCTATGCATGTCTCAACATAAAAAAAAAAAAGTCCTGCAACTTTCAGCATTTCCCAGCCAGCCATGCTGGAATGCTGGGAGTTGTGGGACTTTTCTTGGTCTAAACATGTATAGGATTGTGCCCCTAAACCCATTGTCCTTTTCCACAATCACAATGGTGTTTGTTCTCATGCAAATGTGTTTAGATAAGGGCAGAAGAAGCAAAGTGCATTTATTCCTCTAGTCATCATGCTGCTATGATTTAAGTGAGTTTAAAATGGAAAACTGCACATGCTCAGAGTATTTCTTGCTGTCTTTTTGAGATGCAGAGCTGGCAAACAGATATTTGGTTTTGGTGGTGCTGGTGTGTGTGTGTGTGTGTGTGTGTGCACGCGCTCTAACCTGTTAGGAATCTAGAAGCAATTGCAAAGTACAGAACGGCAGAGGGAGGGAGGCAGTGAAGAATACATGATCTGAAGGCACATGAGGCAGCCACCTTGCTGCAGCTAAGCAGGTCTGGGTCTGATCAGTGCTTGGAGGGGAGACCCTGGGAACCACATGTAGCCACCTTGAGTTCCAAGATGGAAGAAAGGTGGGCTGTAAGTCTAATAAATAATAAAATAGGAAGAGAAATTTTGGCTGTGTGTTCATAATGCCAGTATAAAGGTTGTAAGTCAAGGGTCCAGACCTATGGATGTATGGATATTATTAAATCCATTCCATCTGTGTTTTGTGCATTGGCAAGCATCTTTCATTCCATCATTCACTCATTGATGGAATCAGATTTTTTTAGGGATGTATGAGAATTTCATTCCCTTGTGCAAGAGTGCATTACCATTAATGTGCAAATGATAATTTGTGCAAATCCCACCCACCCACCAAGGAAAAAAATGGGACTGGAGAAGACCAGAGCCTGGTTTGAATCCCTGCTTAGTCTGGACGTTCATTAGGTGACCCTCTCAGCTTAACTGACCTCACAGGGGAGGGGTCATAGCTCCGACAGAGAGTGAACGCTTTGCAACACTGGCATCTACAGTTAAAATCAAGGTAATGTGAAAGTAGTGTTGCGCCAGACATTTCTCCCACACCATTCTTCTTCAGTTCGACAGAAAAGGACTTGCTTTTGAAAATAAATTCAATGGTGACGAAATTATCATGGGTTGGGTTTGGGTTTCTTGTGCTTACCTTACATAGGAGGTAGCTGAGGAGTGTGCAGGAGTGCCCCACATTTCATTCATTGTACAATCATCTCTCCGGAGTCCTCCAGTAGCTTCCAGAGGCCTCCTGTAGCCTCCTCAGCTTCCAACACATCAATTAAAGCACAGGGGAAGACATGGAAGGTGATTCCTTCCAAAGGGCCTTTCCAGATGAGGATGTGCAGGCAGCCTGGGAGGCCAGCTGTGATCAGGGAAGCTCAAAAGCAACATGAAATAAATTGCAACACACCCTGAGAATGAAGTAGAACAATGGAAGTCTCTTTTCTGGGGGAAGAAAACTTTCAGGGAATTGGAGGACAGATTTTGGCTCAGCACTAACTCTGCCTCTTCCCTGGAGCAGGAGCCCCCCTCACACCTGCATTGTGGAAGATGCAAAATGGGGGCCAGCCTGCTTGCCAAGTGCCAACACTTGGATGCTGTTTCAGCACCCCCCAAAAAAACAAACCCTTAGGAAAAAAAAGAATGAAGCTCCCCTGCCAATGGTGAGCCCTTCCTCTCCCTGGAGAAATTTGGTGAAATGGTCCTCCCAATTTATCTGACCACGAATAGGGTGGGAAATTCCAAGAGGCCATTTGTGCACAGCTCTAATTTGGAACCCTCCACTCAAGAGTGTCATCATGCATACAGCTGATTGGAGGAAACAACATTTGATCTGCCTGGTGCTGCTTCTTGGCCCTAACTCATACAACCTGCTGTTGGGAATTTGTACCTTGTTTGTATGGCCATGCTAGATCTGATGTTACCTCCTTTTTTTTTTTTTAATGGCTATGAAGTCAAAAGAAGCTGTGCGACAACCCCTGCCAGTGGTGAACCCTACCTGTGAGAAACTGTTGATAATTTTTCCTCTCCCCTGGATAAATGTGGTGAATGGTCCCCCCAATTTCTCTGCCCACAAATAGTGTGGAGAATTTTGAGAGGTCATATGTGCAGAATTCTATGTGAAACTCTCTCCATCTGAATGAGACCTTGGAGAGCCACCCAAGGTAGGCCAAACTAGACAGTTGTGAACTAAATAGCCAAACGGCCTGACCTGGTAGAAGGCCATTTCCTAGGTAGAGTTGTTGTGAGGATAAGGGTGGGGAAACATATATGCTAAGAACATAACAGCCATGCTGGATCGGACCAAGGCTCCATCTCATCCAGCATTCTGTTCACACAGGGGCCAACCAGCTGCCTGTGGGAAACCCACAAGCAGGACGTGAGTGCAACAGCACCCCAACATGTGGGCTCATGTTCCCCAACATGTGAAGTACATAGGCATACTACCTCTGATTCTTGAGGTAGCATACAGCTATCAGGACTAGTAGCCATTGAGTGCCCTAAGAGCTTTGGAGGAAGGGCAGGGTAATAAGTGTGATTATACTTACTTACCTGGGAGTAAGCCCCATTGAACTCAGTAGACATGGCTTGTACTGTCATAATAATAAATCTTTGGGCAAGTAAAGAAGGCAGACTGCATTAAGGGGTGTGTGTGTGAAATGTGCCTGTGTTCTGAAGTTTATATGTTTTATTCTCTTTTTTTAAAGAAGCTAATTGTGGAACTTAATTTAGTAACCCATCTAAATTTTCAAAGGAAAAAGTAAGATGTCCATATGCATGTCTAATGTACAGCCAGTACTGCATCAATGAAAACGTATACATTCTGAAATACGTTTTCGAAGGTCGGGCCACAGGTGAGTGGTATGGGCATGCAGGCTGAAGAACCATTTAAAAGGATCAGGTAGCAGGTGCCAGAAAGAGCCCTCTGTGTCTGAGACCTTGGAGGGCAATACAGGGTTAGACAGGCAGATTGCTGGACATAGTAAAATTCAGCTTGTTGGGCTCTGAGCTCTGAAGAACAGCACAATCCCACACAAGCTTACCCAGGAGTAAATCTCTCCATGTTCAGTGAGTGTGTGTTTAGGATATAATCCTTAGGAACATCCTATCAAGCAGGTTCTAAAAACATTACTGGGTTGATATTTGTGTATATCACGTTGTGGGTGCACAACGTTTTTAGCTCCAAGGGCTGCATATAATGCTTGCTTGGGGGTCAGGGGCTGCGTGAGCACCCCCCCCCCCAGTGATCCTGATATAGATCACTCTTTCCTTACTGTTAGCAACAGCTGGAAAATATAGTTCTGCATGAAGGGCTTGGCTATCAGGGGGAACCCAGGAAGGCCGGGTTTGGTCCCTGGGCCTGAAGTTCCACACTCTTGAGGTTCTGCACTGCGGGTCAGAGTGTGAGACGTCACACCAGTGGAGGCTGGTGGCTCTGATTTCGGTGGGGCTGTGAATCCATTCTGGGTTTCAGTCAGAACCAGCCAAAACTCTAAAGGAGCTATCCAAGGTGCAAGCCTATTTTGGGGATAGGGTCTAGTGCCTTGGATAGCTCCTTCAGAGTTTTGGCTAGTTCTGATTGAAACTCGGAATGGATTCACAACCCTACTGAAAGCGGAGCCACCAGCCTCTCCTGTATCATACAGTGTCGGGGAGACAAATCCCCAGTCAGCTCAAATCCCCAGTCAGCTATGGTTCAAATCCCCCATCAGCTATAAAACTCACTGGGTTAACTTGGGCCTGCTATTCTCTCTCAGGCTCACCTACCTCACAGGGTTGTTGTGAAGATACAACAGAGGGATCTCCTTGGAGGAAGAGTGGTATAAAAATGTAATAGATCATAGACCCATAGAGTTGGAAGGGACTCCAACTCTAAACCGCTCCCTTGCTGATACAGGAAATCCACTACTACAGCATCTCTGATATGTGGCCATTCAGCCTCTGCTTAAAATCCTCTAACAAAGGACAGTCCACCGACTTCCAAGGAAGTCTGTTTCACTGGCAAACAGGTTGTGCTGTCAGGTAAATAAAACCATATAAGTCTGTTCTAGTGGTGAGTGCTCCTGTGACTTTCTTTCCTTCCTTGCCCTGCATGTTCAAAAGCAAGATCCAATTTAGAACTGGTTGGGGGTCATTGTTGGTAGCTTATGGGGTGAGTTGGCATTTTGCCAATCTACAGTTAAGTCGGTGGCTGCTTGTCCATCATTAACCCTATTTTAGGGGGTTATAAGCTCAGCCATGCAGAATTTGCTCCAGGCCAAGAAAAGAAAGAAAAGGAAAAAGAAGAAGAAGAAAGAGAAGCTTTTGCTACAGCTCAGTGCCAGCACCTCCAGGGGCAGCTTTCAGGAAAATCAACCCGATTTGGTTTTTTTCTCCAGGTTTTCAACCCTTGAGGGAGAAAACAGAAGGAAGAAAGTCGAGGGCTGTCCTTGATTTGAGATTTCTTCTTGTGTACTCTACAATTTGCAGAAGAAATGGAGGTGCAAAGGGGGAATCATCATCTCCCAAATGAGCCCTGATAACTGGCATTTTTAATCCCCAAGCTTAGCAAGTACCCAATTTCTTGTCCCCTGTCCCCCATTACAGAAACCTTTTAGGTGTACTGGGTGAAAGGGGATTCCTTTTCCTGGGGGAATGGATTGTGAGCTGGAAATGCTCACAATCAGGAATCACAATCACATACAGGAAATGCTTCATATGAAGCTGCCTTATACTTATTTTATTAATTTATGAAAAGGTTTTATAGGTCGCCTTTAAAACCCTCCCAAGTCAGCTTTGAAAAAAATAAAATAAAATACAAATAACAAACAAAACTTTGATGCAATAAAATTTTAATTAAACCCAGTCCTAAAGCGAACAGTTTAACATTCTAGCTCAGAGGTGGGGTGGGGGTGGGGATTAAAACCAATAAATAAAAGGCAGATTAAACAGCTATCCACAGTCCAATAAAACCTTTCTTATTAGAAAGCTGGAGAGAATAAATGCGTCTCTAAGGCCCTCCACAAAGCATGTAATGATGGAGCTTTTCAAATGCCAGTTCAAAGTGCATTCCACAGCTCAGGGGCCACCACTGAAAAGTCATGTGCCCGCCACCCTGATTGTTCTTACGGCGGGGGGGGGGATGTGAGAAGGGGCTCAGTTGCTGAACTTAAAGTGTGGGCAGGCTGATGATATAGGTGGAAGCAGCCCTTCAGATAACTTCAGGTCCCAAACCATTTAAGTGTTTTAAAGGTCAAGAACAGTAAATTCAGCCTGGCTTCGAAATGATTTGGTGACTGGTGCAGCTGCCGCAGTATGGCTGTCACGCACACTGCCCACCAGACCACTCAGCCTCCATCCATACTTGGGTAGCTGCATTCTGCACCAGCTAAGGTTTCTGGACTGTCTTTATAGCAGGGGTGGGAAACATGCAGTTCACAGGCTGTGTGTGGCCCCTGGAGCACCCTGGCATGTCCCCCAAAATTCTGGGGAACCTCAACAATTTTTTTTAAAAAAAATCCAATTTTTTTAATTTTTTTTTAAAAAATGCCATCCAGTACAGCTACAGAGCACCGAAAGGGTCAACGTTAGTTTGTTTGCAACCTAATTTTGACCCTTTGGGTGTTCCGTAGCAGTCCCAGATGCCATTTTGTTTTATTATTTTACTTTTCATTTTCCCATTTTTGGCACCCATGGAGGGACAGATATGGCCCAAGGGGGGGGGAATAGCCCCCAGACCTCCCCAAGTTGCCCACCTCAGCTTTAAAGGCAGCCACACATAAACCACATTACAGTAGTCAAATGTGGACGTCACCAGGATGCATGGATAACTTACATCCCTGGAGATTTTATGATATTCAGCGGTATAGAAATGCCTCAAATAAATAAATAAATAAAATCTAGCATAGTATTGTCTACTGCAGCCTACCCCAACCTGGGTCCCTCAAGAGGTTTTGGCCTACAACCCCCATCAGCCCTGCCCATTGGCCATGCTGGTTGGGGCTGATGACAGTTGTAAGCCAAAACCTCTGGGGGGACCCAGGTTGCAGAAAACTGCTCTACTGACTCTGACCTGCAGCTGCTGCATTCTAGGGTCTCAGGGAGAGGTCTTCTCCATCCTTCCAGGGCTGGCCCAAGACATTTGAAGCTGAAGCTGGACAGCCACTTGTCAGGGATGCTTTGATTTGGATTCCTGCATTGAGCAGGAGGTTGGACTCGATGGTCTTGTAGGCGCCTTCCAACCCTACTGTTCTATGACTCTATGATTCTATGATTTTGCTGCTGGAGGCAAAAGACAAGATGGCCCCACCGTCTTCAGAAGCCAGTGGCTCCGATTTCAGTGGGGCTGTGAATCCATTCTGGGCTTCAGGCAGAACCAGCCAGAACGCTAAAGAAGCTATCCAAAGTGCTGAACCCCATCCCCAAAATGGGTTCAGCACCTTGGATAGCTCCTTTAGAGTTCTGGCTGGTTCTGACTGAAACCCAGAATGGATTCACAGCCCCACTGAAATCGGAGCCATGGGCCTCCACTGTCAGAAGCCAAGCAGACTAGCAGCTGAATTCTGCTTCAACACCAGTGATGGGACAGCATTCTCCACCCCACCTGAGGGCAACAGACTACCTCAGGGCATGCATGGCAGGCTAGCTGGAACACACAGTTCTGTCTTCTCCAACTGAGAGGAAGGGACAGGGGGCTGCCTCTGCTGCCTGAGGCAACTGCCTCACTTTGCCTCAAGGTGGGCTGGCCCTGTATTCCTGTAACGGGAGGAGTCAGGGACTGAACTTGGGGCCTTCTAAGTGCAAAGCAAGTGTTCTACCACCAAGAACAGAACAGAGGATTTTCCCTGGAGAATTCCATCCAAGGCCCCCAATTTATGAGTCATCTTCTAAGGAAGTAATTCAGCTAGGAAGCCATCCACCTCACCCTATGATTTATCACTGCTGTACAGAGCTAGAATTAGCGGAGGACCAGGGGCTGGCCACTTACATTCTGTAACAGCCCACTTAGGCTACCATTTTTAGATTATAGGTAAGGGGGAGTGACTTGCTGAAAACTAGGAAGCGGGGGGTAACGGAATGAGGCTTGCGAAGTTCAGTAAGAGGCATCCTCCTCCCCATATCTTGAGCATGACTGCTGTGGAGCATTTGGATATAAAAACTGCTTGATAATTCATATGGGGTGTGTGTGTATCGTTTAAAAATATACATCCCACCATCCGAGCAGTTCAAGGCAGCTTGCAACAATGATTTGAAACAGTATAATAATACAAAACAAAGAAACACAAGATAAGACCAAATCATAGCTAATAAACCACAAAGAAACCAAATGCACAGTTACAAGATGGGGGATATGTGGCTCAACAACACTACAAGTGAGAAGGATCTTGGAATTGTTGTAGATCACAAGCTGAATATGAGCCAACAAAATGTGGCTACAAAAACGGCAAATGCTATTTTGGGCTGCATTAATAGAAGCGTAGCTTCCAAATTCTGAGAAGTACTAGTTGCTCTCTACTCAGCACTGGTTAGGCCTCATCTGGAGTACTGTGTCCAGTTCTGGGCACTGCACTTTAAGAAGGATGCAGATAAGCTGGAGAGGGTTCAGAAGAGGGCAACAAAGATGATCAGGGGACTGGAAACAAAGCCCTATGGAGATTGGAGAGAGAGACTGAAAGAACTGGGCATGTTTAGCCTTGAGAAGAAAAGACTGAGGGGAGATATGATAGCGCTCTTCAAGTCCTTGAAAGGTTTTCACAGAGAGGAAAGCCAGGATCTCTTCTCCATCATCCCAGAGTACAGGACACGGAATAATGGGCTCAAGTGACAGGAAGCCAGATTCTGGCTGAACATCAGGAAAAACTTCCTGACTCTTAGAGCAATTCGACAATGGAACCAATTCCCTAGGGAGGTGGTGGGCTCTCCCACACTGGAGGCATTCATGATGAGGCTGGACAGCCATCTGTCAGGGATGCTCTGACTTGGATTCCTGCATTGAGCAGGGGGTTGGACTCGATCGCCTTGTAGGCCGCTTCCAACCCTACTATTCTATGATTCTATGATTCTATGAGTATCAGGCTTTTGAATAAGCAAATACGTGTTCAGCAACGGTCTAAACAATAGCAAAAAAAGTAACTTGAAGTCCATAAATTTGCATGGGGAGAGAAGTCGACACATGAGGTGCCACCACAAAGAAGGCTGTGTCCCACTCCCAGTTATCCATGTGTCTCATGTCCAAAGGTGAGGCACCCAGAGCAAAGCTGCAGCAGATCTTTAACAACCAAGCAGGTTCTAGTGGGAGCAGGCTACAATCCTAAGCATGTTTGCTTTCAAGTAAGCTCCACTGAAATCAGTCAGACTTTAGGCCACTTTGGATGGTTTCTTAATAAAGAGCTATGGCAAATGATGGGCTATGGGAAAACTATTGGCAAAGTTTAATATTTTCTTATGCAGATATAATCTGTCAATTGATGTACAAATGTTTGCTTTCCACACTTCTTCCAAAAATCTCAAGGTGGCTTTTGTGGTGTTTTCCCATTTTATACTCACAACAATCCTAGGAGTTAGATTAGCCTGAGAAGAGAATGACTGGCTTGCATGATGGCCTCCATGTGATGCATCTTCCATGGAGGGGTGTGGGCTTGCATCCACCAAGTGGTGCTGTGCATGCACCTTCCATTACCAGATTGGGGACTGTTGGGCAAATGGTTGATGCTGTGAGTTTTGACATTGGTTTAAATGTCTAGTTAGGAGTCTAGGCACATGGAGATGCATGCCACACAGCCTGTTTGCATGCATGTGCCTCCCTTAGGGTGGCCACATGTTCTACCCAGGGATGTACAGATTTTGTGTACATGGATAAATTCATTCCATTTGTGTTTCATGGATCTTTCTGTTGTGCGTTCATTGAAGGAATTGGATTTTTTTTTAGGGGTGTATGATAGTTTTGTTCCTGTTTGCAAATGAGCATTTGCACTAATGTTCATTAGTGCAATTGCACACTTGTACTAATGCACAAATCTCCCCCAAATGTTAAAAAACAGCCCACAAGCCTGCTGAATCCATGCCACTCAGAAAAAGCTGGTCTGCTGCAGGATCCCCAGGTTGGATTCACAGAGATCTGAACTCATTTGAATCCATTGAGGATTTCTCCGACATCCCTAGTTCTATTTTACAGTCCTCTTTGAATGTGTTCTCTGTTTGAAGGGTTGTCCAGCCTAAGTCTGGTGTAAAGATAAAGAACTACAAGAAGGGAGAGCAATGGAGGCCTTGAAGTTGCCCATCAACAGCACCTGGACAGCAGACTGAACAGACTCACCTGGTCACCGTCCTTGTCAATATGAAAGATGTACTGCATTTCAATTTAAATTATAGTCATTTTTTTTCTCAGTTTGAATCAATACCTACAAACTAACATGCAAATGTTTGTCATGTCTGCTTTCTTGGTGATGCATTTCCTCTTTTTTGGTGCTGTGTTAAGTGGACACCATAGTCTCTCTCAATCACAGTGAGGGTGTGTTTCTTCTCTGTTTCTCTGACTAGATCTACACTGGTGCTTTTTATCACTATTGAAGTGCACTGATAACTGTTGGGGTACATTACACATTCCATACAGCATTATTTTCTAGTGTTATTTCCCACTTTTTAATTCTGTATTGTCCAGAGTACCACAACTGATGTAACTGTGTGCGCTACAAGTAGGGATGGCACAGGAGTCCAAAAAGAGGGTGTAGTCCAATAGACTCCTCCCCTCATCTGGCCTTCCGGACCCCACACACTGAGCCCTGGGGCACTAATGGGCCCAGCTGCTGAGTGCCCCAGAGTTTGGGAAGTGGCTGAGAGCGCTGTGGCACCACAGCGCTCTTGTCCTGGCCTCCTTGGGATGAGGCTAGGGCAAGAGCAATGGGGGCTGGCTGCGCTGGGACCTGTCCTCCCCATGCTGGCTCCTAAGGAAGCTCTTGACAACTGGCATGGGGAGGAAGGGCCTCAGCAGCCCCTCAGCACTTTTGCCCTGGCCACCTTGAAAGGAGGCCAGGGCAAGAATGCTGGGGGCTGGCCGTGCTGAGGACTCAGCAGTCAAGCCCTTGTGCTCATAAAGCACGAGGCACAGAGAGGAAGGGCAGGTGAGTGGGCAATCAGGTAGGCTCGTCGGAGTGGCTCGCCAAGCAGGTCCAGGCTGTATGAGCTGGGTGGGGGAGCTCATTGAGCTCCCTCGACCCTGGACGGAGATGGGTCTGTCCATCCCCAGCTACAAGGAGAGATGTCAGAGAAATTCACAACGGTACCAAATGAGTTTGGATTTTGATGAATCTGACCAGTGGATTCTTCAGCGGACCAGCTTTTCCTGAGTTGCATGGATTCTACAGACTTGCAGACCATTTTTCTAACTTTCCCGAATTTGCACAAATTTCATCCTCGAAAAATACACACATTAAAAACACACACACACAGCCAAAACTGTGCATTTCCCCACAGGCTAAAGTGTGAAAAGGCACATTTCAGGGAGATTTGTGCAATTTTGCATGTGCAAATGCATGTAATTGCATATTTGTGCAGATTTGGGAACAGAAAAGAAAATCCAATTCCATTGATTCCAATAAAAGGTGCCTGACAATTCCCGAAACACAGACAGAATGGATTTTACACCATCCATCCATCCCTAGCTACAAGGTATAAATGCAAAAGAGGGATATAGCATCACCACTATGGGATCGTATCGATACGACACGAGGTGTAGATCTGGCCCTGGTCACGGTCTGCCCCATGCTGATGTAATGCATTTCATTTCCATTTAAATTATAGGAGTTATTTCCAAATTTGCATCTATGCTTGTAAGTTGGCCTATGAGGATGTTATGCAAATCAGTGTCCTTTTTGTCCTCTTCCTTATTTTATTTTGGGAGATGCTTTTCCTCTTTTTTTGGGTGTGTGTGTGTGCAAGTGACCACACAATCCTTTCAGGGGCACACTCTTTGGCGTTTCTGTGCCTGGCAGGCTAGCTAAAGACAAAACGAAAAATGAGCATGCGGATGCAAATAGTGCAGAGTCAAGAGTTGCATTTGTGAACTTTCAGCTTGAAATTGCAGGGAGAGGAGGGGGAGACGGTGGCCTGAATTTAGGGGCAATTTCAGGGGGTGGGGTTTCTGCAAATGTTTCTGACAATTGGGGGGGCATCTAGTGGTGGTTTCTTAATGTGCTTTTATTTTTGATGATGATGATGATTTAACTCCAAACTTTTATTGTCTGTACTTGATCCTGAGATCATAAGAACATAAGAAGAGCTCAGCTGGATCAGACCAAGGGTTTATCTAGTCCAGCATTCTCTTCACACAGTGGCCAAGCAGCTGTGGACAAGGAACCCACAAGGAGAACACGAATGCAACAGCACCCTCCCACCCATGTGCCCCAGCAACTGGTGTATATAAGCTCACTGCCTCTGGTACTGGAGGTAGCACATAGCCATCTAGACTAGTAACCATTGGTAGCCTTTTCCTCCAGGAATTTGTCTACAACCTTTAAAAGCCATCCAAATTGGTGGCCATCACCACATCCTGTGGTAGCAAATTCCATAGTTTAACTATGTGCTGTGTGAAGAAGTATTTCCTTTTATCTGTCCTGATCCCACCAATCAGCTTCATAGGATGACCCCGTTGGATCTAGTATTTTGAGAGAGGGAGAGAAATGTCTCCCTATCCACATTCTTTGCACCATGCCTGATTTTGTAGACCTCTATCATGTCTCTGCTTATCCTCCTTTTTCCCAAGCTAAACAATCCCAGCTGTTGTAACCATAGGGGAGATGCTCCATCCCCTTGATCATTTTAGTTGGGTATTGATGATGGAGATCCTGGCATTGGCTGCCTCACAGCACCTACAATTCCCACCCCTCTCCTCCAGACTGGCACAGGATGATGCTACATCCAACAGGCATGCTGGGGAGAAACATGTCATATTGCAATAGGCATTATTCGGAGTGGGGTATGGTGGGTGCCAATAGGCAGCCATTGCAACTAGCAAACATATGTATTAAATTAACTTTAGAAGAAAAGAAAATCCATCACTGTCAAATAATTGTCTTCATGGAATTTTCAGGAACTTTTGCATCCCCCCATCCCAAATCATGGACACTCAATTTGACCCTAATTCACTGTCTGTGACTGGGCCAGTGAATTGAGGGGGGGGCATTTTTACTTGGCCCTCAGCAACACAACATGGTGTCGTGGTACTAGTTGTGAAGCTCTGGCACTTGCTTCCCTTCACAGCTCGTCCATTCAGTACTGGATCCTAAATAAATATGTGGTCCACAATGCTAAAGGGGTCCATGTACTGAAACGGCAATGGGCCATGCCAGTGGACCTGCTCTGAGGTCACACTGCTCCCCACCCTTGTCCCTCTGATATTCACACATTGAGTTTGTACCTCTGAGCTGTGGGAGCCTATGCATGTAGACTTCTACAGCAGTGGTGGGTGGAAGATAGATTGGGATCTGCTGATAGATCTCTGGGTGGGAGAGCCAGTGTGGTGTAGTGGTTAGAGTGTTGGACTGGGACCTGGGAGCAGTGAGCCTCACTGACTCCCAGCCTAACCTACCTCCAAAGGTTGTTGTGAAGATAAAACGGAGAGGATGAGGGCCATGTAAGCTGCCTTGGGTTCCATGCAAGAGGGAAAAAGGTGGGATATAAACATAATACATACATAAAAAATAAAAATAGATAAATTTGCGGTAGATTGGCAAGGGTTCCTAACATTAAAGGTAAAAGGTAAAGGTGTCCCCAACCAGTCGTGTCCGACTCTAGGGTGCGGTGCTCATCCCCGTTTCTAAGCCGAAGAGCCAGCGCTGTCCGAAGGCACTTCCATGGTCATGTGGCCGGCATGACTGAACACCGAGGTGCACGGAATGCTGTTACCTTTCCCGCCGAGGCGGTACCTATTTATCTACTTGCAATTTCTTGCTTTCGAACTGCTGGGTTGGCAGAAGCTGGGACTAAAGACGGGAGCTCACTTGGTCACGCGGCACTCGGGACTCGAACTGCTGACCTGCCGACCTTCCAGTCTGCAGTTCAGCGTCTTAACCACTAAGCCACCGCGGCCCCTTTCCTAACATTAGCAATAACTAAAAAGCATTCTCCAGCAATTTGGGTTGTTGGGAAGCACTTGGCAGTGGCAGGGTGGTGATGGAGAACCAGAAGTAGATTTTTGTATGAAACAACTTGTGAGCTTGTTTCTGGTACTGATCAAAAATCCCTAGGCTGAGCATGTGCTCCAAGGTGCCCTGGTTCTTAATTCTTGTCCCCCTGGCTGAGCCACTGTTTTGGGCCTGACTCCACTTGGATCTCCAGGTTCTAGTAAAAACCAACCAAGCAACCAACCAACCAACCAAGCAACCAACCAACCAACCAACCAACCAGGTAGATCCTATCAGCCAGAGCTGGCTCTACCTTTATTTTATTTTTTTTTTACAATATTTGTATACTGCTCCATATCTAGAACATATTTTGAGATAAAACAGTAAAAGCATAGAAAGATTAAAACACCAGATTAAAATTATGCTATTTTTAGAAGCAGGACACCAATAGAAACTCTGACTGGTCAATTCAGGAATGCCTCCTGGAACAGAGCTGTTTTCAGGAGGTGGCGGCAACAGCACAGTGTTGGTGTCTGCCTGAATGAGGCAACCACCTCCGCCTCAGGCAGCAGATGCTGGGGAATGGGGAGTGATGGAGAAATGTTGAAGGATACAGCCGTGTGTATGTCACACGCAGCCTGCCCTATACTCCTAAGCCAGCCCATTGCCCTTAGCTGTGCGGAATGCTGTCCCATTGCCAGTGTTGAAGTAAGAGTCCACTGCCAGTAGGGATATCGTGGGTGTCCAGCTTAGGCTCCAGTCCCGGTGAGAAATCGCCATCTTGGCCCAACAGATGCCGGTTCCCCGCACTTGCCAAGCTACCATTTTGTATAAAAATGGTGGCTCAGCCTTTTTCGTAGAGGCCAATTTTACACAAATGGCAGCCATACAGCCACCATTTATGCAAGATTACAGGCGTAAATAGCCATCTATGCCTGCAATCTTGCATGAATGGCCACTTTATGGCCACTGCATGGCGAGCGTGGCTGGCTGGCCAGTGGGGGTCTGGCCAGCAGTGCTTGACCTGCACCATGATAAGTTCACCCATCCCTAACTGCCCCTAGCTATCTGTATGTGGAAGTGGGAGGGGCACCATCTTGTCCTTCACTGCAGCCAGCAAAATGTCTTGGGCTGGCCCTGCCACCAGCCTGAAGTCTGCCCAGCCCTGCTCTATGGGAGCTGGAAGGCTCTGTGCAAGGAGGTCTCATGTGCAAAGGCTCAGACGACCGCACTCTACTCATGGATATCAGGAGGCAGAGCCAGGGAGTTGTGCAGTCTTGAAGGCATGGGCCAGCAAGATGGACCCTTTCAATGCATGGGTGCTCTTCACACAAATAACCTCTGAAGGGGGTTTCCCTCTTGGCCAAATTTCAGGAGAGTTGGTTCCGGCTAAATATTAGGAGAAACTTATGGTAAGAGCTGTTCAATAGTGGAACAATCTGACTCAGGAGGTGGTGGGCTCTCCTTCACTGGGGGTGTTTAAGCAGAAGCTGGACAGTCATTAGTCAGGGATGCTGTAGTTGCATCTTGCATTGCAGATTCTGGACCAGATGATCTTCGAGGTCCCTTCTAACTCTATGATTCTAATAGGCAGAAGCAGCAAGGAGGAGGAGCAGGGGTAGAAGATTACAGGGATTGGCAGGTGGTGCCCAATGATGTCAACCCCTGATACTGGTCCTGCATGGATTGCGTAGTCCAGATGATAAACTTTGGATACTTATATACATTGATCACTGGGCATTAAACATTGCCTCCTTAAAAGTGCCACCTTCCTTCTTTTAAACTTCTTTTAAACTTCCCCTTCCCAATAACATGGGGTTTAGGTTGTAGATGTGGGGTGATTGACACACCAGATACTTGGGGTTTAACCGCTACAGTTTACTGGTAAATTTAAAGCAAGCATTCACAACCATAGGTATTGACACAATATAGCTGAGTGATACAAAAGGCCTTAAAACAAAACAAAAGTTGCAAAATGCAAGTTCCTTTATCCTAGCTGTACTCAGTCTTCTCCAAGCTGCTTCTTCCTGCTCCCTGTTCAGGCTCTAGTCTCCTCAACTCTGCACTAACTCTCTGGTCTTTCTGATTCTCTCTTTTTATACCCTCTTCCCTCAAAACCAAAAATACTGTTTCAAACCTGAAGAAATGAAACTTAACTGGGGAAATGAAACTGAAACTTAACTGGGAATATGAAACCACTCCTCTCAGAGTCCCCCCTCCCAATAAAAAAACCCAGGCCTCTAAGCCAGACTCCCCCCCCCCTTTGCCTCTGTAGGCCTCAGAGGGAGATCACACACATGCAATCTAATAGAATGGCTTTACTCTATTAAATTGAATAAGGGAACAGTGGAAATGAATGGGTAATTTTCCTGAGTCTCAGATCAGATAGGAAAAATTACTTAAGATCTCTTGTTTTTTGTCCCTCCTCCCCAAAGTTATTTGGTAATTTCTGAGTTAATCCAAGGGAGGCTCTAAGATTGTGCCCATCTCTAATAACAGCTTTCTGTACTGTCAAATACTGAAAACCAAAGGCATATCAACTGTTGCCTACTGTCAAACATCAACTCTCATATATCAAGTAATGGTCAAGATCCAAAGGGCCATGAAAAACATTATCTGTGCACAACAGGGCTTTTCCATTTCTGAACCTCCCCCCGCCCCCGATTTCGGAGGTTCAAGGAATTCCTCTGAGTAGTGTGTGATATTTCTGGGGAGGGGGAAAGACATCAGTGACTCCCTATGTGTGTGCAGAAATGCTTTCTGCTTATTCACAAGGTTTTTTGAAACATGGCTGTTGAAATTAAATATCAATGAGTGTTAAATACAGATGCCAATTATTCAGACACTCAGAGATTATCTGGATAATATTTTAAATGTGCAAAGGAAAATTTTGAGGAGAAATACTTATTGATGATTGATTAAAATTTATACTCCACTCTTCCTTTTTTTGTGTGTGGGGAGGATTAAATAGTATCTTTTGGATACAAATCAGCTAAGTGGTTTCAGAGTAGTTCCATGGAAAGAGACAGAAGATACATACCTCCAAAATAATTTGGTGGTATTGGGGACCATTGTCATTTTCCTAATTTCTTGTATACCCTCTCTTTCAGTCTTGGGCAGGTAAGAATATAAAAAAATAACTACTCTTATGCACACAGAGATATGCTACATATGGAAGAGCAGCAGGTGGGGAAGACTGTTAATTTCATGCTGTGCTTATGTGCTTGCTGAAGGCATCTAGCTGGCCATCGTGTGAAGAAGGATGCTGGATTAGATGGCCCTTTAGTCTGATTCCAGTAGGGACCTTATTATGATTGCATAGATATGGTCCTGTGCATTACTGAAAATCCACTCCATCCTAATCTGAGGATTGTTAAAGCGCATACAGGAAGGCCAATGCAAATCCAATCTTCAGACTTGTATTCCTGGCTGCTGGTGCAAATCCCTCCTCCTCAGACTGAGAAAGTTTCTTTCATTTCATTTATTACATTTTTGTACTACCCCAAAGCTCGCTTGGCACTTTACAGAAATTAAAACCTTAAAAATACAACACAGTAGAATAATATATATTTAAAAATGTTTTATACTACATAATATGCAATGCCTCACAAGAAGGCATTGATCACCTCCCTGGCCCAGCTGCTATTCCATCTCTGCCAGTTTTTATAAGCCAAAAGGGGCAAGGATCCAGCATGCAAATGGTTGCACAAACCTGTCCAACACCTTGTCAACATCCTCAAGCTGTACCAACTGAAAATCATCCAAGAAAACTGGAAAGACTGTGCTCTGGATACCTTACCTGATTCGCCTGCTGTAACACTAGAGTCTAAGTCCTGGTGGATGCAAGAGATGTTATCTTGGAAGTGCCTTGCAAACTTACACAGATGTTATCCCCGAAATGCCTTTCAAACTTGGAAGTGCCTTGCAAACATGCACAGTGTCCTTAGAGCCAGCATATAATAAGCCCTGGACAAACCTGAAAAGCTCCACTGGACAGCACACAGAGGATTCAATAGAGGCAGAAAAATATTGTTTCTTTGCTGCCTTCACTGCCTCTGAATATACTTGAGCATAGGCACACACCAGTGTTTGATTACATCTACTAGGAGTTTTCTCCATCTGCACTTAAGCCATCTCCTATTTTGTTTCATCGCTCTCAGCTCCAAGGTATACCATGGAGCTGTATGAGGACTACTCTGGAGATGATGCTCAGGAGCAATTGTGTCAACCACCTGGGTCATTTCTGCATTCTACAGATTGACCAGAGTTTTGACAGAACAGCCAGAAATATCAGCTGGAACCCCTACCCCCCATCCGAGACCTCTGGAAATGATCCAGATCCATTAGCATCTTGATAGGTCACTCACCCTTGCAGAGGGGAAAAGCTGCAAGACATGTCTAGGGATGCATGAGAATTTTGTTTCTGCTTGCAAAACATGTGAGCATGCCCTGTTCAAAGCCCCAAGTGTGATCGTGAGTGTGAGCACATGTCCCCCGAAAATGTTTGCAAATTGCCAGATGTGGTCACATTCAATTTGCTCAACTTTCCTAGTTCGATTTTGTGCAAATTTCCTAATTTGTGCAAATTTTCCCTGTTCTGAATAAGCTCCACTCTACTCCAGGGAAGAAAGTTATGCAAATTCTACATTTGATCGCTGCTCAATTTGTGCAATTTTCCTGTTCATGTAGAGTGAGCAGCAATCGCAAATGCAAACAGGAATCAGGCACAAGAAGAGGGGTGAAATGATGTTCAGACAATACTAGTGAACTTGTACATGGCTCGTTCAGCCATCCTCAGACTTGTGCTCCTGGCTGCGAGTGCGAATCCTTCCTCCTTGAACCTGAGAAAGTTTCAATTGCATGAAAGGGGAATAGAACTCTTCAGCTTTTCCATCCCATGTGTGATTTGGCTGGGTGTTTTTTTTGGAACACTGGCAAATGTTGTTAAGGTCTTAGAATTGATCTCATAAGAGTTTAAGGGGGAAAGATAAAAATGGTAATTGGGACATGCTGGACTACATGTATATTAATTTTCTGATTTCTGTCTGTTGAGGAAATACCTTAACACTATTGTTATCCTATCCATATCAGTGAGTGATTCAATGAGGCCTAAACATCAATATATACTTGTTTCTACATACGTGTGTATGTATGTGAATGAGAAAGAGAAGGGGGGAAAAGATTAAAGTATCATAGAATCACAGAATCATAGAATAGTAGGGTTGGAAGGGCCATTGAGTCCAACCCCCTGCTCATTGCAGGAATCCAAGTCAGAGCATCTCTGACAGACGGCTGTCCAGCCTTGTCTTGAACACCTCTAGTGTGGAAGACCTCACTACCTCCCTAGGGAATTGGTTCCATTGTTGTCTTCCTCTAACAGTCAGGAAGGTTTTCCTGATGTTCAGCCAGAATCTGGCTTCCTGTCACTTGAGCCCATGATTCCGTGTCCTGCACTCTGGGATGATCGGGAAGAGATCCTGGCCTTCCTCTCTGTGACAACCTTTCAAGTGTTTGAACAGTGCTATCATATCTCCCCTCAATCTTTTCTTCTCAAGGCTCAACATGCCCAGTTCTTTCAGTCTCTCTTCACAGGGCTTTGTTTCCAGTCCCCTGATCATCTTTGTTGCCCTTCTCTGAACTCTCTCCAGTTTGTCTCCGTCCTTCCTAAAGTGTGGTGCCCAGAACTGGACACAGTACTCCAGATGAGGCCTAACCAGTGCTGAGTAGAGGGGAACTAGTACTTCCCGGGATTTAGAAGCTAAGCTTCTATGAATGCAGCCCAAAATAGCATTTGCCTTTTTTGCAGACACATCACATCGTTGGCTCATATTCAGCTTGTGATTGACAATAATTCCAAGATCCTTCTCGCTTGTAGTGTTGTTGAGCCACGTATCCCCCGTCTTGTAACTGTGCATTTGTTTTCTTTTTCCTAGGTGCAGAACTTGGCATTTATCCCTATTAAATGTCATTCTGTTGTTTTCTGCCCAGCGCGCCAGTCTATCAAGATCACTTTGAATTTTGTTTCTGTCTTCCAAAGTATTAGCTATCCCACCCAATTTTGTGTCATCTGCAAATCTGATCAGCATTCCCTGCACCTCCTCCTCAAAGTCATTAATACAAATATTGAAGAGCACTGGGCCCAGAACTGAGCCCTGCGGTACCCCACTTGTTACCTCTCCCCAGTTTGAGAAGGTCCCATTGATAAGCACTCTTTGAGTCCGATTCTGTAGCCAACTGTGGATCCATTGGATCGTTGTTTCATCTAGCCCACTTCGAGCTAGTTTGCTCATCAGGATATCATGGGGCATTTTGTAGAAGGCTTTGCTGAAGTTGAGGTATATGATGTCCACAGCATTCCCACGGTCCACAAGGGAGGTTACTTGATCAAAAAATGAGATCAGATTCGTCTGGCAGGACTTCTTCTTGACAAATCCATGTTGTCTTTGAGTAATCACTGCATGGTTTTCAAGGTGCTTACAGATGGATTGCTTTAGAATCTGCTCCAGAATTTTCCCAGGGATTGATGTCAGACTGACTGGTCTGTAGTTCCCAGGTTCCTCCTTTTTACCCTTTTTGAAGATAGGGACAACATTAGCCCTCCTCCAGTCATCTGGCACTTCACCCGTCCTCCATGATTTCTCAAAGAGAATAGACAGTGGTTCTGAGAGTTCTTCTGCCAGTTCCTTTATTACTCTAGGATGCAGTTCATCTGGCCCTGGAGATTAGAACTCATTCAAAGTAATTAGGTGTTCCTTGACCATATGCCTATCAATCTCAAGCTGCAATCCTGCCCCTTCAGCCTGTACTTCACCTTTGCCAGGGGGGTCATAGACCCTCTTTTGGGAGAAGACTGAGCCAAAGTAGGAATTGAGCACCTCTGCCTTTTCTTTGTCACCTGTTATCATTTTGCCATCCTTATTTAATAGCTGAACAACAATTTCTTTCCTCTCTCTTTTAGCATTTCTTTTAGCACATAGCTGAAGAAAGGCTTTTTGTTGTTTTTAGCATCCCTTGCTAACCTCAGCTCATTCTCAGCTTTAGCCTTCCTGACACCATCCCTGAAATTCTGTGCTACCTGCCTGTACACTTCCTTTGTTACTTGGCCTTCTTTCCACTTCCTATATGTGTCTTTCTTTGTTTTTAGGTCATCTCTAAGCTTTTTGTGAAGCCACATTGGCTTCTTCTGTTGTCTTCCACCTTTTCTTCTTGTTGGAATTGTTTGTAATTGTGCCTTGAGAATTTCCTTTTTTAAAAGCTCCCACCCATCTTGGACTCCTTTTCTCATTAAAGCTGCTTGCCATGGGACCTTACTGATCATTGTTCTGAGTTTATTAAAATCAGCTTTCCTAAAATCCAGGGTACGTGTTTGACTACACTCGGCTTTTGCTTCCCTTAGAACCAAGAATTGAAGTACAACATGGTCGCTTTCCCCCAGAGTTCCTGTAACTTCTACTTTATCCACTAAGTCATCTCTGTTGGTTAGGATCAAGTCAAGGATAGCTGATCCTCTAGTTCCTTCCTCTACTTTCTGTAGGAGGAAGTGATCCACCACACAAGTCAGGAATTTCCTGGAGGGGCCATGTTTTGCAGAATTTGTCTCCCAACAAATATTGGGAAAATTGAAGTCCCCCATTACTACTACATCATGTTTCCTTAAAACATTGGCTATTTGCTTTTCAAAAGTTTCATCCATGTCTTCTCCTTGGTTGGGTGGCCGGTAGTAGACTCCGACCACCAGGTTCCTTTTATTCTTTGCTCCATTTATTTTGATCCAGATGCTCTCAATGGGGCTACCAAGCTCATCCTCCTGTATTTCTTTGCAGAGATATGTATTTTTCACATACAGTGCAACCCCACCTCCTTTTCTGTTCCTCCTGTTCTTTTTGAACAAGTTATATCCTTCAATTGCTGTATTCCAGTCATGGAGTCATCCCACTAAGTCTCAGTTATACCTATCAAGTCATAATTTCCCTCTTGTATTAAGAGTTCAGGTTTGTTCTGTTTGTTTCCCATACTCTGGGCATTAGTATATAGACATCAAAGACCATGTGCTTCATAGTCTGACTTTCTTCCTACATGTGTCTGACAACTATTATTGGGCACTGTTACAGCTGTTCTCTCCATTGCAGTGCATGAGCCTACATCCATTGTTACCTCCAACTTTACATCTCCCTTCCCCATAGGATTCATTTTAAAGCCCTCCTGATGAAGTTGTTTATGTATCTCCAAATTGCTTCAACTCTACCCATTAAAAGCCACCCCAATCAACAAATCCAAGCAGTTTTCAGAAAATGCTCTGTTGGATTTCCAGAAGAAGGGATCTGAATAAGCCATTAAGAATGCATCTCTGTGCCTTTTACACCTGGCATGTGAGCATGCTGTTGATGCCCTCTGCCCGCACTCACTAATAGTTTTTTAAAAAGTGTCTGTAGTGGCCATGGAGTGCCAAAAGGGTTAAACTTAGCTTGAAAACAAGCTAACCATAAGAACTGTAGTGCTCTGTAGCACTACAGAGCTATTTGCTGCTGAGTTTTGGTGGCAAAGTGGTGATCCTCCCTGCCCATTATTTGGAGGATGCCCCACAGACTGTGTGGTGCCCAGTGACGTGTAGCCCATGGGGGAGCAGTCTGGGTGGCAAAAACAGCCTCTGAGCCTTCTGAAGTGTCCCATCTCTGCTTTACAGTAGGGATGTCAGAGAATTCTGCATGAATTTTAAATGGGATTGAATTCTGACAAATCTGGTCCACAGAATCCTCCTCGGAATGGGGCGGCCTGGTCGACCCGGACCAGAGCTCACGCAGACCCCCCCTTTTTTTTTGTCCACCGAACAGCGGATTTTAGGAAAATAATCACGAAAAGAAATTTGTAAATCAGAAATGGAAGAAGAACGTGAATGACTTTACCCTTTTTATGATATAGGCATTTTCCCTGTGACCAGAGGCTTTCTTTCACTGGGGCTGAGTCATGAAGTCCACGGAAATGCTCCATCTTTTCTGTTTATTATCTGTGGAGGTGAGGTGAGGTCCGGTGAGGTCTGGTGAGGTCAGGTGAGGTGAGGTCAGGACAGGTTCAGTGTGGTCAGATGAGGTGAGGTCAGGTTAGGTGATGTCCGGTCCGGTCCAGTGAGGTCAGGTGAGATGAGGCCAGGACAGGTCCAGTGAGGTCAGGTCCGGTCCAGTCCAGTGAGGTCAGGTCTGGTGAGGTCAGGTGAGGTGAGGTCAGGACACGTCTGGTGAGGTCAGGTGAGGTGAGGTCAGGACAGGTCCGGTGAGGTCAGGTGACCAGAAGTTATGTGGGGAATCCCGAAGAAGCGCTTTACCCTTTTTAAGAAAAAAAAATTAGGCATTTTCCCTATGACCCGAGGCTTACAGAGACCAATGGTGGGTGCGCAAAAAGGATTTTTCAGCGGTACTTACAGAATTATTTACGTAAGTTCAGGGAGCTGAAGAAAACGGGGGAATCCGGGGCATGCGAATGGCAGAATGGGGCAGCCCTTGGCTCTGTGGAATCCTTGCGGAGCGGGGCCACTCCATGAGGATTCTGGGGGGGAGGAATGGATCGCCTCCCCCCCGTGGATTCCCCACCGGAATGGACAGTGGGAAATCTGTACATCCCTACTTTACAGACATACAAAAGATCATTAAAAAAAAAATGTCTGGGGTAGGTAAACCCCCCAAACCTCAGTGGGCATGGAATGGTGACTTGTTGAAAAATATGGAAAACTGAGGATGGGGGAATGCCCCCTTTACACTGCTCCATGCTGCTCTTCCGAGTGAGGAGCACAGGGCTGTTCTGTACTGCCTATGAGGCAGCATTGGAGGGGGGGAAGGTTGGTTCTCAGGGAACCAACCTCGGAGTGCAGGCTCCAAGGTCAGTTCCTGGAAACCAATGTATCCTATGGCTGTCTAGCCATTGACTAGTGGCCATAGGATTGCTCCCTCCAACTGCAAAAAAACAATTTTGGCAAACAATTTCCTATAATAGTCCTGTTTAAGAGACCAGATATACGTGCCCCATCATATGCCATTAAATGCCTGAGAGTAGAGGGCACTCTTAACTTGGCACAGAAAAGATGACAGTGTCGACATCAGGTGGGCCTCAGTGGAGGGAGCTTCATAGTCGGGGGGGGGGCACCACTGAGAAGGCCTTCTCTCCTGTTGCCACCTTCCAAGCCTCCCTCGGATGTGGCGCTTGGAGGAAGGCCCCAGATACTGATCATAGTGCCCAGGCACATTCAGGTTGGGAGAGGCATTCCATCAGGTACTATGGTCCTGAGCAACATAATGAAAGTAAAGTTGTGTTGCTATATCTTGCAGTGGCAAATCAGGGCCATTCTCCTAATCCATCCTGTCAGAGGGGCAAAATGAGCCCCAGATGACACCAAAGGGTTTTTTGCTACACATAGAAGCTGCCCTCCCCACAAATGCCTAGGCTGAGATTCAAAGAGCTAGTTTAGGTTTGCCCAAGGGCTTAGCCAGTCCCAAGAGGTTTTGGATTCCCCCTTTTGAACAGCAAGAACTGTGTTGCAAAAATGCTTTTGAACCATCCCATCTTGGAAGGAGTTTACCATGCTATGTGTGTACATACATACACGTGCATGCATGTGTGCTGTTTGAGAAACATTAACATCACACCTCACTTGGGTGTGCAGAAATAAAGTTGTGTAGTTGTTTGTATAGTTTTGGAAGACCTGAAGCTATGTCTGACTGAAATTTGATTAGATCGTAGTTCTGCCTTTGCAATTTAAAAAATAAAAATAAAAATAATCCTTCCATGATAGGTTTCCTAGTTGTTATAGAGAGAACTCCCAAAATATAAGTCCATGGAAATTATGAATGAGTGGCTAGCTAGCAGTCCCTTAATGTAACCATGTGTGTTATAATACTTTTTGTACCCTCATTGAATTAAATCAATTCATTGAATGGAATCAATTGAAAAACATATTGTCAATGAAAAAAAAGGACAAACTTGTCAAAGTTCTGCACAAGGTTCTTGATTCAGAAAAGTTTGACTTTTTACCAAATGTGTAAAGCCATTGGTTTATCATTGTTGTTTCTAAATCACCACACTCATTCATATTAAAATAAATGTGTAAGTGTCAAACATCTCTACTGAGGCTACTCATGCATTTGCATATATTAAAGTAGATACCTATTTAATACTAAAACCCACAGTAGTGTAATGCCTTTTTAAGGACCAGCCAAAAATAGGGGTTGGTCCTAATAAAGATACTGCCCTACTATGGATTTTGGATTTTCTTTTCCTTATGGACCAAATGGATACCTTTGCCTTGTGGGTATCTTGGATTTACTGTATAATGCTACCTTAAAATAACTTGGGGAGAGAACCTCTTGTATTCTCATTCTCACACGTTTATGGTTTTTCACATATGTTTTCATATGGTTACACATATGGTCTCATATGTTTTGCACACACACACGTGCTACTCTTTTATATATTTTCGTGTGTGCACGCATGCCGCATCTTCGTTCTTCCTTATCTCTTTTTGTATCTGACGTTCTCTTCTGGCTTTCTCCCCATCGCTCAACTTCCGCCCCCCCACCTCCCACCCTAAGCATTTGATCATTTCTACAAGTCCCTTGGCTGAACCAATCTCTTTTCATGCAGAGGATAAAAAGAGAAGAACTTCAAAGTAGGTTCAGGTAATTAACAGCTGAGGGGGATATAATCTAAACCATAGGCCCTGCTTTGCACCCAGGTCTGCTTTCCCAGCCAGCCGGCAAGGGAGCGCCTATTCCCTGTAGCATCCAGATCTGCTTCCTTCGAACAGCTTTGCCAGGCCTCCAGTTATCACATCTGCATTTCAAACACTGGGTCTCTGGCATTAATTATTAATTAGCCTACAGTCACCCCAGAGGATTTAAGTTCCAGCCTGCACATACTTATTCATTGACCTCTATCTTCGTTTTTGTTGGGGGGGGGGGAGAGAAAACCACTAGAATGTTTAATAATTTCCTTTCTTTTGAATCTTCTATTCTAGTTTCACAGAAAGGGGAAACTGTATTTTCATAGAGTCGGCAGCAGCTGGGTGGGGTGGGGGGAGAATCGGAAGGTTGTCTGGCTATTTGTTTACAGTAAAATGCTATGACGAGTATTTGTGTTAATGCTTTTGGAAGGTTTAGAGAGGATTCTGCATTTTTATAGTCAGAAAGACAAGTCTTTCTTTCATAATATGGCTCAGTTTTAGTTAAAATACTACAATAGGGTACTTAAAATATATTCAGTGGATTCCATTTCTGCATAAGATATTTATGTGACCAGCGCTTGATGAATGATTGAAGGTTGTGTGATGTGTGTGTGTGTGTGTACATTATTGTCCTCCATAAAAATGAACAAGTCTTCAAGGGGTTCTGTTCTGTAATCCATTGTCATAAACCGTGTGTTTCTTTTATTGGGAAACGATAAGTGAAGAGATGTGGTTTTGTCACTATCCTACATGGGAAGGTTTGCAAGGTTTTTTTGTTTGTTTTTAAATCAAACCTGTAACACAACTGGCTTTCATATCTTTCTTATTTATTATTCACCACACTGATTTAATATTCAGTTGCCTATCATTAGGGTAAAATCTGAAATGACAATTGTGATAGCAAGTGTGCTTTGCACTAGGGTTTTTGTTGTTCAAATTGTTTTTGCTTCACAATATTCTTCTACCCAAATAAAATTTACCAAGATTTAAATCAGATTTAAATTGAAATCTCTTCAGCTACTGCAGATACAATTATTTCCATATTGTCCCTGCATTCAAAATTACTACTGAAACATGAAGCATTTGTACACTTTGACTAATTCCTAAAGGAATGATGATAGTGCAATTGGAAGGTCAGACCGGTTAACTTGTTTGACATTCCAGCATTGATTTTGTTAAGCAATTTAAAATCTAGCATGGTACACTTTTGAAAGTTTTTAATAGCATATGAATGCATATGTGCATGTTTACACACATACACATGCTCTCTCTTACACACACACACACACACACACAACATGATCCAGCCAAAGTCAAACACTTATGCAGCGGAATCCTATGAATGTTAATTCTCATTGTATTCAATGGGGCTTACTGGTATTTTGGATGGAAGCCTTAGTCCGATTCAATTCAATGAACAAGTTAGATTTGTGCTTAAGGCTGCAAGCCTCTACACATTTACCTGGAAGTAACCCCCATGGAACTAATTGGGAATTCTTTCTGAGTAAACATGTATAGGATTTTGCTCTCACTGATATCTAGTGCAACTGAAAACATCTTAACTTTTCCTGGAACATATTTATGGATACACATACATGATTATCAGGGTTACAAAGTTTAGTTGATTCACAGTGCAGTCTCAAGAGTGCCTATCAATGGGATCTTCTCCAACTGGGGAGAGGTAAGGAGTGGGGGTACCGCAGGGCTCAGTCCTGGGCCCAGTGCTCTTCAACATTGTTATTAATGACTTGGAGGAGGGGGTGCAGGGAATGCTGATCAAATCTGCAGATGATACAGAATTGGGCGGGATTGCTAATACCTTGGAAGACAGAAACAAAATTCAAAGTGATCTTGATAGACTGGAGCACTGGGTAGAAAACAACAGAATGACATTGAATAGGGATAAATGCCAAGTTCTGCACCTAGGAAAAAGAAACCAAATGCACAGTTACAAGATGGGGTATACTGGGCTCAACAACACTACAAGCGAGAAGGATCTTGGAATTGTTGTAGATCACAAGCTGAAGATGAGCCAACAATGTGATGTGGCTGCAAAAAAGGCAAATGCTATTTTGGGCTGCATCAATAGAAGCATAGCTTCCAAATCCCGGGAAGTACTAGTTCTCCTCTACTCAGCACTGGTTAGGCCTCATCTGGAGTACCGTGTCCAGTTCTGGGTACCACATTTTAAGAAGGATGCAGATAAGCTGGAGAGAGTTCAGAGGAGGGCAACAGAGATGATCAGGGGACTGTAAACAAAGCCCTATGAAGAGAGACTGAAAGAAATGGGCATGTTTAGGCTTGAGAAGAGAAGACTGAGGGGAGATAGGATAGCACTCTTCAAGTCCTTGAAAGGTTTTCACAGAGAGGAAGGCCAGGATCTCTTCTTGATCATCCCAGAGTGCAGGACACAGAATAATGGGCTCAAGTGACAGGAAGCCAGATTCTGGCTGAACATCAGGAAAACCATCCTGACTTTTGGAGCAATACGACAGTGGAACCAATTCCCGCAGGCGGTGGGGGGCTCTCCCACACTGGAGGCATTCAAGACGAGGCTGGACAGCCATCTGTCAGGGATGCTCTGACTTGGATTCCTGCATTGAGTAGGGGGTTGGACTCGATGGTCTTGTAGGCCCCTTCCAACCCTACTATTCTATGATTCTATGATGCATACATGTCTACTCAGAAGTAAGCCCCAGTGAGTTCAATGAGACTTACTCACAGGTAAGTGTGTGTAGGATTGGAGCCTTATTCAGTTAGATTAACTGGTTGAAAACACATTGATTGATTTATTGATTAAAATTGTCACCCTGATTAACCATTCATTAGATTTAAATTTTTCAGTTTTTTTAAAAAATGAGTACTTATTAAAAACAAAAACAAAACACCTGCAGCTGGCAAGTGCTATCTAAAGAAGAGGCATTTCCCCTGAGCCGGCGCCTGCTGCAACACGTGTTTATCATCTAAACATGAAGGAAGTGTGTTTCTTTCTTTACAGTTGTTTTTCTCACATGCAAAGTCATACAGAATTAATCTATTGATTAATTGCCTAAAATGCATGCAATTAACTGCCTGACAGTGTGCAATCCTATGGACGTTTACTTGGAGGTAAGTCCTACTGTGTTCAGTTGGTCTCACTGCCTTGCCAGGGCGCTCAGGATGACAAGCTAAGATTTCTTTTATTCGCACAACCTCGCTCATTATTGTAATGGTACTTTATATAGTAACATGGAGGATAAGGCTCTCAATGGCTGCTAAGCTGAGACACCATGCGTGCCTCTATCATCAGGTTGCCTTCTGTGAAATGGCTTCTGGAGCAGAAAACTGTGGGTTCAAAAGTGTTGCTTTGTGTTTTGGAGCTCAGCCCCCACATTTGTCTTATACTTGTGTTCTTGGGCAATGAGTGTTTTGGGACCAGCCATGCCCACCATGGCGGCCATTTTATGAGAGTGTCCACAACACACTCAAAACATGCCCACCAACCCAAAAAGGTCAGTGACCCTTGCAACATAAGCCAAAAAGATAAGATCCTGTCCCTTACCACCTAAATTGCAACAGTGGGTAAGATATCAGGGGGGAGAGGAGGAAAAGGAGAGAGAGGGTACCACACACAAGCCTGTAAAGATGAAGGTAGCTTGGTGAGGAGCATCAACTAAAAAAAAGGAATAGAAAAGAAAAGTAATGCCTTTGTACATAAATGTGTAAGTCAACTCTCTTTGGCGTTCACCCATCTCTCATTTTGGTGTGCTTGGAGAAATTACAGATCTTATCAACATGTAATGCTGAAGATTGGACAAGACCAATTGAATGGCCCAGTGAAGTATACTGGGCCTCCAACTGATGTCTTTTGAAATGACTTGGAGTTCATCAAGCTGAGTCACACAATATGAGCAAAAACGAGAAATAACTTCCTTACATGAGGAAATGGAAAGGAATAAATTAAGGAAAGCAAGTAAATGGCACAACAACCTGCTGTAGAAACAAACCCATCTAAGGTGCCATTCTATGAGGTGCACTAGACAGAGGGCTCTGGGTTTGTAGTCCTCTGCCTATCTTATGTCCTGCTGGCAGCCCAAGCCAGGTAATTTTGCCTCCATCTGTTTAGAATATAAAAAGAAGCTAGACGGGCCTCTGGGCCTATCTAGCTGACTCAACTTTCAGTGGGTGGGGAGGGGACCAGAGAGGCCATAAGATATTGTATATCCCAGCCCCTCCCCCTCCCTGCCCACCAGCATCCCCCCTTTTCTTCCTCTCCAACTTTTCTTATGAGGTCACAGTTGCAATCTTGTAAGAGAAGCTTTCCAGGAGGGAGTGAAGGAAAGAACGATTCATGAGTGGATCTCCTCCACCATGCTCAAAGCTCTGTCAAGAGGTGTGGATGAGAACTGCAGCATCTTGGGCCATAGGATTGCTCTCTTAGGGTGCAATCCTATGCATGTTTAGACAGAAAAAAGTCCTACAACTCCCAGCATTCCCCAGGCAGCATAGCTGCATGAGGAATACTTTGAATTATAGGACTTTTTCTTGTCTAAACATGCATAGGATTGTGCCTTTAGTGGTATTTGTAGGTTGGAAAAGTTACCAAGTACCAGAAAAAAAAGAAAAATCAGGTTGAAAATTGAGGAGTATTTCCATGCTATAAAGTTTTCCTTAATTGTCTCCTGGTCCTACTTTTGTGACTTACAAATGATTTAATCCTGATTAAAGTAATATTACTTTTGAATTTTAGGTTAAGCAGTAGTTTAAGATCATCCTGTTTAGGTACTGGTTTTGTGACAAATATTAACATTAGGGCTGTAATATCTGCCAATTATTTTGGGGGGTTGACACTACTGATTTCATTGGGGCAGTCACTGAAAAACAAAAATGAATCACGACCACTGCAGTGGTGTAAACATTCACCTTTAAAACATTTTGGTCAATACCTTGTTTCCCCTGGTTGCCGCTGCTTCTCCATACCTCAGCTAATCCCATGAATGATTCTATCCTATCAGGGATCACCTGATTAATGGAATTGCATCACGAGGCTGCATCTGGTAGGTAGGGATGTCCGAGAAATCTGCAGTGGAACCAAATGAGTTTGGATTGTTGTGAATCTGACCTGTGAATTCTGCAGCAGACTGGCTTTTCCCCTGTTGGGCGGATTCCGCAGACTTGTGGACTAACTTTCCCAAATTTTGTGCAAATTTCATTATACAATAATATGCAAAAAATTATTTAAAAAAAAAACTGACCAAAATGTGCATTTCCCCCATAGGCTAAAGCATGAAAATGTGCATTTGGGGGGAATGTGTGCATTTTCGCACTTGCAAATTTGCATAAATTTGGAAACAAACAAACAAATCCAGTTCTGTCAATGGGCAGATGATGGAAGGAAAGGCGCCTGTCAATCTGTGAAACACAGACGGAATGGATTTTACACGATCTGTACATCCCTACTGATAGGACAACACCACAGATTTGACCACAGGGCAGTGTCACTGATGGCAATAATTGACAGAGAGCAATTTAAACAAATAGGGGAACATTTTTTTAAAGGGTTAACTTGTCAGAAAAGGGGAAGTGTTTTTTTTGGCACTACTGAAAAATGTCCAAGAAAAATGATGAGTTGTTTAGATTCTGCTCTGCGGAAAAGGATTGTTGCTGTTCCTTGGATACATCTCAAAACAAATAAGTTTAATTTTTGATTAAAATGTACCCTTCGATAAAGCAGTGGGGCTGACACTGAGTGTTGATTATGGATGGCCGAATCTGACAGTTTGGATTTCTTCTGCATTGAGATTTTTAAAGTCTCAAGTCCTTTCTCTCTTGAACATAAAGAAGTGTGTGAATGTTGGGAAATTCTTATCCCAAAATGAACTGCAACGAAATTCTCACCCATCTGCACCAGCCAAATTCAGTAGGTACAGTTATTCCCAGCCCGGAGCGGACCATGTTGTACCTGCCTGCCATGTAGCTGCTAAAGATGAGGAGCCTGTTAGAAAAAAAAGAGGTGGCAACCCTCGTTCAGCACTAAAATGGTTGAATGCTCTGTTAGATGCTCTAACTTGGATTCCTGCATTGAGCAGGGGGTTGGACTCGATGGCCTTGTAGGCCCCTTCCAACCCTACTATTCTACGATTCTATGAATAGACAGGGATTCAAACCCAGATTTTAAGAGCTAAACAAAACCCTGGGCTTGTATGGATAAAGCTATTAGTTCTGGTTTCTCCCACATACAGTTTTTTTCTTCATCTCAAGTTCTTTTTGTCCCAGATATGGAGAACTTTATGAACTTTGGTAAGTTCTGATAAAAACTGAACTGAAACAAAATTCTCACTCATCCCTATCATGGCACTAGGCCCTGTGATTCTGCCGTGCCCACAGGAAGACTTACCAGTCAAGGGTACCTCTGGATTTTAGACACGCAACACTTGCTTGCATCCTACTTGCCCTTAACAATGCTTTTTTATTTATGTAAATGCATTTTCTTTCTGTACTGATGCTATACAATCAAGGAGGTATACAATACAAAATTTAAAACACTTCAACCCATAGAACTTTAAAACAAAAGTTTTCAAGTAGAGCAAGGTAATTAGGAAAAAGGGCAGTAATCAACTCATAAACCGTCACGGAAAGCTAAGCCAAAGAAAAACATCTTCACTGCTCACTGAAAGTCATGCCATGAAGGAGCCAATCTAATCTCCTTGGGAAGGGAGTTCTACAGACAGGGTGACACCCCAGAAAAGTCCCTGTCCTATATTCCCATCAACTTTACCTCATTTGGTTGTGGGACATAATGCAGGGCCTCAGATGGTGATTGCATGGTGCAGGCAGATGCATATGAAAGCAAGTGGTTCTTCAGATATCCTGGGCTCAAGCCGTTTAGTTTACACTCTGAGAACCTATTGAAATATTCAGGAAAAGGACATGAAACAGTCCTCTCTTGGGATTGTACCAGCAGGTCTGGCATCAAAGGTAGGCATGGTCATACTCCTGTCAAGAGCCCACACCCCAGCAAGGGCCCACTGGCAAGAGTTCCCTGGCTTGTTCCTCTCCTTTGCAACCATTGCAACCTGCTTGTTCACCTGCCTCTCACTCTGGCCCAGACAATGGTGGTGGCGAGAGGGAGGAACAGCAGATGCCACCATCGCTTACAATGGTGAGAAAGAGGATGAGGAGCCGATGACAATGGCAGTGAGGAGGTAGAACTGAGGTAGGGGGGGGCTTTGAGGGTGTCTTGCCCAAGGGCCCTCCAAAATCTGGGTAGGGCATCCCTGGCCCAGGTAGCCATGTGAACTAAGCCCTCAGCTAAGCCATAGTTGTTCATTTTTAATAAACACTCACTCTCAACAGCCCCTTTCCCCCCCACCTCTGTTTCTGCTGAGGGTGGCAGTGCCAACATCAAAAGTAGGTGTGGCTGGGCACCTGCCAAGGGCCCATAGCCCAGCAGGGGCCCACTGACAAGAGCCCCCTGGAGTTGCTCCTCCTCTTCTCTATTGTAAGTTGCTTGTTCACCTGCCTCTTGCTCTGGTCCAGGCAACAGTGGTGGTGAGATGGAGGAGCAGGAGATGCCATTGCCTACTTCTTCCCTGGTTCTCCACTGGCAAACAAGCAAGTGGTAGCTATGACATGGAGGAGGAGAAGGAGCAGGAACAGCTGGTGACAATGGCAGTGAGAAGGTAGAGTCACTGAGGCAAGAGGCCCACTGAGGCGGTCTTGCCCAAGGTTCTTCAAAACCCTGAAGCCAGCACTGTGTACCACTTAAGTCAGTCCGGCCCTAGACCAAATGGTGACACAGGCAAGCAGTAATTCTATGGCCCTTCTTTTGTTCAACTCTTGAATGCCTTGTTTTTGCTGCATTTGTCGTCCATTTCACAACTCTGATGCATGATTTGCGTGCATGTTCTATCCCTGTCATATAAAATAATGCATTTGCATGCATGGATCTAATCACAATCACTCACATGCCTGCTGAACAGACATCGATGCTATCCATTTTCCCACGAATTGCCCCCACCTCTCACCCCCATCCCTGGAATGTTTAGACAACGCTGGCCATGCTGTTCAGTGTTGCCAGTTTTACAAGTGAAGATGAACTGTTTGTACTCCTTATTGCAATTGTGAAGTGGATTGCGTAGGTAGGCTGTGACAGGTGCCCCTCCCCCTGCCCAACCTCAGCACCCTAGGCTGGGGACACCTGTCCCCAAAGGAGAAGGACCATAGTTCAGGGTAGAGTACCTGCTTTGCATGCAGAAGGCCCCAGCTTCGATCCTCGGAACCTCCAGGTATGGCTAGGAAGGAATTGTCCCCGAAACCCTGGAGAGCTGCTGCCAGTCAGTGCTGACAATACTGGGCTAGAGGGACCATCGGTCTAACTCAATATAAGACAGCTCCCTATGTTCCTACATCTAGCACTACATCACCTCAGTATGCATGTTGGAATTACAAGTTTGAACATGTCCTCCTCACTTTTAAAGCTGAGGTCTCCAACATCTGTGCTGATGGGCACCACATCTCTCATGGTGCCTGTTAGGCCCCTTGCCACTGCTGATTTTTTATTTTATTTTTAGAATTTTTAAATTACTTAAAAAAAAGAAAAGTAAGTGAAGTGCCGGAGTCCAGCACCATCTTTATTTCCAAAAATGTCTTGGTCACACGTGAATCCCAGAGAGTGCCCATGACACGACATTCTAAATGTGCCCACCAATCCAAAATTGTTGGGGACCCCTGTGTTAAAGTCTCCCTGCCATGTACAAGGCTATCATGATAAGGTTTCAAACCTAGTTTTGAGTAGGGATAGGGGAGAAATTAATTTAGTTCAGTGCAAACTTACCACATTTGCACTACCTGAACCTGTACATAAAGTGGAATGCAGTTAAATGTCAATATCTGCACTTCTTTGAAGTTTGCGATCAACAGTTCACACATCAAAGAGATACATACAAAAATATCTACAGCCCAGAAAACTGTGCACAATAATATGCATATTGTGGACAAGTGCATACAAGAATGCTTAGAGGAAATCACTTGTAAAAATGCATATAATTTGAAAAATGCATACAAAATGCATAGATTTTGAGAAATGCACACAAAAATTCATACATTAGTGTGGACTTTAAAAAACAAAAACCAATTTGCAAACTGAGGTGGCAATAGGACATAATGAATTTAATGTAGGAAAAATGCAAAACTGAGCAGAATTTAGGCATGGGAGGACCAAGGATCATTGAGTTCATCGAGATTCACTTCAAAGCATTGTTCATCTCACTCCCATTTTCATTTGCAACCTGTTTTTATTTTCATTAGAACAGGAAAACTGTGCATTTCAAATAGGAGAAGTACACATTTCTGTGCACATTTTTTAAAAGTGCACACTTTTTCCCCACTGACTAAAGCATGAACATGTTTGTTTCTTGAAAAATGCACATTTTAAAGTGCACCGTTTTAAAATTATGCATTTCTCTAATGCAATGGCAAGTTCATGAATTTGCGAGCTTTTGGGGCTGTGGGGGAAATCTGTTTGTGTTCATGTTTGGGGCAAGTTCGAATTATTTGCAAACTGAAATGAATTTCTCGTACACCCCAGGTGGAATAAAACTTGACAGATACATCCATCACAAGCTTTGCCATGCAGGGATATTCTGATGGGGATGCATGCATTTTCAGACATGCATTTTGTAGGTGCATTGAAAAGTGACGTAGGTGACGAAGTTCCCTGAGCGGGCTGTACCACGGACTCTTTCTGAACATTTGAACTTATTGGGGTTGATTTCTTTCTTTTCAGAATGTATCCATGGTAGAGGGTGTGTTGCTGACGCTGTGATACCACAAAAGTTTAGTGGCTGACAAGGGCATTTTAGCTGTCCTTAAGGGTTTTTTTTCCTTCTAAAATTAAGCTCCTTTAGAGATTGGATTTTGAAAGTGTCTGCTGTCTCCCCGGCTTCTGTATGATCATCACACCAAATTCCCCGCCCCTGCCACACGCACTTTTTTTTACTCTAAAACCCTGACTCTCTTTATTGCTGGCAAGGCAGCATTAATGTGATCTGGTGTTCTTTTGGCAGTCACCCAGCCTACTGCCTCCCTGCTAGCAAAAGGAATAATCTACACGTGTGTTCCATAATTGCTAGTGCCAGGAAGTGTATCTGTGCAAGCATATGGACCATGCCTCTTGACCCCTAGGCCCTGCCTCTGAAAGCCCTTTCATAGCTCCTGTTGTGATGAGCCTATAGAACCTGATTGTAGAAGCTGGGAATGGCTGCTCCCCTCCACTACCCCTTGGCGTCTGCCAACAAGCTTTTCTGGCAAGTGCCTGTGCATAAACAGCAGCCAAATTTGGCTTATTATTGGAAGAGCTGTGTAAAAGCCTCCCGGCCTTTCGCTTGCTTTTCATATGCACAGATTTGGCATTACAGGGATTCCGCTTTTCCTTAGTGTTTGGATTATGTTACAGAGTGTGTTAGTCTTTAAGGTGCCACCAGACTCTTGGTGGTTTTAGTAGAGATTCTGAGTGCTCTGCTCATGTAGATTCGGTTCTAGGGATGTCTATATCCAGTCTGTGGCAGTTTTGCATGTATTCATTCTTAAATCTGATATGTCCAATTTCTGCAGTATTCTGAGGTTTTTTTGTTTTTGTTTAAACTGCAGGAAAATTCACATTTCATTTCATGTACAACTTTCCCTAAATACACATTTTGGTATGCATATTCACATTTTTGTATGTAACTTTCCCTAATATTCATAATTCTATACATATTTTTTGAGCCAAGGACTGAACTGCAAAGTATGGAGAACTGCAGAAGCCAAATAATAATTTGATGCTGCCTGAGTGTGGGTGGGGCCAAGGCGGTCAGATCATATGATGCCTATACTGCACCTTAAGGGGTTTGGTACCAAATTACTAGAAGGACCACTTTCACCTATATCACCTATATCTAAGATTGGCAACAGAGGCCCTTCTTACTTGCCCACCTTTGAGGGCAGTTATGGGCAAGTACATGAGACAGAGCCTTTTCTACAGTGGCCCCACACCTCTGGAATGGGTTGCCATTGGGGGTCTATCAGGCCTATAGCCAGATTAACTACAGAGCTAAGGGGGCTGTAGTCCCCAGCCCAACATCTCAGGGGGCCTACTTGCTACCTCAGATTCCCAGCTTAATAATAATAACAACAACAACAACAACCAACACCAAGTCCGTAGCTTCATAGAACCTGAGATATGAGGCAAAATACTCAGGCACCTTCCAATCACTTTGTGAGAAATGTACAATCGTTCTGTGAGAAATTAGCCTGCTACCACCTTTCAGTGTGTTTAGCCAATGAGTGAAGTATCACCTATGATTAATATTTGGCCAGACAGATAAGTATAGAGTGAAGACTGGTCTACAAAAGGGGCTTCCTGATTCATTTTGACCCTCCCCTCTTTTTTGTTTCACCTCATGGAATAGTGATTATTGCCCATAGAAAACGATGGGGAAATCCAGAATTTTAGTGTAGCTGTGATGGGGTAGTAGCATATCTAGCCCCAAACTATGGGAATGACAGGAGTTCATAGTCTTTCTAGCTCAGGTCCTATTTCATACAAGAAAAATTCACTTCTTTTTCTTTTCTTTTTTGTTGTTCAGTCATTCAGTCGTGTCCGACTCTTCGTGACCCTATGGACCATAGCATGCCAGGCCTTCCTGTCCTGCGCTCTCTCCCGGAGCGTGCTCAAGTCCATATTCACTGCATCGGTGATGCTATCCAGCCATCTCATCCTCTGCTGTCCCCTTCTCCTTTTGCCTTCAGTCTTTCCCAGCATCAGGGTCTTTTCCAGTGAGTTTTCTCTTCGCATTAGGTGGCCAAAATATTTGAGCTCCAGCTTCTGTATCTGTCCTTCCAATGAGCAGTCAGGGTTGATTTCCTTTAGGATGGACTGATTTGACCTCCTTGCAGTCCAGGGGACTCGTAAGAGTCTTCTCCAGCACCACAGTTCGAAAGCATCGATTCTTTGGCGCTCAGCCTTCCTTATAGTCCAGCTCTCACAGCCATACGTTGCTACTGGGAAAACCATAGCTTTGATGATGCGGACCTTTGTTGGGAAGGTGATGTCTCTGCTTCTTACTATGCTGTCTAGGTTTGCCATAGCTTTCCTCCCCAGGAGCAAGCGTCTTTTAATTTCATGGCTACAGTCACCGTCTGTGGTGATCTTGGAGCCCAAGAATTATTTTCTTTTACTTATAACCATTTTAAAAACAAACAAACAAAGCCTGCCAATGTAAAAAAATAATAATCTGCCATTATAACCTTAGTGTGTGTGTGTGTGTGTGGGGGGGGGGCACTGTGGCTGACTAAGGCTTATGTCAGCATTCAAAAGTAGCCCATATTAGTGGGAGGGAGAATAGCGTATGACATCACTGCTCTATAGTCCAGAGTTGTTAGTAGGGATGCAGAGATGATGTTAAATCTGTTCCATCTGTGTTTTGTGGATTGTCAGGTGTCTTTCATTCCATCATCTGCTCATTGACAGAATTGGACTCCTTTTAAGGATGTATGAGAATTTTGTTCCATGTGTGCAGAAGTGTATTAGCACTAATGTGCATTAACACAAATGTGTATTTGCGCAATTCCCTCCCCAAAGGTAAAAGAAGAAGAAGAAGAAGAAACATCCACATGTTTGCAGAATCCATGCAACTCAGAAAAAGTGGGTCCACTGTGGAATCCGCAGGTCAGATTCATAGCACTCCTAACTTACTTGAATCTATTGAGGATTTCTCTGACATGCCAAGTTGTTAGCTAGTCTGCCAGTGGTGTTTGTTTGTTTTTAGGAAAATGCAAGGGTGAGTGTGAAGGATTTTTTTTAAAAAGAAGAAGGATACTTTCCTTCATTGCATTCATTAAATACTTCTGCATTTCCTTTCCTTCTGACCTCACTGTTTACAATCCCCCACCCCATGTGTAGTGTATTTAAGCCTGAAAATACCTGTAATACTCCATGCAGCTGATGAAGCTGTCTATAGCATATGAAAGCTTATGCCAGAATAAATGTTTGAGTCTTTAAGGTGCCACAACACTCTTCATTGTTTTTGCTGTTAACAAAGTTTATTGATGTGCATGCAGAAGTTGAAGGCATATGAGTGGGGCATATCAGAAGCAAGTGGATGTTTAATTTTTGAGTGTTTAATCTGATTTATAAAAGTTGGTGTCAGTCTTCAAGCTGCTTCCCCAGGGTCTTTAGAAGATTAATTTCCAAGTGGGGTATTTGATGCATCTTGACTGTACTGCACATGCATGTAAATGAGTTCACACAGTAATGCAATGCCCAGATAGCCTTTTTACATGCGAGGGAGGCTTATTATGAGCATATTGTAAGACAAGTATGTTTTTCTAGCATAGAATTATTTACTTGGTTTAATTAGATTTATGTTTTGTCATTCCTCCAGGAACTAAACAACTCCCCATTTTTACCCCCACAACAATCCTGTGAGGTAGATTAGGTGAAAAGGTGGTGACTGGCCCATATCATCCTGTGAGAAATGGGAGGCATTCGATGGTGGGGTGTTCAGATTTTGTAAAATTTGTTCTGTCTGTGTTCTGTGGATTGACAGGTGCTTTTTGTTCCATTGTCCGTTCATTGATAGAATTGGATCCCCCCCCCCCATGTCCTGAATTTGTGCAAATTTGCATTCGTGTGAATTTGTACTTGCAAAAATGTGCAACCCCTCCTTAGAATTTGAAAATACCCCCCAAATGTGCATGTTCATGCTTTAGGCTGTGGGGTAATATGCATTTTCAGCCAGTTTTTAAAAAATCTTTCTATGAATAAATTTGCGTAAAATTCCAGAATTGGGAAAAGCTGGTTCACTGCGGGATCTGACGGTTGGGTTAATAGGAATTCATACTCATTTGATTCTGTTGCAGTTTTGTCCGACATTCCTACTCCTCAGGCAGCAAACTGTCCTGGGACAGCACTGGCTGTGTCCATGCGTGCTGTTTGGCTGTTCTGACAAGGAGAGAAAGCAAGAGAGCACTGATGTGCATTTATGTTTTCTGTGTCTGTGTGCTGTATGCTGTATGCTGTAAAAGGGGAAGCTTGTGTTTGTATTTGAGTTCTCTACCATAATATTAGTCTTTTGCTTCCAGGAAAGCATGGGAGATGATTTACCCTAAAATATATAGTGAACAATGTTTTTGCATTATTATTGTACATTGTTGACTGTGGGTATGTGTATGCACAAATGTTGTGTGTGAGTCGAGTATTGGTGGAAGAGTAGGGGCCCACTACAGATTGCTAGCCCCAGGCCCATCATGGCCTTGAACCCCTTTATCCTTGAACCCCAGTGCCCATCATGGCCTTGATCTGGTCTTATTCAGGCCCCATCATTGCAGGCTTTTAGAAAGGCCCTGAAGACCTACCTGTTTACTTTGCCCTTCCCCTGATTATGTTTTACTGGATGCTTCTGGTTTGTAACTGTAGTTGTATTGCAGATTTTTACTACTGTCTAGGCCAGATGTTTTCTTGCTGGTGTTTGTCTTTTTTCCCTTTTTTTTTAATGAATGTGTACTGTTTTATTGGTCTATTTTATTGTTGTAAGTCACCCTGGGAAGTCAGGGCTCCTGCCCTGAAAGGTGACCTGGAAATATTACCAATGAATGTATAAATAAAAATAAAATAAATATAACTGTATTCTGATTAGGGGTGTATGGATGACTTACCCTGTTCTTCTGGGGCAGTCCGCTGCGGGGGGAGGTGATCCATCCCTCCCCCCTGGAATCCTCCCTGGCCAGCTCCGCTCCATGGGGAGCCCGCGGAGCCACCAGCCCGGGCTGCCCGCAGCCAGACTTCTGTCCGCTGCTGGGCTGCGGCCGCCATTTGCGTCCCTGTGGTAGCTGTGATAGGCTATGTAAATACTTACGTAGCCTATCATGGCTAAAGTGGAATGGGAATGGCGGCTGCAGACCAGGGCAGCCATTCGCAAGGCAGCAGACGGTCGACAAAGGTAGGATCCGTCCTGGGGGGATTCCGCTGGGTGGCGGGGGGGATTGCTCTGTTCTGCCACGGACTCTGGGGGGCCGGATTGGCCTCACTGGAGTCCGTGGCAGAATTCTCTAACATCCCTAGTTCTGATCTACGTATTAGTCTGGGAAGTACAAATTAGGTTGGTTCACTTAAAAATGCAGACCAAAAGAAATTCTCCAGCACCCCATCTCTGTTCCAATTAGGGATGCTTTGGAAATATTCTTCCTCTACCCCCCCCCCCCGATTTTGGAGTTCTGCCTTTTCAGTTCTTGTTTCTGAAGCAGAAAGCTGCCACTGTGTTGCTGCTGTTTTAATTTCTACATTTTGTAAAGTCCTCTTCCCAACAGGAAGTTCCTGGGTCAAAGATATCTGGGAACTGTAGTTTCTGGGTTTCCTGGTCCTTACTAAGGGCTCCATCCACAGATATGTTGTCAGCTCAAGGAGGCTCACAGCAGACTTGCTGACAGCCCTCCATCTTCTTTTGCACCATGCTTGCCTCTTCATAAGACATTGCCATAGACATCGCCCTCCCCCAAAAAGAGGAAAAAGGAGGGCACAGATTTGCATATAATTTGTGTATGCTCATTTATATGCATAGATGCAGATTCAGAAATGATTACTGTGACTGAAACAGAGATAGGATACATCTCACCATCATAGGGAAGATTGTGACCAGGACACCTGTGTACCTGCTCAGCGTGCTATTAACTGTTGATGGGAAATTTCAAGGTGCCTGCTGTTCGCTCTCTCTTATGAGTCTTTAGCTTTAAACTGGATTTGGACTGGAGAGCATGTCAATTACAGCAGGGATGGGGAACCTCTGTTCTACAGGCCTAATCTGGCCAGCTGAGGTTCCTCATCTAGCCCATGGAAGTTTGGGCTCCCTGCAGGTGCCCCATCAGCTGCCCAAGCCCTGCCCCAGGCTACCAGAGGCTTGGGGAAGAGGAAAGGAGAAGCATCCCCACTGTTATCTCTGATTGGAGATAACAGCAGAGATTCCCCTGTGTGCTGTTCCCCCTGCCAGTTGGGAGGAAGAGCAGCAGCATGCAGGGAATTCTCTTTACTTAGCGCACTGCTCATCAGTGGTGTAGTGAAGGCACAGCTTGCAGGGATGCAGTACCGGGACTTTTTGATTAGCAGGGACACTGATGACATCTGCCACCACCCTCAGAATTCCCTGTTCCCTCTGAGCTTAGCTGCAATCCTCACAGTAGCTGGGGGGGTGGGGGGATGGGAGAATTTTCCCAATGACAATGTGTTGCTCCCGGATGTAATGCAAAATATTTGGGGGTGGTGTGGTCCTGAATGCTCAATTAAGGCCTATTCGCTTGACAAAAGACCAGCTCCCGGTGGAGATGAACACTGATAGAATTCATTTGCTGATTCAGATGGACACAGTTGCCTGCATTTTGGACTTTCCTTGGGGGTGTGACTGTGGGGACCATGAGGAGCACTTGCATGTCAAAATCTACCATTGAACCACTGCCACTCATCCCCCCCGTTGGGATGGTGAATGGCACGCTATGTGCTTCCCCAGCTGAATCGCTCGTCCACTAAATGCCTCAGCTGGTCCATCCTCAGACAGAGGAGCAAAGGGCACTGAGCCAGATCAGCTTTAGCTGCCTTGTGTCCTCCCCAATGGGGGAAAGTGTGGGGCAGGTGAAGGTACCCTAGCTGAGGCACAAGGTGGATCATCCGCCTAGTGCCTTGACTGGAGGTAGCTTTGCTGCATGTTGGCCTTCCTTGACTGGGAAAGTCCACACATGGAGGATCCTGGTCCCTAGCCAAAGTATTAGGAAGATCCACCTGATGCTTTGACTGTGGACCAAATGATGTCATGGGACATGGGCTGGCTGGGGGCAGGGGGGTTATCTGGTCCCCCACTCCAAATAAATTCCCACACCTGAAATAGAAGATGCCTTCAAATGGAGCTGAGGTGCACAACCCACAGCCCTCAGCTGCTCCTTCTGTGGCCTGAGAAGCCAGCCACACCCCATTGCCCCCCCTTTTTTGCTGCAGCCCAGCTGGTCTGCCTGCCAGCTTCCTCCCCAGCCCTGTCCCCAATCCTTGGCAGGGAAACACCTTTATCTCCAATCAGCCTGGGAAGAAGCTGCTGAGTGATTGAGTCTTGCTTACTTCTGAGACTTGTCCTGAAGAGGTGTGTCCTGCTTACTTCTGTGTAATGCAGAGGCTTGTCCTGCTTACTTCTGATATACAGAGGTATTTGGGATGCCATTTGGAAGTGCTGCTGAGTGATTCAGTCCTGCTTGTTTTCAAGTAGAAAAAGCTTCCACACCTCTCTAGTGGTGGAAGACAAACTACACAACATCCTAGTGGTGTGTGGGGCTGTGGGGGTGTATGTGTTCATGCGCGTGTGCAGCCCCTAGCCCCACCAACAGACACTGGATGTGGCCCTCAGAGGTGAAAAGACTGTCTTCTGTAAAGGAGGACATATGGCCACCCTATCACAGCACCTGATTTCTGAGCTGTTCATGCTAGTCTTTCAGCACTCAGCATGACAGAAGGACTGCAGGACTACAGCAGGGGTAATAGAGGTTGTGACGTTCAGGCAACAGAAGTTCTTGTGATAGCTTTTGCATTTGACCCAAGAACAACCCTAGAGAACCTGTTTTCAATTTGGAAGCTCCACCCTTTAATATGAAAAGAATAACTTTGAGCACCACTCATCTGTAGTTACGGAACAGATATTTTATGTCAAAGAATGTGGCTTATGTGCATGTTTGGGCTGTGACATCTACTGGACATGTGGCGCTCCCAGGAGCAACTGTGGGAAACAGGAAGCTGGACTAGATGGACCTCTCTTATCTTATGTAAGGGAAATCAAGCTGTGTCGGTGACTCTCTTCGACATTCAGAAATCTGCTTCACATAGTGAATAGTGCTCATAACCCATGCAAGGTCTTATGCTGTACATCCGTGTGAAATGCTACACTGGTCCTATATTTCTTCTTTTTCCAGAATACAGGCTTTGGCATTCCAGCCATAATTTAATTTTCTAGAAAGTTCTCCTGAGCCCTGGTTTCATGCTTAAAGCACCAAGTTGGGAGTAAGAGTCAACATTCCTATGTAGATATGCTTTGCATTTCAAAGCATTGCAGATTTATAGGACACGATGGAAATTGCAGGTATCTTTCAGAAGCTTGTGTAGCTCCATAGACTTCTATTGAACCTGTGCACCATCTCTACACTAAACCCACATTTAAACAAGGTGGGGATGACCCTCTGTAAAAGAGCTTACTGTGGTGTTGAACCGCTATTTCTTTAGTTCTGAGTGTTGCTCTTTAAACACTGTTTTGCACACAACAGAAAACATGAGGCACAGCTAAAAAGGTGATTCAAGTGGTCTTTGGAGAGTATTTCTCTACTGTGATTAAGACGAGTGTCATTCCAATTAGCTATGTATGTGCATTTCAGCTTCAGACAATATCTGTGTGTGCTGGAGGTGCTGGTGTTTACACCTTAGGAAAATCAAATGTAATTCTTGGGAATAACTTGGTAGTGAACTGAAGTTCTATAGGAGTTTTGAAAACAACAACAAAGCAAATCAAAACCTAGTACATCAAATACCTCTCACAATTTGTCCAAATGTAATAGCGGAAGGCTGGGGAAAGAGAGAAAAAAGCTTACTTCACCTGGAGGATTGCCTCTTCCTGTATGTACCTAACCAGGCCTTGAGGACACCATCGAGAGGGCCATCCTTCTGTGACCCTCTCACTCAATCTGAAATAGGCTGGCCACTTATACATTGCCAAAAATGTGGAAATACGTCAGCAAAAAAAAAAGGACAAAAGAGGACACAGATTGGCATAACATTTCCATATGCTAATGGAGAAAAACATACACAACATGGATTAATGAAGAAATGAAGGTGAAACAGAGGTATGAATTAGAGCTGTGCTGAAAATCGCCCCCTCATTTTTTCTGACTATTCCCATTCATTTTCACAGAAAAGAAAAGGCTTTCGAAAAGAAATTCAAAGGGGAAGAAACATTTGGAGAAATTATATGGCTTTGGGTCTTTGTATTTTTACCTTACTTATGAGGAGGCTGAGGTGTGTGCATGACTATCCTGTCTTTCACCTTACAATCATCTCTCTGGCAGCCTGTAGCCTCCTTGGCTTCCTGCACTTTAAAAGCTCAGGGGAGGATGTCATCAGGTAACTCCTGCCATAGGGCTTTTTTCAGATAAGGAAGTGCAAGCTGCCTGGGATGCTGCAGAGCAATTGAGAGAGAAAACATGCACACAGCACCCTTGACCATCTCACAGTGATTAAGCTCAAAAACATCACCAAACTAAATTCAAAATAAACTATAAAACATCCTGAGAATATGGCAGAAAAATGGAAACTTCTTTACGAAAAGAAGAAGAAAGGGGAGAAAGACTTGAAGGACAGATTTTGGCTCAGCACTAGCTCCACCTCTTCCCTGGAACTGGATACAATACTGCCCCCTCACACCTGCTTTGTGGAGGATGCAAAATGGGGGCCAGGCTGCCAACACAGTTGATGCTGTTGCCACTTGCAGTGGCAGTGCAACCCCCACCCCCAAACCCTTAGGAAAAAACAAAGAAGTTGCACTGCTTCTCCTGGATACATTTGGTGACATCCCCCCCGCTATTTCTTTGCCCACAAATAGTATGGAGAATTTTGTGAGGCTATTTGCCCACAACTCTAGCATATGCAAAACTAACATGGTCTGGGAATAGTTTGATTCATCCATCCCTATTTGATTCATCCATCCCTATTCATCCACTTTTTAAGTTCCTTCAGTTGACTTGTCTCTTCTTCTGCCCCTTCACATTACCAATGTGCATAGATAAAACACTACAAAAAAGTCTTGATGTGATTTTCTACATATCAAGATTCTTTCTGTGCAATGTTTTACTGGTGCACCCACCTGTTGTTGTTGTTGTTGTTTTTAATGGATATGCAGTAGCAAATGTTTGCATCAATAAAACACTGCACAAAAAGAATCCTGGTGCATACATGATCACATTGAGATTGCTTTTTTGCAGTGTTTTATCAATGCATATGTGTGTGCATCAGTAATGTGGAGGAGGGGAAAGAGGTAAGTGAGCTGAAAGAACTGGAAGTGGAAGCCAACTGCATATACTCAAATCCATTTTAGAAATTTTCCTCATTAAATCAGAATTCAAGAGAAGCAGAATGCAAGGCAAAGCAAACCCGAGGAACAAGTAAAACAGAGCCGGGCAAATTTCTGGCTTGCAGAATCTACTTTGTATTTTCATACAACCCAGAGATCCACCATACAGTCAGAGGCAAAATGGTGTCTCAGGGGTAAAGTCAAGTGCAAAATGGTGGTTCAGGGGTGGAGTCAATTGCCTATTGCAACCCATGAACCTTACACTGGGTTGACTTGCAAATATAATTACAATCCACACTTGAGTAACTACATATCAGGGATTCTAAGACAACACTTTCAAACTGTCTAGCAGAGCTGCCCAAAGACTTGGTGAAAGACAAATAGTTTTTAGTACTCTTATTTTACTAAATCAGGTATGGAACACTGAGGCCGACAGAGAAGCAATTACTACAGATTTTATTTTTTTAAAAAATTATTACAAGTTTACTTGCTATTGTAAAACAATTGGGGATTGGAAGTACTTGCTGATTGACTGCAAATCACTTCAAAATATACAATAGATTCTGATCTATCCTTTGCCTAACTTGGAGAAAGGACTGGAATAATTGGGGAATTTCTCTAATCCTAAATAGACTGAATGACCCAGTTTGCATGTCACAACAACCTACAAGGGAATGAGCGTGCTTGTTTTGGCCACCCAATCACTCCTGCTTAGGGATACCGGAGAAATCCACAAAGAAACTAAATAAGTTCAGATTTTCATGAATCCAATCTGCAGATTCTGCAGCGGATGGGCTTTCCCCCTGTTGGGTGGATTCAGTGGACTTGCAGACTGTTTTTTCTAATTTTGCCAAATTTTGCACAAATTTTGTGGTAGAAAAATACATGAAATTAAAAAAAAAAAACAGACAAAAATGCATTTTCCCCACAGGCTAAAGCATGCAAATGTGCATTTGGGGGAAATTTGTGCATTTTCACAAGTGTAATTTGTGCAAATTCAGAAACAAAAAAATCAGATTCTGTCAATGGGTGGACGATGGAATGAAAGGTGCCTGACAATCTGCAAAACACATATGAAATGGATTTTATATAATCCATACATCCCTACTCCTGCTGCAGCCAGGCAGAACTCAGCAACCCAGAGATGCTCCATCCTTGGGTTGTTTATGCTGAGGTCCGAACTCAGAATTTTGGGTTGTTGGGGGGAGAAACTACCCAGAGTTAGAACACAAAGACAAACCATGGATTGTCTCTCCCTCAACAACCCACAATTCTAGGTTTGGACATCATGATAAATAGAGTGTCCCTGGGTTGTTTAGGTCAGCAAAAGAGGGCAGCCAGCCAGGAGCCATGATGCCCGCTCACTCCCACTTGTTCACGACTACACAGGGTTTAAACCAGGAGTGGTCAACTTGTGACTCTCAGATGCTTTGGCCTACAACTCCCACAATCCCTCTCCATTGGCTCTGCTGGCTAGGACTGATGGGAGTTGTAGGCCAAAATGTCTGGAGGGCCACAAGTTGACCACTCCTGGTTTAAACCCCGTGTAGTCATTAACAAGTGGGAGTGAGCAGGCATCCTGGCTGCCTGCCCTATTTTCCTGACCTAAACAACCCAGGGACACTCTATTTATCATGATGTCCAAATTGTGGGTTGTTGGGGGAGAGACAATCCATGGTTTGTTCTTGGGTTCTCTCTGGGTTTAAACAAACTTAGGATAGCTGTGACATGTGAACTGGATCCATCAGTGTGGTGCCACCAAATTATAGCCAATTCAATCAGATTAGATGTGAGTGGGGTGGGGGGGTGGGGGAAGAACTCTCTTGAACAGCAATTGGCCAGAGCAAACCACATGACAAGGCCCTGATGCCTAGAACGTTTCTTTGCTCATGCAGTAATGATATTTATATAGGCTGCTCAACAGCAACATGATAAACTCTCTGGGGAGGGCATTCTACACCTGGGTTGCCACCAGGCCTGTAGACTGCATAAAAGTTTTTTAGGGGGGTGGTAAAAAAGTAGGGGACAGTTCATCTGGTTTCCAGGCCTTTTAAAGAGAAAATTGTAAACTGTTTTTTTTTTTTTAATTCGTTGTTTGTAAAAATATTTAGGGAGGCAGAAAAAATTTGGGAGGGGGCAGGCTGCCCCCTAGCCTGCCCCCTAGCCCGCCCCCTAGCCCACCCCGCTTACAGGCCTGGTTGCCACCACTGAAAAGGCCCACTTCCTGATAGTCACTCACCTCACTTCACTTGGTGGGGGTACCTGGGGCAGGGCTCCTGAAGAGGATCTCTGTTTTTGGATTAATAACTATCACAAATTAATGCAGGAATGGGATATTAAAATGAAATGGGATTGATGAAGAAATGGAAGCATAGGAAGCTGCCTTATACAGAATCAGACCATGGGTCCATCCAGCCCAGTATTGTTGACACTGACTGGCAGCAGCTCTCCAAGGTTTCAGGCAGGAGGTTTTCCTGCCTGATCTGGAGATGCCGGGCATCGAACCCTGGACCTTCTGCATGCAAAGCAGGGGCTCTGCCACACTGAGATATGAGTCTTTGATGGATGGCGTGAACCTGTGTGTGTACATACAGAAGTGCCAAAGACCAGAAATAGCTGATCTGCTCACCCTTATGTATGCATGCCATGTGGCAGGCCATTACCAACGATGAATATACAGACACCCATTTGCCAAGAGAAGTGCATGTAATCCCTTGATAAATTTGGCATCTGTTATGTCTTGCCAAGTGGTGTGGAGTTTTCTTTTTCTTTTTAACCACTCCCTCATTTGGTTGGATTTCTGAGCAGGTGAAGATGTGTGATAAAATTCTCTGCACTACTTGGCAGGACTCAACAGAGAGTCGGTGCAGACAACCTTAGGGTGAGGTCTCTCTCATGCTGGATATGATGGTATCATCCTTCTGAATGGAAATGAGAATTTTTTAAACCACACATCAGATGCAGATGGGTGTTAATAATAAATAAGATCATCTGCAGCTATACAGACACCTGGCTTACCAAGTGGTGACATGGATATCTGTGGGAAATGTACACTTGGGCAAATGGTTGTCTGCATTGACACCATATCTGAAAGAACAGGGGTAGAAAGATTTCCTGGGATGTAGAGGCAAAGCCAGCTGGCACAAATATTAGCATCTGGGATTTCTTTAAAAAACAACCGTCCCCACACACACACAGCCGAGCCTCTTCAAACATCTTGGCGGATTCGTTTGTTTGGTTCCACCTCCTCTGCCATCCTCACAATGCTACTCCCCCCCCCTCCTTAAGCATCCACCGCCACACACAGCTTGCTGTTCAGGGACTCCATTAATCCTCCATTTCCTAGATGGTATCTAAGTCACAGTGGGTTTCCACAGAAATTAATTTGTCCTGACAACAGGCTTAAAGATTGGAGTCCAGGGATCGCTTGGCATATTCCCTTTAAACCAAGCACAATAATAAGCAGAAGGCCAATAAGGACAGTTCCTAAAGACCGCACAGAGGAGCGGCTGAGAATAGGACTTACTCATTGGATATCAGTGGGGTCTGTCTGATAACAGCTGCACCACAGAAGCTCCATGTTCGATAGGGAAACAAGCAGGCTGGATTGATGTGCATTTGTGACGGCAGCAGCAGCAGGTTGAACAAACCTAATCCAAGCATATAAATTTATCGCTCTTTTAAGGCATAGAATATCTTTCACATTTCCACTTCTGAAGCAGCTGCATCCCATGGAATATGGTATGTCTTCAGTCCTAGGCCCAAAAATACTGTTAGCCAAAAAATACAATAAATACTATTTATTTGAATATTTTCCTATGTAATTATTATCGTTATTTTTGCCTACCTGATCCCAACAGCTCTGGGTGTGTAATGGCCTAATAAAGTCTCTCTCTCTCTGTCCCTCTCTCTCTGTGCATGTGTGCGTGCGTGTGTGCACGTAGGCTTTATTTTATTTTATTTTCCCACTTTTACCTCACCTGTGAGGGAGAGGACACCCAAGGCATCTTACAACAATAATGAAACAACCACTGCAAGCAATACAGTCATAAAAAATTGAATAACTCTAGAAGCACTCTGTGTAATAATGACATCGTTTTAAGCTGAGGCTGCTTCAAGAATGCGTGTCTCCTTGTTTCCTATCCTTTGGTATATGGTTGAGTGTACACACACACTTATACACATACATATTCCACACTCATTTATATACCCCCATATATATATATAAGGAGAAAAAACACATTGCATTCCAGTGGTTATTTTTTTTTTATGCAATATGATAATTGGGTGGATAGCCTAGAAGGTTTTAATGTGTTGCTATTTGTCAATAAGGAATCTCGGCACTTGAAGAATTGTGATTTACGAGGTTGTCAATAAAATCCATTTCAGCAGATTTATGAAAATGCCATCATAATATTGTGAACAGGTTCCTGTATGAAGTAGAAGGAATGTTGCTTAACTTTTCACCATTCAGGCATAAAAGAAATAACAGAGAAAATGATGCATTGCAAAGAGGCAAATTTAGATGGAAGCAGGAAAACGGCTTAGGGTGCCTGAAAGATTCCCCACACCCCCACTCTCTAAAGTGAAGCTTGATTTTGCTTTTAATGACCAAAACACATTATGAAATGACAACTTCTCAGAGCTGAGACAGGAATACATAACTGTATTAAAAGCAAGGTGATAATAATCTACTTAGCAGGGATGGTTTCTCTACACCCGCATTGCACAAATCAAATATTATTATTATTATTTTTAATATCCCTGATGGTTCTTTCTTCCTCAATGAAAATTTAGCTGCATGCTTCTTTTTTTTTTATATGATAGTCCCCAGCTCAACAAAAAATGATTGAACACAGGACATTTCCCCATCAGCTTACAATAAAACACACACACACACAACAACAGGGCTCAAAATATCTATGTGCTTCAGGTAACAACTAATATGAAAATTGTGAATCCACATTGCCGGGGGTGGTGGGGGAATGAGAGAAGTTAACTGATCCAAAGTGGCCACACAGAAGTGATAATTCAGAATGGATGGGGCTGGACTTGCTTCTGTGTTGTTACAGTGTGGGAGGCTGTCTACCAGGCATGGGGACAGTGGTGTAATGGAGCCAGGGCTGACAGGGACACAGCATCGACATTTCTGTATTAGCACAGACACTGACATCATCTGCCTCCTCCCTCAGAATTCCTGTTTTCTCTGAGCTTAGCTGCAATCCTCACAATAGCTTGGGTGGGGGGAAGAATTTTCCCAGCAACAATATATTGCTCCTTTTTGTAATGGAAAGTATTTGGGGTGGCTTGATCTTGACTGGGCAGTTAAGCCTGCACTTCAAATTTACCACTAGACCCCTGCACAAGGGTACATAGGAGGCTACCTTACACTAGGGATGTCTAGCGTGGGAAAATCCAGTGCTCTTGGGGCTTGACAGATTTCCCCTGAGCCCCCAGCTTGGCTTGCTTGGCGAATTGAACCAGGGGCTCCCTGCTGGAACTCGCGGATTCAGCACAACAGCAGGGTTGCTGTGTGTGAGTCTCTCCTTCTCCCTCCCGGGCCCCAGGAGGGAGAAGGAGAGACTTGTGCACAGCAACCCTGCTGTGAGCAAATGTCTCCTTCTCCTTCTCAGGGCTGAGGAGGGAGAAGGAGAGACTCAATGTACAGTAATCCTAGACAGATTCCTCTTTGTAAATAAGCTTACAAAAAGTTTTATTAGTTGGTAAGGGCTAGCAGAGGAGGGACAAAGAATTCTGTCCCTCCAGCAGCCTGATGGATTTCTGTGGTAGGCTCAGATTAAGGGCTTCCCTCTTCTGACGGCCTGCTTGGTTTCTATGCTAAGCATAGTCTCCTATATGCAATTTCTTTGTCACCTCTGGCTACCAGGATATGCTTAAATACAAGGCTGACCTAAGAGTCTGAAGTGATGGATTTAAGGAAATAGGTAGTAAGCTAGGAAGCCGCCATCTTCCAGTCAAACCATCGGTCCACCTAGTTCAGTAATGTCTGTGTTGACTGGCAGCTACTCTCTAGGGTTTTAGATAGGAGTGTTTCTGAGCCCTACCTGTAGATGCTGAGGACTGAACTGAAGACCTTTTCCATGCGAGGTATGTGTTCTACCACTGAGCTTCAGCCCTTCTCTTAAATAGTCCTGTGCTGAACCATATTCTGGGAGAAGATGTATTACTGGTCTGCAAGCCTTGCTTCCATTGTTTTTTGCATGGAGGCAAATTTAGGAACAATTGTTAACACTGACATAGAAATGCAATCTATCTCACCAAAGTGAGAAAGACTGACTTGACGACCTGTGTGCCTGCTCAGTCTGTTGTCTAGGTGATAACTGCTGATGAGCAACTCCAAAGCCCACTGCTCTCCCTTCTTAGGGTTCTTTATCTTAAGCTGGACTTGGACTGGGCATCCTGTCAAATGGAGGATGCCTTCAACTAGAGGACTGTTCGCGGATAGCCCTTCAAATAGAGGATTGTCCTCTGTAAAGTGAAACCCATAGCCACCCTAGATGTCCACAGCTTGTGAGATTTGCTGGAGCCAATCAAAAGTTTTGGAATAGAATGAGAGAAAGGGTGAGCACATTTCTGCAGGAAACTCTAGGGCATGCTGTTTAAGAGGCAAAGGGGTGTGCTTCCAGATGCCATCTGTGACTAGAGATGGTAGAGAATCATAGAATCATAGAATAGTAGGGTTGGAAGGGGTCTACAAGGCCATCGAGTCCAACCCCCTGCTCAATGCAGGAATCCAAGTCAGAACATCCGTGACAGATGGCTGTCCAGCCTCGGCTTGAAGGCCCCCAGTGTGGGAGAGCCCACCACCTCCCTAGGGAATGGGTTCCATAACTTCCATTGTCATATTGCTCTAACACTCAGGAAGTTTTCCTGATGTTCAGCTGGAATCTGGATTCCTGTAACTTGAGCCCATTATTCCGTGTCCTGCACTCTGGGATGAGTGAGAAGAGAACCTGGCCTTCCTCTCTGTGACAACCTTTCAAGTACTTGAAGAGCGCTATCATATCTCCCTTCAGTCTTCTCTTCTCAAGGCTAAACATGCCCAGTTCTTTCAGTCTCTCTTCATTGGGCTTTGTTTCCAGTCCCCTGATCATCTTTGTTGCCCTCCTCTGAACCCTCTCCAGTTTGTCTGCATCCTTCTTAAAGTGTGGTGCCCAGAACTGGACACAGTACTCCAGATGAGGCCTAACCACTGCTGAGTAGAGGGCAACTAGTACTTCCCAGGATTTGGAAGCTATGCTTCTATGAATGCAGCCCAAAATAGCATTTGCCTTTTTTGCAGCCACATCACATGGTTGGCTCATCTTCAGCTTGTGATCGACAACAGTTCCAAGACCCTTCTCGCTTGTAGTGTTGTTGAGCCACGTATCCCCCATCTTGTAACTGTGCATTTTGTTTCTTTTTCCTAGGTGCAGAACTTGGCATTTATCCCTATTAAATGTCATTCTGTTGTTTTCTGCCCAGCGCGCCAGTCTATCAAGATCACTTTGAATTTTGTTTCTGTCTTCCAAAGTATTAGCTATAATTTTGTGTCATCTGCAAATATGATCTGCATTCCCTGCACCTCCTCCTCCAAGTCATTAAGAAAAATATTGAAGAGCACTGGGCCCAGGACTGAGCCCTGCGGTACCCCACTCATTACCTCTCCCCAGTTTGAGAAGGTCCCATTGATACGCACTCTTTGAGTCCGATTCTGTAGCCAACTGTGGATCCACTGGATCATTGTTTCATCTAGCCCACTTTGAGCTAGTTTGCTCATCAGGAGATCATGGGGCACTTTGTCGAAAACTTTGCTGAAGTCGAGGTATATTATGTCTACAGCATTCCCGCAGTCTACAAGGGAGGTTACTTGATCAAAAAATGAGATCAGATTCATCTGGCAGGACTTCTTCTTGACAAATCCATGTTGTCTTTGAGTAATCACTGCATGGTTTTCAAGGTGCTTACAGATAGATTGCTTTAGAATCTGCTCCAGAATTTTCCCAGGGATTGATGTCAGACTGACTGGTCTGTAGTTCCCAGGTTCCTCCTTTTTACCCTTTTTGAAGATAGGGACAACATTAGCTCTCCTCCAGTCATCTGGCACTTCCCCCGTTCTCCATGATTTCTCAAGGAGAATAGACAGCGGTTCTGAGAGTTCTTCTGCCAGTTCCTTTCTTACTCTAGGATGCAGTTCATCTGGCCCTGGAGATTTGAACTCATTCAAAGTAATGAGGTGTTCCTTGACCATATCGATCTCAAGCTGCAATCCTGCCCCTTCAGCCTGCACTTCGCCTTTGCCAGGGGGGTCATAGACGCTCTACGCTCTACGCTCACTCTCTTTTGGGAGACTGAGCCAAAGTAGGAATTGAGCACCTCTGCCTTTTCTTTGTCACCTGTTATCATTTTGCCATCCTTATTTAATAGCTGAACAACAATTTCTTCCTTCTGTCTTTTACTATGCACGTAGCTGAAGAAAGCCTTTTTGTTCCTTTTCGCATCCCTCGCTAACCTCAGCTCGTTCTCAGCTTTAGCCTTCCTGACACCATCCCTGCAATTCTGTGCTACCTGCCTGTACTCTTCCTTAGTTACTTGGCCTTCTTTCCACTTCCTATATGTGTCCTTTTTTGTTTTCAGGTCATCTCTAAGCTTTTTGTAAAGCCACATTGGCTTCTTCTGTTGTCTTCCACCTTTTCTTCCAGTGAAACCCACTGCAGACTCAAATAAGGTCAGATTCTCAAGGATCAGACCAGCAAAGTTTGCAGTGGACTGGCTCTACTCACCTCTTGGTCCATAAATGGCTGCAATTTACATAGAAGGAATTGCTTTACAGCCGCAAATACGATAAACTATGCAGTTTATGGCCATAATTTTCCCACGATCAGCTAATGGTGGCTGCCATTAGCCTATCATGACATTTAGAATGGAGGAGAGCCACCTTGCAAAATCTGATGGACACGGTAAGGCTCTGGGGAAATCTGTGCAGCTCCAAGCAGCCCAGATTTCCCCACCGTGGACAGCCCCCGGACCAGACATCAGGGTATTTGTCCATCCTTATCTGTGACAAGCTCCCTCAAGATCTACAAGGCCCAGAGTTCCTGAGTTCCTGCTGTATTTCCTATATGCAAGCAAGAGTAGCCAACAGAGTGTAGCTGCAGGAGGGATGATGGGCAAGTTCCATAAAGAGTTATGGGAGTTATGTTCCTGTTTGCAAATCATGCACAAATGTCCTGTTCACAACAGCCATGAACATGAGTGAGCATTCCCCCAAAACCACATTTTCATGCTTTAGGGCACAACCCTATACACATTTAGACAGGAAAAAGGCCTACAACTCCCAGGATGTTTGAGCATGCACAGGATTGCACCCTTAGCCTATGTGTGTGTGGGGTGTACATTTGGGTACATGCTTGGAAAAGTGCACATTTCTCATGGTAGAAAATGTGCACTTTTCCTGTTTGGGGGGGGGGGAGAAGATGCTTGCATTCTGAATGAAGGAAGCCAAGCAACGAAGCGGACAACAGAGTCGTACATCAATCATTCTCTGATCCCTAAATTATGATTGGGGTGGTGGATGGGCTTGAGTGCAGTGGAGGCTGGTGGCTCTGATTTTGGTGGGGCTGTAAATCCATTCTGGGATTCAGTCAGAACCAGCCAGAACACTAAAAGAGCTATCCAAGGTTATTTTGGGGATAGGGTTCAGCACTTTGGATAGCCCCTTTAGTGTTCTGGCTGGTTCTGACTAGGGATGCTGGAGAAATTCAAGACAGACTAAAATGAGCTTGGATTTTCAAGAATCCGACCTGTGGAATCTGCTGTGGAGTGACCCCGTCAGGCCGCATGGAGTCTGTGGACTTTTGGATTATTATTAATTTTTTACTTTCCTGAAATTTAGCCATATAAATTCATAGGAAAATATGTTAGTTTCTGCTGAGGGAACATTGAAAGGAATGGGGGACAATATGCTAAATGTTACATACTAAGGTAAATATGTAGACACTTATGTAAATACCTATGTAATTATTTGCGTATATTTCCACATGATGAAAAAGAAATCTCATCCATCTGTGGGTGGACAATGGAACAAAAGGCACCTGACAATCAGTGAAACACAGATGGGGAGGATTTTACACACTCTGTACATCCCTAGTTCTGACTGAAACCTTGAATGGATTCACAGCCTCACCGAAATTGCACCCTATTGGTATCCTTCTGAGACATAGATACATCTCTATGATGTGTGCCTTTTTCATATAAATTGCCTAAAAAACATGGGAGAGGGAAGGGTAAGTGAACCACTCACCTCACCCTTATCAAATTTGAGGACTCCCTTTCCACATAAACCACTGTGCCTATCCTTTTGGAACTTCACAGCTTTCATACCTCTAGGCTGACTGTCTTTTTCAGAACAATGGTTCACAAGGAGCATGGGTTATAAGCGCATCCTTTTTGGGATATACCTTTCGAATGTTAAGGCTGCTTGCACCTATTCATCTGAAACTTGGCAGGCTTAGTCCCCTCAGAAGGGGCAATTATCTTTGTAAATTTAATCCACATTCTGCCAAGAAATAAATAGCTTATTAGCAATCCCCTTTTTAAAAATCAAGATATAAAGGTTAGTAGCGCAACTACACCAATGTTTATGATATTTGGCAGGCGTAATCCCCCCAAATGGGCAACTATGAATGGAACTTTCATTCAGTTCTGACAAACAGAAAAAGCCCACAAGCAGGACATGTGTGCAACAGTCCTCTCCCACCCATGTTCCCCAGCAACTGGTGTACACAGGCATACTGCCTCTGATACTGGAAGTAGCATATAGCCATCAAGACTAGTAGCCATTGATAGCCTTATCCGCCATGAATTTGTCTAATCCTCCTTTAAAGCCATCCAAATTGGTAGCCATCACTACATCTTGTGGTAGCAAATTCCATAGTTTAACTATGCACTCTACGTACTTCCTTTTATCTGGCTCCCTACAATCTTGGCTTTTACAAAGGGTATGAAGGCACAGTTTGTTTGTTTTTAATGCAGCCTTTTCAATTATGTAATTGATTAATCTTTTAATGTTTTTAATGTTTTTTTCTAAATTGTGCCAAGGTTTTATTGTTTTCAATTGTATACCACCTTGTTGCCTTTTTTGCAAATACAGTGGCGTATAAATCTTAAAAAAATAACAACAATGAGCTATCCCAATCCCCTGACCTTCCACACATTCATTTGTGCACTGAATAACCATCTGCACATGGCTACAGTCTCCTGGAATCTTGGCTGGGGTCAAGACATGGATCCATCATAAACATCGCACTGTCCTCCTGATGAATATAAAGAAACATTTCTAATGCTGTGGCTAATTTTTAAAAGGTGAATTAAGATCCTGGGCAATATCCAATGTGACCCTATTGCTAATGTAAATTACATTGTGCTAGTGTACCTCCAGCGCAATGCCAATAGGGCTTGCTGGCATAATGGGTTTCCCTGGAAAAACCATTCCAACAGCAAGTGCCATTGGTTTTGTGCTAGGGGTTGCCTACACTAGTGCAATGTAATTTACATTTGTGGTAGTGTCACATTGGCTACCACCCCCTGATTGGAGGAAAACAATTCCAAGGAATAAGAAATCCTTACGCTAGCCAGGAAATTGATGTACTAGATTTTCAAGCCTTTCTGATCAATACTGTTCTAAGAACATAAGAACGTAAGAAGAGCCCTGCTGGATCAGACCAAGGACTCATCTAGTCCAGCATTCTGTTCACACAGGGGCCAACCAGCTGTCAACCAGGAAGCCACAAGCAGGACATGAGTGCAACAGCACCCTCCTGCCCATGTTCCCCAGCAACTGGAGTACGTAGGCATACCACCTATGCCTAGTAGCCATTAGAAAGCCTGCCCCTCAAGCCTAGACTAGTAGCCATTGATAGACTTCTTCTATCTGTGTTGTGACTGAGGGAAAGCCACTGTGTTCTCAGCTGTAAGGAATTTTGGATTCTTGTGGAGGAAGCAGGATGGACATATTATTCATAAGGAACTCCCAAGTGACTGCACCATTGCAAAGCCTGTATTTGCCTTGGGGATTGCACTGTAGTCTATGTAGCATGCTTGTTAGTCCATCACTGCTCATCTCCATTAGTGCTTCAGATATGTATGGCTTAGAATTTCTGCATGGTCCATGGAGACTATGTGTGTGCATGTGTGTGTGTGTGTGTGTGTGTGTGTATATATATATATATATATATATATATATATATATATGAGATTCAGGTGTTTGAGCAGCTGCAAGCACAATGCCTGTTTGCTTGTGAAAAGCGTCATATTTATTACATCAACACCTGGGAAAAAGTAGTAAATACCTGTCCCAAGAATGGCCTCAAAAATTAGTTTATACACTAAGTATTAATCAATTCCAGTTGGCATGCTTTTAAAATTAAATTGCGAATAGCTGTAATTTTTTATTTGTCTCACTTAAAGAGTTCAATTAATTGTGCCAAAACAGAAAAGGATGCATGGCAGAGGGGAAATGAGAAAGCCTAATACGATTGAAATAAATATTCTTATATGCTCCTCTTTCTGATTTTTTGACGTAGATGCAAATGGACTTGCAAGTGCAGTTCAGAGTTCTGTGGCAGAACAAAAGGCATCCCCATACCTCCCCCGCCCCCGGTGATACATCCAGATGCAACCAAAATCATTTCATGCCTTGCCATGGGATCATGGGGTCCAATCCACCAAGAATGTCTCTTTGCATACCCTCCAACTTTTCACAGGGAAGAGGAACATTCCTGTGCATGCTTTGAGTGGGGCTGGTCCTAACATGAGGCAGAGTGAGGCAGTCACTTCAGGCAGAAGACACTGGGAGGTATGGAGGGAACAGCAGCCCCTGTTCCTTCTCCTCTGTTGGAGGATAGATCTCTGTGTTCCAGCCAGCCTGCCATGAACCCCCTAAGCTAGCCAGCTGCAATCAGGTACGGTGGAGAATGCTGTCCTGTCAGCAGTGTCAAAGTAAGATTTACTGGCCAGTTTGGTTTGCTTCTTTAGGTGGTCTTCATGGCACCATCTTGTCCTTGTCTCTGGCAGGAAAAATGTCTTCGGCCAGCCTTGGCCTGGAGTTCCTGGCTGAGGCCAAAAAAGGGGTCTGACAGGTCAAGGTGGCCTCAAGGACATAGCAGAGCAGACAATGGTATCTCTGGTGGGGTCAGCAAGTCAGGGGCAGGCTTCAGGTTTGGTGGGTCCCTTCTAGGTTGGCGGATCCTCTCTGGCTTAGTTGGCAGCAGTGACAGGCGACACTGGGTTGGCTGGGTCTGGGAGCCAAAGAGGGAGAACTAGTCACAATGTGCTGGAAAAATAGCTTTATTTTTAAAGAAGCCTTCTTAGAGAATACAACTATTTTTATAGCATGTTGAGACCAGTTTTCTTTTTTTGGATCAATTTTGAGTTTTCTCATGCTTTCTGGATCTGGGAGCCACCATTTTGATTTCCTATAATGGCCCCAAGATAGTGGTGTTTGAGGGGCATTCTGGGAAATTAAAATAGCAGCTCCTAGACATGGACACTTTTTAAAAGGAGGGCTGAGGGTCAGTGGCAGCCATGGACCCTGGCAGGATGCTGCCCGGGGTCATGCTTGCTGACGCTGAGCCTGCAAACACAGCCGTAGGGTGGCCACTTGTAAATCACCCCTAAAAGAAGAGGACAAAAGCAAACACTGATTTGCATAACACTTGCATATGGTAATTGATATGTATAGATGCAGTTTTAGAAATAATTCTTATAACTGAAATAGAGTAAAGTACATCTCATCATAGCATGGAAGACTGTGACCATATGGCCCGTGTGGGTTGCTCAGTCTTCTGTCCAGGCGCACTTGATGGGCAACTTCAAGGCTCTTCCTTCTGATGGTCCTTTATCTTTAAATTGGACTTGGGCTGGCCAGACCTTCAAACAGAGGATGCCTTCAAAACAGAGGAGTGTAAAAAAGAAAAGAAGGATACATGGCCACCAGTGGACGCTGGTGGCTCCGATTTCAGTGGAGCAGTGAATCTATTCTGGATTTCAGTCAGAACCACCTAGAACTCTAAAGTAACTATACAAGGAGCTGAACCTATTTTGGGGATAGGGTTTAGTAGCTTGGATAGCTCCTTTAGAGTTCTTGCACAGAAGGCATGAGAGAGAGAGAGAGAGAGAGAGAGAGAGAGAGATTACTCATGCACCACTTTAATAGAGAATCTGACAACATTTCACAGATGAAAATAAGGACACACTTTTTGTATTTTTCAATTTCACCCCCCCCCAATTCCCACACCAGTTATTATTTCTGAGCTCCCCCCCCCCCACACGCGCGTATCTCTTTTGCTATCTGCTGGGCACGATATTCCTAGTCATTGAAACACCCTGTCCTCCCCTGGCAGCTTTGAAGGAGGTGGGTTAATAAAATTTCCACAAAGATCTGTTTATTTAATTTTTAAATATCCTTTTCACCCTTCTGCAAAAATGCAAGGGACATTTCCTAGAATGGTTCATCTTCCAAGTGGTTGGACTCACAGAATTGCTGCATCTCAACACGTTACTTTCTTCTGGGTAGGCAGTTATGGTGGGGGGCGGGCAGAGAAGGGAAATTATCGTACAGATGTTGGTACATGCTTTTTTTAAGTCATGCCCCCAAACTTCAGAAGGATGAGGCCAGATTTTTGTCCTCCAAAAAAGAAAAGAAAAGTTGATGCAGAAACGTGATGGAACAGACAATGACTACATGTGAAAATGACTTGGATGGGAAACAGGCCATCCCTGTTTATTGGGGATAGATACCAAAAAGAAAGAATGACCCCAGGAAATAGGGGCAGGCAGAACCACTGAGGTGAATGGGATCAGCTCAACAACAGCTCAGTAGGGTTCATCTATCCCTCATTCATTGCAATGGTGCTCATGCAGGATTGTGACTGCAATCTAGGGATGTACAGATTGTGTAAGATCCATCCCATCTGTGTTTCGTGGACTTTCAGGTGCCTTTCATTCTGTTGTCTACTCACCAACGGAACTGGATTTCTTCATTTCCGAATTTGTGCAAATATGCACGTGCAAAATGCACATATGTGCATTTTTGCATGTGCAGAAATGTGCAGTTTTTCCCCAAATGCACATTTTCATGCTTTAGTCTAAGAGGGAAATGCACATTTTGTAAGGTTTTTTTTTTTAATTGTGTGTTTTTCTACGACTAAATTTGCGTGAAATTTAGGAAACTTAGAGAACTGGTCTGCAAGTCTTCAGCATCCACCCGACGGGGAAAGGCGGTCCACCGTGGAATCTGTGGGTCAGATTCATGAAAATCTGAACTCATTTGGTTCTGTTGCAGATTTCTCTGACATCCCTAGCCCAAACTATTAAGCATTTTTAATTAGGGCCAAATCAGGCCTCCCCCCCCCATTCTTATTCTTCCACCCCTCCTTGAGCAAACAGTTCTCTAACATGGTTTATCTATTTGACATGTTTTCTATATTTGATTGGAGTGACGCTGTATTATTTGATGCTCTGATGAGATCAACAGACAACTTTTGAATATGTGTGGTTCCCCCTCCCATTAGAATACAAGCCCGTGGATGTTTCACCCTGCCTGTTTCTTCCACTCTGATTTCCCTAGGGAGTCATTATCATGCTGCTCACACCGGCAGTCACCTACACTGTTGAACTTGCTATCAAATAACCTTCAAAACGTTACTAGTTATTATGTGTCATAGGCCAGATTTATGATAAACTAACTTTGAAACACACATGAATCTTCTGACTTTTGGGGGTGGGGGCGGGGGGTTGCTTCTCATTAACATTTCTTTGCGGTTTCCTTGGGTTTAATTTTAAATTGCTTAGCTTTATTCTGTCCCTTTTTTATGCTGGCTTCCAGAACAGATTTTCTCCTCCCCTCATTCAGATAACTCTTCTCCTTAAAGACGATTTCATGATGATATTTTAGCCCAGGTTTTTTTGGTATTTTTTATGAGGAATGAGAAGTGAAGAGCATTGTTCTCTCTGCTGCTCATTAGGGGGCTCAAAAGCCTTCATTTGTGGTTAAACTTTGTGGAAAACTAAAGCAAGGCAGTTATTGTTTCTGCAGCTTGCATAGGGCAGCTATCACGTCAAAGGGTAGGAGGATGCTAAGGAAGTGTTTTAGGCATAAGTGATTGGGACATGCCTCTGTTTTGTCCTTGTGATTCTTGGGACTGAAGCAAAGGGCCTGTTTTGTCCTAATTGGGTGCACTTCGACACAACAAGCAGCCAACATTTGTTTTTCATGGCTGTGGTTTCCTTCAAAGAACTCTACAAATCATTACTTTGTTGGCACCTTTGTTTGTTTGTTTATTTATTTATTAAATTTATTAATCGCCCATCTGGCTGGTCACCCAGCCACTCTGGGTGATGTACAATAATAGAAACAGTTTAAAGCAATAAAATTCTACATTAAAAACATAATATTTCGAAAAATACCCTAACCCACCCCAAATGCCTGCCTGAACAACCACGTTTTTAATGTGTGGCGGAAGCTCATTAAAGAGGGAGCATGGCGGAGTTCCCTAGGAAGGGAGTTCCACAGAGTGGGGGCCACCACAGAGAAGGCCCTCTCCCTCGTCCTCACCAGTCCTCTTGTTAGACAACCACAGCTTTAGTAGGCAGCCATGACAGCACAGTGATATCGGCACCCAAAAAGGTCTGAGCCAAATGATGTGGTGCAAACAGACCAATGATTGAGTTTTCAAGCAGAGCAGATATGGATCCAAAGGGCAAGAGGCAGATGACGTGGTTTAAGGGTGGCCACTTATGCATCAGCAAAAAAGAGGAAATGCATGATCAAAACAGAAGACAAAAGAGGATACCAATTTGCATAACATTTGCATATAGTAATTTGTGTATAGATGCACATTTTGAGATAAGAACTATAATTAAAATAGAAATACAGTACATCTCACCAGAGTGGAGAAGACTGTGACCTGGTGACCTGTATGCCTGTTCAGTCTGCTGTCCTGATGCTAACTATTAATGGGCACTTCAAGCCCCCTGCTTGCTCTTCGTATCATTCTTTGTCTTTAAACCAGACTCGGACTAGACAGCCCTCAAAAGAGAGGACTGTCCTCTAGAAGCCCTTGAAATAGAGGGATGTCCTCTGTAAAGTAGGACCTGTGGCCACCCTACATGGTCTACAGTGAGTTGGCGGTCAGGTTCTGGAGTAAGGAGGCAAAGTAGGTCTGTCTTTAGCATCTTGTCTCACAGACAAGCTGCTCAGGTTGAGAAGCCAAGACAAGGACACTTCTCAAGATCAGCAGGACACTTATTGGCTCCTCAGTCAGATCGCCTGATAACTTCTGGGCTAACTGGGTGCCGTTTCCCTTCCTGCCACTCCCAAGGGGGGGGGGGTCAGTGTAGAGCAGCAAGCCTCAGGCCAGCCAGTGCCTCCACCTGGAAGCTGTTCTGGTAGCACCTTGGATATGCCACCTAGTCCCCGCTGTCAGATTCCCTGGTTCCTGTCTGCTGCTGGCACCTTACCTGATTCCTAAATTCTAGGGACTACACCTGTGAGAAGTTATAGGTTGCATAGAAATCCCAATTGCATTCCAGTCGCTACATCTGTTAAACCTTGGCTAAGGAATAAAGTAGTACTATGCTGAAAATGTCTCCCACATATTTCTCCCACATTCCTTAGGAAAAAAAGAAAGAACCTGTGCCTGTTCCTTAGGAAAAAAAGAAAGAACTGACCCCCTGTCAGTTGTGAGCCCTATCTATGAGAAACTGATAGAGAATTTCTCCTCTCCTAAGATAAATTTGAGAAATTGTCCCCCTAATTTCTCTACCCACAAATAAGCTGGAGAATTCTGAGAGGCCATTTGCACACAGCTCTAGAATAAAGTCCCTTCCTTCTTGCTCCTATACTTGCAAGCTAGTTTGTAAATGGATTAACGGAGGCCAAATAATCATTTGGCAATATAGCTTTCTCTAAAGCAGCTAGGTTGGTTCCGGTCTACTGGAAAATAGCAGTCTCTGTTCTCCTAGTTGTCTACAGGCCCTAATTATGTTTCTCTTGGAATGTTCCTAGATGGAATGTATGTAGAAAGAAAAGTGACTTCTTTTCCTTCTCCTTCTTCTATAAAGTGCCTAAAATTTGCAACCATTTCCAGAGGGGGAGCCCTGTTAGTCTGTTGCAGCAAAAACAACAAAGAGTCTTGTGGCACCTTGAAGACTAACCCATTTTACTGTGGCATAAGCTGATGATAAAGTGGGATCTAGTCCACAGAAGCTTATGCAATAATAATATTGGTTAGTCTTTCAAGTGTCCCAACAAGTGTCTCTTTGTTGTTAAAATTTGCTAAACACTGTATAGAGATTAAAAGATAAGACATTCCCTACCCACAGGTTTATGATCCGATCGACATGATCAGTGATTCCTTGTTGGATTTTTATAATTTCTGGTTGTCATTTTATTATTGATATTATAATTTTACTAATTGACTTGTTGATTTTATTTTATTGATTGTAAGCTGCTTTGGGGAGGGCACTGAGTTGTAGAAAAGTAGAAAATTGATGTCATCATCATAATGATGTTGCTATTTATGAATAACAATAATAATCCAACACAGAGAGACAGAGAGAGAGAGAGACAGAGAGAGATGTTGGTGGCTTTCCAGGATTTCAGATAGGGGTCTTTCCCAGCCCAAGATGAGGTTTGAACCTGTGATGTTTTTCATGAAAAGCATGCACGCTACCACTGAGCTATAGCCCTTCCAGGAAAAACGGGGAGTGTTCAGAATCTACATGTACTGGTGTGTCTTCACATAGGCCAGCCTTTAGCAACCTGGTGCCCTCTAAATGTGTTGGACTACAACTCCCAGGTTAAGGTAAAAGGTTTTTGCCTAATCCTCCAATGTGCGAGTTTTCTATGCACAAGGTGTATGCTTTTAGGACTGGGGAGTTCCAGGTTCAAATCCCCACTCAGCCATTCATTACCTTGGGCCAGGTGCTCCCTTTTAGCCTGACCTACTCTGCAAGGTTGTAATGAGGATAAAAATGGGAAGGGTAAACCATGTACACTGACTTGAGCACTTTGGAGAAAAGGCAGGATATACATGTAATAAATACATAATAAGTAATGTGTGTGTGGGGTGGTGGTGGTATCTCTCAGGGTTGATTTAAAATGTGATGCCAGTTGAGCAAAAAACACTGGTGGGCAGTGAAAAAATTTCCAAATATTCTCAGCAGAACAGCAAAGTTATTAGAGCCAAGGCAAGGCTGTCATTGGTTCTTGCCTCGGAATAACTAACCACTGCTGATAAACAGAAAGGAAAGTGAAACTGTACTAAAGCAACTGCCATATCAAAATTGATCAATTGTATAGCAGTGATGGACAACTTGTGGCCCCTAGAGATGTAAGAGAAATCCACAACAGCTTCAAATGAATTTTCATTTCTATGAATCCAACCCACAGATTCTGCAGTGGACTGGCTTTCTTGAGTCACACAGATTCCACAGATTTGCAGACCATTTTTTTAAACTTCATGGAAGTTTACACAAATCTACTCATGGAAAAAAAAACATTAAAAAAAACCACTGGCCAAAAATGTGCATTTCCCCCATAGGGTAAAGCTTGAAAATGCACGGGGGGGGGGATTTGAGCATTGGGGGGGATTTGCACATTTTTGCAAGTGTGAATTTCCATAAATATGAATTTGCACAAATTTGGGAAATTGGAAAAAATCCAATTCTGTCAATGAGAGGATGATGGAACAAAAGGGACCTGACAATCCATGAAACACAGGTAGAACAGATTTTACAAAATCCATACATCCCTGGTAGCCCCTCTAGATGCATTTGGCCTACAACTCCCATGAGTCCTCACCATTGGTTGTGCTAGCTAGGGATGATGGGAGTTGTAGGCCAGAACATCTGGACAGCCATAAGTTGCCCACTCCTGCTGTATAGTTAGGGAACATCACCAACTTCCCTAATGCCAACAACAGGTATTCCTCACAATGTAGCAGTGGGTGTAACACACAATGGATGTTTTATTTAAACCACATCCTCAGGTGGTTGCATCCTCATGTAATGTTAGCATGTCAACTATCAGAAGTAGGGATGTGCAAACCCACCCCTGTCCAGGTTCTCTGGGTGCCCGCCCAACCCCTGCCCCCACTCACTGGTCCTCAGACCACAGTCGAGCTCTTCCCATGCTTGGCAAGCAGCCCTCACTCACCCCAGTGGCCTCGTCGAGCTCCACAGTCACAATTGTTTGAAAAATAAAATGGCGATAGAAAAATTTGCATTTTTGCAAATGTGCATATTTGTGTATGTGCAAAATGTGCATTTTTGCAGAAATGCACATTTCCGTGCATATGCAAATATGTGCATCCGCAAAATGTGCATTTTCGTACATGCAGATATGTGCATCAGCAAAATGTGCATTTTCGTACATGCAAATATGCGCATTCGCAAAATTTGCATTTTCGCACATCCACAAATATGCACATTTTTGGGATAGCCATTTTATTTCTCAAAAAAAAAAAAAAGGTGACTGCAAAGCCTGATGAGGCTGCTGGGGTGAGTGCAGGCTATTCACTGAGTGTGGGCAGGGGCGAGCATGGGCAGGGGCTCATCAAGCAATGATTGGGGGTGTGGGCAGAGGTGGTTCTGCCAGAGTCCCAGATGGAACTGAGCACCCGCGCCATCCCTAAGCAGAAGCCACCAAGGCTAGAACCAGGCAACTGCAGGTCCCGGGCATGCTAACAATGTGTTTATACTGGGTAAGTTCTTCTTGCTCATTCAGTGTCACATTTAAATTGGGTCTGAGTGAGAACAAGAGTGGACCTTGGAGCACATGGAAGGTTTCATATTCTCAGGGCCAGCCCTACCATTAGGCAAAGTGCAACGGTTGCCCCAGGCAGCAGCAGATATGGGTGCGGGGAAGGGAGTAAGGCACTGAAGGACAGAGCAGTGCCCCTGATAAGCTAGCCTGCTGCTCTCAGGTGCAGTGGAGGGTGCTGTCTCGTTCCCAGGGTTAATGTAAGACTCAGCTGCCAGTCCAGTCAGCTTCTGTGCATGTTAACCAGCATGGGCACCATCTTGCATTCTGCCTCAAGCAGCAAAATGTCTTGGGCCAGCCTTGGTAACTGGAAGTATCTGTGTACCAACATAGTCTGCATCTCGAGGGTTTATTCAAATGAGGCTCACTTTCCTACTTTGAACTTTGAAAGTAGGGATCGATGAACCCACCCCTGTCCAGTATCAGCGGGCATCCGCTGAAGTGCTGCCCCCACTTGAACCCCCCGGAGCTGCGCTCGAGCCCCCACGAGCTCGCCAAGCCACCCACACTGATCCTGCATTCTGTCCGTGAGTGTCCGCCATTTTGCCGAGCTTATTTCACAGAAAAAAGGTCATTAAAAATGTGCATATTTAAATATGTGCAAATTTGGGCTGGGAAAGCTTGATATACGCAATATTAGAGGCGTAAATGGGCCATTTATGCCTCTAGTATTGCATAAATCAGCCTTTCCCAGCCTGAATTTGCACATATTTAAATATGCACATTTTTAATTACCTCCCCCCCCCCAAAAAAAAATAAGCTTGGCAAAATAGCGGGTGCTCACGGATGGGTCTGGTTGAGTCTGGGGAACATCTGGTAGGATGCAAGCAGGGGCAAGTGTTGGTGGTTGCAGTCCGGGGCTGCAGGTGGGGGGTGGGAGTCCAATGGACTCCCAGACCTAGTCAGGCGTCCACACCATCCCTATCTGGAAGTGACGTTATACCTAGTCAGACCACGGGTTCATTTAACTCATTTACACTGACCAGCACAGGCTCTTTGGGTTTCCAGACAGGGGTCTTTCCCAGCCTTACCTACGGATGCTGGGCATTGAGCCTGAGACCTTTTGCATGCAGAGCATGTTGTCTACCGATGAGCCCTTGACAACCTGACCATTCTGCTTTATGCTAGAATGTGGCACGCTATTTCTGATCTCCTGTGTAGCTTCCTGCCTGGCAGTTCATCGACATCAGGGTAGGCAACCTGGTGGACTACACATCCCATAATCTCTGTATCATTGGTCATGCTAGCTGGGGCTTGTGGGAGTTGCAGTCTAAAACATCGGGGGGGGGGAGCAGGTGGTCTACCCCTGATCTACACAGTTATTGTTTTGAAAGTCTGCTTGAAGCGATCACACTTCCAGGATGATTATTCAGGGGTAGGAAACCCCTGCCAGTGCCCCCTCCATGCAGACTGGGGCTGATGGGAGTTGTACTCCCAAACATCTGGATGGTGCCAGGTTACCTAATACTCCTGCCTGATATCTTGGATCTCTGTTGACCTGATGCTTTAATGGGGGCAAGGGGGGGTGGGAGTCTGCATGTTTCTGCATTGCTTGCTTGAGACAACCTTCTCCCCCTTAAGAAAATTACACCTGTCCCCTTTACTCTCTTCCAGAGCTAGTTTGTCTTTTTAACAGTGCTGTTGTGCTTCAATCATTTCCTCCTCCAACACTCTGCCGAAAGCCAACTCAAAGCTTCATTTTGTCAGCTGCAAGATATAGATATATTATTGTCTTAATTACCAGCATTTCTCCTGCTGCTCGTAATTCTGCTTGCTCCACCAAAGAGCCCTTCAGAGAGCAGTATGGGCTTCCTTTCCATTCTTTAGGGGTTTAAAGGTTGTCAGATGTATAAATGATTTTTGCTGCCAAGCTTTTGACAAAGTTCTTCACTGAGAGGGTTGAGGCCAGTTGAATGGCTAAATATAGGTGAGCATTTTTCACTGGAGCATTAGGAAAGGTGGAGAAACAGTGATTTGGAACTGGGCCTATAGGATGCCAGAGGATGTGAATATGGCAAATGCAAATAGGTTTATTTTTCTTTTTTCTGGTGGGCTGTGTATGTTCTAGAATTTGCCAAATGCTGAAGTGAAATGTCTTTTGCCGAAACATTTGTCAACAACACCAGTATTTTGTGAGAGGTTGCTGGCATTCACCAGGAACTCTTCTCTGTTCAGGGTAGGGATGGACAGATCAGCCTATTTCTGATCCATGTCAGTTTTACATGACTTCTGGGAAGACTTGGCTGCAGCACCAGCTCAAGACGTCTTGTTGCCTGAGGGGAAGAACAAGAGGGCGCCCCCTCCCATCCCATGTACAAAAGTTGACTGGACTGATAGCTGATGCTTTCTTCACCACTGGCAATGGGACAGCATCCTCCACCACACCTGAAGGCAGCAGGCCAGCTTTGGGGGCACAGGGCAGGGTGTGTGGCACACAGCTCTCCCCTCCAGCACCTTGCTGCTGCCTCACAGCATCTTCCAGCTGAGGTGACTGCCTCATGCTGCGTAATGTTTAGGTGGCTCTGCTTGATGGCCTACTGCTTCCATAGTCAGGCTGTTGCTTCCTTTGTGGTTTGGCTCTTGAGTCTTGACTTGGCCACTTATCTCCTTCACCTTCTCATCCCTCAGCTTGGACCCTGTCCCTGCAACCCATAGCTTCAATGTGGTGGAGCTGCCTCCTGACTCTATCCCTGACCCTCACCCCTTGAGGAACTGGTGGGTTGTGTTGGGATGCTGAATCTGCCAAATACTCTACTGCAGGGGTGGAGGGCAAAAGTAGATATCCAGATGTCTTGGACTTCAACTCTCATCATTCCTGACTATTGGCCATGCTGGCAGGGACTTCTGGGAGTTGGTCAATATCCTAATGCTTGAACTGCAGCATTAGAAATGCTGGGAATGATTGAGACAAAATTTGTTTTTCCTGTTGCTTATCCTATCATCATCATCATCTTATCCTGTTGTTGTTGTTGTTGTTGTTGTTGTTGTTGCTTATCCTATTATTATTATTATTATTATTCTGGTTGCTTATCCTATTATTATTATTTTCAATAATAATTTCATTGTGAATTTTCAACAATACAAAGGAAAAGGAAAAAAGTAGCTACATCAATTTGAATATATCAGTTTCAATACATGCCTATGAAATGTTGAAGTTTTGTTGAAGTTTATGTATAATCCTGTTGCTTATCCTATTGTTTTATTGATTTTATGATAGATTGCATTGTTGGAGTAGTTTTACTTCTGCTGTAGCTGCCTTGAGAGCACCTTTATGCTTAAGGTAAAAGGGGTTAAATTAATAGAATCAAAGAATCATATATCTGGAAGGGTCCTGAAAGGCCAACCCCCCTCTGATGCAGCAAATCCACTATTACAACATCCCTGATAGGTGATCATGCAGCCTCTACATAAAACAAAAATGAAACAACACAACACAACAACAAAACCCTCTAACCAAGGAGAGTCCACCAGGACATTCTTCCTTACGTTTAGTCTAAATACTTTTTCTTGTAATTTGACCCCATTGGTTTGGGTTCTACCCTCTGGAGAAACAGAGAACAAATTTGCTCCATCATATATGTGATAGCCCTTTAGATATTTGAAGATAGCCATCATATCACCTCTTAATAATCTCTTCTCCAGGCAAAGTGTACCCAACTCTTTCAACCTTTTTCACTGGACTTGGGATCCAGGCTCCTCACCATCTCTTTGTTGCCCTCCTCTGGACACATTCTAGTTTGTCTATATCCTTCTTAAACTGTAGTGCCCTGAATGGTACATAGGAACATAGGAAGCTGCCTTACACTGAGTAATTGGACCCCTGGTCCATCTAGCCCAGTATTGTCTACACTGACTGTCAGGAGCTCTCCAGGATTTTAGGCATGCATCTTTCTCAGTCCTACCTGGAGAAGCCGGAGATTGAACCAGGGACATTTTGCATGCAAAGCATGTGCTCTACCACTGAGCTATGGCCTTTACCTCTCCTGAAATCTAGTGAAAACAGATACTAGTTCCTGCAGTCTGGTTTTGACTCTTGTACCTCATGGTAGTTGTAGTTTTTGCATCTGTATCTCCATATTATATTTTATGCTGTGTCAGTATGTCTATTGGTTTTATGTCGTTATTGCTGATATTGTGATTTCATTTAATTTGTTAACTTTTTAAAAATTATACTGTACGATGCCTAGAGAGATCTATTTTACTAGGCATTTAACATATTAAATAATAATTTAATAATCAATAGTAAAACTCATTTAGGCCCTATTTATTTATTAATTAAATTTATATCCACCTTTCATCTCAATTAAAATATTGAAAAAAAGCCTTAATCAATTAAAAACACAGCAATAAAAAGAAATAAATAGCACTCAACCAATTCTAAAAAACCCCCATTCAGCAACAATTATAGGGTTGTCTGTCATGGGGAAATCCTGCACTTTTGGGGCCTGACGAATCCCCATGATGAACTTGGCTTGGCTTGCATTTGTGAGCTCAGCCACTCAGTAGTTTCCCAAACCTAGGAACTCCACCAGTTTCTTTTAGTGCAAAATTGTGGGCTCATTTGCACAAAATCACAGTCACAAATGGTCTAATGTGTGCAAAATCGTAGCCATAAATGATCTAAGTTGCACAAATTAGAGCTGTGATTTTGCACAAATGGTGCTATTTACAGCCGCAATTTTGTGCAAATTGTGATTTGTGCAACACCGCCCCCCAGAAAAAAAATTCTGTGAGTTGGCCCAACTCATTCCATGCCAAGTCGGGCCAACTTGTGGATGATGGAGTTGGAGTCCAGGGGGCCAAGCCAGCAAAAATGCACCAGGCTCCACCCCCCCCCCCAAATGGATTCCTCTGACATCCCTAGGGGGAAAAAACAAGCTTTATATACCAAAGGGAAGCTAGAATAAAATATGTATTTGCATGCAAGAGGAGGACAACAAAGATGTAGCCAACCTCACCTCCCTTGGGAAGGTGTTCTAGAGTTTTGGAGCAACCACTGAGATTCCCAATAGAAAAGAGTTCGTTAGGCCTGGCTGTGTTGTTCCCTATGTTAGTAACATTTAACATTATAAACTGTGTTATACCATTAAGTTATGTGAAGCAATTCCTTAGGACCAGAACAGACATTTCTTTGAATCTGTATCTAGCAGCTACATCTTTCTTTCATTTTTACTCTACAATATGCATGGGAAGGGGTGTCCATTTTGGATTAAGGATGTTGAAGGAATCCATCCAGGGGCTGAAGCTAGTTGAGCTTTAGTCAGCTCAGTCCCCTGGATTTCATCTCGCTTTACTGTGACCTGGCCCAACTCAATCTGCATTGAGTCAGGCCATCTTGTTGATTTCTATTTTTTAAAATTATTTGCATAAAACACAATTTTTGCAAATTTCAGCCATAATTTGAGCAAATTGTTGCTGAAGATCGAATAACTTGCACAAATTATGGCAGACATTGCATATTTTGTGCAAATTGCAGCTGCAATTTCCACAAATTGCTTTTTACGCTCCCCCCATTATCAGATTTTGGGAGCAAATGTCTGGCTTGGCTCGCAAATGCAAGCCCAGTTGAGGTGGTGCAGAAATCCAACAAGCCCATAAAGGGACAGATATCCTGGTGTCGAACATCCCTACTTTGGAAGCTAGAATGGGGGATGGGGGGGCTTTAATCCTTTCCTCTCTGCTATTGGCCGAATCTGGATGGGGGGGCGCTCTGCCTCCTCTAAACTAATTTGGGTTTTTTGGTTTATTTTTTAAAGATGTAACTGCAAGATATGGCTTTAAATTAATTTTTGTTTTGGCTTTTAGAGGGGCATGGGAGTTAAAACATTCCAAGTTGACTTGCCCCCAAACTAGGTATGTTATTTGTGAAATAAGTCACTTCAGGACAAACTATATCACAGTTATTTAATATTCTTGGGAGAGGGTGAGAAAAGGTATTCAACACCTTGTTTTTTCTTTGTTTTGGTTTGGAAAAACTCAACTGCTTATACTAGGTATCCAATGACTTGAATCTAATCTCAGCTATATGTCCCTTTTGGAAGGTTGCACAGAGGAAATATACTTGTTTTCCTTCATAAAGCAATCATCTCTTCTGCGATATTGATCTCTGATTGTGGTCCTTTCTGTGTCGTTCTTTGTTAAGGTGATGCCCTTGCAGGAGAAGTGGCCTAGCACATTAACTGGAAAAAAAGAGATTAGTCCCAGTAATGCCTTCTTATTGTGCAATGTAAGCTGGGCTCATCTTAGACCACTCTGGGTGGAGCAATTCACACATTTCTCTACTGGTCTTGTGTGCACCCTTGATTGCTCTTCCTGCTGTCAAGATATATGTTACCCATATTTTTAGGACAGACACCAAAGCCTCCTTCCCAGTTGAGAAAAATTACATGCAAAGCATTATGGCAAGGTTGGCAGAAAATAGACCTCTAGATGTTTTGGACTTCAGCTCCCAGCATTTGATTGGCCATGCTGGCAGAGGCTTCTGGAAACTGAAGTCCCAAAGACCTGGAGATCTACCTTTTGTCCACCCCTGCATTATGGTATAATATCTAGGATCTTCTAGTTGAGATATAGCTTCTCCGGCAATCGCATGTAATTGGTGTTGTGTTTTGAAGTGTGTCTGTCATTTTTTTTTTTTTTTGGATACTTTTAGGTCTCCTTTCAGAATGAAAAGCTCTCCCATGGTGCTTACATAAAATAAAAAAACCCATAAAATAAAACCCAGCAATTTATAGCAACAGTTAAGCAAAATTTCCAAAACATTCAGCAATCCCTAAAACAGTTTAAACACATTTTAAAAAACCAGCAGCAAGTAGTCATAAATAAACCAAGGTCAGCCCATATACTTAATTAAAAACAACAACAAAAACAAACAAACATGTTGTCTAAAAACAATTTCAAGCAGATGGAACTTCACAGACTGTTTGAAAGCCAGAACTTATACAGCCTGCTGCGTATCCCTTGGGAGGGAGTTCCACAGGTTAGGGGGGCACCACAGAGAGGATTCTGTCTCCAGTGCCTGCCAATCTAACAGATCTTTAAAGCAAGCCAGCAAGAAAGTCCTCTGAAGATAATATTATGGTCCAGACAGGTTCATATGGGTGTAGGTGGCCCATCTGATGGCCATGCCCCAAACCTTTTAGGATTTTAAAGTTTGATGTCTGCCTTTTGAATTGGGCCCAGAAATACACTGGCAACCAGGGCAACTGGTACAGTAGCCGTGTAACATGATGACCCAAGTGTTATGAAAAGGGTGAACTAGATGATGCATCCACTCCTCAACTCAGCAGTTAAGGCTGTGATCCTATGCACTTTTACTAGGGAGTAAGTCCCATTAAACACAAGAGAACATCTCTGCATAAGCATGCATAGTATTATGCTGTGAAGTCTATTGGGGCAATCTTACACATGTCAGTGGGCCAACCTCAAGGTAAGAAAGTACAGGATTGGAGTCTAAGGGTGCAATCCTATGTATGCTCAGACACCAAAAAAATCCTACAACTCCCAGCATTCCCCAGCCATCATGGCTAGCTGGGGAAAGCTGGGAGTTGTAGGATTTTTTTCCCTATCTAAATATGCAAAGGATTGTGCCCTAAAGGTTCCAAGTTTGGGAGTTGGAGTCTGAAATGTGAAAAATTGCTGCTCACAATTACACAATTTAAGAAGTTATCCTCCAAAACCTTCCCCTGAAAGTAAAATCAGCAAAAATGGGGACAGGGATTGGGGCCAGAAAACTATCCTTGAGCCTGGTAAATACAATCCCTTTGCATGTAAACACTACTAGGCTGTTATTCCAGTTGAAATTTTCTTTTGTACATCTTTATTATTATTATTTTTTTAGTAATTTCCCAAGGATTTGTTTTGTATTGTAACTAGTAAAATGCATTAACTGGCACTAGATAATATCTTTTGACCAGCTTTGCTGGTAAATCACTGGGCTATGTAATTGAGTTTTGTGCAGAAATGATGTATTATGATCTTGAGAAGAGGGGAAAAAATGTTGAAATGCCTCCCTTTCTAAATGCTTTTGTATAAAAAAGAAGAAATTCTCTTTTATTCTCCAGTTTCATTCTCTCCCCCTCCCCCCTGACCCTACTATGGAAGTTCAAATGAGGAGAAGATGGTAGCCATATCCACAGATGTCCTATAATTGTAAGTGGCATTCATTTGTCTTGTCAGTGAAGTTAAAGACTTTCAAGATGAAGATAAACAATTGGATTCAGGCCTAGTGGCCCACAGTTCCAGCATTCTTAAGAGGAACAGGTAACAATAGATGAGAAACAAGCAGTTACAATTACATTTTCAGGCAGGGGGTGGGGTGTTTAGCTAAAATAGTTCTGCTCTGAAACAGAGTTGAGAAGCAGAATACTTATGCTCCAGTTGGTTTTTAAGTTTCTTATCATATTTTGTCCAGGACCTTTTCATTAAAAGGAAGAGAAACAGTAGTATCCCAGAACATAAAAGGAACACATTCTGCAAACGGTCCAAAACAACAACAACAACAACCCACCTCCAAGAACACAAATCATTGCGTTATTTCCAGATATTTAACACCACCTCATTCTACTGCACACGTAGATTGGGCAGTCCGAGTTCCAAGGGATGAGATCTGGGACACTGTTAACCAGGAACAAAGCCTGACTTTTCACACCAGACATTTACATCATGATGAATGTTATGCTAGACCTGTAACTAGCTGTCTTTCATCACCTGACTGCCATGTTGTCCAGCTTTTAGTGGGTTAGTGGTTTAAAAAATAGTCCTGATCATGCTTGCAAGAAAACTCCTGGGCGCCAAGTTTAAAATGACAATTTCATGATGAAAAGTAACATTCATTTATAGCTCAGGAAAGGGGTTGTGACTTGACAGATGACCCTTGTGATATTGCCAACGAACAAGATTAATATTACTGTTTGCATTTATCCAAGGTTATTCACTTTTGCTGTGGGTTTAAAAAAAACATATTTAAGGGAACCAGAAATTAATTTCAGTAGTTCAGGTGTACCTAATGGTGCCTGAATTAGTGCTGTGCAGAAAATTTCTCCCACATGTTTTTCGAGCATAGAAGAGAAATTGCCTTCAAAAAGAAATTCAATGGTGGAGAAATTCTCAAGGGTTGGGTTTGGGTTTCTTGGGCTTACCTTACTCAGGAGGTGGTAAAGGAGTGAGCACTAGTGTTTTTCATTGTACAGTCATCTCTCTAGCAGCCTTTGGCCTCCTCGGCTTCCTACATTTCAATTAAAGCCCAGTTTAAGGCACTATGATGTAATTGTACCCAGAAGTTTTTTTTTGTCAGATCAGGATACGCAGGCAGCCTGGGAGGCTATCTGTGATTTGTTGTTCAGTCGTTCAGTCATGTCCGACTCTTCGTGACCCCATGGACCATAGCACGCCAGGCCTTCCTGTCCTGCGCTCTCTCCTGGAGCGTGCTCAAGTCCATATTCATTGCACCAGTGATGCTATCTAGCCATCTCATCCTTTGCCGTCCCCTTCTCCTTTTGCCTTCAGTCTTTCCCATCATCAGGGTCTTTTCCAGAGAGTTTTCTCTTCACATTAGGTGGCCAAAATATTTGAGCTTCAGCTTCAGTATCTGTCCTTCCAATGAGCACTCAGGGTTGATTTCCTTTAGGATGGACTGATTTGACTTCCTTGCAGTCCAGGGGACTCGTAAGAGTCTTCTCCAGCACCACAGTTCGAAAGCATCAGTTCTTCGGCACTCAGCCTTCCTTATAGTCCAGCTCTCACAGCCATGCGTTGCTACTGGGAAATATCTGTGATTAGGTAAGCTCAAAAGCACCACAGAAATAAATTATAAAACATCCTGAGTGAGGCAGAACAATGGAAGCCTCTTTCATGGGGGGAGAAAACCTTCAGGAAATTGGAAGACAGATTTTGGCAGAGCACTAACTGCACCTCATCCATAGAGCTAGAATCAACACTGCCCCCACCTGCATTGGGGTGGATGTAAACTGCGGGACAGACTGTCAAGACAGTTGATGCTGTTGCAGCACAAAAACTCCCAAACCCTTTACCAAAAAAGACAGAGGCTGTGCTACAACTTCCCTGCCAATGGGGAGCCCTAGCTGGGAGAATCTGTTGAGAATTTCTCCTCCCCCTGGAGAAATTTAGTGAAATAGTCTCCTAAATTTCTCTGTCCACAAGTCAAGTGGAAAATTTGAAGATGCCATTTGTGCACAGCTCTGCCTTAATACAGATGGTGGTGATTAAGGGCTAAGCCAGCCTTCTCCAACCGGCCGCCATCCAGATGGTTTGGACTTCGACTCCCATCAGCCCTGGCCACCATGGCTGATGGTCAGAGATGATGGGAGTTTTAGTCCAAAATATAAGGATGGCACCAGGTTGCAGAAGGCCAGGGTAGTGTATATTGTGTTACTTTATCCACATGGGAGAGTAGCTCTGTAGGGCACCCCTCTGTGTCCCTGGCTATAATGCATAGTTATATCTCTACCAACAGATCCTCCTGCTTGGTAGAGAGTGTGTGCCAGGCATCAGAGAAGGAGACCCTTTTTAATCTTACTTTTTCTTCCTGCCATCACCGCTGGTGCAATAAGTGAGGGCGTTGTCTGATAGGGAAGAGGGTGTTGGGAGGCAGACATGGGGGATGAATGAAAGGAAAGACTGGAGGATCATAGGGTCATTAGGGGAAGGACTGGACACTTCCATGCTCCCAGTGAGGACATAACCGGATGCAGCAGGGTCTGAACTAGGCATGTCAGATAAATCTGCAATGGAATCAAATGAGTTCAGACTTCTATGAATCCAACCCATGGATGCTGTAGCAGACCAGCTTTTCCTGAATTGCACAGAATCCATGGACCTGCAGACCATTTCTTTAAAAAGCTTTCTGGAATTTTAGGCAAATTTAGTCATAGAAAAATATGTAAAAAAACAAAACAAAAACAAAACCCAAGCCAAAAATCTACATTTCCCCCATAAGCAAAAGCATTAAATGCACATGGATTGGGGAGATTTGTGCACATTTTCAGACCAAGCAAGATCCAGCATTCTATTTGCACAGTGGCCGACCAGCTGCCTCTGGGGAAGTCCACAAGGACATGAGTGCAATTAGTGGAACCAGGTTATCAGAAGGATAATCTCCCATGTGTACCTGCCCAGACCCTAAGATCATCTTCAGGGGTCCCTCTCCAGGAGGCTCTGGAAAAAGAGGTGAGGTGGGTGGCTAACAGGGCCTTTTCTACTGTGGCAACCCGGTTGTGGAATGAACTCCCTAGAGAGGTTCACCTGGTGCCTATATTGTATTCCTTTTGGTGCCTGGTGAAGATTTTTTTCCCCTTTTCCCAGCATTGCAGTCTTTTAGCTCTGCTGTTTTATATCTGTATTTTACAGCTCAGCATTGCTGGTAGGTTTTATTCTGGTTGTACTTTTATATTTTAGTTTTAAACTTTTATATTTTATATTGTTTTATGCTGTACTTGTGGTTTTAATTCTTGTGAACCACCAGAGAACTTCAGCTATTGGGCAGTATAGACTTGAAATACATACATCTTTCAAGTATGTATCAGTATACATACATACTGATCTTCCAGACAGCTCTCTGCCATGGCTGAGCTATGGGGTTGGTGAAAGAGAGTTTAAATATGATAATGTGTAGGTGTGCAGCAGCATCAGTCAATAGAGTTAAACTAGAGTTAATATAGCCAACACTGAGTTAACTCTGAATGAGACTTGGAGTACTGTGGACTAGGGCTGTGCACCACTTTGGTCTGAAGCCCGAATACCAAGTCGAAGTGGGCTGATTCGGGGGTGCCTCATCGCAATCAGAAGCAGATCAGAATAGCAACGAGGCCTCCCAAAGCAAAATGTCTCATCGACGAGGCACCTTGTCCACCTCGGAGATTCGTAGCTCTTTTGCCTTCTGAGCAGCCCAGACAGGCTGTCTCCAAAATGTATCAACTAACTTGTGAAAGATCACACGGAGGGGGAGGGAGGAGGGGGGTGCCAAATGTATCAATGTGAGAGAGATCTGGCCACTGGGAGGGGCAGAAGACCAGGAGGGAGGGGGGAGGAGGAGGGAGTGAGCTTTGCTGCGAGTCAGTCTCTGTTTGCTCATTGTGAGAGATGTGGGGTTACTGGAGAGGAGAGGACTGTCTGAACATTATTTGGCTAGAGCAGTGGTCTCCAAAGTGAGGTGTACCCATGGGATGCACAAGATGACCCATTGGGGTGCATGAGCCACCTGATAATTGAGAAGCCTCCTGCCGCCCATACAAGCTGCCATGGTGTGCAATGATGGTGGTGGTGGTGGCAGCAGCAGCAGGAAGGGATGGGAGCCGAGAGGGAAGCTCCAAGGCATTTCTCTCTCAGCTCCAGTCCTATTCTGCCTCTACTGCAGCTACCAAGAGCAACTGCTCCAGTCCCTCCCAGGCACAGCAGAGGAAGGCACAGTTCCTTGTTAGCATGGTGGCGCCAGAGCAGCTGCCTTCCTGCTGAAGGACAGCAGAAAGGAGATTCACCCTTCCCACTCTCCTTTGGCAGAATGAAGCCAAGAAGGAAGTGCGTGCTATGACAGCTATGCTAGTCTCTCCCCACCCCACCTTTCTGTAATATGTTTACAGTTCATTCTTCTTGTTTGTTCATTTAAAAGTCCAGAAAATTTCACTCTAGTTGCTTATCTTTCCCCATCCACCTTTTCAATTCTCCCTCAACCATTAGTTTGCCCTTACTTTGATTCTGTCTGTCTATATATATAGTACTTCCCTTTCCTCGTTCTTGGCTCCCCTCCACCTCCTCTTCTCAATTCCTGTATCCCCCCCTTCCCATTTTTGTTCTCTTTTCCCTAAAAAGACAAAAAAAAAAACAAAAAACCCTTTCTCATCTGGGGTTTCTCTTGACTTGGATTCCTGCACTGAGCAGGGGGTTGGACTCGATGGCCTTGTAGGCCCCTTCCAACCCTAATATTGTAGGATTCTACGATTCTGTTAGGATTATAGTTAGTGTTCCTTCCCCACTTTGCTTGTAGTTTAGTGTTTGCTTTTCTTTTGCTCGTGTGTGTGTGCGCGCGTGTGGTTGTGCTGTGTGGACAAGCAAACAGTGTGTGTCAAAGGAGTACACACAGTCCACATTTCCAAAAACACTGGGCAAAGCACTACACACATTAACAGCTATGATTTAAACAATATAATACTACACTGTGTGTTGCAAACCAAGCAAGCCTGATATGAGGCATCTTGGGGGTCTTGGCAGGGGCACAGGTGGGCAAGGTGCTGCTGTGCCCTCCTGGCAGGGTTTCTGTGCTGCTTCCTGCCTCTGTCAGTCCAGCAGACATCTGTTGTTGCTCTTCATTCAAGTAAATGTGCCCACCTTGCAGGGTTGCTGTCTTTGTTTGCTTCCTGCCTACCAGCCAGTTTTTTTCCCAGGGAATTCACCCAAAGAGACTCTGAGGTTATTGACTGTGAATAGGAAGGTAGTACTATTTGCTAGGGATGTCAGAGAATTCTGCCACGGATCTGGGTGAGGCCGAATCCCAGTGCATTCGGCCCCCCGAGATCTGTGGTGGAATGAAGCCCCCCTGCCCCCCGCCCCGCGAAAGACGTGCGAAACAGGACACCTACCTGCTGCCGTTCGCGCTGCTTTGCGAATGGTGGCCGCGGCTGCCATTCGCTTCTTCATTATTTGCGTATAAGGGTGCCATTTGTGTCCCTGCGGAAGCCATGATAGGCTGCGTAAGTATTTACGTAGCCTATCACGGCAAAAAAAAGGGAACGCAAATGGCGGCGGCTACGGTGGCCACCATTTGTGTTCCCTTTTTTTTTTTGGCCATGATAGCCTACGTAAATATTTATGTAGGCTACTATGGCAAAAGAGAGGGGCACAAATGGCGTAGTGGCTGCTATTTGTGCCCATCTCTTTTGCCGTAATAGGCTACATAAATATTTGCGTAGCCTATCACGGCCAAAAAAGAGAGAGAAGGCAAATGGCGGCCGCTGTAGCTGCCGCCATGTGCGTTCGCTTTCTTTTTTTTTTGGCTGTGATAGGCTACGTAAATATTTACGTAGCCTATCACAGCAAAATACAGGGACACAAATGGTGGCAGCTACGGCAGCCACCATTTGTGTCCCTGCAGGCTACCCAGCGACTGGATGTCTGGCTGCAGGCGGCCCTGGCCGCCAGCTCTGTGGAATTGCCACGGAGTGGAGCCGGCCGGAGAGAATTTTGGGGGGAGGGACGGAGCGCCTCACCCCCACCGCGAATGTCACCCTTCGAAAAGGTAAGTGACTTTCATACATCCCTACTATTTGCACTTCAAAGAAACCTACAGCAGAGTTTAGGGATAGTGACCTTCTCACCACTTCAACACCTAACTTGATAATCCCTTTATTGTCTTTGGTTTGAGTTTCTGAGAACAATGCATTTTACCTGTTCCTTGCACAAAAACTAGTGGGCCAAATTGCCTGAAATTTGGCAGGTGGACACCCCTCCAGGGGGCTGAGAGTTTCCCAAATTTCATGTATGTATCATGGAAACTGGAAAAGTTACATCCGTTTCTGTTTTCCCATGCTAGTCAATGGGCAAACACCAAAAATGAGTGATTTGGATGTCTGAATCTCGCTTCGGATTCAGATCCCAGTCAAAGCAGATGGGGTCCAAATCAGTCAAAAGCAAAGCGGGGCTGCTTTGGAAGGTCTGAAGTGGCATCTGAAGTGAAGTGAGGGGTCCACGCACAGCCCTACTGGGGACATGCTTTGAGTTCCTTAAAAAAAAAGAACAACTTCCATCTGTCTCTTATCATAGTAGTATCACTTGATTCTTGTTGTCACTGCAAAAGTCAGTGATTTTTATTTATTTTAGTGATGGGATGCTGCTGCCTGAATACACTAAGGTCAAAATTAGATACAATACTATACACAAGGCTGCCATTTTCTGTGGGAGCCACATGTACAATAATAATCTTCCTGTTCTTCTGTAGCATCAACTACAATTTACTTATGTCTTGACATCATGATGCTGAGTGCTTTCCTACCTTGTCAGCAGCAGTCACTGCTGGGGAGGAGATAGGAAAATAGACATTGTGATGTCAGGACATAGATTAGAGTCGATACAGCTGGTCAAGGTGGGGTTAATAAGACATACAAATACCATTTTGGGTGGCAGTCATACACATATATCACAGCGTCTAGTTCCAGCCTTGGAGGCCACAATCCAACACAGAGTTAAGAGTGCATAAGCCCATTGATTACAATGGGCTTAAGTGTTCTTAACTGTGCATTCCACTGTAGCCGATGTCCATAGATCTCTCTAGATGCTATAACAGAGAGTCTAAAAATCAATGCTCGCTAGGATAAAAAAGAGAAGGTTTTCTAAATCCCTCATGCCCCTCCCCCACACATCTCAACATGCTTCTCTGCAAACTTTGCATAGCTTTACTGCAAGGAGTTCCAGTTCCAAAGGTTTAGAAAAACAATATCTCTGGACACTAATACACATCTTTATTTCAGCCTTTGCTACTGCCAGGTGCACATGGGAGAAATCAATTAGTTTTGAATGTTTATGCTGCTGCATTAAGACAACCACATAAGTCTGTGTATTCAAAACCAATTGTCAAAACGATAAAGGATTAATAACTCTGGAATTCTAACCTTTTGTGTGCCTGCAGGGCCAAGTAATAGGGTGATTCAAAATCAGATGCCATACTTCATTAGGGCCAGACTGAAGAAAATAATGTAGGGTTTACCAGAGCTGTATAAATAACTTGTAATTCTAATGATACTGCTAATACGAATACTAATGAATAATGTATTTAATTAATTATTTGCTTTGTGTCCTCCAATTTCAGGAATGTTTTAGACATTGAGAATCATTTGGGACTTTTAACTGAGTCTGCGGCTCACTCTCAAAATTTCTAGATGGGTTTCTTTTCTGTGGTGGATCACAGAATGCATAGTTTTGTTTAGTTGCCTAAAGAACATATTATGAAAGGAAACGTAAACTTCCCCCCTACCCCACAGATTATGCAAAACTTTTTTGGGGGTGAACTGTAATTACTGGTGCAGTGTCCTCCTCTGTTATTGCATGCATGGGGCAAGCTACACCCTGATCTAACCATCACTTGTGGGCCAGAGCGGGCTTCCTGTATGGTGTGTCCCCCATTGAAATCAATGCGAAAGTAGGGATGTTGGGGAAATCTGCAACAGATCCAAATGTGTTTGGAGTTTTAAGAATCTGACCCACAGGTCCGCAGCAGGCCCCCCCCACCCTGCCCCCCGGTCAGGCAGATTCCATGGACGTGCAAACCATTTTCTAACCTTCGGAAATTTTGCACACATTTCATCATAGAGAAATACACACAAACATACATACATAGCATCAAGCAGCCCCAGATGTGCATTTTCTCCATAGGCTAAAGCATGAAAATGCACATTTTGGGGGTACATGCACATTTTGGGGAAATTTGTGCATTTCTGCACATGTAAATTTCCACAAATTCGCATATGGGCAAAGGGAAATTTGCACAAATTTGGAAACAGGAAAAAAAAAATCCGGTTCCATTGATGGGTAGATGACAGAATAGAGGGCGTCTGACAACCTGCAAGACACAGATGGAATGGATTTTACACATCCTGTAGATCCCTATGTGAAAGTCCATTTATGCAGGATTTCCATGTGTGCATGAGAGGGGTTTCAGTCTTCTATAGCAGGACTGGGGAACCTCTTTCAGCCTGAGGTCTGAATTCAATTTCAGAGAAGCTCTTGAAGGGCACATTCCAGTGGTGGGTTAGACTGAAGGCAAAGGGGTGGGGCCAAAGAGAAAGAGAGTGGGGCCAAAAAGAAAAAATCCCAGCTTATTGTTGCTTAAAGCTCTTATTGCCAGCAGTAACTAAGTCTTGGGAGAGGCATTTCGACCTTTAAGAATGGAGAAAAAATCTGCGTAAAAGCCTGGAAACCTCCAAGTGATCAGTGGTTGGGGAAAAGGAGATGGGACCAAGGAAAGGGAGCAGGGCCATCTGGGGAATCTTAGAGAGCCAGATTTGGACCCCAGAAGGGCTGGATTTGACTCCTGGTCTGAGGTTCCCCACCCGTGTTCTATAATGTGTTACTCAATAATAACACCAATCTTAAGAGAGGGACTTTTTGTCAAGATCTAGCAAGCAAAAATAAATAAGTAAATAAATCTGTTTCAGCAGACCAATTATTTGGATGGAGAGGGGAGGAGCGGGTCTGGAAGCAACTATTGTAAGATGGATTTTGGGGGATGCATGTACTCCTGTCTCAAAATGGTTTGCAAATTTTGAATAGAGTGCAATTTCTTTTTAATGTTCTCAGTTATGAATATTTGCTGTATTTTGGAGGTTTTATGTGGAGGAGAGACGGCATACAAATATTGAATTTGGCAAGAAGACCCTCCTTAGCATTCCAACATTCTTCAATTTTATCCAGAAAAAAAAGCACCTTGTTATGATCCAAATCCCTTGACAGAAAGTCACAAAAATCAAATTGCAAGAATGCTTGAAATGAAACAGAACAAAAATGAAAACAATACAACATGGCCAAATTTGGAATTTGCGTGGCTCTTCACTTCAGCTCTTATCCAGAGTATGACTGAAAAAGTCAAAAAGAAAAACTTTGAGGGTTGTAGATAAGTGTCCCAATCCAAATGGGGCACTACAGTGTGTATCTACTTGTGCATGTCCTCAGCTAGGTGGGGAACCTCTTGTGCAAACTGGTTCAGCATGTGTGATGTCCCTTGGGATCTGACAGCTGGGGCTGCACATATGGCACTAACAGGAAAAGACTGAGACTTGATCAGCTGTTTGGGAGTAGGGATGTTGGAGAAATCCACAGTGGATTTCTATGAATCTGACAGGCAAATTCCATAGTGCACCAGCTTTTTCCAAAGTGCATTGATTCCACAAACTTGCAGACCAGTTTAAAAAAAAATAAAAAAATAAAAGGGGGGATTTGCGCAAATTTGCCCTTGCACCCAAACCTACAGAAGTAGCCCATCCTTGCCATATGGTTTAACTCCAGCATCGAATACTCAGAGCCATGCTGTCTCCAAGGACAGAGGTTCCATTAAAAAAAGAATAGCTATTGTGCCTACATTCAGAAAGTAAGGCTAACAAATTTAGACAATACTAACATTGCCTAAATTTGTAAGGGACCCTGTATTTTCTAGGGATGTACAAAACTCACTTACCTTTTCGCAGAAACTTTCGCAGTGGGGGGGAGGCGATCCTGTCCTCCTTCCAGGATCCTTGATGGCCGGCTCCGCTCTGCGGCCAGGCCATGGAGCAGTCAGCCAGGGCCGTCCGCAGCCGGATTTCCGGCTGTGGACGGGCTGCTGTGGACACAATTGGCGGCCGCTGTAGCGGCCGCCATTTGCATCCAGGCATGCAGCCGTGATAGGCTACGTAAGAATTTACGTAGCCTATCATGGCTAACCCCCCCCCCAAAACCCCAGCGTACGCAAATGGCAGTGACTACGGCGGCCGCCATTTGCGTTCTCCATTTTTCACCGTTCTAGCCTATGTAAATATTTATGTAGGCAATTACGGCAAAAAAAAGGGAACCGCAAATAGCGTAGTGGGTGCTATTTGTGTTTCTTTTTTTTCTGCCATAAAAGCCTATGTAGATATTTACGTAGGATAAAACGGTGGGGGGGGGGGGAAGAGTGCAAATAGCGCCCACTACGCTATTTGCAGTTCCCCTTTTTTCGCCATAATTGCGTACGTAAATATTTACGTAGGCTAGAATGGCAAAAAATAGAGAACGCAAATGGCAGCCGCCGTAGCCGCTGCCATTTGCGTACACTGTTTTTTTTGGGGGGGGGGTTAGCCATGATAGGCTATGTAAATTCTTATGTAGCCTATCACAGCTTGAAGGATGGCAGTGGCAGCCACAGCAGGCCAGCCGTGGCTGGCCAGGAGACCAGCTACCGCCACCGCCGCTGGAACCGCCGCCGCCGAATTTGCCGCATCCGCCCCAGGTAAGTTCCATCCTGGGGTATTCTGCTGGGGGAGGGCAGGGGGGCAGGATTTCTAAAGAATCCTTTCTAAAGAATCCCCCCCGCAGGAATCTGTGGTGGAACAGCATAGGCTGTTCCACCACAGATTCCGGGGGGGGGGGGATTCTTTAGAAACGTAAATAAAAAGAAATGCAAATAGCACCCACTACGCTATTTGCAGTTCCTTTTTTTTCGCCCTAATTGCCTACATAAATATTTACGTAGGCTAGAATGGCGAAAAATAGAGAATGCAAATGGCAGCTGCCATAGCCGCCGCCATTTGCGTATGCTGGTTTTTTTTTGGGGGGGGGGGTTAGCCATGATAGGCTACGTAAATTCTTACATAGCCTATCACGGCTGCCTGGCTGGATGCAAATGGCGGCCACTTTGGCGGCCTCCATTTGTGTCCACAGTAGCCCATCTGCAGCCGGAAATCCAGCTGCAGTTGGCCCTGGCCGGCTGCTCCACGGCCTGGCCGCGGAGTGGAGCTGGCTGTCAAGGATCCCGGGGGGAGGACCGGATCGCCTCCCCCCCTGTCGAGGATTCTGGGGGGAGGGATGGAGCGCCTCCCCCCACACCGTGAAAGATTCTGTGAAATGGTGAGTTTTGTACATCCCTAGAAAATAGAGGGTCCCTTACAAATTTAGGCAATGTTAGGCTCACTGGAATCCGTGGAGGAATTCTCTGCCATCCCTACTATTTTCTTGTGACCTTAACCTTGTAATAAGGATGTCAAAGAAATCTGCAACAGATTCAAATGAGTTCAGATTTCTGTGAATGCGACCCGCAGATTCCACAGCAGACCAGCTTTTTTTTTCTGATTTATAGGGATTCCAAAGAATTTTAAAACTGGGGGGAGGGGGGATTTGTGTAAATTCACACTTGTGCTTTAGGGATGTATGGATTGTGTAGAATCCATTCCATCTGTGTTTTGCAGATTGTCAGGCACCTTTCTTTCCCTTGTCCACCCATCAACAGAATCGGGGGTTTTTTTAGTTTCTGAATTTGTGTGAATTCGCAAGTGCAAAAATGAGGGAATTCCCCCAAATGTGCAAATCCCCCCCCCCCATGTGCTTTTTAATGCTTTACCCTATGAGGGAAATGTGCATTTTTGGCTAGGTTTTTTTCCCCATATTTTTCTATGACAAAATTTGCATAAAATCCTGGAAAGTTTTTTTTTTAAAAAAAAGGAAAGAAAAGATCTGCAAGTCTGTGGAATCCGCCAATGGGGAAAGGCCAGTCGGCTGTGGAATCATAAAAATCTGAACTCATTTGGTTCCACTGCAGATCTCTCCAACACCCCTACTGCTAATGCACATTAGCACTAATGTGCATATGTGCTAACGCACATTTGCGCAAGTGGAACTAAACTCTCATACATCCCTAAAAAAAAATAAATCAATCAATGAGGAGATGATGGAATGAAAGATGCTTGCCAGTCTGTGAAACACAGATGGGGAGTGGGACAAGGGACTGGATTTCCCCTCCCACATGCACACTGCAGACCCCCTTGAACTGCCCCAACAAGCAGCTAACTGGTAGAATTTTAACTTTTTGAAAGGTCTCTTTCAGCCTTGACTGTTTCACACACAATCCTTTGGTTTGGCACAAAGAACTTTAACGAGTTTAATTCCAGATTATTTACTGTAATACCAACACATCTAAAAAGAGGGAGGGAGGAGGCTTTGGTCTTTGACTGCCTAATGGAACTGTAGTAGCTCAGCTACATTCAAATTCAGAATGCGCACACACACAAGGTTGGGTGATAATATTCTGGCTTTCTTCTTTGTTCTGCCTGTTATTTAGGGCCTCACTGATGGACGTTCTGAAACCAGACATGAAGGTTGCGTAGGGGCAGCAGTGAAAATTACGTTTCTTTTTGATCCATTATTCGGGCTTCTGTTTATATATATTTCTTTATGGGAAACCCACAACATATTTTCCGGCAAAATGCACATGTACAGTCTCAAGAGCCCAGAGTACCATTTAACTGTCATTTCCTTTGATTAACCTTCACCTGATCCCGCTCCCTTAGGCAATTTTACTTCCCTTTGTTCTGCCATTTAAATACCATTCTCTATCAGGTAGGCACATCTGTCATTAAAGGAATGCCGATGTCATCTATATGTGCACTTTCGGATGCCACAGTATTGGCCTAGCTTAGCTACTGTGATGCAAACTGGGAGCTCCTCCGGTCCAGTGTTAGGATTGCAATAGGGTGTTAATCTCTGTCAAAATATTGATAGCCTATTCAAACTGGTAGGAGGCATATGGTATAGACTTCTTCCAGGCTCATGCCACCTCATGGAGGGGGGAGGAATAATTCATATTAGAGCATCCTCACATCAGCATCTCCCTGCATATGTACAGCCTGTATATCATGGAGAAAAGCTATTTTAATTGGAGTGGGGTCCTTCAAACCTTCTGTCTCCCCACATACATTCTGATGTGGTAGATGCAATGTAAAGACAACAGAACATTCCTTCCTGCATGTCTAAGCACACAGTATGGCATTTGGGGTAGTTTTCATCACACAGAGAAAAAATGAGAGAGAGAGAGAGAGCCCAGATAGGCTGCAGTCACTGTCTGGTAAATTAATGGCTTCTGGAAAATTACCTGTAGCTACTGCCTAGAGCAGGAGTGGGGAACCTTTTTCAGCCTAAGGGCTGAATTCAGTTTAAGAAAAGCTCTGTGGGGCTGCATTCCTGTGGTGGTTGGAGTCAAAGGCAAAGGGGTGGAGTCAAAGGCATAAAGGATGGGGCCAAGATCCTTTGGATGGGATTGCACTCCCTTTGAAAGATCAGGTTCATAGCCTGGGGGTATTCCTAGACCCATCACTGTCACTGGAGGCCCAAGTAGCCATGGCAAGTTGGAGTGCTTTTTACCAGCTTCAGCTAATTCACCAGCTATGACTCCTCCTGGGGGGTGTTTTCATGACAACGGAAGGAGAAGCAAATGGAGGAGTACTTAGGGATGTACGAGAGTCACTTACCATTTTGCTGATCTGTTTCGCAGTGCGGGGGAGGCGCTCTGTCCCTCTCCCTGGAGTCCTGCCTGGCCGGCTCCACTCTGCGGGGATTCTGTGGAGCCACCGGCCGGCTCCGCCCGCAGCCAGACATCCGGCCGCTGGGCAGCAAGGACGCAAATGGCAGCAGCCATAGCTTCTGCCGTTTGCGTCCCTGTACTTGACCGTGATAGGCTACATAAATATTTACGTAGCCTATCATGACAAAGTAAAAAAAAATGCGTACGCAAATGGCGGTGGTTACGGCTGCCGCCATTTGCGTTTGCTATTTTTCGCCGTTCTAGCCTAAGTAAATATTTACATAGGCTAGAACGGCGAAAAATAGCGAACGCAAATGGTGGCTGCCGTAGCCGCCGCCATTTGCGTATGCTGCACCTGGCCGCAGCCGGCCAGGAGACCAGCCGCCGCTGCCGCACCCTCCACGCCACCACCGCACCCACCACCTCACCTCCCGCACCACTGCCACACCCGCCGCCGCCACTGCATCCGCCGCTGCACCCGCCGCCGGGACAGGAAACACACAAGAAACACCCCTTGACTGGAGTCAGGGTGAAAGGCACACTGCTGGGCAGGGCTAGCATACCTGAGGCCAATGCAGGGGTTGGGGCACACAGCAACTATACCAGGGAGAACTTAAGGAAAGGATTGGAATCAGACTTTAAACCATCTCAGGAAATCTGATTTCCCCCTGATAAGCTCCGGGGTGGTGGCGGCTGCATGGCCACGACATCATGTATCCCTAAAGACCTCCAAATGCAGCCAGCTCGGAGTAAATTGCTCATCGAGACACCCCCCTGGACAGGGATAGCTTGGCCACAAGGGTACAGGTGCTAGGGACTCAAGACTGGATTACTGCAATGTGCTCTATGGAAACTGGAGCTGATGTGGAATTTAACAGCTCAGGTGTTGTGTGGAGCTGCCCCCTTTCTGCATGCACCTCCTTTGCTGAGGGAACTGGACTGCCTGCCCATTCGCTACCAGGCCAAGTTTAAGGTTTTTGGCACTAGTGTACAAAGCCCAAAACAACTTGGGACCAGAATTCCTGAGACAGCACCTTCTCCTTTATCAACCTGCCTGGTCGCTGAGGTCATCAGGCAGCATGCTGCTGGCGATTCTATATGGAGCTATGGCCCAATTACAATCCCCCTGGAGAAGAACCTTTAGTTTGGTGGTCCCCTTTCTATGGAATTCCCTGCTTCTGGAGGTCAGACAAGCACCAACATTGTGTTGCTTCTGGCGCCTCCTGTCCTGAAAACATATTTATTTCAGGAAGCCTTGCTTGACTGAGTGACCAGCCATTGTTTTTGCTGGGACTCTTGTTATTGTTTTTAATAACTATTTTTAATACAGCGTTTTATTCTTTTCTCTCTTTCTCTTGTATTTATTGTTCATTGCTCCAGAATTTGTCTAGATATGGAGTGGTAAATAAATGTTGTAAATAAATAAATAAAATACAGAATACCAGCAATTGTAGCTTCAACTTTTACCGCCAGTAGGAATGTGCATACAAGCAAAATGAGGCCATCAAAGTTCTCCAAATTCCACCTTGGAACTTGCCATTTTGTTTTTTTGTTTTTAATCCCGCAAGAAAATTCATGTGAATTTTCATGCATATTTTTCCAAATGTACACAGCATATGCACACTGTGTGCAAATTTGAAATGCATGCATTTTCTCCCATTGTTAAAGTGTGTTTGCATGTATTTTTCAAGAGTACACATTTTTTCATGCCTGTTTTTCCAATGTACACTTGCTGTCAAATGCATTTTCCTGGTCCACGAATCTCATTACAAGTTGGGAGATAGATACTAGGGATGTACGAAAGTCACTTACCTTTTCGCAGCTTGGCTTCGCGGTGGGGGGGAGGTGCTTCGCTTCCCCCCCCGAAGTTCAGGCAAAGGGGGGGAGGCGTCCCGCCTTGCCCGGCCGAAATTCAGGCCGGGGGGGGAGGCGCCCCACCTCGCCCAGCCAAAATTCAGGCTGGGGAGACGCGCCCCGTCTCCCCGGCCGCGAAACAAAAAGTAAAAAAAAAAAAAAGACCCCGTGATAGGCTATGTGACGATTTACGTAGCCTATCATGGCTAGATTTCCAAAGTCAGCCGTGATAGGCTACGTAAATCGTCACGTAGCCTATCACGGGTGACTTTGAAGAAAAAAAAAAGCGCGTACGCAAATGGCGGCGCCCATGGGGCGCCACCATTTGCATTCCTTATTTTGGCACATCTAGTCTACGTAAAGATTTACGTAGACTACGGCGAAAATAAGGGCAACGCAAATAGCGTGCCCTTATTTTCGCCGTAGTCTACGTAAATCTTTATGTAGACTAGACGTGCCAAAATAAGGAACGCAAATGGCGACGCCCCATGGGCGCCGCCATTTGCGTACGCGCTTTTTTTTTTTCAAAGTCACCCATGATAGGCTACGTGACGATTTACGTAGCCTATCACGGCTGACTTTGGAAATCTAGCTGTGATAGGCTACGTAAATAGTTACGTAGCCTATCACGGGTGTGTGTGTGTTTTTTTTACTTTACTTTTTTTTTTTGCAATGGCGGCGTCGGCAGCCAGTCGGGAGACCGGCCGCCGCCCCCGCCCGTGACGAACCGCCGTCGAACCGCCGCCGGGACCCGCCACCGAGAGGGACATTCGCCGAAGGTAAGTCCCATCCCAGGGGGGGCGGGGGGCCAGCGGAGAATTTCCCAACAAACTTCTGGGGGCCGAATGCGTCGGCGCTCGGCCTCCCGAAGATTCAGGGAGAAATTCTCTGCCATCCCTACACGAACTTCGACTGAAGATTGTGTTCAAGTCTGCATTCAGTCTGGGAGGTGGGAACAGGGTGAATCTTGATCAAAAACAAACACAAATTTCTCATTTATCTCTAACTGCCAGTACCTAAGCCTTAGGAGAAGCATTTCAACCTTTTAGAATGGAGAAAAAAGCTGGGAAACTACCAAATGATTAGTGGTTGGGGAAAAGGGGGTGGAGCATTCTGGGGAACTCCAGAGGGCTGGATTTGACCCATTGCCTTGGGTTCCCCACCCCTGCCCTAGAGGTAGCATTGGGTTAGATCCAGACTCATAACCCAATTATAAACATGTTTACTCAATAGTAAGTCCTGCTGTTTTCAGCGGAGATGTATGACTGTGTAAAATCCGTTCCATCTGTGTTTTGTTGATTGTCAGGTGCCTTTTGTTCCATCGTCTGCTCACAGATGGATGCATTTTTTTTTTGTTTTGGTCATGCAGAAAAATACACAAATAATTACGTAAGAGGTTTCCTAACAACTTACAGACTTCACGTAACATTTAGCGTATTGTCCCACATTCTGCTCAACATTTCCTCAGCAGGAACTTGCATATTTTCCTACTAATAAAAATGCATAGATCTTGGGAAAGTTAAAAAAAAAGACATCCAAAAATCCATGGACTCTGCGTGGCCTAAAGGGATTGCTCCACAGTGGATTCCGCAGGTCAGATTCTTAGAAATCCAAGCTCATTTCAGTCCATCTTGAATTTTTCCAGCATCTCTAATCCTTGGTCCACCTAGTATAATCCTACGGTATAAAGAAGCCTTCCTGAAGATGATGCCCTCCAGATGGGATGGGCTCCATCTTCCCCATTGTCCATGCTGGCTGGGGATGATGGGGGATTGAACTCATTTTAATCCATCTCAAATTTTTCCAGCATCCTAGTTTTCAGTGGGGCTTACTCCCAAGTAAGTATGTATAGATTTTCAGGAGCCCTCCATCTATTGGGAGTGATTATCACCACTGTGGAGCCTGAATTCAATTATCAAAGGTCTGGGCTTGCCTTGTACTGGTGTCTGGGATATGGGGGAAATACAATCTTGTTGAATCCTGACATGAACTGACCAGATATGCACTTCCCAGATGAATTTGCTGATCAGAATGTAGTTATGCTTTGGATTTTGCAGCTCTCTGAATTTTGTGATGCAGTTCTCTCCCTGCCCCCTCCCCACAACACATGGAAAACATATTACTGCGTATTTTAGAGAATATACTTTAAGGAATGCTTATTATGTGAGAAAATTATTTAAAAATGCATGTTTAAACACATACTAAAATGCAAAATTTGCAGATTTATGTGAAAACAGGATGGAATGGATGTATGAATGAACACATGTGAAACTGACATGGACCAGAAATATACTGATCCATACTCTCCTAATGGGAGTGAGGCTTTTCAAACTGAGGGAGTTCACATTCTGAACTTGTACTTGGAAAGATTCACCAGTAGAAGTATGGATGGAAGAATCTGTCATTTTCTATTTTCCCCACATTCAGAGCTTTTAAAAATCTCAAGTTCTTTCTATCATGTTTATGAAGAAATATAGGTATAAAAACAAACAAACTGAACAAAGTTTTCACCCATCTGTGCTGGCCAAATTCAACAGCTACATCTATTCCCCTCATGGAAAGCACCATGTTGTACTTGCCTGCAATGAAGCTGTTAAAGATGAAGAGCCTTTCAGAAAAGAGAAATGGCACTCCTATTTCAGGACCAGAAACATGCCAACACAGCTTTTGAAGTGCTAAGCACTCAGCGCCCTTTGCCTGGATGGACGGACCTGTCAATTTCCCTTTCTCCCACAACTGAATTTTGAAAATCTCAAGTTCTTTCCAACCTCTTTATGAAGAAATTAGTGACTTTTGATAAGTTCTTATGAAAAAATAACAAAAACCACTGGACAAAATTCTCACTGAAGCCTAAGTAGAACTTGATCACTCCTAGGGATGGCGGAGAATTTCTCCCCGAAACTTCGGGGGGCTGAGCGCCAATGTGTTCGGCCCCCCGAACAAGTTTCGGGGAGAAATCCTCCGAACCCCCCCGCCCCCCGCACCCCCCCCGGGACGGGACTTACCTTCACCAAATGTCCCTCCCGGTGGCGGGTCCGGCCGGCGGTTCGGCGGGTGTTTCAGCAGGGTGGGAGTGGCAGCCGGTCTTTCGACCGGCTGCCGCCGCCGCCATTGCAATCAAAGAAAAAAAAAACAACGCCCCCTGATAGGCTACGTGACGATTCACGTAGCCTATCACGGCTAGATTTGCAAAGTCAGCTGTGATAGGCTACGTCAATCGTCACGTAGCCTATCACGGGTGACTTTAAAAAAAAAAAAAAGCGCGTACGGATAATGGCAGCCCCCATAGGGAGCCACCATTCCCGTTCCTTATTTGGTCGCTGTAGTCTACGTAAATGTTTACGTAGACTACGGTGAAAATAAGGGCAACGCTATTTGCGTTACCCTTATTTTTCCTGTAGTCTATGTAAACATTTACGTAGACTACAGTGACTAAATAAGGAACGCGAATGGAGGCTCCCTATGGGGGCCGCCATTAGCGTACGCGCTTTTTTTTGTTTTTAAAGTCACCCGTGATAGGCTACGTGATGATTGATGTAGCCTATCACGGCTGACTTTGCAGATCTAGCCGTGATAGGCTACGTGAATCGTCACGTAGCCTAGCAGGGGGCGTTTTTTTTTTTAAAAAAAAAACTTTCACGTTCGCGGCCGGGCGAGGCGGGAAGCCTCCCCCCCGGCCTGAATTTTGGCCGGGGCAAGGCGGGAAGCCTCCCCCCCCGGCCTGAACTTCGCGGGGGGAGCAGCGAAGCGCCTACCCCCCACCGCAAACGTCCTTCGATGACAGGTAAGGGACTTTCGTCCACCCCTATATTTAGCATCCATCTACCTGTTTTTCAAACCACTGCTGGATAAGTGAAATTATTTTAAAGCTAGAGACTAAAAATCAGTTTGTCCATCCCTCCCCCCCAGCCTTTCACATATGCAAGGGTCCTGTGTGCCTTGGCATCTGCTGAAAAAACAGACTGTACACATAGCTAATTCGCAGGTTGACTGGTGAGCCATTCTGGATTGGAGACTTCACCAGACTGCCTGCCAATCAGATTAGTGTGCTTAGGAATTGACAGGTTATATTTACCCATACAGAAATGATTCCCACATCAGTAACACACATCCCCTCCCACACACATACACCACCACCACCACAAAAACGTATACAATCTAGACTGGCTCCAACAGCAGATAAACACTGAAAATGGAGAATACAAGCTGTGGTACCACGCCAATTTCATTTTAAAAAGTTATCAATATCAATAAGGGTGTACAAACCGCACTTACCTGGGTCTGCTGGGGGGTCCACGGGGGGGAGGCAATCTGGTCCTCCCCCCAGAATCCTCCCTGGCCGGCTCCGCTCCGCAGCAAGTCTTCAGAGCCGCCGGCCGGCACTGGCCGCTGCCGGACTTCTGGCCGTGGCTGGTCTTCATCCACAAATGGTGTCCAGCATGGCAGACTCCATTTGCATCCTGCACTTCACCGTGATAGGCTACGTAAATCTTTATGTAGCCTATCACAGTGAAGTGCAGGATGCAAAGATTTATGTAGCCTGTCATGTTAAAGAGCAGGGACGCAAATGGTGCAGCAGATGCCATTTGTGTCCGCAGTCTGGCGATATGGTCATGGCGGCCATGTCGCTGGGTCTTCGGAGCTGGAGGCAGGGCCGGTGCTGCAAGACAAGGTAGGAGATCCGATCCTCCATGGACTTCGGGGGGGGGCAGATTCAATAGAATCCAGCCTCATTGGGGTCCGTGGAGGATTTCTCCAACATCCCTAGTTGTGTAGTGGTTAGTGTTAGACTAGGACTGAGGAGACCCAGCGTCTTGCCCTCACTCTGCCATGAAGCTCATGGGGTGACTTTGGACCAGGCACTGACTCTCAGCTTAACCTATTTCACAGGTTATAGTGAAACCTATAGAGGAGGAGAGGAGAGGAGAGGAGAGGAGAGGAGAGGAGAGGAGAGGAGAGGAGAGGAGAGGAGAGGAGGAGGACTATGTACGCTGCCTTGAGCTCCTTGGAGGAAAGGTGGGATGTAAACATAACAAAGGCTAGATCTACACTACTGCTTTATAGCAGTATTCAAGTGCGCTGATAACTGTTGGGGCACATTGCACATTCCATATCCCGCTATTGTAGTGTTATTTCCTGCTTTTTATTCCACATTATCCAAAATACTACAGCAAATGTCATAGTGTGTCCTATGAGGTATAAATGTGCAAGTGGGATATAGGTTTACCATGATGGAATCGTAATGATATGAAAGGAGAGCCAGTGTAGTGTAGTGGTGAGAGTGACGGACTGGGAGCCGGGAGATCCGGGTTCTAGTCCCCACTTGGCCATGGAAGCTCACTGGGTGACTTTGGGCCAGTCACAGACTCTCAGCCCAACCTACCTCACAGGGTTGTTGTTGTGAGGATACAATGGTGAGGAGGAGGATAATGTAAGCCGCCTTGAGTTCCTTGCGAGAGGGAGAAAGGTGGGGTATAAATGCAATAAATAAATAAATAAATAAATAAATAAACAAACAAACAAACAAGGTGTAGATCTGGCCAAACAAAGCAAAACATTTCTCTCTCTCTCTCTCTCTCTCTCTCTCTCTGTGTGTGTGTGTTGAAGATTTAAGGTGGGTTTATAGGCAGGTACACTGGTATAAATATTTAGGTTTTCTCTCTCTATTTATCTATTTGCTCATTACACACACTCCACTTTTCCTCAGATTAATGTTGGTCCTTGGGAAGTCTCCTGTCCAATCATCTTACAGGTCAACCCTGTAGTGGAACAGCATCATCTACATTCATACCCTTCTCTGGGTCTTTTTGCTACATTGTGTATGCTGCTCTACACCCTCAGTCAGGGATCTTCTATCTACAAAGCTTTCATTTCCCAGGGCTTGTGTTTTAACCGCTCTTTTGGAACCACACAGTGGAGGCTGGTGGCTCCGATGTCAGTGGAGTGTGTGAATCTGCTCCAGGTTTCAGTCGAAACTAGTCAAAACTCTAAGCTCTAACTCCTTTAGAGTTCTGACTGGTTCTGATGGAAACCCAGAGCAGACTTACTGCCCCACTGACATCAGAGCCCCCAGCCTCCACTGGAATCACCACATTAGAATTTTAAATCCAGAGAGGAAGGAATGTTTTAAAGCAATAACAACACAGGGCTGATTCTGATATCACTTAAAAAAAAAATCAAAACACAAACATCCATTTATGTAGTTCTGTGTGTAATAGTGGCAGGACCTCATTCCCAACTGGAATGAAAGCAACTGGAATGCCTTTTCTTTCCTTCCATAGTGGGAAGGAGGGACAGTCAGTTGGGTCCAGGTGTGTTGGGTCATACGGGACCCACTCAGCCAATTAGAAACAATGGAACATGTGCATTTAAATTGACCATTCCAATACGGTACTGAGAGTCTGTGTGGTTAGACCATCTCCACTCAGCCAAAAAGCTTATTGGGTGTCCTTGGGGCCATACAGGGTCTCTCAGCATAACCTACCTCATAGGGGTGGTTGTGAGACTAAAGAGGGAGGAACCATGCATGCTGTCTTCAGCAGGGTAAACATTAGAGCTGTACACAGCTGGCCTCTCAAAAGTCTCCAACCTAACTGTGGGCAGAGAAATTGGAGAAACAATTTCACCAAATTTATCCAGGGGAAGGAGACAGTTTCTCACAGGTCAGGCTCACTATTGGCAGGGGTTGTTGCACAGCATCTTCTTTCTTCATATGGGTTTTTTTTTTGGGGGGGGGTTGTGTGGCAACAGCATCAACTATGTTGGCAGGCTGGCCCTCATTTTGCATCATCCACAATGCATGTGAGAGGGTGGCAGTGTTGTGTCTACCTCCAGGGAAGAGGCGAAGTTAGTGCTGAGCCAAAATCTGTCCCCAAGAATTTTCTCCCCCCATGAAAGAGGGCTCCAATGTTCTACCTCATTCTCAGGGTGTTCTGTAAGTTTTTCTGGTGTTTTTGAGCTAAACTCCCAGGCTGCCTACATTTCCTGATCTGAAAAGGCTCTATGTGAGAAATCACTTCATGATGTCTTCCCCTGGGCTTTAATTGAAGTGTGGGAAGCTGAGGAGGCTACAGGCTGCCAGAGAGAAGACTGTACAATGAAAGGCAAGGCACTCCTACTCACTCTTGGCCACTTCCTAAGTAAAGTAAGCACAAGAACACCAAACCCAAGCCACAAGAGTTTCTCTGAAATTTCTTCACCACTGAATTTCTTTTTGAAAGCCATTTCTTTTCTGCCAGATTCAATGAGAATGGTCAAAAGAAAATGTGGGAGAAATTTTTGGCACAGCACTAGTAAAAATATATAACAACAACAACAACAACAACAGAAACACAACTCTTACAGCTAGGGATGTACGAAAGTGACTTACCTTTCGCGGATTATGTTGATGGGGGGGGAGGCATTCCGTCCCTCCCCCCGGAATCCTCAACGGAGGGGAGGTGATCCGTTCCTCCCCCCCGGAATCCTCGATGGCCGGCTGTGCTCTGCGGCAGCTCTGTGGAGCAGCTGGCCAGGACCAGCCCAGGCCAGAGCCGTCCGCAGCCGGATTTCCGGCTGTGAAAGGCTCTGGGAGGGTGGAACCTTGTACGCAAATGGTGGTGGCTATGGCCGCTGCCATTTGCGTTCCTTATTTTTGGCCGTCTGAATCTACGTAAATATTTACGTAGACTATGACGGCGAAAATAAAGGGGAACGCAAATAGCGTAGTGGGTGCTATTTGCATCCCTTTTTGATTCACCGTTTTAGCCTATGTAAATCTTTATGTAGGCTAAAACGGCGAATCAAAAAGGGACGCAAATAGCGCCCGCTAAGCTATTTGTGTTCCCCTTTATTTTCACCGTCATAGTCTATGTAAATATTTACGTAGACTAAGACGGCCAAAAATAAGGAACGCAAATTTGCGTACATGGGTGTTTTTTTTTAAACCCACCCAGCCATGATAGGTTACGTAAAGATTTACGTAGCCTATCACGTTGTTTTTTTTAAAAACCCAGCCATGATAGGCTACATAAATCTTTACATAGCTTATCACATCTTTTTTTTTTTTTTTAACAAGACTGGAAATGGCGGCGGCGGCAGCCGGTCGGAAGACCAGCCACTGCAGCTGCCGCTGCCGAAGCTGCTGCTGGAGCTGCTGCCGCCCGGAACATCCGCCCCAGGTAAGTCTCGTCCTGGGGGGGATCCGTGGGGGGGTGGGGGGCAGGCCGTTCCGCCACAGAGTTTGGGGGGCTGAATCCCTACTTACAGCACCCTTACACCAGAAACTTCCAGAAGAGACCAGTGGAGGCTGGTGGGTCTGATTTTGGTGTGGGTGTGAACTGGGTTTTAGTCAGAACCAGCCAGAACCCTAAATGAGATATCCAAGGTGTTGGGCCTATGTTAGGAATAGGGTTCAGCACCTTGGATGGCTCCTTTAGAGGTCTGACTGGTTCTAACTGAAACCTAGAATAGATTCACCACCCCACAGAAATCGCAGCCACCAGCCTCCCTGCAAGAGACTAATCTGCAAAGGTGTATTGGTTCATTAAAAACTGTGTGTTGAAATCAGAATAAAAGTAGGACTAGAAAAGGTGGTGGGGAATGTGTTTCTGATTGTGATAATATCAGGAATGCTATAACCTGGTAATGGTGAAGGGTGGAAAGAAGGTGGGAGGGGAGTGTATGGAAAGGGAACAACCTCCTTCCCCACTGTGGGATGTTTGTGCCTGCACAGCAATTCCACCTAATTTCAGAATGGCAGGGCCAGATGCTGAAATAGCATCTGTACCTACAAAGGTCAATGATATTGATAGCATCTGCCTCCTCCCGGCAAGTTCATCAATGAGCAAATTCAAGTGATCTTTCTCAATTGGCCTCAGCCTGGCTCATAACATTTGGGGGGGGGGTATCTTTAAAATGGGAGATGTGTTTCAAATGAGGCTGACAGATAGAGTGGAAACAAAGACATCCAGCTTTATTCCTGTGTCTACCACAGGGTGGAAAGAAGGGGGTAATTTTAGAGCTGTGCACAAATGGCTTCTCAAAATTCTCCGTTTGTGGGGCAGAGAAATTGGGGGGACTATTTCACCAAATTTCTGCAGGGGGAGGAGAAATTCTCCAACAATTCTTCACAGGCAAGGCTCACCATTGGCAGGGGTTGTAGCACAGCATCTTTCTTTTTTTTTTCCTAAGGGGTTTGGGTGTTTTCTGTGCTGCTACTGCAAGTGGGACCAGCATCAACTGTGTTGGCAGCTTGGCCTCCATTTTGCATCCTCCACAACACCCCATACCTAGCATCATTCAAGGGCATCGGAGCAGGGAGGGGATGCAACCACCACAAACAACAACAGTGAAGACAATGTAGGGAGAATTCTGCAAAGTGGCCTTTTATTTCTAGGGGGATAAGAAAAGAAAAGAAAAATCTCAGGACTTTTCTGAAAAAAATGTATTCTGAGGAAGTTTGACTCAGCTCTAGTTGCCATTCTTTAGGGTTCAGCATCTTCCCCTGGGGCCTTCAAAGTGTTAACTTTCTGAGGGGTGTTTGTGGATACAACTTGTCTCTATTGTAGGTGGTGATAACACCTGCTTATTTCAAGCCCTGTAGCAAATGTGAAGGAGGACAGTGTTGCATCCAGATCCAGGAACGAGGTGGAGCTGGTGCTGTGCCAAAATCTGACCTCCAGTTTCCTGGAAGTTTTCTTTCTCCATGAAAGAGGCTTCCATTTTTCTGCTGCCTCATTCTCAGGGTGTTTTATCATTTATTTTGACCTTTGACCCAATCACTGTGAGGTGACTGAGGGTGCTGTGTGTGTGTTTTCCTTTCTACTGAACATCTCCATTGCTCTGCAGTCTCTCAGGCTGCCTGCACTTCCTGATCTGAAAAAGCCCTATAAGAGGAATTACCTCATGATGTCTTCCCCTGGGCTTTAACTGAAGTGCAGGAAGTTGAGGAGGCTACAGACTGCTGGAGAGATGATTGTACAATGAAAGACAGGAGACTTACAGTCTTTCTTACTTACAGGAGTGAGCACTCCTTACAGGAGTGCTTACAGGACTTACAGGAGTGAGCACAAGAATCCTGAACTAAACCCATAAGAATTTCTCTGAAATGTCTTCTCTTTTGAATTACGTTTTGAAAGCAATTTGCTTTCTATCAAATTGAATAAGAATGGTCAAAAACAATGTGGGAGAAAATTTTGGCACAACATTAGTTAATGCTGGCTAGGAGGACTCACTGAAGCTGAACCCAAGGAACGTTCGTTTAATGGCAGTCCTGGGAAATATGAATGAATGTGGGGCAATAGGTTTGGGGGACACACAGAAATATTTGCACAATGTTCTTTCTCTCTGTGACATTAGATCTGTGATGACATTTTCATGCACATGTATGATCAAATGATGAATGTTCATGTGTGGACACTAACCTTTCATGGAGCTCAAAACAGCACAAATAATTCTCTCCCCTTTTATCCTCACCACAACCCTGTGAGGTAGGTTACACTGAGAGAGGGTGGCTGGCCAAAGTCACCCATTGAACCTCATAGATGAGTGAGAATTTGAACCTGGGTCTCCCTGGCACTGGTCTGCCACTCTAGCTCAGATTTCCCCAATCTGGTGCCCTCCAGATGTGTTGGACTACAACTCCCATTGTCCCAAAGTTAGAATGATGGGAGTTGTAGTCCCACACACATGGAGCTCACCAAGTTGGGGAAACCTGCTCTAGGCACTACCCCTCTAGTTCTCAATATGAATGCAGTCATCTTGCAATGCTCGACAGATTACTCAAGGGCAATCCATTCCCAAAACTCCTCCAGTTTCTAATCTGTATTGAGCTGTTGCATACAGAGGTTTCCCATCAGGCCCATGGAGGCTTCTGCTTCTTTGTTGGCCCTGCCCCTTCCTGTCTCCAAGTCCTGCCCCCTGGCCCAGTGGCTACCAGGGGCTTGGGGAAGAGGCAGGGAGAGGAATTTCCCTATCTATTAGCAGAAATTGCAAGGGGACTCTCCTTTGTATTACTCCTCTTCTCAATGGGAGGTAAGAAGGGAGGTGAGAATCAAAGATAGCAAAGGGATTTCCTTTAGCTAGCATGCCACTCCCCCCTCCTAGTAGGGAGGACTGCACAGAATGCTGAGATAAAATATCTCTACACTAAACCAACTCCAAGCATTGAGAGACCAAGAGACGGTACATGCTATGTGTAAACTGGCCTTTAGAGAACATCCTCTCAGCTAGGAATGGATGCATCTGTCAGTTTTGTTTTCTCTCAGTTTCTCATGTTTCCAGCCTTATGTTCAGTTCATCCAAAATACTGAGTTGATGTTTTAAAAATGCATACAAATGTATATGCATTTTTAAATTCATTTATCCTAATGCATACATTTCTGTATCCAGTGTGACCCAATATGTATATTTTTTGTGAGCAGTTTTTCCAAATGTCACACATTGTTAATGCTGTTTTCACTAATGTTCACATTTGTGTGGGCACTTTCCACTATTATACACATTTGTGGACACATTTTTTCATTCAAAAACTCCATTGGAAAATTTGGAGAAGTGCGAATTTCAGAGAAATACTGTGTTTTGGTTTCTGTATTGGTCTGAAAGTTGGAAATTAGGTAAGTTTGCAATAAAAAATGTGAACCAGACATATCCCCCCATCTCTTCCCTTAACACAAATGAGGCCTATGTAATGGCCTTTGAAGATCTCTGAAAATAACCATATATTCAATCATGTTTATATATATTTCTTGGAAACTCTCAAGAGTGGATAAAGGACTGAATCTCATCACAGTGTTTGTAGGGCATATAGCTAGGAACATGACAATTCCCCGGGACTGTTTTAGCCTCTGGGCTAAATAGCAGCACTACTAGAAACAAGACTGGAGTGTGGGGATATAGTGGGGGAACCCAAAACAAAACAGAAAAATCTCCCTTTGTTTTTGAGGCTGTTTCTCTGGATAACTGAATGATCAATTCTTAGCACACTGAATGCAGATGAAAATTGAGTTAAGCCTCTTAATTTGCTGTTGCTGTTGCTGCTGCTATTGGTTTTGTTTTCGTTTGTTTGCTTATTTGAAGGAGAGGGGAAATCCCGGATTTGGACAGTGCTGTTTCCTCTTAACATCTGATTTATTTATTATTATTTTCATTTCTATCATGCTACAACACAAAGTATCAGATAATGGCAGACTTCTGGAAGATAACCACTCTTGATATTGGGTGCCTCTTAGCTTCCCCCCACCCTTCTAATTCTGAGCTTGGCAATCGTAAGTTCACTGACTCCAGATTTGAAACTTGATTTCCTTGGCCTAGCAGCATTAGCATTCAGCTGTGGGGATGTAAGATAATAGTATTAAAAGCAACCTTCCATCCTGTTGTCATGGATGCAACTCAACCCAATATTGGGAGCTGTACACTGCTAGAACATTATGCAATCTCATTTTTATCTACCGATTTTAATTTAATTACAGTGGAAATTCTTTCCCCAAATATCAAATCTGCATTTATTTATTTTCTCCTTTTTTTTCTTTTTTACTGGCATTCAAACTGTTAGCATTGTGTAGCACAAATACTCTTTGTCCAATGTTCTTTTTCTTCATATTCTAAATATCTGTCAGTATTCGTTATGAGACTGTTGGTATAGACTAGCTGTGAAACATGTCACTTTCTGTGACAAGAGTGAATCTTAGGTATGTATGTATGTATGTATTTAAAATGAATGTTAAAGGAATCCACTTGTATTTCCTTTTCAGGGCTTACCTAAGGCTACTCACGTAAATAACTGATGGAACATAATTGTTTGAAGAATTAAGGTGAATTTCAAGACTTTTGGGGATAAGGTGGGCGGGGTATTACTATTTTTTATCACCTTCCGCTTATCAGGTAATAGAAACGGATTTATTTCTGTATGTAATTTGTAAGATTAAGTATTCCCATCTTGTCAGCGTAGGTAACTCTTTTCTCTGGCTACCTCCTACTCCTGTTAGTGAAAATAAAGAATGTGCTCATTTTTTTGTCATATGATATGGAAATGCTAGAAGAAATGGGCAGGCAGTCAGGCATTATTTGAGCCCACATGAGGCAAATATGGAAATGTGCATATCATTCTGATATTGTAGGAGTTCTATGTAAATTTAGCTCATGCTACACTGCTGAGACTGTTATGTGCTCTAGTGTCCCAGTAGCACATCTCTTGAATGAATGCATGGCTTACTACTGTGGTCATTAGCAAAAGTTCAGCGGAGGACAGAAGCTATGAGAACCCATGGGCACATTTGGAAATGGTGGGGAACGTTGGCTCAAGTGTGCATGTTTTTTTCCTTAGTGACTGCAGCATCAAGTAGTGACTTGCACATGTGAATACTCCATCACAGATCAAACTCTCCAGATAAAACTTCCATCAGTGGAAGCTGGTGGCTCCAGTTGTGGTGATGCTGTGAATCTATCCCAGGTTTTAGTCAGAACCAGACAGAACTCTAAAGGAGCTATCTGAGGTGCTGAACCCTGTCCCCAAAATAGGTGCAGTACCTTAGATAGCTCTTTTAGAGTTCTGGCTGGTTCTGACTGAAACCCAGAATGGATTCACAGCCCCACCGAAATCAGAGCCACCAGCCTCCACTGACTTCCATACGGTCAGGCCAGAGACAGCTGTCTGAGAACCAGGAATCAAGAGTGGAGCCAGAGAGTCAAAGCTCAGGGAATGCCCAGAAGCACATGAGAGTCAGGAAGTCTGTGTTTCTGAGGCAGGGCCCCAGCCCAAACAGGAAGCCTTTTATAGGTGTTTCTGTTAGGAGGGCCTCATAACCTAGGTGGGCAGGGCCAGAGTAAAGCTTGGCAGTATCCCATTTCATAGAATCATAGAATCATAGAATAGTAGGGTTGGAAGGGGCCTACAAGGCCATCGAGTCCAACCCCCTGCTCAATGCAGGAATCCAAGTCAGAGCATCCCTGACAGATGGCTGTCCAGCCTCATCTTGAACGTCTCCAGTGTGGGAGAGCCCACCACCTCCCTAGGTCATTGGTTCCATTCTTGTATTGCTCTAACAGTCAGGAAGTTTTTCCTGATGTTCAGATGGAATCTGGCTTCTTGTCACTTGAGCCCATTATTCCGTGTCCTGCACTCTGGGAGGATCAAGAAGAGATCCTGGCCTTCTTCTCTGTGACAACCTTTCAAGTACTTGAAGAGTGCTAACATATCTCCCCTCAGTCTTCTCTTCTCAAGGCTAAACATGTCCAGTTCTTTCAGTCTCTCTTCATAGGGCTTTGTTTCCAGTCCCCTGATCATCTTTGTTGCCCTCCTCTGAACCCTCTCCAGTTTGTCTGCATCCTTCTTAAAGTGTGGTGTCCAGAACTGGACACAGTACTCCAGATAAGGCGTAACCAGTGCTGAGTAGAGGGGAACTAGTACTTCCCAGGATTCAGAAGCTATGCTTCTATTAATGCAGCCCAAAATATAATTTGCCTTTTTTGCAGCCACATCACATTGTTGGCTCATATTCAGCTTGTGATCGACAACAGTTCCAAGATCTTTCTCGCTTGTAGTGTTGTTGAGCTACGTATCCCCCTAAGGAATTTCCAGGAAGATGCTCCAAGCTTCAACTGCAATAGTTCACCACAAGGGGCAACTGCACACAGGGGAAGGCTCCGGATACCTACAAGTGCGTGAGGTCATGCCATGATGCTGATGGGTGGGAGATTCAGCCCAGATAAAAGAAAGGGCTTCTTTACACAGAACATAGTTAAACTATGGATTTCACTTCCACAATATGTAGTGATGGCTACCACTTTGGATGGCTTTAAAATGGGATTGGACAAATTCATGGAGGAGAAGGCTATCAAGGGCTACTACTCTGATGCAATCTAGTAGCTGATGGTACCCTTTTGTAAGCAACTCAATGTTGCCATGGGTAATACTGAAATGATAGCATCTGGGCTGCTCTCCGGAGATGTGGTTTATCCCACACAAGAACATTGTGCTTGGATTTCTAAGGAAAGGCACCATCTGCCTCCCTCGAGATCACAAAGGTTTGCCCTAGACAGTGACCTCAGTTCTCACTGAGGTGGCAATTGCATGCATCAGCTGTACTACTTCTGGGTACCACACTTTAAGAAGGATGCATACAAACTGGAGAGAGTTCAGAGGAGGGCAACAAAGATGATCAGGGGACTGGAAACAAAGCCCTATGAGGAGAGACTGAAAGAACTGGGCATGTTTAGCCTTGAGAAGAGAAGACTGAGGGGAGATAGGATAGCACTCTTCAAGGACTTGAAAGGTTGTCACAGAGAGGAAGGCCAGGATCTCTTCTCCATCATCTCAGAGTGCAGGACACAGAGTAATGGGCTCAAGTGACAGGAAGCCAGATTCCAGCTGAACATCAGGAAAAACTTCCTGACTTTTAGAGCAAGACAACAATGGAACCTATGACCTGGGGGTGGGGGGGCTCTCCCATACTGAAGGCACTCAAGATGAAGCTGGACAGTCATCTGTCAGGGATGCTCTGATTTGGATTCCTGCATTGAGTAGAGTGTTGGACTCAGTGGTCTTGTAGGCCCCTTCCAACCCTACTATTCTATGATTCTATGTTTTATTATTGTTTAAATCAAGTTTTATTTAACTATGATTGTAAGCTGTCTTGAGTGCCATCTCCTTGTAGAAATGTGGGGTATAAATCAAATCAAATCAAATCAATAAATTAAGCTAAAATATGCTGGTAGTTTGGGTAATTTGACCCCACCCCTTTTGCATTTGGTCCCACCCCTTTTGACTTCAGCCCTGTCCACCACTGGAATGTGGACCCCAGAAGCATCTCCAAAACAGATTCAGCCCTCAGACTGAAAGAGGTTCAACAACCCTGGGCTAAATGCTTTTCGTTTAGACAAATGGTGGCTAAAGATGGCATGGGGAAAGTGTGTTGAGTTTAGGGTCATTGTGACATATCACCCACCCTTCCCTCACCTGTGATCATTATAACATCACCACTCCTCATAAATATTTTGACAACACCAGGTACTGATTCCAGCTCCAGAATTTCAGCATCTCTATATTCTCTTAACCTCTTCCTTGAGGTAAAACCTTAGCATGACTGTGTGTGGAAGGAATACAGCAACTATAACCTAAGCAACCACTTTATTAGGACTCTGCTACCACCCCCCTCCTCGTGAGGAGAATACCTTCAATTTCTGTGTGGGGGTGGGGGTGTAGATTCATAGGCCATGGCTTACTTCTTTCGTAGATTCATCTAACCCCATTATTGTTGTTGTTGTTGATGATTACATTTCTATACTGCCTAATAGCCAAAACTCTCTGGGTGGTTTATAAAGATTAAAAACATCAAAAATACAGTATACAGAGATTAAAAGCCATTTACATAAAAAACACATGAACAGACAATACACACAAAAGAACATAGATCTAAATCAAGTTCAAATAGGAAATCTCAAAGCAAACAACCATAACCATAAGACATTCCAGTATCAACTAAAACTTATCATATGCTGGTAACAAATTAAAATTTGTTACCAAATTTTACTGGTAACAAATGAAACCGAGAATGGTGTGGTTTGAAAGAACACATTAAAAATGAAACTTTGTTTACACAGTATAAGATGTTTCAATGCAGTTTGAGTTTAATGAGGTGAAAATTCTTGTTTCAAGTTTTTATTAATTCCTTACCTACTCTACCCTTTCTTATAATAAGAAATCAAAGCTATAAATGTTCCTCCCTCCACCTCCCAGGAGAATCTAACCACCCCCCAGGCTGGAGCCCAGTGCCCTGTTCCTACCCCTCAGAAACCCAATCCCCATCCCAACCTCTAAAGAAAACCAAGTGCCTCTTATTCCCTCTCTCTCCCAACTGAAAAAGCAACAGCCAATTAGGAGGAGGGATGTGCGAACCCACCCCCGTCCAGGATTGGCGGCACCTGCTGAAGTGCCGCCCCCGTTCAAGCCCTCCCATACCCACGCTCGAGCCCCCACAAGCTCGGTGAGCCACCCCCAAGCACCCTTGGTCCCGTCCAAGAGCACTACTATTGCATAGATCAAGCTTTCCCAGCCCAAATGTGTGCGTATTGAAATATGCACATTTTTAATTAGCTCCCATTTGGAGTGGTAAAAAACACTTTGGCAAAATGGTGGGTGCTTGCTGATGGGTCTGGGTGAGTGCAGGGAGTGTCCAGGAGGGCGCAAGTGGGAGGGAGCAAGGTGTCATGTTCTCTTGGCCCCCTCCTTCCTCATGCACACACACAAGAAGAGAGGCTTCAGTCTCACACCTTTAATTCACTATCAACAGGTTCATTACAGATGCAAATCCTCGAAGACTCTCAGGCTACAAAGGAATGACAACAGGGGATCCAAATGGGAGCTACGATGTTGCCAGCAGTTTGAAACAAGACCTGCTGGCTAGAATAACTTAGGTAGGGAAGCCCCTCCATTCCAGTGATGATCCCCTACATCAACTTTCACACATCACTAACTGGGTTGACCATCTGAGCTCCGCCTCTAACTTTTCCTTCTTAGCTCTGTGCCACAGTCTAGCATCCCTCAGGTCACATCCTATGCTCCCCTCTTTCACTTCCTGGGTTACCATGAAGGAGGGAAAGGGAGGTGGGGGCTTCAGGTCCAGCCATCTGGGTGTTAGCATCCTGAGAAGCATACCTATCTATATCTGAATTCGCTCAGGGAGATGCCTCCCCCGGTTCTGGCTGTTCTCCTTCTGAATCTGAACTGCTAACTATCTCCATACATTCAGAATCAATCCTGACACAAGGCCAAGGGCTTGGGTGCAGTCCGGGGGTGTGGGCGGCGGGGGGGAAGCCCGATGGACTCCCAGACCCAGTCAGTTGTCCATGCCATCCCTAATCAGGAGACACTATTTAATCTAATCTGAACATCCTAACTCCCCCCTCCCCCCTATTTACCATAGCCTTAAGGAGAAAGGACATGTTAGAACACATCAATCAAGCACAAAAACACCAAAATATGCAATTAAACAACAAACCAAAATATGATTTCATCACAGTCATCCAATGTAGGTGTGTATGAATCCCACTTACTGTTCTGCTCCTGGGTCCGCTGGGGGGGGGAGGTGATCCATCCCTCCCCCTGGAATCCTCCCTGGCTGGTTCCACTATGTGGCGAGCCCGTGGAGCTGCTGGCTGGGGCCACCAGCAACAGAACTTCTATCTGCTGCCAGGCTGTGGTCGCAAATGGCATCTGGCATAGGGGATGCCATTTGCATCCATGCCCTTTGCCGTGATTGGCTATGTAAATATTTACGTAGCCAATCACAAAAAGAGCAGGGACACAAATGGCTTCCACTATGCCATTTGCATCCCTGCTCTTTTCTGTGATAGGCTACGTAAATATTTACATAGCCAATCACGGCCAAAGGCAGGGACGCAAACGGCGTCCCCTATACCAGATGCCATTTGCAGCCTCAGCCCGGCAGTGGCCAGCTGAGGAAGGAAGAGGATGGACCTGGACCGGCCAGCGCCAGGTAGGATCTGTCCTGGCCGGGCTTCACAGGGTGATGGGGGCGCAGCCTGTTCTGCCACAGAATCCGGCCTCACTGGAGTCCGTGGCAGATTTCTCCGCCATCCCTAATCCAATAGCAACAGCTGTCTGGAGATTCAGGCCAGACAAATGGACATTCTTCTTCACACAGGGCATAGTTAACTTGTGGAATACACTGCTGCAAGACATGGAAATTATGACTATTAGCTTACATGACTTTAAAAGGTGAAGAGAAATATTCATGGGAAGACTTGAGAAGTCTACCAATGTCCAAGGCAAAATGGCCCCAAACAACAGGCACTGGGGGAGAGAACAGTTTGTAATGTTGGTTTTAAATCCAGTGGAGGCTGGTGGGTCTGATCAGTGGGGTGGTTAATGCACTCTCGGTTTCAGTCAGAACTCTAAAGGAACTATCCAAGGTGCTGAAGCCATTTTTGGGGATAAGATTCAGCACTTTGGATAGCTCCTTTAGATTTCTGACTAGTTCTTGCTGAAACCCAGCATGGGTTCACCACCCCACTGACACTGGAGCCACCAGCCTCCACTGTTTAAATCTTTTAAATGTTTAACCTGATGAGCTTTTGAATTTATTATGATGTATTTAAAATTGTTGATATTGTAAACCACTTGGATTTTTTTTTTTTTTTTTTTTTTACATATGGTAAGTAAGGGGTAGGCAACATGGTTCCCACAAGCACCAGTACACACCTGAACACCTTAGCATCTGCCAAGGTGCCCTTCCCTTCCTCCTTAAAAACAACACATTTTCTTCCTGGCAGCTAGCTAGGATTGCTGTGGTTTATCTTGGTGCTGAAAACTGTGGGTTCAAAGGAGCTGTTTAATGTGCTGGAGCTCAGACCTCACCTCTGCCTTGTACCCAGTCATTTGGGCTGGTTCCTCATCCTTTGTCACACCTCCCAGAGCAGCCATTTTGTGGTAGTGCACAGGACAGTTTCTCAAACTGCCAAATGTGCTCAAAAAGGTTGCCCACCACTGTGGTATATGATCAAACAAACAAAGAAACAAACAACAAAGCTATGGCTTTGGGCTCCCTGGAAGCATCTAAGGGGCCTCCGGTAGACAAGATGGACCTTAGATCTGATCCAGCAGGGCTCTTCTTATGTTGTTAAAATCCTGCTTTCTTCAAAAAGGGGGCTAATGAAGCCTTCCCTAGGGTCACGTTTTGAATTTTATCTCAATGCTTTCAATTCTTTTATCCACCCCTTCATAACTGCTGTTTTCCAGAAACCATATTGAATTATGATTCTTTATTTATTTATTACAGAGAGAGGCAGCTTTTGCTACCTAAATTCTGTGCACACCCCCTAATTAAACTACTATGAAGGTGCATGCATCAGTCAGCAAAACCAGGCAGAGTACATTACGGAGTGAAAATTAAAGAAGCAAAACATCAGAGGGTCTACTGTATATGCCTGCTGTTAGACTCTCAAGCATGGAGAACAGGATACACTTCCATGGATGGATAGCTTTCCTTATTAAAAAAACCCAGTAGGACGCACAGTAGGGGAACATACTAAAACAAGGCTTTGTAGTAATTTCCTTGAAAGAAATTTCCCAGGATAGCAAGCTGAAAAGCTTTTAATCTTATAGCTGGCTTATAGAGGGAGTTTTGCTGTAGGTGGTATTAAAAAAGTCCATTTGATTACAGCTGATCAGGTAGAGTTGGTCCAAAATATCCATGCACTTTTGTTCCCCAAGAGAATTTGAAATTCCAATGATGATGATGAAGATGATGATGATGATAGAATGTGGAAAAAAAAAAGGTTGTCTGAATGTCCTTAAAAAATATTAGAGAAGGCCTTGCAGTGGGGTCGGGAGGAGGGGAGATGGATTTTCTTGTTTGAGTTAAAGATTCATGTTAAGAGCCAGATGAAATCTCTTTGCAAGATTAGGGATGTACGAAAGTCACTTACCTTTTTGCGGATTCTGTTCATGGAGGGGGAGGCATTCCATCCCTCACCCCGGAATCCTCAATGAGGGGGAGGCGATCCGGTCCTTCCCCCGGGAATCCTCAACGGCCAGCTGTGCTCTGCGGCGGCTCCGCGGAGCAGCTGGCCAGGGCCAGGCCAGGGCCATCCGTAGCTGGATTTCCAGAAGCGGAGGGCTCTGGGTAAAAAACAACAACACACGTATGCAAATGGCGGCGGCTACGGCCGCCACCATTTGCGTTCCTTATTTTTCGCCATCTTAGTCTACGTCAATATTTACGTAGACAAAGACGAAGAAAAGAAAGGGGAATGCAAATAGCGTAGTGGGTGCTATTTGCGTTCCCCTTTCTTTTCTTCATCTTAGTTTACGTAAATATTGACGTAGACTAAGACGGCGAAAAATAAGGAATGCAAATGGCGGTGGCCATAGCCGCCACCATTTGCGTACGCGTTTTTTTTTTTTAAACCCAGACGTGATAGGCTACATAAGTCTTTATGTAGCCTATCACGTCTGGGGGGGGGGGAGAAAAAGACCAGGCTGCAAATGGCAGTGGCGGCAGCCAGTCGGAAGACCAGCCTCCGCCGCCACCGAAGCTGCTGCTGGAGCCGCCGCCATCTGGAACATCCGCCCCAGGTAAGTCTCATCCTGGGGGGGATCCATGGGGGGCGGGTGGGTGGTAGGCCGTTCCGCGATGGATTTCACCGTTCCAGTGCATTCGGCCTCACTGAGATCTGTCGCGGAATTCTCTGACATCCCTATGCAAGATGATGGAAATCCATGGCAGGATTTACCACTTTTTAAAGACTTTTAACTCATTCCACAGGATGGCCTAGATGTTTCTGCAGGTGAATGCAAAAGACAATGTCATCTCATTTCGCCTGTCATTCCTGCCTTCTGATTTTCTCCCATATAATGGTGCTATAAATAGCACCCTCTTAGCAATGTAAGCTGCCCAATTTAGCCATCTCCGTTTTGAAAAGGATATTGGAAATACTGCCCGGAAATGTTTGCGGATTCAAAAGAAACTGAATCAAAGAGCCTGTCCTGTATTATTAGCATAGGCCAGCCCTATATATTGCTCCTATTGCTTTTCATGAACTTGGCCTGATGAGCACTATCTAATCCAGTCCTTAAATTAACCTTTGCCTAAAATTCTGTAAAGGAAATGGAAATTAAGGTCCAGAATTATTTGTGTTTTAGCAAACTAGTCAATTGAAACAAGCTGTGGGTGGGTGACATGGAAGGTTAAATAGATGATATGATGGAGAAAATGTCAGAGCAGTCTTCCATGGCTCCTATTTGCATTTCTGGGGATCTTCTTTCTGCTTTTCTTTGAACAGGACCTCAGCCTTGGCCTTTGCCAAACAAGACATGATGAGCAGTTAGGGATGTCAGAGGAATCCATCTGGGGTAGGGTGGGGTGGAGCTCTCCGAGTTTCATCAGGTCACTCCCCCGCCCCTTCAGCTCATTTCTCCACACGCTGCCCAGCTCAATCTGTATCGAGTCAGGCTAGTTCATGGATTTTCTGGGTTTTAAAAAAATGCATAAATAGAAGTTTGAGCAAATTATGCAAATTTCAGTTGCGATTTGTGCAAATTTCTATTTACACCACACACACACACACACACACACACACACACAGAGTTCTTGGATTTTGGGGAAAACCCGCAGCTTGGCTCACAAATGTAAGCTGAGTCGGGGATGCTGTGGAAATCCAGTGAGCCTAAAAAGGGCCGGATTTCCCAGTGCCTGACATCTCTATGAGCAGCAGCGTGTTGAACTCCTTGTTGTATAGGAAGGGTGTTGAAGGACTGGAGGCCAAATCCATCCTACTTGGGGTCCCAATCCAGCTCTCTGGTTTACCATATGGCCATGCCCTACCCCTGGCTCTTCCCTCCACCACTGATAATTTGGTGGTTTCCCAGACGTTGGGCAGTTTTCCCCCTCCCTGAATTCTTAAAGGTTAAAATGCTTCTCCTAAGGCTTAGTTACTAGCAGTAAGAAGAATAAGCTAAAATATGCTTAGTGGTGCAGGTAGGTAATTTTAGACCCTGGACATAGGGCCTGGACCCCCGACATAGACCCTTTCGATTGGAATTAGGTAGCACACAACTAACATTTCTCTTCTTCCCCTCCCCGTATTGCCATTCCATGTTTTACAGACTACTTCTACATTCCTGATATGTTAAAGCAAAACAGAACAAAAGACCAAAACCCAAAATCTGTTTGCCACCGTTGATTTTTTTTTTTAAGGAAAGAAAATAAATACTTTTGAGCATGTGGAGTTGTACATTTTAAACTAACTGAAATCATAGCGCCATAAGAACTAGAGGATTAAAATTGGCCTTGCTTCTGCTGCCCTGATGCTAAACACCATGACTTGGGAACAAGCTCCATTTTGTTGTAGGAAAGGATAACAGATTAAAAAAATAAAAATAATAAAATTAACATCTGTGTCTGTAACTATAACTGTGTATGTGTCTGACTCCCCTTCATGGATCACTGCCTTGTTGTGGCTAGGGATGTACGAAAGTCACTGACTTACCTTTTCGCAGCTTGGCTTCGCGGTGGGGGGGAGGCACTTCGCTTTCCCCCCCGAAGTTCAGGCGAGGGGGGGGAGGCTTCCCGCCTCGCCCAGCCGAAATTCAGGCTGGGGGGGAGGCGCCCCGCCTCGCCCGGCCGAAATTCAGGCCGGGAAGTAGCGCCCCGTCTCCCCGGCCGCGAAACAAAAAGTAAAAAAAAAAAAAAAGACCCCGTGATAGGCTACGTGATGATTTACATAGCCTATCACGGCTAGATTTCCAAAGTCAGCCGTGCTAGGCTACGTAAATCGTCACATAGCCTATCACGGGTGACTTTAGAAAAAAAAAAGCGCGTACGCAAATGGCAGTGACCATGGGTGCCGCCATTTGCGTTCCTTATTTTGGCACGTGTAGTCTACGTAAACAGTTATGTAGACTACGGCAAAAATAAGGGCAATGCAAATAGCGTGCCCTTATTTTCACCGTAGTCTATGTAAATCTTTATGTAGACTAGATGTGCCAAAATAAGGAATGCAAGTGTACGCGCTTTTTTTTCCCCCAAAGTCACCCGTGATAGGCTATGTGACGATTTACGTAGCCTATCACGGCTGACTTTGGAAATCTAGCTGTGATAGGCTACGTAAATCGTTACATAGCCTATCACGGGTGTGTGTGGTTTTTTTACTTTAGTTTTTTTTTTTGCAATGGCGGCAGCGGCAGCCGGTCGGGAGACTGGCCGCCACCCCCACCTGCGCCGAACCGCTGCCGAAGCGCCGCCGGGACCCGCCGCCGAAAGGGACATTCGCCGAAGGTAAGTCCCGTTCCAGGGGGGTGTGGGGGGCCGGCGGAGAATTTCCTAACCAACTTTGGGGGGCCGAATGCGTCGGCGCTTGGCCTCCCGAAGACTCGGGGAGAAATTCTCCGCCATCCCTAGTTGTGGCGAAGGGGCTTGCATAACTCAGTGAAGCCATAAGCTATGCGGTGCAGGGCCACCCAAGACAGACAGGTCATGGCAGAGAGTTCTGACAAAATGTGGTCCACTGGAAAAGAAAATGGCAACCCTCTCCAGTATTCTTGCCAAGAAAACCCCATGGAACGTATCACAAGGCTAAAAGATATGACGCCGGAAGATGAGCCCCTCAGGTCGGAAGGTGTCCAATATACTACTAGGGAAGAACAGAGGGAACTTCCAAGTAGCACCAGAAAGAGTGAAGCGGCTGGGCCAAAGCCGAAAGGACACTCAGCTGTGGATGTGTTTGGTAGTGAAAAGAAAGTCCGATTCTGTAAAGAACAATGTAGTTTAGGAACCTGGAATGTAAGATCAATGGATCAAGGTAAGCTGGAGGTGGTCAAACATGAGATGGCAAGATTGACCTTGCCATCTCAAGACATACAACACCTTCTAGAACTATCAACAAAAAAAGATGTCCTCTTCATCATAGAGTTTTGGAATGCTAAAGTAGGAAGTCAAGAAATAACTGGGATAACAGGCAAGCATGGCTTTGGTGTACAAAATGAAGCAGGACAAAGGCTAATAGAGTTTTGCCAAGAGAACACACTGATCATAGCAAACATTCTTTTCCAACAGCACAAGAGGTGACTCTACACATGGACACCACCAGATGGTCAATATCAAAATCAGTTTGATTATGTCCTTTGTAGCCAAAGATGGAGAAGCTCTATACAGTCAGTAAAAACAAGACTTGGAGCTGACTGTGGCACAGATCATGAGCTTCTTATTGCAAGATTTCGGCTTAAATTGAAGAACGTAGGGAAAACCTAGTGATGGACGAAAGTCACTTACCTGATCCCGAAGCTTGCTTCGCGGTGGGGGGGAGGCACTCTGTCCCTCCCCCCAAAATTCTGGTGGGGGGGAGGCGCGCCATCCCTCCCCTCTGAAATTCTGGCCGGGGGGGGGCGCCCCATACCTCCGGCTGCGAATCTTCTAGTCCTGCCAGGACGCAAATGGCGGCGGCCATAGCCGCCGCCGTTTGCGTCCCTGTAGTCAGCCGTGATAGGCTATGTAAATGTTTATGTAGCCTATCATGGCTGACTTTGGAAAAAAAAAAAGCGCGTACGCAAATGGCGGCGCCCATGGGTGCCGCCATTTGCGTTCCTTATTTTGGCATGTGTAGTCTACGTAAACAGTTACGTAGACTACGGCGAAAATAAGGGCAGCCTACATAAATGTTTACGTAGACTACACGTGCCAAAATAAGGAATGCAAATGGCGGCGCCCATGGGCGCCGCCATTTGCATACACGCTTTTTTTTTTCAAAGTCACGTAAACATTTACGTAGCCTATCACGATGTTTTTTTAAAATCTAGCCGTGATAGGCTACATAAATCTTTACGTAGCCTATCACATTTGCTTGTTTTGATTTGTTTTTTACTTGGAAATGGCGGTGGCGGCAGCTGGTCGGAAGACCGGCCGCTGCCGCCACCGCTGAACCGCCGCCAATCCACCGCCGGAGCCACCGCCGCCAGGTACATTCGACCAAGGTAAGTCCCGTCCCGGGGTGGGGGGTGGGGGGGCAGACCGTTTCTCCACCAATTTCGGGGGGCCAAATGCGCTGGCATTCGGCCTCCCTGAAATTCGTGGAGAAATTCTCTGATATCCCTAGGAAAACCACTAAACCATTCAGGTATGACCTAAATCATATCCCTGATGAATATACAGTGGAAGTGAGGAATATATTAAGGGATTAGACCTGATAGACAGAGTGCCTGAGGAACTATGGATGGAGGTCCATAACATTGATCAGGAGGCAGTAAGTAAATCCATCTCAAAGAAAAAGAAATACAAGAAAGCAAAGTGGTTGCCTGATGAGGCTTTACAAGTAGCTGAGGAAAGAAGGAAAGTGAAAAGCAAGGGAGAAAGGGGAAGATATACCCAACTGAATGCAGAGTTCCAGAGAATAGCAAGGAGAGACAAGAAGGCCTTCTTAAATGAACCATGCAAAGAAATAGTCACCCGTGATAGGCTACGTGACGATTTACGTAGCCTATCAAGGCTGACTTTGGAAATCTAGCCGTGATAGGCTACGTAAATCGTCACGTAACCTATCACGGGTGTGTTTTTTTTTTTACTGTACTTTTTTATTTTGTAATGGCGGCGGCGGCAGCCAGTCGGGAGACCAGCTGCCGCCCCCACCCCCGCCGAAACGCCGCCGAAACGCCGCCGGGACCCGCCGCCGAGAGGGACATTCGCCGAAGGTAAGTCCCATCCCCGGTGGGGGCGGGGGGCCGGCGGAGAATTTCCCCAACACTTTTGGGGGGCCGAATGCGTCGGCACTTGGCCTCCCAAAGATTCGTGGAGAAATTCTCCGCCATCCCTCACGCAGATGATACCACCCTAATGGCAGAAAGCGAAGAGGATCTAAAGAGCCTCTTGTTGAGGGTGAAAGTGGAGAGTGCAAAAGCTGGTTTGAAACTCAACATTAAAAAAACTAGGGATGTCGGAGAATTTCTCTACGAATCTCCGGGAGGCCGAATGCCAATGCATTCGGCCCCCCGAAATTGGTGGGGAAATTCTCCGCCCCCGCCCCCCCCACAATGGGACTTACCTCGCGTGAATGTCCCTCTCGGTGGCGGGTCCCAGCGGCGGTTCGCCAGCGGCCGGTCTTCCGACCGGCTGCCGCCGCCGCCGCCATTACAAAGTAAAAAAAAAAGAAAAAAAAGTGATAGGCTACGTAAAGATTTACGTAGCCTATCACAGCTAGATTTTCAAAGTCAGCCATGATAGGCTATGTAAATCTTTACGTAGCCTACCATGGCTGACTTTGAAAAAAAAAAAAAGTGCATACGCAAATGGCGGTGCCCATGGGCGCCGCCATTTGCGTTCCTTATTTGGGCACGGGTAGCCTACGTAAAGATTTATGTAGACTATGGTGAAAAGAGATCAGACCAAGGGCCCATCTAGTCCAAGAATTTCGGGGGGAGAAACGGAGCGCCTCCCCTCCCACCGAAAAAAGCTGCTGGACCAGGTAAGGGACTTTTGTCCATCCCTAAAAAAAACTAAGATCATGGCATCTGGCCCCATCACTTCCTGGCATATAGAAGGGGAAGAAATGGAAGCAGTGCCAGTTTTTATTTTCTTGGGCTCCAAGATCACCACAGACGGTGACTGTAGCCATGAAATTAAAAGACACTTGCTCCTGGGGAGGAAAGCTATGGCAAACCTAGTCAGCATAGTAAGAAGCAGAGACATCACCTTGCCAACAAAGGTTCGTACAATCAAAGCTATGGTTTTCCCAGTAGCAACGTATGGCTGCGAGAGCTGGACTATAAGGAAGGCTGAGCGCTGAAGAATTGATGCTTTCGAACTGTGGTGCTGGAGAAGACTCTTACAAGTCCCCTGGACTGCAAGGAGGTCAAATCAGTCCATCCTAAAGGAAATCAACCCTGAGTGCTCATTGGAAGGACAGATACTGAAGCTGTAGCTCAAATATTTTGGCCACCTGATGCAAAGAGAAAAGTCACTGGAAAAGACCCTAATGCTGGGAAAGATTGAAGGCAAAAAGAGAAGGGGATGGCAGAGGAGGAGATGGCTAGATAGCATCACGGATGCAATGAATATGGACTTGAGCACACTCTGGGAGAGAGCGGAGGACAGGAAGGCCTGGCGTGCTATGGTCCATGGGGTCATGAAGAGTCAGACATGACTGAACGACTGAACAACAAATGTGTCTGACTGGCTGCCCCCTGAGTGTGCGTTTGTGTTCGTTGTATATATATACACAGATAGAAAGGAAGAATGAGCAGCATCGGCCCCAGTGGGCCTTGGAATGTCATGCCAGACCAGATGTGGATGCTGGGCCTGTTTGCCACCGCCCCCATCACTTGCCATTGTCTGAGTGGTAATTGTGCGCGGAGGGGAGGCTGGGCTGTCATGTCCTCAACTCTGGCCCTAGGTTCCAGTCTTAGCTGCAGCACTGAATATGCTGGTATTTTTGGCCAGACCTTTTTGCCTTCAGCACCACCCAGAACTGGAAAGTTCCCCCTGAGTGCTTCTCCAAAATTGAATTTGACCCCATGCTAAAAAAGGTACAATGCCCTGTTAGGGTTCCACCTTATGACCTGGACCCCTGAGCAATTCCTAAAGGATCTCTTTCCCCCTTAAGAGTTGCACCTTCCTTCTTTTACTTTCCCCTTTCCAACAATGTAGGGTTTGGGCTGTAGACATGGAGTGATTGACACTCTATTTTTTTATTTTTTTTTATTATATATATATATATATATATATATATATATAATTTATTTATTTATAACATCAATATGTCATTAAGATCTCAGGGCGGTGTACAGATAAAATCAATTTAAACAGTATAAAACATTAAATAATTTAGGGTGCAACCCTATGCATGTTTAGAGAGAAAGAAGTCCTACAACTCCCAACTGGGGCATGATGGGAGTTTTAGGACTATTTTCTGTCTAAACATGCATAGGATTGCACCCTTAAACAGCTAAAAACATATTAAACCATTAAACAAGCTAATACCAATTAAAATCTAAAACAATAAAACAGTTAAAACAATGTGCTATTTTAGGGAATGCATTTAGCCCTCAAAGGCTTTGCTAAGAAGCCATGTTTTTACTTAGTGCCAAAATGAAACCAATGTACATACCAATCAGGCCTCCAAATGGAGGGCATTCCACAACCTGGCTGCCACAGCAGAGAAGGCCCTCTCCCATGTCCACTCTAAACACAGTAACCACAATAGTTTACTGGTAAATTAAAGCAAGCAAATCACAACTAAAGGAATTTACACGATAGAGACAAGTGATACAAAAGGCATTAAGAGAAAATAAAAGTTGCAAAACACCAGCTCTTTTACCCTAGCTGTACTTAGACTTCTCCAGGCTGCTTCTTCCTACTGTCTCTTCAGGCTCTGCTCTTCCTGACTGCTGTTACTGGCTCTCTTACTCTCTTTATATCCCCTCTTCCCTTAAAACTGAAAGTCCTGTTTTAACCTGAAGAAATGAAACTGGACTGGGGAAATAAAACTACTTCTCTCAGGGATCCCCTCTCCCAACAAAAAACTCCAGGCCTCCAGGCTCACCTTTTTCTTTTCCTTGCTTCTGTAGGCCTCAAACCTTCATACACCCTCACTCTATTGAATCACAGTTGGAAGACACATAATCAGGGCTGACATCATTAGTAGGCATCGTTGAGCAGCTGCTGAGGCCTATGCCACTGCAGGGAAGGCACTGTCAGTCCTTGCTCATCATCCTTCTTGTTGTCACTGCTTCTCCACCTGGTCAGAGTGAGGAGATACAGTAGTATCCATTAATTGCCTTGCACTCTCTTCCTCTTGGTGGTTGTACAGATTTGAGCCCAGGAAGAGATAGCATGTGAATGGGCAGTGGGAGGAGGAGGTGGGCCCACTCTGGATGGAAACTCAGCCCATGTTTAGGAAAGCTGAGAGAGAGAAGCCATTGAAGGAAATCCCCAAGAGTTGAGAGAACCCCATGAAGATTGGGGTAAGTGAGGTCAGGACCCATGCATGGGGTGGGGAAGGGACCAGGGACCAGCACTCCAGGGGCTCTGTCCCAGGCTGCAACCTCATAACCATGAGGGGGGAAATGAGGCTAAATTGTAGATCATATCTGAGGAGACGTACCAAAATATATTTCCTTCTATCTAGGTACCAATTGTCCAGATCTTGTGAGAGTTGCTGGAACCAATCAGAAGCAGTTCTAGAGCAGAACAAGCAACCTTCTGAACAATGAGTTGCTGGCTCAGGATCTCCTCTACAACAGGGAGTGGGTGCTTCTTCAGTTAAACTAGCACTTGTAGTTTGAGAGCAAAGAGGGTGTGTGCTTCCCTATGTGACATGCTCTCTCATTGATGTGAATGGGAACTCTTCCCCCTCCCCCAAACGCCAAGTCCTGTCTGGGCAATTTTCATCAAGATCACAGCCGGGGAGGAAAGGGTTTAACTGCTGCTCCCTGTATTATCATAGACGCATAGAATAGTAGGGTTGGAAGGGGCCTATAAGACCATCGAGTCCAACCCCCTGCTCAATGCAGGGATCCAAGTCAGAGCTTCCATGACAAATGGCTGTCCAGCTTCATCTTGAATGCCTCTTGAATACCTATTAAGACTCCTCCATTATTCTAATCCACCCCACCTCCAAATTTTGTAACTTCTAGTTTGGCTCTGAAACTTCAAAAGTCAGGAGAGCAATTCAGATGAGGAGAATTCTGCATCTACAGCAGGTCCTATGTGACAACTTGGCATCCTCACGGCCTACCATCAATACTTACCCTGGATCCCTCTTCAGTCCCCCCCACCCCGGGCTTAGCACTGGCTGGCCTGGTGGCCACCGTTTTCATTTCCCACCATGCCCTGGAGTGACACCACCTGAGGAGTATTGTAGGGAAATTAAAATGGCGGCCATCCAGCACCAATCAGATGAGCACTGCTGCTGGGTAAATCCAGTGAACAGGACCCAAGCCCATAGGACACAAATCTACATAAAATCTGCATATGCTAATTTAAATCTATATATACAAATTTAAAATTAATTACTAGGATTTATTTAAATTTCACAGGAGGCAATGGCATCAAATCATTTTCTCATCCAAACCATCTCAAATAAAAGAAATTCATCAGAAATCAATGGATTATTATTATTATTATATTTATACCCCTCCTTTTCCCCAGTACTGACACGCAAGGCAGCTTACAAAAATTAGAACATATACAATTAAAACATATGAAAATATACATAAGTCAAAATATAAATTAAACAACAATACAATTAAAATTATATTAAAATATTAAAACAGCGTTTTAAAACAGTATTTTAGCAGCTTACCCCCAGGTCCCAACTACGTCCCAAAGGCCTGCTGGAACAAGAATGTTTTAGTCTGCCTCCGGAAACACCTCAAGGAGGGAGCCATCCTAGCCTCCCTGGGAAGGGTGTTCCACAGCCGTGGGGCAGCCACCGGGAAGGCCTTCTCCCTGGTTCCCACCAAACGTGCCAGTGACAGTGGTAGGACTGAGAGAAGGGCCTCCCCAGAAGATCTCAGGAGGACACGGGTAGGTTCATAAGGGATCATATTTCTTTCTTAGCTTAAGTGCCATGCAAGGGAAAATTTGGGGGGCATTATTATTATTATTATTAGTAGTAGTAGTAGTAGTATTGGTCATAATAATAATAATAATAATAATAATAATTAATATGTTTATATACTGCTTACCATTTTTAGACTATATCTCTAAGTGGTTAACTCTTCCCTCCCCAGCTACAATTCTCCTTGAAATTTTCCCCCAGTATGGTAATTAAGTACAGTTATGCAAAACTGCAAAACCTAAGTGCGCCAACATTCTCCAAATTCCATGTTAAAGCTCGTTCTGACTTGACTCCACATCAGATTGTGGACTTCTTTTTTTTTCACATGAAAATCCACGTGCATTTTCATGTGTATATTTCCCAACGTACACATCAATTGTGCACATCTTTGAAATGCACACATTCTTCTCCCATTGATTAAAGCACATTTGTGCTCATTTTTCAAACATGTGTGTGCTGTCAAACTCTATTTTTTGATCCACAAATCACATTGCAAGCTTGGAAATCTATGGACCAACTAGGGATGGTGGAGAATTCTGCCACGGACTACAATAAGGCCAGTTCTAAGGATCCCCCCTCCCGGACTCTGGGACGAAACGAAAGACTTACCTCTGCCACCCAGGGGAATCTGCGCGGGCCGGATCCTACCTGCTGCCATCTGGCTGCTGCCGGCTGCTGCTGCCTGTCCCATCCGCTGCTGCCTGTGATAGGCTACCTCAATCTTTACGTAGCCTATCACGGCAAAAGGCAGGGACGCAAATGGTGTCTACTACGCCAGGTGCCACTTGTGTCTGAAGATCGGCCAAAAGTAAGGAATGCCAATGGTGGCGGCTGTAGCCGCCGCCATTTGCGTACGCGTTTTTTTTTTTTTTTTTTACCCAGACATGATAGGCTACGTAAGTCTTCACATAGCCTATCATGAATGGGGGGGGGGAAACAGACTGCAAATGGCGGCGGCAGCCGATCGGAAGACCAGCTGCTGCCGCCTCCTCCGCCGAAGCTGCCACTGGAGCCGCTGCTGTCCGGAACATCCGCCCCAGGTAAGTCTCGTCCCGGGGGGGGGGATCCTTGGGGGGGCAGGGAGGGCAGGCCATTCCGCCACGGAGTTCGGGGGGCCGAATGCACTGGCATTTGGCCTCACCGAGATCCGTGGCGGAATTCTCTGACATCCCTAGTAAATCTTGATCAAAAACCAACTGAAACAAATTTCTCATACATCCCTACAATTAAGCTGGGAAAAAAACCCTCCCGTTGGCATCAATGGCACGCAGGGCTCTGTGGAATAGATCCAGGGAGCTGAGAGATAGATTCAGGCCCAGGTCTAGCAATGCCCCTGCTGGCAAGGGGCTCATTGGAATAGAAGAAGGCCCAGTACCATGGAACCCCTCAAGCTTGGAGCCAAACCTTATCCGCATGTCCACTCAGGGGGTGGGGAAAGGATTTAAGGACATCAGAAGAGCCCTGCTGGATGAGACCAAGGGCCCATCTAGTCCAGCATTCTGTTCACACAGTGGCCAACTAGCTGACCACGGGAAACTCACAAGCAGGACATGAGTGCAACAGCACCCTCCCACACATGTTCCCCAGCAAGTGGTGTACATAGGCATAGTGCCTTTGATATTGGAGGTGGCATGTAGGCAGTCCTCAGGACTAGTAGCCATTAAAAGTCTTCTCCTCCAGGAATTTGTCCAACCCCTTTTTAAAGCCATCCAAATTGGTGGCCATCACACCATTGTGCCGTAGGGAATTCTATAGTTTAACTATGTACTGTGTGAAGAAGCACTTCCTTTGATGTGTCCTGAATTTCCCACCAATCATCCTACCATGGGATTACCCTGGGATTTCCTGCTCCAGCATCAGGTAACTCCCTATGAAGTTAAATCAACCTGAAGAAAAGATTGGACATTGAAGGAAGAACTGCTAAGATCCAGTGCCACCTTCCTATGCCACCCCCCAGTCTCCCCTGCTCTTTTGACCTCCTCCTTTGGTTTGCATATGAATTTTATGCATCTAGGAGTTGAATAACTTATAGCAGCAACAGGCAACATTATGGCATGTTAAGCATGAAGCATTCCAATCTTTTCTTCAGCAAGGTTTCCGTGAGCCTCGTATAGGCTTACATTGGGAGAGAGTTAGAAAACGTTTAAATTTCAGTCCCGTCAGCCCCATTGTTTGCAACAGATAGTTAGGTTGTGTTTTTCACAACCTGACGGGGTGCTGCTGGTGGCTCTCTTCAGTCCTAGCTACGCTCATGAGAGCTGAGAGCATTTTCAGCACCTTGTAAGCCCGAGTAACCCCCGCAGCCGAGAAACGCTCTCTGTGTTGTGAATATCTCATGTCGGCCACCAAGGGCTGAGAACAGGAAGTAAACAGGCTTTATAATGCGGTTCACATTGAAATAATTAAAGAGAATTGTTGCTGCAGGGAAATGTGTCTTTAAAAATTAACCCTGATTTTTTCACTGACACATTTCATTTATTTCCCAAGTGTTTTCCTTGGCGTTTCCCTCCCTTCCCATTAGATCAAGTCTAATAATGGGAACAAAACAAAAAACAAAACAAACATATAAAACACACAGAAGAAAGTCAGGATTGGGAGGAAGAGGAAATCCATCCTTGCAATGTTTACTTGCACAAGCAGATTTTGCAAGGACTGTGCTCATGGCATTGGATAAAAGGCTTAACTCTGAATTAAGGATCCAAGTTGCCCACATACCCCAGAATGAGGATATGAGTCAGGAGCTTGGTTTAAGGGTCACAAATAATATCAAGAATCTGCAATGAGATAATCCTAATTTAGCTGTTCTCTGTGGTCATCTCTAACCTGGGGGAGAAGGCAGGGAACTCGCTCCATCTCTTAAACTCTTGTCCTTTACTTGCTCCCTCCTCAGAGCCTTCTATCCACAAGTCTTACACTCAAAATGTTATTTTAAAGGGTCACTGTGTAGGGTTTATGCCCCTTTAAGTAGCACCACCATCTTTGTTTCCATACAGAACCAATTCACACATGCAGGCTGTACGCTGCTGCAACCCTGCTCCCACATCTGCACAGGTTCCTTGTAAACAGTTATATCGTCATAGAATCATAGAATCATAGAATAGTAGGGTTGGAAGGGGCCTACAAGGCCATCGAGTCCAACCCCCTGCTCAATGCAGGAATCCAAGTCAGAGCATCCCTGACCCTGACAGGTGGCTGTCCAGCCTCATCTTGAATGCCTCCAATGTGGGAGAGCCCACTACCTCCCTAGGGAATTGGTTCCATTGTTGTATTGCTCTAACAGTCAGGAAGTTTTTCCTGATGTTCAGCTGGAATCTGGCTTCCTGTCACTTGAGCCCATTCTTCCTTGTCCTGCACTCTGGGATGATCAAGAAGAGATCCTGGCCTTCCTCTCTGTGACATCATCTGGAGGATGCTGTGTCATGAGAGTCCTCATAGACAAAAAAAGTGGAGGAAACATTGGATCTAGCATGGCCATGCTAAGAAGGTATGACTTCCCAACAGCAATTCACATGAGTTAGGGCCAAGAAGAAGCACCAGCCAATTGTGGGAGATCAGGTGTCACTTCCTCCGATCAGCTGTATGCATGGATGGGGATGCTCTTGAGTAGAGGGTTCCAAATCAGAAGTGTGTCCAAATGTCCTCTCTAAATGCTCCACTCTATTTGTGGGCAGGCAGTTTCACTGAATTTCTACAGGGAGAGGAGAAATTCTGAACCGTTTCTCACAGGTAGGGCTCACCATTGGCAGGGGTTGTAGCACAGCTTCTTTCTTTTTTGCAAGGGTTTCTGGTTTGTTTGTTTTTGTGCTACAACAGCATCAACTGTGGTTTGCAGGCTGGCCCCCATTTTGCATCCTCCACAATGCTGGAGTCCTGCTCCAGGGAAGAGGCGGAGCTAGTGCTGAGCCAAAATGTGTCCTCCAATTTCCTGCAAAGTTTCTTCACCACTGAAAGAGTCTTCCATTGTTTGGGATTTATCTGAATCCAGTCCACACCCCTATATTCTAGATTTTTTGCTTATAAACATAGAACATTCTTAACCTAGTCTGAAATCCAAGCGAGTGAGCCAGTTGTCTTTAAAGGTAACTAAACACAACATCCTTACCCACATTCACCATTTTGTTACTTGCAGAATGTTAAAGTAAGTCAACATGGGTATTTGGTGATGTTTATTTCATTTCAGGAATTATCCGACATGATCCTTAACGTAGTAAATCTAATATTAGGCAGCCATAGGCTTGTGCAATAAGAAGTTTTAAAATTCTTTCCTGCTTGTTTGATCAAAATTTGGGAAATCCAACATAGAAAAATTGGATTTCTCTGCATTTCTCTTTGATCGTTCTTCTCTAACAAATAAAATATTGCGATATGTATTTAATGAGAGCCAAAAAAGAAAGTCTTAAGTGAAAGACTTGTGCATGTGAATTCTTCTTCCTTTTATCCTTTGATGTTATTTTAACTGTCTGGAATTTTTAAATGAAAAACAAAACAAAAACCCTGCACACCTTTCTGTCTGTCAACACTGAGTTTAAATAATTTCTTTTAGCTAAAGGGCTGTGAGTTTCCCAAATATGCTACTTCAAAGAATATGTGAATAATATGTTATTTAAAATACACACATAACAACAACGAGATGTGGGATAATACTAGTTTTATGCTATTGAAACAGGTGACCTCTAGCTTGATGGAAAAATATAAATGAGAAACAGAGTTATTTTCCATTCCATTTCTTATAAGTCCTAACAGCACATACAGGATGAACTTAAATTTGGAAAATTGAGAAACTGTCTGAGCAGAATCAAACTTGACCATCCCAAGCTCCAACCTTCCTGCAGTGTTGGGTTAGTGCTGACTGAGGACTAAGCCAACACTGTGTTTGAGCTATACCACTTCACCATGCAGGTGAGGAGCTCATTGGAAGAAATCCTCCTCCATACAAATGATTCCCTGCATGTAGAAAACTTCTAGCATGTCAAGGAGAAAGCTAGGCTCAAACCCCAACATGCCAGTTTTCTGCCTGCAGGGACTTTATTTGGCTGGAGAAGTACTCTATCATACCAGCCTCACTGCAGCCTCAAGTGGAAGGATTGCAGGTCCGTACTAGAACACATGCTTTGCATGAAGAAAGTCCCAGGTTGAAACCCCAGCATCTTCAGGGAGGGCTGGGGAAAAACAACAACCCTGTTGGAAACCTTGGAGAGCCATTGCCAGTCAGTATAAACCAGGGGTAGGCAACCTGGTGCCCTCCAGATGTTTTGGACTGCAAATCCCATAAGCCCCATCAGCATGGTCTAACGTCAGGAATTATGGGAGTTGTAGGCCAAAACACCTGGAGGATACCAGGTTGCCTACTCCTGTATAAACCATATTGACCTGGATTGACCAGTGGTCTAACTCAGTATAAGGCACCTTCCTATGTTCCTGTTTAAATTATCCCTTTATATAGAATAAAGGCTGCTAATGGGTGCATGGTAGCAGGACCATATTACATCTCTCCTGAAAGACCTGCAGTGCTTGTCAGTTGCTTTTCAGGCTCAATCCAAGGTGTTGGTCTGAACTTTCCTTTAAAGCCCTAAACAGCTTAAGGCCTGGCTAGTAGGGGTGAACGAAAGTCACTTACCTTTTCTCGCAGCTTTTTCGCGGTGGGGGGGAGCGCTTCGCTGCTCCCCCCACGAAGTTCAGGCTGGGGGGGGGAGGCTTCCCGCCTCGCCCGGCCGAAATTCAGGCCGGGGAGGAGGCTTCCCGCCTCGCCCGGCCGCGAACACGAAAGTAAAAAAAAAAAAAAAAAAAAGTCCCCTGATAGGCTACGTGACGATTCACGTAGCCTATCACGGCTAGATCTGGAAAGTCAGCCGTGATAGGCTACGTGAATCGTCACGTAGCCTATCACGGGTGACTTTAAAAAAAAAAAAAAGTGCGTACGCGAATGGCGGCCCCCATAGGGAGCCGCCATTCGCGTTCCTTATTTAGTTGCTGCAGTCTACGTCAATGTTTACGTAGACTACGGCGAAAATAAGGGCAACGCAAATAGCGTTGCCCTTATTTTCGCCGTAGTCTATGTAAACATTGACGTAGACTACAGCGACCAAATAAGGAACGCGAATGGCGGCTCCCTATGGGGGCCGCCATTATCCGTACACACTTTTTTTTTTTAAAGTCACCCGTGATAGGCTACGTGACGATTCACGTAGCCTATCATGGCTGACTTTGCAAATCTTGCCGTGATAGGCTACGTGAATCGTCACGTAGCCTATCAGGGGACGTGTTTTTTTTTTTCTTTCATTGCAATGGCGGGGGCGGCAGCCGGTCGAAAGACCGGCTGCCGCTCCCGCCCCGCTCGAACACCGGACGAACCGCCAGCCGGACCCGCCGCCGGGAGGGACATTCAGGGAAGGTAAGTCCCGTCCCGGGGGGGGCGGGGGGCGGGGGGGCGGAGGATTTCTCCCCGAAACTTGTTCGGGGGGCCGAACACGTTGGCGCTCGGCCCCCTGAAGTTTCGGGGAGAAATTCTCCGCCATCCCTACTGGCTAGACAAATTCCTGGAGGAGAAGGCTATCAATAGCTGAGGGCACCATTACCCTCAGTGGCCATTTGTTGGGCACACAAAAAGGTCTTTCTCCATGTTGTGCTCAACCTATGGAATGTGCTCCAGCAAGAACTGCAAGCCCCTCCCCATTCTCTTGGCCTTTAGAAAGGGTGTGAAGATGCATCTTTTCAATTTAGCCTTTTAAAATATGTAGTTTTTAATGTTTTAATGTTTAAAATGTTCTTGTTTTTGTCATTGTAGGCTTTTATTGCTTTAAATTGCTGTACACCATCTTGATGGCTTTTTAGATAAGGCAGATGTGAAGGTTTGAGGCCTACAGAGGCAATGGGGAAAAAAAGTTCAGGCTTAGTGGCCTGGGGTTTTCTGTTAGGAGGAGGTAACCCGGAGAGGAGGAGTTTAATTTCTCCAATTAAGTGTCAGTTGCATCTCTCCACTTAAGTTTCATTTCTTCAGGTTTGAAGCAGTACTTTCGGTTTTGAGGGAGAAGGGTGTATAAAGACAGTGAAAGAGCCAGTAAGAGCAGAGAGAGAGAGAGAGAGAGCCAGAGCCTAAAGTGAAAGCAGAGTCTGAAGAGTGAGCAGGAAGAAGCAACCTAGAAAAGTCTAAGGACAGCTAGGGTAAAGGAACTTGCTTTTTGCAACTTTTATTTTCTTTTAAGTTTTTGTATCACTCAGCTCTATTGTGTAAATACCTTTAATTGTGATTTGCTTGTTTTAATTTACTAGTAAGTTGTTGTGGTTAAACCTTATGTCTGCAGTGTAAATCACCCCATGTCTACAGCCCAAGCCCCATGTTACTGGGAAGGGGAAGGTAAATGCTAAGTCAAGTGTTTTGACTTAGATTCCTGCATTGAGCAGGGGGTTGTACTTGATGGTCTTATAGACCCCTTCCAACGCTACTATTCTATGATTCTATTCTATGATTCTCAAAGAAGGAAGCTGGGACTCTTAGGGAGGTAGAGATCCTTAAGGAGTTGTTCAGGGGGTCCAAGTCATAAGAGGAATCCTGACAGCAGAATATGAATGTTAAAAACAAACTAACAAACCATGAAGACTGCAATCTTGCTCTATCTTGAAGAGAAGGCATAAGCACATCCTTTGCATGCAGAATCTACCAATTTCAAATTCTGGCATCTCCAGGTAGGGCAGAGAAAACCCCTCGTTTGAAACCCTATCAAACCACCACCAAGCTAGATACAGTAATCGTTGAACTTGGTAGAAAACAAGTGGTATAGCCCAGACACAAATTTACCATCTCAGTGAGAACTAAACTGTTGACTTTGCAAAAAAAAATTTTTTTTTTGGTTTTTTGGCCTCTTCCTCCAACTAGGTTTAAATACACACACACACACACACACACACACACACACACCTGGATGTGCTTAATTACAAGTGCACACCACTCTTAGTTGACACCGTCTGAACAATTCTAACCCAAACCAGATGTATACGAAACAGCCATGGTTTTTTATAGCAGTTGATCCAAAGTACCGCTATTGTTGAGACTCGCTACGTTTTTAGTTCATTCTTATTTTGGCTCAGTTAAAAAGAAAAAAAAAGAAGCTCTCCACAGTGTATATTATTTTCCACTCAAATATAGCATGATACAACATTTCTTTTAACCAGAATGTTAAATGTCAAGGAAAAAGGCAATTAATCTAGTATATGCATTTATTAGACAGGAAAAATTCCTTGGATCAAATGCAGTTTTATTTGTTTAATATGCAGGGATTTAAAAAAAAAATGGAGAAGGAATTCCTGCAGGGAAATGGTTAATCTATTTTTAACTAAAGCTTACTTTTGTAATCTATCCAGTGCTTAGAGTTCTGTCATTGATCTATGATTTATGTGTTTTAAACCACCTCTTGGCTGCAACATTGGTTTCTATCCAAGATGCTGAGCTGAATACTAATTGCGAGATCAAATTTATGCTGTTGGGCTAAGCAGCTGACGGGAGTTTTCCTTGCAGGGCTCTCATAAAGCATGCCATGGTGGAACCTCAGTGAAATAGTGGGGTTTTTTGTTTGTTTTTTAGAATGCTGGGAATGTTTGCTCTGTGTGTGTGTGTGTGTTTGTGTGCACATGTGTGTGTGTGGGGGGACAAGTGCATCCTTTTCAAAGATATGTAAAGTGTGCTGGAGGAGGATCATGTCACAATGTGCTGTGGAGATGCATTGGCTGGGAATGCACCAAATCGATGTGAGCTGAAGATCTGGTTGGTCATGCTGAATCAATATGCCAAAGTCAGCTCCCCTCCCCTCCCTCTCCCCTCCCCCTCTCCTCTCCCCTTTGTGTGAAGAGCAGGGAAAATGTAGGGGGTGAATGAAATCCACATGCTTCACCCAGCAATGCATCCAGGACAGGATCTTTGGACCAAAATTGAGGGCCCCAGAACCACCCCCCCCAAGTGTCCACCCAGAAAGCAGCAGCAGGTGATGAGGACAACAGAATCAAACTCCATTTTATACCCTGTAGTCATGATGGTGCAATGATTTTAAAAGGTGTCCTCAACCAGTTGTGTCCGACTCTAGGGTGTGGTGCTCACCTCCATTTCTAAGCTGAAGAGCCAGCGCTGTCCGAAGATGCTTCCGTGGTCATGTGGCCGGCATGACTGAACATCGAGGTGCATGGAACGCTGTTACCTTTCCCGCCGAAGCGGTACCTATTTATCTACTTGCAATTTCTTGCTTTCGAACTGCTAGGTTGGCAGAAGCTGGGACTGAAGACGGGAGCTCACTCCATCACGCGGCACTCGGGTCTTGAACTGCTGTCCTGCCGACCTTCCGGTCTGATTTAAGCAAGTTTAAAATGCAAAATGCGCAGAGTAATATTATTATTTTAAAAAATCAGGATTGGCAAACAGTTGTGTTGTTCTCGCATATCAGGAATGTAGAAGCATTTTTAAAGCATGGAATGGTGATTGGAATGTGTGCATGGCTCTTCTTATGTTCTTGTGTAATACAATACCTTTCTATTCTGAGATGCTAGGTGAGGATTTTCTCCAATCTCTTTGCCCTGACTCCTTCCACTTTTCTCACCCAGACCAGTGGAGACCGATTTCAGTGGGGCTGTGAATCCATTCTGGGTTTCCATCAGAACCAGCCAGAACTCTAAAGAAGCTATCCCAGGTGCTGTACAGATTGCAGGGATAGGGTCCCACACCTTGGATGGCTCCTTTGGAGTTCTGGCTGGTCCTGACTGAAATCCAGAATGGATTCACAGCCCCACCAAAATCAGATCCATCAGCCTCCACCTCCCCGGACCACTCTAACTTCACCCCTCGGCGCTCTGGTTTCTGATCCTCCCCCCTGTGTAGCTCCTCTTCAGCACAGTCCTCCCCCCTCCACTAGACCCTGTGTCAGCCGGGTTCCACCACTGCAGTCTGCTTCTGTTGTGCAGTGTTAACATGGCTTTGTATACACACACACACACACACACACACACACACATGTATGCATGAAACTGGGATCTTTCTAAGTTGCAGTAATGATCAGGAGAGTCATCGAGCATAACCCGATGATGTGAGCATACAAATACATGGGACTGGGAGTATTTTCTCATGTTTTGTATTATGTGCCTTTATTTTGACACATGTCAAGCAGGCACTGTGATTTATGAAGACTTCATAGTATACCAGTGAATGCACCGTAGTGTATTTTATTAAGGGTAATGAAGTCTTAGTAACATCATCCATGCTCTGTCTCTCTTTTCTCTCCCCCCGCACACAACATCAAAGAAGGGATCACTGTTTTCCCCCATCAGCAATGTAATTCTTATAGCGTTGCACAAATCCTGTGTGTGTGTGCGTGTGCATGTGTATTAGGGATGGATCAATCTATTTCTGGTCCTTCTCTGTATTGCCTGTGTTCATTCCTAAGCCTGGTCTATCCCATTTCTTCATCAATCTACAAATGTGTTGGTGCTTGTGATTTTCTTAAGCACACACAAAAGTTTGCATCAGTTTTGAATGATTTTTTCCCCCACAAAGTACTGATTTTTGTACACATTTTACACTAAAATATACTTTAAAAAATCTATGTACTAGTCCAGGGGATGTGGATCAGGGTGGTATGCTTAAAAATGCAGTCCGAACGAAATCCTCATGCAACCCGTGTGTGTGTGTGTGTGTGTGTGTATAGTGCTCAATAAATGACTATTGGTGCATAAGCCTATGACAGCTGATTGATCATTTATAACTGTCGACATTTCTCAGAAGACTTTTTTTTTATAAAAACACTTCTGAGGTTTGGTTTTCTTTTCTTTTCTCACCTCTTGCCCTCAGCAAATGAAGGCCAATGTCAGGATTCCACCTTATGACCTGGACCCCTGAGCAACTCCTTAAGGATCTCTTGCCTCCTTAAGAGTCCCACCGCCCTTATTTTACCTTGCCCTTTCCAATAACGTGGGGTTTTGGATATAGGAATGGGGTGGTTGATACTCTAGGCACAGGGTTTAACCACAGCAGTTTACTGGCAAAGTAAAGCAAGGAAATCACAACTAAAGGTATTTTACACAACAGAGCTGAGTGATAGAAAAGATCTCAACATAAAATAAAAGTTGCAAAACACAAGTTTCTTTACCCTAGCTGTACTTAGACTTATCTAGGCTGCTCACTCTTCAGGCTCTGCTTTCATTTCAGGCTCTGACTATCTCTCTGCTCTTGCTGGCTCTCTCACTCTCTTTATACACCCTCCTCCCTCAAAACCAAAAGTACTGCTTCAAACCTGAAGAAATGAAACCTCAGTGGAGAAATGAAACTGTAACTTAACCAGAGAAATAACACTACTCCTCTCAGGGATACCCCACCCAACAACAACAACAGCAACAAAAACAGGTATCTAAGCCTGACCTTTCTCCTTTCCTTGCCTCTGTAGGCCTCAAACCTTCACAGCTACTTTGCAGAATTTTCTCTGAATATTTTCCATCAGCATACATATATACATTTTTGGGGGGTGCATCCATTTTCCTTCCCCCAGTGCCCCAGAATGACACTAGGTCCAGGGCCATTGTGGAAGATGCAAAACGTTGGCCAGGTTGCCAACATTTTTGGTGCTATTGCCTCTTGCAGTAGCAGCAGCGGGGGGGGGGGGACAGGAAAAAAAGAAAGAAGCTGAGCTACTTTCACATCTAATGGTGAGCCCCGCACCACTGAGAAACAGTTGGAGAATATCTTCTGTCCCAAATAAATTCAGTGAACCCCCCGCCCCCAATAGAGTGGATAATTTCAAGAGGCTATTTGTGCCCAGCTCTTGCCATGGTAGCTAAACAGATCCTCTAGGATCACAGGATCAGAAGCAGTAGACCACTGGTAGCCCTCTTGTCCTGCATGTGGGCTTCCCAGATGCATCTGCTCATCCACTGTGAGAAACAGAATGCTGGCCTAGAAAGGTATTTGGTATGGTTCAGCAGAGATTTTTACATTTTCTGATGTTCTAAATAAGGGCCAAACTAAGTATTACCGGTCACTAAGGATGTCATGGGAGTCAGAGACAGGGGTGGAGTCTGGCAGACTACCCCCCCCCTGTCAGCCTCCCAGCCTCCAGTCCATGGACAGCCATGCTTGCCTGACCTGGCGCTCACTGACTTGGGCAGGCGCAGTGGTCCCTACTGGTCCACTGAGCCAGCATTTTGTCTTAAAATGGCAGCTTGTTCTTTTACATAAAGGGCCTTTCATGCAAACAGCTGGTGTAAAGCAGCTGTTTAGTCAAGATTACAGGTGTAAATGGCCCCCTTATGCCTGTAATCTGGAGTAAATGGCTGATTTACGGCTGCCATTTGTGTTAAAGACCCTTTACATAAAAGATCAAGCTGCCAGTTTTTCACAAAATGGTGGCTTGCTGAGGGATCGGGAGACCTTATAATCTTGTGTAAGTGGACACTTTACAGCCACCATTTGCTTAAAATCAGTCTTTACGAAAAGGATGAGCCACTATTTTTACACAAAATGATGGCTCAGCGAGGGATTGAGGGGCCACATGCCACTTGCTGTGTGCTCGCAGACCACCCAGCAACTTGCCACGTGTGGCAAGCATGGCCGTCTGGCTGTCAGGGCTCTGTGAGTGGCGTGCAAGGCAGACGTGGGTAACTCTGTCCATCCCTACCTATCCCAGTCAGCATTTCTTCCCAGTGTCTCCCACTAATGTCTGATAGAAGCACATGAGCTATTATGTTCAACATTTTGCCACCGCATCCCCACTCCTGTGCCACATCATTGGCTGCTCATGCAGGCAGGGAAACCTTGAACATCATAATGTCATGTCTATCGCCCGCTTGCTTCAATGACATGTTACCAGGAGAGGCAAGTGCAGATGGTGGCAACCAGGTGTTGCAGGTAACATCCACCAAGAGCTGCCGCTCACTGGTAGAGTAGATGCTTTGCCTGCAGAAGATCTCTAGCATCTCCACCTAAAAAAAGCACCAGGTAGTTGGTAATGGCAAAGTCCTTAACCTGTAACTAGGGGTGCACGAAACCCACTTACCTTGTCTCGCAGCTTTTCGCGGTGGGGGGAAGGTGCTTCGCTGCTCTCCCCCCGAAGTTCAGGCCGGGGGGGGGGGAGGCTTCCCGCCTCTCCCGGCCGAAATTTAGGCCGGGGAGGAGGCACCTCGCCTCGCCCGGCCGCGAAATTAAAAGTAAAAAAAAAACAAAAACGCCCCCATGATAGGCTACGTGACGATTAACGTAGCCTATCATGGCTAGATCTGCAAAGTCTACGTTAATCGTCACGTAGCCTATCACGGGGGTGTGTTTTTTTTTTAGTTTTATTGGAATGGTGGCGGCGGCAGCCGGTCGAAAGATCGGCTGCCGCCCCCGCCCCTGACGAAGACCCGACGAACCGCCTCCGGGACCTGCTGCCGGGAGGGATATTCGGCAAAGGTAAGTCCCATCCCGGGGGGGGGGGGTGCGGGGTGCGGGGGGTGCGGAGAATTTCTCCCCGAAACTTGTTTGGGGGACCGAACAAATTGGCACTCGGCCCCCCGAAGTTTCGGGGAGAAATTCTCCGCCAACCCTACCTGTAACCCAGGAGAGCTGTTGCCAGTCCTAAGCTAGATGGGGCAAAAATAGTCTGATCACAAAGAAGAGAAATGGGTTCTCAGGATGCAAAAATAAATTTATTGTAGGAAGCCTCTTTATTGTCTTGGGCTTCCTACAGCAAATGTATTTTTGCATCCCGAGAACCCATTTCTCTTCTATGTGATCTACTGTGGATGCTCACCTCCTTCTGTTTTCTTGCAAAACTCGTCTGACCTACAGCACCTTCCTATGTTCCTGCATCTTGCTTGGCTCTCACTAACTAACATAGGGCTGATTCCTCCACACAGAACAGACAGCACATCCCCATGATTATAGCCACATGGAGGAAATCAGTCTCTCTCTCCCAGTGCATCCTTGGTTATGGTAGGTACTTCCCAGTAGCAATTTGGGGAAATGTGGTTTGGGTGTTTGTCTGTTTTTTAAGCTGTTGATCTTGCACAATTCAGCAGCAGCCATAAAAGGAGACATGCTGGGTCAGACATTACTTCCTCTGCATGTTGGTTTGATGGTTTCAGAACATGTCTACTTTTAAAAAAACCCAAAGTGGTTCACAAGATAAAATCATGATCAAATACCATGAAACCAATCGATACAACAACAATAAAACAATAAAATATCACATTAAAAATAACCAGGGGTAGCTGGCAATGCTAAAGGACAGTAAACATCTGGGAAAACAAATGTGCCTTAAGATGTTGGCAGAAACACTCCACACTAGGTGCTCATTTGATCACAGTGGGGAAATGACTCCACATGGTGGGCACCACAATAGAGAAGGCCACTTCTTTTGTGCCCTCGTAAACATTCAGGCCAAAATATTGCAAACACATTTTTACAGAATTTGATCCTCTTTTATTGCTTGCTTGCTTGCTTGTTTGCCTGCCTGCCCTGTAATAGCCACAGTGTCACTAGATGTGCTGTTGTGGGTGCATATAAGTGTAGGCACAGTTGGGCACTGGCCAAGGGCTCATACCCAACAAGGACCCATTGACAAGAGCCCTCTGTAGTTGCTCCAGCTCCTCACCATTGCAACCTGTTTGCTCACTTGCCTCTCACTCTGCCCCAGTCAATGTGGTGGTGAGAAGGAGCAACAGATGACACTACCTACTTCCTCGCTGGCTCTCTGCCCATCAAGCAAGCAGGTGGTAGCAATGATGAGAAAGACAATGAGGAGTGATAGCAGCTGGTGGCAATGGTGGCAAGAAGGTAGACTCACTGGGGAAGCAGGGCCATTGGAGGTGTTTTGGCCAAGGGCCCTCAGAAGTCTGGACCCAGCACTGCTGGATGGATCACCCAGTGCACCATCTCCTGTGGGCTACCTATTCTCTACCACAGAGCAGCTATATCAATGATTCTGATGTGCTGCTATATAGCACCACATTTGCAGTTATGAGGGGCCCCAACGGCCTGCCAGGGTAGAACCATCCTGCTTTCCCTGTCTACAGGCAGGGTCAGCTCCACATCCGCCCCCCCCCTCCCGGCAGCAGTGCTCTAAGCAGTACCAAACTTCTGGGTCTAGCTGCCATTTTAAATGTCCCCAATGCCCTTGATGCAGTGTTGCACTAAGGTATTGTGAGAAATTCAAGTGACAGCTAGACACAGCCGCCCAGTGCTAATCAAAGCATCAGAAAAAGTTTAATGGGGGAGGGCAGAACAGTTGTTAGTGGTGGGCCCTGCCAATGAGCTTGGGCCACAGCAACTGCCCAAGGATGCTAGGTCATGATGCTGTCAGTGGAGGCTGTTGGCTCAGATTGTGGTGGGGCTGTAAATCCATTCTGGGTTTCAGTCAGAACCAGCCAGAACTCTAAAGAAGCTATCCTTTAGAGCTAAATCATATACCCAAATTAGGTTCAGCACCTTGGGTAGCTCCTGAAGAGTTCTGGCTGGTTCTGACTGAAACCCAGAATGGATGCATAGCCGCACTTAAATTGGAGCCACCAACCTCCACTGGATGCCATCCTTGTCTGGATTCACTGATGCTGTAACCAGTGCAAGACATGTTTTGTTGACTTTCATATCCTTAGGTTTTGGATAAAGTCTACTATGGTGTATTTGGACTGCAGTTGAGTGCTGAAATCAGACTCGTTCTGTTCTCGCACAACACCAACTGTGAAGGGTTAGCAAATCGCGTCTGAAGTCAGCGGGCTACGAAGCTTCAACTGTGGGAGGCCTTCTGGTGCGGAACTCACTTCCCTCTGCCATTGGTCTTATTTAAACAATCCCCAGTGGATTAAAAAAAAAGAGGGGAGAACGTCATTCCTGGTTTTATGCCAGGTTTTGTGTGTGAGCACATGCAAACATTTGGATGAAGCAGCAGAGTTTCCTCCAGGAACCAACCTGTGCCTGTGTGCAGCAATGTGTCCACACTCCACAGACACCTTTCCTGATGCCTGTCATACTCCCTGCCCCTCTTGATTTGTATTTTATTTCTTAAGGTGTTGTTGTTAAACTGGGAAGCTAGTATGCTGCAAAACTAAGTGCTGCTGTCCTCGAGTGCCATCTTTGTTTGGGTTCAAAAGGCTGGTTTTGTGTTTAGCAGCTCTTCCTTGTACTTAAGTTCTTGGCCCAGTTCTTTTTCTTTAAGTCCGACCAGTTTTCCTTCTGGGAAATGAACTGTGAAAGTTTGAGTCTGACAGAGGAAAGGTGGGGGGGGGGAGGCCAAGCTTAGAGGCCTAGAGTTTTCTGTTATGAGGGGGTAACCCTGAGAGGAATAGTTTAATTTCTCTGGTTAAGTGTCAGTTTCATTTTTCCACTTAAGTTTCATTCCTTCAGGATGAAGGAGTACATTTGAAGCAGTACTTTTGGCTTTGAGGGAGGAGGATATATAAAAAGAGTGAGAGAGCCAGTAAGAGCAGAGACAGTCAGAGCCTGAACTGAGAGTAAAGTATGAAGAGGGAGCAGGAAGAAGCAGCTTAGAAAAGTCTAAGGACAACCCTGGTAAAGGAACTTGCATTCTGCAACCTTTATTTTCTTTTAGTGCCTTTTGTATCACTCAGCTCTGTTGTGTAAATACTTTGTTGTAATTTGTTTGCTTTAAATCTACTAGTAAACTGTTGTTGTTAAACCCTGTGCCTAGTGTGTCAGTCACCCCATGTCTACAGCCTAAACCCTATGTTACTGGGAAGGGGAAGTTTAAAAGAAGGAAGGAGAGACTCTTAAGGAGGCAAGAGATCTTTAAGATGTTGCTCGGGGGGGGGCAGGTTATAAGGGAAACCTTGACATGAGAGTTTTGTGACTGACCATGTACACAATAGCAGGTATTTTATTAAGAGGCAAGTGTCCTGTCCCCCCCGCCGCCCATGACACCCATTTTGTGAGATCATCCACAACACTCTCTCAAAATTACAAATGTGCCCACCAACCCAAGAACTTTTGGGACACCTGATGTACTTCATGCAGGGCCAAAACTATGGAGGGAAGTGTTGAGGGCCATTAATGCAATCCACAAGCCACACTCTCTGACCCTCCCCCCCAATTTTAGCCGAATCATCCCCATCCCAAAACAACAGAGCTGAGGGGCACCCCGTAATAGGAGCATTGAATGCAAAGTGTGTATGCATGTGTGTTGAAGTATGTATGTGGTGCATATGCTCATGTATGTTCATGATGTATGTTCATGTATGTCACATATGTGACAGCCTGTGAGTACACATCAAGGGTAGGCATGGTCAGGCACCTGCCGACGGCCCACACTACAGCAAGCAAGGGCTCACTGACAACAGCTCCTTGGAGTTCCTCTTCCTTTTCACCATGGCAACCGGCTTGTTCACCTGCCTCTTGCTCTGGCTGGTGAGAAGGAGGAGCAGGAGATACCACGGCCTTCTCACTCCCTGGCTCTCTGCCTGTCAAGCAAGCCAGTGACAGCAATGATGAGAAAGAGGATGAGGAGCAATAGCAGCTGGTGACAATGGTGATGAGAAGGTTGACTCACTAGGAGGGGGGCGTTGAGAGCGTCTTTCCCAAGGGCCCTCCAAAACCTAGCGCCAGCACTGCTTGTGCACATGCATGTGTGTGTGTGTGTGCGCGCGTCTCCCCACCATCATGAAACATCACATGCTCCTACTTGCATCATATATAATCAGCATTGTGAACTGGGCCTGGATGGAAGAACTTTAAACTGGCCCAGAGCAACCGGGCTGTGTGGGTCATAGCATAATGGGTTGTGTGATGGCTTCACCATGTGCCCAGCTCATGATCCAGTTGGTATTTACTATGGTATTGTAAAGCTATCAAAATGAGCTGAGCAGTAGGACTGAAAATATGAACCTAGAAAGGTAAGAAGAGTCCCTCTGGTTTGGACCAAAGGTCCATCATATCAAGCATCCATCATCACCAAAGTTTCATCAAGTCTAGCAGCAGCTTCCGAGAAGCCCAGTAGGCAATAACTCCCCCCCACACACACTGTTGCTCCCTGCAACAACTGGTGTTGTGGGGAACATGAGTGGGAGGGTGCTGTTGCACTCATGTCCTGCTTGTGGGTTTCCCACGCATGGGCAGCTGAGCTGTGTGAACACAATGCTTGACTAGATGGACCCTTGGTCTGATTGAGTGTGCCTCTTCTTATGATCTTACATTCTTACATTGCCTTGATTCTGGAAGTTCCATTTAGACTTAATGGCTTACAGCCACTGACAGTCCTCTCCTCTATCAATTAGTCTAACCCCCCACCTTTTAATCCCATCCAAATGGGTTGCTATCAAAAGATCTTGTGGCAGTGAACTCCGTAAATTAATTCTATGTGGTGTGAAGAAGCACTTCCTCTTGTCCATTCTGAATCTACCATCAATCAATTTCACTGGGTGATACTGAGGTTTAGTGCTCTCTCTCTCTCTCTCTCTCTCCCCTTTCTGCATACCAAGGAGAATTTTATAAACCTATTATTATCATCATCATCATCTTCATTTCTATACCGCCTCAGAGCCGAAGCTCTCTGGACAGTTTACAACAATTAAAATACAGTATGCAAAGCTTTAAAAACATTTACCCAAACACACACACAAACAGACAGTATACACAAAGACAACATATACGTATCTAAAAACAACTTTGAGCAATCAACCATAACCATAAGACAAATCCAGGACCTGATTAAAACTCATCATATGCTGCCAAAGGTCTTAACCTGGTGCCAAAAAGATAACAATGTTGGTGCCAGGTGGGCCTTGTCAGGGAGATCATTCCATACTTGTGAGGCTACCACCGAGAAGGCCCTCTCATGTCTCCCCTCTCCCTCATCTTTTTTTTAATAAAAAAAGGAAAGAAAACAAAGAAACCCTAAACATGTTCATTCCAAAGATTTGTAAGGAAGATGCTCCAGTTCCTCATCCTCTTGGTTTCCCCCTTCTGCATACTGTCCAATTCTACCATGCCATTTTCTGAGGCGGGATGACCGGAACAGCCTGTATGGCAAACATACAAACTCTTCACCATGGGTCAAATGCTGCATTTATCAGCTGGGCTGCTGAACTTACTTCCTCAGTGTGACTTGAGAAAAACATGAACTAGACTTGATTTCACTTAAGCAAAGTGTTAAAATCAAATTGCCTCTAATCATTTCAACAATGCAAGGCTTATTTGGCAATGGATGAAAATACTTGATTAAGATCAGGCCTTCTGAAGGGTCATGCAAAAAAATGAAACAAAAAACCCTATGATTCCCACAAACATCTGACAAATGGCTCACTGCAGTAACTGATATGCTGCTTTTCTCTTATCTTGTATGTCTGATGTGAGTTTTGTTGCCTTGGTGGATATATAACTTGCTCTTTCAACAACCCTGTTTAATGTGAATTATGGAAAGAAAAGAAGAAAAAAGAGAAATGTAATATTTAGTGCTACAGTTTACCTCCCTCTGAGAGAGTTTAGAGAAAGTTATTCCCTCCCCCTTTCTCTCCTATTTACTGAGGGCTGCTTCATAAGGAACATTTCCCCTACTATGAGACTGGTTGTTGCAATCGTATTGTAAGTCATGAACCATATTCTTTGGAGAAGTATGTATATCATACTTCTTCCTTGGATGGTTTCAGCCAGGTATTCATTTTATGATCTTCAGTTTTCATATTTTCTGATATTATGGATGGAGGAGAAATTTTTCAGTCCGTATTTTTTGCATGAACTTAATGAATTTGCACCTCCTGAACCTATAGGTGAACTGGAATGTACTCATGTACTCAAATCCACACTTTTCAGAATATTGCAATGCTGCACACTGTGCACAAAACTGTGAACAAAAGTTCAGATATTAAGGTGTAGTACATTCCAAAATGCCTATAACAAAGGAAAGTAAACAGCAAAATGCATTATATTATAGAAAAAAATCACTCGCAAAACATATGTACTCTAGGAAAAGGGTGAACAAAAATGCATATATTAGGATAAAATGTGCATGAACATGTGTACAAATTTTCACGTGGATGTTTTTAAAGCAAAATTTGTGTAACGATGCAGAAACAGGCTGAAATGAATGCACTCAGGCTGAAATGAAAGGACACTCAGCTGTGGATGTGGCTGGTGGTGAAAAGAAAATCCAATGCTGTAAAGAACAATATTGTTTAGGAACCTGGAATGTAAGATCAATGAATCAAGGTAAGCTGGAGGTGGTCAAACATGAGATGGCAAGATTGAACATTGACATCTTGGGAATCAGCGAACTCAAATGGACAAGCATGGGCGAATTTAATTCAGGTGACCATCATATCTACTATTGTGGGCAAGAATCCCTTAGAAGAAATGGAGTAGCACTCATAGTCAACAAAAGGGTGGGAAAAGCAGTACTGGGGTACAATCTTAAAAATGATAGAATGATCTCAGTACGAATCCAAGGCAAACCATTCAACATCACAGTAATTCAAGTCTATGCCCCAACCACTGATGCCGAAGAAGCTGAGGTTGATTGGTTCTATGAAGACCTACAACACCTTCTAGAACTAACACCAACAAAAGATGTCCTCGTCATCATAGGGGATTGGAATGCTAACGTAGGAAGTCAAGAAATCACCGGGATAACAGGCAAGCATGGCCTTGGTGTACAAAATGAAGCAGGACAAAGGCTAATAGAGTTTTGCCAAGAGAACACGCTGATCATAGCAAACACTCTTTTCCAACAGCACAAGAGACGACTCTACACATGGACATCACCAGATGGTCAATATCGAAATCAGATTGATTATGTCCTTTGCAGCCAAAGATGGAGCAGCTCTATACAGTCAGTAAAAACAAGACCTGGAGCTGACTGTGGCTCAGATCATGAGCTTCTTATTGCAAAATTTCGGCTTAAATTGAAGAACGTAGGGAAAACCACTAAGCCATTCAGGTATGACCTAAATCATATCCCTTATGAATATACAGTGGAGGTGAGGAATAGACTTCAGGGATTAGACCTGATAGACAGAGTGCCTGAGGAACTATGGACAGAGGTCCGTAACATTGTTCAGGAGGCAGCAACTCAATCCATCCCAAAGAAAAAGGAATGCAAGAAAGCAACGTGGCTGTCTGATGAGGCTTTACAAGTAGCTGAGGAAAGAAGGGAAGCGAAAAGCAAGGGAGAAAGGGGAAGATATATCCAACTGAATGCAGAGTTCCAGAGAATAGCAAGGAGAGACAAGAAGGCCTTCTTAAATGAACTATGCAAAGAAATCGAGGAAAACAACAGAATGGGAAAGACTAGAGATCTCTTCAAGAAAATCGGAGATCTCAAGGGAACGTTTTGTGCAAAGACGGGCATGGTAAAGGACAAAGAAGGCAGGGACCTAACAGAAGCAGATGAGATTAAGAAGAGGTGGAAAGAATACACAGAAGAACTATACAGGAAAGATCTTAATGTCCCCGATAGCCATGATAGTGCGGTCACTGAACTTGAGCCGACATCCTAGAGAGTGAAGTCAAGTGGGCCTTAGGAAGCATTACTAACAACAAAGCTAGCGGAGATGACAGTATTCCAGCTGAGCTATTTAAGATCCTAAAAGATGATGCTGTTAAAGTGCTGCACTCAATATGCCAACAAATTTGGAACACTCAGCAATGGCCACAAGACTGGAAAAGGTCAGTTTACATTCCAATTCCAAAGAAGGGCAATGCCAAAGAGTGTTCAAACTACCGCAGAATTGCGCTCATTTCACATGCCAGCAAGGTGATGCTCAAAATCCTACAAGCTAGGCTTCAGCAGTATGCGAACCGAGAACTACCGGAAGTACAAGCTGGGTTTCGAAGAGGCAGAGGAACTAGAGATCAAATCACCAACTTTTGCTGGATCATGGAGAAAGCAAGAGAATTCCAGAAAAATGTCTCTTTCTGCTTCATTGACTACGCTGAAGCCTATGATTGTGTGCATCACAACAAACTGTGTCAAATTCTGAAAGATATGGGGGTACCAGACCACCTTACCTGTCTCCTGAGAAACTTGTATGAGGGTCAAGAAGCAACAGTAAGAACCACACATGGAACAACCAATTGGTTCAAAATTGGGAAAGGAGTACGACAAGGCTGCATATTGTCACACAGCTTATTTAACTTAAATACAGAGTACATCATGAGAAACACCAGGTTGGATGAATCACAGGTCAGAATTAAGATTGCTGGGAGAATTATCAACAACCTCAGATACGCAGATGATACCACCCTAATGGCAGAAAGCAAAGAAGATCTCAAGAGCCTCTTGTTGAGGGTGAAAGAGGAGAGTGATAGATACACACACACACACACACACACACACACAGCTCATGGCTGCTTTTAGGAAAATATAG